>NC_044984.1:30837561-32111713 GCF_008728515.1 Papio anubis
TCCTGACCTCGTGATCCGCCCGTCTAGGCCTCCCAAAGTGCTGGGATTACAGGCGTGAGCCACTGCGCCCCACCAGCCCTTTTTTTGCTTTTCTTTTCTTTCTTTCTTTTTTTTTGAGATGGAGTCTTGCCCTGTCACCCAGGCTGGAGGGCAGTGGCTCGTTCTCGGCTCACTGCAACCTCCGCCTCCCGGGTTCAAGCGATTCTCCTGCCTGAGCCTCCCGAGTAGCTGGGATTACAGACGTGCACCACCAGGGCCAGCTAATTTTTGTATTTTTAGTAGAGATGGGGTTTCACCATATTGGCCAGCCTGGTCTCAAACTCCTGACCTCAAGTGATCTGCCCATTTTGGCCTCCCAAAGTGCTGGGATTACAGGCGTGAGCCACTGTGCCCAGCCACAATAGCCATTTTGCCTAAGTTTTATTTTAGAATCCTGAGTAAAAGCTGTGACCTTCTAGCTTCATCTACTCTCTGACATTACCTGAAACCTTAGCCTGTGTGGCAAGTTCTATTACAGGATTCACATTTCCTGATTTCAAAATTACTACACAGCAGTGGTAAACAAGACATTGTGGTAGCGCCATAAATAGCGTGATGGTTTGAATGTTTGTGTCCCTTCCAGAATTCATATTGGAAGTTATTCCCCAATGCAGCAGTTTAAGAGGTGAGGCCTTCAGGGGTGATTCGGGCATGCGGGTTCTGCCCTCATGGATGGCATATGGGGAAATAGGCTAGGCCCTTTTTTTTGTGCTTCCGGTCTTCCACCATATGAGGTCACAGCAGGAAGGTACCACCCTGGAAGCAGAGAGCAGCCCTCGCCAGACACCAACTCTACTGGCACCTTGATCTTGTACTTCTTAGTCTCTAGAACTGTGCAGAAATACATTTCTGGTCTTTATTAATTACCCAGTCTCATGCATTTTGTTATAGGTGTCTGAATGGACTAAGATAGATGGACATGTAGACCAATGGAATAGATTTGAGAGCCTAGAAATAAACCCATATGTCTGTGGTCAAGTGACTTTTGACAAGGGTATCAAAACCATTCAGTGGGGAAAGAATAGCCTTTTGACAAATGATACTGGGACAACAGGATAGCCACCTGCAAAGGATGACATTGAACCCTCACCTTACACAATTTAAAGAAATTAATTCAAAATGAACCAGAAACCTAAATGTAAGAGCTGAAACTAAAAAATTTTAAAAATAAAACATAGGTCTAAATCTTCTCAACCTCAGAGTTGGCAATGATACGACAGCAAAAGCACAAACAAAAGAAAAAATAAATTAGACTTCATCAAAGTTAAAAACTTTTCCTTTTTAAAGGACCACTTTATTTATTTACTTATTTTTTTGAGACAGGATCTCACTCCGTCGCCCAGACTGGAGTGCAGTGGCGCGATTTCCGCTCCAGGTTCAAGCAATTCTCCTGCCTTAGCCTCCCAAGTAACTGGGATTACATGCATGCGCCATCACATCCGGCTAATTTTTGTATTTTTGTAGACACAGGGTTTCACCATGTTGGCCAGGCCCATCTTGAACTCCTGGCCTCAAGTGATCCGCCCGCCTCAGCCTCCCAAAGTTCTGGGATTACAGGCAGGAGCCACTGCTCCCGGATAAAGGACCATTTAAAAATGTAAAAGGACAACCTCCCCCCACCACCCCCCCGTTGAGAGAAAATCATTCTAAATCAAATATCTGATAAGGGACTTGCATCTATAATATACAAAGAACCCATACATTCAATAATAAAATGATTACTAACTCAAACAGTAGACAAAGGATCTGGACAGGCATTTTGCCAACAAAGATATACAAATGGCCAAAAACACATTTAAAAAAGCTCAACATAATTAGCCATCATGGAATTGCAAATCGAAATCGCAACAAAATATGCTACTTTACATCTACTAGGGTGGCTGGACTCAAAAATTCAGATGATACCACGGTTGTCAAGGATGTGGAGAAATCAGACCCCTCATACGCTGGTGTTGGGAATGTAAAATGGTTCAGCCACTTTGGGGAACAATCCAGAAGTCCTTCCAAATGTGAAACTTTGAGTTAACACATGACTTAGCAATTCCACTTCCAGGTATGCCCAAAAGAAATGAACATATGTCCACAACAAAAGTTGTACACGATGTTCGTAACATATTATTCATAATAGCCAAAAGGTGGAAACAACCCAAATGCCCATAAACTGATGAATGGATACACAGGTGGTATCTCTACACAATGCAATATTCTTCAGCCATGAAAAGGAAAGTAGTGGCCGGGCACGGTAGCTCATGCCTGTAATTCCAGCACTTTGGAAAGCTGAGGTGGGTGGATCACTTGAGGTTGGGAGTTCGAGGCCAGCCTGACCACCATGGAGAAACTCTGTCTCTACTAAAAATACAAAAAATTAGCCGGGCATTGGCCAGGAGTGGTGGCTCACGCATGTAATCTTAGCACTTTGGGAGACCGAGGCGGGCGGATCACGAGGTCAGGAGATCGAGACCATCCTGGCTAACATGGTGAAACCCAGTCTCTACTAAAAATACAAAAAAAATTAGCCAGGCATGGTGGCGGGTGCACACCTGTAGTCCCAGCTACTCAGGAGGCTGAGGTGGGAGAGTGGCATGAACCCGGGAGGTGGAGCTTGCAGTGAGCCAAGATCCCACCACTGCACTACAGCCTGGGTGACAGGGCGAGACTCCGTCTCAAAAAAAAAAAAAAAAAATTAGCCAGGCATAGTGGCACATGCCTGTAATCCCAGCTACTCGGGAGGCTGAGGTAGGAGAATCCCTTGAACCTGGGAGGTGGAGGTTGCAGTGAGCCAAGATCCCGCAACAACACCACAACGGGAACAATAACAAAAAAAAGAAAAAAAAAAAAAAAAAAAAAAGGAAAGTAGTATGACACATGCTAAAATATAGATATATTTTGAAAACATTATGGTAAGAAAGAAGCCAGTCACAAAAGACTACATATTATGTGATGTTATTTATATGAAATATCAAGATTAGGGAAAGCTACAGAGACCAAAAATAGTTCAGTAGTTCCTGAAGACTGGGGTAATGGGGTGGAGGATGGGGATGGGATAGGAGGATGACAGCTAAAGGGTACAGGTGATTAAAGTAGACAAGGACAGCCACTGAGAGAGCTGGTATCCAAGCAGCTTGGAGGTGAAGTCCTGGCCCCAGAAGGCACTGCTATGGAAGCCACACGTCTCCCTTGAGGGTGCATCTGGAGATCTCAGTATGTGATGCGCTCTCGAAGGGCATATTTCCCACCAGCCATGCACAGCAGAGCACCCCAGTGCCCCACAGATCCACCTTCTCATTGTGTGTTCTCCCTGCCATCATTTCTGGGGACATGGAGTTGTCTGATTAGGCTGTCTCCACATCTTAAATTTTTTGAGATGGAGTCTTGCTCTGTTGCCCAGGCAGGAGTGCAGTGGCATGATCTCGGCTCACTGCAACCACCGCCTCCCAGGTTCAAGCAATTCTCCTGCCTCAGCCTCCCGAGCAGCTAGGACTACAGGTGTGCGCCATCACACCTAGCTAATTTTTGTATTTTTAGTAGAGACGGGGTTTCACCATGTTGGCCAGGCTCATCTCGAACTCTTGACCTCAGGTGATCCACCTGCCTTGTCCTCCCAAAGTTCTGGGATTGCAGGTATGAGCCACCGCGCCCAGCACACATCTTAAATTTCTATTCATGCTGCAATCCACTACAACATGGTATCTGCCTTCTCTGTTACACACAAATGAACCTTTTCAAGAGCACCCACTTCCATGTTGCCAAGTCCAGTGACATTGTGTGTTCTTATAGCACTTCGCTGTGACCTCTTGTTGGCACTGACTTGGTCCTTATTCCCTAGCTCCTTATACACACTTCTCTTTTGTTATCTTTCAAATGTTTCTCTCCTGATTTCCCCTGCACCCAGTCCCTCTCAACTCTCTTTGCTGGGTTTTCCTCTCCAACTCAACCTTTATAGGGGTACCTCAGGGCTAGATCCTAGACCCCTTTCTTTTCTTTACTTACATCTTTCCCTAGATAATCCCATCTGTTTTCCATTGATTTCAATGCCATCTAATGCTAATGATTTTCAAAGCAAAGTCATCATACCTCCCAAGAAGTCTTTTCTTAATTTTGGTCTTACATCAAATTGTTGACTTAATATTTCTATTCAAATGTCTCAAAAGTGGCTGGGCACGGTGGCTCACGCCTGTAATCCCAGCACTTTGGGAGGCCAAGGCGGGCAGATCACCTGAGGTCAGGAGTTCGAGACCAGCCTGGCCAACATGGTGAAACCACGTCTCTATTAAGAATACAAAAATTAGCTGGGTGTGGTGGCACATGCCTATAGTCCCAGCTACTTGGGAGGGTGAGGCAGGAAAATTGCTTGAACCTGTGAGGTGGAGGTTATAGTGAGCCGAGATCGTGCCACTGCACTCCAGCCTGGGCAATAGAAGGAGACTCCATCTCAAAAAAACCAAACCAAACCAAACCAAACCAAACTCACAAATGTTTCAAAAGTGTCTTAAGTCTAATATGTTCAAAATAGAATTCTTGAAACTGTTCTAGCTAACTAAATGGCAGCCCGTCTTCCCAAGTCAGAAAATTAGAATTTATTTATCATTCCTTTTTTCTCCCTATCCCACATTCAATCCTCAACAAGGTCTTAAGAATTCTACCCTCCCATTCCACTCCTTCCTCAATATAAATCCATGTACTTCTTTTCCCAGCTGCTATCACCTCAGTCTAGGCCATGATTTTCTTTTTCCTGGACAACTGCAACAGCTTCCTAACTAGGGACCCTACTTTGATCTTTTGATAACTTCCAACTTTTTTGTGTGTGCGGTAGAAAAATTTTAACTTAAAAAAATTTTTTTGAGAGATGGGGTTTCACTATGTTGTCCAGGTTGGTCTTGAACTCCTGGATCAAGCAATCAGCCTGCCTCAGCCTCCCAAAGTGCTCTGGGATTACAGGTGTGAGCCATTGCATCCGGCCGACATTCTTAAAATACAAATATAACTATTTCATTTCCTGACTAAAGAATCATCAAAGGCCGCCCACTGCCCTGAGAATAAAACCCAAATTCTTCATTCTGACTTGCAAGGCAAGTATAATCCCTGCCTATCTCTCTGATGTTGCCTGACTTCTTGATATAGTCTTAGGTCATTTCCCTTGAGCTTATTAATCCTCACCTCTTTGATTTTTTTTTTTTTTTTTTTTTTTTTTAGTAGAGATGGGGTCTCGGTATGTTGCCCAGGCTGGTCTCGAACTCCTGAGCTCACATAATCCTCTCACCTTTGCCTCCCAGAGTACTGGGATTACAGGCATGAGCCACTGCATCCAGCAGCCTCCCTGATTTTTATTCTTTGCACTCAACAAGCTCTTTTCTGCCTTTGGCTTTTACACGTGTTATTTCCTTTTCCTGAAAAGCTTCTCCCCCACATTTTATATATCCAACTCCTTTTTGTTCGTTAGATAATAAAATGAATATCACTTCTTCAGAGAGATCTCCACTGATTATTATTTTTTTCTTCTTTTTACCTAAATTTTATCCTTGTTTTTCTTTTAAAACTTTTTAAAAGCACATATAAAATGCTTATTAGGTGTGTGATACTATTCTATTCACAACAATCTCAGAATTAGATTATATTATTATCTCCTTTTTGGATACGAGGCAACTGAGAAACACACAGCTAGTAAGTGGCAAAGTTGGATCTGACCCAAGTAGAGTAGCTTGTGCTTTTTTTTTTTTTTCTTTTGATGAGTCTTGCTTTGTCACCAGGTTAGAGCACAGTGGCACAATCAGTTCATTGCAGCCTTAATCTCTTGGGTTCAAGCCATCATCCTGTCTCCGCCTCCTAAGTAGTGCGGACCACAGGCATGTACTACCATGCCCAGCTAATATTTTTTAGTTTTTTGTAGCCATGAAGTCTCTCTATGTTGCCCAGGCTGGTCTTGAACTCCTGGCCTCATGTGACCTCCTGCCTCAGCTTCCCAAAGTGCTAGGATTACTAGTATGAGCCACCACACCCAGCCTAAGAATGCTTTAAGAAATTATTTTCTATATTCCTGTCATTGATATATATATGCAATACATATGGCATATACGAAAAAAGAGGGG
The DNA here is from genome assembly GCF_008728515.1 of Papio anubis. NCBI lineage: Eukaryota > Metazoa > Chordata > Mammalia > Primates > Cercopithecidae > Papio > Papio anubis. The sequence goes on from NC_044984.1 coordinate 30,843,687, forward strand.
AATGCCGCACTGGAACAGCATGGTATATAGGAAATAAATTTGGCTGGGCATGGTGGCTCACATCTGTAATCCCAGAACTTTGGGAGGCTGGGGTGGGAGGATCCCTTGATCCCAAGAGTTCGAGACCAGCCTGGGCAACATAGGCAGACCTCGTCTCTACAAAAATTTAAAAAATTAGCTGAGTGTGGTAGCATACATCTGTAGTCCCAGCTACTCAGGAGGCTGAGGTGGGAGGATCGCTTGAGCCCAGGAGGTTGAGGCTGCAGGGAGTCATGATCACGCTACTGCACTCCAGCCTAAGTGATGGAGACCCTGTCTCAGGAAAAAAAAAAAAAAAAACAAGAAAATAAGTTTATCTTCTTTACGTTAAATACCAACATTTAAGGATCAAAGTTCAACTAAGCAACATCTTAAAGTGTGAGAGTGTGCAAGACATGCCTGAAATCAGACAAAAGTGACAAGTGACAAAAGTGTATCAATCAGAAAAATGGGGCAGGATAGAGCATAGGGGCTGGGCCACAATGGAAATTTAGAAAAAAGGAAAGTCACAGAGGCAAACTCTGTTCTTAGTCTGATCCAAAGGAGAGGGAAGTGCAGGCAATCTAGTCCAAGTCTTATGATCCCTTTGGAAGGACTATGCTTACAGTTCATACAGTGAGGAATGGCCAGGGGCTTCCTGGAAAGGCAGGTTAGCAACCTGCAGTTGCAGGTTCCATCTCTTTTCTCTTCAGCAGTTCATCATCATTCATCAACGTGTCAGAGGTCAGATGCCACAGGAGCACACAGAAGGGGCTTCCCACCTGGAGTGTGAGATAAGGAAAGATAGGTCGGATGTTGTAGTCATTATCATCCGCTTCTCTACAAAGCTGGAATTTATGGTAGCTGCACATTTGGAGTGTTTTCTCCTTTTATTTATTTATTTTTAGATCAGACAATCACAAGGGAATATTCTTTTGTTTTATTTTCAGATCAGACAATCACATGAGAATATGCTGTTGTGATCATTGGCGTTTAGAAGGAACCTTGTCTGGTTTGTGAAGCAATGGAAAACACATCCAGACAGCCTGTTAGTGGAAGTTTTGGAAGGGCACTGTCATTTGCTTTTCCTCCCACGCCATCAACAAGTGTCTTTTTTTTTTTTTTTTTTTTTGAAATGGAGTCTCTGTTGCCCAGGCTGGAATGCAGTGGCTGCACCCTCTATCTCCTGGGTTTAAGCAATTCTCCTGCCTCAGCCTCCCAAGTAGCTTGGATAACAGGTGTGCACCACCACGCCTGGCTAATTTTTGTATTTTTTTGTAGAGATGGAGTTTCACCATGTGGGCCAGGCTAATCTTGAACTCCTGACCTCAAATGATCCACCTGCTTCGGCCTCCCAAAGTGCTGGGATTATAGGCTTGAGCCACTGTGCCCGGTCAACAATTGTCTTTTTTTTTTTTTCTTAACCAGGTACACAATGATGAGAGAGTTGAGTCCTGCTTTCTAACTTAGAAAACGCATGTGTGTTGAACACCTGGCCACGGAGAAACAGTTCCGGAAGAGGTGCCATGCAGAAGAAGAGAGGGAAGGAACTGGAAAGACCCACCGATCTGCGGGTCTCACCGCCTCCCGCTACACAGAAATCGCTTCTTTTCTCTTCTATTGCGTTCTTTCCTCTTGATTCTCCACCCTTCTCCGCTCTTTCATTTCCTCCACTCTTACTTTGCTTTCACCTCCTTTTGCAACCGTTCATCATCACTCTTTATGTAGATGAATGTGATTATCTTACAAGCATGTAATATTTAGTTGCTGGGTTTGTATGAGTAATGAGTGAACCTGAAGCCAACATGATGAATCCCGTTTAGTGCTCCAGAGTTAAGATTCCAGAGTTGCCTGACTTTGGGAAAATCACCCCATCTCCCTTTGCCTTTCTTTCACCCCCTGTAAACTGTGGATAATGGCTCCTACCTCAAAGCATTGTTAGGATTGGAGACAATGCATGTTACATACTTAGAAGAATGCTTGGCACGGGTCTCAAGAACTCTTAGCTCTTAGTGCTTAAAAAATGCTTATTGTAGGGCATCGCTGGTATCTTATATAGGGCATTTCATGCAGTTTTCCTTTATTGAAGACACAGAGCAAGGTGCTTTGGTGGAAACTATTGGGGCAAGATATACAGTACCTGGAGAGGTTTCCTGGGTGCATGTATTATGGAGATTTTTTTTCTGAGCGGATAGCGCTCTTGTGATACGCTGGGCGAGAGCGAGCAATATTTAGCGGACTGTCCTGAGAGGATGATAAGGTTATTTGGTGAGAGTGTTAGATGGCCCAGGCCAGACTCGGGAGAGGCAGGGAGAGAGGGGGACGACGGACGAAGGCTCCTTGGGGGTGTGTCTTGAAGGCTTTGGAAACCCAGCGTTCTTTTGGGGGCAGGTGGCCCAGAGAGCCTTCTGCGCGCCCAGGGGACGAGGAGGATGCGCGGGCCGCGACCGCGAGAGTTTTGTTTGCTTTTCTCGGGAGAAAGCGTTCCAGGCAGTTTTCTGAGCTTCGGCCCTCTACGTAGCAAAAGAGCCCGGGCGCCCACGCCGCTCTCAGGGTCTTCTACCGCCACCGGGACAAAGCCCTAGGAGGAGCTCCCGCCCCCGCGAGCCGGACAGGGAGGAGGCTCTCCCGCCGCGCGAGCCCCACCGCTTCCCAGTCCCGGGCCCGTCGCCTGCGCCTCCGCTTGGCGCGCCTCGCGGTGCAGCGGGCGGTGGCCCCGCGCGCCCGGCGGGAGGCGCCTCGGGATGTTTCCGTCTGGTCCTTCCCTCCTCCCCCCGCGCTGACTCCATCCGCTCCCCGCCCCCTGCTCGGAGCCGCCGCCACGCGGGAAGGGAGGGAGCCGGCCCCGAGACTGCATCATTCCGCACCGGCTGCTGCAGGGCCAGAGGGAGCAGGTGGAACGAGCGAGCGAGCCGGAGCGCGCCAGACCCAGGGCGAGACTGCAGTGACGCGGCCCGGGAGACATGGCGGCCGGGCGTCTCTGAATAAGCAGAATCCGGAGCCCCTCGCTGCCCCCGGCCGCCGCATCCCGGGCCATGCCGCACGGCTGCTGACCGCACGCAGGGGCCGGCCCCGAGGACACATGCGGCGGCCTCTGCCGCCTCGCCCCTGACCCTCTGGCCTGTTCTCCATGTTGCATTTCTCGTCAGTTTCTCGGGCGGTGTAGCTGCCGCTGCCACCAGAGCCGGCGGGGTATCGCGCTGCTCATTCATCCAGAGTACTTTCTTTTCCATTTCCACCCCTCCCTTCCCATTTCCTTCTGCCTTTCCCCGCCAGCTTTGCATCCATCTCCCCGACCCCGTCACCCTCTCCTGCTTCCATCCACCGGGGCTATGGCCGCAGAAGAGGTATTGCAGACGGTGGACCATTATAAGACTGAGATAGAGAGGCTGACCAAGGAGCTCACGGAGACCACCCACGAGAAGATCCAGGCTGCCGAGTATGGGCTGGTGGTGCTGGAGGAGAAGCTGACCCTCAAACAGCAGTATGACGAGCTGGAGGCTGAGTACGACAGCCTCAAACAGGAGCTGGAGCAGCTCAAAGAGGTGAGTTGCCTGTCACCTCTCCCCTTCCTGGCCGCACTCCCCCCACCCGCAAGGCCCACTCATCATGATCAAGAAGTCATGAAGGAGGTGATTGAAAGGGCTGTTTCTTCTTCTAGGGCCCTTTGTTGATAAGAGAAGATTGAAAGATTCCATTGTTTTCTCCCCCAAGAGAAAAATTGCCAAAGAAATGAATATATAAGCTGGAATTTGGGAGGCAATGGCTGTTTGGCCTGCGGGGGAGGGAGATTCGTAAGAGTCTTCAAGTCTCAGCACTCTAAGGCGACATTCAAGTGGGTTGGAATGTATAAATCAAACTTCTCAAAACCGCTGTTATCTCAAACCCAGGTTTCAGCGACAATTTCATAGTCCACAGAAGTGATGAGGTTTGTGCCTGAGGACCCACAATTTCAGGATGTAGACTGTATGGTACCTCAGCTTTCCTCTAGATGTAACCGCTCCTTGGTGAGAGAGGGAACTCCGCACCAATCCCATTTGACAAAGGCTAGGCAATCTTCATTCTGCTTGGCTTTAGTCATTCTTGTCATTGGGCTGCAGGAGAAAAACAACTTTGCTGGGTGATCCCATTGCCTTGATTTCACCTCGGAGGAGGCTGGGCCATGCCCAAGTCTTATGAGGTCACCCTGACTAGAAAAAATTGAACTCACCTACAAATAGTCTGAAAGAGTGGTGTATATGAAATACGTGGGTAGTGTTGCATTTCAAATGAGGCTCTTCTGTGGTTGAAATGATATATTTATAAAACCAGAATATCATAAATGGGTGATGTATAATGTCTGTCTTCAGTTTTTTTGTATTTGGCCTCTTTTAAAGCCTGTCGCATGTATGGGAGAAAACAATGAACGTGCTTTGATTTCCTATCAAGCACTCTTAAGAACATACATATTGTTTAAGTAACTCGGTCTATTTTACCTGATTCTTGAGGCACTATGGGTAGCAAGTAGCCGCTTATAAATTTAAATGTAATATACACTCCTTTTCTATGCGTCAAGTCCTTATTTTTAGGTGCATATTGACATTTAAATGTTAATTATTGTTTGGCATATAATATCACAAATCTATTTCTTATGAGTTTGGTTTTTCTTGGGAGGGGTCTTATTTTATGCTGTTACAGTTAAAAAAATGTGATTTATGACATAATGAATCAACTTGCCTTCCAATTTAGCATGTAATATGGTAAGCATTTATACTTGTAGATATGTCTTATTTTATTTGGATGCCTGTCTACCAAAAAATAAATGTACCGCCTATGATTAAAAATCCCAGCTAGGAATCTAATTTTTGTGTGTGTCAGGCTGTACATTTCTAGTTCATGTTTTACTTACCATGTACCTGTCTGGTCTTAACAAGAGCTGGAGTTGTTTATATTTTCCAACTTAGATTAGGCTGACATATTTAAATGCAGTGATGCTAAACCTCATGAAGTGAGGAAGCAGGATGATGACTGTAATTCTCAGAGATGTTTTGATGCTGTCTATACCTATCAACACTGCTTTGCCAAGACAGGGAAGTGCAAACCAGAAAGTGGTAAGCCATCACCTTCTTGATAAAGGAGATGGACTTAATTTAATGAAATGTACCTGTTACTGACTTTCCTGCTTGATTTAAACAATCCTTCTAGGGATATTTCTGTCATTGCACTTACCTTGCATAGCAAACCTTAATGCAAGTGTGTTTTGCCTTTGCTACACTGTGAGCTTTGCATCCAAAGTCTTTAACACAAAAGCTAGCACATGGTGGGCATGAAATATTTTATGAAAGAATCAGTTTGTACCAGAAGAAGGCACACTTTTGTCAAGCGTTCAGTAGTCAATATTGGTTAGTGTTAGAGAAATACTAAGAAAATTAGGATGTATAGGAAGTGACAGATGTTAATAAAACTACCTGTATTAGTTTCACCAGCAGTAATTAGAAAAATGTGAAAAAAATGTTTTTTAGGAATAATGTAACTGCGTTTTCTTAATACAGAATGATGCAAATACCAGCTAAAATTTTTTCTATAAATATTTTAATGTGTATTTTGTTCTGTATAGCAGGAGGTTAATAAAAATTTATCAGCATTATTTTTACTAAATGATTATTTTAATATATTTATTTTCAGTTGCATTTAGCATAAGTGAAATTCAAGATTCCTAAAAAACTGGTTTATACAGTTATATAAAAATGTATTTTAGGTAATTATTATAGTTGATTATTTGATAGTGAGGCCTATTATTTTTATTCTTTAAACATGGAATATACTTTAGTTGGAAATATAACTTAAATTAGTTAAATCGATTTCAAGTAATATTTCTTGTATGAAAAGTAAATCCAAAATAATTGTGCAAACTGAGGTGTTCCAACACTAATATTATATAGAAGTCAGTTTTGAAAAATATATTTTGTGAGTGTTTTGATTTTTCAAAAGGAAGTTTTGCTCATTATCAGGTGTATATAGTAAATGATGTTGCATTGTATCTATAAAGCCAAGCATAAAATAAATCTGGCTTATTTCTGGGATCTTTGAACAAATATGATTTATTTAAAAATAATTGAACCAGTTTATGGGAATGTCAACAGAAAACTACTGTATTAAGTCCAAGTTGGACATTAGTAATTTGCAATGTAGCAACATGGCTCAGTCTTTGCAGGTCATTTTGTTTTCCAGAGTCAGTACCCACCAATGTTGCCACCTTCCTTCCCAGGCTAGGTACTGCTGTGACAATAATGCAAGTGGGCAGTGTTGCCTGAAGATGTGCAAAATCAAGAAGATGAAATTCATTAAATTTTTTTCCTAGTTATTTCTTCTCTTAACTCAATTGTTTTTTGACCTGGCCTGATGTTGTTTAGTGCTCTGCATGGACTACTGTAATTCAGCTCACAAAAGAACACACTTGAAAGAAAAACACTAAGGATTTGAAAAAAGGATGACTTCTGACATCATCAGAATGTTCTCCTTTTCATGATTCTTTGGGCAGCTGGACAGAGCAGTATGTCCACTGGAATACTTGAGTCTGGTTTTGTGATTTCACAAATAACACTTGCTCTTCAGTGACCTGAGTGAGGGTCACCCACATCCAGTTATGCTCAGGGCCTGGCTGATTATATGTTTGGGATGTACGTAAATCAGCACTGTGAGCCTGTCACCCAGGCCAGAATAGTGTTTGAAGAAGAGTCATAGCTCCAAAATAACCTGAAAACTAAAAATATACATATATAAAAATACCCTAGATCTGAAACTTAAGAGTTTTTTTGAACTTAAAAATGGTTGAAATTTAAAATGTTGTAAAGTTGAAAAAGAGCCCCTTTAGAAAGGAATGATTCAGCATTACTGGTGGCATTTTAAAAAGGAAATGTATCTGTGAGACAGCTTTAGAAAAGTTTTGCAGCTTGGATACCGTAAACTATGCACTAATGAGCTTCAACCCATTTTCTTGCTCATTTTGTCAACCCTGACACCAAGGATAGTTACCAGCTGCTGAAGAAGCACTTTCTGGACATTGGGCAGCTTTTCCTTTTGTAGCCAACTCTATGCTTTTTCAGGGTTATAGTTAAATCATTCAACACAAAAATATGTACTTATACAGTTTCAGAGCCTGTCACATTGGTGACCTGATGAATGCCATTTAATTACCTAGATTCATCTTTAAGCAGAATCGTTTTCCCTTCAGATGCTTAGAAAGATTGTTAGTTTCTTTTACATCTTTAAGTTCTAAATCACGAAATCATATGGCAAGAAAAACCCCAGATTTCTTTTCCAATCTATAAATAAACATAAAGAGAAAGTTAATACTTAATTGACCTGAACTATGATTTTTAACTTCTCTCATTGTTTTTATTTTTTTATTTTATTTTATTTTATTTTTGAGATGGAGTCTCGCACTTTCACCCAGGCTGGAGTGCAGTGGCACAATCTCGGCTCACTGCAAGCTCCACCTCCCGGATTCACACCATTCTCCTGCCTCAGCCTCCCAAGCAGCTGGGACTATAGGCGCCCGCCACCATGCCCAGCTAATTTTTTGTGTTTTAAGTAGAGATGGGGTTTCACTGTGTTAGCCAGGATGGTCTCGATGTTTTAAAAGAAAATATATTTACATTTATCATCAAATTAATCTTAAAATCTAAAATACATTAAGATATGCTTTTGGAAACTGTTACAAACAACCTCAACAAACAAACATCATCGCTTTCAATCACATCTCTTTTTTTCTGGACCCAGTTGCTCTAACTTGCACTACCGCTTCTTTTTTTTTTTTTTTCTTTGAGATGGAGTTTCACTCTTGTTGCCCAGGCTAGAGTGCAATGGTGTGATATCGGCTCACTGCAACTTCTACCTCCCAGGTTCAAGTGATTCTCCTGCTTCAGCCTCCTGAGTAGCTGGGATTACAGGCATGTGCCACCACACCTGGCCAATTTTGTATTTTTAGTAGAGACGGGGTTTCTCCATGTGGGTTGGGTTGATCTTGAACTCCCGACCTCAGGTGATCCACCTGCCTCAGCCTCTCAAAGTGCTGGGATTACAGGCAACTGTGCCTGTCCCGTTCTTTTTATTTCAAATCAAGATTTCGTCTCTGGCAAAGTTATTTCTCAGATATAACTTAGCAAGAATTTATCATCTTTTATCACATTCCCCATGTTTATGTGAGTATGTATGACAGCAATGGCTTGAAGATTTCTTCAGAACTTTTTGCTTGCAAATATTTTGCCCTATCATCCCCTTAAATATACTTGTACTCATGGATATTGCTTTCCAAATTTGAAAATAAGGTAATTAATTACTTGCATGTTGAAATATACATAAAGGACTTGCCCACACATAAGATTCCACCTGTAATTATGGCTTTGAGGAGAGGAGGGCATGAAGGGCTTCATAGTCTTAGTATTAAATAATTCATTATGCTAAAGGAGAATGCATGTAAAGTCAAGTGGCAGGAGATGCAATTGGGAAAGGGCCATGGCCACATTTTGTCTTTGTCTTGGGGATGTAGAGCCATTGAAAATAAATGAAACAGTCACTGTGTTTAATTTTACCAGTCTTCAAAACAATTCAGAGGGCTTACTACTCATTTTTACTGATAAAAAGATAATAAAAATAATAAAGCATTGACTTAACGTACAAGGCTTCATTTAGAACTAGGTTCTTTACAAGCCTTGCCTGTAATTCATGCAGCAATCCTTACACAAGGTAAGTGTTGCTTGCATTATACAGAAGAGGAAACTGAGTCTTAGAGAGGTTTAGGTCTCTTCCCAGGGCCACAAGACCAAGTGATGAAACTTGGAAGAAGCCCACTTTTTTTTGCACTGCGTCGTACTGCCTTAGAGTGTGAAACATCTCTGCCTAGTCTACAAACGCAATATAGAAGGTTATGGTGATGGTCGTAATGGGTGGATTGAGGCTGTGCAGTGGGATAGGCAGTGGCAGTAGGGATCGTGAGGAGGGGGCACATCTAAGAGCTATTTGGGAGGTAGGGTGGAACAGGCATTGGATGTTACTATAGGTGGAAAGTGAGGAAGACAGTGGAGTTGAGAATCTTCTCAGGCTGGATAGGAGGTGGTTCTATTTACAAAGGAAGGTATTATGGGGCAGAGCAGTTTTAGAGGGTGAAACTGATGCTCAAGTTACATGAGTTTTAGTTGTTTTTGACACAGGGTGTCTCTCTGTCACCCATGCTGGAGTGCGGTGGTGCTGTCACAGCTTACTGCAACCTCAACCATCCTGGCTCAAGTGATCCTCCCACCTCAGCCTCCCAAGGAGCTGGGACTGCAGACCCATGCCACCATGCCTAATTTTTTTTTTTTTTTTTTTTTTTTTTTTTGAGACTGAGTCTCACTCTGTTTCCCTAGGTTGGAGTGCAGTGGCAGAATGATCTCAGCTCACTGCACCTTCCTGAGTTCAAGCGGCGATTCTCCTGCCTCAGCCTCCCAAGTAACTGGTACTACAGGAGCATACCACCACGCTTGGATAAATTTTTTGTTTTTGAGATGGAATCTTGCTCTATCACTCAGGCTGAAGTGCAGTGGCCTTATCTCAGCTCACTGCAACCTCCACCTTTCAGGTTCAAGTGATTCTCCCGCCTTAGCCTCCTGAGTAGCTGGGACTACAGGTGCCTGCCACCATGCCTGAATAATTTTTTTTTTTTTTTTTCTCGAGACAGTCTCGCTCTGTTGCCTAGGCTGGAGCACAGTGGCACAATCTCGGCTCACTGCAACCTCTGCCTCCCGGGTTCAAGTGACTTTCCTGCCTCAGCCACCACCACGCCCGGCTAGTTTTTGTATTTTTTTTAGTAGAGATGGGGTTTTACCTTGTGGGCCAGAGTGGTCTCGATCTTCTGACCTCGTGATCCACCCACCTTGGCCTCCGAAAGTGCTGGGATTATAGGCGTGAGCCACCGCGACCAGCCTAATTTTTGTACTTTTAGCAGACAGAGGATTTCACCATGTTGCCCGGGCTGGTCTCAAATTCCTGAGCTTGAGCGATCTGCCTGCCTTGCCCTCGTAAAGTGTTGGGATTACAGACGTGTGCCACCGTGCCCAGCCACATAAGTCCTTTTAGTTCATGTTTTCTTTGCTGGGGAAGCACGCATTGCATGATAGAGTCAGATACTCAACTTTCTTTTTTTTTCTTTTTTTGAGATGGGGTCTCATTTTGACACCCAGGCTGGAGTGCAGTGGTGTGATTGTGGCTTACTGCAGCCTTGACCTCCTGGGCTCAAGCAGTCCTTGTGCCTCAGCCACCAAGTAGCTGGGACTACAGGCGCACACCGCCATGCCTGACTAATTTTTGTTTTTTTTTTTGTAGACACGGGGTTTTGCCATGTGGGCCAGGTTGGTCTAGAACTCTTGAGCTAAAACAATCTGCCTGTCTTGGCCTCCCAAAGTGCTAGGATTACAGGCTAACTTTCAATTTAATAAAAAAATTAATTTGTGCAATTGGTTGTTATTTTATAGAAGCCTAATTTCTAGAGTATGGGATATAAACAATTTAATAATGTTTTCACCAGTTAGTTTGATTGCTTTCTAAATTAGGAAAAATGAAAACAAACAATGGGCAAAGAAGCTGACTGGGGACAGTGAGGTCTAAGAAGGCAGTCTCTACTCACCCTTTAGGGTTATGGGGGCTGGGAGCAACAGTCCTCACTGCTCACTGACTAATCTTTATTAATCTTATTTAATCTTTACTGAAGATGCGTTAGCATTTTTAATTTAAATGGTTTTTTTTCCCCTCTTTTCTTTTGGTGAGGGGTGTGGGAGGTAGGGGAGTCTCGATGTGTTGACCAGGCTGATCTTGAACTCCTGGCCTCAAGCGATTCTCCCTCCTCGGCCTCCCAAAGTGCTGGGATTACAGGCAGGAGCCATTGCACCCAGCCTTTTCCATTTTTCATTTCAAGAGTTTGCTTTTTAAGAATTACAATTGTGTAATCATGACAGTTTTTATTGCAGTACTCCAAGCTAGAGAAAAGCATATATAAATTAATAGTTTTCCCTTCTTCTCCCACAGTTCTGTCTGTGTTGTTAACACTTTGCTGAGTATTCTTCTGTACTTGTTTTAAATGTCTTTAAACATATAGTCAGGGTTTTTGTGTGTGTGGTGTTTTTTTTTTTTTTTTCTTTTCTTTTCTTTTTTTGCTGTTTTCTTCCTTTGTTTTTATAAAAACAGGATCTTGCAGCCTGGTGTTTTAAATTTAGTAGTATGTCCTTTCAAAAGGCAGGTATTTCTGAGACAAGCCTGCATTTTTAAAGCACTGGTGAAGTGCGAAGAAAATGAGACCGATTAGGGAAGAAAACCAGAGAAGCTTAGAGTTTGGGTGACCCTGGGGATGTGGGAAGGTGGTGCAAATGGTACCCTGAGGGTAGCATGGATGGTAAGTGAAAGAGAAAAAGGTGTAGGTTTGCGTAAAAGAAACTGATGGAATTTGGTTGCCCTATAGCAGACCCATGCAATGGTACCAGGGGAAAAGACGGACAGTTTTGTGGGTGAATTAGCAGTGATTTTGATTCCTTGTCTTGTTGGCTGCTGATGGAGATACGTGTATCAGCAGAATACCTGGCTGGTTTCCATGGCCAGCAAGAGCCAGTCCTGCAGTGTGACCACATCCTGTCCATTCTGGGTCTTGGTGGCAAGCCAGGATGATTCAGGCAGTTGGGCTTTATTACGTTATCCCTTCTTTGCCCTCTGAAAGCTGAGTTTTGAAATAGTTAGGATCTTATACAACATCTCAGATTCAGCATGCTGTGCACGAGGTGGGGAGAAAGGGGTACAAAAGAGGAAAATGTTCAGTGAAGGTGTTCTTATTACAATGGAGGGAAATATGAAAATGGAAATTGATACCTTTTCCTCTTGGGATTTAATTATGTCTATAAAATTAAGGTGTTGCAATACATAATCTCTATGATTTTTTTTTTTACCAGCTCTAAATCTCTGAGATGGCTGTATTTTAGAGCTGTCTGTTCTGCTTATTTACTATCTGTCCTTTACATTTCAAATTCATTCAATATTTTTCCAAAGTACAGAATAGTTTTGCCTAGTTGCAGTAATTTTCACCTAGGCCTCAGGGATCTTCCATCATCTGTTTTACATATTTTTTCTCCTTTCTTTTTCCACTCTGGTCACTCAGTTCTAGCCAAGATAATCCACCTTATTTTAGCACTTGTGCTATGTCCCTCTCTCTCTCTCTCTCTCTATATATATATATATATATACACACACACATATATAATTTTGAGATGGAGTCTCATTCTGTCACCCTGGCTGAAGTGCAGTGGTGCGATTACGGCTCACTGTGGCCTCAACCTCACAGGTTCAAGTGATCCTCCCACCTCAGCCTCCAGAGTAGCTGGGACCATGGGTGCACACCACCATACTGGCTTTTTTTTTTTTTTTTTTTTCACCTGATTTTGTTTTTACTGGAGGCTCAGGTGGCCCAACTAATTTTTAGAAATTATTATTTGCAGAGATGAGGTTTTGCTGTGTTGCTCAGGCTGGTCTCGAACTTCTGGGCTCAAGTGATTCTCCCACCTCAGCCTCCCAAAGTGTTGGGATTGTAGGTGTGAACTACTGCGCCTGACCTTCTCTCTCTATATATATTTTAACCACTTTATAGTTCCCTTTGTCTTTGAACACTTGGTCCACACTCACTTTTCTTCTGGATTCATGTTTTCTGATCTCACCTATTATGTTGTAGAACTGATATGTTAGGTTTGTTTTCATTGACCCATTTGTGCTTGGCTTCAGAGAGGAGAACAAGACCCTGTGAGTCACTGGGAGCCAGATTTTGGATCAAAATAAGTCAGTTTCTGACAAGTATTGTTGTAAAGTAATGGAATGAGGCAGACTTCTTAGGAAGTAATGAATTCCCTGTCACCAAAAGGGAGAAGCTAGTGAGCCACTTGCTGAGAATACTCTATGGGGGGTTATCCTTGGGAAGGGTATATCTGGAATGATCTCTAAGATTCCTTCTTATTCAGATTTCTTTGATTTTATCATTCCAGGTGTTCCAAATACTTTCATAAGTTTATGTTTTTTATACTCCTTTTCCCACCACCAGAGCACGGTGTTTCTGACTTGGTTAGATTTTTCTGCTTTAATGTTTGGCATTTCACACTATTTGATGACTGTAAACATTTGGAATGTTTTCAGAATGTCTCAAAACTTTATTTTGATTTATGTTTTTGCTTTATTTTCAGAAGAAAACTAATGGGTAATATAAAGCTTTAAGATGAGGGTATCTCTAAATTTGGAGAGCTTTCAGTGCAACTGTGCATTTTGAAGCTACATGGTTGCATTGAGGGAGGTCTACAGCCTCCAGAATCTTCCTTTTCACACACACCTGGGCACATGTACATGCACATGATTTTATATTTTGTCATTTACACTTAGCCCTGTGTGTGTGTGTGTGTATATATATATGTATATATATATATTTTTTATAGACCGTGTTTTGCTCTTGTTGCCCAGGCTGGAGTGCAATGGCACGATCTCAGCTCACTGCAACCTCCACCTCCCAGTTTCAAGCAATTCATCTGTCTCAGGCTCCTGAGTAGCTGGGATTACAGGCATGCTGGGATTACAACCACGCCTGGCTGATTTTGTATTTTTAACAGAGACAGGGTTTCTCCATGTTGGTCAGGCTGGTTGCGAACTCCTGACCTCAGGTGATCTGCTCGCCTCGGCCTCCCAAAGTGCTGGGATTACAGGCATGAGCCATCGCACTGGCCTGCTTAGTCCAACATTTTATAATCTGCATTGTCAACTAGTCAGTCCCCAGAATCTGTGGGTTCAGCATCCTTGGATTCTGCATCCTTGGATTCAATGAACCTTGGATTGAAAATATTTGGAAAAAAATTGCATCTGTACTAAACGTATACAGGCTTTTGTTGGTCATTGTTCCCTGAATAATTCAGTATAACAGCTACTTCCATGGCATTTACATCGTATTAGGTATTATAAGTAATCTGGAGATGATTTAATGTATACTGGAGGATGTGTGTAGGTTACATGCAAATATTACACTATTTTATCTCAGGGACTTGAGCATCTGTGGATTTTGATATCTACAGGGGGTCCTGGAACACCCATACCCTCACAAGACTGAGGGATGACTGTGTTTACATTATATACCACTCCGATACTTTCTTTTTGCTTTAGATTGCCCATTACCTCTTCATCTGTTTCATTTATTCATTCAAAAATTTGTATTGAGTGGCTACTGTGTCGGGCGTGGTTCCACTTGCTGGAGATACAGCGTTAAACAAGACAGACCCGATGGAGCTGCCTGGGTGGAGCTTATGTTTCAGACTGGGAAGAGAGTCAACGAACGAACATCCACACATATTTCAGTTGTGAGAGGTGCCATGAGGGAAGAGACAGACTGGCTGGGGAAAGCGTGATCAGGCAGTCTTCCCCAGGAGGTGAGACTTGAGCCCAGACCTGAATGATGACAAGGAGCCAGTCATGTGGAGACTGGGGAATGTGATTTTTAAGAAGAGGACAAGTGCCAAGATCTGCGAACTCCGTTGTAGTTGTTAGGGGAAGTGATGGGTTACCATGCTCTGTAAAAATGACCATTCATATCTGAAATAATGACCATTCTGTAACATAGTGTATTGCTTATTAGATTTTTCTAATGAGGTATTGGGTCTCAACATTGGAAATGTTTGAGCAGAGCCCGGATATCTTCCTGAGGTCTTCTCTGAGAAGAGGTGGGTGGGAACCAGTGACTTTCAATACAGACTGTATGTTAGAATCACCTGGGTGATTTATAAAACTACTGCTGCCTGGACGCCACTCCGGGAGAGTTAAATCACTCCTTGGGAGTGGAGCCTGGCTTCAGCATGTGAATCCCTCTTCCCTTAGAGATACAGCCAGGGTGAAGAACCCCTCTTCTATATTTCCAACTTGAGGACTAAATGACCCTATGGGCGTAGAAGTGTTTAGTAAGAAAATCTGGTTCCAGGCACAGTGGCTCATGCCTGTAATCCCAGCACTTAGGGAAGCCAAGGCGGATGGATCATACAAGGCCAGGAGTTTGAGACCAGCCTGACCAACATGGCGAAACCCCATCTCTATTAAAAATACAGAATTAGCTGGGCCTGCTGGCATGCGCTTGTAATCCCAGCTACTCGGGAGACTGAGGCATGAGAATCGCTTGAACCCAGGAGGTGGAGGTTGCATTGAGCTGAGATCGTGCCACTTCACTCCAGCTTGGGCGACAGAGCAAGACTCTGTCTCAAAACAAAACAAAACAAAAAACTGGGAAGTTTTGAGCTAATATATAAACCTTCATTGTATAGTCTTTTAAAATTTGTTGTTTCTACTTTCTGAAAATGAAGACATTAAATCCTTTCTGAAAACCAGAAAATATCAAAAACTTAACTGCATTAGACAGAGATATATGTTAAATTTGAGTGCATTTAATTTTCTATTCTTGAGGACTGCTTAAAGTTTCTTTTAAAAGTTCTCTCTTATTATGTCTATTTATTTTATTCTGTTTGCAGTTTTTATGCCAACTTTACACATTTGTAAATAGAATATTTAAAAAGGATTTTTTTTGAGGGATTGATGTCTAACTTCTGGGTGACTTTTAGTTCTTCTTTTGGTTATATATCTTTACTGTTTTCCAATATTTTAAGGAGAAAAAGCCTACTCTAAAATGTGATATTTAACTGCTGTGTTTCTGTCTTTAAATTTAGAATTGAAAATGATAACCTATTTACATTTATGGGAACAATAACAATATGTGTACAATAATAGTAGCAATTTCCTTAAGAATGTTTTGTTGCAGTTTGGCGTGGGTCTATAATAGAAGGTTCAGAATGATGGGTCTTTGTTTTTCTCTTGCATACTGCAGAGTAATGTGGAATCAAATGCCACTATTGAAGAGCTCTTAGTCATCAATTTTTGAAATTGAAAGAGGTTTATATTGTAAGAAGGATGGGCCCTGTTGATAAGCCTCACTGATTGCTATTTTGTAGATGGTTTTAGGGGATACTTTGAAGTTGACCTTGAGTGAGGTTACTGGATGGAAACAGGATGAGTTTAATCTTGTGCATGACTTCTTTTGTTGAGCTGGAGATACTATTATCTTGCAGATTATCTCTTCGGCACGCACGACCATTTTTTTTTTTTGTCCTTTAAATCACAAACTGGCTTTCTTTTTGCTAATGTTGGTGTGCTTAGATTCTTTAAGCTCCAAATCTCAAGAAAATATAGGAAGGAAAATTGACCATTAGAAAGAGAGAGAAAAAAAAAGAAAAAATATAATGTGCTCCAAACCAATTATAAATAGCTTTTGAATTGTTGGCTCCATAGATAATTTTTTTTTTTTTTTGAGACAGAGTCTTGCCCTGTTGCCCAGACTGGAGTGCAGTGACGTGATCTCGGCTCACTGCACCCACCACCTCCTGGGTTCAAGTGATTCTCCTGCCTCAGCCTCCCAAAGATTACAGATGTGTGCCACCATGCTGGCTAATTTTTTGTGTCTTTGGTAGAGATGGGGTTTCACCATGTTGGTCAGGCTGGTCTCGAGCCTCTGACCTCGTGATCCACCCACCTCAGCCTTCTAAAGTGCTGAGATTACAGGCATGAGCCAGGGCGCCTGGCCTCCATAGATAATTTTTAAAAGTCATACCAGATCTTAATTAATGTTGGCATTAAAAACTAATGGTGGCTCACGCCTGTAATCCTAGCATTTTGGGAGGCCAAGACGGGTAGATCACTTGAGGTCAAGAGTTCAAGACCAACCTGGCCAACGTGGTGAAACCCCGTCTCAACTAAAAATACAAAAATTAGCTAAATGTGGTGGTGCGTGCCTGTAATCCCAGCTACTTGGGAGGCTGAGGCAGGAGAATCTCTTGAACCTGGGAGGCGGAGGTTGCAGTGAGCCGAGATCACTCCATTACATTCCAGCCTGGGCGAGAGTCTCATTCTGTCTCAAAAAAAAAAAAAAAAAAAAAGGCTGAGGTGGGAGGATGGCTTGAGCCCAGAGGGCAGAGGCTGCAGAGAGCCAAGATCGCAATACTGCACTCCAGCCTGGGTGACAGAACAAGACTCCATCTCAAACAAACGAACAAATAAATGAAAACTAACTATTATCTTGCAGATTATGATCTAGTGATCTCAACAACAGAAGATCTCAGTTTGTCAATTATTTTTGTTTTTTTTTTTGAGACAGGGTCTCGCTCTCTTGCCCAGGCTTGAGTGCAGTGGTGTGATCTCAGCTCATTGCAGCCTTGACTTCCCAGGCTCAAGTGATCCTCCTGCCTCAGCCTCCTGAGTAGCTGGGACTACAGATGTGAGTCACCATGCCCAGCTAATTTTTTTGTATTTTTTGTAGAGACAGTGTCTCACAATGTTGCACAGGCTCGTCTCAAACTGTTGGACTCAAGCCATTTACCTGCCTCGGGCTCCAAAGGTGCTGGGATTACAGGTGTGTACCACTGCACCCAGCCTCAGTTTGTTAATATTTTACAATAATTTAGAAGTAGAACCCTTTCTTAAGAGCATTCTCAGGTCTTCTACCTTAATTACTGTAGTTATTTCCAGTCATGTTTTATAATCAACTGCTATTTTTCATTGTGGCAAAATAAGTAATATATTTTTGTAAATCATGTTGAAGTGCTTGGGACAATACAAACACTTACTTGCTAAAATTTAGACCAGGGTCTCAAAACAATTACATTTTTAGATAATGGTCACAGTAAGTCTTCTCGGGAAAAAGCAATGAAGAAAACTCTAGACGAATGAGATTTTAGTCATCATTAATCAATGCCAAGCGAAAAAATCTTAAGATGTATTTAAATTTGTGATGCCAGTGTGATTCAGAAATTTGAAAAATGGATTTCAAAGTAATGCTGTGAGCAGATAGGTCATTGCGTAAACATAACTAATGGTTCATTCATTCATTCCTACAATAATAATTCAATGTCAGATTTGGGTGTTGAGAATACAGCAGAGAACAAACACAACAGAAGGTCCATATTCATGGAGCCTACGTTTTGTGGGGGAAGAGAGATGATAAACAAAATGAATGAGTAAAGCAGATAGCATGTTAGATCGTCCAAAATGCTATGGCGGGAAAAAACCCTGGGAATAGGGAGATAGCATGTGAAGTGGAAGAGGGTTATGATTTTCAATAGAGTGGTCAGATAAAGGCTCATTGAGAAGACACAATATGGAGACTATGTGGCTGGAGGGGACTGAGCTAGGGGGTGAATAGTAGGTGAGACCAGAGGGGGCCACATGATGTAGCAGCTTCTAGATTATTAGGACTTTGGCTTTTACTCTGAGTGAGATGGGAAACTTTCAGAGAGCTTTGAGCAAAAAAGTCACAATGTTCTGTGCTTTTTCCCTGATTGAGATAACTTCTGCATACATTCAAGCAAGACTAAAACCCCCTTCCGGGAAAAGGAGTTTTCATTAACTAAGTGTCCCATGAGGTATACGGCATTCTCTTCCTTCCCACCATAGCAGGTGTTTAATAGATGGTTATGGTATTGCACTGATTTAGATTGGGAAAAAAATAAAGATGAAGTTATTAAGACAGTCAGTTCTGGTCGGGCACGGTGGCTCACGCCGGTAATCTCAGCAGTTTGGGAGGCTGAGGCGGGCAAATCACCTGAGGTCAGGAGTTCAGGACCAGCCTGGCCAACATAGTGAAACAAAAAATAAGCCGGGCGTGGTGGCAGGTGCCTGTAATCCCAGCTACCCCGGGGTTGAGCCAGGAGAATCGCTTGAACCTGGGAGACGGAGATTGCAGTGAGCCGAGAATGCACCACTGCACTCCATGCTGGACAACAGAGCAAGACTCCATCTCAAAATAAAAAGACAGCGAGTTATTTTAAAAGAGGTTGGAGTAGACCACTTGTTTTAAAAATAACCATTTGTGTGCCTAGATTAAACCCATTTATTCAAAAGACACTGTGCTGACTTGCCTGGTTCCTTGTACCTGAATCTTTACCTAAGTGTCTTGAACTCTCTGTCCTTTATTCTCCATAATATGAGCCATCCAGTAGACCCTAGCCAAAGGGGGCATACAGACAGTCTCAACATTGTATTACTGGTTCTGTGCTACAGCTGTCATTCAGATTCCTGAGAAAATGGATTGAATGCTTGTTATTCATTTATTTATCTATTAAGTCTTTAGAGAGCATCATCTATATGCCAGGTATTATGCAGGCTACACAAAAGTTAGGAAGACATGATCTTTATTTTTAAGTTACTTATTTGTTGTTGGAGGCAACAGAGATAAACAAATTGTGATATTTTACTGGAAAGAATATGGGTTTTTGAGTTAAGAACAGACTATGTTTGAAATCCCTTTAGCAGCTCTGTGTCCTCAGGCCAATACTTGAAATGATGTGAACGTTGGTTTCCTCCTCAGTAAGATGGAGAACGATAATAACTACAAGTGGTAAGGAAAAATGCACGTGAAGGATTTAATATGGTACCTGACACATGACAAGCACTTAATAAATGATGGATGTGATGGTGACAATAATAGTAATAATAATAAAATAATAATGTGTTGATTGTGCTTGATAGGAGTGGAGGGTAGCAAACCCAGTTTGAATCAGAGTAATCTGTCTGATCAGGCAACATTTGAAGGGGCTTTGAAGAATGAGTAGGGATTTTCCGGGGAGAGAAGAGGGGCAAAGTCGTTCAGGAAGATGAAACAGCTTGTAGAAGAGGGAAGGCTGGAGAAGGTGCTGCTCGTCAGTGTCTGTGTTGTTGCAGTAGGAGGGTAGATGGAATTGGGTGAGAGGGGAGGTGAGCCTGGAGAGATGGTTTGGGGCCAGATGGGGAAAGCTGTGTGATGGGGCTTGTGAGTTTCTGCCAGCCAACACTTCAGCATAGCTGACTGTAACAAAGTTGGGAAGGCCTTGCTTTAGAGAGCCAGGCCCGGAGTACCTCTGACTAACAAGGAGTCTGGGAGGATCTGCTGCTCCCATGCCATCGTTTGTGTGTTTTAGAGTCTGTTTGAACCTTCTGGGCTCCCGTGAATTAGGGAGTGGCAGCTCCTCAGTCTAACTCCTATTGTGAACAGGTTGCCTAATTGGCCCTTTGGTTTGGGCGCCCACTGTCCTTCCGCGTGGTTGGATAGATGTTGCTCCCAATGACCCTGATCTCTTACAGACCCCTCTGATTCTTCACTCTTGGCTTTGAGAGCCCCTGATGCCCTGCTGTCTTGACTGAGCTTCTAATGGTTGATCAGACCCTTGAACGTTGAGTTCTTTCCATACTGGACTTGAATATTCTCCTGCCCATTTGATGTGTTAATTAGGATTCATTGGCTGTTTCCCTGCTCTGGTCTTTTCTCTCTGTTGCAGCTGGTTCAAGTTTAATCTCCATTTTCCTTCTCCTCTGGGAAGTTTCCCTTATGCCTCTTGAACAGGGTCGAGAGCACTTAGGAGCTCAAATTTACACTGTATATCATGAGAAAAGCATTGAAAGTTTCAAAGCAGGAGAGTGACATAATTAGGTTTATGTTTTAAAACGAATTTTTGACTTTAGATTCTGGCAATACAGTGGTCCTGTGATCTAAGACCTCTGACTAACCTTCCTGCTGGCAACAATTAAACATGCTGAGTGAAATAAAAAAGTAGCCCTTAAATGGAATGAATGAGTTGACTACTTGGTGAGGATGCTCAGAGGCTAAAACTGAATTAAAGCAGGAACTCTTAGAAGTAAGCAGTGTGTTGACTGGGCACAGTGGCTCAGCCTGTAATCCCAACACTTTGGGAGGCCGAGGCGGGTGGATCACTTCAGCTCAGGAGTTTGAGACCAGCCTGGGCAACATGACAAGACCCTGTCTCCACAAAAAAAAAAAAAAAAAAAAAAAAAGTCAAAATTAGGCAGGCATGGTCGCACACACCTGTAGTCCCAGCTACTTGGGAGCCTGAGGTGGGAGAATCGCTTGAGCCCAGGAGGTGGAGGTTGCAGTTAGCTGAGATTGTGCCACTGCACTCCAGCCTGGGCAACAGAGCGAGATTCCATCTCAAAAAACAAAAACAAAACAAACAAACAAACAAGTAAGCAATGCATCAAATCTGACTTTTGCCTTGAATGCATTTGCTGAATCAGTATTGGTTCAATACTGAGCATTAGTTTTCTGGCCACTTAGAGTAGAGGAAATAGGAGATAAAGCCTAGAATCTCCCCAGATTTGGGCTCCAGAGGACCCTACAACCATTGTGGGGGAAATTGGATGTGGTGGGAAAAACTGTATACGTCTTCTCAGACTTCATACCCCACCTGTGGGCTCTCACTACGGTTTGCAGACTGTTCACACCAAGTGTGTGTAGGAGGGAAGAAATCTTAGGGTTAGAATGAGAGTGAATGCAGGTTGGTCATGCCTGCAGCTCTCTTTGAAGACACTTGCTATCATGGCAGGCTAGAAATAGTCACCATAGATAGTATTCTAAAAAAAAAAAAAGGAGGCAGCGGGGCATGGTGGCTCACACCTGTAATCTTAGCATTTGGGGAGGCCGAAGTGGGTGGATCACTTGAGGCCGGGAGTTCGAGACCAGCCTGGCCAGCATAGTGAAACCTTGTTTCTACTAAAAATACAAAAATTAGCTTGGGATGGTGATGCAAGCCTGTAATCCCAGCTACTTGGGAGGCTGAGGCGGGAGAATAACTTGAACCCGGGAGGTGAAGGTTCCAGTGAGCCAAGATCATACCACTGCACTCCAGCCTGGGTGACAGAGTGAGACTTTGTTAAAAAAAAAAAATACCCTGCAGAAAATAAAATTGCAAAAATATAAATATACAAGGAACAGACACCGTTGTCTCCACATCCTTGTCATCACTTCGTACCTTGTGACTTTAGTTTGCATTTTTGTGGCTGCTTATGAGGTCATGCCTCTTAAGTATTTACAGGCATTTATGACTATCCTGCACTGAAATGCATTTCATGTCTTTGCTCATTTACCATTGGATTGTTTATATTTTTCTTACTGATTTGTAAGAGTATACACCTATACTCATATTCTGTATACTAAGCCTTTGTAGTTATTTAGATATGTAGGAAATATCTTTTCCTAGTCCATGGGCTGTCTTTTCACTCTTTCTGTGGTGTCCTTTGACGAGAGAAGTTTATAATTTTAATTTAGTTGATTTATCACTCTTTTGTGTTTCTAGGTTGTGTTTTCCTATTCTTAAGAAATCCTTTCCATGAAGTCATAAAAACATGCACCTATATTGTCTTCTGAATATCTCATGGTTTGCCTTTTATATTTAAATCTTTAATTCTTCCTGGAATTGATTTTTGCATTTGGTGTGAGGTAGAAATCTAATTAAATTTTTTCCTATGATTCTGCCCCACCCCCCAATAGAATTAGCTTATGATCTCAGTACCACAGGTTACTGAACAATCCATCTTTCCTGCACTAATTTTCAGTATCTGCTTTGTGATAAATTAAGTTTTTATATATGCATGGGTCTATTTTTGGACTATTCTGTTACATTGGTTTGTTGGTCTGTTCTTGTGCAAATGCCACACTGTCTTACTCTTACCATTTTAATATAAGTTGTTGGTAGCTGATGGAATAATTCTTCTTATTTTGTTCTTTCCCTGGAGTCACTGGCTTTGGAAACCTTCCTTGCTGTCATAGGCTCTTTGCTTTGGAAAGCTCTCAACATTT
This sequence comes from Papio anubis, assembly GCF_008728515.1. Classification (NCBI taxonomy): domain Eukaryota; kingdom Metazoa; phylum Chordata; class Mammalia; order Primates; family Cercopithecidae; genus Papio; species Papio anubis. The sequence continues at coordinate 30,866,386 of NC_044984.1, forward strand.
ACAAGGAAGTGACAAGTGTGAACGAAGGCAGATCACACTGTTTATTTCCATTTCCCCAATAAACATTAAGGAGGAGGATGTTGAGGGTCTGGTTGTGGTTGTCTTAGACTTTGCACATGATTTTATAAGCAAAGCAGACAAGCTCCAGCAAGGGAACTCAATTGTCTAATTAGATGTTACTAGAAATCTTACTGGGGCTGTGATCTAATTCTTTTTTTTTTTTTTTTTTTGAGACAGACTCTTGCTCTGTTGTCCAGGCTGAAGTGCAGTGGCGCGATCTCAGTTCACTGCAGCCTCTGCCTCCGAGGTTCCAGCGATTCTCCTGCCTCAGCCTCTTGGGTAGCTGGGATTACAGCATGCCACACGCCCGGCTAATTTTTGTATTTTTAGTAGAGACGGGGTTTCACCGTGTTGGCCAGGCTGGTCTCAAACTCCTGACCTCAGGTGATCTGCCCGCCTCCGCCTCCCAAAGTGTTGGGATTACAGGCGTGAGCCACCACGCCCAACCTGATCTAATTCTTAAGAAGTCACTTTGGAGAAAAATATTATTTAAGGGCTTTTCAGAAAGTATTAAAAAAGGTACAAGTTCTAATCTAACATCGCTCTTTGTGATTTTTGAGCAAGCATATGTGTATTTCTACTTAAGCATCTGAAATATTGCCTATAGTGTTGAACAGATTCTTCCTTTGGTTATTTTCCTCTTATCTCAGTCACTGGAAGAACAAATGCCTGTACTAATTCTCTATATACTTAAATGGTCTCTTTAGGTATAAATAACCTCATAATCACATAAAAGTTAAACTTTTAATGGAAAAGGCTCAGATGAAATATTACCTAAATAGGAATTAATTGCTTTTTATCACTTTACATTATTTCATTTTTAGTATTATGAAAAATATAATTGTTCCTTTTCCTTAAAAAAATTCAACATAATTTGTGCTCAGTTTTAAACCAATAATTTTCCCCATATGTTTATAGTTTATATTTTCAAGCCACAATACTTGAGTTTTTTTCCTGTCATAATATTGTCAATATGAGAAATGTATTGTTAAAAGTCTTTTAAAACTTCTTTTTATTCCTTTTTTTGTTTTGTTTTTTGAGACAGGGTATTGTTTTGTTGCCCAGGCTGGAATGCAAGGGCATGATCTTGGCTTACTGTAGCCTCAACCTCCCAGGCTCAAGCAACCCTCCCACCTCAGCCATACAAGCAGCCAGGACTACAGGCATGCACCACCATGTCCAACTCTTTTTTTTTTTTTTTTGGGACAGAGTCTTGCTCTGTTGCCCAGGCTGGAGTGCAGTGGCATGATCTTGACTCACTGCAACCTCTGCCTCCCGGGTTTAAGAGATTCTCCTGCCTCAGCCTCCCCAGTAGCTGGGATTATGTGCCATTGTGCGTGGCTAATTTTTGTATTTTTAGTATAGACGGGGTTTCACCATGTTGTCCAGGCTGGTCTTGAACTCCTGACCTCAAGTGATCTGCCCGCCTCAGCCCTGCAAAGTGCTGAGGTTAGAGGCCCAACTAATTTTTTAAAAAATTTTTGTAGGCCGGGCATGGTGGCTCACGCCTGTAATCCCAACACTTTGGGAGGCCAGGTAGGCAGATGACCTGAGGTCAGGAGTTCGAGACCAGCCTGACCAATGTAGTGAAACCCTGTCTCTACTAAAAATAAAAAAAATAGCCAGGCATGGTGACACGCATCTATAGTCCCAGCTAACTGAGAGGCTGAGGGAGGACAATTGCTTTAACCCAGGAGGCAGAGGTTGCAGTGAGCTGAGATGGCGCCACTGCACTCCAGCCTGGGCGACAGAGCGAGACTCCGTCTCAAAAAAAGAAAAAAAAAAAAAAAGCAAGGTGGAGGAATAATAGGACTGGCAGGGGTGCTGGTTGGGGTGGCTATTTGAGAAATGATGGCCAGGCATGGCCTTTCAGAGGAGATGATGTTGGAGCTGACTCCCAAGTGGTCACAAGGAGCAAGGTGGGGAACTATTTCAGTTCCTGGGTCAAGAGTAACAGTAAGTGTAAAGATCTTGAGACAGGGGCCGAGCACTGTGGCTTATGCCTGTAATCCCAGCACTTTGGGAGGCCAAGGTGGGCAGATCATGAGGTCAGGAGTTCGAGACCAGCTTGACCAATATGGTGAAAACCTGTCTCTACTAAAAATACAAAAATTAGCTGGGTGTACACTTGTAATCCCAGCTACTCAGTAGGTTGAGGCAGGAGAATTGCTTGAACTCAGGAGGCGGAGGTTGCAGTGAGCCGAGATCGTGCCACTGCACTCCAGCCTGGGCGACAGAGCGAGACTCTGTCTCAAAAAAAAAAAAAAAAAAAAAGAGATCTTGAGATGGGAATGAACTAGGTTTTTGTGAAAATGGCAAATGGCATTTTGGGTACTGCGAGCCTTTGCAGCGTGGAACCGTGCTGTGCACTGTGGGACTGTGTGGCTCAATGCAGGACGGTTAACATCCCTAGTCATTGTAATTACAAAAACATAGTCACACATTCTAGACACCCGCTCCCTGCCCTGACGCCAGGGGGGCAGTACTGTCTTCAACCAGGACTCCAAAAGACTCCAGTGTGGCAGTTGTTGGGGAGGGGGAATGTGAGAGGGGCAGTGGAGAGGGAGTCAGCAAGCAGGTTCTCTGAGCCCTGGCAAGAAGTCTGGATTTTATTTTAAGCTGCCTGAGTGATGTGATTTCATACATGTTTTTAAAAGATCACTCTGGTTATTCCTTGCAGACAGTGGAAGATTGAACCAAGTTAGGAGGCTATTGCAGTAGTTCAGGTAAGAGATGATGGTGGCTTGGACTGAGTGAGAATCTACTTGAGGGTAAGAAGTGATCTGATTCAGGGTATATGTTGAAAGATTTGCTAATTAATTAAATATGGGAGGCAAAAGAAGGTGGAGAAATCAGGATGGCTCCTAGGTTTCTTATAAGGAGCTAGGAAGAATGTAAAGAAATCATATGATAAGATATAAAAATGAAGGAATCGCACAATATTTCACACTTAAATTTACGAGATGAAATATTGCTTATTTGAATTTGAAAATTCTTATGGATACCAATATTGATACTTTGAAAAATAATTTTAAGATGAGTCTCCTGGCCAGGTGGGGTGGCTCATGCCTGTAATCCCAGCACTTTGGGAGGCTGCGGCAGGTGGATCATTTGAGGTCAGGCATTTGAGACCAGCCTGGCCAACATGGTGAAACCCTATCTCTACTAAAAATGCAAAAATTAGCTGGGTATGGTGGTGCACACCTGTAATCCCAGCTACTCAGGAGGTTGAGGCACAAGAATCACTTGAACCTGGGAGGTGGAGGTTGCAGTGAGCCAAGATCGTGCCACTGCAAGTCAGCCTGTGCGACAGAGCAAGACTCCATCTGGGGGGGGAAAAAAAAAAAAAAGATGAGTCTGCCAAAATGTTTCTCATTTGGAAGGGATTCATGACTTTGCCAGAAAAACAAGCAGCATTCTATAGTTATAATGCTCTATGATGTAATTTACTGGACCTAAGTTGGCTACCTTTCATGATGCATATTAAGTGTGGAGCCATATTTCTTAGTTTCTGTTATAAAGCTAAAATGTTAAGTCATTTTTATTCCTATAAAGTCAAACAAACTAGCCACGGATACTTTTTAACATTCTGTGAAACCAACTTCATCCAGTTACTGAAATGGATGCCAGTACTTTTTAAACCAGAGTTAAAATAATTATTTATAGGGAGCAATTATGCACTGTAGATTAGGAACATGGAGACTGGGGCATAAATATATTCTTGAGCTAGAATTAAAGTAAAACATGTGACTGATGGAAATAACAGCTTTCCCTGTGCCCTACCGTGGAACTTGGTAAGCCTTTGTTGACTCACTCGCACTGCTAGATCATGCTGTAGTGTCCGAGGGCCAGGGAGGCAAGTGTGCTAGTCCAAGTAAAAAGCTGACATGATCTTTGTCTGCATGAACAGAAACACTGTTTGTCATGTGATGATAATGTTGGCTTCTTGCTCCTGGAATATTGTGTTCCAGGTAAAGTGGTCCAGAGACCAATGGGTGGCAGGTACAGGGATACAGAGCTCAACTTAATATAAAAAAAGACCTTCTCTAATGACTAAGAGCAGAGTGAAAGTGAGCAGGCCGTCTGAGGAGAGAGAGACTTCCCTGTTGGCTTATCATGATGGTTAAGCACAAGCCAAAAAGCTACTTTGTAGGGATGTCAAGGAAGTGAGTCAGTTGTTTTCAACATCATGACTCTGTCATTGTGTGCCTCTCTCCTTAATACCTCAGAAATAAAGTCTTGATAAGAGTAGTGGCACCAGTCCTGTGGTTTGTTTTGCAGTGACTGCTTGGTTGTTAAACTCTTTAAGTGAAACACCATAGTGACGGGAGCAATGCTGACAAGCCTGGCCACCTTTGGTCTACAGCAGATATTGCAAGCTGGTATCCCGTGGCCACAGTCAGGTCTGGTGATTGACAAACATTTTGATTTAGGGAGCTGCTTTTTTCAAGAAGGAGAATCATATAAACTGGATTTCAGGCCAGTCTCAAAAAATTGGAAGATTTCACAGAGCCTTGGGCCCACATTTCTGTGTGGCATGAGAGGGCTGGAGCTGAATGAGTCCTCCTCTCCTCTCTTCTCCTCTCCCCTCCCCTCCCCTCCATTCCCCTCCACTCCCCTCTGTTCCCCTCCATTCCCCTCCACCCCACTCCTCTGCTGTCCTCTCCCTCCCCTCTCCCCTCCTTTTTCTTTTTTTTTTTTTTTTTTTGAGACGGAGTCTCGCTATGTCACCCAGGCTGGAGTGCAGTGGCGTGGTCTTAGCTCATTGCAGCCTCCATCTCCCAGGTTCAAACCATTTTCCTGCCTCAGACTCCTGAGTAGCTGGGATTACAGGTGCATGCCACCATGCCTGGCTAATTTTATATTTTTGGTAGAGATGGGCTTTCACCATGTTGGCCAGGCTGGTCTTGAACTTGTGACCTTAGGTGATCCACCTGCCTCGGCTTCCCAAAGCGCTGGGATTACAGGTGTGAGCCACCATTCCTGGCTTTTTTTTTGAGACAGGGTCTTGCTCTGTCACCCAGGCTGGAGTGCAGTGAGACGAACACAGCTCACTGTAGCCTAGACCTCCTGGGTTTAAGTGATCCTTACATCTCAGCCTCTTGAGTACCTGGGACTACAGGTGTGCATCACCACACCTGGCTAATTTTTAAATTTTTTGTACAGACAACACTTCACTATATTGGCTGGCTCGGTCTCAAATTCCTGGGCTCAAGCGATCTTCTGCCGTAACCTCCCAAAGTGCTGGGATTACAGGCATGAACCACTGCACCTTCACCTTTCTTTTAGAAACAGCACGGATCTGTAATTCACCAGAGTCCCCACCATTCCATCTCATCCGCGTTATCTCACTGTCTGTGTTCTCCCTCATTTACATCATCTGTCACTTACCTGTTGACATATGAGTTCTGACTTTTGATCGAGATGCTGACCCTCTCCTTCCCTTCTAGGAAAGGAAAATAAAGGGGGAAGGAAAGTGGAGAGGGACAAAGGAGAGGTGTGAAGGAGGATGATAGTGCAGGACCTGCATTCTCAGTTCTGCTTCTTAAATCTTGGAGCCGGCTGGGCGCGGTGGCTCAAGCCTGTAATCCCAGCACTTTGGGAGGCCAAGACGGGTGGATCACGAGGTCAGGAGATCGAGACCATCCTGGCTAACACGGTGAAACCCCGTCTCTATTAAGAAATACAAAAAAAAAACTAGCCGGGCGAGGTGGCAGGCGCCTGTAGTCCCAGCTACTCGGGAGGCTGAGGCCGGAGAATGGCGTGAACCCGGGAGGCGGAGCTTGCAGTGAGCTGAGATCCGGCCACTGCACTCCAGCCTGGGCGACAGAGCGAGACTCCGTCTCAAAAAAAAAAAAAAAAAAAAAAATCTTGGAGCCTATTTTTTCAGCTAACAACCAGTATAGGACTGATGTTTATTTTTGCATTAGATCATATATATAGGAGTACCTGGCATATAACTTTGTCCAACGTACACATTCGTTAGCTGGTGCTCCTCTGTGTTCCCCTGTAAAGACTGAGGCAGCTATAATGTTCCAATGCTCTGTGATTATTGATTTTCAGGTCTGTTTTCTCCATCAGATTCTGTGTGTCTTATTCAACTTTGTATCACCAAGCACGTATGTGGCGTTTTTTCTTTTTTGAAGGTAGGGACCATGGCCTCCTCTTTCTTTATTGGGCACTGTATAGATGTCATGCAGGTCTGAATGTCACACTGTTAAATAATTACTTAACAACTGACCAGGACTAAGGCTCTGGTCTAGAACTCCAAATCAGAAGCAAAAAGGAATGGTGCTGGGCCGGGGCATTTTCCTCTAACATCACCCAAACCCGGAAAACGAGGATCGTAAGCCCCTTCATGGGCCCAATGCAGGGCTGGGGCCCTTGGGCTAACCCTTTAGTGCCTCTGGCTGCATCACTGTCAGGGTAAGGTAACCAGCAAGGGGCTGCAGGGAGCAGCCAGCCAGGTCCAGACATGGACAAACATAATTGGAAGGAAGATAGCAAATGGACAGGTCCTGTCCAGTGTGGATAAAATGACAGCCCCTAAGGCAGGTTGAGGGGCAGAGGAGAGGCTGGGGAATCGGTGTTGTAGCAATGCAGGAGTCCTGTCCTGAGTGGCTGCTCAGGGTATTGACATGCCATTTCGGTAAATACATGAATTAATCAGTGAATGTTGAGAGTAGGGGGAGAGAGAATAACAGGGCATCCCCTTCCATAGATCCTCAGTCTTCTAGTCTCATCTTTCTAGAAGGATATTCACTCATACTCACGTGGTCCCCTTTGTGCCAGAGTTGAACATTCTTAAGAAATTAAGAAGGTGATTCTTTGCCAACCATATTTCAGTTCATTATTTAGGAGCTATATTATCAGCTTGGCTTATGGCTCCAGAAGTGGCCATTAATACCTGGAGCTAAAACACTGTTTTGGTTAGCATGACTAGTTTTCACTGAATATTTACTATTTTTAAGTTAAGTTTTTGTTTTTTTTTTTTTTTTTTTGAGTCAATGTCTCGCTCTGTTGCCCAGACTGGATTGCAGTGGTGTGATTTCGGCTCACTGCAGCCTCCACTGCCCTGGTTCAAGCAATTCTTGTGCCTCAGCCACCTGAGTAGCTGGGATTACAGGCGTGCGCCACCACACCTGGCTAATTTTTTTATTTTCAGTAGAGACAGGATTTCACCATGTTGACCAGGCTGGTCTTGAACCCTTGTCCTCAAGTGATCAGCACACTTCGGCCTCCCAAAGTGCTGGGATTACAGGCATGAGCCAGCGCACCTGGCCTAAAGTTAATTATTTTTATAAGCAAATTATTTTGCTTTTGTGACCCAAAGCAGTACTCTCAGATATTTAGTGTAGCAATTTATTACTCAGATATATAATTTTTTACAAAGAGAATCATAGCACAAAAGAACAAGGTAACGTGTTGTGGGCCAGATGTTCTGAAGAAGCACCTGACCTTCTGACATCATGTAAACATTTTGGTGTTTAGTCTCATCATGTGCAACCATTGTTACTTTTTGCTACTGTATCATAATAATACTTAGTTGTATCAGTTTGATTAAATGCCTCCTTTGTATGGTTCCCAGCAGCATGGCTACAGAAAGTATTCTCAAATTTATCAGGAGACCCAAGTTTTAATTTGGATTCCTTTTTACTGGAGGCCAAATGTAAAAACTTTTTTTTTTTTTTTTGAGACAGAGTCTCCTTCTGTCTTCCAGGCTGGAGTGCAGTGGCGTGATCTCAGCTCACTGCAACCTCCGCCTCCCAGGTTCAAGTGATTCTCCTGCCTCAGCCTCCCAAGTAGCTGGGATTACAGGCACGCGTCACCATGCCTGGTTAATTTTTTGTATTTTTAGTAGAGACAGGGTATTGCCACGTTGGCCAAGCTGGTCTCAGACTCCTGAGCTCAGGCAATCTACCTGCCTTGGCCTCCCAAAGTGCTGAGATTACAGGCGTGAGCCACTGTGCCCAGCCAAATATATAAAGTTTAAAAATAGCTCGCTTGTGTTCATTGCTTACCACATACTGGGTATTGTGCTAGATATTTAATATGCCAGATAGCATATGCCTCATTAGCCTATGAAGTAGAGGCTTTTATTATTACTTCCACTTACATGGATGAGAAAATTGCGGCACAGATAAATTAATTTGTCTAGCGATGGAACCAAAATCTCAGGCAGTGTGACTTCAAAACGTGTATTGATAGAAGTTCTCCAAGTGCTTTAAATATATTAGCTCATTCAGACTCACCAAGCTATGCATTTTTACTTTACAGAGTTGATATCAGTATTAAATAGGAATATGTATGTGTATGTATTTATATATGTATGCCGATGGTCCCTGAATTAATGATGGTTCATCTTAATGATTTTTGACTTTACAATGGTATGAAAGCACCATGCTTTCAAAAGAAACCATATTTTGGTGCCCACCCATCTATTCTGTGTTTCAGTTTCAGTACACCAGTCAACAAATTACATGAGCTATTCAGCACTTTATTTTAAATAGGCTTTGTGTTAGGTGATTTTGCCCAAATGTAGGCTAATGTAAGTGTTTTGAGCATGTTTAAGGTAGGTGAGGCTAAGTAAGCTATATTTGATAGATTAGGTGTATTAAATGTATTTTTGACTTATGATAGTTTTTAAACTATGATGGGTTTATTAGGACATAAGGTCATCAGTTGAGGAGCATCTGTATATGTATGTATGTGTATAGGTAGATATACATTCTATGCTATGGAAATTGTAAGTTCTAAATTGCTTCGGGCATTATTGTACATTCTTACATAAGATTGAAGAATTTTGTGATTTTGATTAATTTATATCCTTCAAAGTGACCAGGAAGGTAGAGTTTGCATGCAGAAAATTTGCATGTTTTTTAATTCCATAAAACAGTATGACAGTAAAAGCTTAGTCCTTCTTTATAAGTTTGTAGTTAAATTTTCATTTTGTTTAAACATTTTTACAAGATAAGAATTTACTCAGTGCTGTTATTTAGCAGCTGTGTGTATGACTTCATAATTTGGGGGGCTGTCTGTTTTGGGTTCTAAGCCATGTGGCTGCTATGGTGACTGCTTTAGAAACTGAATTACCTTTGCTGTGAAACAGATTTCAGTGCGTCATCCCTGTGTATAAGGCCAGGTTTCTTATATGGACTCACTCTGTTTCTGTAAATTTGTCTCTGAGAATTTTCAAGGGAGTGCTTTCATGGCTTCTTCTCTAGTTTTGTGTGTGTGTGTGTGTGTGTGTGTGTGTGAGAGATGAAAAAGTCAAAAGCCCTAAAATTAAATCAGAGTTTAATCCATGTCCCTAAACTAGATAAGCTGCTTTAGACTTTTCCTTATCCCTTACACGTCGCTCAGTAAATACTTGCTGATTGACTTTCAAATTCAGATTACTTTTATACTGGCATAAGGTGGGCACAAAGGGTTTTTTGTTTGTTTGTTTGTTTGTTTTAGATGGAGTCTCGCTCTGTGGCCAGGCTGGGGGGCAGTGGTGCAATCTCAGCTCACTGCAACCTCCTCCTCCCGGGTTCGAGCGATTCTCGTGCCTCAGCCTCCCAAGTAGCTGGGATTACAGACACGTGCCACCACGCCCAGCTAATTTTTGTATTTTTAGTAGAGACGGGGTTTCACCGTGTTGGCCAGGATGCTCAAACTCCTGACCTCGCGATCCGCCCGCCTCGGCCTCCCAAAGCGCTGAGATTACAGGCATGAGCCACCGCGCCTGGCCTGGGCACAGAGTTAAAAAAAATTACTGGTAACAGAAAACTCGTTGGCGTGTTTCAGTTTTCAGAGTTCTCTAGAAGGTCTTATACCAGCCGAGAAGCAGCAGAACCATCTGTCCGTGTACTGAGGACGGATCTCAGCAGCTCTCTGTTCAGTGGCTCCTGCCTTTGTAGTGGCTTCCCTTGCTGCGCTGTAATTAAGTCAGCCGGCAGGAGTTCCTGTATTGAGGGGGCCTCTCCCTGCTGGAGAAGTACCACTGCCTTTGTGTTACCTGCCATGTTATTGTGGAGTGGATAATTTTTTTTCCTGCATGGGTCTTGATTTAACAGCAGGATCCTCTGGGCTTCTTCCAAGAAGCACCACATTTCCCTGAAAATAAATGGCAGATGAATTATTTCTTGAGATTATGAAAATCTCTTAGATGAAAGCTTGCCTTTTTCTCATGTTCAAAACAATGCTAAATGCTTATAATTATACTCCCAATGAATTACTTCTTTCACTGGCTTCCTTTGCTCTGGCAAAGGTGGATTTTTTTTTTCCATGGCAGAGAAATTTTATAAAAATGTAATATTTTAGAAAATGCCAAAATGTCAAGAATACAATATCTTTGTTGTTGTTGTTGTTTTGTTTGTTTGTTTTTTGAGACGGAGTCTTGCTCTGTCGCCCAGGCTGGAGTGCAGTGGCGCGATCTCAGCTCAATGCAACCTCCGCCTCCCGGGTTCAAGCAATTCGCTGCTTCAGCCTCCCGAGTAGCCTCCATTGAAGGAAGTGCGATAATGTGGAGGATCTTTTATTTTCTACGCGCTCCGTATTTGATTCTGTGTTTACAGGAACTGTGTCTGCAGACAAAAAGCAAAATGTTGGGTTTTAGTTTCTTCAAGTGAATAAAATACTGCTTGCATCTCCTCATTCTCACAGTGTTCATATTACATACTTCGTGTGTGTAGTTTTGGCATTTAAGGAAGCAGAGCTAAAAAATACAAAGGACAATAACTCCTTCAATAACATGATATACACCAGAGAAAATGTGGCGACTTAGATTCTGTGATGGGAAACCCGGGTTTTTTTGGTGTACTTGAAATCTTCCGTAGAACGTACATGTTTGCATGGCCCAGAAAGGAAAACACATTGGAGGACTTTGCACTAGTTCCATTCTAATTCTGCAAAATTCTCACAGATTCAGGCATCTGTTAACCCTTCGAGGGCATACAAGTTCAGAACCATGTTTTCTGTTTTGTGTCTTTCCCTTTGGCAGAGCGGTTACCTTTTCTGAGCCCTTGGCTGGCTTTCTGTGAACATAAGGCTCTCCATCTGCCGCTTTAAAGTGAAGATTTATAATTCAAACAAGACAGCCTTTCGATGTTGCACTCCTGTCTTATAAGATATCAACTTAAAGTTAAGAAAATGGAATTATTCAAGGCCTTGGTATCCAGTTTATAGCTTATTCAGAATTTATATTTCTGATTTATTTTTTTGTCCTGAAGACTGCCTGTGACTAATTTGTGTTTTTGTTATTAAGCTAAGATTATATGAAAAATATGGCAAAAACAAAATTCTATATTTCTAATGCCCCATGAGAAATCTGATTTAGAGGCCCTTCCTTTGGACACACTTTGGTTTTTTTTTGTTTTTTTGTTTTTGTTTTTGAGACGAAGTCTTGTTCTGTCACCCAGGCTGGAGTGCAGTGGCGCAATCTCGGCTCACTGCAAGTTCCGCCTCCTAGGTTCAAGCGATTCTCGTGTCTTAGCCTCCCAAGTAGCTGTGACTACAGGCGCCCGGCACTACACCTGGCTAATTTTTCTATTTTTAGTAGAGGTGGGGTTTCACCATGTTGGCCAGGCTGGTCTCAAACTTCTAACCTCAAATGATGCATCCGCCTCAGCCTCCCAAAGTGCTGGGATTACAGGCGTGAGCCACCGTCCCCGGCCTGGACACTCTTTTTGAATAGTACTCACCACAGATTCCTGAAGCCAGTGGTTTTCTAGCCTTTTTAGTCCCTGTTCGTTGTAAGCCTCTTGAGTCTTGGTGATTCTTGTTTCGTTTGTTTTTGTTTCTCCCCAGAGCCTAGCACGTAGTAGGTGATGAACAAACGTTTATCGAATGTGTGGGTTCAATCATAGTCTATTTTTTTAAAAAAGGTATAAATCTTATAAATGTTGTACATTTTGCTGAACAAAAGAGGAGAGAATGGATTCTTTTCAAATACGGAGGAAAAATTAGGGAAAAGAAAGATTGATTGAAACTCTATTAAAGTATGTCAACATAAAAACATATTGATAGCCTGGTGTGATGGCTCACGCCTGTAATCCAGGCATTTTGGGAGGCCAAAGTGGGTGGATCACTTGAGGCCCAGAGTTCGAGACCAGCCTGGCCAACATGGTGAAACCCTGTCTCTACTAAAAATACAAAAATTAGCCAGGCGTGGTGGCAGGCGCCTGTAATCCCAACTACTCTGGAGGCTGAGGCAGGAGAGTCGCTTGAACCCAGGAGGCAGAGGTTGCAGTGAGCTGAGACCATGCCACTGTACCTCTAGCCTGGGCAAAAGAGCGAGACTCTGCCTCAAAACAAACAAACAAAAAATAAATACACCCATCTATGTATCTATGTATCTATCTATCTAGATAAAAAGTCATCTAATTTTTCAAATTAAAAATGCTTTATTGTTATTTATAGCTTGATTGTTTTTCTACAAAAAAGGCAATTACAACAGCTTTCACTTCACATTTGACTCTTGCAGCATTCTTTTTTTTTTTGAGACGCAGTCTCACTCTGTCACCCAGGCTGGAGTGCAGTGGCACGATCTCAGCTCACTGCAAGCTCCACCTCCCAGGTTCACGCCATTCTCCTGCCTCGGCCTACCGAGTAGCTGGGATTACAGGCACGTGCCACCACGCCCAGCTAATTTTTTGTATTTTTAGTAGAGATGGAGTTTCACCGTGTTAGCCAGGATGGTCTCAATCTCCTGACCTCGTGATTCGCCCACCTCGGCCTCCCAAAGTGCTGGGATTACAGGTGTGAGCTACCGTGTCCAGCCGCAGCATTCTTGTAAAGAGATCTCACACCATATTTGAGGGCTTCATTAGTTTTTCTAAGCCTTAAAAAAAATTTCATCATTAAGATTATTCTCTCATGAAGCACCCAAATTATAGACAGCCTTTCTTATTTTCTTTTCTTCAATTGTTAGCAGTCTAATGCTACCAGATCTTTATCTGTCAGGGACTTTTGCTGTTATTGGAGTCATCTCTTGTGGACTTTATGAAACCTTGCATGCAGCACAATTTGAAACTTCATTGTGCATTCAATTTGCATTGCCTTTGCTGTGTTCACAGTGGCACTCCATGAGGCTTAACTATGGTGACACTGATGCTACAAGCTGTTAAATAGTTCTCTCTTCTCAACCTATTCCCCATCCTGCTTTTCTTTTCTTCATAGAACTAATCACCTCCTGATTATATTTTTTGTTTGCCTTTTGTCTATCTCCTGTCATTCTTTTACCAGACCATCTAGTCTTATATGTCTGTATAACTTTTCTGAAGAACATCTTGTGGGAAATATACCATATATACAGAAAAAGTGCACAAACATGAATGTACAGTTTAACAAATAATATAAAGCTGCTATTCATGTAGCCACCACCCAAAGGAAGGAAGTAGAATATCATAAGCACCGCACAATCTCCATTTGTGCCCTTCTCCATCGTAACTTTCTCTGTCCCAGACAGCCATTGTCCACAACTTGTCATAATAATTTATTTGATTTTCTTTTATAGTTTTATCACATATAATTTAGTTTTTGTCTGCTTTTTGAACTTTACATAAATGGAATAATATTGCATATATTACTTCTTGCTTTTTCTTTTATTTAACTTTTTTTGTGTGTGTGAGATTCTCCAGGTTGTTGTACACACTGTTAGTTATTTCATTTTGTTATGGTATAGTATCCCATTGTATGATTGTACCACAGTTTATCCATTTTTTAGTTGATGGGTTTTGACTTGCTTTCACTGGGCTATTATGAGTAGTGCTGCTCTGCAACTGTTGTGCATATAGCTGGTGAACATGTTTGTGAATTTCTATGAACGTGATCACTGTGGTGTAGAATTGCTAATCTTCAACCTTCCTGTATTTTCCAAAGCAATCATACCAATTTATTTACCTTTCAGCAGAGTATGAGAATTCTCTATCCTCACCATTATTGGATATTGTCAGATTTTAAGATTTGGCTGAACTGGTGGGTGTATAATATTATCCTGTGGTAGTTATAATTTGCATTTCCCTAGTTACTAATAAGGTTGAGCAATTTTTCATATTTTTATTTCGATTTCCTAATTTATGAAATGCCTGTTTAAGTCTTTAGCCATTTCAGATATTATCTGTGTTTTCAAAATTACCTATAGGAGTTCTTTGTATAATATATATTCTGGCCCCTAGTCCTTTATTATTTGTATGTGTTTCAGATATCTTCATCTATACAGTTTACTCTTTTTGTGGTGTCCTTTGATAAAATTCTTAATTTAATATAGTTAATGTAATTGAATTTATTAATTTTCTCTTTGTTATGTATTTTTTTGTCTTTAAGAAATTTTTCCCTGTGTAGGGAAGAAAGACAAAAATTGTCTTTCATAATTAGTTCTTTAACTCTTCATAATTTTAAGAGTATATAAATTATTGTGACCATCTTTGAATTTACAGTAGTTGAATTGCATATATAGAGGCTTGAGTTCTTAAATTATTCTTTCCAGGGTGAATATTAGCATATCACATTAGGACAGTGGGGACAGTGACTTTTTTGCTAGTGAAATCTAAGATTTCTCCTTTTCTGCTCATGAAAAATATTTCTGCTTAAATTGTAATGAGTGTACAAGAGGCATAAATCCACAGTGGGTACGAATGTCAAAGAGTATGGTTTAAACCAGCAAAATATACCTTCTTAGATATAAGAAACATTTTGTCAAATAGCCCCTGGCATCATCTGGGCTAAATGAAGAATCACTAGGACATATGATACAGTGAAACTATTCCACTTATAGTAACAGCACTTAGTAATTGCTTTCATTAATCCAGGCAGGTTAATATTCTATCTACTTGTGTAACAATGTCAAAAAATCTATTATCTACTGACACCTTTTATATAGCAAGTTAAGCTCCTGTTTCTTTCATAAAGATCGAGATTCAAATATTAATCCAAAGTACTCAGAATCACTTTCTCTTCCTCACTTTTCTGATACCCCCACTGGAGAGTGACTGATCAGTGGGTTATCTGTCACCTCAGAGCTCAGAGTGCCCCTCTTTTCTATTCAAATACAAAGTCATTCATTTGCTTTGATGAACAAATAGCTGTGGCATTAGTATGGGTGGGGGCAAGTGCTGTTGTCTCTTATCTAGGAAAGAGTTGGTTCTTTTCTGATGGTTGAATAATATACTTAGGTATAGAAAGAGACCTGAGTGTCTTGAAAGCAGCATTCTTTCATTTTTGTCAATGTTTTAATCAACACCCCTATGCATATATTATCTTCGCATATTTTAGTACTTTGTGTTAGACTTCTACTTTGCTTCTGACAAGGGACAGAATAAAGAGGAAGAAAGAATTTTGTAAAAGAGCCATAATGTTAAGTACATCCATTCCATGCCCACAGCCATACATCACGGAAGTCACAAGGAGGGCTGTCTGACATGAGATAATGATGTGGATGTGACAGAACATGGTGGAGGAAAAAGCCACAGACAGGTACAGAGTAGGAAGGATGAAAGAATTCATTGTGGCTGTCAAAATCCTGTGTTCGTGTTCCCAAATCCTATTTCTTTTTTCTTTTGACTTGTGATGTATTGACTGTCAATTAGTTATCAGGTACTATGTTCAGCCCAGTTATTGCACAAGAGATCCTGAAAATCTTTAAGTAGCTCCTGGACTTGGAAGAGGGAAGGAAGGAGGAGACACTAAAATAATTATAATATTTTACTATTATACACAATAATATGCAGAATGCATTTGGAACATAGAGAGCCAGTAGCTTTACACAGAGATAGCAACTTTTGAGCTGAATTTTAGAGGACCAAGTTGATAGGATGTGATGATCAGGTGAGGGGTTAGGGAAAGGAAGTTTTTTAGTTTGTTTATTTTAAGGCTGGAGTGAATATTATTTCTATAAATGCAGGATTTTAAGGAAAAGGACAAAGTGTCAGAAGGCAGCAGATTTCTATCTTCTGTATATTTGTATATCATGACAATACATTTATAGATACACTTATTCTTGTATGTAAATAATTCATAGAATGTTTGTCTTTATCAGTCTGAATTGTCAGCTTTGGTTATAGAGAATTGAAACCGAGTGTTTACTGAACATTTACTATATGTGAGGCCCTGTATTAGGTGCTGGGCATGCAGTGATGAGCAAAACAGGGGTGGGTCCAGCTCTTCTAGAACTTAGAGTTGAGTGGGAAAAACAGGATTAATCAGATTTCCATATTTATAATTAGAAATGACATATACATATGAATAAAGGCTCTCTCAGAATCCAATCATTCTTCCCTTTCACTCTTCTTCCTAATCATACTACCAGCATAGGCTGACAGTTATTTATCAGGCATAGTCAGCAGCCAGCCTTGCAGTGTTCTCTTGCATATTGTTAACAATTAGTGTCACACGGTCACTGTTACATATTGCCTCACATT
Source organism: Papio anubis (assembly GCF_008728515.1). Taxonomy (NCBI): domain Eukaryota; kingdom Metazoa; phylum Chordata; class Mammalia; order Primates; family Cercopithecidae; genus Papio; species Papio anubis. The sequence continues at coordinate 30,882,846 of NC_044984.1, forward strand.
CACTGTAGCTTCCAAACCCTGGGCTTGGGAGAGCAGGTGGATGGTGATATCATGAGCTCAGATAGAGATCATGGGAGAAAAGATTTGAGATGTTTTTAAAAAGTGTTTTGAGCAGATGAAGTTGAAGAGTTAAAGGGAACTATGGTCAAGTGGAGGTGCTGGGTAGGCAGGTGCAAATACACTTCTGAATCTCAGGATGACTAATGAAAAAGCAAGAAAACGAACAACGAGGAACTATTAATATGTGTTATGCTGTGCTTATGCATTTTGTCTCGTTTCAAATCATTGTATTTAAGTAGTTCTTAAAGTCATGGGAGTGAATGAGATTAAGTAGAGGAAGAAGGAAGAGAGGTACAGATGGAGACCTGGGGAGTGCCAGGCCTCAGAGCAGGCAGAGGAAGGGCATGCAGTGACAGAGCCCTCGAAGTGTGGCCAGAGAGCAGTGATGAGGAGAACTAGAGAGTAGCGCATGGAAACCAGCGTGGAAGCTTTCTTATTTCTTCTTCTCCTTCTGCTTCTCTTCCCTCCCTCCCTCCCTCCCTCCCTCCCTCCCTCCCTGCCTTCCTTCCTTCCTTCCTTCTCCTTCTTCTCCTCCCCCTTTCTCCTCTTCCTCCTCCTCTTCTTCTTTCTCTTCTTCTTCCTTCTTCCTCCTTCCTCCTTCTTCCTTTTTCTTTTTTAAGACAGTCTTGCTCCGTCATCCAGGCTGGAATGTAGTGGTATGATCATAGCTCACTGCAGCCTTGACCTCCCTAGGCTCAGGTGATCCTCTCACCTGAGCCTCCTGAGGAGCTAAGACCATAGGTGTGAGCTACCATGCCTAGCTAATGTTTTAATTTTTGTAGAGATGGGACCTCCCTATGTTGCCCAGGTTAATCTCAAACTCAAGTGATCCTCCTGCCTCAGCTTCCCAAAGTGCTGGGATTACATATATGAGCCACTGTGCCTGGCTGTGGGAAGCTTTCAAGAACGAGAGACCAATGTTGCCAGACAGGCTAAGTAATATTAGGACTGGAAAGCAGCTAGATGGAGAGACTCACAGGAAGAAGAACAGAGAATTCTGAATTCTAAAATCCACAACACTCATTTCACTGAAAGGGCATTCAGGTAATGGTGGTGGATTTTTTTTCCTTAGCCGTCATTTTGGGTATTTGATTAATTATCAGACCATTATATTTCCTTCTTCTTGTTAGTTATGATTTACTAAGAAGATTTTTTATGCTATTTAAAGTTAAATGATCTGTGATTATAACATCATTCATTATTTACCTCAACTGCTCACTCAATTTTTTAAAAACATCTTCAAGGCTCCTCTCTTCAGAGTTTTTATGTTGATAATTTAAAAAAATCTTTTTCAAGCTTTCTAGAAACATGAATAAGTACACAATAATTTAGTTAATGTGGGCAGTAAATACACAGGCGTGATAGTGAAATGTCTTCTATGAACTAGAAAATAAGGAATAAATAGACACTTAAAGGTCAGAGTAGAGAAGGAAACTCAAAGAGACAGAGTGGCTCCAGGGCAGCTTGATTTAACTGTACAGTACTCTTAAGAAAAGTATTCATATCTGTATCTATACTGCAGTAGGCCAGGTGCTGTGGCACATGTCTCAAATTGCAGCACTTTGGGAGGCTGAAGTGGGAGGATTGCTTGCGCCTAGGTGTTTGAGGCCAGCCCTAGCAATATAGGGAGACCCCCATCTCTACAAAAAATAAGAAAAATAAGTCAGTTGTGGTGGTACACACCTGTGGTCCCAGCTGCTTGGGAGGCTGAGGTGGGAGGATCACTTGAGTCTGGGAGGTTGAGGCTACAGTGAGCCATGATCACACCATCACACTCCAGCCTGGGTTACAGAGTGAGATCCTGTCTCACAAAAAAACAAAAACAAAAACAAAAAAACTGCAATAATCAGAGGTGAGGTTGTTTAAAAAGGGAAGCAGAGAAAAAAGAGAATCTGAGAAGCAGATACTGGCCATATTCACTGAGGTGCTAAGCAGGGGTGGGCACCCTGCCTGACTCTGTAGTGGTGATTTCTGATAGGCCTGTGTTGTGGAGACAGACACACCAGGTTTTCAGGGCCTGATGCAGTTACATTCGAATTAGGCAAATCTCATACTGATTCTGATTCCATGTTCCCCGCAACAGGCACCCAGTAAAATGGCTTTCTGGAGAGTGTGCCTTTGAGCAGAGAATGTGATTATCCCACTGTCCTTCTCTGACCTCTCGGCAGTTATATAATTCTTACTGTAAAATAAAGGTCTATTCTGGTTTTGTGCATCAGTCTCCTGTGGGTTTAATTCACATGCAAGAGCATCCTCGAGCCTGAATGAGCCTGGAATGGAATACAGTTCCCCAGCCCATGAATCATGATGTGAACCATGTCAAATTCACCAAGTTATGCTCCCTTTTAAGGTCACTTGGCAGACAGGCAGGTAGGAGCTTTCCTGGTGAACCCTCCCTGTATGACCATGCAGCTTTCCCCTGGGAACTTTTACAGGTTGCTGCTATTTTTAGAAAAATGATAGAATATAATGTTGCTGGGCACAGTGACTTATGCCGGTAATCACAGCAGTTTAGGAGGCTGAGGTGGGAGAACCACTTGAGGTCAGGAGTTTGAGACCAGCCTGGGCAACATGGTGAAACCCTGTCTTTACTAAAACTACAAAAATTAGCTGAACCTGGTGGTGCATGCCTGTAGTCCCAGTTCCTCAGGAGGCTGAGGCACAAGAATCACTTGAACCCAGGAGGTAGAGGTTGCAGTGAGCTGAGATCACATCACTGCACTCCACCCTGGGCGATAAAGTGAGGCTCTGTCTCAAAAAAAAAAAAAAAAGAGTTCTGTAATTGTAAAAATGTGACATACGCATTCTCTAATGTGCAATGAATAGTCATTTTTAAGCATTTCATACATTGTTCCTGTACTGCAGTGGGTCTCCTTGTGCTCAACTAGATGTGATAGGCCATTTCCATATAATCTCATCCTCTGAATAAGGAACCATGATGCTCCTAAACACATACTAAATATAGATCTTGGGTAATATTGGAGTCAGTGCTGGTCATCAATGAAAAGATTTTCTCTGTGATGATGGAGGAGGTCCACTATGAATGATAGCATTAATTTTGCTGTATGTTCTTGCATCATTTGTATATAATAATTCATAAACTTTATAAGTTGTTAATATATAAGTTACAGAATTTAATAATCTAACCCACCTTTTATATATTTTCATATACATTATGAGGAAACCATATTTTTTTGAAGTCGAGAAATGTATATTGCTTCATGTTGCAAAATTTGTATGCTTTGTCAAAGAAACCTTGCCAGAAAATAATCTGAAATGTAGAACAATAAAGTTGTGCTATAGATGTCTTAGGTGAACCAAGAGAAAAATTAGTGTCAGCGTTAAAAAGAGACAAGTCAAGAATTAAGGCAAAACATTGACCCTGTCTGACTTAGGAGAATTCTGGTCATGTGATCCTAAGAAGAGAGAGTAACTGACAGTTCTGGAGACTGGGAAGTCCAAATCAAGGCATCAGCAGATTCAGTGTCTGGTGGCAGCTTGCTCTCTGCTTCACAGATGGTGCCTTCTTGTGGCATCCTCACATGGTGAAAGGGAACAAACAGTCTCCCTCAAGCCTTTTTTGTAAGGGCACTAATCCCATTCATGAGGGCAGAGCCCCTACTTGTAATACTTTGTATTCGTTCATTCTCATGCTGCTAATAAAGACATACCCAAGACTGGGTAATTTATTTAATGGACTTACAGCTCCAGGTGGCTGGGGAGGCCTCACAGTCATGGCAGAAGGTGAAGGAAGACCAAAGACACGTTTTACATGGCAGCAGGCAGAGGGCGTGTACAAGAGAACTCTCCTTTATAAAACCATCAGATCTAGTGAGACTTACTCACTGTCACGAGAATGGCACAGGAAAGACCTGTCCCCATGATTCATTTACCTTCCACCGGGTCCCTCCTACAACACATGGGAATTATGGGAGCTACAATTTAAGATGAGATTTGGGCGAGGACACAGCCAATCTATATCAACTATCATACCTCTTAATACTATCACATTGGGTTTTAGGTTCCAACATACAAATTTTAGGGGGACATGAACATCTGGACAGTAGCAATGCTGGTCCATCATTTTGGTCTGTCTGAAGGTTTTATCTAGGCAGGGAAAAGTGTATATTTTCTCCTTGATCTTGAAAATTTAGCTTGGGCTTGCTTTGTACAAACATGAAGATCCTCGGAGAAGCCCAATCAATTTTAGAGAGGCAAGTGGATGAAGATAGGGATTAAAAGAATTGGGCTTGGCTGAGCAGAGAGACTGATGATCTGAAAGGACACCTAGGTAAAATGTTTCTTTTTAGCTTTACAAATGCCCTGCTTGTTAACATTTATGAATTCATGTACTTGCTTTTCCGTGCTATAGACAGGTAACTTCCAGGGCTGGTGTGCTGCACGAGTTTGGGGAGTAGGGATGGAAATGGTTATGCAGTGCAGACCTGCACAACCTGACACAGGGGCCTTGGGTCAGTCCATGACAGTGGTGAGTGTATGATACTCTGATATCTTAAAAAAATACATAAGAATATATAGGCTGTTGTTCAAAGATATTGCAGGGACAAGAACGCCTTCTGTAGGTAAAGAAGGCACATGAGACTCATGGCAAATTCATTGACTCTTCTGTCTGAGCATTTTCTTGTCATTTTCATTATAGCCCTCCTTGTAACCTTAATAGTACCATGCTTCTCAGCAATTTTGGTACACCTTTGTATTTCAGCAAATACTTGACAAAAATGTAGGATCCACTGGCTTATGTCTTCTGTGTAGGCATCAAAACAGATGGTAGTGGGGTTGTTGGGAAGATGGTAGCAGACAGGGTTGCTTAAAGATGTAAGACTTCAGGCTGGGCGCGGTGGCTCACGCCTGTAATCCCAGCGCTTTGGGACGCCGAGGCGGGCGGATCACGAGGTCAGGAGATCGAGACCACCCTGGCTAACACGGTGAAACCCCGTCTCTACTAAAAATACAAAAAATTAGCCGGGCGTGGTGGTAGGCGCCTGTAGTCCCAGCTACTCCGGAGGCTGAGGCAGGAGAATGGCGTAAACCCGGGAGGCGGAGCTTGCAGTGAGCCGAGATCGTGCCACTGCACTCCAGCCTGGGCGACAGAGTGAGACTGCGTCCCCCCCCACAAAACAACAACAACAACAACCACCACCACCACCAAAACAAAGATGTAAGACTTCTTTGATGTCCAAGAATACTGAGATTTATATGATTAGAAATTTACGTACGAAGCTGGAAAAAGTGGAGCATGTTCCCACATAGAAGCACAGGTTCCCTTGGCCAGGCGCAGTGGCTCACGCCTGTAATCCCAGCACTTTGGGAGGCCGAGGCGGGCGGATCACGAGGTCAGAAGATCGAGACCATCCTGGCGAACACGGTGAAACCCCGTCTCTACTGAAAATACAAAAAAATTAGCCGGGCGTGGTGGCGGGCACCTGTAGTCCCAGCTTCTAGGGAGGCTAGGGCAGCAGAATGGCGTGAACCCGGGAGGCGGCGGAGCTTGCAGTGAGCGGAGATTGCGCCACTGCACTCCAGCCTGGGCAACAGAGCGAGACTCCGTCTCAAAAAAAAAAAAAAAAAAAAAAAAAGAAGCATAAGTTCCCATCTCCCTCGGAGGCCCTCATACAGAACTGCAGCTGCCTGTGATGCAGCCTGCACAGATTCCTCCAGTAGATAGTCACTTTCCTTCTTTCTTGGCAGTATTGTGCCCTGACAGCCCTTCTGATGGCTCTGGAGCCTCTGGCTGCGTGCCTCCCTGCTCACCAGGTGCAACTTGTTAATTACTTGTATGCAATATGATCATTGGATTATGGTACAGCTTTGGCTAAGTCACTTACATTTTTCATTCATATTAATTTGGAGACATGCACGTGCCAACCCAAGTACAATAAATGGCACAGTATTTATTGCAAGCACTAAATAGATACATCGAAGGTTATGTTCTCAGGCATCCCTAGCTTATAAGTGTACATTATGTTGATTTCATATTGGGTGATGACCAAACACACTTGGTCAAATCCTCCCTCTGGGAGTTGGAGAGACATAGAAGGAAAGGAACAGAAATGCCAGTGGTGACAACAGAGACAACAGAAGAAAGAGGAGCAGGGACTGAGAGCAACTGAGTCAGAGTACACTGAGGCATACGAGCAATACCTGAGTGGAGTCTGTGGTTGCAGGGTATCCCTACCTCTGCCTGCACATCTGCTGCTTTCTTCCCTACCCCAGTCTCCCTTTTTCTCCTTCCATGTGGCCATAGTGGAAGATGGAGGCTACACAGTCCTGAGAATAGATGTCTTCAGTTCAAGCAGTCAGCAGAGATTTGTTTTTTGTTGTTGTTTTTCATTTTTGTTTTTTGAGACAGAGTCTCACTGTGTCTCCCAGGCTGGAGCGCAGTGGTGCGATCTCGGCTCACTGCAACCTCTGCCTCTCCCAGGTTCACGAGATTCTCCTGCCTCAGCCTCCTGACTAGCTGGGACTACAGGCACACGCTACCATGCCTGGCTAATTTTTGTATATTTAGTAGAGATGGGGTTTCGCCATGTTGGCCAGGCTGGTCTTGAACTCCTGACCTCAGGTGATGCACCTGCCTCGGCCTCCCAAAGTGCTGGGATTACAGGCAGAGACTACTTTTTTTTTTTTGAAACAGTCTTGCTCTGTCACATAGGCTGGTATGCAGTGGCATGATCATAGCTCACCTTAACCTTGAACTCCTGGGCTCAAGTGATCCTCCCGTCTTAGCCTCCCAAGTACCTAAGGCTACAGGTGCATGCCACCATGTCCATCTAATTTTCTTGCCATGATGCTCAGGCTAGTCTTGAACTTCTGGCCTCAAGTGATCCTCCTGCCTCAGCTTCTCAAAGTGTTGGATTACAGGCGTGAGCCAGTGCACCCGGCTGAGACTGGTATTTTCAAGTTTCAGTTCTAGCTGCCAGGGATAGAGAAATTGATTGGCCCACCAGGGACCAGGTGTTTGCTTTTGGTTGATTTTGCTATAACCAGGGAGACATTTGTGTATATAAACTTGGCTGCTGAGGCCCAACCCTGAAAACATAGAGATTTGAGCAACATTAGAATAAATTCTTTTATTTATGGAGTTATTTCTATAGGCATATGTCTTTTATTTTTCTTTTTAAGAACCTTTTATTTTTCTTTTTAAAAAATCAAGTCTACTTAATATAATAATAATACAGTCAAAGAAGTACATAACAATGTATGGCTGGATTTGATTTCTTATCCAATACCTGGATGTGAGAAAAGATTGTTCAGTTACATTCCAGAAGCTTCAGTAGCAAAACTGCTCTTTTTTTCCCCCAACTTTTACTTTGTATTCAGAGGGTACATGTGCAGGTTTTTTACTGATGTTTTTTACTGTCATGTCATGCTGAGGTTTTGGGTACGAATGATCCCATCACCCAGGTACTGAGCATAGTACGCAATAGTTTTTCAACCCTTGCTCTCCTCTCTCCCTCTCCCCTGTAGGCATCCCTAGTGCCTAGTGTTGCCATCTTTATGTCCATAAGTACCTGATGTGTAGCTCCCACTTATAAGTGAGAACATATGGTATTTGTTTTTCTTTTCCTGCATTAATTTGCTTAGAATAATGACCTCCAGCTGCATCTATGTTGCTGCAAAGGACATGATTTTGATTTTTTTTTTATGGCTGCATAGTATTCCATGGTGTTTATATACCACATTTTCTTTATCCAAGTCACTGTTGATGGGAACCTAAATTGATTCTATGTCTTTGCTATTGTGACTAGTGCTGTGATAAACATGTGAGTGCCCTTGTCTTTTTGGGCATTAATAGAGTGGTTTGTTTTCTTTTGGGTATATACCTGAATCTTTTCTTGTTAAGTGAGTCAACAAGGCCCACCTGGCGGAAGAGGAAACCCAAGAACATTAAATCAGTTAAGATGGAGGCCAAGGCGGGTGGATCACTGGAGCTCATGAATTCAAGACCAGCCTGGGTAACATGGTGAAACTTCATCTCTACAAAAAATGCAAAATTAGCCGGGCATGATGGCAAGCACCTGTAGTCACAGCTACTCAGGAGGCTGAGGTGGGAGGCTGGCTTGGACCTGGGGGCAGAGGTTGCAGTGAGCCAAGATAGTGCCTTTGCACTCCAGCTTGGGTGATAGGGCCAGACTTTGTGTGTGTGTGTGTGTGTATATGATGTTTATTAGCCCTCCAATGCTTGAAATCAGGGGTTAGAATCAAGGCTAATCAACTCTGGTCTGGTCACCATCACTGAATGCTTGGGGTAGCCATGTGAACATTGTTTATTATTGTATACTCCTGGGAGAGTCCCAGGGATGAGCTTTTATAAAATTGCAGACGGGAAGGGGACTCTCACCTTGGAGAGAATTAAGCATGTCACCCAGTTGCCTGACAAGTTATTGCTGTGCAGGCAAAAAACAGACAAAAGACTCACTCAACTCTAAGATTTTTTTGATGAAGTCAATATTATTATTTTTCCAGTACTCAATATTTTGGACCTAACTCTTTTTTTATTACTTAATGTATATGTTCTGGGCTTCGTAGACTCTCTGGAGTGACCAGAAAATCTTGAAAAATAAAAGACGAGGTCTACTGGGGAGCTGTTCCTGGATGATTCTGTTACATGCTCTTGGTTAAGAATCACTGCTCTGGTTTTCTTCGCAGTCCCTCTTACTCACCACTGTTAGATCAGTTCTTTAAACACCACTTAAACTCCCACTTTTGTCAGCAGCCTCCTCTTGACAGTCAAGCTCCTTAGTTTGGCATGTAGCACTCACCATTACTCTGTGTGAGTCCTGAATTATGAGCAGCCAGTGTCTCCTTATTTGTCACATTCGTACTCATTTTTATGACTTTACAGGTCTTGCTGAAAATTCTTCCTTAATTTGCCTTAAGAACCACCTTTTCCACCAAGCATTCCCAATGAATGTAGCTTGTGGTGTTCTTTCCTTCCCAAATTCCTGTTCTCTTATCTCTACTGCTTATAACCCAATACTTGATTGTATATTGTCTTGTATAAATGAAGTCTTTTCTGTCAAAGTAGATGTTCATTTTCTTAGGAGGAGGAATGTCTTTGGTGTCCTGTACAGAATCTAGCATAGCCTGGTACTCAAAGTCACCTTAATCATACACTAAATGGTATCTTTACTGATGGGTTGTGGCTAAACCTGCTGCTTTATCCTGTATCCAATTAAAATGATCCCTCGTCAGGTTCTCCTCTGATTCAAACATTTTACCCCACATTGTTTCTGCAATTAGGCAGAAAAATAAGCATCTGTGAAGTCAACCTTTTTGCTTTTCTTACTCTGAAATGTTGCTTTTTTTTCAGTAAGTTGTGGTTTTTAAAAAAACCCAGTTATTTGAATGACATTTATTATTTTTTCAGGTAATAAACATATTTTAAGTTTTTAAATCCACAGTGTAGATAAGGCCCTAGAAGCAAGTGTAGACTTCGTCCACAGCTGTACTCCATCAGCCACTGACAGTCTCATTGCATTATTTCAATGGCACAAGCAATCATTTACACTTGTTATTACCCAGGGGCATTTCAAACTGTTACTGAAATGCATCCATCCCTGGAGTAACCATCTGTGAATGGTAATGCCATAAGGTAGAGAGACGAAATCTAATTGATATGCAGAAAGGAGAATTTCAACTGTCCAGCTATGGAGATTCAAATTCAACCTTTAGTAGGCTGAGGATTTCAGCTAAATTTTTAAAATCATGATATCTAGTTCAGTCACTCATCTTTTAGGTTTCTCACAGATTAAAGTACAGCCCTCTTCATTGAAGTAAGAACATCTCAAAGTCAAAAACACGTTTATTGTAAAACAAAACGCTACAGAGAAAGGAAAGTTCTTGTAAAATACAAGGAGATTGCTTTTATTGCTATATAATAGCAAAGCAGCAGTACGTTTCCTTGGTTTTCACACTTGTTTGTGCCCCCAAATCCCTGAGAGATAAAAAGGGAAAATAAGAAAATGCTTTCATATTTCAGTTGCATTAAAACATAAAAAAAAATTGGGAGCAACATTTGTTAATATCTTAAGATACAGTCATTTACATTAAGTGGTTTTATAAAAGTGATTGATAATCTTTTAAAGTTATCTCCCCCTTTCTTATGACACGTAACCCTAAAAGAGGGTCTTTTAAATTAGCTGTCAGGCAGGATGTACCAGGCCTTTCCAGTGATCCCAGCTCACCTGGAAATATCTAGCAATTCTGCAGACCAGCACATAGGTCTGTGTGGACACATAACACCTTTACAATGGAGTAAGGTCTTGAAATAGCCCTGCTGTTGCTGCCATTGAGAGAGAAGTATTCTCCTGAGGTATTCCCCAACAGCTGGAAATGAAGTAGCAGCTCTTGTCAGTTTGTGACAGAAGCGGATTATCAGACATTTGTAAAGAGACAACAGCAGAATCAGGCCTTTTTGCAATAAAATTACACACTTAAATATGATTGCTCCTCCAGTGTGTCATATGCAGTGTCAAGGCACGCTGCAGTTCAGACAGCAGGCAGACCACTCTGTTTGAATGGCGGGACAAACATACCTTTGTGTGTGAGGTGCCTGCACTTGTCCTCTTTTTCAGGGACGACACAATGCCACTTTCTCTGCTCCTCAGCATAGCTCAATTCCAGCTCCCGGGATGAATTAATAAAGAGATATAGCCGAGGGCAGCCTTAGTTGGGGCTCAAGTTCCCAGCTGTCACATTACTGAAATCTCAGGATGTGCGTACAGTAATTGAAGGAAAGCACATTAGGGTTATATTGACTCGGAATGAGGCACTCTGGGATATCACTGTGAACAGCATTTTGGGAGCTATTTGGAATGGAAACCTAGATCATTTCCACTAAAATTCCAACATTTGCTTTTTGATCTTCTGGGCTCCAGGTACTTATTACTCTTTCCTGAAGAGCTGTTAACTGGCTGTCAAGTTTACATTTTGAAATAGTGCTGTGATGGCATCCCTATCCTTGGTATTATTTACCCCACGGAGGAGATGTGTGTATTGCAGAACACTGATGTTTAGATCAACCAAGAGAACTGCTTGAAACAATCCTAGAAGCAGTCAAAGCTACATTTTATGTTCTTCATATATTATTTGAAAATTACTAGTGGTCAAGAAACATTCCAACTGTTTGAATTCTCCTCTCCAAACAGGAAAATTCTGTAAAATTGTTTTTCGTATATATGCGTATAACACACACACATTTTACAACACACACATACACATATAAGCATATACTAAATGAGTTAGTAAATATACAACACTTTGAACTGTTGCCTGGGATATAATTACTGGTATATATGTGCTAGTTATTATTTTTCTAAATCAAAGGTCTGATTTTCGTAGGGTTAAAAAATAATAAAATTGGATGTTAATTGGTATAAGTTTTGAAAATATTTCATATTGATTCAGGAGATGAAACTGTCTAGAAACCACCCTTGTCTATTATATTAAGTCCAGAGTCTTATTTTCAGAGATAAGTACTTGATCCCTACTTTCGTGTGTCCATTTGAATTTCATTTTTTAATGCATATGTCTTTTAATACTACCCTTTATTATAGATGCAGATGTTAATAAAGAATACAGTCCCATTTGTACAAATGCCAAGGAGTTTACTTTCTCTTGAAGGGATGAAATGTTGGTAGAGCAAATGCAGGTGTATTGTTATGATTACTTTTGGATAGTTTGTATTAACAGATTTTCAGACACATTCCTAAAGATTCTGGGGGGCTGGAGCAAGCAGGCAAACAGAGGTCCACACACTCTATGTGTAAATAGTAAAAGTGATCAATCAAGGGTGCTCTCCACCCTTTCTGCTTCTTCTGGAAGCTACCAAGATTCCTGGGTGCCCAAGGATACCTGTTGGGTGGTTGCAGGGACCACCTAACCCCAAATCTCCTTGCCACCATTTCCTTCATCCTCTCAGCATGACAGCTTGTTTCCTACTTTTCCTCTTTTTCCCTCTTTTTTCTGTCTTTGGCCAAAGCTTAGTGAATTTTACCTTAGAGATTTTACTTTTAACCTGTTCTCATATTTTAAAGGTTTCCACGAATTCACTGCAGTGTGTTGATGGTTGGAGGTGGTGATACAGTTTCTTGGTTAAGGTGTGGTCTTTGGAATTTGACTTCCTGTTTAGGTCCTGGCTCCCCACTACTAGCTGTGAGACCTTGGACAAATTACTTAACTTCTCTGTGGCTGTTTCCAGATATAAAATGAAAAAAAGCAACACCTTAAAGTTTTCCTAAGAATTAAATGAGGCTGGGCTCAGTGGCTCACACCTGTAGTAACCCCAGCACTGTGGGAGGCTGACACAGGATGATGATTTGAGCCTAGGAGGTGGTTTTTTTTTTTTTTAGATGGAGTTTTGCTCTTGTCGCATAGGCTGGAGTGCAATGGCACAATCTCAGCTTACTGCAACCTCTGGCTCCTAAGTTCAGGCGATTCTCCTGCCTCAGCTTCCCGACTAGCTGGGATTACAGGCGCCCACCACCTTTCCCGGCTGAGTTTTGTATTTTTTAAGTAGAGATGGGGTTTCGCCATGTTGGCCAGGCTAGTCTTGAACTTCTGACCTCAGGTGATCTGCCCGCCTCGGCCTCCCAAAGTGCTGGAATTACAGGTGTCAGCCACCATGCCTGGCCCAAGCCCAGGAGTTGAGATCAGCCTGGGCAACACAGTGAGACCCTGCCTGTATAAAAAAGAAAAATTAAAAAATTTAAAATAAAAAAAATTAAGTGAGTTAATATGTGGAAAGAATACTTCTGGTATATAGGAAACACTCAACAAATATTAGCTATTCTTTTTCTTGGGACTCTGAAGGTGGCAGACTTGGTCCCTGTTCCTGTATGGAGAGAAGCCCATGTATTTTGTTTGTGGACAGTCATCTGTGATTCTCACAAATGGCTTTGCTTCCTTCTCGTGTGGCTTTCACACTTATGCAGAGCTTTTATAGAGCCTCTGGTGCATCCTGCAGTGTGAAGTTTACCTTCCCACCTCTCTATCTCCACTGGTTTATGAGCCCGTCAAAGATAAAAATTGTGTTCTTTGATTTTGTTTTCCTAGGGCCTTGCACAGTGCTTCCCACTCTTGATTAAGCATGCTTAAGAAATGCTTGTTGAATGAGTACATGAAAGGGGGGCCAATAACTTGTATGGTTATTTGTACGCCATCAAACTTTTTTTTTTTTTGAGATGGAGTCTCGCTCTGTTGCCCAGGCTTGAGTGCAGTGGCTCTTTCTTGGCGCACTGCAACCTCTGCTTCCCGGATTCAAGCAATACTCCTGCCTCAGCCTCTCGAGTAGCTGGAATTACAGTTGCGCACCACCATGCCCATCTAATATTTGTAGTTTTAGTAGAGATGGGGTTTCACTACCTTGGCCAGGCTGGTCTTGAACTTCTGACCTCAGGTGATCCACCCATGTTGGCCTTCCAAAGTGCTGGTTTATAGGTGTGAGCCACCGCGCCTGGCTCATCAAACATGTTTGATTTATCAGTTTCCCAGCATATAAACTAGCTGCCAAGATGTGTATTTTCTTCAGAAGCCATGTGGAGAGAGTAGGGGACACAGAATCTGCTCTTCAGGCATGTTGACAGCAAAAAGTGACTACTAGTAGGCCATGAGGGATGGAAGAGAGAAATACTATAAAAAGCACAGTGGTCTGGGGTTATTTAAGGACGGCACAGTAACACACTACACATCCCAGGACCCCTTTCAGGCATCACTATAATATCATGGTATAAGAACTGTGTCCTCTCAGTCCTGTTCAGCTTCAGCCACTACTCTTTGTCTATTAATGCAGCACCAACCACTTGGTCCCAAAGGAACGTTCTGGCGAGAAGTGTGCAGAGAGAATCAGTTCGCCAGCAAGTGCGATTCTGCAATTGTTTGGCTGCCAGAGACCAGATATTTGGTGTGTCCGTCATTACTGGGTGTCTGTGTCCCCAAGCCAGAGTCATCATGTTGACCCTCCCCCTGAACTGGGGCTCTGGTTGAACTCCCACCTGTTTACCTGGTGCCTTAATGTTCTTCTCCAGTGATCTTGCCATCCCCTTCCCGGAGAGGAAAGAAAGCCGTTAATTTCTACCTGTAGTTTGGGTTCTCCTTCAAGAGAAATTACAAAACTGCCTGCCCTGGACCCAGAGCTTTCCTTGTTTAGGATGAGTTGGCTTGACAGCCTGAGGTTTGAATCCAGTCTCCACCATTTCCTAGTTAATATTCACTCTCAGCAAATATTTAACTCTCTAAGCGTCAGATTTCTCACCCAAAAATAGGGATAATAATATCCTGTTGTTGTGCCCTTAGATAACGCATATGGCATCTAACAAATACTTAGCATGTGGTTTAGTCTGGCACATACTTAGTTTTCAGCAAATGGTAGCTGCTACCCCTCCCACGGCCACGGCCCAGCTACTGGAATAGCTCACTCTGGATACTGTTCACTTCTGGATCCAAGCCTACCTTTGCCAGGCGGCCTCATCTAATCCCTTAGAGATGTCCCCACAGCAAGGGAATCTCTCCTAGCATGCTTTCCATGGCCTGTTTTAACAAGATTTTTATAATTCTCCAGGTTGTTAAGAAAAGGTTTTATCTTTAAAATGTTAAGCCATTGTTAGCTAAGCTAGCTTAAAAATTCTATTGTATACTTTAGAAATATTTCCACAAATATGGCTAAAATAAATGTAACCACTCTTAGAGAGGCAATGTTCATTTTTCTTGAAATGGAAGTGCCTCACTTTTTTTTTTTTTTTTTTTGAGACGGAGTCTCGCTCTGTCACCCAGGCTGGAGCGCAGTGGCCGGATCTCAGCTCACTGCAAGCTCCGCCTCCTGGGTTCCTACCATTCTCCTGCCTCAGCCTCCCGAGTAGCTGGGACTACAGGCGCCTGCCATCTCACCCGGCTAGTTTTTTGTATTTTTTAGTAGAGACGGGGTTTCACCGGGTTAGCCAGGATGGTCTCGATCTCCTGACCTCGTGATCCACCTGTCTCGGCCTCCCAAAGTGCTGGGATTACAGGCTTGAGCCACCGCGCCTGGCCTCACTTTTTTTTTTTTTAAGGGAACCTCAATACAGTCTGAAAACCAGGTGGAAAGTGTGAGTTTTTCAGTATCAAGTGTGGTTAATAAGAGTTAACTGACTCAAATTACTTTTAATCCTTATCATCTGATATGAAAACCATGGTGCCCCTTAAAATTGCTTTTCTATCTTATATTCATTCATTCATGCAGCAGTTTAGGGTTTATTATATACAAGGTAGTAAGGTGGGTAGAGATTCCTACTTGTAACTGTTGAAACATTTTTTATTAAGTTTCAGGTATCATACACACATATACAGATACACACACATGTGTTTTGTTTTTTCCCCTCTTATTAAAACTTAACACATGAAGGTAGATAATATGTCAATTGTACTTAAGCGCTATCTAAATTTGTTTTATATGCAACAAGACTATGACATAACCTTGTAAATATCTAACTTCATTAAAAACACACATTTATACAGAATAGGTTAACTCTATGGCTCTCTGAGCAGTATCTTAACCTTTACTCTGGAAGCCTTAATGACACAATAATATCTAATATTGCCTATAACTTCTTTAGATCTGGAAAGAAAAGTGATATAAATGTCATTATGTCTTGAGACTCACCTGAATGCAATCTTTAACATGACTTACTGAGCCCCCAACATGGTAAAAGATCTGAGCCTGAAAACACTCCTTGTCGAATCATTGCTCATCATAGTGCTGAGTAGTAATCTCTCTGGGCTGAAAGATGGCATGCCGTATAACAAATGAAAGGGAGCTGACACTAGAAAGAACATTAGTGAAATCAATATGATTCAGCCAGAGACACAGACTCCATTAATGGTATGTCAATATGACCAATTATTTCCACAGCACTGACATCAGGACTGTGTTTTTTTTTTCTTCATCTTTAGGAGAGAATAATTTTACTTACCGTAATTGTTGAATTATAGCCATTGGCCGAGAAATTCTTGGATGTTTTACATTGTCATCGTTACCAGTTTCAATTTGTCTTTATTTGATATCTAAACTCCTGATCATAACTTACCTTAGTTTGAAGGTTAAGATCAATAAACTGGACCACACATTCAGTGAATTGTGAATTCTAGAAATTCCTATTGGTATCCACTGCCCAAGGAATAAGAAGTAATGGAGGCAGGCAGAACTTGAAGAGCAATCAGAGATTGTAAATATAATCAGAATTGAATTCGTATAGTTATTTTGTTAATTTCTGCTTCCTCAACTAGATGGTAAGCTTCTTAAGTGCAGGGAAGTGTATATTTTACTTGTCATTGTATTTGTCATCCTATGCCATGTCTATCACCTGGCATAGAAGGCACTGGATGAATATTTTTTGAATAATTTTCTAACTTTTCATGAATTTTTGTTCAATTTTCTCATATTGGGAAGCTGCCAGTTTTAGAGTTATACCAACACTGCCATAATAAAAAAAAGCCACCAAGATCAGGAAACTGCAGATATTTTTGCAGGTTCCAGAACCAGCAAATGAATGCCCCTTACCATACCCTTCAGTACCCATGAAGTAAGGGAATGGACACTGCAACTTCTGGTAGCACCATCACAGAGAAGGGAAGTGCCTTCATGACCAGGCTTGATGGCAGCAACAGCCATCCCTCAGTCTCACATCCCCCTTATCCACCCGCTTATCCACCCCCATGCCTGTGTCTGATTGGTGGATTCTAAACCACCCTCAGAAATGTAGCTGCAAAGGAGTCTGAAATGTGCAGGTTTTAATATTCCAGCCTCTGCTGGAGAGAAGGCTCATCAGAAGGAAGTTGGAATGGATGTTGAGTGCCAATCTACTGTATCTATTCTACTTCCTTAAAGCTTACATTCCATTAACAGTCTTTGGAAGAATGTAATATAGGCGAATATTTTTCGGTACCAAAAAATAACTGACATGGATAAGTGACATGGGGCAGTGATTAAGTATGGGCTCCAGAGTGATGCTGTCTGAAGTCAAATCGTCTTCTACCTCTATGGGAATCCATTTCCATATCTATAAAATGGGCATCATCTTTCCTCAAAATATGGCTTTGAGGAATAAATAAGAAAAACAGTATGATATGCCAAGCAGAGTGCCTGGCTAATGGTAATTAATCAATAGAGGTTAGCTATTATACTTCCAATCCTTATTCTTCAAATTTTTGTTTTCCTGGCAGGAAATGGAGATTCTTTAATTAAAATTTAAAATTTGAGGTTGGGTACGGTGGCTCACGCCTGTAAACCCCGCATTTTGGCAGGCCGAGGCAGGAGGATCGCTTGAACTCAGGAGTTTGAGACCAGCCTGGGCAACATAGCAAGACCTTGCTCTACTAAAAACAAACAAAAATTAGCCAGGTGTGGTGGTGTGTGCCTGTGGTCACAGCTACTCAGGAGGCTGAGACAGGAGGATTGTTTGAGTTTGGGAAGTGGAGGCTGCAGTGAGCTATGATTGTGCCATTGCACTCCAGCCTGGGAGACAAAGTGAGACTCTGTCTTAAAAAAGTAAAAAATAAAAAATTTGAAATGTCATAGTTTTAAATTATGGTTTTAACATACTCAGTTGAAAAGGACTCTTCCAAAGCCTCATGAATATCTCTTACACATGTGGAATGATAATGCAGGGGTCTTGAGTTCTGAGGATTGTTCCAGTATTTCTACTTGCTTCTTATTAGCTCCACACCTAATTGAGAATGATTTTCATTATAATAGATTTTCATATGAGTGTAATATTTTATTGTTTAATTCTTCCTGCCTTCTTTTCATTAATTTATGCAGCATTTGAGGGTTTATTAATGTACTAGGTACTGAGGTGGATACGTACTTCTGTTTTATTTGAATGGTATAAATTCTTATTTCTTTAATAATATTTTTATTATAAGACTAATACATGTTTATTGTGGAGAATTTGACAATAAACAAGTGTATAGAGAGTAACATTAAATCACCTATAATCATACTCTGCAGGGCCAACTGTTGCTAACAAAGTGATATTTTCCTCTAGTGTTTTTCCTGCATATCCTTACTTTTCAAAAAGACAGTATATATTCAGTTTGGTATCCTGCTTGTTCACTCAAGACTGTATTATGAGCATGTTTCTGTGCCATTAAATATTCTTGGAAAACATTTTAATGGCTTGATAATCTTTTATTATATAAAATATAAAAATTAAAAATTGCTGTTTCCAGTTTTCCAGTATTGTAGTCATGTCTTTGGAACATAGATTCTGGTGCTCACCACATATTCCATGTGGCCCTTTCTATTTCCCACCTTCCCGTTTTGTTGAGTTAGAATCATGAGACTGGTATGAGTCAGTGGCCCATGAACAGAATCCACTAGTACCACTCCCAGGCCAATGCTCAGAACCCAGGACCCCTGTGTTATCATTCCACATGTGTAAGAGATGTTCATGAAGCTTTGGACTAGTCTTTTTCAACTAAATATGCTAAAACCAAAATGTAAAACTATGAAATTTCAAATTTTATTTTTTTATTTTCCTTTTTTTAAGACAGAGTCTCACTTTGTCTTCCAGGCTGGAGTGCAGCAGCACAATCATAGCTCACTGCAGCCTCCACCTCCCGTGTGTTTCCTTTCTTCCTTTCTTCTCTTAGTGAAACGAACTTGGAAATGGCATATGGCAGATGGCACAGCTATAAGTTGGAGGAGGAACTACCAGTCTACTTGCAACTTTAGCTGGGCGAGAAATAGACTGATGTTGAGTTAAATCATTGAGACTTACGGATTTGTCCATTATAGCAGCTTGTGTTAATTATCCTGGTAATGTGTAGAATGTATCTTGTTTACCGATGGCATTGATTTACTGTTATATTTTTTAAGGAATCTTTGCGGTTTTAATGGCCATGCTATTATGCCGCAATTCTCATTAGTGCACTTAAAAATCAGTTCTTTCCACCCTGTAAACTGAAAATAAATTAGAATATATGGTTCAAAATTGAAAGACTAAAGAAAGTTTACTACCATGCAATCCTATCTTTGTCTCTTTTCTCTTTTTTATTGGCGTCAAACTATTCATTATTTTAGACTGCAAAATTTCCACTGCACTTAGGAAAGTGAATGGATTGGGATTATTTCCTGCAGGTAAATGAAACTTTATGGTATTTGTAAGAGAGGCAATTAGGATACTTAGAGAAAGCCAGATATAACCTGTCCCTCCGTATCTTTTCCTTAGTTGTGAGGGTCAAATGGGGCACATTGCAGTCTGGATTCAGAAACCCCTTTCAACGGCACATAGATAGTTAAAGAGAAAGCTTGTTCTTCAAGGGCCGCTAAGGACAAAAGTGAATCCATTAACACTCTAGGAAGCAATGTGACTACTGGAAGAAAAACATTCAAGAGGTAAAATGGATTTTAGAAGGTCACAGGAGCCAATTGTCAGTGTTTGTACTCTTCATCAAAATTATTTTTAATGAGCTCCCTGACAGCTGCGCGTCCTGACAGCACGGGTGAAGGGGCTCGTCTGGGGTCATGCCCATGCCTGACACTGCCCTAATTAGCTGAAGCACAGGGAGGTCTCTTGAGAAAGATCCAGAAGGGACCATGATAAATCGGGCAAAGTATTCCTTGAGAGCCTGAGGTTCACGTGAGAGCTCAGAGGAATTACAATAAAGATGGATTAGGAAAATGGAATATTAGGAGGGGAAAGACTAGAGTTACTAGAAGAGATACTTGAAAAGAGATTCTAGGATTTACTGGACAGGTTTGTTTAAAAGTATTTGAGTTGGCTGGGCGCGGTGGCTCATGCCTGTAATCCCAGCACTTTGGGAGGCCGAGGCGGGCGGATCACGAGGTCAGGAGATCGAGACCATCCTGGCTAACACGGTGAAACCCCGTCTCTACTAAAAATACAAAAAAATTAGCTGGGCGTGGTGGCGGGCGCCTGTAGTCCCAGCTACTCTGGAGGCTGAGCCAGGAGAATGGTGGGAACCCGGGAGGCTGAGCTTGCAGTGAGCTGAGATCGCACCACTGCACTCCAGCCTGGGCGACAGAGCAAGACTCCATCTCAAAACAATACAAAACAAAACAAAAATTAGCTGGACATGGTGGCACATGCCTATAGTTCCAGTTACTCGGGAGGCTGAGGCAGGAGAATCTCTTGAACCAGGGAGAAGGAGGTTGCAGTGAGCCGAGATTGCGCCACTGTACTACAGCCTGGTGACAGAGTGAGACTCTGTCTCAAACAAACAAACAAACAAAAAGTATTTGAGTTGATGTTCTGTCAAAACTCATTTATCAAGAGGATTTGGTTTGAGGCAACCAAACCTTGCCTCAAACTCATTTATAGCTCAGCGGGTTTGAGGATGTGCAAGGATTCATCTGTTCAAAAGCAACACACGATAAAAAAATGCAGAACACCTCAAAACCATCAAGAAGTACCTGCGGAACTGTTCAGGAGTCCTAAAGGGGCTCATTCTAAGTGGAAAATTATTGTTACTCTTAAATTGAGTTGTTTCTGTGAATTATGAAAAAGGCCTATCTCAGTGAACAGACCATGTTGATCATACTATGAAGCAGAGATTGCAGAGATTTTATTAAACTGCCCTACTTCTCAGTCCAGAGCTGCTTTACTCCTTCTCCCTGGGACATTTAGCGATGTCTGGAAACATTTATTTTTTTATTTTTATTTTTCATTTTTTTTTGGAGACGGAGTCTCGTTCTGTCACCTAGGCTGGAGTGCAGTGGCGCAATCTCGGCTCACTGCAGCCTCTGCTTCCTAGGTTCAGGCGATTCTCCTGCCTTAGTCTCCCGAGTAGCTGGGATTACAGGCACCTGCCACCACGCCTGGCTAATTTTTGTATTTTTAGTAAAGACGGAGTTTCACCACATTGGTCAGGCTGGTCTCGAACTCCTGACCTGAGGTGATCCACCTGCCTCTGCCTCCCAAAGTGCTGGGATTACAGGTGTGAGCCACCATGCCAGGCTATCTGGAGACATTTTTGATGGTCACAACTAGGGGGGATGCTTCTGGCGTCTAGTGGGTAGAAGCCAGGGGTGCTGCTAACCATCCTACACTGCACAGGACAGGAAAGAATCATCCAGCCTCAAATGTCAGTAGTGCCCGGGCTGAGAAAGCTTGAGTTAAAGTAAACCTGAGAGCCTGTATTCAAATGAAAAAAAGGGATAAGACTAGAGGAGAGTAAACCTGTCCACATTTGTAAGCCTCTACCAAGCGCAGTGCCTGATGTGGGATTATAGACAGGCGCCTGCCTCACTGAGATCACAGCATCAGTAATCCCTGTACTGTATGTAGTTCCGGATTGGAATCCTTGACTGAAGGCAAATTCTCAACCTCTCTAAACCTCAATTACAAAAAAGAGGGCATGATAGTGGCTCTTGCTTCATAGGTTTTTGTGAAAATTGAATAAGAAAACATCAGTAAGGATGTGGCATGGTGCCTGACAATCTTTAGATGCCCAATAAGTGGTAGCTGGTATCAACATAGAAATAAAATTGAAAAGATGTACACAAAATGTTTGCATTGGTTCTCTTTGGGTAATGGGTTTTAACTTTGTTTCTTAGATTTAAAATTTTTCCACCATAACATGTATTGCCTTTATAATAAGAACGTAAGGTTTTAAATTTTTCCGCCATAACATGTGTTGCCTTTATAATAAGAACATAATTAACTTGTTTTAAGTTGATTCAGGAAGCTTCTGATTCCATATCATAAATTATAAATGTTCTCTTCTATTTTCCAGAGTCAAGTTTAGACTATCTAGATCATGAAATCATCAGATATTTTCAGCTACTACCTAACGCATGAGTGTGTAGAATGCTGTGGCTTTCTGTTGTTAGAATGAAATGAAAGTGAAAAATATAATGCTTATCAATATTCTGAGGTAGCAAAAGCAATGATGCATTTATGATAGACTGGAGAGTGGATGATAAGATTTGTTTTTGCTGAACTTTTTCATACATATTTGTGTTTTGCTTAGACTTAAAAATTGTTTCTTTTTCTATGAGCACATAGCAATAACTGGGAAGTGGCTGAGAACCATTCTCTCTTTTTTTTTTTTTTTTTTTTTGAGACAGAGTGGCTCTCTGTCACCCAGGCTGGAGTGCAGTGGTGAGATCTCAGCTCACTGCAACCTCTGCTTCCTGGGTTCAACTGATTCTCTTGCCTCAGCCTCCCAAGTAGTTGGGACTACAGGTGCACACCACTATGCCTGGCTAATTTTTGTATTTTTGGTTGAAATGGGGCTTCATCATGTTGGCCAGGCTGGTCTCAAACTCCTGACCTCAGGTGATCTGCCCACCTCGGCCTCCAAAGTGCTGAGATTACAGGCGTGACCTACCGTGCCTGGCCTATCATTCTTATTTGACAGGAATTTCCCTATTGCTGGGTGCTATGTGATTGAGGGAAACCCAGAAACAGCTTTGTGTTGTGGTTAACAGCACAGATTCTGGAGCCAGGCTTCCTGGTACCAAATCTCAGCCCTACCACTTACTAGCTTTTTGACTTCAGTGAAGTTTCTTAACTTCCTTGTGATTACTTCCCTCATCTTTAAAAAAGGAATAATGTCCTCAATAGGTAACATGAAGGTTAAAAGGAGATGGCATGTGTGTATGTATATACCTGTGTGTGTGTATATACCTGTGTGTGTGTATGTGTGTGTACAGTTGTGTATCTCATTCCTAAACAAAACCTGGCTCATAGTAGGCCCTATATAAGTGCTTGCTACTATTAGTGAAAGTTGGATATATTTTTTAATTTCTATTTTTCAATCTTTTGCAAAGAAGGAAAACACAGCTTTGATAAAGGTAATTTTGGTAGACATTGGTAGACATTCTCTAACATGTAAACTGCTTGTGTAAACTGGGAAATACTAGATTGCTCTAAATTAACTAGTTCTATATTAATTTTTTCAATTATATTGGATTGTGTTCTGTGTTTTTATTTTGTTTTGTTTCTTGTTTTCTACTCACATGGTGAGACCTGGCTTGGGTAAGTCATTTCTTTGAAGAGCCTCAGTTCAGACTAAGGGGCAAAGGCAGATGAGGGTCCAGGGCAAGGCATGGAAGCCAACTGCTCAGTGGTTTCAACCCGGGCTTCATGGGAAAAGGATGGGAGGGTGGGGTGCGGTGTCCTTGAGGTTGAGGTGAGAACAGTTGCCTGAGAACAGGAACCAGAAAGTCCTAACAGTAGTCGATCACTGATAACATTTGTGATGAAAACATTTCAGGCCCAAACTGCCTCAGCCATGCTGAGCAAGGCAGGAACTTGGGACGTGAACCACTGTCTTAATCGGGTCCACTGTGGATCCAAAAGGGACCATTGAGGGCCAGGCACGGTGTCTCACTCCTGTAATTCCAGCACTTTGGAAGGCCGAGGTGGGTGGATCATCTGACGTCAGGAGTTCGAGTCCATCCTGCCAACATGGTGAAACCCTGACTCTACTAAAAATATAAAAAATTAGCCGAGTGTTTGTGGCGGGTACCTGTAATCCCAGCTACTCGGGGGGCTGAGACAGGAGAATGGCTTGAACCCAGGAGGCAGAGGTTGCATTGAGCCAAGATCACGCCATTGCACACTCCAGCCTGGGCAACAGGAGCGAAACTTCATCTCAAACGAACAAACAAACAAAAAAACACAAAATGGACCGTTGAGAAAAATCCTTGCTTTGTGCGCATCTGTTGTGAGGAGATGGGACAGCCTTGCCCCTGTGTGGATCCTGCTCAGGAGCTTTAGTTTCTGTAGCAGAAGGTGGCTCTGCGATTAACTCTGCGGAGTTTAAGGATCTGGGTTCAATGAGCACTCCAGGCTCTGATGGGGAATTGTACCTGGAACTGTTAATTATCTCGTAAAAAGATCAATGGAAAAATTATTTTCAAGAAAAATAATAGATAAAATTTACTCACTCTGATACTTAGTACAATAAATGTTTATTGAACTGTTGAATCTTTTCTAGGTATATGAAGTTTTATTTTCAGGCTAGTGGCTTTTGAATTCTGCCACAGGAGAATTCAATTCTCCTTCTGAGGTCTTCTGAGGAGGGGAGAGAGTGGAAGGAAGGAAGGGAAGAAGCAGCTTGGCCTGGACCCATTTTTTCCATTAATTTTTTTTTTTTCTTAGTAGAGACGAGCTCTCTACTATCTTGCCTAGGCTGGTCTCAGACTCCTGGGCTCAAACGATCCTCCCACCTCGGCCTCTCAAAGTGCTGGGATTACAGGCGTAAGACACTGCCCAGCCTGGACCCATTTTATATATTAGACTTTTCTAGAAGGTTCTCTTTGAAGAAAAGTTTTCTCTGCTAACCACACTTTGAAAAATTATTTCTGTAGGAAAATGATATATTATCTTTGGATCACCTAGGTCGCTGGACAGCTTTCATTAGAAAGTTCTACCCATGTGGCTTTAGCTTCCAAAGATACACTTCCTTTTTTTGAGACAGGGTCTCACTGTATTGCCCAGGCTGGTCTTGAACTCCTGGGCTCAAGTGATCCTCATGCCTCGGCCTCAGCCTCCCAAAGTGCTGGGATTACAGGCATGAGCCACTGCGCCTGGCCCCCAAGATACTTTCACCAAACTGTGTTTCAAAGTTACGCTTTTAAATTATATTTAAAGTTCATATAAGAACAGGCTTAGCTGTGACACTGTAGAGGCGAGAATATGGAATTGACATGGGTCCCTTTCACACTTGTTCCCCACACAGGGCCCACATGAAACCTGTCCCTGAGTTTAATCCTAAGAAAAACCTTGTTTCACTAGCAAATAATTCGCTTCTCTGAGAAGGCAAATTGATTATTTATTTCCAGCTTTCTCTTAGGCATCCTGAAATTCTGAGCTCAGTTTCATGCTCTGAAAAAGAAAAAATAGCTGCTAGAGTCACAGAAATGGTATTGACTTTTTGGATTGGCGTATTTGTTTTCTCTGTTCCTTACCTATTTCCCCCTATTTTTCTTACTTCCTTTCCATTTTATTTTGTATGCCTCTTTGTAAGCTGCCTTAAATGCTTTTTGGATTGAGGCAGGATATACATTCAATAAATAAAATATGTCTAAACCACTTATGAACAAAACCTTCTCGGGCTGGAGCCTAAACATTACTTATATAAAAAGACCCGATTCCCCACCTTCTCCAAGAATATTATTTAGTCATTTCTCTGCATTGTACTCAACTCTTTAAAGATTATAGAACTGTAGTTAGCGTATTAGAAGGCTTGTGGATCTAGATTCTATGTCCTCAGCAGGTGAAGTATTTTTTATGCAATGCCACGGTACGGATTCTAGAGTTCTTAGTTGGGCTGGCATAATTTTGTGTGACCAGAATTCGGCAGAGGGTCTTTATCAGTTTGGGGAGAGATTAGCGGAGCATTGAATTTCAGAGTTTGACATGACATTAGCGATTCTCTGGTCCAGTGATTCTCAACCAGGGAGACGTTTGGTTATTTCCGGAGATACTTTTGGTCACAACTGGGGTGGGTGCTGCTGGCCTCCAGGGATGGAGGCCAGGAATGCTGCCAAGAACGCTGCAGTGCACAGGACAGCCCCTACACCAGCATGTCACTACTGCTGAGGTTGAGAAGCCCTGATCTAGCCAATCCGGTCATGTTTCAGACCCCAGGGAGTTTAAGTGACCTGACCTTCAAATATAAGATTTAATAGTTAATTGCCCAAATTCATTCTTAAAATACAGCAAAACGATGAGAAATTTCCCTTCGAAACTGAGAACAAGACAAAGATGTCTGTTATGATAGACCGTTCTCAGAAGTTTACTGCTCCTCCTGGGGACGCCTCTCAATAGGCAAAATCTACATTCCTGCCTGTTGAAAGCAGACATGGTTACTTGACTTCTTTGGGCCTATGAAGTGTGAACAGAGGCGACACACATCACGTTCAGGCAGGAGACTTAGTAACACATGCCTGGTGTCCCATGCCCTTTTCCCTCTGCCAGTGTTCCAGGGAGTAGCCGGACTGCCAGCCTGGGTCTTGGAATCACGGCTGGGTCCCGATAGCGATGCTGTGGGAACTAGAAATAAAGCTTTGCTGTTGTTTTAAAAATGGAATCACATTGTAAATTAGGATCCTGGGGAGCGTGGCACTAGGTGTGCTTATGCAGAGCTAGATGGGGATGCTTTCCTTTCCTTATCACTTCAAGTCCGCAGACACAGCCTTCAGGGCATTCTTCTTCTGTGGTACCTCAGTTGGGGCACCTTGTCTGGAGTACACAGTAAGGCTATGCTACAGTCCTGCTATGACTGAAATGGCAATATGAGTGCTTTTCTTTTTTGGTGGTTTGTGTATTTATGTTTTAACAATTATAAACTAGGCTAGGCACAGTAGCTCACACGTATAATCTCAGCACTTTGGGAGGCTGAGGCGGCTGGATCACTTGAGGTCAGGAGCTGGAGACCAGCCTGGCCAACATGGTGAAACCCCATCTCTACTAAAAATATAAAAATTAGCTGGGCATGGTGGCGTGCACCTGTAGTCCCAGCTACTTGGGAGGCTGAGGCAGGAGAATTACTTGAACCCAGGAGGCGGCGGTTGCCTTGAGCTAAGATCATGCCACTGCACTTTGGGTAACAAAGCAAGACTTTGTCTCTCTCTCTCTATATATATGTGTGTGTGTGTATATGTGTGTGTGTGTGTGTGTGTATACATATGACATTGCTGATATATACATATATACATATCAACTGCTGACATTGAGCATTATACAGTAAGACAGATTTTCCTTCCTTGTTTCTTTGCATCAATTTTCTCTGCCTCTCCCTCCCTTCCTTTTATGTTTGCTTCAGTCGGGACCGGGCACGAATGCACACATTGCTCTCTGGCTTGTATCTATGTGGTAAGTCTAGAATGATCAGTTACCCAAAGAGGAGGGAATCAGTGCTAGTGAAGGATGTAGGCTGTGGTTAACTGGAGTTCCCAAGTAGCTGGATCTTTTGTGACAGGAACTGGCTAGTTTGGTTTTATACCGGATACTGGTTATATAGAGACGAAAAGACAAGATTCCTTCACTCAAAATAATCTTACCTTAGAGTCTTGCAGGGAAATTGATTCGCAAGCAAGCTGCTTTGCCCCCTTACTCTAAACTCACACTTGAATCTCTGATCTTAACACTTTGATGGTGAAGAAAAAGCCCTCCAGAGAAAAGGTAGTAAGAGATCCAGAATCTAGAGCCTTTCCCAAGGCTTCAGGTAGATGTGGTTGAATTCACCTTGTTCTCTCTTGTCCCCTATTCCCACAGCTTTAGGTGTTTTAAAGGAGTGGAAAACTCCCAAGACACAGGGCCACTCTGTCACTCCTGACGTGCACTTGTAGGGGAGTCCAGAGTGTTTACTAAACATAAAACCTCCAGGGTTTTTATGAATGGTCAATGTTACTCTCAGAAAGTGCTGACCTGGGTAGGACAGGTTGTTCATCCATTCCTTTGTGTGCTTACCATGTGCCAGGCACAGTTCCAGAACTGGGGATCCACTGCTAAATAAGACCGATAAGGTCTTTGTTCTTAAGGTGTTTCCATGCTAGACATTAATTATATTAATCTCAACTCCAGTTGATGCCCTAGGCCAAGCTATCCTCTATTCTCCTTCTTATCTTTAGGCATTTTTCAGTTGTTAAACCAACATCACCAGGATGACAGCATAACCCAACTAATACCAACAATATAAAGTGCCTGAGTTCACCACCCGGCTCAGCTCCCAGCTGACTGCCCCGGAGTCCCGCTCTGTTCAGGCAGAGGCAGAATTTCTTTTGTTTGTTTTTTCTTTGGAGACAGTGTCTCACTCTGTCACCAGGCTGGAGTGCAGTGGCACAATCTTGGATCACTGCAACCTCTGCCTCCCCGGTTCAAGTAATTCTCCTGCCTCAGCCTCCTGAGTAGCTGGAACTAAGGCTCACACTGTCACCCCTGGCTATTTTTATTTTTGTATTTTAGTAGAGACGGGGTTTCACCATGTTGCCCAGGCTGGTCTCAAACTCCTGAGCTCAGGCAGTCCGCCCGCCTTGGCCTCCTTGGGAGGGATTACAGGCCTGAGCCACCGCGCCCGGCCCAGGCAGAGTTTTAATTGACCACCATCTATTGTCCGACTCCTAGAAACTTTCACCTGGATTCCTTAAAGTGATGCCTTGCTGACCTGATTGGATAACTCAGTATTCATTGCTGAGTAGCTGAGGTAAGCGTAATGTTCACTTATTTCTCAGCTATCTATGAGAGCTGTAACTTACATTGTGATCATTCTGGCAAATGTTCTCTAAAAAAGAAAACAAAAAAATAACAGCTAGAGTCATGTTCACCTAGTTTTAACATCTTAAGAGTTTTGCTTCTTCTACGTTCAGTAGCTCAAAGACAGAAAAAAACACCCAAAGACAGCAATTCTTTACTCTAAACCCAATATTCTTCAACTTTCTAGAAATTATTAGCCACTTACTTTATTTTGATTTTCATCTCTGAAAAAGTATTCAGACTTATATATAGTTGCCAAATGTGTTCATCAAACACTTCTCTAAGAAATTTGTGTCTTTTTGGAATTCAGTCAACATTTTTTGGATAAATGAATGTGAACTCTTTAGGAATTACTTATTCCACAAATGATGTCTTACCAAGATTTCCAGAAACTATTTTCATATTGAAACAAAAACAAAACAAGACAGCACTCTGCTTCTTCCCACAGAGTTCTGAGACAGCTTTTACATAATAATCTCGAACATATTGTAATCTTGTTTATGACAGAAATAAAAAGGCATCATCACATTTTTGTTTTGGAGAGTTCATTGTTTTCCCTATGAATTCATAGGAGATCTTTGTCTATTGTAAATATTATCCCTTTGTCTTGAAAATAGCTTTCCCTTCTGTACTCTTTCTCTGTGGGCTTTATGTATCTTTTGTCTTATAAAATGTAGGATGGGTACAGAGTCAGATGTATCTAGTTTTTCCTTTTTAGTGTCATTATTTTTTGTTTTACACAAAAACATCTGCCTGTTGGTAAGTTATATAAATATTCTTAAATTTCTTCTAAAGTTTTAATATTGTATTTTTCAGTTAAAGTGTAATCCGCTGAGCCAGGTGTGGTGACATACACCTGTAGTCCCAACCACCTGGGAGGCCAAGGTGGGAGGATTGCTTGAGCCCAGGAGTTTGAGGCTGCAGTGCACAACGTTCACACTACTGCACTCAAGCCTGGACCACAGATCAAGACCCTGTCTCCAAAAAAAAGAGACAAAAGTTTAATCCATTGGATTACTCTTTGTTTTCTTCCAGTTAACCATTGTGTCAGCATAATCAAACTATTTTGCCCTATGAAATGAGTTGCTATCTCTTATCTATATTCACATCTTTTCCCAGATTTTCTGCTCTGTTCCACTGATGTATTTATAGGCCAGTATCATAATGTATGAAAGCATTGTCTTTAGTGGAAATTTTTAAATAGTAATTATTCCTTTCATTTTTTTATTCATAATTTTCTTAGTTATTTCCAGATCTTTACTTTTCAATAAATGTATTTTTAAATCACTTAAATAATTCAGCTCTAAAACCTCATTGGCAGTCTAATTGGAGTGAATCTTCTGATTCACAAGCATGAAATGTATGTATTTCCATTTATTCAAACCTTTTAGTATTTTAAATATGCGTTCTATTGTCTTTTTCATGTAGGATGTATACCTTTCCTAAATATTTTATAGTTTCTTATAAGTAGAATTTTAAAATTCCCCATTCTATGTGGTTATTGTTACCATAAGACAAAACTATTGATTTTTTCCTCTTTATTTTCTAGCATTTATTATTTGGAAGCATTTATTAGTTGACCTTTTGGGGTCTGTTTTCTCTTTTTAATGTGTAAGCACAAGGTAGATCATGCTTATTTTGTTTACTAGTTTATCCCCAGCATTCTGGCAGGACAAAGAATGAATGCATGAATGGATATCCGAAAAAGCATTTGAGGGGAGATTCAACAATGTACACTACTTTCCCTTTTCTTCTTACCTTGTGTTTCTAACACATACTAAGCTTTTTTTTTTTTTTTCTTCTTCCAAAATGGGGTTTTGCTCTGTCACCCAGGCTGGAGTGCAGTGTCACGATCTTGGTGCACTGCAACCTCTGCCTCCCAGGTTCAAGCGATTTTCCTGCTTCAGCCTCCTGAGTAGCTGGGATTACAGGTGCACGCCACCAAGCCCAGCTAATTCTTGTATTTTTAGTAGAGACGGGGTTTCGCCATGTTGGCCAGGCTGCTGTCCAACTGCTGACCTCAGGTGATCCACCCGCCTCGGCCTCCCCAAAGTGCTGAGACACAGGCATGAGCCACCAATCCCAGCCCATTCTAAGCTTTTAACATCCTTAGATTACTGTTCCAAATAAGTTGGAAAGATCCCCCAATTTTTTACTTAACTTTTTAAAAACAACTTTATTGAAATATATGTTATATGTCATAAAAATCACCTATTTCAAGATGATTTTAGTATTCAATAATTTTTAGTAGCTTTATTGAGTGATGCAACCGTAACATAATGATAAATGTTCAGGTTTAGAACATTTTCATCCTCCTAATAGGATCTCTCATGTCCATTTATAGTTAATCCCTGTTTGCACTTTTACCCCTATCCACAAGCAATCATTAATTTATTTCTTGTTTCAATGGATTTGCCTATTCTGGACATTTCATATAAATGAGATGGTACCATATGTGAACTTTTGCATCTGACTGCTTTCACTAAGCATAATGTTTTCAAGGTTCATCTATGTTGTCGCCTGTGTCAGTATTCTGTTACTCTGCTGCTGAATAATGTACCCTTGTATGCATGTACCACATTTTGTGTATCTGTTCATTAGTTTTGGGACATGTAGGTTGTTTCCACTTTTTGGTTATTATGAGTAATGCTCCAGTGAACTTCACATGTAAGTCTCTGTGTGGACATACGTTTTCATTTCTTTTCAGTAGGTACCTAGGAGTGGAATTGCTGGTTCATTTTATGGTTTTTGAGAAATTGTGAAACTATTTTCCAAAGTGGCCACACCATTTTATATTTCTAGCAGTAATGTATGAGGGTTCCTATTTCTCCTTTCTTAACGTTTTTCTCCAGGTTTAATGATTGAGGTATCATTTACATTGAGGTATAACTTACATATGATAAAATGCTCGGATCCTAAGTGTACAGTTCAATTGTTTTTGGACACATGTATACATGCATGTATACAACCACTGCGTCAATCAAGATATGAAACATTTCCATCACTCGAGAAAGTCCCTTGTTCCTTGCCCTCAGATTTTGATTTCTATCATTCTATCCTACTGTTTTGATTTCTATAATTGTAGATTAGTGTTTATTCCAGAATTTCATACAAATCAAATTATACAGTATGTACTCTTTTGTGTTGTCTTCTTTCACTCAGTGTAAAGGTTTTGAGTTTCATCAGTGTTATTGTGTTTATCTCCGTTGTTTGTTGCTTTTTATTGCTGAGAGCACTCTATTGTATGAATGTCCCACATTTTTGTTTATGCAGTTACCTGTTGATGGACATTTGAGTCATTTTTCATTTATAATTATTAGGAACAAAGGTACTATTAAACATTTGTATACCAGTCTTTTTGTGAACATTATTTCATTTTTCTTGGGTGAATTCCCAAGAGTGTAATTGCTGGGTCATAGGGTAGTTACATGTTACTTACTGTTTTTTATCTAGTATTAAATCACTTTACAAAATTCTTCAAGAATTACAGTTTTTTGGCCGGGCACGGTGGCTCATGCCTGTAATCCCAGCACTTTGGGAGGCCGAGGCAGGTGCATCCCTTGAGGCCAAGAGTTCAAGACCAGCCTGGCCAACATGATGAAACCCCATCTCTACTAGAAATACATAAATTAGCCGGGTGTGGTGGTGCGCACCTGTAATCCAAGCTACTTGGGGGACTGAGGCATGAGAATCTCTTGAACCCGGGAGGTGCAGAATGCAGTGAGCCAAGATCACACCATTGCACTCCAGCCTGGGCAACAGAGCTAGACTCAGTCTCAAAGAAAAAGAATTATAGTTTCTAAAATACCGTGTCTTTGATTTTCTAAATTATTTTACAATTTGCTGATAGGTATAATTTTGAGTTAGATCTTTATCTGTTGATCTGGAGGAGTTTCTGGGACTTTTTTTTTTTTTTTAAATGAAGCACATGAGTTGCCCAGAAATGTGTATAGTATAATCTAAATTTTGTAAGACAGGCAATAACATGTATGTACATGTTCACAACTCTATAGGCAAAGGAAAAGATGTGAAAGATGTTCACTGGGATGCTAACCATGGTTTCGTGGCTGGAGGGGTGGAGGTGGTTAAGGGGAGGTATAGAGGGTTGAGTTAAAAAAAAAAATGAAACAAGGATAAAGAAAACACATTATTAAAGCTAAGATGATTTAGTAGAATATAGATATTTATATAAAATATTTATTGCAAAAACTTTTTAATGATAAAAATATTGGAACCAGCGTAAAGATGAGCTTACCAAAGTTTTTGCAGCTGTTAAAAATAGTGATATACATGTGTTTAGAATGTATATTAAATTCAAATTCAGATTGCAAAGCAGTATGCATACTGTGGCCCTGACTATTTTGTGCTAATATGATTGTGATTATCGCGTTGTTTTTTTTTTTTTACTTTTTAAATCTTATGGGGGAAAAAGCAGGAAAAAAGCATATTTCTAGAAGTATGAATCACTGAAACACAGTAATATTCCTTAAATTATACTTTTCTTGGGATAGCTGTAATTATATAAGATTTAGTCAAATCTTTAATTAGATGGTAGGCTGACTGAGGGTAGGGATCCCTCAAGATTCTATGTGTCACCCTCAGAGCTCAGAGTCATTCTGACTCATTCATAACATGAAGAGATCACCGTTGAACACAGTCCGTAGGAAAGTAAGAGCACAGCATTAGAGAGATCCAGGTATGAGTGTTAAAGAAGAGCAGGCCCTGGTCAGAGTATTCTCCACTTGACATCAATCAATTCTCCACTTGATTGACCTGGAGAGTACTTTGACAGGGCCTGCTCTTCACTTACGTAGGCTTGGTGCCTACCTTTTGCAGCTGAACAGGCTTGGCTCCAGTTCTTGCTGGGACTTAAGCTACAGTTGCAGGGAAAACGCAGAAAGCCAAGATAGGTCAGGAATGGGATGAAAGGGGACTGGCCTGTTGGCTAGGTCAGCAAATTTGTCTGTGATTTACCGAACTAAGCTCAGGATTTCACTTGGTTAGAATTTGATTGCCTTTCATTTGATTCAAGTTGGAGCCACTGCTCCAGGCTATTCTATCTGGTGGATGGACCATAGAAGCAGGGATCTCATGACTTAGCAATATTAAAACCTCAGGCAGGTGGCTGCTTGTTGGTCTGAGCAGCCTCTAAATTTGTATAAAAGCCTGGTGGCTGGCTGGGTTGGTAAAAATGGCAGTTGTCCCGCACGCTGACATTGGGGGTTACTCTGCACTGCTGCAGGTTGTCCTGGCGCATTGCAGGCCGGGCATCATTTCTTGGTGGAGGACGTCACTCAGTTTGGAACCCTGAGCTGTGGCGCGTGAGGCTCTTGCGTCACATTTGTATTTAAGGAGTTCACACTTCATTTTAGGGAAAACATCTGTTCCTTGGTTAAAACAGCATTGCACTTTTAACAGAGCAGCCACCTTTTTCCACATACGATAAGACAGGTTTTGGACATTTGGAGTATTAAGCGAAAAGAGCACTATATATTTCATAGTTCTTTAAAGACCATTGACATGTAAATCAATGTGTAAGAAGATATCGTTTAAGAGGGGTTATTGCACATGGTGGAAGGAATGCTGCTCTGCATTTATCTGTGTGAAGTCATCTGCCTGTGCGTCTGAAGAAATAGCAGGCTCTGCTGCCGCAAGTGATGAAGCAGTTCTGTGGAGAAACACATTTACACCAGTTTCTGGATGCCATTCCACCAGAAATAATTCCAAGAATATGCTTATATTTTACATAAATGATAAAATCAATTTCCAGGTGAAGTATACATTACAAAGGAGAAACTTGGTATTATTATGTATTAATCCATATTAACTAAAGTTGAACCTGACATCAAAATATTGATCCCTTCTTAAAAGAGACAAAAACACTTGGAGTTAAATTGTTTTGCTTCCTCTTTGTGCTAGCCGGTGCTTTAAGTCTAATGATGTGATGATTGGATAGTAAGGGAGTCTAAATCTCGACTTTCTTGATTCCCAGTGTGCTAACTTTCCTAAAATTGTGGGAATAAGCGAAATATTTTTCATAGCAATAATAAGGATTTTTAAAAATTATGTGATGATTGTGTGTTAGACTGAAGTAATTAATACCTTTGTCATAGGGGCCGGGTGCAACGGCTCATGCCTGTTATCTTAGCACTTTGGGAGGCCGAGACAGGCAGATCACTTGAGGTCAGAAGTTTGAGACCAGCCTGGCCAGCATGGTGAAGCCCCATCTTACTAAAATTACAAAAATTAGCTGGGCATGGTGGTAGGCACCTGTAATCCCAGCTACTCAGGGGGCTGAGGCAGGAGAACTGCTTGAACCCGGGAGGTAGTGGTTGCAGTGAACCAACATTGCGCCACTGCACTCCATCTTGGGCAACAAAGCAAGACTCCCTCTCAAAAAAAAAAAAAAAAAAAAAATCTTTGTCATGAGGCTAAAGAAGATTTAAGGTGGAGGATTTTTCCCTCGCACTAGGTAAAGAAGCAAAGCCCTGCTTATTCAGAGCCGGAGCCCAGATTTGAATTTTTTAGACTTTCATTTTCTCCCTTTATGAAGTGGCAAAGCCAGTTAAGTATAGATGTGGCCTCCTATGTCCCTGAGCTTCTGGGTGCAATAATCAGCTCTGTGACTCCTCTCAAAGAATCCAGAGGATTTCCTGCCTGGACCTTGAAGTCACCTCCCTGCTACATATTTCCCAGCTCTGGTTTTTCACCTCCTCAGGATGAATGTCTTCTTGAATGTCCTCTGAAAGAGTCTCAGCTGCACTTAACCTTTCATCAAAAGAGGGACTCAGAGGCCTTAAAATAGGCATCAGGTACACACTGTATTTATGATTTGGGATTAGGCCTATTTTTTGGTGTTTCCCGTGGTCAAATTTTTAATTTCTCAACTTTATTGGATTTTCAAAGATACCCTCCCTTGGTTCTCTTCATTGTCTTCAAAGGATTTCCTCGGCAAAGTTACCCTAGTCTTAACTGGAAGAGCATGGCTTCCTTGAAGAGTCTAAAATAAGCCTTTTCCTTGAGTAACACCCAGCTCTGGTCTTGCTAAGTTACATTTTTCTCCTAACCTTTTCTTAAATCCTCTGCTCACTAGTTCAAAAATGTTATTCTGCCTTCCAGAACATCACACTTTGTAAACATTTTGTTAATAATAAAAGCCAGCATTTCTTGGATACTGGTTTTGTAACATACATTATCTCATTTAACCCTGTGATATTATTCATTAAGGAGCATTTGCTTTCTTAGGTCTGCAGCATCAGTCACTCCTCACCCATCTGTATCCCAGCTTTTAACAGTTTATTACTGCTCTTTCCTATCACATTCTCTTGTGGGCACCGGTTTTTTTTTTTTTTTTTTTTAAATTATATCTTTAGAGGAGTTTCAGGAGAGAATAAAAATAAATATATTTTTCAATCCATCTTTACCCAGAAATGGAAATATTACTTTTTACAATGGAACTAGAAATTAACTTAAGAATGTTTTTGGCGTTTGGAGACATGCATAAAAATACTAAAGAGGTGCTTATAAAAAAATTCCACTTTTGGCCAGGAGGAGTGGCTCACGCCTGTAATCCCAACAGTTTGGGAGGCCGAGGTGGGTGGACCACTTGAGGTCAGGAGTTCAAGACCAGCCTGCCCAACAATAGTGAAACCCTGTCTCTACTAAAAATACAAAAATTAGCTGAGAGTGGTGGCATGTGCCTGTAATCCTAGCTACTGGGGAGGCTGAGAGAGGAGAATCGCTTGAACCTGGGAGGCAGAGATTGCAGTGAGCCGAGATCATGCCACTACACTCCAGCCTGGGCAACAGAGCGAGACTCTGTCTCAAAAAAAATTTACTTTTTACTATAAATTTGTCATATTTAATGCCATGGTGTATTATAGTTCTGGCTACAAAATGAAAACAATTTATTTTTAAACTTGATTTTTTTTTCTCCAATTAACATTTGAAATCATTAAAAGTTACTAGCAGGAGCCTCTCATTTTATGCATATAAATGCAATAAAACAACTGGTTATCTTATGCTCTGTATGAAGGGTAATATTTTAAGTGCATTTTCAAATTCAGCTAAGCTAGTGATTCTATCAGAAAATATCATTTTTTCCCTCACTGGCTTTTGAAACATAATTAGATTTTCTGAGCAACTGTTGCTTATAATTGGAATTTGCTTATTATAATTTTAACAGAGAAAAACACTGACCTATGTAATTTTAGCGCAATTAAATTTTTCTCCTTATGCCTATGTGTACCTCATCAATTCAGCAAAAGCAAAACCTGATCTAGAAGTCCCTGTGCAGCAGATTGCAGGGAAAGAAGTAGTCAGCTGATTTGTCTGGGCCATAAAACCATGGTGTCTGGCAGAATTGTGATAGTAATTGCTCTAAGATGCATTCTGTTTACAAAGACTAATGTTGCAGCTGCTTTTAATTAGCTGCTAGAAATGAAAAACTGTCAGGGTATGCTTGTTAGATCTACCTGAATTTATTCCATTGCAAATAAAGCAGAATTTAAAGAATATCAACGTAAAACAGGAAACTGCTCATTGTAAACCAAGTTCAGAAAGGTAGTGGTAAATATCTGAATGTATCCTTTTGGTTTTATGGGAAGCAGAAAAACCTGATTTCCTATGGCACAGACCATTGCATTCTGTATTATATTGTATGGTTTTCTTTCTTTTTTTTTTTTTTTTTTGAGACAGAGTCTTGCTCTGTTGTCCAGGCTGGAGTACAATGGCACAATCTCAGCTCACTGCAACCTCCACCTCCCGGGTCCAGGCGTTCTCCTGCCTCAACCTCTCTAGTAGCTGGGATTACAGGTGGGCATCATCATGCCCAGGTAATTTTTGTATTTTTAGTAGAGATGGGCTTTCACCATGTTGGCCAGGTAGGCCTCAAACTCCTGACCTCAAGTGATCCGCCCACCTTGGTGTCCCAATGTACTGGGAAAATAGGCATGAGCCACCATGCCTGGCTGTTTTCTAAATTTTTTTTATATGTAAATTTCTGTCCTGAGCAGATGATTTACTTCCAGAGAAAAGGATCTTTGCATTCCCTACTGTCTGGCATTATGCATAATAAATATATACTGGCAAATACAGTATATACTGGTAGTATTTTTATTTATAAAAGTATGAGAAATTGCTTTGAGAAAATCAAAGGGTTAGAAATAAAAGAAAATTAAAAGCATTATTACAATTTATCATGAAATTTGGTGAATATTACAGAGCTTTGTTTGTCCACTGGATTAGAAAATTCAAGTTTCTTTTTTCTTTTTTTTCTTCTTTTTTAAGAGATAGTGTCTTGCTCTGTTGCCCAGGCTGGAGTGCAGTGATATGATCAGAGATCACTGCAACCTTGACCTTCTAGACTCAAGCAATCCTTCCACCTCAGCCTCCAGATTAGCTGGAACTACAGGTGTGCACCAGTGCACTCAGCTAAATTTTTTTATTTTTTAAATGTTTTGTAGAGACGGGGTCTTGCTTTGTTGCCCAGGCTGATCTCAAACTCCTGGTCTTAAGTGATCCTCCCTCTTTGGCCTCCCAAATCCTGGGATTACAGGCATGAGCCACGACACCTGGTCTTAGGTTTCTTAATTTTATTTCTCTGTGTTTCTATAGGCTTTTAGGCCATTTTACTAATAGTTATTTTTAAAACAAATTTTTTTTTGATACAGAGTCTTGCTGTGTCACCAGGCTGGATTGCAGTACAGTGGCACGATCTTGGCTCACTGCAACCTCTGGTTCAAGCGATTCTCCTACCTCAGCCTCCCTAGTAGCTGAGATTATAGGTGCATGTGCCATCATGCCCAGCTAATTTTTGTATTTTTAGTAGAGATGGGGTTTCACCATGTTGGCCAGGCTCGTCTCGAACTCCTGACCTTGTGATCTGCCCACCTTGGCCTTCCGAAGGGCTGGGATTACAGGCGTGAGCCACCGTTCCCAGCCTACTAATATTTTTTTTTTTTTTTTTTTTTTTTTTGAGATGGAGTCTCGCTCTGCCGCCCAGGCTGGAGTGCAGTGGCCGGATCTCAGCTCACTGCAAGCTCTGCCTCCCGGGTTCACGCCATTCTCCTGCCTTAGCCTCCCAAGTAGCTGGGACTACAGGCGCCCGCCACCGCGCCCGGCTAGTTTTTTGTATTTTTTAGTAGAGACGGGGTTTCACCGTGTTAGCCAGGATGGTCTCGATCTCCTGACCTCGTGATCCGCCCGTCTCGGCCTCCCAGAGTGCTGGGATTATAGGCTTGAGCCACCGTGCCCGGCCGCCTACTAATATTTTTAAAAAAGGAATATTGATTTTGTAGTTGTATGGCAGACACAGCTGACAGCACTAACTAACTTAAGCTTGCTCTGAGAATGACCTTGCATGGCAGATGCACCTGACAGCAA
The DNA here is from genome assembly GCF_008728515.1 of Papio anubis. Taxonomy (NCBI): domain Eukaryota; kingdom Metazoa; phylum Chordata; class Mammalia; order Primates; family Cercopithecidae; genus Papio; species Papio anubis. The sequence goes on from NC_044984.1 coordinate 30,921,515, forward strand.
AATTTAAGCATAACCTGAGGATGACCGTGTAGCCTAAGAAGAATGTGTGTTCGGAGTTCCCAGCTAATAAATCCAGGAGTGGCCGATTGGGAGAGTCATTCCTTATCTATGAGTAACATCTGAACCCTCAGCCCATCCTGTGGAACACAGGCCATATAGGGGATTGAGGCCCTTTGTTTTTGGTTAGATAGAGGTTGCTACGAGGAGGGTGCTAAGCAAAAATGCTGTATAAACCGCATGCTTTTTACAAGCAGTTGCTGTTCTCTGGTCCAGCCCGTCACCACTGGACCACCCTGTATGTAAATCGTCTCAGTAAACCCTGTCTCATTTACTGACTCCAGGTCTCTTCTTTGGCCTCTCAAACATGGCACCATCCCTATTGTAGCCATTCTAGTCCAGCATGGCAGTGGTCAGTTGAAGAAGGCTGAGAATTTAGGGTGCTGTGAAGTGTTTAATCATCTATCATAGTATCTAATTTAGTGTCTCTCAAGGAAAAAACATATTTGTTGATTTGATTTCATGCCAACACTGATGTTTTTTGCTGCTCTATGGCCTTGAGTAGTCAGGCATTGCCTGTAACCAAAAGGATATATGGAAAATAATTGTTTTCTTTTTTTTGTTTTTGAGATGGAGTCTCACTCTGTCGTCAGGCTGGAGTGTAGTGGCATGATCTTGGCTCACTGCAACCTCCACCTTCTGGGTTCAAGCAATTCTCCTGCCTCAGCCTCCCGAGTAGCTGGGATTACTGATGCATGCGACCACACCCAGCTAATTTTTGTATTTTTATTAGAGACGGGGTTTCACCATGTTAGCCAGGCTGCTCTTGAACTCCTGACCTCGTGATCCACCCACCTCACCCTCCCAAAGTGCTGAGATTACAGGCATGAGCCACACCATGCCCAACCAAAATAATTGTTTTCTATCCTTAATGAAGACCTAATGAGAATTTGCCTAGAATAACGGCAAAGAAACTTAAAGTCTTCAAAAAAGCAAAGTGAGGATGATAGGACTCCTCTTGCCTGAAACTTTGGAAAAAGGTAGATGAATTACAACTAAGTCATCTTTTAGCTCTGCTTTCTTGATCTTCATTCAAAGTTTATGACACCTAAATTATCTTCAACTCATAAAATGTGCTTTATGATTTAATAGAAAAGCTATAAGCACATGTCAAAATTAGTTCTCATTAGCTATATGCCTATAGAACCAATTTTGTGATTTTCAATATGATATGTTCAATTCTAGAAGGTTATTTATAAATCGGTTGGTAGGAACCTGTTTTATGTATAAGCTGCGTCCAGGTGGATGGCTTTTCACCCTTTTATGTACCTGGACCAATAGTACCAGAGACCATGGGAGCATAACCACCCCATAAGAACTCCACCCCTGCCGCAGCCTTCACTATTTGGCAGGGGAAGCAGAGACTGCCATCTTTAAGCCACTGGTAGAGCCCCTTTCACATGACCTGGGAGGTAATTTCACAAGCAAAGAAGTCTAAAGTAAAGGTTGTATCTAATTTAAATTATTGCTTTTGTCATATTCTCTACCATTCACAGGAATGTTTTATTATTAATCAAAAATCATAAGCAATTTATACTCTTGATTATTTCGAAAGAGCCACATCCACTGCTATGGTTTTGAAACCTTATTAGTCAGCTTAGTTGTGCTGTGGTAACAAACCCCAAAATTTCAAGGGCTGACAACAATAAAGGTTTATCTTTCATGCTGTACATTCATTGCTGGTAACTAAGACACTATTCCATGTCACTGTCATTCTGAGATGTGGGCTGAAGGAACATCACCTCCCTGAGGTTTTGCTAGTGTTTTAGTAGACAGAAAAAGAACACAATGGGAACACACACAATGGTTCTTAAAGCTTCAGCTTCAAAGCAGCATATGTCATGGCACTCACACTTTACAAAGCAAGTCAGATGGCTGCTCTGGGGACACACAGTCCTGCAGGAGAGGGGCTCCCAAATCAGACAGCCACTCCTAGCATCAATGACACAGGGATCTATAGTCCTTTCATGCGGAGGGGTAGTGAATCCACCACAGTTACAAAATCTTGAGACTTGCCATAAACAAATTCTCATCTGTTTGTGTGATGAGGTCCGGGTGATGGCCCCGTTCAGTAGCAAAGACAGTGCACTGTGCTCAACACGCCATTTCATCTTCTCCCTGGGTTGATAGGAAGATGGTCTTCTCAACCCCTTTGCATCTGTGTGGGGCCAGGAGACTAAACACTGCCAACTGATTAGGGAGGAATGACATGTGGCACTTCCAGACCTAGCTCACAACTGGCAAAATCCACTCTCCCCCGACTCCTTGAGCCTGTCACTCCAAATCACTGCATAGAGGCAGTGTTTCCAGGAGAGCCTCGCCTGACCAGAAATGTCTGCTTTGAACATGGTTAGAACAAATGAAACTTTTTTGTGTTAAAACACTTGAGACTCTGTGGCTCTTCATGACTGTGTTACCCTATCCTGACCTTGCTTTGTGGTTTATTTAATGATGCACATTTACTAGAGTGATGTACATTCAACAGTGAGGTGGCCACATACAACATATCCCTAAAACATTGCTGAAAGTACACAGCTGTTTCTACTGTAAAAATATATGAGTGAAGAACTGAGTTTTGAATTTTGTTTTAATTCATTTAAATTTAAATGGTCACACGTGGCTAGTGGACCACAGAACCTTAAGCAGTAGGAAGGTTTTGGCTACGTGATGTGTGATCAATCTTTCCACTGTCTTAGCAATCTAAACATAAAACCAACATGTCTAAATTTCACACTTTCTAGATGATGAAGAGTCATAAAATGAACAGAAAGTCTTTATATGGTGTTTCAGGGGGACACTTATGACATTGGAGTGCTGGTCAAAGTTCTGCATTATTTTTTATTTGTTTCCAAATATGGAGTGCAGAAAACCAAATGGTGGAATGGACATTTTTACCAAAGTGATTGTGGTCTTTAACGATGTAAAATAAAAGACCATATTCATGTCTGGATTTCTTTCATTGCGAAGTATGTGAGATGTGACTTGACAGCTTTGCAAATGTCGTGCCTCTGCTTAAATCTCTGCATTGTATTTATGGAAATGTTTGAGATGCTGGAAACCATTTAGAGGTGTTATAAAAGACTATTTCTTGAGGTCCAAAAGACTTCAAAATAGGAGCTGAGTGGTATAATGGAAAGAACATTGGATTAGGAGCCAGAATATCTGGGTTATGTTGCCTACTCTCTCACTAACTGGCTCTGTGAATTTGGGCAGGTTATTTGAACTCTCTAGGTCTCTGTTTCTTCTATGCTGAGTTTATGGGCTTAGATTAATCACCCACCTCTAAAATTCCCTGGTTGAATTTAGGTCAGGTCTTCTTAATCATTTGTTATTCACACATGGAATGTGAAGTATTAAAACTGAGCCCACCCATGTCAATATAACTTAACTTTTTGTTCCAGGAAATTCGTGCCCAGGAAGATAAGACGGTAAATTAATAAATAAACTCACTGTTTGCTTTAGGAAAGTCTTGCAAATCAATTTATCAGGACAAACAGTTTGCTCATCTGGACAAACAGTTGTTTTATTAAAACAATATGTTGCTCACCTGGGCAAACAGCTTGACGAGTTTGTGAAAGAATGTCACTATGCAATGTGGTTTTGAAAATGAATGTATGGGCTGGGCGCGGTGGCTCACGTCTGTAATCCCAGCACTTTGGGGAGGCCAAGGCGGGCAGATCACAAGGTCAGGAGTTCGAGACCAGCCTGATCAACATGGTGAAACCCCATCTGTACTAAAAATACAAAAATTATTTGGGCATGGTGGCGCCCTCCTATAATCCCAGCTACTCAGGAGGCTGAGGCAGGAAAATTGCTTGAACCTGGGAGGCGGAGGTTGCAGTGAGCCGAGATCGTGCCATTGCACTCCAGCCTGGGCAACAGAGCGAGACTCCATCTCAAAAAAATAAACAAATAAAAGGGAAAAAAGATGAATCTATGGAAACAGTAGACACTGTTTCCAAACGAAGGGCAAGGATGTAAGAACTACCTATTGGGTACTATGTTTATTATTTGGGTGAGGGATTCAGTAGAAACCCAAACCTCAGCATCACACAATATATCCATCTAACAAACCTGCACATGTACCCCTGAATCTAAATTTTGTTGTTGTTGTTTTTTGAGACTGAGTCTCGCTCTGTCACGCAGGCTGGAATCTACTATAAATGCTTTTTTTTTTTTTGAGACAGTCTGTCTCTGTTACCCAGGCTGGAGTACAATGGCACGATCTCAGCTCACTGCAACCTCCGCCTCCTGGGTTCAAGCAATTATCCCACCTCAGCCTCCTGAATAGCTGGGATTACAGATACCTGCCATCATGCCCGGCTAATTTTTGTATTTTTGTAGAGACGGGGTTTCACCATGTTGGCCGGGCTGGTCTTGAACTCCTGACCTCACGTGATCCACCCACCTCGGCCTCTCAAAGTGCTGGGATTACAGGCATAAGCCACAGTGGCCGGCCAACTATAAATGCAATTTTATTTACTATTTAACTGGGAGTAAAATGTCTTCGTATGTAAGTCTAGGTATTTTTCCAACTAGCACGGGACTCTAGATAGTTTATATACTGGTGAGATTGATTACAAGATTAGTGAGCACATCATAGACATTGAGTTAATTATGACAAGAATGAATAAAACCAATTTTCTGTGTCAAACGTAGTTTACAACTTTATGTAAATATTTATCATATACATTGTAAGAAATTCAGTTTTCTGTAACAAAATACATAGTCTTAAGTTTACAGTTCAAAACCCATAGAGGTTCCGTGACATTACTTGCCAACATCTACGAGCTACTTACTAATTTGATGAGAGACAGAGTATGTGCACATTTAAACTTAAGGCAGAAATTTGTGTCTGTTGCCTAAGTGTTCTTTGTTCACTGGGCTTTGAAGACCATCAAATAAAAGTACTTCTTAACTTAGTGTTTTTGACACTGAATCTTGAATTCTTTTTTTTATTGAAACAGAATCTCACTCTGTTGCCCAGGATGGAGTGCAGTGGTGGGATCTCGGCTCACTGCAATCTCCGCCTTGTGGGCTCAAGTGATTCTCATGCCTCAGCCTCGGAGTAGCTGGGACTACAGGCGCCCACCACTATGCCTGGCTAATTTTTGTATGTTTTTAGTAGAGACGGGGTTTCACCATGTTGGCCATGCTGGTGCATCCTGAATTCTTAAATTACCAGTATCAAAGTTATTTTTCTTGAACCTTCTAAGTATCTTTATCACACGTGAGTTCTTTCTTTAATTTTAACTAAAGCCTAATTAAAACATTTTCAAGTTTATAATTTTTATTTTCTCATGAAGCCTGATAGGAAAAGCTTTGCCCTTAGGCTCATAGTTTTACCTGAGGAAATTCAACAATGGATCTGAAAGCAGCTTATTGAGGACATGCAGTTAGAACTTAAGAAGAATGTGCCTTTAAGGAGGAATAACCCTGAGAAATAGTTCCATGACATTTAAATTCTATTGCTCTGTCAGAGTCATTCTGACAGTTTTTTTTTTTTTTTTTTTGAGATGGAGTCTCGCTCTATCACCCAGGCTGAAGTGCAGCGGTGGGATCTCGGCTCACTGCAAGCTCCGCCTCCTGGGTTCACACCATTCTCCTGCCTCAGCCTCCCGTGTAGCTGGGACTACAGGCGCCCGCCACCAAGCCCGGCTAAGTTTTTGTATTTTTAGTAGAGACGGGGTTTCACCATGTTAGCCAGGATGGTCTCGATCTCCTGACCTCGTGATCCGCCCGCCTCGGCCTCCCAAAGTGCTGGGATTACAGGCGTGAGCCACCGCGCCCGGCCCCCTGACAGGCTTTAAGTTTCAAAGTTACCAGACAGTGTGCAAACAAACTCACCATCTGCTGAGCTTTACCTCACTGTTAACTAGCCTGTGGTAATGTCTTTCTCTTCTTCTCCTCCACTTCCTCCTACTCCCTTTCCTTGCCCTGTCAATATTGGATATAATGGCAGATCAGAAATGGGGTGAGACATAAGGTGAAAACCAAAGAGAATTGTGCAGAAGGTTAAGGGTTAAATAACATCAGGCAGACCAACCATGTATAACTAGACATTAGAAGTTTAGCTGTAGTATAAAAGTTAAAAGACAAAAGTATTAAAAATCGCTATACCTGCATAATTTGTTGATGAATACACAGTATAAAAAGGTGTAAAGTGTGACATCAACAGCATAGAATGGTGGGTGGGGGATAAGTAAAAGTGTAGTAATTTTTTTTTTTTTTTTTTTGAGACAGGGTATTGCTCTGTTACCCAGACTGGAGTGCAGTGGTGCAATCTCGGCTCACTGCAACCTCTGCCTCCTGGGTTCAAGAGATTTTCCTGCCTCATCCTCCCGAGTAGCTGGGACTACAGGTGCGCACCACCATGCCAGGCTAATTTTTGTATTTGTAGTAGAGACAGGGTTTCACCATGTTGGCCAGGTTGGTCTCCAACTCCTGACCTCGGGTGATCTGCTCACTTTGGCCTCCCAAAGTGCTGGGATTACAGGTGTGAGCCACTGCTCCCGGCAAGTGTAGAATTTTTGTTTGCAATTGAAGTTAAGTTGTTACCAGTTTAAACAGAATGTTATGTTTTATGTAAGGTCCATGGTAACCTCAAAGAACTTATCTTTAGTAGAAACACAGAAGATAAAGAAATGAATCAAAGCATACCCCTACAGAAAAAAATTTTAAGTCACGAAGGAAGACTGTAAGAGAGGAAGAAAGGAACAAATGAACTGCAAAACAGAACAGAATAGTTAAGTCATTAACTCTCAATAATTAGTTTAAATATAAATGGATTGAATTCCCCAACCAAAAGATAAAGAGTGGCCAAATGGATTAAAAGAAAACCCAAGATCTAACAATATCCTAAGAAATTTACTTTAGACTTAAGGACATACATATGCTGAAAGTAAAGGGATGGAAAAAAATATTCCATGCAAATAGTAATCAAAAGAGAGCAGGAGTGGCTTTATTTATATCAGACTAAATAGACTTTCAGTCAAAATCTGTCACAGAAGACAAAGAAGATCACTATATAATAATAAAGAGGCCAGTTCATCAAGAGGATATAACAATTATAAATATATATGCACCCAACATTGAAGCACCTTAATACATAAAGCAAATATTAACAGAGCTGAAGGGAAAAAACAGACAGCAATACAACAATAGCAGGATGCCTCAGTACCACTTTCAACAATGGATAGATCATCCAGACAGAAAATCAATGAGGAAACAGTGGCCTGAATAATATTATAGACCGAGTGGACCTAACAAACATACACAGAGCATCTCATCCAATAACAGCAGAATACACATTCTTCTCAAGGACACATGGAACATTTGCAAGGGCTAGATTATATGTTGGGCCACAAACAAGACTTAACAAATTTAAGAAGATTGGAATCATCTCCAGTACCTTTTCTGATTATAATGATATAAAATTAGAAATTAATAACAGGAATTATAATAACAGCAGTGCTGTGGAAGGAGAGTTTGATACTAGCAGAGACTGGTTCATGAGATTTAAGGAAAGAAGCCATCTCCATTACATAAAAGTGCAAATAAGCAGCAAATGCTGATCTAGGGGCTGCAGCAAGTTATCCAGAAGATCTAGCTAAGATTATTGGTAAAGATGGATGATTTTGAGGGGTTCAAGACTTCAGTGGAGGAAGGAACTGCAGATGTGGTGGAAAAAGCAAGAGAGCTAGAATTAGAAGTGAATTCTGAAGATGTGACTGAATTGCTTCAATCTGAGGACAAAACGTGAATGGATGAGTACTTGTTTCTTATGGATGAACATCTTTCTTTTTTTTTTTTTTTTTTTTTTTCTTTGAGACGGAGTCTCGTGCCGTCGCCCAGGCTGGAGTGCAGTGGAGCGATCTCAGCTCACTGCAAACTCCGCCTCCCGGGTTCACACCATTCTCCTGCCTCAGCCTCCCGAGTAGCTGGGACTACAGGCGCCCGCCACCTCGCCCAGCTAGTTTTTTTGTATTTTTTAGTAGAGACGGGGTTTCACTGTGTTTGGAAACTACTCCTGGTGAAGATGCTGTGGACATTGTTGAAGTGACAACAAAAGATGTAGAATATTTCACAAACTTAGTTGATAACCAGTGGCAGAGTTTGAGAGGATTGCCTCGAATTTTGAAAAAAGTTCTACTGTGGGTAAAATGCTGCCAGACAGTGTGGCCTACTACAGAGAAATCTTTCATGAAAGGAACAGCGGATCAATGCTCTAAACTTGTCGTCCTATTTTAAGAAATTGCCACAGCCACCCCACCCTTCAACAGCCACCAACCTGATCAGTCAGCAGGCATCAGTAATGAAACAAGACCTTCTACCAGCAAAAAAGATTGTGACTCACTGAAGACTTAGATGATCGTTATCATTTTTTAGCAATAAAGTATTTTTAAGGTATGTGCATTGTTGTTTTAGACGTAATGGTGTTGCACACTTACTAGACTACAATATAGTGTCAATATAACTTTCATGTGCACTGGGAAACCAAAAAATGGATATTACTTGTTTTATTGTGATATTTGCTCTGTTGTGGTGGTTTGAAACTGAACCTGCAATGTATCAGAGGTATACCTGTATTATAGCTAATACCAAATAAATAGAATCATAAGAGACTACTGTGAATAATTATATGCCTACAAATTGGATAACATAGAAGAAATGGATCAATTCCTAGAAACAAACAACCTACAAAGACTGAATCATAAAAAACTAGAAAATATAAATGACCAAATAAGTAAATAGATTAAATCAGTAATCAAAAACCTCCAGCAAAGAAAAACCCCAAACCAGATGGCTTCTTTGGTAAGTTCTACTATGCGTTTAAATAAGAATTAACACCAATCCTTCTCAAACTCTTCCAAGAAATTCGAGAGGAGGGAACACTTCCAAATTCATTTTATGAGGCCAGCAACACCCTCATACCAAAGCCAGATAAGGACACTACAAGAAAATTCCAGACCAATATCACTGATTAACATAGATGCAAAAGTTCTCAACAAAATACCAGCGAACCTAATTCAACAGCACACTGAAAACATTATACACCATAATCAATGAAATGTATCTCTGAGATACAAGGATGGTTCAAATATATGCAAATTAGTAAATGTGATATACCACATTAACAGGATGAGGGATAAAAATTGTGATCATCTCAATAGTTGCAGAAAAAGTATTTGACAAAATTCAACATCCTTTCATGATTAAAAACTATTAACAAATCAGATATAGAAAGAATATACCTCAACATAATAAAGGCCATTTATGACAAGCTCACAACTAACATCATACTCAATGGTGAAAAGCTAAAAGCTTTTCCTCTAAAACCAAGAACAAGGGAAGGATGCCTACACCCACCACTTCTGTTGTACATAGTACTAGAAGTCCTAGCTAGAGCAATTAGGCAAGAGAAAGAAACAAAAGACATCCAAATTAGGGAGAAGCTAAATAGTCTCTGTTTGCAGATGTCATGATCTTATGTATTAAAGAACCCTAAAGATTCCACAGTTAGAACTAAGAAATGAATTCAGTAAAGTTGCAGGATACAAAATTAACATACAAATATTAGTTGCATTTCTGTGTACTGACAACTAACTATCCAGAAATTAAGAAAACAATCCTATTTACAATAGCATCAAAAATAATAAAATAGGCTGGGCGCAGTGGCTTATGCCTGTAAACCCAACACTTTGGGAGGCCGATGGGGGCGGATCACATGAGGTTGGGATTTCGAGACCAGCCTGACCAACATGGAGAAACCCCATCTCTACTAGAAATACAAAAAAATAGCCAGGCGTGGTGGTGCATGCCTGTAATCCCAGCTACTCGGGAGGCTGAGGTAGGAGAATCACTTGAACCAGGAGGTGGAGGTTGTGGTCAGCCAAGATCATGCCATTGCACTCCCGCCTGGGCAGCAAGAGCAAAACTCCATCTCAAAAAATGAAATGAAATGAAATGAGCTCAGGAATACCAAGGAGGTGAAAGATCCGTACATTGAAAACTATTAATGAAAGAAATTGAAGGCTTGGGCAGAAGGATTGCCTGATTCCAGGAGTTTGAAGCTGCAGTAAGTCATGATTGTGCCACTGCACTGCAGCTGGTGTGACAAGAGTGAGACCAAAAAAAAAAAAAAAAAAAAAAAAAAATTAGAAATTGAAGAAGACAGAAATAAATGGAAAGGTATCCTCTGTTCAAAGAGTGGAATAATTAATATTGTTAAAATGTCCATACTACTGAAAGCAATATACAGATTCAATGCAATGGCTATCAAAATTTTAATGGCATTTTTCACAGATATCAGAAAAACAATCCTAATATTTGTATGGAATCGCAAAAGACCCCAAGTAACCAAAGCAATCTTGAGAAAGAAGGACAAAGCTGGAGGAACCACTTCCTGGTTTCAAACTACATTACAAAGCTCTAGTAATTAAAACAGTATGGAACTAGCCTAAAAAACAGCCACTAGGACCACTGGAACAGAATAGAAAGACTAGAAATAAACCCAAACATATATGGTCATCTAATCTTTGACAAGGGTGCCAAGAATACACAATGGGGAAAAGATCATCTCTTCAATAAATAGCATTGGGAAAACTGAGTATCTATATGCAAAAGATTGAAATTGGACCCTTGATTTACAACATATACAACAATTAACTTCAAGTGAATTAAAGACTTAATTAAATGTGAGATCTGAAATCATAAAACTCTTGGAAGAAAACATCAGTGAAAAGCTTGAGCTTGGTCTTGGCAATGATTTTTTTGGAAATGACAATAAAAGCACAGGCAACAAATGCAAAAATAATGAAATGGGACTATGTTAAACTAAAAAAACTTCTACACAGTAAAGGAAACAATCAGCAAAATTAAAAGCCTAAAGAATGGGACAAAATATTTGCAAATCATATGTTTGATAAGGAGTTAATATCCAAAATATATAAGGAATTCACATAAAGGATTTCACACAACTCATTAGCAAGAAAACAAAAAGCCCAATTAAAAAATGGGCAAAGGACTTGAATGGACGTTTTTCCAAAGAAGACATACAAATGGCTGACAGACATGTGAAAAGTTGCCCAAGATCACTAATTATGAGAGAAATGCAAGTCAAAACCACCATGAGATATCACCTTGCACTTGTTATAATGGCTTTTATCAAAATGACAAGAGATAGTAAGTGTTGGCAAGGATGTGGAGAAAAGAGAATCTTTGTATATTGTTGGTGGGAATATCAATTGGTACAGGAATTGTCAAAGAACAGTATGGAGGTTCTTCAAAAAGTTAAAAATACAGTTGCCATATGATTCAGCCATCCCACTTCTGGGATGAAATGAAATCTGTGTCTCAAAGAGATATCTGCACCCCATGTTCATAGCAGCACTATTCACAATAGCCAAGATATGGAAACAACCTAAGTATCTGTCAACCAATGAATGAATAAAGAAAATGTGGTGTGTATACACAATGGAATATTATTAGCCATAAAGAAGAGAGAAATTCTGCCATTTGCAAAAACAGGAATGAACCTGGAGGACATGATAGTAAGTAAAATAAGCCAAACACAGCAAGAAAATATTGTTTTGTCTTACTTATATGTGGAATCTAAAAAGTTGAATTCTTAGTAACAGAGTAGAATGGTGGTTGCCAGGGGCTGGGGGTTAAGGGATTTGGGGAGATATTAGTCAAAGTGTACAAACTTTTAGTTTTAAGATGAATAAGTTTAGTGGATCTAATGTTCTGTTGAACATGGTGAATATAGTTAACAATACTGTGTTTACTTGAAATTAGATAAGAAGATAGATTTTAAGTGTCATCACTGCAACCACACACAGATGATAACTCTGGGTGGTGATGGATATGTTAATTTGATTGTGGTAGTCAGTATACACTGTATATGTATATCAAATCATCATGTTGTACCCCTTGAATATGTACAACTTTTCTTTCTTAAATAAGAACTTTAAAATTGTACAAAAGACATTTACAAGCCACACTTACTCATCTTGGGAAAAGCCATCAGTCATTCAAAGCAAAGCATCCTTTCCTTTTCAAGATTTTACTTTTCTTTTCTTTTCTTTTTTTTTTTTTGAGACAGAGTCTCAGGCTAGAGTGCAGTGGCATGATCTCAGCTCACTGCAACCTCTGCCTCCCAGGTTCAAGTGATTCTCATGCCTCAGCCTCCCAAGTAGCTGGGATTACAGGCATGCTTCACCATGCCCAACTGATTTTTGTATTTTTGGTAGAGATGGGGTTTCACCATGTTGGCCAGGCTGGTCTTGAACTCCTGACCTCAGGTGATCTGCCCACCTTGGCCTCCCAAAGTGCTGGGATTACAGGCATAAGCCACTGCTCCTGGCCTCAAGATTTTACTTATATTTTAAATGTCTGCATCTTGAATTTCAATTCTTATTCTCCCTAGAAGCTAAAAGCATTGGCAGAGTTTTGGGTTGGGGTGGAAATATTTGGGCCTAAACAATATGAAGTTGGAAATAAATTCATATTGTTTGAAGAAAATAATCTGCTTATGATTATCAATTTATTATAATCAGGCCCAAAGAAGGAAACGAAAAGTCTTAATATTTTCTTAGTGAAAAAGTGGAGGAAGTAACTGACGAAGTAATTTTGGCTCTTTACCAGGGATGCTTCATATAAAAGAAGGGAAACAATTTCCTTGACAACCAATTAATATGTACAGCTTAAGGCTATGACTGTATTCCACAAGAAATAGATTACACTTCTGAAGTCCGCACATCTGAAGATAACTTATTATAAACTAGCTAGGAGATTTTTTGATGATATGATACAGATCAGCAATAAGTAAGACAGAAAGGGGGCTTCACCCAGCAAGAGTTAGGATTTATAGTCCCAGTATGCCCATTTTACATATTGTGAACTTTGCTAACCTTCACCTTTATGAACAAGCTGTGAGTGACTCTCCAGCACAAAGCTTTCAGTATCAAGCATGCATATATTAAAAAAAAAATATTGCCAGGCACGGTGGCTAATGCCTGTAATCCCAACATTTTGGGAGGCCAAGGTGGGCGGATCACCTGAGGTGGGGAATTCGAGACCAGCCTGACCAATATGGAGAAACCTCGTCTCTACTAAAAATACAAAATTAGCCGTGTGTGGTGGTACATGCCTGTAATCCCAGCTACTTGGGAGGCTGAGGCTGGAGAATCGCTTGAACCTGGGAGGCAGAGGTTGTGGTGAGCTGAGATAGTGCCATTGCTCTTGTTGCCTGGGCAAGAAGAGCAAAACTCCATCTGAAAAAAGAAAAAAAAAAAATTATACTGATGATTTGGAGGAGAGCACCAAATACCCTTAAAGTTTTTACGGCACAGACTTTCTAGTAAATCTTCTTATGAGGGGATGATTATGGGAATTATATATATATTCCAAAAATATTGGCAAAAATAATGAAGAACCTGAAAGTCCTCCATGGTCAGAGTTAAGGTTAGGGTCAGGGATGAATGTTGCATTAGTTGGCAATAAAAAGCAGCCATTGTACAGTTTGACAGGCCTGTGTGAATATCCTACTTTGTAGCTGAGTGTTCTTGCTTGTTAATCTGCTTCTCCTACCCCGACTCTTTTTTTTTTTTTTTTTTTAAACTGGTGGTTGAGAGACGCTTCCAAGCCTACCTATTTTATTTACCACTTCCTCATTAGTTTTTTGGGCTTCTTAAAATGGTCCTCCACTCTTACGGCTTCTGGCTGTTTGTACACAAGAACTGTCCACCTCTCTCCTCCCGTCAAGGGTGTTGCTAAACCTATCATCCTCAACCTGAAGCTCCTTCCACTTCCTTCTTGCCAGTTCACTATCAGTCATTTCCTGAGACTGACATCACAAAAGAGTCATTAGATTTAAGCCCTGGTTTCAGCAATTACTGGACCTGTTGTGATCCTAGACAGGGTTCTTAACTTTTAATTTTCCATGACCTTTTTTCCCTTTGACATCCCAGTCCGAGCTGTCGACTTTTGCATTTACTGCTCATTTCTTACCTTTATTAATATTCCATTTTCCCCTGTTAATAGTATATGCTGTGAAACCCAGGAGAAGTCAATATTACTATGGTCTTGGGTAGAACTGAGAGATAAAGACATGAATTTGAGGCCGTTGGGGGATGAGTTGCAGAGAGGCATAAATACGAGGCAGAAAATAAGTTACGAGTGAGAATACAACTTATTGATAGCTTTTGTAAATTTCTGGCAAAAAAAAGATATTGAGGATGATTAGAGTTGAAAAATTATATAAGACATCACTTAGGATTAGGATTCAGTCACATTTTATAGAAAACTCAAATGAGAGTTGCTTAAGCATGAAAGAAGTTCAGAGGTAAGTAGTTCAGGGCTTGTATGGCAACTCCGTGGTCACAGGGGCCCCAGGTTCCTTGTCACATTGTTTTCTCCCATCCTTGGCACTGGCTTACATACCAAATGTCTCCTCATGACCACAAGATTCTCCTGGTGTTCCCAGACCAAACTGAGGGTTGGGCTGCTATTTCTCGTGGCCCAATAACGAGATGTAGATGAACTGGGGAGAAAGAGAGTTTTTATTTCTGCAACCGGTTATAGGGGGAAGGCCTGAAATTATCACCAGACCAACTCAAAATTACGGTTTTCCAGAGCTTATATACCTTCTAAGCTGTATGTCTACGTGTAAGTGTGCATTCATCCAAAGACGTAAGAGATTAACTTATTTTAATATTTAACTAAGGTCTGAGTCCTGAAGACCTTCCTCTGGAACCTCAGTCAATTTACTTAATCTAAATGGGTCCAGGTGCTGGGGTGATTACCCTTATCACGTCTCCTGCTAAATCAGGGAGGTTTGGGGAGTTCCTTCAGACCCCCAATAAACTTGTTTTTGGAGGCCTGGGGAGTTTCTTCAGACACAAAATAAAACTCGTTTAATCCTAAATGGGTCTGGTTAAGAATTCCTTTGTTATTTTGTTATGCTTTAAGGCCCAGGAAAGGCCTAGGCAAAACTCTTGGTGGGCTTTTGTTACATTCCAGCCTTTGTATAAGGGCACTGGCTTTTTTAGCTTTTAATATTTAACTTCACCACTCAGTCAGTACTGAAACAGTTGTTATGGAGGCCTGCGTTAGTGAGGCCTGGCCTGCCACACTGGTGCTCTAGCTATTATGTCCACGTTCCAAGATGGAAGAAAGTATAATGGCAAAAGTACGTATGTCTCAGCTGAATCAGTTTGCTTTAAAGAGCTTCCCTGGCTTCCATCCACTTAACTTCTGCTTACATTTCCCTGAACACCTCTAGAAACCAAGGAGGTTGGGAAAGCTTTACGCTGAGGACGTTGTCACGGCAAATAACACATTTTAAAATCAGAAAGTGGGAAGAGTGGATATTGTGTAGGCAACTCACACTCCCTTCCACCACAGTCGACCAGGATAGAGATAACTGGATGATGATTTTGCTCTAGTTGAGCTTCAACAAGCTCGTGGCTCCCTCTCCTTAAACTACTTTTATATTTTCTAACTTTCTCTAAGTTCAGAGCCAAGGTTTCACATTATTTTATGAATGTTTCTTGACAAGCTCATCGTTTCTGGTGTTTTGCTGCAATTCTGCAGTAGATAGTGTGGTATCTTTGGTGGACAGATGGAGGGCCACCAGGCTTTGAATAGCAGCGGTGCTACTTAGAAGCTGACAGGTTATGAACCTTAAATGCTACCATAGGGAATAATGTGGTTATTATAAATGATTTTACTGAACCTTATATGCAACAGTAAATAATGTTATTATAAATAATGATTGTACTGAACCTTATATGCAACATAGGGAATAATGTTATTATAAATAATGATTATTAGACTGAGGTAGTTTTTAAAAAATTCAAGTGAAAGATCACATTACTTTACATGAGGACTAGAAGACACATTCAAAAGATACGGTTGATTCAGTTTGTTAACCAATAAGAATATAAGTGTCCAAATACAGAACAAAGGAAACAATATGTCCAAGAAACATTTTTCTTTTCTTAATACTAAAAGCCTCTTGATCTGTTTCCTATATCCTAGTCACAACTGAATTTTACGAAAATTCAGGTCATGTTGGTAGCTCCCTGTCAATACTGCTTTTTGCTACTAACTGCAAGATCAGGAATGGTCCCTCATTACTTTCATCTTGGCTTTCAAAAGAGCCTACTGTAATTTTTCTTCTGAAATAGTATGAAATAACTTTTTTCCTGAAAGAAAATCTCCTTTCTATGGTTCTTTCTTCTGAAACAAGGCTTTCCTTCTCTGAGCTTCCAGCTAGAATAATTTCCTCTGAGATACTCTTATCTGGGAGGATTGTAGGATGGTCACAATGCCTCAGCTGATTTCAGTTAATTTTCTTGAGCTGAATCAAATGAATGTCTTAACAAGTTGTCCTTTAAAAGGATAGATGTGCTTTTATACAAAACTTGCATTTAAATGAAACCACTTGACTTCTTCATACAATGTAATGAAGCCTTAGTGTTCCAGCAATTTGGCACCTAAATGCATAGGCCCTCAATAAATATTGAAGGGAAGGAGGATGGTAGAAAGAGAGAAAGTGGGAGCAGGGAAAATTAGGGGGAAAATTATTTTTTCTTCCTTGAGATAGGTTTCATTTTTAATTGGGAAATGGAATGTGAAATGTATTACTTTCAAACTTGAGGACCCAGAATATAACTTATGATGATTTAAGTTTTCTTCCTTTTATTTACATTTTAATGATAAAGATACTCATTGGCCAAGACCCAGAAAAAATAGTTTACCTATATTTTATTCGTATTTATTTAAAAAAAAAAAGCCAGAATCTATGGAAAATCTGGAGAATTTATTTCTGGTTATAATACTGAGAAAATGTGTGCATTTAAGTTTTGCTTCTGAACAGATATATTCTGCTAAGCAAGCAATCTCCACACATACTTTTCTTATGCTGATTCTTAAAGTCTCTGTATTTGGTTGGCGGCTTTAGTAATAAGAGACTAGCTTTTAACACAGCCAGAAGAAGCTGATGTGAACCACCAGAAATAACACTGATCATATATAATACTTATGGGACAGTGGTTGCCCACCATTTTTGAACCCAAGATTTCCTGACATTTATCACTGTGCCAACAAAAAGAAAAACTAGGAACCTCGGGAGGACTTAGGCAGAGGAAGCATGGACAGCTGCCAGCCTGGGCAGATGGCGTCTGTTTGGTTGAGCCAGGTTCAACAGGAAAGAAGATCAGGTCCTAGTTTGAGACCCAAAACCTGGTGAGTAAGAACAAGTGTTCAGGACTTCAGGGGGCCCAGTAGGCAATTGTGGGAAAAAATCTGGAGGTCCTGAACTTGCCCAAATTATAGGGGTAGGTGAGAAAAGGTAATCCAAGGGGTAATTTTTTTTTCTACTTTTTGGTATTACCTATATTTTCTTTAACAATTATATATATTACTTAAAGGAAAAAATTCTAGGTTTTATATATGTATTTGCTTCTTTTATACAAAGTAACATTGTTTTCATTTATAGATTGCCATTAGGATACCTTAGTAATGATGTCAGTTATGATGCAGATATTTCAAAGTTTATTGTTTATTTATTTATTTTTTTAGAGGCAGGGTCTTACTCTGTTGCCCAGACTGGAGTATAGTGGTGTGATCTTGGCTCACTGCAGCCTCGACCTTCCAGGCTCAAGCAGTCCTCCCATCTCAGCCTCCCAAGTAGCTGGAACAACAGGTGTGCACCACCATGCCTGGCTAATTTTTCTATTTTTTGTAGAGATGGGGTCTCGCCATGTTGCCCATGCTGGTCTTGAACTCCTGGGCTCAAGAGATCTGCCCACCTCAGCCTCCCCAAATGCTGGGATTACAGGCATGAGCCACTGCACCCTGCCCAAAGTTAGAATAACTTAATGAGTAAGGTTTAGATGATGTCAGATACCCCTTTTGTCTCAGGGGAACTGGCTCCTACTTAGATATCTTAGGACCATTAGTGGGACATTATAGGATAGCCTAGAAACAGAAACATTCATGTCAGTGTGATTTATGGCTAAGTTGGCACTCGACATCAGTGGGATAGGAGGGGTAATACATTAAATGGTGCACGGGAAATTGATTATTCATTCAGAAAATAATTGAAATGGATCTGTACTTCATACACAAAAATCAATTTCAGGGAGATTAAGGGACTTAAATTATAAAAGGCAAAACTTTGAAACTTTTGGAAATAGTACAGGAGAATAGCTTTATGACCTTGGAGGAGGGAAGGATTTACAAATAGTGTTAGCTATAAGGCAAAGGTTTGGTCATTGAACCATCTTAAAATCAAGGAAATTACTTCATCAAAAGACATTGCTAAAAGAGTAGGAGAGAAAATCCACACACTGGGAGAAATATGTGCCATACATATGTATGGCAGTCACACCTGACAGCAACAACCGAAGCATACCCTGAGAATGACCCTATGGTCTAAGACGAATGTGTGTTTGGAGTTCCGAGCTGAGGAACCTGGGAGTGGCCAACCCAGAGATTGATTCCTTATCTATGAGGAACATCTGAACCCCCGGCCCATTTTGGATTAAAGGAGGGTTGCCAGGTGAAGGTTGCAGGAGGGGAGCTAAGTAAAAATGCTATATAAACTGCATACTTTTTAGAAACAGTAGTGGTTCTCCCGTCCAGCATGCCACCACTGGGCCGCTGTGTATGTAAGTCCCCTCGAGAAGCCCTAGATCTCATTTGCCGGCTCTGGGTCTCTCCGGCCTCTCGAACCTGGTGCTATCCCTATCAAAGTCAATAGGGGTCTGGCACAATAACATGTAACTAACAAATCATTAAGAAACAGAAACCTGTCTTTTAGAACGTGGAACTTCTCTTCATCAAAAGCACTGTAAAATGAGTTAAGAAGCAACCCATAATACTCGAGGGAGATATTTGCCATACATGTAACTGACAAATTAATAAAGGAAAAAGGTACTCTGGAGAAAAATGAACAAAAGCCTTGAATAGAAACTACACAGAAGTGGAAATGTGAGGTTGGGTGTGGTGGCTCACATCTGTAATCCCAACACTTTGGGAGGCCTAGACAGGTGGATTGCTTGAGCCCAGGAGTTTGAGGCCAGCCTGGGCAACATGGTGAAACCCTATCTCTACAAAAAATACAAAAATTGGCTGGGTGTAGTGGCAGGCATCTGTGTTCCCAGCTACTTGGGAGGCTGAGGTGGGAGGATTGCCTGAGCCTGGGAGGTGGAGGTTGCAGTGAGCTGTGATCATGCCACTGCACTCTAGCCTGGGCAACAGAGAGACCCTGTCTTTAAAAAAAAAAAAAAAAAAAAGTGAAAATGTGAATGGTCAATAAAAATGTGAAACTACTTAACTTTATTAGTAGTCAGGGAAATGCAAATGAGAAGCACCAGGTGATACTGTTTCACACTCTCCAGGGTGGCCAAAATTTTTAAGTCTTAAAAAACAACCATAAGGATGTAGAGTCACAAACAGGAACCCTTAGACACCGCTGGTGGCAGTTGAATTAGTACAGCCACTTTGGAGAACTCTTCAGCCTTGTCAGGAAGAGTTGAAGCTGTGTGTAATCTACAACACTGCCCACATTCCAGAGCAATGCTTCTCAAGCCTGGCATCATATATTAGCCTCCCAAAATGAGCATGTCGGAAATACTTACACCTGGCCCTTACCCCAGACCTGTGATTCCCAAATGGTATGCCAAGATGCCCTGGGGAACCACAGCAAACTCACAGAAGACCATGGGATATCTTAAATGTTCAAGGGGAACACGGTGTTACTTGGCATCTGTTGAACACAATGTGAATTACTAGCTCAAGATAGTTCAGTTCAGTCTCAGTGTTACCCCACACAGCATCCCTTTCTATTATGCAAAGCTGGGTTTTCAGTGGTTGCTGTAACAAAAAGCAGGTATCATGAAAATCAATATGGAAGAGGAAATAAGGGTGGTAGACTCCAATATGATTCCAAAGTTTAAGAAGTTGTGTAGTGCCCAACGAGTGCACACATTCCATTAATAAGCAATTGAGGTTATTTAAGAATGAAATAAAACTTTTTTCTTTGGTATTTTCGTACAGATTTTTCAAACAGCTACTGCATTGTTAGGACAAAAAGACTTGTTGAGGTTTTTGGACCTAACTACTTAAATGAAATTGTTAGGAATTTGTTCTAGGGGTACCTAGAACCCTGAAAAAATTGAGCCACCTAGTAGTGTCCCTTGAACCAAGAATATTTAGGAATCTCTTTGCCAAATTAGTTAACTCAGAATATTTGGAGATGGAATCTCTATGTCTTTGTTTTTAAAAAGCTCCCCAAGTGATTCTAATGGGTTCCTAAGGTTGAGAACCACTGCTTGAGAAACTCTTGCACATGTGGCTTAGGATAATGCTACTCAAATTGTACCTGGGGGCCAGTGCTGGTTTGCAAATTATTTCCTACAGATCTGCAGCAAGATAAGTAGTTTATATGAATCATGCTTTCAGTGAATAATGGTACAGTTTTTGTAATCACTTGTCTTCTGATTAAATTTATTGAAATATAATTTCATGTCAAATTTTATGATGGAAATATTGAGGCTTGTATTTTGTGCTTTTTTCTCATATTTTTCTAATATTTATGATTTTACAGCTTTGTTGATGTATAATTGATCAAATTGCACTCTTTAAATTGTGCAATTTATTATATGTCAATTTTGACATATGTATATACTTGTGAAATCATCAACACAACCAAGATAATGAACATATCCGTCACTCTCTAAAATATTTTCTCGTCCTTTTGTAATCTCTCCCATATGCCCCTCCATATCCCTTCATAATCCTCCACTCCTGTCCCCTCCCCAGTGCAACCACTGATCTGCCTATTGTCACTATAGATTCGTTTGCATTCTCTAGAATTTCATGTAAATGGAATTTTACTGAATGTACTCTTGCTTTTGTCTGGCTTATTTTACTTAGCATAGTATTTTGCAATTCAGCCACGTTGTTGGATATAATAGTTTACTCCTTTTTATTGCTGATTAGTATTCCATTGTATGGATATGTCACAACTTGGTTTTTTATTCACCAATTGATGGATATTTCAGTTGTTTGCATTTTGGCTGCTGTGAAATTTGTGTATAAATCTTTATGTGATGACATGCTTTCTTGAATAAATAAATACCTAAGAGTGGAATGGTTGGATCACATGGTAGGAATATGCATATAGTAATTTATTTTTATTGTATTTCACAAATAAAAAGCATTAGCCCACAATGATTAGAAATAAAACTCTCCCAGGCTGGGAGCGGCAGCTCATGCCTGTAATCCCAGCTACTCAGGAGGCTGAGGTAGGAGAATCACTTGAACCTGGGAGGTGGAGGTTGCAGTGAGCGGAGATCACACCACTGCACTCCAGCCTGGGAGACAGAGCAAGACAACATCTCAAAAAAAAAAAAAAAAAAAAAAAAAAGAAAAGAAAGAAAGAAAACTCTTCCTTCAGCAAATGTATTTTGAAAAGTACTAACCTAAGTGATATGCCGAAGAGTGTTCATAGCTACATTGTTTATAATAGCAAAATACTGGAAACAATCCAATCATCCATTGTCAGGAGAATGGATTATTAATATGAGGTATATATCCAGTAGACTATAACAATGAAAACTACATTAACGTAGCTGCAGTTTATCTGCTACATTAATGTAACTGCTACTACATTAATCAGAATGAATACACGGAATTTAAAGTTGAGTTCCAAAAGCAAATTGCAAAAGAGTGCATATGGAAGGATTTCATCATATGAATTTTACAAACAGTATTTTACTACAATATTAAACAGCATTTTATTTATAGAAACATACATATATGGTTAACTATAAAGAAAATGGTAATACAAAATGCAGGATAGTGTTTCCTTGGGGAGTGGCCAAGGGTACAACGAGAGAGAGAGGACCGAGGAAGGACAGACAGAGGCCTTTGAGGCTAGTGGGTCTTGGTCCCTTTCTTAAACTACAGGAATTAATTTTTAATGTTACATTTTGTGCTTATATTTTGTCATACATTTTTTGTGCATATTCAATATATAACCACAAAATACAAAAAACTCTCTGAACAGTTGAAAAGGGAGTTTATTAAGCAAAGAGAGGTACAAATTACGAACCATCAGGGTTAGAAAAAAATCCAGGCTTTAAATAAATATATATCTAAATAATAGGCTATTGGGTATTATCTTAGAAAAACCTGGGGTATTAACACCAGGTTATCATAGAATATTTAGTTAAGAAGTATAGAAAATATGATATGCTATTTACTTGAATGATACTCAGTAGGCATGTAATGTGATGATTAAATCAGTTAAGAATATGTGATCGATTTAAAAAATAATCTCTTTTAAAATGCATGTCTTTTGTTTTTATGATTATTGAAAAATGGTTTTCAGAATACAAAATAAGAATCAAAAATTGGTAATTAGATATTCTGTGTTTCCCACATGGATGGAATTTATAATTGGATGGAAGTTAGGTTAAAAGCTAGAAAACACTGAGGAAGTTAAGAAAGAATTAAAAATTCCCGTTAAGAGAAAAAAACAAAAACAAAAAACTGCGTCCTTTGCTAATATAAACCGTAAGAGCCTATGCCAAGTTTCTCTGTGTTTGTCCTTGTACATTTTTAATGACTTAATGAGAAAGAAGATACGTCAGGACTCCTTTCCTAGCAGGAGGTTGAGTCTTTCACAAATGAGTAGGGAGCTGCTCTCGTAATGAGGTGAACGGCCACCTGAGTCTTGGATAAGTCCAAGGAAAACCTTTACACCAGAGGAAGCAACAACTTGCCCGTGTTCAATCTGAGACTTTCCAAGGTCGGAAGAGAAGAGGATTGGCATTGATATTTAATAAGCATTTACTGTGTCCGAGGCATTTTGGTACGAATTTTATATCTCTTATCTGATATCCTTGCCTTTTAGGACTAGGCTCTTCTTACCTTTAAGGTAGATGTTATTGTTCTCATTTTACGCATGAGATAACTGAAACATAGAACTTAAAAACCTTGCCAAAGATTTCAGAGGAGGCATTTGCATTAAACCCCAATGGATTTGATTCCAAAGCATGTCGTCTTTCTGCTAATAATAGCCAACAGTCATTGAGTACTTACTATATTTGTACCAAGGTCTGTTCCAAGTGATACATAGATTTTCTCTTTTAAGCCTCATGGCAGTATGAGGAAAGAAGCTATTATTATCCCCATTTTACAGATGACAAAATGGAGTCACAGAATGTTATGTAATTTGCCCAATGTCACACAGTAAGTGGCAGAGTTGGTCCAGCTCAGGAGCCCACACTCTTAACTTCTTTTGGCCTTTTATGAGTACATCTGCCCTTTCAAGGATCAGGCTTGCGTCTGTCAGGGAGACCTAATGTCTCCTATTAACTTTTGAGCCATCTGCAACATGGAAACTGGTTTCTCCTGGCTGGGCACTTCTGGGTCGCCTGGCCTCCTGTGAGCTCCTCTTTTCTAATTGAATCTACTCCCTAAGACTCTTTGCTGCTGGAATATGCAGCAGTAGTTTGAGAGACGCTTCTCAGTCAGTTCTAATATGTTTAGCTGGGTTCTTCCTATTTTTTGTGCTTCATCAGATCCTTTGGGCTCAGTGTTTTCTTTCTTTCTTTCTTTCTTTTTTTTTTTCTTTTTTGAGACAGAATCTCACTTTGTTGCCCAGGCTGCAGTGCAGTGGCACAATCTCGGCTCACTGCAACCTCTGCCTCCTGGGTTCAAGCGATTCTCCTGCCTCAGCCTTCAGAGTAGCTGGGACTACAAGCACCTGCCATCACACCCGGCTAATTTTTGTATTTTTAATAGAGATGGGGTTTCACTATGTTGGCCAGGTGGATCTTAGGTGATCCACCCGCCTCGGCCTACCAAACTGCTGGGATTACAGACGTGAGCCACCGCGCCCAGTCTGGGCTCAGTATTTTTCATGGAATAAGGATGAATCATTAGAAGAGCTTTCATACCTCTTAAACTCTCAAATTCCATGCCTTAATAAGGATTTTTATTAAGACTTCGTTTAAAACAAACAGTAATTAAGCATCATTTTAACCATTTGATGTGATTATAACTCATATGCTTTCTACTCCAAAAATGTTTGAAGTAGAAGAAACCAATACAATGGGATAAGCACAATAAAAATGCAGAACAATGTAGAGAAAACAGAGATAATTACACCAAAACCTTAAGGTATTTTCGTTATTGCTATTGAGCATTTAATGCTGAATTTCCTGTCTGCTGAGGCAACAGAAAGGTAATTGGTCAGATAATTTTTGTTATGTGTTCAAGTAAAGTAAACCAGTTCATTGGGGAGGGAGTACCATGTCAGGCCACTAGGCAACCTTTTTCTTCCTACAAGTTAGATTATGTCTGAATATCCTCTGGAGCACTCAGATCTTAAAATACTTCAGAAGAGACTATAAAGAATGGCCAGTGATTGTCTTTAAAGAGGCACCATAGCAGTGCTATAAGCACTGGGGGAAAGGCCAGGTTCGTTCTTCTCTGGGGGAAAGGCCAGGTTCTAGGTCACTCCCTCACTTTGTTCCAGTCTCTGCCCAAAGGTCACCTCTTCCCTGACTGCCCTTTCTATATGAGGTTCCCACTGAACACACCTGGGTTGCCCTCTATTCCTGTCCAACATAGTAGTCACTAGCCATATATGACAACTAAAATTAATTAAATGACATAAAATAAAAAATTCAGTACTTTGGTCATACCAGCCACATTTCAAAAGCTCAGTAGCCGCGTGTGGCTAATAGTTACCATATTGGACAACACAGATACATCATCACAGAAAGTTCCATTGGGTACTGCTAGCCTATGTTCTTATCTTGCCTCCATTTTCTTCTCAGAACTTTTTCAACACTATGCCACGCCATGCACCTAATGATTTGTTTATGTTCCACTAGAATACATGCTCTGGATCGCAGTTTTTTGTTTTTTGTTTTCCCAGAACATAGCTGAATCCTCCAGTGCCTAAAGCAGTGCCTGTCATAGTACAGTGCTTTGTAAATACTTGCCGAGTGAATGAATAACAAATGAACGAATGAATTTTAGTATTATTTTGCAGTTTCAAATCAAAAGTATTTTGTCTAATGTCATTGGGTGACCTAGTACACGTTCTGCCACAGTTCTTAAGATGAACGAATGAAAATTCTGTGACCAAAGAGAACATTTTAAAGATAAAGTGATATTAGATATACTAGTCAAATTTTTATTTCTTTTATCTTTCATATTATAAAGAATAATGGGTAAGAAATTTCTGTTTATTAGTTAACATATCATCCTGAATATGAACACATAAAATATCAATTTTCTTTGCATTAAGAAGTCATGTAAGTAGAAGGAGAAAACAAAGTACTTATTAAGTAGCTAACTGGACTTACAGTCACATCTAATTTAAAGCAAATTTGCTCCATGCAATGGAATATACTAAAAGTGATGTTGTGCAATTATAGCTACAGGCATGACAAGAAATCATAATACATTCTAAACGTATATAGAAAAATGTCAGTTTACTTCAACTTATTTTAAACAAAAATTACCCTTGAAATGATTGCAGTACCTAAAAGGAATTTGCGATCTGAACAAAATATAACTAGAAGCACGACTACCCTAAAGCTCCTATAAATACAGATTGAAGCTAGTTTTATGATTTCAGCCAAAAATGCAGCTTCAGTAACCTTGAAAAACATTGTTTCCCTTCTATCAGGCCTGGCTTTGTCAGGAGATACTCAGGAGGTGATGGAGGAAGGAGGTACCTGGTGGAGCCAGACAAGTCTGGTAAATCAACTTTAACAAGTAGCCAGATGATAGATATCAGTTGGGTGTCATGCCCAATTCTAGTTGCTGACAGTTAGGAATTAGATTAAAATAGGAGTGTTTCCTCCTTCCCCCTCCCTTTCTTAAAAGCAGCCATTTTCTGAGTAGTGTTCTTAGTTCTCAGTGGATTTTCAAATGCGGATCATGAGGCACCTTGAGCTTGTGCAGGATTGGTGTTATTTTGCTATTTCAAGTAAAAAACATGATGGTTAGTGTCCTTGGATAACCTCATATACTTTCATTGTTTTTCAAATCAGGTCCAGTGAAGGGCCAAGTTCTTCATAAATATCATGGCTAATTTTGGAAACCCATATGTTCAGTTAAGGTTTCTGAACTGGAATAAATATGAATGGAGGATTTATCAACATTTGGATATTTGCAATTTCAATTCTTGATTCTTTTTTGAAAATCTATTCTGGGTCTGTATCTGAAATGTTTATCTCCTTTGGTGCTAGATCCAGAGTACACTTTTTGAAAACTTTAAATCATGGGTGGAATAATAAAGTCACTTGCTCTTAAGACTTTAGGGGTTGTTTTAGCTGGCAAGAGAGCATTGCCTGTGTGCTGCAAAAAATACGAGAGCCACAGAATGGCCAAATTATTGCTTTTACTCTGGCAGAGTGAAGAAAATGGCCTTGTGACAGACATTTCCAGTTTCCTGTACGTAGAAATGGGGAAACAGTTGTGGAAAAAAAAAAAGCCAGCTGGGGTTCTTGACAGTTCATGCTAATTTTAAATTGTACTAATACTTGACTATATAGTGAGGAGTCCTGTGCAGGGTGATGATCTGTTGAAGACTCAGCAGGCCACAGTGGGGAGAGGGAGAGAGGCTATCAGACGCTTCCCCTCCAGAGGCCTTTTAATGGGTACTGAATTCAGAATTGACCTCAGAATCTGATCATTACTGATGCAAGCGCAAAGTCAACATCATCTGCAAAGATAATTTCTCATCTATTCATGAGTACCTGTGCTCATCACCACATCTGGAAATCTGACTACTCAAATAAGAATTTCTGTTGAGAGACTGAACAAGCCAGGCACCAGCAATATTTTACTCTGTATGTACAGATGGACATCGATACTGGAATATTTCTGTCTCATTGATGCTTAGGGACTATCTTTTGATTTTGATCCATGTCAAGATTCTAAGGTAGTTTAACTCAGACATGGGTTTTAAGTGCTTTTTATTTTTGTTTTTGTTTTTTTAAATTTCTGTTTCTGTGAGTGTAATTTAGGGAGGAGTACCAGATTGTTTTTATAAGTTGTTTCTTACATTGATTAACACGTATCTTTTCCGCCTTAAGGTTTATAACAAATATGAAACTAAGTTTCACAGGTTCATTCCAGCCTAATCTTTTTATAGATGATAGCATAGTCCAGAAGCAATATGCTGCGACATTTTATTTTATTTTATTTTATTTTATTTTTGAGACAGAGTCTCGCTGTGTTGCCCAGGCTGGAGTGCAGTGGCATGATCTCGGCTCACTGCAACCTCCATTTCCCAGGTTCAAGTGATTCTCCTGCCTCAGCCACCCAAGTAGCTGGGATTACAGGCATGCACAAACACGCCCAGCTAATTTTTGTATTTTAACAGAGACGGAGTTTTGTGATGTTGGCCAGGCTGGTCTCGAATGCCTGACTTCAAGTGATCTGCCACCTCGGCCTCCCAAAGTGCTAGAATTACAGGCATTAGCCACCGGGTCTAGCCTGCTATGACATTTTAAATTTCAAAATGTAATAAAATCACAAGTTATGCCAGAAAGCCACAGTACTTCTCATTGAATATAGTATCTCCTTGGTGTTCGTGTCCTTCTCTTCTTTCATAACTCTGTGTGCCAGTATTTCACCAAATCTATCAACTCTTTTAAGGCAGAGACTACATTTATTTATTTTTTAACTTTTTGTTTGAAATAACTTTAGACTTAGAAAAAAGTTGCCCCAAAATACTACACTGATTTTCATGTACCCTTGATGCAACTTCCCCAAATGTTACCATCTTACATAACCGTAGTACAGTGAAGGAAACAGAAATTGATGTTGGTACAATAGCATTACTAACTAACCTAAATAACTTATTTCAGTTTGCCGATTGTCCTACTAGTGTCCTTTTTAAAGCCCAGGATCCAGTCCAGAATCCCATACAACACTTAATTGTGATGTCTTGTTAGTTTCATCTAGTCTGGAGGAGTCTTTCTATAATTTTTGCAACTTAACTGCTTTTGAAGAGTCCTGACCAGTAATTTTGTACAACATCCCCAGTTTGAGTTTGTCTGATGTTTTCTTAGGATAAGAATTACCATTGAAGTTACGTTGTGCCCTTCCCAATGGTTTTTTGTTTTTTGTTTTTTTTGAGAAGGAGTCTCCCTCTGTTGCCTTGCTAGAGTGCAGTGGCACAATCTCGGCTCACTGCAACCTCCGTCTCCTGGGTTCAAGTGATTCTCCTGCCTCAGCCTCCTGTATACCTGGGACCACAGGCACACACCACCACACCTGGATAATTTTTGTATTTTTAGTAGAGACAGGGTTTTGCCATGTTGGCCAGGCTGGTCTCGAACTCCTGACCTCAGATGATCTGTCTCCCACCTCTGTCTCCCAAAGAGCAGGATTACAGACGCGAGCCACTGCCCCCGGCCCCCAAAGTATATCAGAGGGTAGATGATGTCAGTATGTCTCATTGCTGTTGATCTAAGTTTTGGTCACTTAGATAAGGTGGTGTCTACCAGGCTTCTCCACTGCAAAGTTACTATTTTTCCCATTAGAATTGATAAGTACCTTGGTGGGAGACGCTTTAAGACTCTGTAAACATCCTGTTTCTCATCATACTTTTGCCCATTAATTTTAGATTCTATTGATGATTCTTACCTGTAACGATTATTAATGTTTGCTAAATGCTGATACATTTTATTTCCATCATTCCTTCTATTTTATTAGAATTCTATTGTAAGGAAGAGCTGTTCTTTCTTCTGCCATTTATTCATTTATTGTGTTAATGTGGAGATATAATTACTATAATTTTTTTCTCAAAATATCTCAGATTTGGCCATTGGAAGCCCCATCAGACAGGCTCTTATCTCCTTTTGACACATCCCCGTCATCTTTTAAATGCATTTTGTAACTCTGGCATCACAAGATGTGTCAGTCCTAGAATCAGTAACTTCTCCAAAGACCCTAGTTCTTTGTACTGGAGATTGGTATTTAGAAACAAAATCTGGGTGCTGGATATGCTCATTGCTACTGGTATATCATTGCTTCTAGGCCCTCTCCTTACAGTGCTAGGAAATAATGTGTCTGTATATACACATACACGAACATGTTTCTCTCTCCCTCTCTCTCCATATCTGTATACCTATGAATATTTATCTACCTATTAAAAACAATAAGTTTATCCACTTACTGATACTTCCACTTACAACTCAATACCACTAGTTTCCTTTTAGATATCTCTTTTTCCTTACTCACGGCTTTTTCTCCAACAATTAGAAACCTGGCATTCATTACCTACAATATATTTACCTATTTGCTCAACCCTAGTATATATGTAAAGAAGTTTCAGAACTGTGATTTCCATAATCCCTATGAGAAACAAGTTTACCAGAAAGACTATATAGTGTTTGGGTACAGTCCTTTTTGTCTAGTCTTAAGGTATATAATAAAAGTACTGATTTCCAAAATTAGGTTAGATATTTTCTTTCTTACCTCTTTCATGGTGGCTGTTGTTTTTCATTTGTAATACAGCTAGGTTCTTTTGTTACTGTTTGTGTTCCATTTTGGGTTCCCTCAATACTGACAGGTTGGTTTTAATTATTATTTATTTGGGGGATGTGAAACATGACTATAGTTCTTAGAGTCTGAACTCTGTGAAAAGGGGCCGGGCACGGTGGCTCACGCCTGTAATCCCAGCACTTTGGGAGACCGAGGCGGTTGGATCACTTGAGGTCAGGAGTTTGAGACCAGCCTGGCCAACATGGTAAAACCCCTTCTCTACTAAAAGGACAAAAATTAGCTGGGCGTGGTGGTGGGCGCCTGTAGTCCCAGCATGGGAGGCTGAAGTAGGAGAATTGCTCGAACCCAGGAGACGGAGGTTGCAGTGAGCCGAGATCACACCACTGCACTCTATCCTGGGTGACAAGCTAGACTCCATCTCAAAAAGAAAGAAGAACTATGTGAAAAGGCATTTCAGAAAAGTGTCATCCCACCTATCCCTTCTGTCACATCTTGCTCTCCCATTCTTCCCACCCCATTCCCACCCACCCCATAAGTAACCCGTTTAGTTTCTACTTTTTTTCTCCTGTATTTCTTTTTGCACAAATAAACAGACACATATGTTTTCTTATACAGAGATGATATTCAGTGTCTTTTTTTGTGGTACTGGGCAATTTAAATGCTGTTTGGTAATTTTAACTTTTTTTTTTTTTTTTTTTTTTTTGAGACGCAGTCTCCGCCTCTGTCGCCCAGGCTGGAGTGCAGTGGCCGGACCTCAGCTCACTGCAAGCTCTGCCTCCCGGCTTTACGCATTCTCCTGCCTCACTCGGAGTAGCTGGGACTACAGGCACCCCACCGCCTAGCTTGTTTTTGTATTTTTTAGTAGAGACGGGTTTCACCTCCTGTGCCAGGGATGGTCTCGGGACTCCTGACCTCGTGGATCCGGGCCTGCCTCGCCCTCCCAAAGTGCTGGGATTACAGGCTTGAGCCACCGCTACCGGCCGGTAATTTTAACTCTTAAGGATACTGTTTATAATTGGACTGTCCTTACTGCCAATATATTAGAAAGCACACTAAATGATTGTTTTCTTTCTTGTAAAATATTTGTGGAATTTTTTAAAAAATGAAGATGACATGAATTTTGATGGGCTTATTAGCACTGAACTATTTCTTGATAAGAGTTGTCGAAAAAAATGAGAACATAAAGCAAGCAACTTTTTTCAAGTTATCTTTAATGCATTACATCTTTTTTCGCAAGGTATTTTAAAATTTTCTTTTTCCTTGTTGAGTGAATTGAATTATTTCAAGCATCAATGAGAGCTGCTAGACTGTTATATTTCGGGGGTCTTGCACAGTAGCTTTTCTTACACATAAAAGCAGAAGAAAACATTTTCCCAAGTCTGAAAAGAGGGCTAGGATGCATTTCATTGTGCACTCTGTTTCTTCCCACATACTCTGCAGGCATTTGGGCAGTCCTTCTCCATCCACCGGAAGGTTGCTGAAGATGGAGAGACTCGGGAGGAAACGCTTCTGCAGGAGTCAGCATCAAAGGAGGCTTATTATCTGGGAAAGATCTTGGAGATGCAGAATGAGCTGAAACAGAGCCGGGCTGTGGTCACTAATGTACAGGCAGAAAATGAAAGGCTCACCGCTGTCGTGCAGGATCTGAAAGAGGTAAACAAACGAATTCCCTATGAGAGATTTGTGAGAGGGAGAAATAAGAAAGTTCTCTCCATAGCAGAGAGGAATAACACTTTTGATTTAATCAGAGGAGCTGTATTAAGCACAAAACAACTAATACTGAGCTAGCAACTTTTCTGTATTTTTTAGTGAAATGATAGCTAGCTTGTTCTGAGATGAGCTTTTCTCTCTTTTATTGTTTATTGATAATTAAGTTTTGTATGTATTGTGGACTTGGGAATTGGCCTTACTATTTCTGCAAAGGTGTTTTCAAAATACAGTGACCTTAGCACTTCCTCCCTGCATTACCTGGTTTAATACAATGTGGAGAAGAACGGTTGGCTGTAATGCTCTGTATCAGCCCCAATTCCAACTGACGGTGGTGTTGGCTCAGGGCACTGCTCACAGGGAATGACAGCCTAGGCGAGTGTCCTGAGAAGTCTTCGAGTCTGGTGATGCAGATCCCCAAACTATTTTTCTGGTTATAGAGAAGGCAGCAAATTACGGCTGGAATGAATTAGGTCAGGGAGTCTCTCTCGGTCTGTGAGTGTTGGGCATCCACCGAACTCACTATTCCTTGTTAGATTTTCCAAGGCAGCATCACCTGCCATATCATTTTCAGACTGGCAGAGTCATCCTTTAGTGGATGATGTTGGAAACAGAGATAGCCAAAAGTAGCTTTATCCATCAAACCCTGTAAGAGCATTTTTGGAAACTATATTCAATCATTCACTCCGTATTTTGATATGAAAACTGTAGAAGAGACGCAGACGTCCTCTAACTCCTACACCAATGCAGTGGTGATTGACAGGTCCACAACCAAATGGGCTCACTAGTTGAGCATTTTAGTGATAGAAATATGTAGGATGAAAATATTCTTCAATATTGTAAACTATAAGAGAAGTAATCCACATTTGAAATAAGTGACATATTGCAAATAGGGTTTCACTTTTATAAGATATAAGTTGTCCGGAATTTATTGGAATTTTCTAGATAATTTACATTTACACATGTTCATATTACAATGAACTAATGAATACTGACAGCAAGGTTTCTGGTTTACTTATCTCATTATCTTTGGATATGCCCAAATATAGCAATATGACTTGTGAAGACAGAGAAAGGATCCAGTCAAGTGGAAGTTAGTGTTGAGTACTGAGAAGAACATGAGACAGTTTTCAGGATACCAGGGCCTCCTCATTTCCCTTCGACGTGAACAACTATTAAAACCCCAGCTACTCTTTGGTTCCTTCTTTCTGAGACAGGGTGTCACTCTGTTGCCCAATCTGGAGTGCAGTGGCACATTCCAGCATCCACTGCAGAAGTGGACAGAGGGTCATGTGGAGCCAAAGCCCACCATTCTGGATTAAGCAAGTCACTAAACATTTGCAGGGAGCAACCTCAGCAGCCATGAGCAGCAGGGTCACGTGCAAGTTGGCAGAGAGGGCGTGGCATAGGCAACATGAGGACCATGTGCACATGCATGTAGGTGGTTTATGGAGAAGAATGTGACCAATGAGTAGAGCAGTCTTGATGGCTAGTTGGGTGGATCCTCTGAAAGCTGCAATCCCCGTTGTGTAGCAGCTGCAGCTGAGCCAAGAACAGCCAAGGTTGAGGATGGGGCAGGGAATCCACAGATGCTTTTCTGGGTGAGTCAAGGTGGTGATGATTGATGGAGCATCCTCACTTACCCAGCCGCGCTTGAGGGCAGTTCCAATGAGTAGATTTATGATGAGTGGCAGAAGTTAATTAAGCATGAAGTTACAAGTTAGGAATGAATGGAGGCAGCAAAAGAAAAACAAATTGAAGAGCCTTTCATTCAGATCAGTTCTCAAACTTGAAGGAACATCTGAATCACCTGGAGAACTCATCAGCCCATGAACATGGGGCCCTCTCCCAGAGATTCTGATTCAGTAGATCGAGGTAGGACCCAATAATTTGCATCTCTAACAAGTTCCCAGGTGATGTGGGGGCTGCTGCTCTGGAAACCACATTTTAAGAACCACTAATTTAGATTTTTTGGCCTGTCAAAGTTGAGGAAGGCTCACAATTGGGACATTGCTATGAGCACCATGATCTCCTGAAGAAATCAATTGGTTGTGACCCTTCAATTTTTATGCATTTTCG
The DNA here is from genome assembly GCF_008728515.1 of Papio anubis. Taxonomy (NCBI): domain Eukaryota; kingdom Metazoa; phylum Chordata; class Mammalia; order Primates; family Cercopithecidae; genus Papio; species Papio anubis. The sequence goes on from NC_044984.1 coordinate 30,954,917, forward strand.
ATAGTAGATTTGCAGTAAGAGAATAACTTGTTATATCCACATTTAGGTATTTTTGATCTAAAACAGCTTGAGGCACTTTAGCCTATGAATGTGTTTCTTCAGATTTGTCAGGTAACTAAAAGAAAATAAAAAGTCTCGTGTTTCATGTGTGCCAACAATGTATTTGTTAATGTTCTTTCCGATGGGGTGAGAGCTGGTAATATTACTATAACCCTGAGTTTTTGTTTTTGTTTTTAATCCAGCAGATACATTTTATTTCGCTGTACCTAAAAGAATTATTATTAACATTTAGAGCTAACATAAAAGGAGAATAGGAATAAATTCTATTTTTTGGTGTATTGATACAGACTTTTAATGGTTGGTATTAAGTTGAAATCTCAGATTTGATTTCCTTGTAAGCTCAGTTTTATTTTTTGTACTATATGCATTAACTGATGTACAGCGATTGGAAGAGAGATCATGTAACTTAGAACAGTTATGACATAATGGACCATGAGAAATGTGCAAGGATAACCAACCCAAAATATAGTAAATGATCAGTTTGATAGAAGCTGTGTATTTAATAACTTAATTAATGGGATCATTTTTCTTTACTAAAGGGACTCATTTCCTGTTTCAGTAGTATTGTTGTCCTGGCAAAGGTGTGTGTGCATGCATATGTGTTGGATGCAGTGTGAAAGATTTACCTGTGTGTGTGTGTGTTTGTGTGTGATTACAATGTCAAATTCTCTTCCATAAATAGTAGTTACAGGATAGTATGGTGAAAAATGGAAAAATTACTGAATTAGGTTTTAGAAAATCAGTATTCTAGTCAGCTCTGCTGAAAGTTTTAGTATTAAATTCATGATGTTTGTAAAATTTATATTAAGATTATATTGATATAGAGTGAATACGTAATAAACATAAGCAATTATCATTAATAATGTTCTGCATCCTCCAAAAATATCATTGACAATATAACTCATTATGTAGATCTATATTCTTAGGGTAAGAGACATGAGATAAATATCTCTTTGAATTTATCACCTCAAAAATTCTTTCTATCATGATATGAATCAGGCAGTAGAATTACACATTTTTATTTCTGCCTTGACTGTTAAGAAGCTCTGGGGCTATGCTTAAGTATAAAACACTAACCTAGGTTTTTTTTAAAATCTATTTCTCACTTTTAAACATTTTTATTAGCCTTATTGTACATATGAATTTAGTGGTAAACTGCTTTAAATAATTTTACAGGCCGGGCGTGGTGGCTTATGCCTGTAATCCCAGCACTTTGGGAGGCCAAGGTGGGTAGATCACAAGGTCGTGAGCTCAAGATCAGCCTGGCCAAGGTGGTGAAACCCCATTTCTACTAAAAATTTAGCCAGGCGTGGTGGTGGGTGCCTGTCCCCAACTACTCAGGAGGCTGAGGCAGAGAATTGCTCGAACCCGGGAGGCAGAGATTGCATTGAACCGTGATTGTGCCACTGCACTCCAGCCTGGCGACACAGCGAGACTCTGTCTCAAAAATAATAACAACGATAATAATTTTATAAAATCCAGGGAGTATAAAGAAAAACTGGTCACCCAAATTGGAGAACCAAATTAATAGTTAAACTTAACCTAATTAGGAGTTAATCCTACAGGGCCAATCATAGACAGAGTGAAGAAATCTCTGAGTTCTCTTGACACAGCATTATTTTGGTAAGAGCATAAAGAAAGCAGATTGCTATAGGGTGTAAACAGATATTTAGTAAGTAAGTTTGAATTTCATTTTTTCTATCTTCAACCTGTGGGTATAATATACTAGAAGGTAGCCTAAAATTTGGGTAATATTTACTTTTATACTTATTTGTACTAAACTAAACTAAAATCCACATTTTAATGAAACCATAATGAAACCATAAAATAGGTTAATGAAACTTAATACAACTTAATGCTCCCAATTACCAGTTAATATCTCAAATACAAGATATGTTAGAATTGGCCGGGCGCGGTGGCTCAAGCCTGTAACCCCAGCACTTTGGAAGGCCGAGACGGGCGGATCACGAGGTCAGGAGATTGAGACCATCCTGGCTAACACGGTGAAACCCCGTCTCTACTAAAAAATACAAAAAACGAGCTGAGCGAGGTGGCGGGTGCCTGTAGTCCCAGCTACTCGGGAGGCTGAGGCAGGAGAATGGCGTAAACCCAGGAGGCAGAGCTTGCAGTGAGCTGAGATCTGGCCACTGCGCTCCAGCCTGGGCGACAGAGCGAGACTCCGTCTCAGAAAAAAAAAAAGATATGTTAGAATTAACTGCAATATTTACAAAGTATACAAAGCAGTTATGCAGTATTCCTAACCAGAATTGGCATATATGTGATAAAAAGATGTCACATAAGATAGGTGCCTTCAGGTGGAATGCAGAAGATTGGAGTTATCAAATGAATTATTGACCTTAGTAGAGATTAAACCTATAATTTAAAGTGAAAATAACAACATTTATTGAGTGCCAGACAGTGTTCTAAATACCTTACATGCCTTAACTGCTGAATCTTTCTAACAACCCTACTGAGGCAATTCCTTTTATATTCTACCCCTATTTTACTGATGGGGCACATGGATCAAAGAGAGGTCAGATCACTTGTCCAGAGCACATGGGTACCAAGTGACAGGCCATGATCTGAACTCAGGAACACTGGCTCTGATGTGCCATTCTTTGCCATGTCACCGTAGCTGCCAAGAGCACAGGTTTCCCTCTTCCGAACCCTGCCTCAAGCTAATGAAATTTCTAGAAAAGTATATGAAGTTTTAATACGATAGCTGCTATGGTCTGAATGTGCCCCTTTCAAATTCATGCACTGAAACTTAATCATCAATGTGATAATATTAAGAGGTCAGGCACTTAGTTGGTGAATGAGATTAGCGACTTTATATAAGGGCTGGAGGGAACTAGCTAGGCCTTTTGGCCCTTTTGTCCTTTCCAGCGTATGAGGACACAGCATTCATCCTCTCTGGAAGGCACAGCAACAAAGTGCCATCTTGGACAGAGAGAGCAGCCCTCACCAGACACTGAACCTGCCAGCACCTTAATCTTAGATCTTCAGCCTGCAGAACTATGATCAATAAATTTGTGTGTTTTTAAAAATTCTTCTTCTACAAGGTTTCTTCTATAAGGTTATTTTGTCTGTGTTGAAAATCTATTTTTTAGTTTAGTTTACCTTTATCAATGATCTTAGCTAGATCTGCTGGATCACTTACTGCATCAGTTAATGACATCAGCACTTGCTACTTCACCTTGCGCTTTATGTTATGGAGATGGCTTCTTTCCTTCAACCTCATAAACTAACCTCTGCTAGTATCAAACTTTTCTTTTGCAGCATGTTCACCTCTCTCAGCCTTCGTAGAATTGAAGAGAGGCATCCGGGTGCGGTGGCTCATGCCTGTAATCCCAGCCCTTTGGGAGGCTGAGGCGGGTAGATCATCTGAGGTCAAGAGTTTGAGGCCAGGCTGGCCAACATGACGAAACCCTGTCTCTACATTTTTAGTAAAATTAGCTGGGTGTGGTGGTACACGCCTGTAATCCCAGCTAGAGTCAGGAGAATCGCTTGAACCCAACAGTCAGCGGTTGCAGTGAACCGAGATCACACCACTGCACTCCAGCCTGAGTTACAGGAAGAGACTTTGTCTCAAAAAAAAAAAAAAGAATTAACGAGAGCCCTTGCTCTGGATTAGGCTTTGGCTGGTTTGATCTTCTATCCAGACTTTTCTTCATGTCAGAAATGAGGCTGTTTCGCTTTCTTATCATTCATGTGTCAATGGAGTAGCACTTTTAATTTTCTTCAAGAACTTTTCCTTTGCATTCACAATTTAGCTAACTTAGCTAACTTAACATGGCTAATTTGGCATATGCTTCATCATTTCTTCCTTTCCTTGAAAGTATGATTCTTTCACTTGGACACTTTGAGGCCACTGTGGGGTTATTAATTGGCCTAATTTCAATATTGTCTTATGTTAGGGAACAGGAAGGCCCAAGGAGAAAGAGATGGGGAATGGCCGGTCAGGGGGGCAGTCAGAACACACATGTTTATGGGTTAAGTTTGCTGTCTTATATGGATGTGGTTCATGTCAATATAACAGAGAAAATAATAATGAAAAAGCTTGAAACATTGCAAGAATTACCAAAATGTGCCACAGACACACAAAGTGAGCACAGGCTGTTGGAAAACTGGAGCCAATAGACATGCTCAATGCAGAGTTGTCACAAACCTTCAATTTGAAAAAAAAGAAAGAAAACCTTGCCAAGCTCGATAAAACTAATCACAATAATATAAGATGTGCCTGTATTTGATACATAGGAGATTTGGTAATAGTGTGGAATTAGAAATCAGGAACTCTGGGCTGGGCGTGGTGGCTCACGCCTGTAATCCCAGCACTTTGGGAGACCGAGGCAGGCGGATCATGAGGTCAAGAGATCGAGACCATTCTGGCCAACATGGGGAAACCCCGTCTCTCCTGAAAATACAAAAATTAGCTGGGCGTGGTAGCGTGTGCATGTAGTCCCAGCTACTCAGGAGACTGAGGCAGGAGAATTGCTTGAACCCAGGAGGCGGAGGTTGCAGTGAGCTGAGATTGTACCACTGTACTCCAGCCTGGCGACAAAGCGAGACTCTGTCTGAAAACAAAAACAAAAACAAACAAACAAAAAAACCCCAGAAATCAGGAACTCTGAGTTCAGGTCCTAGCTCAGCCATTTTACCGGTTGTGTGATTAAACTTCTCATTTCCTGTATAAACATTATCATACTAACACCTCTCCTACACCTCATGATTTTTATGCAGATAAAATGAGATGTTTTCCATGAAAGTGTCTTATAAGAAATAGAGGACTTTGTAAATGATATTTACTGTTTCAAAGTTTGGTTGTCAAACTTATTCACACATAGGAAAACAGAAGCTCTATTTGATTGGAGCAGCATAAGAGGCCTCAGCACCATCTGACAGTAGCAAGAAGTCATGGCTGACATCCTGACACCAAAAGAGGAAATGGAACACACATTTACAAAGAGGAGAGCCATCTAGGTATCTTCCTATCACTATAAACACCCTTTCATATCTGGCTAGTCCATGAAAAAATCCTTGCATTATTACCTAGTACAGCACTGGATGTTCTTGCCGATGACCTGAATCATAGGGAAAAGATTGAATTATTTAATGTATCCGGTAAAAACCAAAGTATTTCTTACAGTCTTTGATGGTCATTGGGAGCTGTGGTTACACATAGCTGAGTGAAGCTGACATTTCTGTGAAGGCATGGCTTGGCTCTAGCTGGAAAGTTTTCTGTTTCCTGGCCTGCCCCTGTCTCTCTCCTCCTCTCCATACTTGGTGGGAATGGACCTCGTACCTCTCTGGAATGATGCAGTGCACCAAACAGTGGAGAACTTTCGTTGTTTTTAACTGATTTACGTAACTGATTATAATATCATAGCTAACATTTATGGAGCTCACCATATGCCAGGTATGAAGCTTAGCACTTTACTACATTCATTATTGCATTTAATTCTCTCAACAAACTTGCAGCGCGTATGCGATTCCACAGGAGAGAGCTATATTTCTTTTGGTTGAAAAGTTCTTTCTAACACTTGCTGAGCTACAGTAAACAAATACGTCTATTAATGCCATTGGGAATTTGAAAGCAAAGTCTTAACAAAATATAGACAATTCATTTTTTAATAGTTGTGATTTGATTATGCTTTTGGGGAAAATCAGATAACAAAATGGGTTTGTTTGTAAGGATTAGTTTGCAATTTAGGCTCATAGAATTTTTGTGTGTGTGTATACAGTTCTATCAATTTTATTTTATTTTATTGAGATAGAGTCTTGCTCTGTCCCTCAGGCTGGAGTATAGTAGTGCAATCTTGGCTCACTGCAACATCCACCTCCCAGATTCAAGCGATTCTCCTGCCTCAGGCTCCTGAGTAGCTAGGATTACAGGTGTGCACCACCACACTTGGCTAAATTTTGTGTTTTTAGTAGAGATGGGGTTTCACTATGTTGGCCAGGCTGGTCTCGAACTCCTGACCTCAAGTGATCCACTCACCTCAGCCTCCTAAAGTGTTGGGGTTACAAGTGTGCGTCACTGCACCTGGCCAGTTCCATGAATTTTAACTCGTAAATAGATTCATATAGCCACAACCACTATCAGGAGGCAGACCAGTTTCACCACTTCAGAAACCTGTCTTGGTCAGTGCTACTCTTTGTAGTCAAAGCCACTCCTACCTCAGCCTCTGATAACCAGTGATCTATTCTCTATCACTACAGGTTTTTTTTTTTCTTTTTCTTTTCAGGAATGTCATGTAAGTGGAATAAAACAGTATGTAACCTTTTGAGATTGGTTCCTTTCTCTCAGCATAATGCCTTTGAGATTCATGTAAGTTGTTACATGTGTCAATAGTTTGTTCCTTTTTATTGCTGAGTATTATTCCACTTTATAGATATATTGTGGTTGCATTAATCAGTTCACCTACTGAAGAACAGTTGAGTAGTTTTTAGATTTTGGTGATTACGACTAGAGCTTCTATAAGCATTCACGTACACTTATGTTTTTGTGAAGTTTTCATTTTTCTAGAGTAAATACTTAGGAGAGTGGGAATGCTAGGTCATATGGTAAGTGTATGGTTAAGTTTTCCAGAGCAGCCGTACCATTTTGCTTTCCCACTACCAATGTGTAAAAGTTCCTGTTGCCCCTATTCTTTCCAACCCTTGGTATTGACAGATTTTTTTGTTGTTTTTGTTTTGTTTTGTTTTTGGTTTTGTTTATTTTTGCTTTTTTGAGATGGAGTTTTGCTCTTGTTGCCCAGACTGGAGTGCAATGGCGTGATCTCAGCTCACTGCAACCTCTGCCTCCGGGGTTCAAGTGATTTTCCTGCCTCAGCCTCCCAAGTAGCTGGGATTACAGGCACCCACCACCACACCTGGCTAATTTTTAAATATTTTTATAGAGATGGGATTTCACTGTGTTGACCAGGCTGGTCTCAAACTCCTGGCCTCAGGTGATCCACCCACCTCGGCCTCCCAAAATGCTGCGATTACAGGCGTGAGCCACCATGTCCGGCCCAGCCTTGACAGTATTTTTACAATTTTAGCAACTCTAATAGGTGTGTAGTGATACCTCATTATGGTTTTAATTTGCATTTCACTATTGACTAAGAATATTGAACATTTTTTGTGTGCTTGTTTGCCTTCCATGTATTCTCTTTGATATATTGTCTTTTCAAGATTTTTGCCCATTTTTAATTGGGTGTTTCTTTTCCTAGGTAAGTTTTTTGGTTTTGTTTTGTTTTGTTTGTTTGCTTTGAGACGGAGTCTCGCTCTGTTGCCCATGTTGGAATGCAGTGGCGCGATCTCGGCTCACCGTAGCCTCCACCTCCTGGGTTCAAGCGATTCTCCTGCCTCAGCCTCCTAAGCAGCTGGGACTACAGGCACATGCCACCATGCCTGGCTGATTTTTGTATTTTTAGTAGTGACAGGGTTTCACCATGTTGGTCAGCTGGTCTCAAACTCCTGACCTCAGGTGATCCACCTGTCTCGGCCTCCCAAAGTGCTGGGATTACAGGCGTGAGCCACTGCACCTGACCTATTTTTAAATTTTATATTAATATATTAACTGGATTTTTGTCAAATAATTAGAGAATTCTCTTTAAATAACCATCTTCTCACTTCACACTTGGTCTGGGAAAAAATGAGAGCAAATTTCCGTGCATCCAGGGAGCATATCACCAGCCAGGCATGAAGCTTAAAGGGAGAGTGCAGGCTGAGTGGCCAGCAGGCCATGGGCATCCCACAGGGCCAGGCCAGGCCCCAGGCCTCAGCGACCCTTCTCCCAGCCCACCTAGTGGCCCTCAAATTCCATGATGGGACAGACATGCATTCTCCTGTCCCAGCTGAGAAGACTCTTCTAGACGGAAGGGAGAGGAGAAAAGGCAGAGGAAAGAAATCCCAGAAGCACTAGCAGGGGAGTACAGGGGCTTCCTCCCCAGATGTGGTGGCCTTGCTCCTGACACCACCCAACCCCTGGAACTCTTCAAGGACGGGGAAGGCCAGTGTGCCTGGGGCTGGAGCCTGGCTGGGAAGGGAATGTGGGCTCACAGTTTCTGGATGGTGGCCTTCCACAGCTTGGCACAGACCAGGGGAAGGCATGTGAGGAGGGCCTGGGGAGGTCCTGGGGGAAGATACACAGCTCAGGAGGTTGAGTGTAAAGTGGCTGCCAGACCAAGGGAGCTGGATGGACTGTGAAGGAGGAGGTGGCTGGAGAACCTCCTCCATGTGAAGCTACTAGAGCAAAAATAGAACAAGGGGGACACCTGTGCCCCAGAAAAGAGCCCTAAAGATGGTAACAGGGAGCATGGCTGAGCAGCACCCTGGATTCTGAATTAGTGTGGGAAGCTGGGGGGCACCTCTCCAGAGGCCAGGGGCCTCTCTCTTCCTTCATCACCAGTTGCTGGTAACTTTACAGTCAGACTTGGAGGAGGAACAAGGCCCTCCGTCGCCTCCCCTCGCCTCTGATGCTGCCCCAAGGGGAGGGGTAGGAGCAGGCAAAGAGGCTGGGAAACGGAGGTGGGAGGGAGTCTACTGCGTCTTCTTATTTTCAGAGGAGGGAGCTGTAATAGTGTAGTGGCAGAGGCTGGTTCCTCAGTATGTAGGTGTTGTGTGGGTTGCCCAGCACTGACAGCTGCTTCTGCAGCTCTGACTTTAGCTGCCAGAGCAGAGGGGCCAGGGCCAATGGGGCCGCTGACCAGAGGTTCCATGAGCCCAGATAGGGCAGTGACAGGGAATGCAGGCATCCCATCGCTCCATCCACCATGGGAAGTCCTGGATAGAACTCAGATGGGGACTGTGGATTGGGGCAGCCAGAAGGGCAAAGGTATGTTCCATTGGTGATTGGCAGAGGAAAGACATAGGCTCTGTTGGGTATGTAAGAGTACCCATAGGGTCTGTTGGGGGCCTCACCCCTGGAGGCTTGAAATGCCACCTGTAGCATTCATTGTCCAAACTGCTATAAGGTTAACTTGTATGAAGCCCAGCCTTCCCAGCCATCTCCTGCTTCACCCTTCACTGTTCTTTTGAAGTAGTTTGCAGCAAAAAGGCTAGTTGATGTCACAGTCCTTCATCAGGTGGAAAGGCATCTCGAAGGCCATCATGGAGTTCTTCTTCTTGGACAGAAAGATGAGCGGTAAGGTGTAAGGTAGACGATGGCTTTCTTGGTCCCTTTGAAGGACTCTGGCAAATTGTTCATGTCATTGAACATAAGTTCCACATGGACATAGGACATTAGGATGCTCTTGGTGTTCTTGATCACTCTGCCACCCTTTGAGTGATTCTCATTGAGTGCCGTGGTCTCTTGGAAAGGGGTCCTAAGACTTTTAATGCAGGGCCTTGAGTTCAATTTTGCATAAAGGAGTCGGTTTAGATTGAGGTTCCTTTTTATGGCATATAAATGTCCAATTGTCCATTTGTTGAAAAGACTACTCTTTCTCTGTTGACTTACCTTTGCACTTTTGTCAAAATTTATTGGCCATGTTTGTGTAGGTCTATTTCTGGAGTCTGCATTCTGCTCTATTGTTCTGTGTGTCTATCCTTTCACCAATACACACTGTCATGAAGTCAGAGAGGTAACAGGAAGCCAGATCGTGTAAGGCCTTGTAGACCATTGAAAGGATTTAGGCTTTTATCTTAAGTGAAATGAGAAGATATAGGAAGGTGTTGAGCAAAGGAGTAACCTGACTTTATTGAGGCAAGGATAGGAATGTGAGGTTACTGCAGTCATCCAGATATGCAAAAATGGTGGTTTGGACCAGGATGATGGGCAGAAGTGGTGAAAAGTACTCATATTCTGAATAATTTTTGAGAGTGGCCCCAATGGGATTTTCTAATGGGTTGAATGTAGAGAATGAGAGATAGGTATGAGAAAAGAACTCTAGTCTGAGTAAACCCTCAGACTTGACCAACGTGAAAAATGGAGTTATCAACTGAGATGGGAAAACCTTCCAATGAAGCACATTTAAGGAAGGAAGGTCAGAAGTTCAGTTTTGAACATGTTAAGTTTTAAATTTCTATTAGAGGTCCACCTGTGGATGTTGAGTGAATAGTGGGTAATAAGGGCCAAGACTTTGGGAGAAAGGTCTGGGAATTGAGGTATACATTTTGGATCCTGGCCAGGCGCCTGGGATCACGCCTGTAATTCCAGCACTTTGGGAGGTCGAGGTGGGCAGATTAGCTGAGGCCAGGAGTTTGAGACAAGCCTGGCTAACGTGACAAAACCCCATCTGTACTAAAAATACAAAAAATTAGCCAGGCGTGGTGGTGTGCGCCTATAATCCCAGCCACTCAGGAGGCTGAGGCAAGAGAATTGCTTGAACCCAGGAGGTGGAGGTTGCAGTGAGCCGAGATTGTGCCACTGCACCCAGCCTTGGCAACAGAGTGAGACTCCATCTCAAAACAAAAACAAAAACAAAAAATTTTTGGATCCATCAGTAGATAGATGCTATGTAAGGCTGTGGCATTGGTGAAATCACCAAGGGCAGATATGTAGAGAGAAAAGGGCAAGCACTGAGCCCTGGGTCACTGCAGCATTGAGAGGTGAGGGGAAAAAAAAGAAACTGGTAGAGGAGACTGAAAACTAGTAGTGAGGTAGAAAGAAAGTAGAGAATGTTTTCTGAAATCCAAATAAGAAAATGGTATCCAGGAAGTAAATGATCAACAGTGTGGATGCTGCTAACAGGTCAAGCAAGATGAGGACATATATTGACCATTGTGTTTAGCAACAAAAGGTCATTGGTCACCTCAGTGAGAGAAGTTTCCATAGAGTGTTGGGAGAAGAAGCCCGAGGATGGTAGGTTTAAGAGAGAATAAAAGGAGAGGAATTGCAGACAGAGAATAGAAGTGTTTTTCATGGAGTTTGTTTGCAAATAGGACCAAAGAAATGAGGAGGTAGCTAGGGGACAGATGGGCTCACATGCAAGTTATTGGGTTTTGTTTCTTTTTAAGATGGAAGAAATAACATTTGTGAATGCTAATGGCCATGACCCCATAAAGTGGGAAATTTTAATGATGTAAGAAGAAAAGACAAGAAAGCCTAGAGCAATTGATTTCCTTGAGTAAAGGAGAAAGGGATGGAATCTAGTCAAAAATGGAGGATTGCCCTTAGAAGGAGCTAGAAAATTTAACGTAGGGGAATGCTTGGAGAAGCAGAATATGTGGATGCGGATGCCAGCACATGGGTAGATGTGAGTGAAGCGAGTCCTCTTCAGCCTGCTTCCATTTCCTCACTGCGGCGGAAGCAAGGTCAGCAGCTGAGAGGGAAGGTAGGGGCGGGACTGAGATTTGAAGGGACAAAAGTGGGCGATAATCACCCGGGAGAGTGAACCACGGGAGTCGTGGGAGTGAGTGCCTGCCGTGGGAGAGAAGATCCCTCGAAAAGAGGAATTCAGGGCTGGGTGCAGTGGCTCGTGCCTGTAATCCTAGCACTTTAGGACACTGAGATGGGAGGATCGCTTGAGCCCAGGAGGTTGGGGCCGCAGTGAGCCAAGGTCACACCACTGCACTCCAGTCTAGGCAACAGAATGAGACCCTGTCTCAAATAAATAAAGAAGCAAATAAATAAATAGGAATTCAAGAATTGAGATCATCTCTGTGGGTATTGAGACTGCCAGGAATTAAGACCAGAAATTCTAGAGATGATGGCAATGGCAATGAGAAATGAAGGGGAATGAGTTGGTGTTTGGTAGGTCACGGTAACAATGCTGGATAGTGGATGATAGAATCCGATGACATGAGGTTTAAAGCACAGGAGTTTTAGAGAGGAGAGAGGGAGAATGAAAGCAGCCACATGGAGCAAAAGGGGCATCTGTCTCAGGCCCAGTGGTATGGGAGTGAAATAGTCAGCACTTCAGAGGGCTGCGGGGAAACAGTGTCCTCAAGGGAGAGTCAGGTTTCCGTTAAAGGAAGGTGCAGTATACACATCTGTGAAATTATCATGCTGACTGCTGTTATCTCATCTGCTCATAGAACTAGTGAATATTGATTGGTCATAAAATGCATGCATTATTTTAAGGAGCATGGACATTTAATTTCTCTTTTAAGGACTTGGAAATATTTTTTTCCATGATTTGGAAAGTGGTATTATATTTGTCAATGAGAAAGAATACAATAGCTTTTTAATAGCTCACAAAATGATGTCAGTTGCTCTTTATTCAAAAATATCTTTAGCCTTTTTGAGGTTATTTTGGGGAGATAATAAAGACAGGATCTTCATAATCCCAAATATTTTGGAGAAAACTTCAAAAATTAAAGCGTATTTAGGCTGAGCATGGTGACTCATGCCTGTAATCCCAGCACTTTGGGAGGCCAAGGTGAGCGGATCACTTAAACCCAGGAGTTTGAGACCATCCTGGACAACATGGCAAAACCCTGTCTCTACAAAAAAATACAAAAACTAGCAGGGCATGGTGGTGTGTACCTGTAGTCCCAGATACTTGGGAGGTTGAGGCTGCAGTGAGCTGTGATCATACCACTGCACTCCAGCCTGAGTGACAGAACGAGACCCTGCCCCCCACCCCTCCTCCAAAGAAACCATATTTAAATATTTCTGGAATCCAAATGTTGAACATCATTTGGACACAGTTTCAAAATGGTACTAATTCTTTTAATTTGTGACTGCTTTATTTCTGCATTAGACAATGAGAAGGGGCCGAAACTTCTGGCCTGATATGACAGTGACATCAACCTCTTGTGTAATAGCCTGTCGTTAAGCCAGTGCCAAATGGAAAATTAAATGGGAAATGGCAGAGAGCATTACCCAGGACATACTGTAGAAATGGCAACTCTGGCACTGACATAGGTTTTAAAAAAATTATGTTTTAAAAGTAATCTTGTTGGGAGGCCAAGGCGGGCGTATCACTTGAGGTCAGAAATTTGAGACCAGCCTGGCCAATATGGTGAAACCCCATCTCTACTAAAAATACAAAAATTAGGTGGGCGTGGTGGCGGGCACATGTAACCCCAGCTACTCTGGAGACTGAGACAGGAGAATTGCTTGAACCTAGGAGGAGGAGGTTGCAGTAAGCTGAGATTGTGCCATTGCACTACAGCCTGGATGACAGAGAAAGACTCTGTCTTTAAAAAAAAAAAAAAGTAATCTTGCACATTCCCTTTACTGTTTTTCCAAGGTCATTACATTTTTATCTGTTATTGTTCACCATTTAAAACTAAGCAGTGAAAAGCAGCCTACTTTTTAAAATGTAGAACTGGTATGGTGTACTTAGCATATATATAAGGATGTCTGTCCTCTCTCTTGCCTCCCTCCCTCCCATTCTTCCCCCTTGCTCTTCCTTCCTTCCCTCCCTCCCTCCCCTTTCCTATCTTTTGAATAGGGTCAAAGACCAGTTTTTAACTTCTTGGTCCATAAGAATGAAGATCTGTGCACAATCCATTTTGTACATATTGATTCTTGGACTAAAAATAGCTTGATTTGGTTTCAAACTTTTTCTCCCACCCTAAGTTCAGGTTTTGTTCCCTGTGCAGCCTGGTAGGCGGAGAAGTGATGCATAGTCAGCATTTCATCTGAGATGCTTACTGGACAATTTTAATCTTTTTTTTTACATCTTGACCTCTATTTCCAAAGAACATCCCAGTTGGCAGGTCTAGCCTGATTAAGATTCCATTCAGGCATTTAATTCTCCTAAGGGAATTTACAGCTTAATCTAACAATCAAGGATACCAGAATCTACTCAGGAGTTAATTTCTTGAAGGTTATAGGAAACATATACTTGAGCAACCTAATGAATGAGCTTAGTGATATCATAATGAATTTTTATATATAGCTCAAATTACACTTTTTAATGCATATCCAACAAACATATTTTTAAAAACAAATACTGTAGACTGAACTGTATTAGCTGTATTAGTAGATCCAAATTTAACTTACAATTTGAATTAAGTTAGAACACTATGCATCTCATAAGACAGGCTATACATTGATTCTATTTAGCCAGCTTCCATATCACCACTTGTTCAGGAACATTAAAAGTACTTATTTAGAAACAGTTTTCTGATATAGTTTTGGTTTCACTAAGACAGCTTTTTAAACAGCAAAATTAGGCAAGATGTGGTGGCTCACGCCTGTAATCCCAGCACTTTGGGAGGCCAAGGCGGGTGGATCACCTGAGGTCGGGAGTTCGAGACCAGCCTGACCAACATGGAGAAACCCTGTCTCTACTAAAAATACAAAATTAGCTGGGTGTGGTGGCTCATGCCTGTAATCCCAGCTACTTGGGAGGCTGAGGCAAGAAATCACTTGAACCTGGGAGGCAGAGGTTGCAGTGAGCCAGGATCACGCCACTGCACTTCAGCCTGGGCAACAAGAGTGAAACTCTGTCTCAAAAAAAAAAAAAGCAGAATTATAACTAAACACCACTTTTTTTTTTTTTTCTCCCTGGAGTCAGAGTCTTTCACTCTGTTGCCCAGGCTGGAGTGCAGTGGCACAATTTTGGCAATCCTCCTGCCTCAGCTTCCTGAGTAGCTGGGACTACAGCCATGTGCCGTTACACCTGAATAATTTTTGTATTTTTTGTAGAGATCACCCCATGTTGCCCAGGCTGGTCTCAAACTCTTGGGCTCAAGCAGTCTGCCTGCCTCAGCCTCCCAAAGTGCTGGGATTACAGGTGTGAGCCATGGTTGCCAGCCTAAACATCTCTTCTGAGGCTATCACACTATATATTATTCTCACAGCCTACAGTAGATTATAGACATCTAGAATATAAAAATCTATTTCCTGATAGGCTTAACACACAATATTCCTACCGTTGTTTGAAAACATACATATTAACAGAGTGACAATATTTACAGGCAGAATTACTCATGTGTCTTATTGTAGCTTACACGAGAGTATGTCTGTCTAAGAATGGGATAGAGGTTGGTCTGTAAAAACAGGTGGCTCACAAGCTTTTTGGATAGTTAACTCAGTAGTTAGAATGAAGGATGTAAAAGAACCTGTCAGGATAACACCTGCTCTCTTGCCCTCAACAATTAATGATAATGAATCTAGGCCCGGAGTGGAACAAAAATCTTGTATCATCTTTGAATTAGTCTTTCGCTGGTAGTGCCTTCCAATGAAATGATGTTTCACAACCTTTTCTTCATTATCATCTCCGAAAAGAGCCTTCATGGCTATTTTTTTTTCCTAGTTGCCACAAAATTAAATACAGGCATACTGTGTCTTACTGTGCTTTGCTTTCTTCCTCTTGGCAGATACTGTGTGTTTTTTTTTTTTTTTTTTACAAATTGAAGGTTTGTGGCACCCCTACATTGAGCAAGTCTACTGGGACCATTTTCTTTTCAACAGCATATGCTCCTTTTATGTCTGGGTCACATTTTGGTAATTCTTGCAGTATTTCAAACTTTTTCTTTCTTTTTTTTTTTTTTTTTTTTTTGAGAGAGAGTCTCCATCAGCCACCTAGGCTAGAGTGCAGTGGCGCGATCTTGGCTCACTGCAACCTCCGCCTCCCAGGTTCAAGTGATTCTCCTGCCTCAGCCTCCCAAGTAGCTGGAACTATAGGTGTACGCCACCACACCTAGCTAATTTTTTTGTATTTTTAGTAGAGACGGGATTTCACCATGTTGGCCATACTGGTCTCAATCTCTTGACCTTGTGATCTGCCTGCCTTGGCCTCCCAAAGTGCTGGGATTACAGGCATGAGGCACCATGCCCGGCCCAAATGTTTTAATTATTGTTGTATCTGTTATGGTGATCTGTAATCACTGTCTTTGGTGTTACTACTATAATTGTTTTGGGATGGCATGAACTGCAGCCATATAAGACTTAATTGAGGCCAGGCACGGTGGCTCACGCCTGTAATCCCATCACTTTGGGAGGCTGAGGCGGGCAGATCACAAGGTCAGGAATTCGAGATCAACCTGACCAACATAGTGAAACCCTGTCTCTACTAAAAATAAAAAAAAAATTAGCTGGGTGTGGTGGTGGGTGCCTGTAGCTCAGCTACTTGGGAGACTGAGGCAGGAGAATTGCTTGAACCTGGGAGGCAGAGGTTGCAGTGAGCCAAGATCATGCCACTGCACTCCAGCCTCAGCGATAGAGCAAGACTCCATCTCAAATAATAATAATAATAATAAATACTTAATTGATATTTCATCCATAAACGTTGTATCTGTTCTGAGTTCTCCACCCACCGGCTATTTCCGATCTTTCTCCTCCTCCTCAGACCTCCCTATTCCATGAGACACAACAATATTGAAATTAGGCCAACTAATAACCCTACAATGGCTGCTACATGTTCAAGAGAAAGGAAGAGTGGCACGTCTCTCACTTTAAATCAAAACATAGAAATGATTATGCTTAGTGAGGAAGGCATGTTGAAAGCCTAGATAGGTCAAAAGCTAGGCCTATTGTGCCAAACAGCCAAATTATGAATGCAAAGGAAAAGTTCTTGAAGGAAATGAAAAGTGCTATTCCGTTGAACACACAAATGATAAGAAAGTGAAACAGCCTCATTGCCAATATGCAGAAAATTTGAGTGGTCTAGATAGAAGATCAAACCAGCCATAACATTCCTTTAAGCCAAAGCCTAATTCAGAGCAAGGCCCTAACTCTCTTCAATTCCCTGACGGCTGAGAAAGGTGAGGAACCTGCAGAAGAAAAGCTTGAAGTCAACAGGGGTTGGTTCATGAGGTTTAAGGAAAGGTAGCATCTTCATAACATAAAAGGGCGAGTAAACAGCAAGTGCTGATGGAGAAGCTGCAGCACATTATCCAGAAGATCTAGCTGAGATCATTAGTGAAGGTGGCTTCACCAAATAACAGATTTTCAAATGTAGGTGAAATAACTTTGTATTGGAAGAAGATGCCTTCAGGCTAGGACTTTCATAGCTGGAGAGGAGAAGTCAATGCTTTAGAGTTTCAAGGGACAGACTTTTGTCCCTTGGGCTCTTGTTAGAGGCTAATATAGCTTGTGACTTTGAGTTGAAGGGAATGGTCATTGAACATTCTAAAAATCCTAGGGCCCTTAAGAATGATACTAAATGTACTCTATCTGTACTCTATTAATGAAACAACAAAGCCTGAATGACAGCACATCTGTTTATAGAGTAGTTTATCAAACGTTTAAAGCCTGCTGTTGAGACCTACCACTCAGAAGCAAAGATTCCTTTCAAAATATTACTGTTAATTGACAGTGTACCTGGTCACCCAAGAGCTCTAATGGTATAAGGGGATGACTGTTGTTTTCATACCTGCTAACACAACATCCATTGGGCAGCCAATGGATCTAGGAGTCTATTATATAAGAAATACATTTTATAAGGACATAGCTGCTCTTGATAGTAATTCCTCTGATGGATCTGGGCAAGGTCTATCGAAAACCTTCTGGAAAGGATTCACCATTCTAGATACTATTGGGAGGAGGTCAGATTATCAACATGAACAGGAGTTTCAAAGAAGTTGATTCCAAACTTCATGGTGACTTTGAGGATTTTAAGACTTCAGTAGAGCAGGCTGGACATGGTGGCCTATAATTCTCAGCACTTTGGAAGGCTGAGGCAGGTGGATCACAAGCACAGGGTTTGACACCAGCCTGGGCAACATAGCAAGACTTGTCTCCTAAAAAAGAATTTTTTTTTTAAAGACTTCAGTAGAGGAAGTACTGGTAAATATGGTTGAAATAGCCAGAGAACTAGCATTAAAAGTGAAGCTTAAAAATGTGACTGAATTGCTATAAACTCATGATAAAACTTGAATGGATGAGGAGTTGCTTCTTATGGATGAGCAAAGGAAATGACTTCTTGAAAGGGAATCTATTCCTGGAGAAGACACTGTGAAGATTGTCAAAATGACACCATAGGATTTAGAAAATCCCATAAACTTAGTTGATAAAGCAGGGGCAGGGTTTGAGAGGATCAACTGCAATTTTGAAAGAAGTTGTACTTGAGTAAAATGCTATCAAACAGCATCGCATGCTTCAGAGAAATCTTTCTTCACAAAAGGAACAATCAGTGCAGCAAAATTAATTGTCTTATTTTAAGAAATTGTCAGCCGGGCGTGGTGGCTCACGCCTGTAATCCCAGCACTTTGAGAGGCCAAGGCGGGTGGATCACCTAAGGTCAGGAGTTCAAGACCAGCCTGGCTAACATGCTGAAACCCCATTTCTACTAAAAATAACAAAAAATTAGCCTGGCGTGGTGGCATGCCTGTAATCCCAGCTACTTGGGAGGCTGAGACAGGAGAATTGATTGAACTCGGGAGGCAGAGGTTGCCGTGAGCCGAGATCATGCCATTGCACTCCAGCTTGGGCAACAAGAGCAAAACTCTTGTCTCAAAAAAAAAAAAAGCTGGGCGCGGTGGCTCACGCCTGTAATCCCAGCACTTTGGGAGGCGAGGCGGGCAGATCATGAGGTCAGGAGATCGAAACCATCCTGGCTAACAAGGTGAAACCCCGTCTCCACTAAAAATATAAGAAAATTTACAGGGCATGGTGGCAGGCGCCTATAGTCCCAGATACTCGGGAGGCTGAGGCAGGAGAATGACGTGAACCTGGGAGGCGGAATTTGCGGTGAGCCGAGATTGTGCCACTGCACTCCAGCCTGGGCGACAGAGCAAAACTCCAGTTCAAAACAAAAAAAAGAAAAAGAAAAAAGAAAAGAAAGGAAGTTGTTGGCTGGGCGCTGTGGCTTACACCTATAATCCCAGCACTTTGGGAGGCTGAGGTGGGTGGATCATCTGAGGTCAGGAGTTTGAGACCAGCCTGACCAACACAGAGAAACCCTGTCTCTACTAAAAATACAAAATTATCTGGGCATGGTGGCACATGCCTGTAATCCCAGCTGCTCGAGAGGCTGAGGCAGGAGAATCAGTTGAACCCAGGAGGTGGAGGTTGCAGTGAGCCAAGATCACACCATTGCACTCCAACCTGGGCAACAAGAGCGGAACTCCTTCTCAAAAAAAGAAAAAAAGAAATTGTCGCAGCCACCCTGCAACCTTTAGCAACCACCACACTTATCAGTCCTGGCAGCCATCCACACTGAGCCAAGACCTGCAACCAGCAAAAAGATTATGACTCAGTGATGGCTCAGGTGATCGTTAGCATTTGTTTGTTTGTTTGTTTGTTTGCTTTGAGACGGAGTCTCGCTCTGTCGCCCAGGCTGGAGTGCAGTAGCGCGATCTTAGCTCACGATCATTAGCATTTTTTAATACTCAAGTGGTTTTTGGTTTCGTTTTGTTTTCTTTTTTTGAGAAGGAGTTACGCTCTTGTTGCCCAGGCTGGAGTGCAATGGCGTGATCTCAGCTCACTGCAACCTCCACCTCCTGGGTTCAAGCGATTCTCCTGCTCAGCCTCCTGAGTAGCTGAGATTACAGGCATGCACCACCACACCCGGCTAACTTTGGATTTTTAGTAGTGGTGGGGTTTCACCATGTTGGTCAGGCTGGTCTCAAACTCCCAACCTCAAGTGATCTGCCCACCTCCGCCTCCCAAAGTGCTGAGATTACAGGCGTGAGTCACCATGCCCGGCCCACTCAAGCATTTTTAAATTAAGGTATGTATATTTTATATATGGTATTGCACACTTAAGAGACTACAGTATAGTGTAAACATAACTTTTATATGCTCTAGAAAATAAAAAATTCCTGTGACTCACTTTATTGAGATACTTGCTTTATTGCAGTGGTCTGGTACCAAACCTGTAATATCTCCAAGATATGCCTGTACTGAAGAGTAAGATTTTGTCAGAGTTTAATCTTGAAAAGACTACAAACCACTGTAATAACCTAAGCATGTTTTGATTCCCCAAGGACCAATTTTCACCCATTTGGGAGCTATATTAATTTTCTATGGCAGCTATAACAAAGTACTGTGAATTTTGTGGCTTAAAACAACAAGAACGTATTCCCTTATAGTTCTAGAGGCCAGAGATGCAGTTCACTGGGGTAATGTCAAGGTGTAGGGTCATACCCCCTAGTAAGGCTCTAGGGAAGCGTACATTTCCTCTTCCAGCTTCCATCTTTTTGCGGCTTCCAGACTTGCATTCTGTGTATTCACTGACTCACGGCTGCTTCCTCCATCTTTCAAAGCCAGCGGCCGTGTAGCATCTTGTTTCAGTGTCACGTTGCCTTTTTCTTCTGTCAAGTCTCCCTCTGCCTGCCTCTCATGAGGACACTGTGATTACACTTAGGGTCTACCTTGCTAATCCTGGATAATCTCTCCATCTCAAAATCCTTAATTTAATCCCATCTGCAAAGCTTGTGTTACCATATAAGGTAAGAGTCACAGGTTTCCAGGATTAGGAACTGGATATCTTTGGGGACCAATACTCAGCCACAGAGGTGATGCCACTCCCCACCCATTAAAAATGCATGTTCTACAACACTAAGGAAGAAAGAAAATAGGAAAGAGGAGTAAAAGATAATAAATGTGTAACTTTGGCTACAAATCGATTATTTATTATATCTTTTTCTATTTGGGGCACTTGCTATTAGAACAAAGAGAGAAGATATATTTAAAATTAATAGGATTCAGAAGAGTAGAGTTGATGATGTTCACCTCATTGCGATGTACTCACCCATTCATTTATTTCGCATTACCCTTTCTGCCTGGGGCCAGTCAGCAGAGGAGGGCAGTGAGTCACTCCAAGGTCAGACAGTATTATTACCCTCTTATTGTGATGGGCAAATCCACCATTAAGCTTCAGATTGAGAGAAATACCATTGAGTTGGCAAATGCTTTCGATGTGTACGTGCAGAGAGTCATATGTATCTACGATTTTCCAGACACTGGCAAAGAGAAATGGAAACTCTGTGCTGTATTTTAATTGGCTGTAAAATGTTTCCTTCAGAAATTACCATTCCATTAAGCACCTACTCTGTGCAAATGCTTTGCCAAGCACTGCTGGAAATAGCTGCATGTATAAGGCCATGCCTGCCTTTATTAGACTCTACAGGGGAATAAAATGAAGTTACAATGTATTCTAATACTAAAATGCAGTTCTCTCCCCATGGACTGCACCTTTCAGGATAGTGGCCTGAATCAGAGCAGAAAACACCTGCTGGACATCCTCCAAGTACACAGCCTGATTAGCGCCCTCTGGGAAACATGGAGGCAGATACTACTTGGCTCTCCAGCCTAAGGGAAGTCTTATTAATTAAAGACTTAAAGCCAGGTTCTTCTGTGTATGGTTATGCCTGTCCTAGATGGCCTTGAAATTGATCTGTTCTCTATTACCAATCTGTGAGTTGTACTCCTGTTTGAAATGAGTAGAGGTCAGAGCTATGAAGGTTGAATTCAGCAAGAATTTTTATGAAGTATAACCAGAGTTAGTGCTCTGCTCTGACTGCTTTTGGAGACAGACTTTCCCCAGTATATCCCATCAAATCACAGACTAAAAGCAGTCTATTTTCCCTCATTCTTGGCCAGATAGGACCTGGGCACCTGAATTTTTTTAAACTAGATTTCCAGGAAATTTTATTGAAGCCTAACAGTATAACATTTCATGTTGGATAAAGAAGATGCACAAGGTGGGACGTGGTAAGACACACCTGTAATCCTAGCACTTTGGAAGGATGAGGCAGGTGGATCACTCGAGCTCAGGAGTTCAAGACCAACCTGGGCAACATGGTAAGATCCTGTCTCTCAAAAAAAAAAAAAAAATTAACTGGGCATGATGGTGTGCACCTTTAGCCCCAGCTACTCGGGAGGCTGAAGTGGGATGATCACCTGAGCCCAGGGAGGTCAAGGCTGCAATGAGCAGTGATTGCACCACTGCACTCCAGCCTAGGCTACAGAGTGAGACCCTGTCTCAAAAAAAAAAAAAAAAAAGAAAGCTATATGCCATATGCAGTGGCTCATGTCTGTAATCCCAGCACTTTGGGAGGCCAAGGCGGGTGGATCACTTGAGGTCAGGAGTTCGAGACCAGCCTGGCCAACACTGTGAAAACCCGTCTCTACTAAAATACAAAAAAAAAAAAAATTAGCTGGGCTTGGTGGCGGGCACCTGTAATCCCAGCTACGAGGGAGGCCAAGGCAGGAGAATTGTCTGACCCCAGGAGGCGGACGTTGCAGTGAGCCGAGATCATGCCACTGCACTCCAGCCTGGCTGACAGAGTGAGACTCCATCTCCAAAAAAGAAAAAAAAAAAGATTCACAAAAGAAAACTTATATTAAGTACAATTTAATAGAATTTCTTACAAGTTTATTACCTAAAACTTTGCAAATAATTGAAGTTAGAAGCTTTGGATTTTGCTTTTAGAGCTAAGTGCAGATTTTGCAAATGCATTCATTTTCTTATTTGCCAGGGTTTAACTCTGGTTACGTACATGTTAGCTGAATAACCTTAGGCAAGTAAATTATCCTCTCTGGGCCTCAATCTTGTTAGCTATTAAGTGGGAATAATGACAATTCCTAACTCAAGGATCTGTTGTGGGGATTAAATGAGTCCTTACATGTGATGTACTTGAAATAGTACCTGGTGCAGAGTTAGGGCTGGGTGAGTGTTAGCTATTGTATTATTATTTCATGCAGTTTGCATATATTTTTTAAGTGTATTTAGGGTTCCTTTTTTTTTTTTTTTCTTTTTTGAGACAGGATCTCACTCTGCCCAGGCCGGAGTGCAGTGGTACGATCTTGGCTCACTGCAACCTCCACCTCCCAGGCTCAAGAGATCCTCCCATCTCAGTCTCCCAAGTAGCTCGGATTACAGGCACGCCCCACCATGCCTGGCTAATTTTTTTTTTTTTTTTTTTTTGTATTTTTGGTAGAGACAGGGTTTTGCCATGTTGCCCAGGCTTGTCCCAAACTCCTGAGCTCAAGCAATCTGCCCGCTTTGGCCTCCCAAAGTGCTAGGATTACAGACATGAGCAACCGCGCCTGGCCAGGGTTATTTCTTAGGGAAAGCATTCCAGAAGTATAATTACTTGATCAACTGGTAGAAGACTTTTTAAATTTATATTTCATCAATTTTACACGTTTATTT
Organism: Papio anubis; assembly: GCF_008728515.1. Classification (NCBI taxonomy): domain Eukaryota; kingdom Metazoa; phylum Chordata; class Mammalia; order Primates; family Cercopithecidae; genus Papio; species Papio anubis. The sequence goes on from NC_044984.1 coordinate 30,977,905, forward strand.
ATTAGGTTTTAATGTTTCTACTACTTGTGTGTGCCAAAAAATTACTGATTTTCTCAATCCTTTTCTATGAGTAGAAATCCTTTCCACTGATTTGTTATTTTCCTTTTGATTTTATTTTCCTTTTGACACCCTGAAGGTTTAGTGCTCCTGTTTTAAAATCTACTGATTGTTTCTTATGAGATTCCTTAGAGTGCCCTTAGGCAGATTATCTTTCCCACTCCCTCCTCTTCCCTTCACTCTTCTCAAAACTATAAAAATATAACGCTCATTTCTACCTGTTTTTGTGGCTTTTATGCTTTCAATGTATTCATCTACATGAGATTTAGTTTGATGTGTGGAACAGCAAGAGAGTTTAAATTAAGAATCTTCCTATAAATGGCTAAATGTCCTAATGCCATTTACAGTGTGGTACCCCTCCTGTGATAAGAATATTACATTCTTATCCATATTAATTATTTCTTATTCAAACTTACCAGTGGCATTTAAGAAATCAATAGTTCAGTTGTTTATAGGTAAGAAGAATCATTCGTTATCTGCTATTTCAAAATTAATTGACTTTCATAGATATTTTCTGAAATGAATATGGAAAACAATTATTTTTACAATGAGACTTGGAAAAAAATCAATACTAAGTTTCTTTTGTATATAGGATAGAGAGCCAATAATACCTATGCCTAAAACGTTCCAGTCTAGTTTTTTGTCTACTAATAGGTGCTCAGTATGACGGAGCTTTTCTTGAGGACCATTTGACCCTGTGTCTCTCTTTGCCCTTCCCCTTATGAAAATAAGCTGACCCCTACATCCAATCAAATCATCACAGCAGGGTGTTCCTCATTTTTAATGGAATGTCAGCCTTGCCTCCCGCTTGCCTGGTACCCAACACATACAATCTCTTTTCAGTCTGCAACACACAGTACTTGAGGCTGTCATTAAAGAGAGTTACCTCCAATTGCCTACTTGTTATTCTATTCCTATCAAAAACCCAGCTGACAGATATGCAAGGGGCATAGCCCAAGTGACATGTAATCCATCAATCTCTCCATTTTTTCTTAAGTCTTAGCTTTCTCTTGACATAGGCTTTTTATTTTTTTAAATTTATTTTATTTTATTATTATTATTTTTTGAAATGGAGTCTCGCTCTGTCACCAGTCTGGAGTGCAGTGGTGCGATCTTGGCTCACCACAACCTCCACCTCCTGGGTTCAAGCGATTCTCCTGCCTCAGCCTCCTGAGTAGCTGGGACTACAGGCACATGCCACCGTGCCCGGCTAATTTTTGTATTTTTAGTAGAAATAGGGTTTCACCATGTTGGCCAATATGGTCTCAATTTCTTGACCTCGTGATCCGCCCATCTCGGCCTCCCAAAGTGCTGGGATTACAGGCGTGAGCCACCGTGCCCGGCCAACATAGTCTGTTTTTTAAAATACAAGCTCGTCTGAACCATATAATGTGATGTTTTAAAATATGGACTCTGAAGACAAAGCGTGGGCTCACAATCAGGCCCCACCACTTATTTTCAATAGAATCTCGTCTGAATCTTGTGATCTTTCCAAGCCTCAGTTTTTTCACCTGTATAGTAGGGATAAAAATAATAGTAAACAAATAAATGTATTTCTTTTGAATATCTATTAGTATTTTAAAAATCAGATAACTAGCATTATATAATTCTATGTGCTTTATTTTTTACTTGTTTGCTGGGAATCAAAGAGCTTAGGTTTTTTTGTGTGTGTGTTTTTTTTTTTGAGACGGAGTCTCACTGTGTCCCCCAGGCTGGAGTGCAATGGTGCAATCTCGGCTCACTGCAAGCTCTGCCTCCTGGGTCCACACCATTCTCAAAGAGCTTAGTTTAAAGCTCAACTCAAGTGACTACTTGAGGGTTGGTCAGGATATCTGCTGTTATTTGGAACACAAGCTGTTTGCCCAGGACTAAGATCAATTGATTTTCCTAAAGCAAACAGTGAATTGAATGTAATCCAAATCATCAGCAGGAACAAAGGAGGCCGTATAGCTTAGCAGTTAAGGCATGGGATCTGAAGTCAAACAGACTTGGGTTTGAATCATGGCCCTGAACAAGTTATGTGCCTCTCTCTGCCTAAGTTTCTTCTGTTAGATGAGCATAATATTGCAATATAGTGTTACTTTGAGAATTAAATGAGGTAATGCAAAGCTCTTAGAGTAGTTACTAGGATAAGTGCCCAATTGGCCATAGTCTAAGAAAAAAGGATGAGCCGAGCGCGATGGCTCACGCCTATAATCCCAGCATTTTGGGAGGCTGAGGTGGGCAGATTGTTTGAGGTCAGGAGTTCGAGACCAGCCTGGCCAACATAGTGAAACCCCTTCTCTACTGAAAATACAAAAATTAGCTGGGTGTGGTGGCACATGCCTGTAGTCCCAGCTACTTGGGAGGCTGAGGTGGAAGAATCGCTTGAACCCAGGAGGCAGAGGTTGCGGTGAGCCGAGATCATGCCACTGCACTCCAGCCTGGGTGATAGAATGAGACTCTGTCTCAAAACAAAAGGAAAAAGGATAAAATCACAACTTGGAGCGGAAAAAGCCAAAGGCATATTTAAAGATTTGAGTATTGGGTTAAAACAAGTTTTAACATCTGGAAAGAAAAAGCATCCATCAACTTTTCTTATCAAGAAACATGAATTATAGCCAGGTCCAGTGGTGTGTGCCTGTAGTCTCAGCTGCTTGGGAGGTTGAGGCGGGAGGATCACTTGAGCCTGGGAGTTTGAGTACAGCCTGGGCAACATAGTGAGAACCCATCAGGAAGGAAAAAAAAAAAGTTGATTAAAAAAAGAAAAACAAAAAAGGCCAGACACGGTGGCTCACAATTGTAATCCCAGCATTTTGGGAGGCCAAGGTGGGAGGATCGTTTGAGGCCAGTAATTAAAGACAAGCCTGGACAACATAGTAGGACTCCATCTCTACAAAAATTTTAAAAATTAGCCAGGCATGGTGCCGGGTGCCTATAGTCTCAGCTACTTTGGAGGCTAAGGCAAGAGGAATGCTTGAGCCTAGGGGGTCGAGGCTGCAGTGAGCTGTGATGGTGTCAGTGCACTCTAGTCTGCAGTACAGAGTGAGACCTTGTCTCAAAAAAAAAAAAAAGAAATCGTCTTTACAGTTATTTGATTATTTGTAGCTTTTCAATGTTTATTGTTTTTACTTTCCTTGCCCCAATATTCTGCATTCATCATATATTCATTAGGCACTATCTTTTTGTCAGAGACTGCTGTAGGCACAGGAGATAGAGCAAGAAACAAGACAAAACCCTTGCTCACATGAAACTTACAGTCAAGTGTGTGAGATGGACATAAACATAATACTGTGCTATCATGTTGTAAAATGGGACCCCTCATTGAGAAACTGGGTTGGTTTGGGGGTGGGGTGTATGACATCAAGAGTTCTGGTTTGATCATGCCAGGCACCGTGGCTCACACCTGTAATCTAGAACTTTGGGAGACTGAGGCGGGTGGATCCCTTGAGTCCAGAAGTTTGAGACCAGCCTGGGCAACACAGCAAAACCTCGTTTCTACAAAAAGTACAAAAAGTAGCCCAGTATGGTGGTGTATGCCTGTAGTCCCAGCTACTGGGGAGGCTGAGGTGGGAGGATCACTTGAGTCATGGTGACAGACTCGCTCTGTCACCCAGAGCGAGACCCTGTCTCAAAAAGAAAAAAAAAAGATGTCTATTGACCTCCAAGTGGTGAAGAAGGTAATTGGATACACAAATCTGGGTTCAGGGTAGAGGCTGGTCTAGAGAAAGAAATTTGGGAGTCATCAGTGAATAGATGACATTTTAAGCCATGGGCTCAGAGGAGATAACCTAAGGAATGGCGAGAAGATGTCTAAGGATCCAGCTTCAGATACTGTGGTGTACAGAAGCAGGTAGAGAAAAGGAGAAACCATTAAAGAAGACCTCTGTTGGGCTGGGCATGGTGGCTCACGCCTGTAATCCCAGCACTTTGGGAGGCTGAGGTGGGCAGATCACTCAAGGTCAGGAGTTCGAGACCAGCCTGGACAGCATGGAAAAACCCTGTCTCTGCTAAAAATACAAAAATTAGCTGGGTGTGGTGGCGCACACTCACTTCACTCTAGGCCGTAGTCCCAGCTACTCAGGAGGCTGAGGCAGGAAAATTGGTTGAACCATGAGGCAGAGGTTGCAGTAAGCCGAGATTGCACCACTGCACACCAGCCTGGGCGACAGAGTGAGACTGTCTCAAAAAAACACAACAACAACAACAACAAAAAAAAAACAAAAAACAAGAAGCCTGAATTTGGTGGCTCACACCTGTAATCCCAGCACTTTGGGAGGCCGAATCGGGCAGATCACCTGAGATCAGGCATTAGAGACCAGCCTGACCAACATGGTGAAACCCCGTCTCTACTAAAAATACAAAAATTAGCCAGGCATGGTGGTATGCGCCTGTAATCCCAACTACTCAGGAGGCTGAGGCCGGAGAATTGCTTGAACCTGGGAGGTGGAGTTGCAGTGAGCCAAGATTGCACCACTGCACTCCAGCTTGAGGGACAGAGCAAGACTCCATCAAAAAACAAACAAAAAACGCCGAAAACCCAAGAAGACCTCTGTCTTCTAAAGCAGCCACCTAGAATCCTAGAGAAAAATGTCTTTCCAAAAGGAAGAAATACAGAACTGTGTGAGTAAAATGAAGCTAAGAATTAATTACTGGATTTGGCAAGATGGAGGTTACTGATGACTTGGCAGGAGAGTTTCCCTGAGGTGGTGGGAACCAAGGTCTGATGAGAGTAGGCTGAAGAGCAAATGTGGGGAAACAGATGGCAAGAATCAGCAGTTCATATCAGGATTTTGCTGTGAAAGGCAACAGAGGGACGGGGTACCATTATTTTCATTTTGTTTTGTTGTTGGTTTCTGCTGCAGTGGTAGTTGTGTTAATGGGAGATGTATATTTTAAACTGATGATCCTTAAAGAAGGAGAAATTGATGAAGGAGAGAGGTGGGAGGGATAATTGCAAAAATGAAGTCCTTGAGCAGTGAGATCTGCTTCCTTATTATGCATATAGATGAAACCTTAAAATATAAAACAGACTCTTGTGCTGATTTTAAGAACTCTAAGTTAGAAGAGGGTGTGGAGAACTGGGAAGCTGGGGAGCCCATGATGCAGGATTTTTGCACTTCAGCTCAGCTAGGTTCAGGCTCTTGTCCCACAACCAGGAAGAATTAGGCACGCGGACACCAGAGGGTTAGTAGAGTAGAATTTATTAAGAAAGAGGAAAGCTCTCAGCGGCTCCACCCCATCCTTCTAGTGCGCATGTGAGCCCTTAGGCTGAGCTGCTCCATACTGATTTATTTCCCTTACTGCACATATGTTAAGGAACGGAATTTTCCACTGTGGGCATGTTTAGGCAAGCCCCTTGTGCAAATTCCCATATCTGCACAAAATATCTGGTGTAAGCATTTGTGGGGCGGGTTGGAGGTTCTGTAGGGACCCTTCCCTTACTGTCTGCCTAAAGCAAGCTGGCTAACTTCTTACACCTTACAGCACCAGTCTTTAGGGAAAGGAACCTCAGGTGGATAGGGTAGAGTATAGCAACAGCTGGCGAGAAAAAAAAGATTTGAAGAAACAAACTCTGTGGTGCCCTAGGGAGCAGATGTGGGATGGAAAAGTGAGGCTGGGCCTTAACTCACAAGAAGCCCAAGGTGTACAGGGATCTCTTTATAACAGAAAGTGTTCCTATATATGAGTTATTTGAAATAGCTTAATTATACCACTATACTATCATTAACAATGGATAAATGTACTTCAAAGTAATTTATTAGTTCGTCTGTGAATATGTCTTTCCTTGTCTCTTTTCCCCCTCACCTAGAATATAAACAAGAGAGAAGAGAACTCCTGATCTGATTTTAGTGGAGGAAGGTGATACAGATCATTATGGCTGTAAGGGGAGGATTCCTGTATTCCCCAGGTGTCCTGAAACCATTCACATGGAGCCTGAGTTAAAATACTCTGCGTTTGGGAGTGTCTTCCTGGAGATCACTAAGGGCTTCAGGAGTCCTTCAGATGGAGTTTTCTTTTCTCTCTCTCTCTCTTTTTTTTTTTTTTTTTTTTTTTTTTTTTTTTTTAGTATTTTAAAATGTATTTGGTTAGTTAGCAGCAGTATGCCAAAGTTGTTCCATTTTATTTTGTTCATTCTTATGTGCAAGTGTCTTCCAATATGATTTGATAATGCCAACAATTTGCAAATGATTTTATTGCAGCATGACTTTGGTTCCCAGGAATGCTGAAGCACAGGTCCTAGAACAGAGGCTTGAAAAGGAAATAAAAGGGATTTGATCATAAATGCTTCTGAGGTTGGCATGCCAGACCATTTTGAGCTCAAATAGGAGACGAAAGAAAGGATGTTGGGAAATCCTGTATGGTGGAGAGGCTGAACTGTTGCAATGAAAAGACAAGAAGCATATTATTATGTTAATTCCACCACCCTAGATCTGCAGTGCTGGAAGGACTGCCAAAACTAAAGCTTGTCCTACACCACGTTAATCACAAAGAAATTCTGTTTAGACGTTGAGTTAAACTTTCTCAACTGTATTCAGTACAGGATTAAGGGTTGAGATGGGGCATTCTGCATTTATGCTGTTTCTGTTCCAATCTGGGTCTCCTCATGCATTAGCTTTGTGGAGCTTGGGCAGGTAAATCCTTTGTGCCTCAAAGAAATGGAGATGATGATAATACCTACCTCAGTGGGCTTATTGTGAGGATAAAATGCGATTAATAGAAAATAATTAGAATGATGCCTGGGATACATACTGTTCATTAAACATTGTATATTTTATTATTAGTGCACTGTTGTATAATAGGATGGCTATCTAGAAAACATCATGCAACTGGTAATGCACATTTATCATCTAGTTAATTGAAAGAGGTAGTGATGGGACAGTGATGGCAGACATCGAATGCTCAGGGATGAAAAATGAGACAGGTTTTATCTTGTTTTGTTTTATTTTTGCCTCTCAGGTATCCACCTACTTTTCAAAATTGTGTTATTTTAATCCTTATTACATACAGACATATTCTCGGTAAATTTAGACCACCATATGGAAGTATAAGGATGAAGCCAGGCGCAGTGGCTCATGCCTGTAATCCTAGCACTTTGGGAGGCCGAGGCAGGTGGATCATTTGAGCCTACGAGTTCAAGACTAGCCTAGACAACGTGGATAAATCCTGTCTCTACAAAAAAATAGAAAAATTAGCCAGATGTGGTGGCATGTGCCTCTAGCCCCAGCTACTTTGGAGGCTGAGATGGGAGGATCACCTGAGCCCAAGGAGGTCGAGGCTACAGTGAACTGTGATCATACCACTCACTTCACTCTAGCCAGGGTGACAGAGTGAGACCCTGTGTCAAAAAAAAGAAGTATAAGGATGAAATCATAAGCTTAGGTCCTAGTTCTTTTGAGTGAGTTAGAACTGATACAAAATTTTCTCCTTTTGGAATTTTATTTTTCTAATGTTTACCTCATTATTTTCTGACAATAATAGAAATTATCCTTAAGTTTATTGCCATTACAAAGGGAATCGTACTTCTTTAAAATGCCAATTAAGAATATCTTCTTGTGTTCTTATATATATTTTTAAGCTATATATGCATATGTTAAAATATTTAAGTGAAATGGGAATGACATAAAAATGAAATCTTCCTCCTCACTACCTCAACCTCCAGTCCCACGCTATAGAAGTAAGTACTTAAATTAGTTTGCTGTAACAAATTACCACAAACTTTGTGGCTTAAAGCAACACAAATCCATCTCATAGTTGTGTAGCTCAGCAGTCTGAAATACGTCTCACCGGGGGGAAAAGCAAGGCATCAGCAGGACCGGTTTCTTCCTGGAGGCTCTAGGGAAGAATCCTTTTCCTTGCCCTTCTCACATTCTAGACCCCACTATTAACACTCAAATATTGTTTCAGAAATGTTTAATGCTCCTTGATTTTTATCACTTAATTGTATATTTTCAAGAACCCTCCATTCTTTTATACACAGTTACATACTGTTCTACTGTATGGATACACCAGACATTATGTGTCCAGTTCCCTGTGTTAATGGAGTCTTGGTTTATTTTCAGGTTTTTATTTTCATAAATTATATCGTAATAATATCTTTATACTTTCATATTTATGCATTTTGGCAAACAGATCCATGGGATAAGTTGTTATTGGTGTAGTTTCCAGGTAAAGCAGGAGGTACATTTACACTTTTGATACTTTTTAAATTGCCTTCTCAAAAGACATCTATTATCCTTCCCTCCAATGATGAGTAAGAGTTCACATTTCCACACAGTCTTGCGGTGCTTGGGAGTTTGTTTTTTTACAAAACTTTTTAAACTTTACCACTGCTATATATATAACATATAGTATATCTTTTTATATACTATATATTATAAATGTATAATATATAATATATAACATAATATATAGGATATATATCTTATATATAATATATATACACCTTCTCTTTTTACTTTGTTTTACTTTAGTTATAAATTTGCCATGTTTGGAGGTTTTAGATGGTCTTAGCGAACCAGTTTCCCTAGAAGCAACATCCCTTCAGTCCGATTCACATAAAAAATGTGACTTAAACACCATCTGATGTTCAAGCAGTTTATTGTAGCAGTGCTCTTACAAGTCAGATAGTGGGAGCAGGTGGGTGGCATGGGCCAGATTCATTCAGAGGTCAGATGGCCGACCGCCTGTCCAGGATGGTCTCTATCTGGAGACTATCCTCAGAGTTTCAGAGATTCTTCCCCTTTCTTCTACCTGCGTTTAGTTCAGTCAATTACCAGACGTTTCTTTCATAAGAGGAGGTTAAGCTAGTCTTATAAGGGTAAGCTTTGTTAAAGGTTTACAAGAGTTGCATCCGTGATGAGGTGGCCTTATGTCCTGGAAATCCCTGGGCCAGGGTTGGAAATCCCCAGGCCAGGTGGCCTCACACTGCTAAGTGGCAGATAGTGTCAGTCCTGTGAGAGCTTGTGCATGCCTTATAGCTATCATTAATCTTGTAGTCATATGTCTCCTATAGGATGCTACGCAATTGGTTTTAGCATCTTACTATGGTTTTGTTGTTGTGTGATTATTTTTGTTTTCTTTTGTTTTTTGTTTTTGTTTTTGAGACAGGGTCTTACTCTGTTATCCAGGCGGGAGTGCAGTGGCATGATCAAGGCTCATTGCAAACTCCACCTCCCGGGTTCAAGTGGAAGGCAGAAGACCCTCCCACCTCAGCCTCCTGAGCAGCTGGGACTACAGTGCACACCACCGCACCCGAGTAATTTTTGCTTTTTTTATTTTTTGACACAGAGTCTCACTCTATCGCCCAGGCTGGAGTACAGTGGCCGGATCTCAGCTCACTGCAAGCTCCACCTCCCGGGTTTACGCCATTCTCCTGCCTCAGCCTCCCGAGTAGCTGGGACTACAGGCGCACGCCACCTGGCCTGGCTAGTTTTTTGTATTTTTTTTTTAGTAGAGACGGGGTTTCACCGTGTTAGCCAGGATGGTCTCGATCTCCTGACCTCGTGATCTGCCCGTCTCGGCCTCCCAAAGTGCTGGGATTACTGGCTTGACCCACCGCGCCCGGGCCAATTTTTGCATTTTTTTATACAGACTGGGTTTTGCCATGTTGCCCAGGCTGGTCTTGAACTCCTGGGCTCAAGCAATCAGTCTGCCTTGGCCTCCCAAAGTGTTGAGATTACAGGTGTGAGCCATCGTGCCTAGCCAGCATCTTATACTGTTTATTAGCTGTTTGGATTCCTTTTTGTTTGAATTGCTGCTTGTTAATATATTGGCCTTTTTTTCTGTTACATTATTAATAATGCCAGGAATTATGCTAGTTGCTATGCAAGATGCAGACTTGAGGGAAACCTGGTCCCTGCTTTCAAAATGCTTACTTTCCAAATCCGAACTCATTGTTTGACTTTAATGCCCCACTGGACTTGTCTAACAGCATTTTCCATTTTCCCTTTCAAAAGGACTCAAGATTTACAAATTTAATTTGATGATAAGAGCTCAAGAAAGACTGTGGATTCTTATTTTATTATTTTTATAGTAAAAAGGATCAGACTCTTTCCTCTTTTAAGAACAAAAAGAAAGCAGAAGTGAATATTAAGCTTCCAATTAATGTTTATTCATCACAAATAGTAAGTAAATAATGACAGAAGTAATTCCTTAGTCACTCTTTAGCACATTTCTGTTTTATTTTTAACATTTTTCATGATGTGAGATTTCCTAGATTTGTTTTATTTTCTGCTTCCCTCTAACTGCAATACAAGCTCCTTGTAGACAGGAACCACACCTGTCATAGTCACTGCCAAATCCCACCTGCCATAATCACTGCTGTATCCCACTTGTCATATTCACTGCCATATGTCATCTGCCATATTTACTGCTGTATCCCACCTGTCATATTCACTGCCAAACTCACCGCTATATCACCGTCAGACGCTTCACCTGCCACCTTTCCATCTCACCGCTATATTCACCGTCAATTCCCCACCTGCCATATTCACTTCCGCCGCACTCCCCACCTGCCAGCCCACTGCCGCACCTGCCAGCACCACCGCTTCTGCCCACCTGCCATAATCACTGCCGTGCCCCACCTGCCATATTCACCGTCACGTGTCTCCACCTGCCATAACAATCACCGCCGCGTCTCTACCCGCTGTTCACTCGCCGCGGCCCCACCTGCCATATTCACTACCGTGACGCCCCACTTCCGCTATAATCACCGCCGCATCTCCACCTGCCATAATCACTGCCGCACTTAACACTCCGCTATAATCACCGCCGCATCTCCCACCTGCCATAATTCACCGCCGTGACTTCACCTGCCGTAATCACTGCCGTACCCCACCTGCCGTAATCACTGCCGCCGCACTCCCCACCTGCCGCACCACGCTACATACCCCTGTTCCGCCGGATTCACCGCCATGTTTCACCCGTCGAGATTCACCGCCGCGGCTCCCCACCACCCGTCGTATTCACTTCGCCGCATCTCCACCCGTCGTATTCACTCTCCGCCGCATTCCCACCTGCCGATCTTCACCGCTATATACCCCACCTGCCGTATTCACCGCCGCACTTCACTCTGCCGTGATTCAGCATACCCCACCCGTCGATTCACCGCCGCACTTCACCCGTCATGTTCACCGCCGTTTCACCTGCCATATTCACTGCCATACCCCACCTGTCGTATTCACTGCCGTACCCCACCTGCCATATTCACTGCCGTACCCCACCTGCCACACTCACTGCCGTCCCACCTGGCTATATTCCCTGCCGTGCCCCACCTGCCATATTCACTGCCGTACCCCACCTGCCGTATTCACTGCCATGTTTCACCTGCCATATTCACTGCCGTACCCCACCTGCCATATCTACCGCCGCATTCTACCTGCTATATTCATGCTGTATCCTGGCCTAGGCTCCAGCATTCGTAGATGCTCAGTGAATGTTTGCTGAATAAGCAAAATAGAAAATTTAAATATCTTAACAGGTACCACGTTTTGACATAATCACGTATAACATCTATTTAGAAATCCCTAGGCAGCACAAGCACATAAATAAACCCTGATCTTCCCCAAGATCTTTCCTCCTCTGTTCAGCATGCTGTATCAAGAGCAGCACATTTGTGTGTGTCACAATCTCATTCAAGTGGGACAGTCACATCATCTGCCCCTTGCTGAATCGAGTCTTTGAATTAGATGAAGGAAATTTGGGCCAAGTCTTCTGGAATTTAGTGACTACTATTATCTAGTTTCCCTCTGGTACAATTAGAAATGAGCAATGAACCAATATATAACCTTGCTTAAAAAGCAATTTCCTTTACTATTCTCCTTGTTTAATTAGTCTGTTTTGTTCTCCCTGAGCTTGAGAGGCATTTTTTCTCCCAAAGCAGCAGCATTAAGTAAGATGCATTCAGTGTTTTGATGAGATTCATTCATTCTCCTTGGACTAGATCTTGGCCACTGTATTAACTTGGGCTGCCATAACAAAATATCACATATCACAGACCAGGTGGCCTAAACAACAGAAATTGATTTCTTACACTCCTGCAGTCTGGGAGGTCTAAGATCCAGGTCTCTGCTGATTGATTCCTGCTGAGGGCCCTCTTCCTGCTTGTGACAGCCGCCGCCTTGCTGCATCCTCACGTGACTTTTCCTCTGTGCTTGCATGGAGAGAAAGAGACAACAAGACAGATTCGCTGATGTCTCTTCATATAAAGGCACCGATTCCATCAGGCCACTGATCCCATCATCCCCCAGCCTCATGGCTTCATCCAATCCCATTTACTTCCCAAAGGCCCTATCTCCAATTACCATCACATTGGGAATTGGGGTTTCAACATAGGAGTTTGGGGGAACTCAAACATTCAGTTCATAACAGCCACCGTGTGCCAGTCATCTGGACAGAGTTTGAAAAAGCCCTATCCGTGCCAAAATCTTACCTCTTAAGGTAGTAGAGGCATAACTGCTAATGTGAACCTTTAAAAATGTTCATTTATTCTACACATATTCCTTGTTTATGCCATATTACTCACTGGCTTAAAAAGCTTCTAATGATGAGGCATGGAACTTGGAGAAAGCACCCAAATTTTCTACCGTGTTCTGCAAGGCTGTGATCAGACACCTGCTTACCTCTCACACTGCTCCAGCCACACTGGCCTGCGTGCTGCTGCTTTCTCTCTTAGGGCCTTTGCTCTGGCTGTTCACTCTCCTTGTGGTGCTTTGCCCCAGATGGCTAACTCGTTCTCATCATTCAGGTCTCAGCTAATTGTCATCTTTCATAGGACATCCCTGACACCCAATCAGAATTACTCCCTTGACCTGCTGGCCTGTGCCAGATACTTTGCTGGATATGAAGACACAAAGACCAGTAGTGTAGCCAGGTATATTAAATATTTACCCTTAATAAATGTTGACTTGTTATTAATAATAGAGCATATTAATATTATTAATTAGTAATTAATAATTTATTAATAGAGCATATATTGAACACCTAACTATTTGCAAGGCACTGTGCTAAGTCTTTGCCATTATTATTATTATCATTTTATTTTTTATTCTTTTAGAGACAGGGTCTCACTCTGTGGCCCAGGCTAGAGTGCAGTGGTACAATCATAGCTCACTGCAACCTTGACCCCCTGGGCTCAAGCAATCCTCCTGTCTCAGCCTCCTGAGTAGGCAGGACTACAGCATGCACTACCATGCCCAGCTAATTTTTTAATTTTTTGAGACAAGTTTTTGCTATGTTGCCCAGGCTGGTCTTGAACTTCTGGCTTCAAGCAGTCCTCCCGCCTCGACCTTCAAAAATGCTGAGATTACAGGCATGAGCCGCTACGCCTAGGCCTTTGCCATTATTTATCTAATTTAACCCTCACAGCTATCCTCTGATAAACATATGATTATCATCCCCACTTTGGGTCAGATCATAAAACTGAAACTTAAGGAGGTCAACGCACCTGCCAAAGGTCACACACAGGAAAGTAACAGAACTGAGATTTACCCAGTTTTGTTGAGCTTCAGGTTTTAAAGTCAGAAAGATTCCTCTTTTACAAAATGATAGAAAAGGTTTTTTATTTTGAAAAATTGAACAAATAATAGATAAGAAGGAAAACTGTAAAAAGAGACAGTGATGACTAATCAATGATAAAGTTGTTTTGTAATCACACAGACCTTGGTTTGAATTCTGACCCAGCCACCAATTGGCTGTGTCACTGTGGATTCAAGACTTCTCTTATCTTTTGTTTTTTATCTGTAAAAAGGAAGTTATGAGCATTACATGAAATAAATACTGACATGAACAGATTTTCATTCAATGTTAGTTTGATTTTATTGAATAATAATAACAAATTGCAGCATCTAATTATGCAGTTCATCATCAGATACAAATAAGCACTTAATTTATTTTTAATGATATAAAATCTTTTCTGGCCGGGTGTAGTGGCTCATGCCTGTAATCCCAGCACTTTGAGAGGCCAAGGCAGGCAGATCACAAGGTCAGGCAATTGAGACCATCCTGGCTACCATCCTGGCTAACATGGTGAAACCCCATCTCTACTAAAAATACAAAAATTAGCTGGGCATGGTAGCGTGCGCCTGTAGTCCCAGCTACTCGGGAGGCTGAGGCAGGAGAATCGCTTGAACCCGGGAGGTGGAGCTTGCAGTGAGCAGAGATGGCACCACTACACTCCAGCCTGGCAACAGAGTGAGACTCCACCTCAAAAAAAAAAAAAAAAATTTCTAAGCATCACTAGGATCATATATACAAATTTTTCAGAAATTTCAAAAATGTAGAGAAAAGGTTGGACATTTTGTAAGGGAAGTAAAAATATATACATGTAAAATTATATTTGTTCTGGAATATAAAATATGTTATTTGTATTGCTCACTATAGATCTAGTGATTGTAAGAACTTATGTAGCATTTTATCAAGCCTCCTTATCTCTTTAGAGACTTCAAAGACTTTAGAAAGGTATGGAGAACATCAAATGTTGGTCAAGATGGTAGTCAACAGGAACTCTCAAACATTGACATTAGGCATGTAATTTGGTACAACCATCTTGAAAAACTGGCCTTGTCTAATAAGGCTAAAGATGTATAGATCCTAAGATCTAGCAATTCCAATTATAGGTATGAACCCTAGAAAACCTTGCACTTTTGAGTCAGAAGATGTAGACAACAAAACTCACAGCAGCACTGTTTGTAACACAGAAAACTAAAAACAACTCAAATTACCATCTACAGTAAATAGAATGTATTACGGTAAATATGGTTACACAATGGAACCTTATGTTTGTGCAATTTATTCAAGTGGTTGCATGTGGCCACAGTTCATTTCATTCCCAATATATATGTTATAATATATAGATGATACATGCATGTGTGTATACATATATTTCATTGTGTGAATATACTACATTTAATTTTTCCATTCTGTTGTCATTTGACATTTAAGTTGTTTCAGATAGTTGACTATTATGAAAGAGCTCCTATGAACATCCTTGTTCATGTATTTTGGAGCATGTGTATGAGCATTTCTGTTTATTATACGCCTAGAGGTAGAATTACAGCAGAGTATGCTTGTTCAGCTTTAGTAGAGACTGCCAAACAAGTTTCCAAAGTGGTTGTACCAGTACACAGGCCCAATATATGAGGGTTTGCTTACTCCACAGCTTCACCAATATTTGGTATTTTTTCATTTCAGTACTTACTTTCATTTTCATTTCATATTTCAAGACTTTCAGTATTTTATTTCATTTTGATGTGTTTTCATTTTAGTCACTCTAGCGAGTGTATAGTGGTATTGTACTATGGTTTTGATGTGTATTTTCCTTATGACTAATGGAATTGAAGACCTCTTAGTATGTCTCTTGGTCATTTGATATGCTATTATTTTAAAGTAATAAATATAGGGTCCAGCCCTACGGTGCTTAGCGGGTATTCTCCCCGTGTGTGGAGACGAGAGACTGTAAGAAATAAAGACACAAGACAAAGAGATAAAGAGAAGACAGCTGGGCCTGGGGGACCACTACCACCAAGACGCAGAGACCATCAGTGGCCCCGAATGGTTTGGCATGCTGATATTTATTGTTTACAAGACAAGGGGGCAGGGTAAGGAGGGTGAGTCATCCAAGTGATTGATAAGGTCAAGCAAGTCACGTGATCATAGGACCGGGGCCCTTCCCATATAGGTAGCCGAAGCAGAGAGGGAAGACAGCATATGTCAGCATTTTCTTCTATGCACTTATCAGAAAGATCAAAGACTTTAAGACTTTCACTATTTCTTCTACCACTATTTTCTAAGAACTCCAAAGAGGAACCAGGAGTACGGGAGGAACATAAAAGTGGACAAGGAGCATGACCGCTGAAGCACAGCACCACAGGGAGGGGTTTAAGACTGTGGGCAGGCCTGGATAATATCCAGCCTCCCACAAGAAGCTGGTGGAGCAGTGTTCCCTGACTCCTCCAAGGAAAGGGAGACTCCTTTTCATGGTCTGCTAAGTAACATGTGCCTTCCCAGGCACTGGCATTACTGCCTGACCAAGGAGCCCTCAAGCAGCCCTTATGTGGGCATAACAGAGGGCTCACCTCTTGCCTTCTTGGCCACTTCTCACAATGTCCCTTCAGCACCTGACCCTATACCCGTTGGTTATTCCTTGGTTATATTAGTAATACAACAAAGAGTAATATTAAAAGCTAATGATTAATAATGTTTATACTAATTATTAATGTCCATGATCATCTCTATATCTAATTTGTATTATAACTATTCTTATTCTATTTTCTTTATTATACTGAAACAGTTTATGCCTTCAGTCTCTTGCCTTGCCCCCTGGATAATTCTCTGCCCACAAATAAAGGATTATTGGAAAAATTACTTAATAAGGTTGATTATGAACTATTGAGAGGTGACAACATGCTAGCAGCCCTTACTCTCAGCACCTCATGGGCATCCACTCTGGCAGTGCTTGAGGAGCCCTTCAGCCCACCACCGTAATGTGGGAGCCCCTCTCTGGGCTGGCCCAGGCTGGAGCCGGCTCCCTCTGCTTGTGGGGAGGTGTGGAGGGAGAGGCGTGGGCGGGAACCAGGACTGCCTAGCGCTCACAGGCCAGTACGAGTTCCGGTGGGCAGGGGCGCGGGCTCGGCGGGCCCCATACACTGAGCGGCTGGCCAGCACCCCCAGCCTAGGGCAGTGAGGGGCTTAGCACCCAGGCCAGCAGCTGCGGACGTTGCAGCCGGTTCCCCCAGCACTGCCGGCCTGCATGCACCTCTCTCAAATTCTCGCTGGGCCTCAACCACCTCCCCGGGACAGGGCTCGGGACCTGCAACCCGCCATGTCCAAGCCCCCCACTCCACGGTGGGCTCCTGCGCAGCTGAGCCTCCTCGAGGAGCACTGCCCCCTGCTCTGCAGCACCCAGTCCCTTCAACCACCCAAGGGCTGAGGAGTGTGGGTGCATGGCAGAGGACTGGCAGGCAGCTCCGCCCACAGCCCCACTGAGGGATCCACTAGGTGAAGCCAGCTGGGCTCCTGAGTCTAGCAGGGAAGTGGAGAACTTTTATGTCTAGCTAAGGGATCGTAAAGGCACCAATCAGCACTCTGTGTCTAGCTCAGGGTTTGTATACACCAATCAGCACTCTGTGTCTAGCTCAGGGTTTGTAAATACACCAATCAGTACTCTGTATCTAGCTAACCTAGTGGGGACTTGGAGAACTTTTCTGTCTGGCACTCTGTGTCTAGCTCAGGGATTGTAAATGCACCAATCAGCACCCTGTCAAAATGGACCAATCAGCGCTCTGTAAAATGGACCAATCAACTCTCTGTAAAATAGAGCACTCAGCAGGAAGTGGGTGGGGCCAGATAAGGGACTAAAAGCCAGCTGCCTGAGCTAGCAAACTGCAACCCGCTGGGGCGCATTCAACACTGTGGAGGCTGTTTTCTTTGGCTCTTTACAACAAATCTTGCTGCCACTTGGTCTTTGGGTCCACGTTGTCTTGAACAGCTGTAGAGGCGCTGCCTTTAAGAGCAACACTCACTGCGAAGGTCTGCAGCTTTACTCCTGACAGCAAGACCACGAACCAACCAGAAGAAAGAAGCTCCAGACACATCTGAACGTCTGAAGGAACGAATTTTGGACACACCATCTTTAAGAACTGTTAACACTGCAAGGGTCCACGGCTTCATTCTTGAAGTCAGCGAGACCAAGAACCCACCAGTTCCGGACACACTATGTAAAGCAATGTATCAGTGGACTGAGGCTTGGTCATCTTAATGGTGACACCATGACTTGAGAATTTCAGTAGCTGAGACGAGGTTTAACTCTTGTTCCTGCTGCATGTCTATTTCCAACAGTAAGTGGGTCTGCTCCACATCAGCATCATTCTGGCAGCTTCTATGAAGGGACAGCCTTAATATGGGGCATTGCTGGTCCTCAGGCAGAGATAAAACAGAGATGGCAGCGCAATGGACCACACACAAGTTCTTAGAACTTTGGCTCAGAAGTGGCAAACACTTCACTTACACTCACATTTCATTGGCCAGAGCAGATCAGACGTCCAGGACTGATGTTAATGAGTGGATTATATAATCTAAAGGCAAGGGCTTGTAGGAAGAGGCGGTCAATATTTGTGAACAAGAGAATGATCAGTGACATCTTTCTGCAGAGTAGGCTTATAAGAGTATTACTCTAGGATAGAGAAAACAAGCTGTATGTCTGTGGGCTGTTTTCAACACACATATATATACACACTACACTTTATTTTTGGTTTTTTGTTTGTTGATTTTTTTGAGACGGAGTTTTGCTCTTAATTGCCCAGGCTGGGGTGCAATGGCTTGATCTCGGCTCACCGCAGACTCTGCCTCCCGGGTTCAACTGATTCTTGTGCCTCAGCCTCCCGAGTAGCTGGAATTACAGGCATGTGCCACCACGCCCAGCTAATTTTTGTATTTTTAGTAGAGACGGGGTTTCTTCATGTTGGTCAGGCTGGTCTTGAACTCCCAACCTCAGGTGATCCACCCCCCTCGGCCTCCCAAAGTGCTGAGATTACAGGCGTGAGCCACCGCGGCCAGCCTCACTTTGTTTTGTTTCGTTGAACTGGCTGCCAACATTTAAAAATTATGACATTTAACAAAGATGCAGATTTCTGGCTTCTTTTGGAAATCCTAAGCTATAGCAAGAATCATCTGGAACTGAGTTGTAGCTGCCCTTCTGGTGGGATGTGCACTCTCTGGTTTTCCGTGACTGTATCTGCCTGTCTTCTCTGCAGCAGTGCCTTTCAAAGATTTTTTACGTAGCTCACAATAAACAATACATTTTACATTGCTACCCAGGACTCACATGCATGCATATATGTGTGTTTGCATTCATATTTAAGTATAGATATGCATATACATATACATTCCAAAGCAAAATACATCAAGGAAACAATGCTTACCATTACTCATTGCAATTGTCTGTTCTGTTCTATCCTACTGTATTCTAGTTTTTTTTTTTTTTTTTTAAATGCTGGAATCAACTCCCTGAATTGATTTCACAAACCACTTCTGGATCATAGCCCATAGGTTGAAAACCTTGTTGTCGATCATGTTACTTGTCTGTTTCTCCTCTAAATGCTATTGGTTAGTTTTCTAGCCTGGATTCCTGTCTAAGCCCTTTAGGGTTAGACAGGAATTCACCGTGTGGGTGAGCAGCATCTGCTTCCCTTCACTTAAACCTGGGCAATTACTGGTTTTGCCCAAGGGTCTTAAAACTTAAACTGCTTGAATATCTGGCAGTTTCCCCGCTGACTTTTCACTTGTCTGATTTCCTATTTCAATAAAAATAGCCTTGTAGGCAAATATGCCACTGGTTCAGAAAATCCCAGTTTCCTGACTGGGCTGAGGAATCAAGGGCAAATGAAAGTATTTTGCCCTTCCTATTTCTTCTTTTCTTCCCTTGACCCAGAAATTCACCAGTTGTCCTAGGGCTGTTCCGGCTTGGTGCTTGTTGGTCGCTTGGATGTTCCCTTCTGCTCAGATCTTTGTGGGCTCTCACTGGTGTTTGTATGCATATAGAATGGATATGTGCATCCCGTTGTAGGGACAGTGTATGGGGATGTAAAGACAATAAGTAAAAGTCTGCCGCCCACTAAGACACAAGCAGCACTGCTATAAACCCCAGTGGAAAAAGGTGGTATTATAGAGAAAGAAAACCGTGTTGTTATGTTTTCATGGAATTCAGTGAACTGCATTTTGGGGACCAGTGCCATTTTGATGCTAGAGCTTCCACCATCTTTGTGGTGGTGTTTCCTGGAAGAGATTCTACTACTGAAGTGGTGTTGGCACCAGGTTTACCCAGCAAAATCCGGCAGCAAGGCCTGGTGGAGCTTGGCAGAAAGGAACTCACTGGGACCATCAGAGACAGTAGTGAGGCCCCCTTGTGCCAGTTAGGGGGCATCAGAAACCCAAAAGTGGACTTTACCAGAAAGGGTCGGGGCAGACGAGGAAGGAAATGGCAAATGCCTTGATAGGCCATGTTTGTGCGTCCAGGAGGACAACTCATGGGGACTCTCAGAAATAATTGTCGGGGTGAGGTGAGTGCATACTTGGATAGAGATGTTAAAGTACCTAACAAGGGCAAGAGCCAGTAATATATGGGTTGTTATTGTTAAATGTGACCCCATTTTAAGTCCTGGGTTTATATAACAAGGTTATTTATGCTTGTTATATGCTTTATGTGCATTACCTATAAATGTCCTTAAACTTTTATCACTGTGCACATGCAGCTCATTACCAAGAATCCATGAGCACTGTCTTCAAACCCTCCCCATTGCCTTGACATTGGCTTTTTCTTAATTCTGTCTCTTTTTTTGGCCACTCTGCTCTTGATCTCATGTCTACATCTGAGCCTGAAATTGGAGAGTCCTTGGCTACTCTATAATCTGAGTTTTCTACTTCCTGCTTTCCCTACTCAGTCTCCCATTTCCTTCTCCAGCCCCATCCCTGGTACTAGCAAGTCCCTCCCTGATGTCTTTGCCATCCATTCCTTTCAGACATCTGCCACCCTTCACATTAGCAAAATGACAAAAAAATAAGAATAAGGTGAGTATAATAGATTGCATAGTGGCCCCCAGAAGATACACCACAGAGCTCCACACATACTAACCCTTGGTCCCTCAGAATGTGACTTATTTGGAATAAGGGTCTTTGCCAATGTAATTAAGATAAAGGTCTAGAGATAAGTCCGTCTCCTGGGTTACAGTGAGCCCTAAAGCCAATGACAAGTATCCTTATAAGAGACAGCAAAGGAGAAGGTGGCCGTGTGAAGACAGAGACAGAAGTTGGAGTTCCGCTGCCATAAGCCAAGGAATGCCAGGGGCACCAGAAGCAGGAAAAGGCAAGGAAGGAGCCTCCCCTAGAGCCTTCTGAAGGTGCATGGCCCTGCCAGCACCTTAATTTCAAGTGTCTGGCTTCCAGAGCTGTGAGAGAACAAATTCTGCCGGGAAGTAGTGACTCACGCCTGTAATCCCAGCACTTTGAAAGGCCAAGGCGGGCAGATCGCTTGAGCTTAGGAGTTTGAGACCGGCCTGGCCAACATGGTGAAATCTCATCTCTATTAAAAAAAAAAAAAAAAAAGAGTTAGCCAGGTGTGGTGGCGCACGCCTATAGTCCTAGCTACTTGGGAGGGAGGATCACCTGAGCCAGGCAGCCAAGGCTGTAGTGAGCTATGATCTGGCCACTGCTCTCCAGCCTGAGTGACAGAGTGAGAGCCGGTCTCAAAAACAAACAAAAAAGCCACTAAGTTTGTGGTAATTTATACCAGCAGCCCTAGGAAACTGAGACAATGGGTGACCATACAGCACCAAAGGACTTCCATTTCATGACTGGTGAACATTTTATAATCCCAGCACTTTGGGAGGCCAGGATGGGTGGATCACGAGGTCAGGAGTTTAAGATAAGCCTGGCCAAGAAGGTGAAACCCCGTCTCTACTAAAAATACAAAAATTGGCCAGGCGTGGTGGTGGACGCCTGTAATCCCAGCTACTCGGGAGGCTGAGGCAGAGAACCGCTTGAGCCGAGAGGCGGAGGTTGCAGTGAGCCGAGATCACGCCACTGCACTCCAGCCAGGGTGACAGAGAGAGACTCCATCCCAAAAAGAAAAAAAAAAAGTATTCCAGAAAAGAATGTGAGAACATGTTTCAAGTATTAACAAATAAAAGAATGCGTGCTAAATAATTATTTGCAACACATCATAGTGCCAGTTCTCACCTGGCAATAAAGTACTCCAAAAGCTAATTCGTAAGCAAATTGAGACTCAGAATGCATATTTTTCCTGCAGGAGTCATGTGATATATTATGGATGTTTTCCAATTTTAATCCATAATAACCATTTTAATATTAATCATATGCAGACTATAGTTTTCTTGAAGTGGGGGATTGTTCTATTCTTTTTAAATTTGTTTACCACAAGAAAACATCTGCAATTAGAGTAGTTCATTTTTTAAAGCACCATACACTAATATTTGATAGCAGCTGTTTTAGAGTCAGATTGCAAGGCTTCACATCCTGGCTCTGCCAGTTACAGAATGCAAATCATTAAGCAAATTTACATAATCTCTGTGTGCTTCAATTTATTTGTCTATAAAATTGTGATAATAATACCTGTCTCACAATGCTGTTGTGAGGAGTAAATGAATTATTATGTATTAAATAGTTAGAACATTACTTGCATGTAAGGATTCAATAAATCTTAAATATCGTTATTAGCTCTTAAGTATATCTCTTTAACTAAATTATAAACTCTGAGGAAGAGGCAATGTCCTATCTTTTTTAAAATCCTGGCATCTACACAATTTCTTGCATATTGTATGCATTCAGTGAGTATTTGTTGAACTACTAAAAGGAATGAATGAATGGCTATATGTTTACAATACCTTCTCCATAAAAAAATACATGTAGAATTGATAACATTCTAACATTTGTTACAGTAAAAAATATTTTTAGAAATTAGATGGAATTTTTTTTTTTTTAAGACAGGGTCTTGCTCTGTCGCCCAGGCTGGAGCAAAGTGGCGTGATGTCAGCTTACTGCAACCTCTGCCCCCTGGGTTCAAGGGATTCTCCTGCCTCAGCCTCCCGAGGAGCTGGGACTACAGGCACGTGCCACCACACCCAGCTAATTTTTGTGTTTTTAGTAGAGATGGGGTCTCACCATTGTTGGCCAGGCTGGTCTCAAACTCCTGACCTCAAGTGATCCATTCACCCACCTTGGCCTCCCAAAGTGCTGGGATTACAATGTGAGCCACCACACCTGGCCTAAATAGAATTTTTAAGATGTCAGAGCAAAAAGGAAATTATCACCAGTGTGAAATTCTTCACTGTATTTTAGCCCCTAGGAGGCAAAGACCTTGTCCTATGTTTCTTTGTAACTGCTGCATTTTGTGTGATGTTTTGCAGAATAGACATGTGCGGCCTTGTACACAGAAAGGGCTTAAGCAAATCCTTATGCAGATTCCTGGAGTTATTTTTCTGTGCTAGTTGCTCCTTTCCAGAATTCCACCCTGCATCTTCCAGCTGCCTCAGCCTCCTGAACTCAGAGCCCCCTCTCCTTACCTCCACTAGGCCTCTGAGGTCTCTGGGTTTCCTTCTTGCACCTGCAATGTATACATTGCCGCCCAGCAGAAGGCCCAGGTGTTTCTCACGCTCGTCTCATCTGTTTCCCCTCTGACAGAGATTAGTCTTACAAGGCCTCGTGTTCAGTCTGAAAACAGCTGTTTCATATACTGCGTTCAGTTTTCTAATTGCTCACAATAAAAAGCTAAGTCCTTTCTTACTTCATCATGGCTAGAAGCAGTTCCCATGCGAATGTCTTGGTTAAAAGAGAAAAATGTATGAGGTAACTATAAACTAAGACTTTCACATCAATTCAATTGTTTTTTTTTGTTAAGAATTACAGGGCTGGGCACGATGGCTCACACCTGTAATCCCAGAACTTTGGGGAGGCTGAGGCGAGAGGATCCCTTGAGGCCAAGAGTTTAAGATCAGCCTGGGAAACAGAGTGAGACCCCGTTTCTACAAAAAAAAAAAAGTAGAAATTAGCCAGGCACAGTGTCGCATGCCTGTAGTCTCAAGCTACTTGGGAAGCTGAGGCAGGACGATCAATCCCTTGAGCCCAAGGGTTCGAGGTTACAGTGAGCTATAATCGTGCCACTGCATTTAGCCTAGGTGACACAGTGACATCCTGTCTCAAAAAAAAAAAAAATGAAAAAAAGAAAAGAAAATTACAGTATAATTCTTCTGTGTTGAAGAGCTTCTGCTGGACAAATTTTCAGTCTTGGTCAGCAGTTTAACTCAAGAACAGACTCTTCTATCTTCACTTCCACCTTAAGTGAATTAGAATGGAGAAGAGAATTCTAAAGTATGAAGAATGTACGCTGTTCTCTGCCCCAATTACACATCTGTCTCACAGCTTGTTAGGCAGCATGATGAATAAGTGTGTCACTGCTCTCCATTGATTTGTGCCTCCATTTTTATATCCATAGTCTATAGAGATTTTCATTGCTTCTCACAAATTGGTTTAAACTTTTAATGGTGATGTATACAGATTTCCTTATCTAAGCACAGACATGATTTCTATTTAGGTCATTTCTGTGCAGTCATTTCCTCTTCCTAGGTCATAGCCCTGTAGTTCTATCATACATAAACTGTCTATTTTAATAGAAACCTGAAGCAGTGGTGGGAGGAGGGGAACGGGAGTCATTTTATCAGAAAGATGCATTGGATCTGCTGGAGAGTGTTCTTGTCTTAGAAACACTAGAAATTCTATTTTTTGGAAATTTCAAATTTTACTAAAATGTGGTCATTGTCAATTACGTAACAGGGGGTTTCGTTTTCAATATAGTGACTATCAGTAATAGTGCTGGAAATATGATAACAGGCCACATTCTAAAAATTCATTTCCTCTTTAATTAGGACCTAACTCTTGGAAGCTCCTTTATGTGAGCTGCCACAAAATCATCTTAAATCACATCATCTAAAAGATATTTTGGGAAAATGCATGGTCTCAAATGGAAGATAATGACAGCTGAGATAGAATTTAGAATGAGCCCCAGCACTTTGGGAGGCCAAGGAGGGTGGATCACTTGAGGTCAGGAGTTCGAGACCAGACTGGCCAACATAGTGAAACCCCGTCTCTACCAAAAATTTAAAAAGTTAGCCAGGTGTGGTGGGGCGCACCTGTAATCCCAGCTACTCAGGAGGCTGAGGCAGAAGAATCACTTGAACCCAGGAGATGGAGGTTGCAGTGAGCCGAGATCACGTCACTGCACTCTAGCCTGGGCAATAGAGTGAGACTCTGTCTCCAAAAAAAAAAAAAAATTAGAATGACCACGAAGTTGATGAATAATACCTCAGTCTCATTCTAGTAAGAAACCGTTCCTCCTTGTGGGAATTAGAGCCCTGCCCCAGAACCCTGACTCTGAGGTTTGAATTCCGTTATGTACTGACAGTCCCCAGTACACTCATGGTTCTATGGTGCCAGCACAGGAGTGGCTGATGACAGAGGCTGACATGTCATGCACATCATTCTGTCTATTTCATTGTTTAGTGTCTCTTCCTTGGTAAATGCTCTCTGATAGGTGTTACCAGGCAATACAAAGATCACACGCCTGATACTACTATGTGTCCATCCATTTGCCTCTTTCCTAGACATCTCGTCCGTAGCCTTTCAAACTTTCTCCTCCTGGATCCCTGCATATGTACACAGTGTATATAATGAACTGTAATTAAATCAACTACATAATTTACTTATTGATTAGGTCTCTTTTAAACTATTTCTTGTGAGTTCAAGAAAGCAGAGATCTTTGTAGTTCTTTTGTTTTGTATTTTAATTACTACTGTATCCCTAGCACTTATAATAGTGTGTGGCAGATAACAAGTACTCAGTAAATAGTTACTGGGTGAATCCATACTAAATATAAATCTTTGTCAATTATTATATGTGTGAGAAATATCTATTCCTAGTTAGAGGCTGGTCTTTTCATTTACTTTATTGTAAATGATGTTTGAATGAACAGAAGTATGGAATTTTAATGTAGTTAAATTTATCAATCCTTCCCTCTATATTAAGCTATTTTTTGTTTCTTATTTAAGAAATTCTCTGCTGCAAAGTGATAAATATGTTCTGGTATATTTTCTTCTAGCCCATCTTTCCCCCACTGATCTGCAATGACATTTTTGTTGTTAGTTAACTATTATTATCAGTGAGTCTGTTTCTAGTCTCTCTATTTTGTTTCATTGTCTGGCTATCCTTTTTAAAATAAATTTTTTTAGAGACAGGGTCTAACTCTGTTGCCCAGGCTGGAGTGCAGTGGCACAATCATGGCTCACTACACCCTCTAACTCCTGGGCTCAAGTGATCCGCCCCAGCCTCCTGAGTCACTGGAACTACAGGCATGGGCCATCACTTCTGGCTAATTAAAAAAGTTTTTTTTAAGAAATGGTGTCTTACTATATAGCCCAGGCTGCCCTCAAACTCCTGGCCTTCCTCCCACCTCAGTCTCCCAAAGCACTGGGATTACAGGTGTGAGCCACTGCACCCGGCCTATCTATTTATTTTTATTTACCACTATTTATTTTTAATTGCTGGACAGTTTGACAAGTCCGGTTTGAGCTAGTTATAATCACATCCCATTTGCAAGGGTTGTTTGTCTTGTTCAAAGGACAATGAGTACAGCCAATGTCAACAGAAGTTGTTTTTCTTTCTTCAAAGAGAAGGGATGTGCCAGGATGGAGAGTGCCTGCATTCCTGCCCGTCAGGGTACTATAGACACTGAGCCCCAGATATGAACAGATGTGCAACTTCTCTTGGAGAAAACAAAATAAAAAGTGTATCATTGGTCCATGTTCAACTGCCCATCATAAAAACAGAAATACATCATTGGATAGGCAACTTCATTCAAAAGTCAGTGCCACGGCAAGCAAGAAATTAGAAGCTTATTAAAATAAGATAGAATTTTGAGCTGGGCACAGTCGTTCATGCCTGTAATCCCAGCACTTTGGGAGGCCAAGGCGGGTGGATCACTTGAGGTCAGAAATTCAAGACCAGCTTAGCCAACGTGGCGAAACCCTGTCTCTACTAAAAATACAAAAATTAGCCAGATGAGGTGGGGGGTGCCTGTAATCCCAGCTACTTGGGAGGCTGAGGCAGAAGAATCACTTGAACCCAGGAGGCAGAGGTTGCAGTGATTTGGGATCATGCCACTGCACTCCAGCCTGGGTGACAGAGCAAGACTCCGTCTCGATAAAAATAAATAAATAAAATAAAAATAAAATAAGATGGAATTTTGACCCATTGAGAAAGAATTAATAATAATAATTACATCTAATTTCTGGACATTGAATAGCTAATAAGCCAACCTACTTACGAGCATCTGTTTTCTGGATGAGCTTCAACTGTTGCAAGTGGATTTTTTTTCCTTGGACTACTGGTTGTCAAACTGTCGTGTGAATCAGAAGAGTTTAATACAGATTGCTGAAGTTTTTGATTTGTAGGTCTGGGATGGGACTTGAGAATTTGCTTTTTACCAAGCGTCCGTGTGATGTTGATGCTGCTGGTTCTGGGACCACATTTTGAGAACCTTTGTTGTCAATAATGTGCCCACAGCTGCATTATTATTTTTTTATTTTCCCAAGAATTAATGCCATCAGATATAAATAGTATATATTAATACTGAATGACATATTAGAAAGATTTGTTTAAAACGTAATATTGGGAATAGAAACATGAATATTTTGAACTTAAAATAAATGTTGCAGTGATTTTTATTAAAGTAATATGAATATTGACCTCCAAAACTTTGATGATAGTGTTTGATTCTTTAACGTGAATTACTTTCTTACATTGTGAAAACTTAGAGCATATTCTTCCTCAGGCCTAAGTGCTGTATAGGAATTATTAAGTGAGTACTTTTAACAGTAATTCTCCATATGCAAAACAGCATTTTTACTAGTCTGTACTTACAACTTTCAAATTTGCTTTCATCCAAAAGGAAGAGAATTAGAGAAATGATTTTAGTAAGAAATACTAAAATCAAAAAGATAGGTAATATTTAAGCAATCATTGTAGTATTCCCAACAGTGTTATAGATGAAATTTTAAGTTCTCTGGGTTATAACTTGCTTTCTGATGCCATTATAAACCTGATGGCTGAGACACTGGTCTATCACCCATTAGGAATATATGCTGAAATTCTTGGCTTTCAGTTTTTAAAATACGGCTTAATTTTATGTTTGCTTAAAATTGGTTTGTTTTAGCCGGGTCATATCTTGGGTCCCACACATATGCTTACTCACAATGCTTATGTCAGGCTGAGCACGGTGGCTCACGCCTGTCATCCCAGCACTTTGGGAGGCCGGGGTGAGTTTGAGCCCAGCCTGGCCAACATATCAAAACCACATCTCTACTAACAATAAAAAAATTAGCCAGGCCCAGTGGCACTCACCTGTAGTCCCAGCTACTCGGGAGGTTGAGGCCCGAGAGGCAGGAGAATCGCTGAACCGAGGAGGCGGAGGTTGCAGTGACCGAGATGTCACCACTGCACTCCAGCCTGAGCGACAGAGCCGGACTCCCTCTTAAAAAAAAAAAAATTATTATTTAGTTTTATATTCTCTATCTGTTCATGAGAAAGACTAAAATAATGATGAAGAAAACATTTTAATATGGTATATGAATAGTAATAAAATAATATGGTATGTCTCCAAAATCGGAATCTAATGGTACCGTATTTGTATTATAGCTGATTCGTTACAAAAAGCAGTCCTGGCTTACTGGAAAATTCACATTTTAAAAGTCGATCAGTTGCATTGTTTCTGGAGAATGTTAGCTTTACTGAAAGTATAAAAGTTTCATTGTTGTAGACACCAGGCCCTAATAAAAACAAGTAAAAGAAGAAACAGTTTGTTACAGGTAGAACTGAATAAGTGAGGTACCACTGAAGAATTAAAGATATCTCACACATATTTTGATTAATTAAATGGTGAATAAGAACTTGTTTTATCTCATTATTCAAGTCACTAAAATGTTAAACAGGTAAAACAAAAAGGCAATTATTACAAGTTTTTACGTAAAACTGTAAGATTTTTTAAAAAGTAAAACACTACCCCATACGCACTGAGTTCATTTGGCTGGTATTGATTCTGAATATATATTTTATAAGATTTCTTTGGCCTTGACCTGCAAACTAAACACAGACATTTTCTCAATTAGTCATTTTCAGGTTTATTGCCTAAGATGCTAATTGAAATTCAGGGCAGGGAAAAATACATCATTGGCCTTTGTATATCTTTGAAAGGCCTCCTGATGGGACCCTGCTCCGTATAAAGACTTCTCTTCTCTGCAGACTGAAAGGGACCCTGTGTGTGAAGTGTGTTCAGTGGGGTCTTCAAGGAACAACATAGAGAGCAGCTGTTGGCCAGCCGGAAGCCACCATGCGCTGTCCTCAACAGAGCAACTCCAGGCTGTATGACCCCCGTGCAATTAGGCACCAAAAGAAGATGCTCACACTTTCCAAAATCCTTTCCCAGGGCTGGGGGAAGGGAGCCAGACTTGGAGCCCCTATGTGGAACTTAGTCTCCAAGGAAAGAAAGCATGTTTTCATCCTCCAAACACTCATTTTCTCCCTGAATTAGTGTCCTTTCTTTGAACCATATGAGACTTTGCTCAGAGCTGGAGGGTATGGCCCCTTGGTTCTGTTTCCACAGTGCTTCCAGCCCTATCCCGTTTGGACGCCCCCAAAATGAGGAGCTTATCTCTTTGATTTTGTGAAAGAAAATGCATAGGTCGTCTATTTGGGGCTTCTGAAAGTTGTTAGGCCCTGAAGAAGGTTGACTGGGAGACTGAGTGGGGAGTGACAGAGCATGACCTTAATTACTGACCTTTTGTTATAGATTAACTTCCTTCCTATTTTATTGTTCCTGGCTCAGACCAGATAGCACTTGAGATAAAAGACCCCTTGACTATTACATCCTTAATGTGGAATGTTAAACACTCCCTTCCTCAAAGGAATCACTGCCTAAAACCAGTCAGATTGCTGTAACTATGCACTAACCTTGTGTGGAAAATGCTGTCATCCTGTTAAGCTTCCCCAGACCTTGCCTGTGTAAACAACCCTCAAACCTCTCAGATTCAGAGCACTAACCCCATCTTTTTGAAGTCCTCCTGGGTGACCCTCCTCAAACTTTGTGCTCAGTACCTTAATCCTATTGCCTGGATCACGATTTAAAGTTGATAATTTTCAGAGAACTCTTCATTTTCTCCTTGCATATTTTATTGTTTCCTTTCTATCTGTTTTTCTTTTACTTACTGCCTGAAGCCAAGAGACAATGTCAAGGTTTCTTAGTGAAAGGAGCTCATACTTAGGGGTTCCTGGGTCAAAACCTACATCTCTCATTTCTTAGCTCTATGACCTACCCGTTTCCTTAATCTCTCTGGGCCTCAGTTTACCCATTATTGTAGTAAAATATGTACAAGTTACTTTTATTTAACTACTTATGCCATATTTAATTCCCAACCACTAATATTACATATTAGTTATATATTGTTAAATCGTAATGTTCTTTCACTATCTCTTTTATGACTGAGAAATTTCTTTCCAATGTATAAATCATATACATGTTGCTCCTGGACCAAACTGAGGGTCAGGCTACTATTTCTCCTGGCCCAATAATGAGATGCAGACAAACTGGTGAAGAAGAAAGTTTTTATTTTTGCATCTGGTTACAGGGAGAAGGCCTGGAAATTATCACCTCACCAACTCAAAATTACACAGTTTTCCAGAGCTTATAAACCTTCCAAGCTATGTGTCTACATATAAGTGTGCATTCATCTAAAGACATAAGTGATTAACTTCTTTCAATCTATAACTAAGGTCTGAGTCCTGAAGACCTTCCTCTGGAGCCTCAGTCAATTTACTTAATCTAAATGGGTCCAGCTGCTGGGGTGATTACCCTTATCTTGTCTCCTGCTAAATCACAGAGGTTTGGGGAGTTCCTTCAGACCCCCAATAAACTTGTTTGTGGAGGCCTGGGGAGTTTCTTCAGACCCACAATAAAACTTGTTTATTCCAGTCTGGCCAACATGGTGAAACCCCGTCTCTACTAAAAATACCAAAAAGTTAGCCGGGCGAGGTGGCATGCACCTGTAATCCCAGCTACTAGTGAGACCTGGCCTGCCACAATATGGTTAGGGAAACATATTAAAACATTTTTAAAAATCAAGATTTTTTCATTTCAATGGACTTGTAATTGATTGAAAAGTTTATTTTGAGTTCCATGGTCTTGTAGACTCTTGTAGAGGGTTTAGATTGGAAAATAAGTAATGACAGTGAAGCAGTTGTTATGTTCGTATAAAAGAAAGAAAAGAAAAACCCACAAGACTTTAGTTGGTTTTAAAAGTCTATCTGCAAAGATGTAGTTTATAGAAAAATTCAGTTCCAGATGTTTCTCATTGTTCTGGAGTGTGTGAAGAAGAGGCCTAAGAATATTCTTAGGAAGGCAAAAACTTTCAGATGCAGTCCATATACTTGACACCTCTGTTTCACTTTTGCTGACTTGTATAGTCTGATTTTTGGTCACTGACAGGCTCAGCATCATGAGTATGCAAGATGTAAGGGAGGCAGGACCTTGTCCTTTCGGTGGTGTCTTCCTGGGTGGCTGCCAGAGTTCATCATTATTGCACTCTACTCTCATAGCCTCAATTTCTGTTTTTGTTTGCTTTTACTGAAATTGGGGTAGTGACACAGAGTGAGATCACTGAAAAGACTCACAAGATTCCCAAGGGTATACTGGTAGAGTATAAACGGGAGGATAAGGTACAGCAGGAGAAAGCAAGCGCCAGCAGACACAGAAGGGGCTGAGACTTCTGCGAGCAGCGCCTTTCCTCAGGCTCACTGGGTGTGCTCTGTGTTCAGGTGTGAACCCCCAAGATGCGTGTTTTCAGGGAAGCCAAGATACAAGTATACAGAAAAGCCTTTATACCCCCGTCACATTGCTAAAACTGGATGATTAAACTACGTACCAAGCCATCTATAAATTTCAGTAATAATGACCAGCTAGCAGAGGGTGCCTCAAGGCAGTTTCAGACTTTAAATAACAGTAGAAAGCACTAGCTAGTCCATTTCATCCTTACCATTGTTGCAGAAATTTCTCCTTAGTTCAGCTAAAACCGGGTTCTTGTCACACAGCCGGAAAAGATTAGGCTCAGGGACACATAGAAGGGTGAGGGGCGAAAAGGAGAAAGAACTCTCAGCAAAGCGAGGGGGAGTCTTGCCAACAGGCGCTCCTCCTCACTGATTCAACACCAGGCCACCACACAGGAACTGAAGAGGCCAGGCTCCTCCCACTGAACGAGAGTGAACTTCTCTTGGCTCCACCCTCTTCCCCTAGTGTGCAGGTGGGCATTTTTCAGAGAGAATCAGCTGAGAAAGGGCAGGCTTCATCTGGGACCAGGACTCCAGTTGTTCAGCCTTCAGGCTGTTTTAGACTTGAAGGCAGGGTTTCATGGGGGACCTTGGTAAGGAGAGTTCTTTTCAACACTTCAATGTAGATTGTAAGAGGTAGAAAAAAAATTGATCACATTTAACATATAGTTACTTAAAACACACATCTTTGAGTTTTCTAGACTTCTAATATAGTTGTAGAAAATCGGAGTGGCAGCCAACTTAAGACGACAGATCAATACCTCGAAGTCTGTAACTTTAATAAGAACATTGGAAGTGAAATTCTGTATTAGTTACCCTATTGTACTCACATTCATGGAATACTGAAAGCCTTCATACAGGAAAGATTCTGGAAACACATTTTGATAGTCAGGGTCACAGATATTGCTCTGTCTCAGTAACCAGGTTTTCTACTTAAGAAAGTTATTTAAAAGGCAATGAGTGGCCGGGCACAATGGCTCAAACCTGTAATCCCAGCACTTTGGGAGTCCGAGGTGGGCAGATCACGAGGTCAGGAGATCGAGACCATCCTGGCTAACACGGTGAAACCCCGTCTCTACTGAAAATACAAAAAAATTAGCCGGGTGTGGTGGCAGGCACCTGTATTCCCAGCTGCTGGAGAGACTGAGGCAGAAGAATGGTGTGAACCCAGGACGCGGAGCTTGCAGTGAGCCGAGATCTCTCCACTGCGCTCCAACCTGGGCAACAGAGCATACTCCGTCTCAAAAAATAAAAAAATAAAAATAAAGGGAATGAGTATTCAAAATGTGAGCAGCTATTGCTACCATCAGCTCCAGAATCAGTTCTGAAGAATTTGTAGGAAGTCATCTTGAAAATAATAAAGCAATATGTTTTTCAGAAATAGCATTCACTAAATCATAATCTGAGGCCACTTTACTGAGGCATTTATATTTATATTATTAATTTGTTATTTACACAGAAAGGGAAACTATGACCTAAAGACAGAGGTACCAATAATCTGATTAGTATTAGCCATCCCATTCCAACAACAAATCACTTTAATAAGGCATTTTTAGAAGCAGCAAAGCATAGTGGTTAAGAACATATGTTCTAGAACTAGACAGTCTGGGTTTGACTCCTGATGCCACTTATTTTATTCCAAAACTTTGGGCAAATTATTACATAACCTACCCATGCCTCAATTGGCCTAACTGTAAAATGGGACTAATAATGGTGTCCAACTCATAGGATTGCTATGCAGGCTAAAAGGTTAAAAGAGTTTTATATTTCTAAAACAATGTGCTTGTAATAGTCTTGGCACATTGTAAACATTGTTTAAGTGTAAACATTGTGTAAGTGTTTAATAAAAACAAATAAATTCGTGCTTATAATTGAAGATTGCCATATAAGATACACATTCTAGTGATCTATATGTTTATCATTAGATATATGATGTATATACACACTCATATTTCAGTCCCCTGAGGGATTAACTTTTAATTCCTTGATTTGCAAATCAAGTTGTAAATTACATGTATAAATAAAGTACCTTTGTAGTGATTTGTTCATTATAAAATTATGCTAACTATGTTGGTTTTCATGTGGAATAAGCTAGCTTTATAAATAAAGTTTGAAAGTAAGTAAGGTATAAAGGAACCCTGAAGGGATAGATAAGATACTAGGAACAGTGGTTCGGGAGTGAGGATGAGAAGTAGACTGATGTGGAACAAGATGGGAGTTAGATTTTTTTTTACTCACCGTCTATATTTTTATAATTTCTGGGTCTAGAATCAGCATCTCCTCATCCTAACTTGTTGGTATGATGAGTTAGAGTCATATCTACCTGCTGTTAGTTTTTTCAAAGAATCTTCAAATGGCTCCTGATGCTAAAGGAAATTCTGAAGGAGCACTCTCCAATGCAGTTATTTCCTACAGAAGCTTTTAAGGGATTTTTTTTTTTTTAAACTGCCTCTTTTTAAAAAAAAAAAAAAATGTCAGCTTTTATTTTAGATATAGGGGTACATGTGTAGGTTGTTATATGGGTATATTGGACCCAGGTAGTGAGCATAGTAACCAATAGGTAAAAAAAAGACCTCTTAATCAAGAGGGTAGCTCATTACTATTTACAAAGTGCTTTTAAACATTCTTTTTCGTTTTTTTCTGACAACTCTGGAGTTGAAAAGAAAAGCTTCCCCCCTACTTTTAGAAGAAAACTGACAGTCCCAGAAATGTTTTGGTGTAAGTCAATCTAGGAACCCGGGTCCATGTCCAGAACTGTTTACCACTCACCTCTTTATAAAACAGTAACTGTGGCCAGGCACGGTGGCTCACTCCTGTAATCCCAGCACTTTGGGAGGCCAAGGGAGGTGGATCACTTGAGGCCAGGAGTTCGAGACCAGCCTGGCCAACCTGGTGAAACCCCATGTCTACTAAAAATACAAAAATTAGTTGGACATGGTGGCACACACCTGTAATCCCAGCTACTCAGGAGGCTGAGACAGGAAAATTGCTTGAACTGGGGAGGTGGGGATTGCAGTGAGCTGAGACCACGCCACTGCACTCCAGCCTGGGCGACAGAGTGAGACTCTGAGACTCCATCTTAAAAAACAAAAACAACGGTAACAGTTACTTCTCTGAAGCTGTTATTTTTTATCCTGTCACATATACCAAAGACTTCATTTGGGTAACTATATTCATGATTATTTTAAGCTTTCTTTTTCATTACCAATAGTTGGACTAACCTTTATTTTCTGGATGGTAAAGATGTTTTATAGTAACAAAAACAAACAGCTAAATCAGTCCATCCAGGTACCCTGTTAAAGCTTCAAAGACTCTGGATCAGAATAATCTCTACTATAAACACATACCTAAAGAATAAACAAAAATGCTATTGCTAATAACTCTCAGTCCCTTGAGGGATTAACTTTTAGTCCCTTGATTTGCAAATCAAGTTGTAAATTATATTAATACCCCCCTTTCTGTACCTTTCCTTTGGGATGATGCTTATCTAGCGTTTTGCTATCTTGAATACCTTCTCCTTTCTCATCCCTATATTTTTTCATTCTTTATTTGAATATAATTCCATTTTAACACATTACCTTAATGCATACCATTATCTACATTTTTGCTCACTTCTTTCCCTTTCACAGCACCTCTTCTCAATAAAAGTCTATATATAGTGTGTTCCCATGGTGATGGGAACTAAAATTACTTATAATCAATGGTTTCTATGTTGTTGCTGCTGCTTATCTCTTGGGTTAGGCCACTCTTTACAGCCAAGTCACAGTTAAGTCTGTGTAGGTGAGATGAAACCATATTTGCCAGAGATTGAACTACTTCTGGAATATTTGTGAATCCGGCCTTCACCATTATTGCACCATCTAGATTTCACATCTGTTTAGTGTATTACCAATATTTTCTTTTTCCATATAATGAATTCTTTTATTGCAGTAATTGTGGTATCAGGGCACCATGCATATTCATAGTTATAAGAAGATATTATCAGAGAAGAAAATTGTCATACCATCATTCATTATGGTGCTTTGCATCTTTAAATTTTAAACAGAGAAAGAGAAAGAACAATCAAGCTAGTAAGCAAGAGAGAACCAATCTACTTTGGGCAATGACCAATGGTTTCTTGATTTCAGGGTAGATTATAGAAAAGAGAAAAGATTGTAGCATTTTATATCTGCAAAAGCTTATTCCAAAACAAATCAGTAAATCCAAGTTACAATACCCAGGTCAGAAAGTCACATTTTTATTAATAAAAAATAACTTGCAGGCTGGGCGAGGTGGCTCACGCCTGTAATCCCAGCACTTTGGGAGGCTGAGACCAGTGGAACACGAGGTCAGGAGCTCGAGACCATCCTGGCTAACACAGTGAAACCGCATCTCTACTAAAAGTACAAAAAAAAAAAAAAAAAAAAGCCGGGCGCAGTGGCAGGCACCTGTAGTCCCAGCTACTCGGGAGCCTGAGGCAGGAGAATGGCGTGAACCCCGGAGGTGGAGCTTGCAGTGAGCTGAGAACACGCCACTGCACACCAGCCTGGGCAACAGAGCGAGACCCCGTCTCAGATAAATAAATAAATAAATAATAAAAAAATAACTTGCAGCCCATTGAGTGAACTTTAAATGATCATGCTACTTTGTGAAATAGAATATCACATTACTAGATCTGCTGTGTGCTGGACAAATGCCAGCACTATGCAGTACTTTGCTGATATAGTGTGGAATAGATTTTGTGCTGCAGCAAAGCTGTCTATAGTCTTCAAAAAACAAAGGTTATATGAGCATTAACCAAACTGTTTAAAATCTTACAGTTTCAAAGGACCATATGTTCTATGATTCCATTTGTATGAAATTTCCAAAATAGGCAAATCTATAAAGATAGAAAATAGATTAGTGGTTGCCTAGGACTTGCGGGGATAGAAGCATTACGGGGTCGGGGCAGCGGCCTTCCCTAAAAGATACAGAATTTATTTTCTAGGTGATAGAAATGTTCTAAATTGATTGCAGTGATGGTCACAACTATGTGACAATATTAAAAATCATTCAATTGTATACTTTAAATGAGAGAATTTTAAGTATATGAATTATATCTCGATAAAGTGATACTAAAAGAAAGATCTGCCCCAAAAAACTTTCCTGTAAAAATACATGTTCCACCCATTTAAAATGCAATGTCAGTATTTATTCATCTATTTTATTGCTTAAAATCATATGTGTTCTTTTACTATCCTTTTGCACAAAGAAGAAAAAATATAGATCAGAATATAAGAAGACAAGTCATTTATGATTGATTTTGCACCACTTATTTCAACTGTTTAAAATAAAAGGGCAGATTTTATGTTGCTGTCAAGGTTTTGCTTGTGATAAGTGTTTGAAGTGAGGCACTGAAATGTGAACTGGTTGTGAGATGGGCTCTCCTTGGCTTCTAATGGAGGCAGGTATCCCATGGGACAGATGCTTGTATTGCTTCAAATTCATTGTAGGAAAATTAACCCTTCATGGTGCCACTTTCTTCAGAGCAAGGTTTGCATATGAATTAAAGTGAAAATTGCCAGACTCGGTGGCTTACACCTGTAATCCCAGCACTTTGGGAGGCCAAGGCGGGTGGATCACCGGGGTCAGGAGTTCGAGACCAGCCTGACCAACATGGCGAAACCGCAACTCTACTGAAAATACAAAATTAGCCAGGCATGGTGGCGCATGCCTGTAATCCCAGCTACTTGGGAAGCTGAAGCAGGAGAATCGCTTAAACCCAGGAGGCGGAGACTGTGGTGAGCCAGAATCGTGCCATTGCACTCCAGCCTGGGCAACAAGAATGAAACTCTGTATCAAAATAAATAAACAGTGAAAATTATGCAGTATGGGTTTCATTGTAGTTTTACTACTCTTGTGTAGAGGAGGAAAAATTTCTCTACTACCTTCTTACAATCTCAGGCTAGGCCTAAGAATTAAATTTCTATAATATAGATTAACAGAAGAAAAGCATACAAGTTTTATTATAATTTTACATGTACATGAAAGTCCTCACAACACAATGAAGACCCAAAGAAGTGACCAGAAGTAGCAAACTTATATGTCTTTTAGACAAAGAAATGATAAATGTGTGAATAAGTGATAAGACAAAGCAGTTTGGATTAGAGGCAGTAAATTGTGAGGAAGTCACTAAAAGTATAGAGGGGGAAACTAATGGAAGATGAGGGATATTTTAGTAAGTTTGTACAGATCTATTTCAGAGGCAATTCCAAGTCTCTGGTGATAAAGATGTTCTTTTCTTCCTGGTACAGGGAGGGCACCCTTCTCCTGGAAATTTTAATGGTGTGTTTTTAAGTAGAAAGGGGGAGGTCAAAAGGCTTTCCTGCATCTGCTATTTCTCCATTGCTTTCAGCTCTAAATAATCAACATGCCAAAGTGGCATATTTTGGGGTGGCATGTCCTGAACTCCTTCACTTGTTTACTCACTTATTGCTAATCAGGACTTGATCATCTTTGTCTCACCCCTTTTTACAGCCGTGCAGCCCTATGCTTTTTATTTTATGCCATTATTTAAATCTGATATTCCATTGAGTTCTCTACAGTTGGAAGGGGTCTAGGTTGGGCTACCTTTGGATTGTTCAAAATGCCTTTTTAAAAGGGCAGAGGTCTTATGGTCAAATCAATTTAGCAAATGGTGCATACCACATCTTGCTCTTAGAAAGTCTCAGTGCTCACTAGCATATTAAAGGTTCTGAGAAATCCAGAAGAAGAAACAAGTATGTAACTTTATTTAACCTAATATTTCCCAAACTTATTTTTAGTGACTCATAGAAACACTCCGTAGAACTAGCCTCTGCGGAACACACTATGGGAAATAGTGTTCCGGAGTCATAAGTATCTCCCCCTTTATCACCTTACTACTCTTTCCCAGCTATGACAGATCTTTTTATATTTCTTTTTTTCTTGCCGAACATGTTTGTTTTAAGCCACAATTCAAACTTGCTACATTTACTTTTTCCTGGTTATTGCCCAGTTGTTAAGTCTGGATTGCCCTGGGAAGATGCTGATTACATGGTGCTCTGAATACCTTTCATTCTTCACCAGTAACTCTCCTAAAGATTTGTGATGCACACATTACTGCCCAGCAGAGAACTGAGCTTGCCTCGTTGCAGTCTCAGAAGACAACCCTTCTGTGTCCATCAGCTTGTTATTGGCTGGCACCACAGAGATGTATTTCTGTGTCCCTCATTAATTGTAACCAACCCTAAGAGAGACAAGGTGTATCAGGCATGTATATACCTTACAATGGATAAGTTTGTCAGATACTTTCCCTTAGTGCATATTTTTTAAAGAGTATATTTTTTAAAGTATAAATACACATGGAATGGATGTAATCAATAAGGGTTTTTAAACACTGGAGAATTTTACATGGGGCCTGCTTTGTAGACATCCTTTTTTTTTTTTCAATCTATGAACTCAAATATATGAAATCTATCTGTACCCTCCTTCTTTTGGCTGCCCAACTAAGCTCATCCCAACAACGCTTCCCAGCTTTCTTCAGGCCACCACCAATCCAATCCAGGCTGGAAGTGATGAGACTGAGCTGTGGAATACAAGGAGTGTGCATGGGGCACTCTTCTAGATCTTGGGGATATAGTAGTAAACCGTTACTGACAACATGCTCTCACGGCTCTTAGATCA
The DNA here is from genome assembly GCF_008728515.1 of Papio anubis. NCBI lineage: Eukaryota > Metazoa > Chordata > Mammalia > Primates > Cercopithecidae > Papio > Papio anubis. The sequence continues at coordinate 31,017,040 of NC_044984.1, forward strand.
AGTGGGGGAAAGATAGCCAATAAACACACAAAGAAATCAAATCTTGATAAACACTTTTCAGATCACTAAAATCAGATTATGTGAGTGTGACCAAGTGACTGCTATAGAAGGAATGGTCTTGGAAAGCTGCTTTTGGAGATGAGAGTTAGGTTGAGGATCCTAGTGAAAAGACTGTGAACAAGGAGAAAGAAATCCAGGCAGAGGAGACAGCTGCTGCAAAAACTCTAAAGCAAGACCCAGCTTCAGGTCTTCTTCTCCTTCTCCTTCTTTCTTTTCTTCTCCTTCTCCTTCTTCTTCCTCTTCTTCCTTCTTCCTTCTTTCTTCTTCTTTCTTCTCCTTCCTTCTTGCTTCATCTTCTTCTTCCTTCTTTCTTCTTCTTCTTTCTTCTTTCTTCTTTCCTTCTCCTCCTCCTCCTCCTCTTCCTCCTCCTTCTTCTCCTTCTTCTCCTCCTTCTTCTCCTCCTCCTTCTCCTCCTTCTTCTCCTCCTCCTTCTCCTCCTCCTTCTTCTCCTCCTTCTCCTCCTCCTCCTCCTCCTCCTCCTTCTTCTTCTTCTTCTTCCTCTTCCTTTTTTTTTTTTTTTTTGACACAGGGTCTCACTCTGTTGCCCAGACTGGAGTGCAGTGGCATGATCTCATCCCACTACAGCCTCCACCTCCTGGGCTCAAGTGATCCTCCCACTTCAGCCTCCCAAGTAGCTGGGACTATAGGCACACGCCACCATGCCCAGCTAATTTTCGTATTTCTTGTAGAGTCTGGGTTTTGCCATGTTGCCCCGGCTACACCTTGAAGTCCTTTGAACCAACAGAAGGCCAGGGAGGGGAGCAAAGTGGATGAGAGATGAGTGGGAAAAAGATACCTCCTGAGCTCTTTCAAGGAGGTCAGGGCAAGTCGCATAGGGTTTTGTTAACCCTGACATGGATTTGAGAATCATTAGCACACAAGTAGGTATCTAAAGCTGGAGGCCTGGATGAAGTTGCCTTTGGGAAGTGAGGAAACAGCAAAAGGAGAGGCTTGGTACAGACCTGGATGGCTCAGCCTTTAGAGGTTGAGCAGAGAAGAGGGGACTGCAAAGAAGCAGCCAGGCAGGTGAGAGTTCAGATGTCTGGGAAGCCATAGGAGAAAGTGTTTCCAAAAGTAGTGGCACATGCTGTTGAAGAAGTCCAGAGAGAGGAAGATACAGAGGTGGCCACCAATCCAATGACAGCGTGCAAGTTGTCAATGACTTTGACAAGCCCAAGTTCGGTGCTCTTTGGGAGGATTGGGGAGGAATGTGGTTTAAGAACAGACGTTCATGACCATAGAAGTGAAAATATGAATGTAAAGGTTAAGGTTTGTTTGTTTTAAGATGGGACTTACTGTCTTTAAACCGTCTGCAGTAGAATGGAAGAAACTATTGATATGAAGGTGGGGATAGAAGCCATATCTCCTTGGGGTTTTTTCCCCCTTAAGGAAATATGAGGCAAGGTTTTCAGGGAGGGAAGATGGACTGATTGTAGGAAGAGAGAGAAGTAAATAACTTGCTATCCTGTGAACACATATGACCACTAGACAGTATTTACAGCCTAGTAGAATTTGGGAGATTCAGGACTTTTTGATTTTTTTAAGTCCATCACTCATATCAGTGATTTTGACCAAATTTAGTTAATACCAAAGTCAGGATCTGAACCTGGGGATGTCTTGTTCAGAGTCTGGGCACTTTACCAGTCCACTCCACTACCTCTCCATGAGTTACAGCTGAAACCAGTCCCCAGTCAGCACAGATCTGTCATTTCTCCAGTTCTCCTCAGCTATGAGCATGCATAGAGAAGGCAGAGAGTTAGGTTTTATTACCAAAAGAGAGAGAAGAGACAGAATTAAATGTGTTTACAAGCCAGTAAGTATGCAATGATGGTGAAATCAAAGAAGTGAAGAATGAGTGTTGTAGATAATGAGCAAATTGGGAATCAAAGGATAGGAAACGATGAGGTGGAAGAGTGAGTGGTTTGATTGGAAGAACTGGAGAGCCTGATTTGGAAGAATCAGAGGTGCAGTTATTGGTGATAACATGACAAATGATATGGGTGTGAGTGGCTCATGTGGGTACAGGAGCAGATCACCTGTGTTGGGAAGGTGGCGGATTGAGAAGTCTGGGCCTGTCCCATGGATCTGACATCCAGGGGTCCCAGCCTTCTTGTTTTCTACAAAAGAGAAACTCAGAGCCTTGTGCCCCTGGAATTTTCAAATAAAGCATGTCCTTGTCCCAAGGTATAGAGAATAGCAGCCGTGCAACCAACAATGTCATTGGGCTCACTTGGGCTACAGTGGGTCGCCCTTCTCCTTCCCTGCCCTCCCTCTACCCCGAAACTTTCCTTACCTACTGAAGGTCTGGCCTTCTTGGCCCCAGCACAGAAATCCCTGTGGGATGGGGAGCAAGGGGAAGTGTTGTCCACTCCTGTCTGCAACAAAAGAAGAGTTCATTTTTGGCCCAATGAACGACACTGAATATTAGGGTCTTAGACTGCCAGAACTCCTGGCAGTGGCACTCCCTGGGAGAGAAGCGAGAAGGCCTGTTCCCACACCCCCCTCTCCAGCTTTCTCCACCTGGACCAGACCAGCTGTTCTCCTTTACTCCCCTCTAGGATCCAGAAATTCCTGGTTTGACTATTAAAAGTAACACTACTTACAATTATTTATAGGATACGTCGTTAACTCTCACATTCACTTTGTTATAAAATTTCTTTTTTCTATAACAACTCTAGGTACTTTTATTGTTATTAGGCCATTGTTCTTTACTCTTTGTTTTCTTGTATTATCACATCAGTCAGCTACCAAATCCTGTTCATTCTAACCGAGATGTTCCCTCATCTGTCCCCTCCGCAGCATTCTTTATGTCTTCTCTCATGTTGGGCCATCAGAGCAGCTGCTTAATTTGTTCTGTTTGACCTTTCTTGCTAAAGTCCACCCTCGCGACTCTCAACAGAGTCACTGGGCAAAACATAGGTCTGATCGTGTGGCTGCTTTGCTTAAAAGTCTTTGATGGTTCCCCAGATTCCTTTGTTTAAAGTAGAATTTCCTGCGGGATCTGTCTCAGGTTACTCTGCTCCAACCACACTAAACTGCACTGTTCCCTAAACCACAGCCTAGTTAAGAACTTTAGAGATTCCAAGCGCTGACTATACTTTGGTTCTTCCCACTACTTCAGAGGTTCACAACACTAGACTAATTTAACATTTTATTTTACAAAACAGCACCGAACTTAGGCATATGCGGAAAAAAGCTGTTTTCCAGATTTTTCTGAGTTTCTGTCTTCTCTTTTTCTTTTGATCACTGCCTCAGGTTCTCTGGGGCTCTAAGGAAATCCTCAGTCTGACTGGAGAATTTTAGCACTGCCTGCAACACAAATATAAGGCTACTTCTGTTTGAAGGTTTATCTCTGGCTGGAAAATCTGTCCTCCTCTATCTCCATTTAGTTAACCTTCACTTTTCCTTCAAGGTTCTACTCAATGGTAACTTCCTTTATAAAGCGTTCCCTGGCTCACCCAGGGGTAATCAATTGCTTAGGCTTTTGCGTGTGAACTTCTGCTTGTGTTATCATAAATTATCTGTATGTCTAGCATCCTTGCTCATTTTCCCATGTTATATCATTAAATCCTCACAGTTACGTAACATCTAATCTTAAGTATTAGGATTCCCATTTTGCAGATAGTAAACAGGGGTTTGTTCCCACCTAACCAAGCTATTATTAGTATCTAATGTGACAGTGGGTATAATTAATTTATAAAAGACTAAGAGCATTATAACTCAAGGCAGTGTTATTTTTAATATATGACTCTTTGTGTGGTGACAAGTGTTCATCTGTATTTTTTCTTCTTGCCAATAGTGAAGGAAATTTATGATTCCTAAAGAAATATTTTAATGTTAATTAAAATAAACTATAAGAACGCTGCTATACCCAGGTGCAATGCAAATAATGAGTTGAGTCTATCCCTGCCATCTCAAGCTAATCCCCTCTCCCCTGAGGAGCTGGGACTCAGCTCCCTGGAGGTGAAAAGCTGAAGCTTTCCCCTGTTGTGCCATTTTCTCCCCTTTCTCTCATGCATTATTTTTCTTACTCTGATTATTCTTGATGGGAGTTTTTAGCAGAGCTCAGCATCATCTTATCCCAGGAAGAAAAAAAAAAAAAAATTGTAGGAGAAAATGTATGATGAGTGGTGCAAAAAACAACAGTTGCAATCTTTTAAACTTATTGTGGAATTAGAGAACATGCCCCTAGAATATAATCACTGGCAATTCAAAAACCAAGGATTTTTAGCAAAATAAATAAGACCAGTTTTCTTCCTCTGGGCCTTGTTTCTGTTTATCTCAGTGAGTCTTTCACCTGAACCAGTCTTTGCAGCCCAAACTCTTCCTTTTCCTTAATTAGCATCAGGAGTTTTCATTAGTTATTTTACGAGTTGTTAGTGATCCTCATTAGCTTTGCTGTGGACTTAAATGTTCTTGACATTAACTGTTTCACTGCGTAAGATTTTATGGTTAATTCCCAGAGTATATAAGCCAGATTATTGGCTGTTATATTTTTTACAATGTATATATTCCCATTTCAGAATCTCTTGTATCTTAACATTTTTCTTTACAATTTTATATAAATGATTGGCATCCAGTTCCTTGGGTTCCTGATATCTTTTTTATACATGTTACATAAGGAAAAATAAGTAAATATATATATCAGTCGTTCAGTTTATAGATTTTTCAAGAAAGAAAAAAATTAAGATAATATGTTTCTACAAAAAAAGAATTTAATGAAATACTGCAATTTGACTTTATAGCCAAATTAGGGGAACACTACTGTTTTTCATTCTACACTTATTCCACACTGTGCTCCAAGTATTGCCCAAGGATCAGAAGACAGAAACCAAGTAACTTGATAATATACTGAAGAAGAATTATAACAGGTCATGTTATTTCAGAGATTTAGGTGTATTTTATTTCAAAGTGCATTGTTCTCCCTTTGTGCCTCCTTCTCAAATAACACAACACAGGAAGCTCTCATCTATGTAAAAATATTTTTGTGTGTGATTAACCACTTGTATACCTGTTTTATTATTCCTTCCATGGTCATCGGGGCCTAAAATGTGCCAGGTATTAGGGACATAGGATAACAAGACAGAAAAGGATCATTATATTCAGATGCAAAAAGAAATGTAAGAAATATAAAATGTATAAAAAGTAAGTAACCAGTTTCAAATAATAATCAGTGTCATTCTGTCAACACTTATTTTCTAAGTACATACTCTATGCTAAATACTGATCTATAAAGTAACTCTGATGGGAGAGTGGAGAGGGAGAGGAGCTATTTTATATTAGTTGCTCAGGAAGGTTTCTCTGAGGAGATGACATCTGAAATGAGACCTAAATAACAAGTAAAAGCAGAAGAGTTTTTCAGCTGAGGTTCTGGGAGTCTGTGGATAGATTTCAGTTCTGTAAACTTGGATGGGAAAAATAATTACATCTTTATTTTCATTAAACTCAGACTGAAATTTAGCATTTTCTTCTATTTGAATATAGACAAGAAACCTCAGTAGTAGCACTTGTTACTTTGTTACCAGTAGAAAGTATAGTTGTTTTTTTTTGAGACCAAGTGTCCCTCTGTCGCCCAGGCTGGAGTGCAGTGGTGCGATCTCCATTCACTGCAAGCTCAGCCTCCTGGGTTCACGCCATATTCCTGCCTCAGTCTCCCCAGCAACTGGGACTACGGGCGCATGCCGCCACGGCTGGCTAATTTTTGTATTTTTAGTAGAGATGGGGTTTCACCATGTTAACCAGGATGGTCTCGATCTCCTGACCTTGTGATCCGCCCGCCTCGGCCTCCCAAAGTGCTGGGATTACAGGCATGAGCCACCGTGCCCAGCCAAAAGTATAGTTTTTTAAAATTATATCTCAGTTTTCACAGGTGTCTTGGAATGTTATCATTGCTTTGAAATTATGAGATTTCTTAGATGTGACACTAGATCTGATTCTAATTGTGTTAATGAAGCACATGTATTACTGTATTGATTATATATTACTGGATAATGAATGACCCACAATTTGGGAGCTTTAAATAATAACCCATGATTCTGTTGGTCAGCAGTTTGGGCTGTGCTCAGCTAGGTGGTCATTTTGTTTCGTTTTGTTTGAGACGGAGTCTCACTCTGTCACCCAGGCTGGAGTGCAGTGGTGCAATCTCATCTCACTGCAAGCTCTGCCTTCCAGGTTCATGCCATTCTCCTGCCTCAGCCTCCTGAGTAACTGGGACTACAGGCGCCTGCCACCACACCCAGCTAATTTTTTGTATTTTTAGTAGAGACAGGGTTTCACTGTGTTAGCCAGGATGGTCTTGATCTCCTGACCTTGTGATCCGCCCGTCTCGGCCTCCCAAAGTGCTGGGATTACAGGCGTGAGCCACCGCGCCCAGCCGAAAGTATAGTTTTTTAAAATTATGTCTCAGTTTTCACAGGTGTCTTGAAATGCTATCATTGCTTTGAAATTATGAGATTTCTTAGATGTGACACTAGATCTGATTCTAATTGTGTTAATAAAGAAGCACATGTATTACTGTACTGATTATATATTACTGGTTAATAAATGACCCACAATTTGGGAGCTTTAAGCAATAACCCATGATTCTTTTGGTCAGCAGTTTGGGCTGTGCTCAGCTGGGTGGTTCTTTTGTTTTGTTTTGTTTTGTTTTGTTTTGTTTTGTTTGAGACGGAGTCTCACTCTGTCGCCCAGGCTGGAGTGCAGTGGCGCGATCTCGGCTCACTGCAAGCTCTGCCTCCCAGGTTCATGCCATTCTCCTGCTGCAGCCTCCTGAGTAGCTGGGACTACAGGCGCCCGCCACCACATCCAGCTGATTTTTTGTATTTTTAGTAGAGACGGGGTTTCACTGTGTTAGCCAGGGTGGTCTCGATCTCCTGACCTTGTGATCTGCCTGCCTCGGCCTCCCAAAGTGCTGGGATTACAGGCATGAGCCACCGCACCCGGCCCTCATCTGGGTGGTTTTTAAGGACTTGCCAGGATTGTTCATGTGGCTGCAGTCATCTGGCAGCCCCACTGGGCCAAATAGTCCAAGACGGCCTTCCTCCCATGCCCAGCACTGATGCTGGCTGCAGGCTGGGCCACATGACTCCAACAGGCTACCCTGGGGCTCTTCACATAGTCACAGTGTTACAAGACAGCAAGAACATGAGCCACAAAGCCCCTTGAGGCTCAGGCTCAGAACTCCCCAGCACTTCCACTATCTTCTGTGGGTCGAAACAAATCCAAAGGCCAGCTCAGTCAATTTGAGAGGCAATTCCATGGGTTGTGGCTTCAGGGAAGTGTGATTAATTGGAGGCCGTTACTATACTTATCTATCACCTACCAAGTTCTAATTTTTTTTTTTTTTTTTTTTTCCCCGAGACATGGTCTCACTCTGTCACCCAGGCTGGAGTGTAGTGACATGATCATGGCTCACTGTATCCTTGACCTTTGGGGCTCAAGCAGTCCTCCCACTTCAGCCCCCTGAGTAGCTGGGACTACAAGTGTGCACCACCATACCTGGCTAATTTTTGCATGTTCTTTTTTTGTACAAAATAATCTTCTGGATGGGGCTCCCCATGTTTCCCAGGCTGGTCTTGAACTCCTGGATTCAAGTGATCCTCTCATCTCAGCTTCCCAAAGTACGGGGGTTACAGGCATAAACCACTGTGCCCAGCATATGTCATAATTTTAAAAATTATTATAATAAGTTGGCCAGGCTTTGTGACTCACACCTGTAGTCCCAGCACTTTGGGAGGCCAAGGCAGGTGGATCACTTGAGGTCAGAAGTTCAAAACCAGCCTGGCCGACATGGCGAAATCCTGTCTCTACTAAAAATACAAAAAATTAGCCAGGTGTGGTGGCAGGCACCTGTAATCCTAGCTACTTGGGAGACTGAGGCACAAGAATCACGTGAACCTGGGAGACGGAGGTTGCAGTGAGCCAAGATCGTGCCACTGCTCTCCAGCCTAGGTGACACAGCAAGACTCTCTCTCAAAAAAAAAAATAATAATAATAATAAAATAATATATATAAAAAATAATTTTAATGTGATCAGTGTTTTTTATAATTTTGTCTTTTACACTTTTTAAAATATTATTCTGAGAAGAGGTTCATAGGCTTCAGCACTTTGTCAGAGAGGGTCATGGCACAATATGAGGTTAAGAGCCCTTGATCTAAAGTCAGGGAGTTCTGGAAAGAGGAATAAAGAAGCCTCAAGGCAGAAGCAAGCCGACATGTCCAATGGGATGGAGGAGCAGAAGGAAAGCTCCTGTGGCCAGAGCCAAAGATTGAGGGGCAGAGTGGTTGGAGACAGAGGTAGGACCAGATGTGACTTCGTTGAAAGCTTTTGAAACTTGCAGAGGGACCTTCACTTCCCCACTGCAACACACCACAGAGTGTGAAAAGTAGGTATTGCATGTAAATTGTATTTTGATTTTTTTGGGGTCATTGCTAACTTCTTTTAGTTATCTAGGCAGAAATAAGGAAACTCTTTTTTGCTATTCCATATATGTATTGTGATATCAGAGTCTGTTGTTTAGTTTTTTTGTTTGTTTGTTTGTTTGAGACAGTCTTGCTCTGTTGCCAGGCTGGAGTGCAGTGGTGCAATCTCAGCTCACTGCAGCCTCCACCTCCTGGGTTCAGTGATTCTCCTGCCTCAGCCTCCCGAGTAGCTGGGACTACAGCCTCCATGCCCGGCTAATTTTTGTATTTTTAGTAGAGACGGGGTTTCACCATTTTGGCCAGGATAGTCTCACTCTCGTCTCAATCTCCTGAACTCGTGATCTGCCCTCCTCGGCCTCCCAAAGTGTTGGGATTACAGGCGTGAGCCACTGTGCCCAGCCCCAGAGTCTGTTGTTTCTAAAGGATGATGACTGGGCAGTAGCTTTCTAGAGCTGGGAAAACCACATTTCAACAGGATTACATACCAATATTTACTATTTCATAAATCTAGGCATATTTGCTTAAAATAGTCTCCTTTAGAGAGGCAAGAAACAGAAGCCCATTTTTTGTTTGTTTGTTTTTAGGAAATTCATATAAGCCATTGGTAAGCTTCTTTTAAGTTGGCAAACTCTATTTTCAGAAGACTTCTATGTTGACACTTGTGACCTATAGTAGAACAGAATTGCTTTAAGAGATCAGCATTGATAAAAGCAGAGGGAAGCTGAAAAGGGAGGATTAGGCTAAAGTCAATTGGTGGAGTAGGCATATGTGAATTACTCAAGTGTTGAAGAAATGACTCTGTTGGAGTTACCAGTTTATTATAACGAGAGCTAAAGTGAGAAATGCCAGACTGTCTAGAAGCATTCTGACTAACAAGGAGCTCCAACCCCTTATATATAAATGAGGTTACATATAGCAGGTTGAAAGCAGGTTTCCAAAACAACCAGTTAGTTTGTATAGCTTCAGGATTGATGATTACATTCCATAGGATATTACATTAAATTGATGAAATCTGCACATCTCCAGGGAAGTCCTTACTAGATAGCCAGTGAGCTTTTATGATGATAAGATACATAATGGATAAAAATTTTCTGATGCCAGAAAAGCTTCGGCCCTGCTCTAGTTAGGATCTATATTCATATTATCACCAGGTCAAGTGTCTTGCAAACTTTCTTAGCTTTCGTTCTTATCAGACTACAGTTCATGATGTGAGGTATCAAAGACTCTCTCCTTAACCAAGCTTCAGTCATGCTCTGCTAATATCTCTTTTGGACCAGGCTTGAACCTTGCTCCACCCCCAGCTTTGGCCTGCCCAGCCCAGCCTTAGCAAGGAATTCTGCTAAGTCATCTCCAAACCCTAGCTATCTAATTACCCTTGATATCTGATCAAGTTCTTCATCCTCCACCTTTTTGATGTCTAAGTCCTTGGACTGCCTTTAGCAAGAGTCCTGTTAGGCCAGCTTAGCAAGAATTCCCCTGCCCTTGATGTGTCCTTTCAGCAATTTCCCATCCTTTGACCTCCTCACGCTGTTCTTGGCTGTAAATCTTCACTTGCTCTTGCTGTTTCAGAGTTGAACCCCTTCTTTTTCCCCTCCAGTTGCAATGGTCTTGAATGAAGTCTTCCTTTCCATTTTAACAAGGGTCAGAATAACTTTTTTAACATCTGTCTTCATACCACAGTCAACAACCGCTTATCCTCCCCAAAACTCTGAGCTAACATCACTACTTAGAGATTACAGTGTCTGCCTATTTTATTAGCTGGAACTGCATCAGTGATTTTGGAGCTGAATTTTTCATTTTTTACATGTAAGATTATGTGTTTATAATTTATTGTTTTCACATAAGCATAAACAGAACTAGGAAGAGCTGTACTCGGGAGTCAAGTTAGAAGAAAAAACATCACCATGTTCAAATAGGCAACTGAACATGCCTCTGAAAACCAGAGGCAAAGGCAGTTATTTATAGTTAACATCTGTAGAATATGGACCGGGTGTGGTGGCTCACGCTTATAATCCCAGCACTTTGGGAGGCCAAAGCAGGAGGATTGCTTGAACCCAGACATTCGAGACCAGCTTAGGCAACATGGCGAGACCCCACCTCTACAGAAAATTTAAAAATTAGCTGGGCGTGGTTGATGTGCACCTGTAGGCCCAGCTACTCAGGAGGCTGAGGTGGGAGGATCACTTAAGCCTGGGAGGTCAAGGCTACATCGAGCTGTGATCGAGGCACCTGGGCAACAGAGCAAGACCTTGCCTCTACCCCAAAAAAAAAAAAAAAAAAAAATTAAATTTGTAGAAGGCTGGGCACAGTGGCTCACACCTGTAATCCCAGCACTTTGGGGGCTGAGGCAGAAGGATTGCTCTCAGGAGTTTAAGACCAGCCTGGGCAACATGGTGAAATACCATCTCTACAAAAAAATACAAAAATTAGCCAGTCATGGTGGTGTACACCTGTAGTCCCAGCTACTTAGGAGGCTGAGGTGGGAGAATCGCTTGAGCCTGGGAGGTCAAGGCTGCAGTGAGCCGTGATCATGCCACTGCACTGTAGCGTGGGTGACAGAGTGAGACCATGTCTTTTTTAAAAAAAAAAAAAATCTGTAGAATATGAAGCAAGATGAGAGACATTTGAAAGCACATGTAGGAAAATCAGGTGTTCTTCTAGAGCTGGCTCTCTGTTACGATAGAGACCTTTAAAATGTTTCTTCTGGTGCTTGCAGATGTCACCCTACCCTCCCACAAAGATAACAATGCATTTACTTCTGTCACTAGAGATTAGTTTTGCGCATGTATTCTTTCCTTAGGGCTGCCGTAACAAAGTCTGGGAGGCTTTAAAACAATAGAAATTTATCGTCTCACAGTTCTGGAGGCCAGAAGTCAGAAATCATGGTGTCGGCAGGGCCATGGTCCCTCTGGCAGCTCTAGGGAAGGACCTTTCCTTGCCCTTCCTGGCTTCTGGTGTTTGCTGGCAATCCTTGGTGTTCCTTGGAGTGTAGATGGGTCACTTCAGTCTTTGCCTCCATGGTCATGTGGCCATCTTTTCCCTGTGTTTCTTCACATGGTCTTCCCACCCCACACGCAGAGGTATGTGTCAGCTTCTGTGTGGCTGAATTTCCCCTTTTTATAAAGACAGCAGCCCTATCGGATTGGGCCTATTCTAATGATCTCATTTTAATTTTTACCTTTGTAAAGACCCTGGGAGTTAGGACTTCAACATGTCTTTTTTGGGAGACAATGGAACCTACATAGCATGTTTTTGAACTTTACATGCAGAATCATTTTGTATGTAGTCATTTGCATCTGGCTTATTTCAGTCAATATATTAGTGAGAGTCATCCGTGTTGCCGTAGCAGTTTCTATTCATTGTCAGTCCTGCCCACCACTATATCAAGGCTCCGCAAATTATGGTGTGAAGGCCAAATGCATCATGACTCATTTTTTTCCCATATGGAGATCTAGGAATTACATAAGAAAATGTGGTTTTTGGTTTCTATGGTACTTTTTTGCATATTTCTCTTTGTTTGAATTGGAAACAAATCTAATTAATCCTTAATTAAAAGAAAACTTTTCTATCCCATCTTTCCATGACTATGAATATGTTACATGTATAAATGTTTATATCTACTATGTGGTCATTATACAGTTTGAACTAAAACATAGCTTATACTTGCCACGTAAGTTTATGGAAAAAGTTAAATATTTTTTTTAATTGATTGATTTCTATCCTGTAACTTTACACATAAGACCTGGTAATACAAGCTTGTTGTTAAAAAAATAATAATAATTGAAATTATCCAGAAGGACATAAAATCAAACTAATAGGCTCCTCTCCTTATCCCTGTGGCTTGCCCAGTCTAATCCTTTATAAATCACCACTATTGACAGTTTTCTGGATATTCTTACAAATATTTTTTCTGACATGGAAGTGTGCATGTATCTGTATATGTGTATGTTCCCTGTATTTCTAACATACCTGGGATCCTAATATGCATACTAATCTATAACTTGCTTTTTACATTTAATAATATATTATTATATTGTGTATATATATAATATATATATAATATATTATTATATAATAATATATTGTGACTACATTTCCATTTTAGTACAATAAAGTTTCTCTTCATTCTTTTTTTCTATTTTTGAGATGGAGTCTTGCTGTGTCACCCCGGCTGGAGTGAAGTGGCCTGATCTCGGCTCACTGCAACCTCTGCATCCTGGGTTCAAGCAGTTCTCCTGTCTCAGCCTCCCGAGTAGCTAGAATTATAGGTGTCCACCGCCACACCTAGCTAATTTTTTTTTTTTTTTTTGTATTTTCAGTAGAGACAGGGTTTCACCATGTTGGCCAGGTTGGTCTCGAACTCCTGACCTCAGGTGATCCACCTGCCTCAGCCTCCCAAAGTGCTGGGATTACAGGCATGAGCCACTGCACCCAGACTTTCTCATTTCTTAAAAATAATGTTATAATGTTCCATTCAATGGATGCATGATAATGTGTTTCCCAAATAGCAAACATTTATACTGTTTCCAATTTTTTGTGTAAGTATACATGGATTTATCTTTTTATTTACTTCTATGAAAACATTTAAGAATGATTTTTAGATGTTGAATTGCTGGATAATATATATGTGCTTTTAAGTTTTTGGCAGATATCACTAAATTGCCATTCGACTAAAAGGCAGTAACAATTTACACCCCATGAGGTGTTTTTATTATTATTTTTAATGACCAGGACTTTATACCTTGTAAAATCTGCAATAAGAGAGTTATGTATTAACTGTTTACTCTGTTGTTTCAGAACAATGAGATGGTGGAGCTACAGAGAATACGGATGAAGGATGAAATCCGAGAATATAAGTTCCGAGAGGCACGGCTCCTTCAGGACTATACTGAATTGGAAGAAGAAAATATCACGTTGCAGAAACTAGTGTCCACGTTGAAGCAGAACCAGGTAAGGTTTAAGAAATTTTTTGAGTTATACTGAAGATGAATCTATATCTTCTGACCACTAGGGTTAAATCTCCTCTTCATTTCTCAGGAAGGAACTTGTCAAAATTTATTGTTTACTCTTTAATCTTCTCTCTATAACATTTATGTACTGAAATGTCCCAACCCTCCTATTTCAGCTAAAATATAGAAAGAAAAAATGCAACTGTAAGTAGTATAGTGTACACTAAAGTTTTATTGAATAAGAAAAAGAATTTTAGTTTGTATTTTAGTTCTGCATTCATTTATTTCATAAGACAAATGTATTGTAACAAATTTAACCTGACAGCTTCTCATTAAAAGCCTGAGTCTTAGCCGGGCGTGGTGGTATATGCCTGTAATCCCAGCTACTTGGGAGGCTGAGGCAGGAGAATCACTTGAACCCGAGAGGTGGAGGTAGCAGTGAGCCCAGATTGTGCCACTGCCCTCCAGCCTTAGTGACAGAGTGAGACTCTGTCTTTAAAAAAAAAAAAAAAAGCCCAGGTCTCTACACTTGTCTACGAGCTTAAGGTCTTCCTACGATCACTGGTCTCTCACGCCCTAAAAATTTTTTCTGTAAATTGCTTTCAAATAATAGAGGGAAATGGATTATGAAGTATAAATCAAGAAGAGCAAAATGATAAGAAAAAGAGGCCAGGCATTGTGGGTCACACCAGTAATCCCAGCACTTTGGGAGGCCGAGGTGGGTGGATCACCTGAGGTCAGGAGTTTGAGACCAGTCTGGCCAATATGATGAAACCCTGTCTCTACTAAAAATACAAAAATTTGCCAGGCATGTTGGTGGGCGCCTATAATCTCAGCTACTCAGGAGACTAAGGCAGGAGAATTGCTTGAACCCGGGAGGCGGAGGTTGCAGTGAACCGAGGTTACACCACTGCACTCCAGCCTGGATGACAGAGTGAGACTCCATCTCAAAAAAAAAGAAAAAGAAAAAGAAAATGCCTGTTTTCTTTTTCAGCTGTAACCTGACTACAAAGTTACATTCGTACATTTAAATAATTTTTTTGCTGTAATGGGGCTTTGATAGCTTAATTTTCCTGATTGGTTTGCATTGTGGATTTTCAGAGCTATTAATAATGATTGAATCTGTAATTTTAGAAGAATTTATTTATGAATACAGTTGAATCAAGTAGTTAAGCAAAGGTGAATTGGATGTTCGAGTTCTTTTCAAGGTTCTTCCTCAGCGACACCTCTATTCTGGTTTAAACGCTGTTGCCACCTCTCAGTTCAGATCAACAGCCTATGTGCCAGGTGCTGTGCTAGGCTGGACAGACACAAGAATCTGTAGGGCATGATTCTTGTCCTGTGTAAACTTAGAAGCCAGCCCAGATGTATGCTTTTACCTCACTCCCTTCCTGAGTTGGTATCTACATGATACATTGATTGATTGATCAATTGATAGATAGAGATAATGTTTTGATAGATATAAGCGTTAAAAAGGAAAAGAAAAAAAATCTAGAAGAGAAAAATCCATGTAGTGGCACAATTAAAATTTGATTTCCTTTTTTTTTTTTTTTTTTTGTTTTTGCGACAGAGTCTTGCTCTGTTGCCCAGGCTGGAATGCAGTGGCGCAATCTCAGCTCGCTGCAGCCTCCACCTCCTGGTTCAAGCAATTCTCCTGCCTCAGCCTCCCGAGCAGCTGGGATTACTGGCATGAGCCACCACACCCAGCTAATTTTTGTAGTTTCAGTAAAGACAGGGTTGTACCATGTTGGCCAAGCTGGTCTGAACTCCTGAGCTTAAGCAGTCCGCCCGCCTCAGCCTCCCGAAGTGCTGGGATTACAAGCACGAGCCACAGCGCTTGGCCAAAATTTGATTTCTGATCATTGCCACTTCCCCCAGATTTGGAGTGCTGGGAGGAAGACATGTAGGGGGACAGTTTCAGTCCATCAAAAAAGGGCTACTGGAGTATCCCCATGTGTTTCTGCCTCATTCCTTCTGTAAGCTCTGAATCCTCATATGTGTGCTGAGGGGGGCCATTCCAGAGGCTCCCCAGGTCTTGATTTGGCTGGGAAAAGTGAGCACACAGTGGAGAAATGTAGACTTTGAAAAATACATTTGTAAAGATGCTTCTCGAATACTTTTTAAAATAAGAAGGGTTTTGTTTGTTCATTTGTTTGTTTTTGAGACGGAGTCTTGCTCTTTCACCAGGCGGGAGTGCAGTGGCGTGATCTTGGCTCACTGCAACCTCTGCCTCCCGGGATCAACCGATTCTCCTGCCTCAGCCTCCTGAGTAGCTGGGACTACATGCATGTGCCACCACACCTGGCTAATTTTTTATATTTTCAGTAGAGACGGGGTTTCACCGTGTTAGCAAGGATGGTCTCAATCTCCTGACCTCGTGATCCGCCCACCTCAGCCTCCCAGAGTGCTGAAATTACAGGTGTGAGCCACCGTGCCTGGCCTAAGAAGGGTATTTTTTGTGGTCCTTTTTTTGGTTATTGATGAAGCACATAGAGGATTTGAAACAAATTTACTTGAAGTGCAACTATTTGAAGTGGCCCTTCCTTCCCGATTCCTACACTCCTCCCTGCTCTCTAGAGCATGGTGAGAGCACCACCAGCAGCCTCCTTGGAGAGCCTTCCGTGACCGCATGTGTAGACTGAGGGACTCAGGAGGTTAATGAAGGCCAGTATTAGATATTCTTGAAAGACTGCCAAGGTATCCCTTGAGTATTCATTAACCCAGATGCCGTTTCTGGGAGAATTTGTACTGTCATTCCTGTTGTGAGTTTCCCCATGCCCTCCTTCCAGTAATTGAAACATGGGATCCAATGGTTAACTCAGAAGTTTTTTAAAAAGGAGGGGGAACTTACACATTTTTTACTTCCAACATGCCATATGCTAATTTTCCCAATTAAGTGTCCAATTAATTCATTCAAAATCATTTTCTACACAGAGCGCCATTCTGATTTATTCCCTGAAATTGGAGGAACTAAAATGCCACAAGTCTCTCCCAGCTAAGAAAATGCTGTGTTTGTTTCCCGTAGTAATTGATCTTTATTTATAGATGCTAGCATCTATCGTAAACTCTTTCTAATCAATAAAGGTTTTTGGTTTTTTGGGTTTTTTTGAGACAGGGTCTTGCTCTGTCACCCAGGCTGGAGTGCAGTGGCTTAATCTCGGCTCACTGCAACCTCTGCCTCCTGGTCTTGTGACTCAGCCTCCTGAGTAGCTGGGATTACAGGCGTGTGCCACCAGGCCCAGTTAATTTTTGTATTTTTAGTTGAGACAGGGTTTTGCCATGTTGGCCAGGCTGGTCTCAAGTGATCCGCCCACCTTGGCCTCCCAAAGTGCTGGGATTACAGGCATGAGCCACCATGCCTGGCCCTAATTAATGAAGTATTAAGTACAATGTTTTATGTACAAATGCCACAGAGTTTTTTAAAGAGGCGATAATGAGTAGCATTCAGTCACAAAATTGGGTTGTGTTACTTTGTACTGAGGTTCCCCATGCGTTGTATAGTGCTTCAGCCTGGTTTGATGTTTCTAAACAGCAAAGTTATTACCATTTTAAAATGCTTAGTTCAAAGAATTTTTCCTTCTGAAGTATTATTTTTCTTTTAGCTATTTATTGATTATTTTCTAAGTACGGTGTAATTATTAAGTAACACCTCTTTCTATAGTCTATTTATTCATTTGTTTACATTCCATTTCCTTCCACTAACATACAGCACCTGTGATAGAGCCTGATCCATAGTAGATATTAGATAAATACTTGTTGAAAGAATAAAAAAACTGGCCAGGCACTGTGGCTCAAGCCTGTAATCCCAGCACTTTGGGAGGCTGAGGAGGATCACTTGAGTCCAAAAGTTCGCATCCAGCAACATAGGGAGACCTCATCTCTACCAAAAGCAAAAAAAAAAATTAACCAAGTGTGATGATGGACACCTGTGGTCCCAGCTACTTGGGAGTCTGAGATGGAAGGATTGCCTGAGCCCGGGAGGTTGAGGCTGCAGTGAGCTATGACCAGACCTCTGTACTCCAGCCTAAGCGATAGAGTGAGTCCCTGTCTCCAAAAAAAAAAAGAAAAAGAAAAGCAACAATTCATTCACACTTCTATTATGAAACATTTCCTCCAATGTCAGGTAATAATATATAAGAATATCGCCCCGGGCGCAATGGCTCATGTCTGTAATCCCAGCACTTTGGGAGGCCGAGGTGGGCAGATCACAAGGTCAGGAGTTCGAGATTAATCTGGCCAACATAGTGAAACCCCGTTTCTACTAAAAATACCAAAAAAAAGTAGCCGGGCATAGTGGCGGGTGCCTGTAGTCCCAGCTACTCGGGAGATTGAGGCAGGAGAACCACTTGAACCTGGGAGGCAGAGGTTGCAGTGAGCTGAGATCACGCCACTGCACCCCAGCCTGGGTGACAGAGTGAGACGCCGATCCATCACCAAAAAAAAAAAAAAAAAAAAAAGGCCGGGTGCGGTGGCTCATACCTGTAATCCCAGCACTTTGGGAGGCTGAGGCGCATGGATCACCTGAGGTCGGGAGTTCAAGACCAGCCTGACCAACATGGAGAAACCCCATTTCTACTAAAAATACAAAATTAGCCAGGCGTGGTGGCACATGCCTGTAATCCCAGCTACTAGGGAGGCTGAGGCAGGAGAATCGCTTGAACTTGGGAGGTTGTGGTGAGCCAAGATCGTGCCATTGCACTCCAGCCTGGCCAATAAGAGTGAAACTCCGTGTCAAAAAAAAAAAAGAATATCATAAGGTAATATCATAAAAAACCTAGGAAATGTATTCAATTCAGTTTTATTTCATTTAACCAGTATTTCAGGGGTATCTCTCTATGAGATCATTTACTTTTTAGAGACAAAAGATATAGTCACTGGCTCAAAGAGCTTGTAGTCCCAATAGGGACTTGTAGCAATTTGTGTAAATGAATATTAAAGCCATATGTTAGGTTTCGCGACATAGGGATAGATTAAGATCTTTAGAGTTCCTAAGCTCTGAAAGGATTGTGATATCTAACCTTGACCCTCATGTAGTTAAAAATAAAGTTATTAAACTATGAAGTTGCTATAAGGAATGCTAATAAAGCACTTACTTTTCCTATGATGACTGCTTTGACGTTGTCTTTAAAATATCAAACACCAGTTTTAAGTCCCTTGTTCTGTTTCTTGCTTCCTCTGCCTTGCTGGGGCTCTAATCATATGGTGCAGCCTTGCAACAATGGCACAGAAAGGAGTGATGAGTTTGCCTCAGTGGGCACCAAAGACTTCACAGTTAGGATGAGATTCTTAACTTAGGTCTTAAAAGAGGAATAAGAGTTTTCCAGGTGACAGCCTTTTCCCAGGCGGAGAAACATGAAACAGCTGGGTGAATAGTAGGAGCTTGTACCACATTTGAGTGAGTGGTGTGAGTGAAGCTGCCCAGACAGAAAGAGATCAGGGCCGGGCGCAGTGGCTCACACCTGTAATCCCAACACTTTAGGAGGCCAAGTCACGAGGATCACTTCAGGAGTTTACAGAGACCAGCCTGGGCAACATAGTGAGGACTGTGTCCACAAGAATTTAAAATGAGGCAAGAGGATGGCTTGGAGTGCAGGAGGTTGAGGCTACAACGAGCCCGTGATTATGCCACTGGACTCCTGCCTGGGTGACATAGCAAGAGATCAGGTTTTCACGGGGGAAATCTAGGCCATCAATTGAATAAATACTACTGAATTTTTAAACTCTGCCATGCACCAAGCTAAATTAGTAATCTTCCAGGTCAAGCCCAGAGTTAGCAAACTTTTTTCTGTAAAGGGCCAAGATGAAGTAAGTATTTTAGGTTTTGCTGGCCATATGATCTCTCTTGCAACTACCCAGCTCTGCTCTGGTAAAAGCAGCTGTAGACAATATGTAAACAAATGAATGGGAGTGTGTCCCAATAGAACTTTCTACACAAAAATAGGTGGTGGGCTGGATTTGCTCCAGAGTACATACTATTGTTGGACAACCTCTGGTCTAGGCCATCAGTTTAACAAAGACTGCAGCATAACAGGTCTACAGTGCAAACTAATGTCTGCAAATATAAGCTTATCACATAATCTGGGGCAGTCAGAGGGTTGGTTGAAATACTAGGAAAGGTTGGAAAGAGGTGTCCTATGTTGTCCAGGGAAAAAAAAGGAAAGGTTGGGAGGAGGATGACTTTACAGTATGTGTGCGTATATATATATATGTGTGTGTGTGTGTGTGTGTGTATTTTTTTTTTTAGACAGAGGCTAGCTCTGTTGCCCAGGCTGGAGTGCAGTGGCACAATCCAGGCTCACTGCAAGCTCCGCCTCCCGGGTTCACGCCATTCTCCTGCCTCAGCCTCCCAAGTAGCTGGGACTACAGGCGCCTGCCATCACGCCCAGCTATTTTTTTTTTTTTTTTTGTATTTTTAGTAGAGACGGGGTTTCACCGTGTTAGCCAGGGTGGTCTCCATCTCCTGACCTTATGATCCGCCCGCCCCAGCCTCCCAAAGTGCTGGGATTACAGCCGTGAGCCACTGCACCCGGCCTGACTTTACAGTATTTAAGCAGGCCTGGAAGAAACCATGACATAAGAAAACACAGTTGTCCGAAGAATTTCCAAGTTGCCTTTCTTATAACCACACTGAGGGCAATCCTTGCTTCTCCTTTCATAAGGGGGTAAAGGCCCTTCTGATTTCCATACTTCTTAATCCCAAGTCACCTGCAAAACGGTTAATCATGTTGAGCGTGCTTTTATGGATGCCTCTCTTCCTCTACACTTCATCCTCAGTTTCCCCCTGCTTCCTTGCTAACAATTGAGATTCTATAATCAGAGAATGAACCGTTCATTTCACTGCCAGAGAGAGTGAAAAATGCACGTTTGTGCTTGAGGTAACAACCTAGTTGAAACGCAGTCAGTCAGCAAGTGTAAAGGAAAGGTGGCTGGATCCTGTAGTGTGGGAAAGGTTATTTGCTAGGTGGAAAAGGTTGAAGACAGCCAGTCACAGGGCAGGAGCGGCAAACTCAAATGACCACAAGCAGCTCATAAATAGCATTAAGTATAAGATGTAAAGAAAAAGTAGAGGCCAAATGCAGTGGTTCACGCCTATAATCCCAGCACTTTGGGAGGCTGAGGTGGAAGGATTGCTTCAGTCCAGGAGTTTGAGACCAGCCTGGGCAACATGGTAAAACCTTGTCTCTACAGAAAAAAGAAAAAAAAGAAAAAGAAAAGAAACGAAAAAAGCCAAGCATGGAGGTATGCGCCTGTAATCCCAGCTACCCAGGAGGCTGAGGTGGGAGGATTGATTGAGCCTGGGAGATCAAGGCTGTAGTGAGTTGTGATCAAGCTACTATACTCTAGCCTGGGCAACAGAGCAAGACCATGTCACAAACAAACAAACAAAAGAAAAAGTGGATGCAAAAGGAACAGCCACTGCTCACTTACAGGTGATTTTTGTCTTCTGTGAACGTAGGCCCGGTGTTGCCTGAATTTTTTATTTTTTAATTTTTATTTATTTATTTTTTTTGAGACAGAGTCTTGCTCAGTCGCCCAGGTTGGAGTGCACTGGCGCAGTCTCGGCTCACTGCCAGCTCCACCTCCTGGGTTCACGCCATTCTCCTGCCTCAGACTCCCGAGTAGCTGGGACTACAGGTGCCCGCCACCACGCCCCACTAATTTTTTTGTATTTTTAGTAGAGACAGGGTTTCATCATGTTAGCCAGGATGGTCTTGATCTCCTGACCTCGTGATCCGCCAGCCTCGCCTCTCAAAGTGCTGGGATTACAGGCGTGAGCCACGACGCCCAGCCCAAACTTTTGAATTTTTAAAAAAGAAGTTAGAAGTTTTCAAATGTTTGTGAAATCATCAGTTTTCTAAATATTGGCAATCAATTCCAAAAGTTTTGTAACGTGTTACAAGCCAAATAAAGCACATCCATAGGCTCGATGGTCTATGGGCACCACTTGTGATCTCTGCTCTAAAGCATCTGATATCTGAATTGGTGGAAGGGACATGGGAGCACACACCTGCTCGGGGAGCCCACTAGAGTACAGAATGCAAACACAGGGACACATGCCTTTGAGCAGGTCGCTGATAGCCAGGGGCTGTCAAGTTATTATGTGTCCCAGGCCAAGTAATAAGTTCTTGGACTTTTGAAAAGTTATTTCATTTCCCTGCCATCATGTTTGTAACATGCGTTTATAGTGCCCAGTTATCATTTTTCCCAAAGTGCAATTTTTCTCCCATGAAGTACTCATCATCTTAAGTAATGTAGTGGATATGAACCCAGAAATTCCTACTTGATTAGGAGGCAGTTATTGGTAGTATGCCATTGATAGATTTGTTAATTTTTTGTTATATTTATTCAAATGTATGTTCATGGTAGAACAATTAGCACTTTCTAGTTTTCATTCTAAATAATGGACATTATAAATAATGGTCTCCAATATTGTCTCTTTTGAGTAATTCTATCAGGGACATGTTGAAATTCCAATGACTTTTTTTTTTTTTTTTTTTTTTTTTTTTGCCTTAGAGGCATGTTTTGTACATAATGTATTTTTTTTTTTTCTTTTTTTCTCAAGACAGGGCCTCACTCTGCCACCCAGATTGGAGTGCAGTGACACCATCAGGTCTCACTGCAGCCTTGACCTCCCTGGGCTCAAGTGATCCTCCCACCTCATCCTCCCAAATAGCTGAGACTCTAGGTGCACGCCACCACACCTGGCTAATTTTCTTATTTTTTGTAGAGATGGGGTTTCATTATGTGGCCCAGGTTGGTCTCAAACTCCTGTGCTCAAGCAGTTCACCTGCCTTGGCCTCCCAAAGTGCTGAGATTACAGGCCTGAGCCACTGTGCCCAGCCCTCATAATTCATTTCACACACCATAGTGTGGTGAGCACATTCTTTCACTGAAATAACAGTATCCATAGTCACATATACAACTAGCATTGTTAGAAACATCTGCTATACGTATGTCTTTATGAGTTGCATTCTACTAGAGCACCACAGTGTTCCAGTGACCACTGAGTGCTAGTTTATCATCAGATTTCATTGTTCTCTTCTGACAGTGTATTTCTCAATTTTTACCTGGGCCCAGTGCTGCCCAGAGTAAAGGCTACATTCTTCACTCCTCCTGGCAACCAAATTGCATAAGACCAGTACCAGCCAATGGTATATAACAAGTGATGTGGGTAACTTTTAATGTCCTTAAAGGAAGAGAGTGTGCCCCTTATTTCGTCCCACCACTTAGAACATTATCAAATGGCAAGCCACCTTAGATAGTATGGTCTACACTAGAAGGCCATACAACAACAGAGAAAGAGCCTGGCTCCTGGATGACCTTATGGAGCAGAGATTCCCTACTAGTCCTTGACTGTCTACCTCCGTACTGTTACATAAGGGAAATACTTCTGGCCGGGCATGGTGGTTCACGCCTGTAATCCCAGCACTTTGGGAGGCTGAGGTGGGTGGATCACAAGGCCAGGAGATCAAAACCATCCTGGCTAACACAGTGAAACCCTGTCTCTACTAAAAATACAAAAAATTAGCTGGGCGTGGTGGCGGGCACCTGTAGTCCCAGCTACTCGGGAGACTGGGGCAGGAGAATGGCGTCAACCCAGAGGCACAGCTTGCAGTGAGCCGAGATTGCGCCACTGCCCTCCAGCCTGGGCAACAGAGAGAGACTCCATCCCCCCCAACAAAAAGAGGAAAACTTCCATCTTGACTAAGTCACTCTTGTTTAGGTGTCTGTTACATCAGCAAGCTTACATCCCAGCTAAATCTCTACCCTAATCTTTGCAAGACAAACCATTGCATTGAGATTATGTAAAGGGATGTGGGGAGAGAAAGAGAAATATATGATGATGATACTGGTCAATGTTCCCTATTCTTAAGTTTTTAAAGTATTTTTTAAAAATTCAAGTTCAAACTAATATATATGCTAAAATCAATATGAAACTAAGCACATAGTTTCTATGTGCATCTAATATCATGATTACTTTATTGTACTTTTTCTAGTTTATTTTTTCATTCCTCGTTGTTCTTTATTCAGCAAATACACACTGAACAGCAGACTTCTGTTTTAAACACCATGAGGGAACACTGAAGCACTATGAGGAGCAATGAGGTGGATAAAAAAATACTTCCTTTCTCTAAGAAGATTACAGTGTACTTGTGGAGATAAAATGTTTCTTAAAAGGTGGCATGTGATAAGTGCCATGGAAAAGATCCCAAGGAGGCATGTTGGCTCACAGAAGTCATCCCTGTCACCCGCGGGCCTTCATGAGGAAGGTGTTGTTTGAGCAGGTTTATTTTGATTACAATTCAAAAGAATATTACCTCACTAACAATATATGGCCAGGTGCAGTGGCTCACACATATAATCCTAGCACTTTGGGAGGCCAAGGCCGGAAGATTGCTTGAGCTCAGGAGTTCAAGAGCAGCCTGGGCAATACAGTGAGACCCGTCTCTGCAAAAAATAAAAAACAAAAAACAGTAAAATGGCCAGGCGTGGTGGCACATGCCTGTGATCCTAGCTACTTGAGGGGCTGAAATGCGAAGATCACTTGAGCCCGGGAGGTTGAGGCTGCAGTGAGCCATGATCGTATCATTGCACCCCAGTCTAGGCAATAGAGTGAAACCCTGTCTCAAAACAAACAAACAAAAACAACATTGGTATTTTTTGTTACTGGATAGTTTATGTAACTGTTCTTTGAGATTCTGTCTATCCTTTAAACACATAACCGTGATCTTTACATTTTCATCTTACTCTCAAACATTTTACTGAGATTATGTTATTATGATCGTTCAACAAATTTATCTCTGGATATAAAAATTTCTTCATTATTAATAAGGCACTAAAACAAAGTAATGGTGATGATAGTCTTTTCTTAGATTGCGAATATTCTCATAAATTGTTACAAAAAATATTCCCTATTTATTAGGCAAACAGTGCCCCCTTTTGACCACTGGATCCTATAAAAGAAATCCTAAGACAATAGACTTTTCATCTGTGCTAAAAATTGAATTACATAGAGAGTTATATAGATTTATATTATATCTAATTATATATAGCATATTTATGTTATGTCACTGTAATACATAATTATGTATTTTACATATAGTATATAATTTCTAAAGAAACTATCCTATATAACTTTAAGGATATACTGTGTGCTTTTTATTATTTATTTTTTAGACTCATGTTAAACGATTAGGTCCACTAGAGTGTTTAATGGCAGTTTTGTAAGATCCACATTTTAGTTTTATGAATCTTCTTTATCCCGTCTGATTCAGGTTGAATACGAAGGCTTAAAGCATGAGATTAAGCGATTTGAGGAGGAGACGGTACTGCTGAACAGCCAGCTGGAAGATGCCATCCGATTGAAAGAGATTGCTGAGCACCAACTAGAAGAAGCCCTCGAGACTTTAAAAAATGAAAGAGAGCAAAAGAACAACCTGCGGAAGGAGCTCTCGCAGTATATCAGCCTCAATGATAACCATATCAGCATCTCAGTAGATGGACTCAAATTTGCCGAGGATGGGAGTGAACCAAACAATGATGACAAAATGAACGGTCATATCCATGGGCCTCTTGTGAAACTGAATGGAGACTATCGGACTCCCACCTTAAGGAAAGGAGAGTCTCTGAACCCTGTCTCTGACTTATTCAGTGAGCTGAACATTTCAGAAATACAGAAATTGAAGCAGCAGCTTATGCAGGTAAGAACTTTGTTTGGGGCCACTAGAGTGAATTTCTTGTAGATTGTATGTAGCATGTTGTGGGACTCCTGATTCTCACATTTCACTTCCAGATTTCTTTTCTTTTCTTTTCTCTTTTCTTTTTTTATTTTATTTTCTGTTCTGTTCTTTTCAAGACAGAGTCTTGCTCTGTTGCCCAGGCTGGAGTACAGTGGTGCAATTTCAGCTCACTGCAACCTCCACCTCCTGGGTTCAAGCGATTCTCCTGCCTCGGCCTCCTGAGTAGCTGGGGCTGCAGGTGCCCGTCACCATGCCCGTCTAATTTTTTGTATTTTTAGTAGAGACAGGGTTTCACCATATTAGCCAGGATGGTCTTGATCTCCTGACCTCATGATCCGCCCGCCTCAGCCTCCCAAAGTGCTGGGATTACAGGCGTGAGCCACCATGCCCAGCCCCAGATTTCTTTTCTAATATTGCTTCTTCAATTAGAAACTTTGAAAGTGCAATATTTAAAAAAGACATGACAGAAGGGGTGTTAAAGAGAGATGCAATCTCTCATTTGCATCACTTCAAGAAATGAACTTCTGAGAGCCACAAATTGAGTTCCAATGAAGTCTGAGAAAAGACAGAAAAAAAAGGTTCCTTGGGCCAGGCACAGTGGCTCACACCTGTAATCCCAGCACTTTTGGAGGCTGAGGCTGGCGGATCACCTGAAGTCAGGAGTTCAAGACCAGCCTGGCCAACATGGTGAAACCCAACTCTACTAAAAATACAAAAAATTAGCTGGACGTGGTGGCGGGTGCCTATAATCCCAGCTACTCAGGAGGCTGAGGTAGGAGAATCACTTGAACCCAGGAGGCAGAGGTTGCAGTGAGCCGAGATGGCCATTGCACTCCAGCCTGGGCAACAAGAGTGAAACTTCATCTTAAAAAAAAAAGAAAAGAAAAAGAAAAAAGAAAAGACAGAGCCTTAATGCATTTCTGATTAACAAAAGAATTCAAAAGCTTTATATACAAGTAAAATGATGGAAACCATGCAGTTTTTCATCACAAGCAACTGTGTATATAGCTTCCAGATTTATGGCTACATTTCACAGGAATACTTGAAGCCTTAAAAGACATAAAGGACTTCCTATGTACAAATTATCCAGGATACCATATGATTAAAAATACAGAACAGGTATAATCTAAGACCAAAGGATTCTTATTGCAACATGAGTTAAACCTTAAATTTTTAGCATCTTCAAATCAAATGTCTTGTGAAGAATCCCAGCCTTTAACCTTATTTCCTTGTGAAATCGCTTTCTAGTTTCGAGTCTTGCCTTCCTGCCACACGTAATGGAAATGTTGTTTAAGGAACAGCAGCATGACCATCACCTGGGGGCTTATTTATACAAATTGTTGAGCTCCATGTAGATCTACTGAACTAGAAATCTGGTCTAACAAGCTTGTTAAGTGATTAAATTTGAGACTTAATCTTCAATCTCAATCTTATCCCTCCAAGGTTCTTCATGTATAGCTGATAATTAGAGGCTGTTAAGCCTTTGGCAGTCATCTGCCTCCACAGAAATAACTGGAAAAAGTGAAATTAACAGAAAAAAGTAAAAAGTAAGAGAATAGAGAGCCAATGATGTTGATTTGTTAACCCGTTTATTTTCTATGTCTTTTTGCTCAGTTTACACTAATACAACTAGATTGAAACAGAAAACATACTTCCTTGTGAAAAAGTTTTACATGACAGATATATTCATAAGAATTTGTGCCCCCCAGATTGAACAGCATTAAATAGAAGTTATATGAGTTTTTTTTAACTCTTACGTTGGTGGCTTTGAGATAAAAAGTTAGTGGGTTCAGACTTTTTGTTTCTTCTTTTTATTTTGGTGGCAGTGCAGAAGATACTAGGAAAAGAGACTTCTATGCATAAAACAGCACAACAGTTTTCAACCAGGTCTTCTGTTGGCTGAAAGCTCAGAGCTGTGCTCAGATTTAATTCTAAATGTGATCTGAATTGGGTAATACAAAAGTCTAAAAAGAGGAGAAGTTCAATAAAAAGAATGGTGGAAAACAAGTAAGTTCTCAGCAGGAGAGTGGCTCTCCTGAGTTCTCAATAGACTGTCGTTTTCATTTGGGTTGGGACAGTTCCTCACTGCCGGAGAATGTTTTCTTCCTTGAGAAGGTTTAGCGTCTCTGATCCCAACTCATGAGATGCTGGTTACATTTCCCCAGTTGAAGTGATGACCAGAAACTCCTCATGTATTTCAAATGCTCTGAGAGTCAGTCACTAGTTGATAGTCATTCTTAGAGGACAGCACTTTACTTTCCCATGGAATGGGATACATAATACCTTCCTCATTAGAGTGGCACGAGGGTTTATGAGTTATTATGCAGAGTGCTGAGAACAGGGACTAGCGCACAGTAAATGCTCAGTAATTAGAAACTGTTATCATTATTTCAACTCCCTCGGTCCTTTAATTTATTGGGCACTCACTTTATAATAATTTAGATAATTATTATTAACTATTCTTTTTGGGCAATTAGCTCAAGGATAATCATCCCAAAAGGGACTGATGTGGATACTGGCAGGAATATAGAAAAATAACAGTTAAGTCTCATGGTGCAAGAAGGTCTGAAAAAGCATATTCATTTAGCAAAATGTTAGGGTGAGGAAAACTTTGCTGGATAAACCCTTCCTCAGTCTACCAGAAAGCTGTGTCCCTTCAAATGTTTCATCAACCCTTAACTGATGTTGACAGTTTGCAAAGATGTAGAGGGGCGCAGGTAGGTCCTTATATCCCCAAGTTTGCTCCAGATTTAGTTGTGAAAACCAGGTTCAACACAGGAAGGGCTTTGCAGCTTCCAATCTCATACTAACAACACTAACTGTAATTTTTTTTTAGGTGGAATATCCATTTATCTTCTTGTAATCAGCATTTTTAAAAAGCATATCAGCTTTTCCTAAGAATATATTTCATTCAAATGAGTAAATTCATGAGAAGTATACCTTCTCATGAATTATTTCTTTGTAATACAGTTTTTTCCTTAGCCACACATCTTTTTGGGTTGAATTTATGTAAATAAACACATTTAAATAAACACATTACAAAAACATTACCGGATACGTTGCCTAGAATTCATTGTAATTGGCTTTGATGTTAATAAGGATTAACAATAATATGGCAATTCTGATCAATGAGAGTACTCTACACCTGAAATATATATGTGTCAGTACCATTGTTCTGGAAATTCTGAAGAGGAACCAGTCAAATGTACTTTAAGTATAGCTATCTGGAATGCTTGGGCCAGGTGTGTTTTAAATTTAAGTTTCAGATTATAGAAAGGCAATATACAGTATATACCATATAGATTGTGATATCTCCACTGGGATCAGATGCAGCATCCGATGACCAAGTAATATTAACATTTCTGCAGTGAAACATGAGTATTCACACTAAGAATAAGATGAGAACCATTAAAGGCCTCACACCAGTCAGGGGCAGCTTGGCTGCCCTGGGAGTTTAGGACTGTCTGAATATTGCCAAGTGAGTTTTATCATAACCACGTGAGTTTGATCAAACTTGATTTTGAGCTTTTTGGATTTTGGAGTTGCGGGTATTGTAGGAATAGCACTGTCCTGTTGGGCAGCTGTCAGTTTTGCGCACCTCAGCTTACAGTGTCGACATACTTGGGACGTGACAGTTTGTGTTTTCTCTTTTTTTATTATACTTTAAGTTGTAGGGTACATGTGCACAACGTGCAGGTTTGTTATGTATGTATACATGTGCCATGTTGGTGTGCTGCACCCATTAGCTTGTGATTTACATTAAGTGTATCTCCTAATGCTATCCCTGAGCAGTTTGTATGCTCATAGTTCCCTTATCTCTTAGGATTTCTCCTGGCCTGGATCCACAACACTGCACGGGAGAGAAGGCCTTGTGCCTCTAAATCCAACAGCTGCGCTTAGCTAACAGCTCGTGACCGTGTAGAGGGGCACAGGCAAGGCTATAACACCCTGATCCAGGTGATATGCAGCATTTCAGGTTTTCTTCCTTTTGATCAAGTCCCCCTTTGATAAAGTAAGTTGAAGAGATCTATAGTACAACATGGTGACTGTAGTTAATAACAGTGTATTGTATTGAAAATTAAAGAGTAGATTTTAAGTGTTCTCAGTGTTGTAGAACCCCCAAATGTAGGTCGGTGTGCTGGATGGGCAGTAAGCCAAATACTGACACATCAGTGCTTAGCAGTAGAGAAAGGTGTATTCATTTTGGCCAAAAATGACATTGTGGGAGAGACAATCTGTCAAATCCTACCTGCCTTTGAACGTAACTGGGGGTTTTTGTGAGTAAGGCAGCTTTGCAGGAGATGAAATCCCCCAAAGATCAAAGTTGTTTGCGTCCCTCAGCTCAGTCAAACTTCTGGATGCCGTCCAGGAGGTCTGCATGACCTAAGGATCATTGTTCTTTGAAAGGAAAACAAGTTCATTAATCTTACTGGCAGCCAGGGTTAGGATGCAAAGTTAGTCAATTATGAGTGACTACCGTCTACCGAATGACTATGTGCAAGCAGTCATGCATGGAGGAAGAAAAGGACAAAGAGAAAGGAAAATAAGTAAAACAAACGTTTAATGATTTTGATATTATAGGTTCAGTTACGTCACCAAAAACATGATAAGTATGTCAGGTCATGCATGTCACAATTAGCTCAATTTCCACTTTGCCTACATATTTCAAAACATCAAGTTGTACACAATAAATATGTACAATTTTTGTCAGTTAAAATAAATACTTTTTTTTTTTTTTAAAGAACTCCTTTGAAAACAGCATACCTAGTTCCATACCCTTTCGGCCTTTTCTTCTCCTATAAGGCTCAATTTATGCACATGAATTATGTTTTCCCATCCATAGATATTTATTTAAACTGGTTCCAGGGAAAAAACAATGCCTCTGTCAATGAAGAAAGTCAAACTCTGTAAAATATTTTAACAGACTTATTTTGAGCCAAATATGAGTGACCATGGCCCATGACACAGCCCTCAGGAGGTCCTGAGAACACGTGCCCAAGGTGGTCGGGGTACAGCTTGGTTTTATATATTTTAGGGAGGCATGAGACATCAATTAAATATATTTAAGAAATACAGGCGCCTGTAGTCCCAGCTACTCGGGAGGCTGAGGCAGGAGAATGGCGTAAACCTGGGAGGTGGAGCTTGCAGTGAGCCGAGATCCGGCCACTGCACTCCAGCCTGGGCGACAGAGCGAGACTCTGTCTCAAAAAAAAAAAAAAAAAAAAAAAAAAAAAAAAAAAGAAATACATTGGGCCTGGTGCGGTGGCTCACTCCTGTAATCCCAACAATTTGGGAGGCCAAGGTGGGTGGATCATGAAGTCAAGAGATTGAAACCATCCTGGCCAACATGGTGAAACCCTGTCTCTACTAAAAAAAACACAAAAATTAGCTGGGCATGGTGGTGCGTGCCTGTAGTCCCAGCTACTTGGGAGGCTGAGGCAGGAGAATCGCTTTAACCCAGGAGGCGGAGGTTGCAATGAGCCGAGATCATGCCACTGCACTCCAACCTGCGACAGATCAAGACTGTCTCTCAAAAAAAAAAAAAGAGAAAGAAGAAAGAAATACATTGGTTTGGTTCAGAAAGGTGGGACAGCTCAAAGCGGGGGCTTCTGGGCTATTGGTAAATTTAAACATTTTCTGGTTGACAATTGGTTGAGTTTATCTGAAGGCCTGGGATCAATGGAAAGAAAATGTTCAGGTTAAGATAAAGGATTGTGGAGACCAAGTTTTATTGTGCAGAGGAAGCTCTCAGCAGACTTCAGAGACAGCAGGTTGTAACATGTTTCTTATTGCACTTAGAAGGGTGCCTGCCTCTTAGCTGATTATCTCCTGGATCCGGAAAGGAAGGAAGGAAAACAAAGGGGGAAGGGGATTCTTTACGGAATGTGGATTTTTCCCACAAGAGGCTTTTCAGGGCAATTTCAAGGTATGGCAAGGAAATGTATTTTGGTTTTCTTCCTTTGCCAGTGTCAGATTGGAAAGTAAATGTTGATATACAGGGTTAAATAAAACCCATCCCATGAGAACTTATGGTTTGTAGGGCATGACTCCTCAGACCTCTTAAATAGGAATTTGGGCAATCTAAAAAAAAAACAGAGCTTAGTGCTCACCTCTGCCTTAATTATCAGGAATGTTGAGTGAGTTGTTTTGCTTCTCTGAGGCTCATTCAAAAGGGGAAGGTAATAAATTAGCCCCACCACTAGTCTCTGCCATGCCTTTGTTGGAGAAAACTATGGGAAAAAAAAAAAAAAAATCAGGTCTCCTTCTTCAAGCCATCATACTGCCATCTGCTGGGAAATGGTAATAACAAGTATGACAATTTATAGCGACTACAATTTAAATAGCGCCTCCTGGAGTTGTTTCCATGCAACCTGCAGACTTCTGCCTTGAAGCCCTGGTAATAATGCCATGCCTCTTCTGTAGAATTGTGAAGACCGAATGGGATGGTAAATATGAAACTGTGTATAAGTCATAACATTTTGTAAATTATTATTGTCCTGAAAACTGCCATCAGGTTCCAAGATGCCAAGAAGGTCCCCAGCATCACTTTGTATAAACAGTCAATACATAAATTATAAAATGTATGGGAAAGGCAAGTGATGGTAAACCTCTATCTAAATTAGGGAGAGCTTTTTCCCAGAACAAATTAGAGTGAATATTTTACTGAACTGTATGCCTTCCTAGGTTATGGAATAACATACAGGAATATTTTAAACTTAGCTACTCATGCTAAGTTTCACATAACACAGAAACATATACACAAAAAATACAGTAAGAAAACATTTTGATTAACCTCAAAGTCTCTATAAACTTGACAACAGTCTTTGATAGTGAGTAGCTCAATGAGTGTCATCCTTTATTCATGAGAGAAGTTTTTCAGCATATTATTGGATAAATTATTTTGGTGTTTTGGTGCCCTCAAGACCTCATTATTTCAAATAGGTTGTAATTGACATTTTCCAGTGACAGTCAAATACCTTAATTAGTTTCATTAGAATGAAAATAAGTAGATACTGTCTGGAAATACTAACTAAATTACTGAATCCATTTAAAGGAGTCCTGTATGCTTGTGCTGAAATTTCTGTCTTTGATAAATAGCCTCTAACTTTACATCTGCATAGAGTCAAACTAAGAAGGGGAAAACTCTGGATTTTTTTTTTTTTCAGTATTACATTGGATATGTAATTTCACATGTAGTGTGAGAAGACAGTAATGTTTCTGTAAAACTAAAATTAATATATTTTGTTGCATCTTCATGGATGTGGAAGAAATAGATTCCTATTATGTTTTGACCTAGTCTGTTAAAGGCAATTTTAATTTTTTCTATAATGATTGATGTTAAGTGGTGATGGTAATTTGTTATATGTCCCATAAGAGTTCAAAGCAATTTTTATATATTTGCTTAATTGGTTGCTGCTTATAACAACTGTATGGGGTAGAGGGTATTATTATCTTCATATTATAGATAAGGAAACTGAGGCACGACTGTGTTATGTCATTAGTTCAAGGTCAAAAATCTAGTAAGTGGAGTTGCTACACAGAGAGAGTTGAACAAGTCAAATATTATCTCTGCTTAAAGACTCACAGAATATTTATAGGATGATATTGATTAAAACAAGATTGGTCAGTTCTTGGGTTTTGAAATTTAAAGTGACAAGTATAATTATTTCCTAGTACAAAGTTGACAACTTAAGTGGTTAAACTATTACAGATTTTATAGTTAGAGGTTACCTTTACAAACTAGTTGGGCGCAGTGGCTCATACCTGTAATCCCAGCACTTTGGGAGGCCAAGGCAGGAGGATAGCTTGAGGCCAGGGGTTCGAGACCAGCCTGGACCACATGGCAAAACCCCATCTCTACCAAAAATACCAAAACAAATTAGCTGGGCATGGTGGTGTGTGCCTATAGTCCCAGCCACTGGGGAGGCTAAGGTGGGAGGATTGCTTGAGCCTGGGGGGTCAAGGCTGCAGTGAGCCATGACCATGCCACTGCACTCTAGCCTAGGTGAAAGAGCATGACCCTGTCTCAATAAATACATAAAATAAAAATAAATGGAATCATACAATGTGTGGCCTTTTGTGACTGGCTTCTTTCACTTAGCGTAACATTTTCAAGGTTCGTCCATGCTGTAATATATTAGCACTTCATTTTCATTTCTTTTTATTGTCAAATAATACTCCATGGTATGGATATACCACATTTCATGTAACCATTTATCAGTTGATGGACTTTTGAGTTGTTTCTATTTTTTTAGCTATTATCAGTAAAGCTGCTATGAACATTTATGTACAAGTTTTTGTGTGCACATATGTTTTAATTCCCAGAGGGAGTTAATTCTGGAGCTGGAAATGCTGGGTCATATGGTAATTCTATGTTTTACCTTCTGAGGAACTGCTAGTTTTGAAAACAAATTGAGTGTACCCTTTTATGTCCCCACCAGCAGTGTATGAGGGTTCAGATTTCTCCACATTCTCACTAACACTTGTTATTATGTGCCTTTTCAATCATAGCCATCTTGGTGGATGTGAAGTGGTATTTCATTATCATCTTGACTTGTATTTCCTTGTGAGCATCTTTTCATAAGCTTATTGGCTCTTTTATATCTTCTGTGGAAAAATGTCTATTCAGATTATTTTTTGACTGGGCTGTCTTTTTATTTCTGAGTTGAAACAGTTCTTTACAGATTTGGATACAAATCCCTTATCATAAAAGTGATTTATGATTTGCAAATATTTTCTCCCATTCTATGGATTGTCTTTTCACTTTCTTGATGGTGTCCTTTGATGTACATAGGAGTTTTTTTTTTTTTAAAGAGATGGGATCTCACTATGTTGCCCAGGCTGGAGTGCAGTGGCTATTCATAGGCACAATCATAGCACACTGCAGCCTCAAACTCCTGGACTCTCCTGGTCTCAAGCAATCCTCCCACCATAGCCTTCTGAGTAGCTGGGACTACAGGCGCATGCCACTATGCCCAGCTAAAAAAAACTTTTTAATTTTGATGTGTCTAGTTTATTTTTTTTCTCTTGTTGTTTGTGCTTTTGGTGTCATACAAAACTGTTGTCTAATCTAAGGTCATGAACATTCATAGCTAGGTTTTCCTCTAAGAATTTTATGTTTATCTCTTATATTTAGGTCGTTGATCCATTTTGACTTAATTTTTGAATATGATGTGAGGAAGAGATCAACATTACTATTTTACATGTGAGCATCCAGTTGTCCCAGCACCATTTGTTGAAAAGACTATTATTCTATTCTTTCCCCCATTGAATTATCTTTGCACCCTTGTCCAAAATCAGTTGGTCATAGATGTATATGTGGGCTTATTTCTAGACTTTCAATTCTGTTCCATTAATTTATATGTCTGTTCTTATGCCAATACTATAGTATCTTGATTATAGTTTTTTTGTAGCAATTTTTGAAATAGGAAAGTTTGCTAGTTCTTTCTCAAGAAGTGTCTTCAGGACTGTTTTGGCTATTCCAGGTTCTTTGCATTTCCATATAAATTTTTTGACCATCTTGTCAGTTTCTACAAAGAATCCATCTGAAATTTTGTTGGAGTTTGCATTGAATATGTAAATCAATTTAGGTAGTATTGCCATCTTAACTTTCAGTTTTTTACCCAAAAACAGAGGCTATTTATCCCTTTATTTAGGTCTTCTTTAATTTCTTTCAACAATGCTTTATAATTTTCAGAGTTCAGATGGTCCTTAACTTGTGATGGTTTGACTAAACTTTTTGACTTAACAATGGTGTTAAAGCAATACACATTTAGTAGAAACCATACTTTGAGTACCTATACAACTATTCTGTTTTTCATTTTCAGTACAGTAGTCAATAAATTAAATGAGATAGTCAGCATTTTATTATAAAATAGACTTTGAGAGGGGCTGGGCATGGTGGCTCACACCTGTAATTCCAGCACTTTGGGAGGTTGAGACAGGTGGATCATCTGAGGTTGGGAGTTCGAGACCAGCCTGGGCAGCAAGGTGAAACCCTGTATCTACTAAAAATACAAAAATTAGCCGGGCGTGGTGGTGTGCGCCTGTAGTCCCAGCTACTTGGGAGGCTGAGGCAGGAGAATCACTTGAACCAGGGAGGTGGAGGTTGCAGTGAGCTGAGATTGTGCCACTGCATTCCAGCCTGGGCAACAGAGTGAGACCCTGTCTTAAAAAAAACAAAAAACAAAAAAAACTTTGAGTTAGATTATTTTTGCCCAGCTGTAGGCTAACATAAGTGTTCTGGACACTTTTAAGGTAGGCTAGACTAAGCTATAATGTTTGGTAGGTTATGTGTATTAAATGCATTTTAGACTTATGATATTTTCTTTTTTTTTTTTTTTTTTTTTGAGATGGAGTCTCACTCTGTCGCGCAGGCTGTAGTGCAGTGGCACGATCTTGGCTCCCTGCAACCTCCACCTCCTGGGTTCAAGTGATTCTTGTGCCTCAGCCTCCTGAGTAGCTGAATACAGGCACGTGCCACCACACTCAGCTAATTTTAAAAAATTGTTTTCAGTAGAGACAGGGTTTCACCATGTCGGCCAGGCTGGTCTCAAACTCTTGATCAAACTCAGGTGATCTGCCCGCCTCATCCTCCCAAAGTGCTGGGATTACAGGCATGAGCCACTGTGCCTGGCCATACTCATGATATTTTCAGTTTACAATGGGTTTATTGAGATGTAACCCCATCACAAGTTGAGGCGCGTCTGTATACATTTTGCACTTCTTCTGTTAAATTTATTCCTGCCAGGTGCAGTGGCTCAGGCCTCCCAGCACTTTGGGAGGCTGAGGCAGGTGGATCACCTGAGGTCAGGAGTTTGAGACCAGCCTGACCAACATGGAGAAACCCCATCTCTACTAAAAATACAAAATTAGCCAGGCGTGATGGCGCATACCTGTAATCCCAGCTACTTGGGAGGCTGAGGCAGGAGAATCGCTTGAACCCGAGAGGTGGAGGTGGCAGTGAGCCGAGATTGTGCCATTGCACTCCAGCCTGGGCAACAAGAGTGAAATTCCATCTCAATAAAAGAAAAAAATTTGTTCTGAAGCATGTTATTTTTTGATAGTGCTATAAAAGCAATTATTTTATTCACTTTGTTTTTCATTGTTCATTGCTAATATATAGAAATACAACTGATGTTCATATATTGATCTTGTATCCTGCAACATTGCTATACTTGTTTATTAGTCCTAATAGTTGTTTTTTAGTGGATTCCTTAAGAATTTCTATTAATACATACAAGATCATGTCATCTGCAAATAAAGATCATTTTACTTTTTTCTTTCCTTAAAAGATATTTCCTCAATACCTTTTATTTCATTTTCTCACCTAAGTTCCCTGGCTAGAACTCCAGTACAATGATGAATAAAAATGGCAAGAGCAGCCATCCTTGTTTTGCTGTGGGTGTTTCACAGATGCCCTTTATCCGGGTGAGGGAGTTTTCTTCTGTTACTAGATTGTTGACTTTTTTTTAATTATCACAAATGGATATTAAATTTTGTCAAATGCTTTTCCTTCATACATTGAGATGATAATATGGTTTCATGTATTCTATTAGTATGGTATATTATATTTATTGACTCTCAAATGTTAAATCAACATTGTGTTTCTGTGATTGCATTTGGTTATGTTGCTGGATTCAGTTTGCTAGTATTTTGTTGAGGATTTTGTGTCTATATTCATAAGAGGTCTTGGTCTTTAGTTTTCTTTTCTTGTAATTTGTTTCTCTGGGATGGAGAGGTTGTTTGTTTTTTAGTTTTTTTTTTTTTTTTTTGAAACAGAGTCTTGGTCTGTTGCCCAGGCTGGAGTGCAGTGACATGATCTCAGCTCATTGCAACCTCTGCCTCCCAGGTTCAAGCAATTCTCCTGCCTCAGCCTTCCAAGTAGCTAGGATTACAGGTGCCCACCACCACATCAGGCTAATTTTTGTATTTTTAGTAGGGATGGGGTTTCACCATGTTGACCAGGCTGGTCTCAAACTCCTGACCTCAAGTGATCTGCCCGCCTTGGCCTCCCAAAGTGCTGTTTCTCAAGTTTTGGTATCAGAGTAGTACTCATCTCATAAGAGTTGGGAAGGGCCCCCTCTCCCTACATCTTTTTTAGTCTTCATCCAGTTGACTGACTTTTGTGTGTTCATGTGCATGAGAGAATTTTCTTTTCACCACACACTCTAAAGTAGACACTTTTCTTTTAACAACTGATGAATTCCCTCATATAGAGTTTCTTTGTTCTATCTCAATCTTTTTTCATAGAGTTCTCTTTCGTTGGGGCACAGACATGCATTATCAGAGTTGTTTCTCTTCAAGCAGAGAAGAACAAATTATTTATGAGTTCCATTTGTGCATATTGATGCTATGTATACTGTTACAAGAATCACATCATCATTTAAGTGTCAAATTGAGGGTCAAAAGACTTGGCTGGACAGAGTGGCTCTCACCTGTAATCCCAGCACTTGGGAAAGCCAGATTGGCAGGATTGCATGAGGCCAGGAATTCAAGATCAGTCTAGGCGACAAAAGGAGACCCCATCTCTACTTATAAAAAGTTATTGAGGCTGGGCACGGTGGCTTACGCCTGTAATCCCAACACTCTGGGAAGCCGAGGCAGGCAGATCACATGAGGTCAGGAGTTTGAGACCAGCCTGGCCGACATGGTGAAACCTCGTCTCTACTAAAAATACAAAAATTAGCTTGGTGTGGTGGCACGTGCCGGTAATCCCAGCTACTCGGGAGGCTGAGGCAGGAGAATTGCTTGAACCCGGGAGGCAGAGGTTGCCAAGATCATACCACTGCACTCCAGCCTGGGCAACAGAGTGAGACTCCATCTCAAAATAAATAAATAATAAAAGGTAAACACTCACTGAAGTAAAAAATAATTTCTATGGGATATAGTAACACCAATAATAATAGTAAACACATGTTTTATACTTACACTAGACCAAATAGTTTACAAATACTGAAGTCAGATTTTCTGGCAAAACAACCAACTCTACCGTGAAAAAACAAAATCTCCAGTTCCAGACAGAAAATGAAGATTGTAGGAAGAGAAATAAGACAACTATTCTCAATCACTACAGAAGATTATAATAAACCCCTCAACTCTCTCTCGGATAAATTCTTTACAAATGGAAATTAAAATAGTAACGCTTAAAATGTGGAGTAATTTTAAGCTTTAAAGTGCTTTGCATTTTATTCTTTCAAAGCACTAAATCTAAAACAATTTAGGCCAGGTGCAGTGGCTCACGCCTATAATCCCAGCACTTTCGGAGGCCAAGCCGGGTGGATCACCTGAGGTCAAGAGTTCGAGACCAGCCTGACCAACACGGTGAAACTCTGTCTCTACTAAAAATGCAAAAATTAGCCAGGCATGGTGGCAGACGCCTGTAATCCCAGCTACTTGAGAGGCTGAGGCAGGAGAATCGCTTGAACCTAGGAAGCAGAGGTTGCAGTGAGCCGAGATCGTACCATTGCACTCCAACCTGGGCGACAGAGTGAGACTCCATCTCAAAAGAATAAATTAAATAAATAAAGTAATTAATTTAAAAAACAGTTTAAGCATCTGCTCTTTGAAATCCAAATACAATTTAAGGTACTCTAAGCCTTAATAGCTAAGTGAAAATATAATGTTGGAGTTTTACAAAATTACCTGTATTTTAGTAATTTTTTTGTCAGACCAAACTTAATTATCTGGGAGAAATATATATAGACAGATAGATAGATATGATACATGTGTATAATATATATTTACATATGTGTGTAATATATGTGTAATTTGGATACAATTTCCTATTCAATTGATTTCAGCAGAAACGTATTAAATATAGAAAGCAGTACTGTATAGCAGCAGTCCCCAACCTTTTTGGACCAGTGATCTGTTTCATAGGAGACAATTTTTCCACAGATAGGGTGCAGGTGGTTGGAGGGCATTAGATTCTCATAAGGAGCATGCAACCTAGATCTCTCGCATGCGCAGTTCGCAATAGGGTTTGCACTTCTATGACAGTCTAACGCTGCCACTCATCTGACAGGAGGCAGAGCTCAGGCGGTAATGTTTGCTCACCTGCCACTCACCTCCTGCTATGTGGGCTGGTTCCTAACAGGCCACAACCCGGTACTGGTCAGAGGCCTGGGAGTTGAGGACCCCTGTTGTGTAGGGAGGAAGCATACATGCAAGAGACAGTGTTCTATTTGATGTTCTCTGGAGATGCTGTCATGAAGACACTGTAGACTTACCTTTTTTAGGCTTAGAAAATGTTTACATTCAATCTGAACTGTCAGAGTCCAGATTGAAGACTGTTCTAAAGGCATTACCTTATTCGTCTTAACACTTTTGCTGCTAAAACAAGCTTCAGACACATTCAGTACATTTTGTTTTGATCCAATGTTTATTTGATTCAGAGGCTTTTCCTTTTGAAGGGCGTTTTGGAAACAGTCTTATCTGTAATCATGTGTACTAATCGAGTAATGCTTACACTTTCCAGTGCAAAGTTGCTTAATTTTCAAGGGAAAAAAGGGAAAAACACTTCTGACATAATCAGTTTTCACTGAGATTGCATAGATTAGAGATTTTCCATCTCCTTTGTGAAAAATTCAAATGACATGGCTACTCATCAAATACCATATTACATAATTACCAGGTTTTTCACTGAAAACTATTACCCAAATAGTCTGGGTAAGCAAATTCATCATCACCTCTGGAGATACACTCTATTATAACTAATGAAATCCAGCTAAGATTTGTATTCAAATATTTCCTGACTCTGAAATGAAAGAGTTGCTTTTCTAAAATTTTCAAAATTGTGAAAACAGATGTGTTTGCCATGTAAAAACATTTTGGCTGTGGGAGGTGCACCACAGCTAAGCAATTGTTCACAATAGCTAACACTGTAGAACCTTCAGCATTAAATTCACTATCTCACTTCATCATCGAAATTTCCTATGAAGTGTTACTGTGCTCCTTGCATAGGTTACCAAACTGAAGCTTTCTCAGAGTCACATAGCTAAGTAAATGTCGGTCCCGAGATTTGACTCCAGTATTCTCTGATGCCACAGGCCCCGTTCTTTACCTGCAGTACTGTCATTTGTGAATAATTTGGTTTCTGCAGCCATAAAATGTAATTTGTGAGTTGCTTTCCTTTCATAGATATGGGCAAACACCATGTCATAAGATGAGAGCTATAACTTAAAAGCCTCTAAATAACAACTTGAGATAACAAAACCGTTATCTTAAGTTCTAATATATGTGATCATACTATACAGGCAGTCCCTGGAATGCATAGTAGTCCGGGACAGTAAAAAATGATCATGCAAACTGAAACCATGCAAAACAAACTTAATAATTAATGGGGAAATTTACAATTGTGTTGTGATCTTTAAATATTTTTGTGAAACATTAAAAAGTCTCTTACTGTTATTTATAAATACATATAGAAATGAAAATATAGTAAAATACTTAGTACTTCATAATTTAAAACATTAGGAACATTGAGAGTTAAACTTTTATTTCTTTGTAAACAGTTTATCAAGTGTATTTTGATCTTGCCTTCTTCTATAAAACTTAGGGTTCGATGCGGTGGCTCATGCCTGAAATCCCAGCACTTTGGGAGGCCAAGGTGGGCAGATCACGAGGTCAGGAGTTCGAGACCAGCCTGGCCAACATGGTGAAACCCTGTTTCTACTAAAAATACAAAAATTAGCTGGGCGTGGGGGCGAATGCCTATAGTCCCAGCTGCTTGGGAAGCTGAGGCAGGAGAATTGCTTGAACCCAGGAGGTGGAGGTTGCAGCAAGCAGAGAT
The DNA here is from genome assembly GCF_008728515.1 of Papio anubis. Lineage (NCBI taxonomy): Eukaryota > Metazoa > Chordata > Mammalia > Primates > Cercopithecidae > Papio > Papio anubis. The sequence continues at coordinate 31,058,004 of NC_044984.1, forward strand.
CATACCACTGCACTTCAGCCTGGCGACAGAGCTAGACTCCATCTCAAAAAAAAAAAAAAAACTTAGGACACTGAGCAAGAATCTTTTCTTTGCTTTGGCAAATTGTCCTCCTCATTTTTAAGTTTGGATCATCTTCCAACATTTTATCCTCTGCACTTTCAACATCTGGAAATATCTTTGCGAGTACCTTTAATGTGCCAGCATCACTTCCTCTTTGACATTTTCATCCTTTTTGCAACTACCGTACTGTACTTTTCTTTTTCTTTTTCTCTTTTTTTTTTAGACGGAGTCTCACTCTGTTGCCCAGGCTGGAGTGCAGTGGTGTGATCTCGGCTCACTGCAACCTCTGCCCCCCGGGTTCAGACAATTCTGCCTCAGCCTCCCTAGTAGCTGGGATTACAGGTGCATGCCACTATGCCCGGCCAATTTTTTAAAATATTTTTAATAGAGACGGGGTTTCACCATCTTGGCCAGGCTGGTCTTAAACTCCTGACCTCATGATCCACCCACCTCGGCCTCCCAAAGTGCTGGGCTTACAGGCACAAGCCACCGCACCCGGCCATACTGTACTTTTTCATTTAATAAATTGAAAAAATTGCCTCCACTAAGTTTCTTTGGGTGCACATCTAAAGTCCCTCAAACAGCATTAGTGTCAACATTTCCATATTCAGTTATTTCTTCTATAACTCCATTTAGGTAGTTTCGGGGATTTTTTTAGAGGCAGGGTTTCACTATGTTGCCTCAGCTCCTGGGCCCAGGCAATCCTCCTGCCTCAGCCCCTGGAGTAGCTAGGACTACAGGCACACCCCACTGCACCTGACTCCATTTATGGTTTTTTTTCAAATTTTACTTCCAGCATTGTCACTCTTTGTTTCTTTGCTGTGCTTTCTTTCTTGTTGTAATCCATTTTTGTAAAACATCACATGGATTTATCACTAGGAGACAAGACAAGGCAACTATATCCTTAGCCGTCTGTGAGTGAACTGAATAACAGACACATAGTAACCAATCACTGGTTGACTTTGAATGAAGTGGTGTCATTTGCCATAGGTCATGATGTTATGTAGTGATTTTATAGACTGAACAGCTGGCAGCGAAGATTGTGCATTATGCATGGCTCACAATCAATCTATTTGGTCATTGAAATTTGGACCATGGTTTGGGGAGTAGCTGGTGTTTTAACTAAAGCATAGTAACTGAAACTTATGCATATTAGAACCTTACCAAGAGAGGACTACCATGATAGTTAATGAGGGGCATCAGGTTCCACAAAGGATCATAAAAATACTACTCTACTGTATTATACATTTACATATATACATGTATATCCTAAAGTAATAAGCTAGTTTTAAAATATTAGCCATACTTAATGATTAATATTTATATATTCTAATTATAATAATTTTACTTGCCATTTAGGGATTTAATGTATGATCCAGGAAGTTTGAAAGTTTGAATTGGGCCGGGCGCGGTGGCTCATGCCTGTAATCCCAGCACTTTGGGAGGCTGAGGAGGGCAGATCACGAGGTCAGGAGATCGAGACCATCCTGGCTAACATGGTGAAACCCTGTCTCTACTAAAAATGCAAAAAAACTAGCCAGGCGTGGTGGTGGGCGCCTGTAGTCCCAGCTACTTGGGAGGCTGAAGCCGGAGAATGGCGTGAGCCTGGGAGGCGGAGCTTGCAGTGAGCCGAGATTGCACCACTGCAGTCCAGCCTGGACGACCGAGCGAGACTGTGTCTCAAAAAAAAATACAAAAAAAAAAAGAAAGTTTGAATTGATATCTTCCTTTAGATATAAAGACATTCAGCATCAATTCATTGCTCTTAAGGCAGATCTCATGATGGTTTATTTTTCAAAAAGAAGAAGAAAAGAAAACACAAGTGCAGAAGGATATGAACACCATGATACTTCTTATAGAACAATAATGTAAACAATATTATTTGGTTACTGAGAAACAGTTACATTATAAATGCAAAAACTCATAATTCATAATATTTACCCATATGGAAGGAGAGAAATGCTTTAAAATTTTTTCACGGTGCAATTTCTTATATACCTATGTTTAATGAGACAGTATTTTGTATGGACACCTGAGTGTTTTTCATCACGTGGTAATACTTCCTGTCTACATAAACATATCACATTATTCAAATTAATTGCTAATATTTACAGTTCCTATTTTGGACTGAAGGAATTGAATTGACTTATAAATTGTTCTTTGAGCTCTAAAATTCCGTATGTATTCTTTGACTTTTATATGAAAAACCATCAAAGCTGGGCATGGTGGCTCACGCCTGTAATTCCAGTACTTTGGGAGGCAGAGGCAGGGGGCTGGCATGCGCCTAGGAATTCAAGACCAGCCTGGACAACATAGCAAGACTCTGTCTCTACACACACACAAAATTAGCCAGGTGTGGTGGTGCGCACCTGTGGTCCTAGCTGCTCAGGACACTGAGGTGGAAGGATCACTTGAGCCTGAGAGGCAGAGGCTTCAGTAAGCCACAATTGTGCCACTGCACTCCAGTGTGGGTGACAGAGCGAGACCCTGTCTTAAAAAAAGATAAAAACTGTCAAATGTAGTGCATGTTTGTTTTGGGGACTAAATGCTTATTTTTAAGAGGATGGTTAAAGTACTCAGCAATATTTAGTAAGTTAAAGCCTTAGGTTTTAAACCTGATTTGGGGTTGAGCTCTGGGAAGGAAAGGATGATTGATTCATAGGCACCCTGATACAGTCACTTAATGATCTGAAAAACAGATGTACTATAAGGCACTCATAAAAATAACACCAGTCCTATGCTTATCTCTTAAAGTCATGTTGTTTTCTGCAAGGTGTTAAAAATGAAAATAAGATTGTTCTAATAACATTGAAGTTTCATGAGTATGTGTGTATGATACAAGTGAAATTGATGGGTAACTACTTGCAGTATAATTCTTTTAGAATTATGTACTTTTAGATTGACTTACCAGAACTGCTGAAATAAAAAACACTCCATTTTAATTTGAAATAGTGGGAACATTGGCTCTGCTGCAGTGATTTTTAAGTGTATACATGCCCGACTGTGAATGGATTAAGTTCATCATTGGTGCTGCATTGAGGTCATTCAGAGACTTTCTTTTGCCATTGCAGGTAGAGCGGGAAAAGGCCATTCTTTTGGCCAACCTACAGGAGTCACAGACACAGCTGGAACACACCAAGGGGGCACTGACGGAGCAGCATGAGCGCGTGCACCGGCTCACAGAGCACGTCAATGCCATGAGGGGCCTGCAAAGCAGCAAGGAGCTCAAGGCCGAGCTGGACGGGGAAAAGGGCCGGGACTCAGGGGAGGAGGCCCATGACTACGAGGTGGACATCAATGGCTTAGAGATCCTTGAATGCAAATATAGGGTGGCAGTAACTGAGGTGATTGATCTGAAAGCTGAAATTAAGGCCTTAAAGGAGAAATATAATAAATCTGTAGAAAACTACACTGATGAGAAGGCCAAATATGAGAGTAAAATCCAGATGTATGATGAGCAGGTGACAAGCCTTGAGAAGACCACCAAGGAGAGTGGTGAGAAGATGGCCCACATGGAGAAGGAGTTGCAAAAGATGACCAGCATAGCCAATGAAAATCACAATACTCTTAATACGGCCCAGGATGAGTTAGTGACATTCAGTGAGGAGTTAGCTCAGCTTTACCACCATGTGTGTCTATGTAATAATGAAACTCCCAACAGGGTCATGCTGGATTACTATAGGCAGAGCAGAGTCACCCGCAGTGGCAGCCTGAAAGGGCCTGATGATCCCAGAGGACTTTTGTCCCCACGATTAGCCAGGCGGGGTGTGTCATCCCCGGTAGAAACAAGGACCTCATCTGAACCAGTTGCAAAAGAAAGCACAGAGGCCAGCAAAGAACCAAGTCCAACTAAGACCCCCACAATCTCTCCTGTTATTACTGCCCCACCGTCATCTCCAGTATTGGATACAAGTGACATCCGCAAAGAGCCAATGAATATCTACAACCTTAATGCCATAATCCGGGACCAAATCAAGCATCTGCAGAAAGCTGTGGACCGGTCCTTGCAACTGTCTCGTCAAAGAGCAGCGGCTCGGGAGCTAGCCCCCATGATTGATAAAGACAAGGAAGCCTTAATGGAAGAGATCCTCAAGCTAAAGTCCCTGCTGAGCACCAAACGGGAGCAGATTGCCACATTGAGGGCGGTATTGAAAGCCAATAAGCAGGTAATCTCATTCTACTGGTGAAAGCATGCTAGTTAAAGCTTTCTTAACTAATTTATTCCCTAATTTATTGAGTATCCAGTATCATCAAGATGAGAGTTCAGATTCTTGGTCAGTGGAGAAATAAAACCATGTCCCAGTGTCAGATCAGAATGTCATAATAATTATTATTTTTAAATGAGTGAATGGATGAAATATCTGTGCCCAGCTAGGTGGAGGCAGAGGTGAGGAAGTTAAAAACACAGGAGAAGATCCAGATGCCTTTCCGCAGATGTAGAAAGGCAGCTCAGGCGGTGCTGGGCTGAAGCCTGGCAGTGAGTAGCTGTGGAAACAGGAGATGGAGGGTGGCAGAATAGGCTGGCAAGACAGGTTACACCAACCAGGGAGATACAGCAAGAAAGACAGACACCCAGCAGACAGCCGGAGCAAACAGAGGGAAATCTGGGTGCAGATCATGAAGAAGGTCTGATGGCCAATAACTGGACCCCGGCTCCAAGGTTGGAGCTGGAGGTTCAGATTCAAGACTCAATTTCTAGGGGTATAGCAAGAATTTTTTGTTTTTGTTTTTGTTTTTTGTTTGTTTGTTTTGAGACAGAGTCTCACTCTGTTGCCCAGGCTGGAGTGCAGTGGCGCCATCTCAGCTCACTGTAACCTCCGCCTCCTGGGTTCCAGCGATTCTCATGCCTCAGCCTCCCAAGCAGCTGGGATTACAGGCGTGTGCCACCATGCCTGGCTAATTTTTTGTATTTTCAAATAGACAGGATTTCACCATATTGTCTAGGCTGGTCTTGAACTGCTGACCTCAAGTGATCCGCCTGCCTCGACCTCCCAAAGTGCTGGGATTACAGACATGAGCCACCACACCCAGCCAAGTATAGCAAGATTAAAAGGAGTGTTTTGTCCTTCATCCCAAACCTAGAGAAACAAGAGTGCTAAATAAATGAACAAGTCAGGGATGAAAGGCAAGACAACTGTGAGGAACTGAGTTACAGAAACAAAGCCAGACAGATTGTTATCAACAAATTAAATAGTTTGGGGCCACTTTAGCAAGCAAATGAGAGAGAGTGTGCGTGTGAGAGAGTATGAGAATGATCTCTACCTGTGCTAGTGACCACGTATCTGAAATTTAGGTTCATATGGGATGTTAACTCACATGGGTCAGAGCTTAAGTAATAGGGAGCTTTTCCTAGCTATTGATCCTGTCCTTCTGGACAAGTAGTAATGTTACAACATGAACCTGTCTAATTCCCAGCCCTCTTTAATGACTGAAATTGTTTTCCACCCTTGAGTTTTACCTGGGTGGGAGTGCTGCGAAATATAAGCAGGAAAATTCTTTTCACCTTTATTTAGTTTATCTGAAAAGATAGCCTCAAAAGACACATATTTGAGAAAGGTGCTGAATAAGTGTTGGTGTTGATAAAGAGAAGCAACAAAGCACCAAATGCCCTCTTGCAAACGCAAGCAGTGCCAGTGAATAGTAGGTCAGGGGAGCTCTTGGTCTTTAGAGATTGAAGGTTAATTTCAGATTCAGAATGCCTTCTCCATTTGCCATTATCTGGGGAAAACCACGCCCTTATTGTGTCATCTACAGTGCAGCTTTCGAGTCCTCATCTCTAGTTCCCATAAATCTATTTATATAATTGACATCTATACCATAAGCTATAATACTGTTTGCACTATTAACATGTTTTATATAAACCTAAGGGCAAAATACGACTTTATTTTGTGTTGTCACTTTAGAAAAATAGAAAAGATTAGAGTGAATGAAGAGTTTGTGAGAGATCTGACTCCAATTTCAGGTCAGAATAAAGGAATTTATTATTATAACTCTGCTATAATTTAAAGACTCAATGATTCAGAGTGGTCATAAATAACCAATACCATATTAGATAAGGCTTACATAAACTTTATCAAGGACATGCTATCCTAGGGCATTCTTGGTCAAGCCATCCAAATAACTTCTCTGACTTCTTCCTAAAGGTTGAATATTAACAATTTAGGGCCGCGTGCAGTGGCTCACGCCTGTAATCCCAGCACTTGGGGAGGCCAAGGCGGGCGGATCACTTGAGGTCAGGAATTTGAGACCAGCCTGACCAACATGGAGACACCCCGTCTCTACTAAAAATACAAAATTAGCCAGGCGTGGTGGTGCGTGCCTGTAATCCCAGCTACTCGGGAGGCTGAGGCAGGAGAATCGCTTGAACCGGGGAGGCGGAAGTTGCAGTGAGCTGAGATTGAGCGATTGCACTCCAGCCTGGGCAACAAGAGTGAAAATCTGTCTTAAAAAAAAAAAAAAAAAAATCAAGATGCTTAACTGAAACAGAGGTATAGATAAGGACACTTGGCCCACCAACAGAGACTAATTTGTGAACCAGCATTCATTGATTACATATTTTCTGGGAGGCAGTAATAAAATAACATATTTTCAGGGATGCAAAAATAAATGACATACTCTAGTAGGAATTCCACAATTGCCTATAGCTATTTATAAGATAGGACTCATCAAGCGCTTTAGAGTGATGTAAACAGTACCACGGGAATTCAGAACAGAGCAAAGCATTCCTAGCTGAAGTTTTATTTTCACAATTTTTTGTGGTACAGGTTGAGTATCCCTTTTCCAAAATGTTCGGGATGAAAAATGTTTCAGATTTTGGATTTTGGACATTTGCATATATATATAATGAGATAACTTGGGGATGGGATCCAAGTCCAAACATGAAATTTCATGAGACAGGGAACAAGAAATTTCATGTATTCATATATACATAGCCTGATGGTAATTTTATACAATATTTTTAATAATTTTGTGGCTGAAACAAAATTTTGACTGTGACTCATTACATGAGGTCAAGTGTAGAATTTTATGGCATCATGTCAGCACTCAAAAGGTCTGAGATTTTGAAGCATTTTGGGTTTTGGATTAAGGATGCTCAACCTGTACCATTTGCATTACATTAGAGTTACAGTCTATATGGACTCAGTAAATTAAATGAAAACCCGTTTCTAGTGATGCATTTGGTCTACATGTTCATTATGTTGGGCCTGTTGCTGTGATGCTTATGTGCCATAAATAACTTTAAGTATTAACAGATGACATTCACTATATTTAGACATTGTGGAATGTTCATTTTTAAGGCTAAGGTGAGAATTCTAGGGTAAAAAGGAAATCTCCCTGTTTTAAAATAGGCATTCTACTATACAGCCATAAGAAAGAATGAGATCATGTCATTTGCAGGGACATAGTTGGAGCTGGAGACCATTATCCTTAGCAAACTAACACAGGGACAGAAAACCAGATACCGCGTATTCTCACTTATAAGTGGGAGCTACATGATGAGAGCAAATAGCCACATAGAGGGGAACAACACGCACTGGTCCCTATTGGAGGCTGAAGGATGAAAGGAAGGAGAGGATCAGGAAAAATAAAGAATGGATACTAGGCTTAATACCTGGGTGAAGAAATAATAGGTACAACAAACCCCCATGACACACATTTACCTAGGTAACAAACCTGCACATCCTGCACCTGTACCCCGAACTTAAAATAGAAGTTAAAAATAAATAAATAAAATAGGCATTCTGTAGTCTCTATGAATCTTCTCATTTACTTAAGGATTTTTTCATAGGCACAGTGCCTTCTGATGAAGTCAGTAAATGTTTATGAAGCACCATCCATCTAGCACTGTGCTACATGCTGAAGATTCAAAGACTAACACATGGTCCCTGCCTTCCAGAAGACTCAGCCTCCTGGGGATGTCAGGATAGAAACACAATGACAGTTCAGCATTACACGTGCTGTAATCCAAGTTATGAGAACAATGCAGAGGAAGCAACTAAGGTTTCCTAGAGGAGCGGAAAAGACTTCACAGAAGCAATTATACTTTAGTTTGTTCTTAAAGGGTAAGGAGTTGTTTTCCAGAGGAGGAGGAAGTAATTCCAGACAGAACAGTAGGTAGAGAGGCTTAGGAATGACAAAATAGAATGATATATTCAGGGAATGCTCACAAAGGTCTACGTGGCTGGAAATAAGACTTTTTTATTTAGAAAGTCAACTTTGGAGTGTGTGGAGAATGTGGTGAATGCAGACATCAGCAAATCCAATGAGTTATGGATACTTAAAATTACTTAATTCTGGAAAAACTTTGCACAGTCTATGGACAAACAAATCTACAAATAAAACTGAGGCTTTAGGGTATTTGTCACAAACAATAAATGAGTTTGTATTTCTATTTCAGGTCTAGCTCTTCTGTTATCCCCCTCTTTATTCCCCTTAGATACTGACCATGGGACTCTGTGCTTACAAATTTGTTACATCTACATTTTCACAACTTAAACATACTTTTCTGTTTTAAATGAATATGTGTCTAAGCTTTTTAAACACTAAACAACTGCCGTTTTTCCCTCGGTCAATTTCTGCATTGTGGATAATTTTCTGAATGTGTAATATTTCTGAAGATTCCTCCAAGTATTAACACTACAGAACATACAAAAGTATTTTATGAGTAAAGTCTCATTTTAATCTGAATTTAAATCCAATCAAAACTCGTAAGAAACTACTTCGAAACCAAAACAGTAACAAAGTACCCCATCCCAACATTGATTTAATTAAGAAAGAATTTATTTCTATAGATGTTGTCACTTTGCATATGAAGGTTTCAAGCTGCCCATTTCAAGCCCCAAAAGAAATGTTAAAAACCAGGGTAGTCTTCCTGGGAAATCCCATTAGTAATGGATTTCTCTACTCGTAATGGGGTTTTTCATTAGTATGGGGTATTTGTATACATTCTGAAAAGTTATAGTTTCCAGTTCATAAAAATAATGTGTTCCCAGTTTGGCTTCAACATGCAAACTATGTGCTATGCATCAAACGGGCAATCCCTAAGTATACACTGATTTTATGCATTGATTCAGTCAGTGTGTTTTTTTACTTATGTGTGTGCCAGGGTAGCTCTTGATTTGAAACACTATGCCCAAATCCTAGATTCAAACAAATGTTTTAACTCATTCAACATTTCGTAACCCCTACTTTTATGGAGATTTTTAAGGAATTATATTTGACTCTTTCATTGTTTGGACAAATTGTATGCAAATTAGAAAGTAATTAGTTCTCTATCACTTCTTTTCCTTAAACATATAACATGGATTTATAGTTTATCATATACTCATATTATAAATTACAATGGTGTATGTCTTTTATTCTATGTTTTGGCCCCACAGAGCACAAGTGACAAAATTTGAGTTCTAACATATTCCAATTTGATTATTCCAATAGAAGCTCTGCTTCTTTACGAAATAATTAGTAAAATTTTTCTTGTATAAAGTTTCATTTTGGCTCCCTCCTTGTCCTGAAATCCCATACTTTCAACAATCTGCATTAAATATTTATTAAACTACTGGCATTCTCTTAGCTCCTGATACTGACTCTGGCTCACAAAGGGCTTATAGGGCAATTTAACTACATTATGAATTCACAACACATTTTGACATTAAAGAAAAACTTTCCTCTGTCCGAAGCGCATACCTATGTTTATATAAAATGTAACCAAATCAATTTCACTTTCCTTTTATAAAAGAACATAATAGGCCCAGCATGAAGCAATCTGTGTGATGGATTTTCCTGATATGAAAATTGTAAGCAGTGTGATTTTCTGCTTTAGACAGCTGAGGTGGCACTAGCTAATCTCAAGAACAAATATGAAAATGAAAAAGCAATGGTGACTGAAACCATGACGAAGCTTAGAAATGAACTGAAGGCTTTGAAAGAAGATGCTGCAACCTTCTCCTCCCTGAGAGCAATGTTTGCAACAAGGTAACAGTATTTTCTTCCTACGACTGGGTGTGGTAGGTGGGGAAAAGGCTTTAAAATTCACAGCCCTGCCTTTGTGCATGTTGAGTGTATTCAGTGTGTAGTCTAGGATGGCTAAGTGTGAAGAAAATCTGTGGAAGTCCACTCTGATGTATCTAAAATTTTGCAAGCCTTCTGTGCTGTTTTCCAGAGCCCCCTACTGAACACTCTGGATCCAGAAATTCTATTACATAAAAATATTTTGTAAGTGAGTTAATATTAATAGATTGTTTCTAGAATTTATGCACCCCAAAGAGACTCGCCTTCCAAATAAAAAGCTTTCAATAAGGGGAAAAACCCCACTTCCTAGAATAGCTAAATATTATCACCTCTGAAATAGAGTTCTGTGAAGGAAGTACATGAAAGTATATAAGAGCACCTTACCTTTAGTACTGTGTGAGAAGATACTGTCATAATGAAGGTTAATAATCATCATACCAACTAATTACTTAGAATTTTTTTTTTTTTTTTTGAGACAGAGTCTCACACTGTCGCCCAGGCTGGAGGGCAGTGGCGCGATCTCAGCTCACTGCAAGCTCCACCTCCCGGGTTCACGCCATTCTCCTGCCTCACCCTCCCGAGTAGCTGGGACTACAGGCACCCGCCACCACGCCCGGCTAATTTTTTGTATTTTTACTAGAGACAGGGTCTCGATCTCCTGACCTCGTGATCCTCAGCCTCCCAAAGTGCTGGGATCAAAGGCATGAGCCACCGCACCCAGCTTTTTTTTTCTTTTTGAGACAGAGTCTTGCACTGTTGCCCAGGCTGGAGTGCAGTGGCGCGATCTCGGCTCACTGCAAGCTCTGCCTCCCGGGTTCACACCGTTCTCCTGCCTCAGCCTCCCAAGTAGCTGGGGCTACAGGCACCCGCCACCACACCTGGCTAATTCTTTGTACTTTTAGTAGAGACGGGGTTTCACCGTGTTAGCCAGGATGGTCTGGATCTCCTGACCTCATGATCCACCCGCCTTGGCCTCCCAAAGTGCTCGGATCATGGGCGTGAGCCACCGCACCCGGCCATATTTTGTTTTTAAATGTGAAGTGATTGTTAAGAATGTATTTGATTTGAAGTTTTCAGAATCTTGAGATTTTCAGTATACTGTTGAAATACATATTTTGCTGTCACAATGCAGTGTAAAAAAAAATTACTTTTTTTTTTGAGATAGGGTCTCTGTCACCCAGGCTGAAGTGCAGTGGTGCCATCTCGGTTCACTGCAGCCTGGACATCCTGGGCTCAAGCAATCCTCCCACCTCACCTCAGCCTCCCGAATAGCTGCGACTGCAGGCTTGCACCACCACTCCCGCTAATTTTTGTGGATTTTGTGGAGGCAGGGTCTTGCCATGTTGCCCAGGCTGGTCTCAAATTCCTAGGCTCAAGAGATCCGCCCACCTTGGCCTCCAAAAGTCCTGAGTTAGGGTATGAGCCACCATGCCCGACCAAATCCCACCAATTATATATCTTGTATGATGCAAACTTAGTGCAAAATTCACAAATAATTACTATGTCTTTACTGGCAGAATTCGTAAATAATTTACACATAGCTGATACATGTAAAAGTGTTAAAAACAAACAAAAAAAGATCTCTTGAGCTTTATAGGAGTCCCCCAGAAACTGTTCAGCTTTTTTTGTATGTTAGGAGAGTACAGGCTTAAGCTCAGACCTTGTGATTGAATCTCTTGGAGATGGCAGTGAGAAGGCTGAGTGCCTGAAAGCCCACAGGGGTGCAGAGGAACTGGAAGGAACTGGCTTCTGGGTCTCAGGGCATGACAGTGTTTGGGGAATAGAATGTGTTTACCTGGCTGCTATGGTAGACAGGATAGAGAATAGGAATAGGGCACAATGTCCCCCTCTTTGATGAAAGAATCAGGATTACATTTGGAATCACGAAAACATAAATTTCCTCTTTGAGAAGGAAACTTTTAAAAATGTCAAAGGACATTTCAAGTCTGAATCTGATTTATATAAGAATTATTATCCCCTAGCCAGGCACGGTGGCTCACACCTATAATCCCAGCACTTTGGGAGGCCAAGGCGGGTGGATCACCTGAAGTCAGGAGTTCGAGACCAGCGTGGCCAACATGGTGAAACCCCGTCTCTACTAAAAATACAAAAAGTAGCCGGGCATGGTGGCACACACCTGTAGTCCCAGCTACTCAGGAGGCTAAGGGAGGAGAATTGCTTGAACCTGGGAGGCGGAAGTTGCAGTGAGCTGAGATCATGCCACTGCACTCCAGCCTGGGTGATAGAGCAAGACTCCGTCTCAATAATAATAATAATAATAATAATAGTTTTTTATAAAAAGGAATTGTTATCCCCAAATTGTCCATTTTCATATACTTTTTTTTTTGGCGTGAACAATATTTATTATTCATATTTTAGTGGGTAAATAAATTCAGAAAAAAAAAAAAACTCAGAATGAGCTTTTTCCCCACGCCACCTCTATCTTCCAAATGTATATGTGCTCAGGTTTTGCCTTTGGTAAGGAAAAAAGATCACTAAGCTTATCTTCCTTCTTTGGCACAAGTATGAAATCTGAATAAAGATGTTTCGGACAGCCTGCTATATCTGTATCAAACCTTGCGCAATTCTTGGTTTTTGCAGGGTTTTCTGTTTTTTGTTTTTTTGACAACTCATTGCTCTGTCATCTGGTTGAGAAATCATTGAAAATACTCAGTTTTCTAATTCAGGCAAATCAGTCAAATTGACAAGAGCAACAGCTGCAATCTGTACTAAAACTAAAACGTGTAAATACAGATAAGGAAATGTTTTCTTTATAAACATTATTATTTTGGATATTATAGGCATAGCCTATAATAAACTTGTTACATTCCTCCAAAGAATAAAATGTTATACAGTAAAAAGAGCTACTGTAAGACACTTCAGGTACTGTGGACATTGTGGGAGACTTGACCGTTACTCTGCTGTTACACGGCAGCCCCACAATAACTCTGTCCCTGGGGTTTAAGACATTGCCTATTAAGACTGTCTCCATATGGGCTGGGTGCAGTGGCTGATACCTGTAATCCCAGCACTTTGGGAGACTGAGGCAGGAAGATCACTCGAGGCCAGGAGTTCGAGACCAGTCTGGGCAACATAGTGAGACCCTGTCTCTTTAAAAAATGATCATCACTGGGCATGGTGACTCATACCAGTAATCCCAGCACTTTGGGAGGCCAGGGTGGGAGGATCACTTAAGGTCAGGAGTTCGAGACCAGCCTGGCCAACATGGTGAAACCCCGTCTCTACTAAAAAATACAAAAATTAGCTGGGCATGGTGGCACACTCCTGTAATTCCAACTACTTGGGAGGCTGAGGCATGAGAATTGCTTGAACCTGGGAGGCAGAGGTTGCAGTGAGCCAAGATCACGCCACTGCACTACAGCCTGGGCAATACAGCAAGACTCAGTCTTAAAAAACAAACAAAACAACAAGAAAATAATAATAAATTTTTTTAAATGTCCTGTCTATCCTTCATTGTATGGATGAACATACATTCCAATTTTCTGCTATTATAGGTTATCTACATTCTATTGCTAGATCTTTAAACCAGTCTTCTAAATTTCTAAATTTCGGTCAAATTTATTACTTTTCAACTTAAGTCCAAATTCAGTTTCACCAAGATTTTCCCCTGACCCCTTCTCCGTTTTGGTTGCAGATGTGATGAATATGTCACCCAGTTGGATGAGATGCAGAGACAGTTAGCAGCCGCAGAGGATGAGAAGAAGACTCTAAACACTTTGTTACGAATGGCTATCCAGCAAAAACTCGCCCTGACCCAGAGGCTGGAGGACTTAGAGTTTGACCATGAGCAGTCCCGACGCAGCAAAGGCAAACTTGGAAAGAGCAAGATCGGCAGCCCTAAAGTAAGTGGGGAGGCATCAGTCACCGTGCCCACCATAGACACTTACCTCCTGCATAGTCAGGGCCCACAGACACCCAACATTCGGGTCAGCAGTGGCACTCAGAGGAAAAGGTATGCATGCAGCGATCTTCATAGTACGGTGCAGTGGCCAGATTTTAGTTAACTGCAAAAATGAATGTGCTCTTGCTGTGGAGGATGGAGGAGGGGAAGGAAAAGAAAAAATGGGAGCTGGCATATAAATGATCCTTGCTAATGTGGGTCTTTCCCGATCAAAACCTTTTTGATAATTGTGTTTATGTAGTCCTTTCTAACCCCCTGCCCAATCCCTCCTCTTGGTTAATCGTAATATAATTTTCAAGTGTCTGTTAATATTTTTGCTACTCTTTGTATGTGTAAATGTGCCTCTCCCTTCCCTCCAACCTAAGAATTAGTAGATAAAGGTGGATATTAAGAATGAAGCGTGTTCTACCTGGGTTATAATTTTAAAAGTTGTTGTACCTTTGGAAATGGTGCTGTTTATCAGCTTCTCTTTAACGGGGCAAGGATATGAATATGTTCTCTTAGGGTAACTTTTGTCCATATGACCAAAATTGATGACGGACTGAAAGGGCATGTCTATATCTAGATAAAATGGGGTGGAATACGCACAGTCCTTTTCTTGACAGTGGTTTTTGTGCTTTTTCATTTGGCATGGGAATATTGCCCGGAGAAACCACTTGTAAGGTTTTTAGGGGCTTGATTGTGTGACCTTTTTCCAGAGTCCTGGCTGTTGAGTTACTTACCATGTATTTTCGGTTAATGGTAACATTTTTATTTTAGGAGCTTTCATTAAAGACTCAAATAATATATTTTCTATTTGTGGTTCAAGCTGACTAACTGTAATAAATCTCTTTTCCAGTATCCAGAACAGTTTCCAAATAGGGTTGTATCCTGATGTGGAAACTTAAAAAAAAAAAAAATAGCAAAAATATTGATTTACATATTTAAACAATGAAATGCCAATATAAATAATGTTGTCACTGGTGAGGCGTTGAAAGGTAATTAAAGTAAAACTTTTTTGTTTCCTATATGTATTTTTCTTGGATCTCCTGCAAGACAATTTTCACCTTCCCTTTGTGATCAGAGCCGTCCCAGGACTTCAGGGGCTTCCTACCTACAGAATTTATTAAGAGTTCCCCCTGATCCCACCTCCACAGAATCATTTCTTCTGAAGGGCCCCCCCTCCATGAGTGAATTCATCCAAGGGCACCGGCTCAGCAAGGAAAAAAGGTTAACCGTGGCTCCACCAGGTAAACATTTTTTCCTTGGGTGCATGTGATGCAAATGATTAGTTGAGTAGACTCTCCCCTTCCTTCCAGTCACTCAGGCCCACCCATCCGCAGAGTCTACCTTTGATGATGTGTAAATTCCTATATGTCAAGTAAAAACTTCCTTACACTTAGCTTCCCATTTCCTCCTTTACTCATATTCCTTAGAATGACAGACCTCCATTTAACAGCCAAAGATGGCAAATGAGAGTTGGAAGGACTGGGATAGGAAAAGGGAAATGAGCAACAAGCACAATACATACACACTTGGATCCTGTTTGCAGTTTGGTAGCTCATGGCGATTCCATCTTGGTCAGATTTGGCCAGTTCTCTCTTATCATTTTTAATGTAATTTCCGTAAAGGGAGCCATATGTATAACAAGGCTTTTGGGCTGATTTCCTTTTGTAGTGACTCAGAATGTCTCCTCAATCATTATATTGAGAATAAAAGTAAAACCCTCTAAGATTTTGCTCCTCAAGAACATTTAGGTCTTAGTATAATGTTCTTGTAGATTGCAAGCCCCCGTTGGTTAATGCTTACCAACATGCTCACACTTAGCTTCACTATTTTGCATTTTTCTTCCTTCCTTCCTTCCTTCCTTCCTTCCTTTCTTTTTACTTGTTCTATGAAGAGGCCTAAATTGAAAATGTGACATATGGCAAATAGAGAAAATGTGACTTCTTGCAAATAAAAATCATCCTTTTGAGGAATCCCTGCATGTGAGTATAGGGCAGAAGTGGCAAACAAGGAGCCCATAAACCAAAGTAAGCTTAAGGGCAGCTGTTATTTGACTATTGCCAGAAAATAAAAAATAAAACTAATTCAAGTTAGTTATCGACAGTTAAAAATTCAAGAGATTTTGTATGAGCATCAGTATTTCTGGCCTCTTTTGGAAGATTTTGAATATCTGGCAGCCCTAGGTCTGCATTCACGCATGTCAACACCTGTTGGAGCTCTGTAGTGGCTGTTGCTGTTAGGGCAAGCTCTGCACTTTGCCACAGTCCCCACTCCTTATTACTTATACCCAGCCTGCTATCCTCATTTCTATTCTCTCCTGGCCCCTCCTGTAGTCTTTGAGTTTGCCACCGCTGAAATAGAATTTATTTTTTCATTTTACCTTAATTCCTTTTTGCAAACCTCAGCCTTTGAATCTCTAATACTTTCCTTATCTGATTCATGGAATCAGCCTACTGATTGGGATTAAAAGATGTGGTGTAGAAACTGATAGTGCATTTCATGTTCTAAAGGTGTTTGAGGAAATTGGTAGTGATAATGCGTTGGAATGGTGTAATAGCCAAAATATACACCTAAGAAGAAAAAAAGTAAAAACTGCTTGGTGTTTTTAATTTCATAACTGATTTCCTATTGTTTTAGACCTCCTTGGAAGGTACCTTGACGTATTCTGTGAATCACCAAAGTGGTAATGATTTATCAGGATACCTAACTCGGATAAAACCCACAAAAGTCTTCTTTTTAGTGTTCCAAATGGATTTAGTAGAACTATCTACTGGAACTTAGAAAAGAAATTGGTATGATTAATAAATAACTCCTATTGTTGTTTAATTAAAAAGATAACATCTCAGTAAGGTTAAAAATAATCAATGTTAACAACTTTTCATTTTTGTATGACTGGTTTTTGTTTACATGGATATATATTTTATATTGTTATCATTACATTGTTTAAGCCATGAACATTATATCACAAGCTTTTCCATGTTGCTATCTAGTCTTTTATTTGTTAAAGTCATTGTATCATAGATTTTGTTTCAGATGCTGTTACCACATTAATCACTACTTCCCCTCGTCCACTGAGGTCGTTTTTCATTGTTTGTTATATTACAGAGTACTGCCGGGAATACCCTCATGCACTCAGCTTCTCATCTATTAAACGTTTCTCAGGAGTGAGATCACTCAGTTAAAAGTTGAACATCTTTATGTTTTTGGCTCCATTCTGATGTTGCTGTCAAGAAGGGTATATCAATGTACTAAGAGCCCATAAAACACTTTCCCGTTTTCCCAGATTGGGAATCTTTCTGCTACTTTATACACCCTGTACGCATCTTACAACTCTAAAGTCAGTTAGCATACACGAATAAGAGTACCAGTATATTGTCTTAAACTCTTTAGTTTTGAACAACCAGAAAATACCTTAGAAATTGACCTTAGAAATGATTACTATTTATGAGATTCGAGGCTGAGTGTGGTGGTTCACACCTGTAATCCCAGCACTTTGGGAGGCCGAGGCAGGTGAATCACTTGGGCTCAGGAGTTTTAGACTAGCCTAGGCAACATGGTGAAACCCCATCTCTACAAAAAATACAAAAATTAGCCAGGTGTGGTAGTGGGCGCCTGTAGTCCCAGATACTCAGGAGGCTAAGGTAGGATCCCTTGAGCCAGGGAGGCGAAAGTTTCAGTGAACCGAGATGGCACCACTACACTCCAGCCTGGGTGACAGAGTGAGACACCGTCTCAAAAAAAAAAAAAAGAGTAGAGATATAAGGAATGTGGAATTCAGAATCACCACCAGACCGGAAGATCACGCTGACAGCTTAACATATTGATAACCTTTATAATTCTCACCATTTATGTAAAGTTAAAATAATAAAAGAGGAAAGGAAGTAAAGCTGTTATTATAGCCTTAGGAATTTTTAATTATGTATCATGGAATCAACCAGATTAACGCTTAATAAATTCTTATGAGTCTTAGCAACATTTTCTAAAAGGTCCTAGTTCAATGAATTACTATAGAAAGTGACCGACCATCCACACCAAATAAATTGTAGCTTCTATAAATATCTGCATTATTACCAATATATGTTATTTTCCCTCAACTGAACTATATAGGGTAAAACATATCAAACATTCATTATGATGCTTTTACTATATAAAATCTTTTCATTAAGCCAAGAAAGATAAAATATGCCATATATGACCAGTCTCATGTTCTATATAAGAAATATCATAAGCCTATGGGAAATAATAGATTTTATGAGTATTTTTAAATTCATGAGTTTAACCATTATAAAATTTGCTAGCTAGTAACAGTATCTATTAGTCATTTTAAACAGAAAGTTCTCTATTAATTTGTCAGAATGTTTTTGATAAGCTAAAAACTAAAATATATTTCTAAAATATATTTTTAATACATGTTTTTAGGTGATTTTTAAATCACCTAAAAATATTTTTATAATATATTTTTAATACATGTTTTTAGGTGATTTTTAATTATTCTAATAAGCAAATATGGGCTTTATTTTTATATTGAGGACCGTTGAAGCAATTATCTCAACTAAAAATGAAATTAGTTTAATTTGTTCTTAATCCTTCAGTTGAGGAATTGAGAGAGGTATGTCTCATTTAAAAATTTAAGACACAGAACATAAAATGTTATTTATTCTATATAAGAGATACTTTCAAATAGATTTTATTTCTATGAGATGGTAAACGGAAAACCTCATCTCCTCAAGTACACAATTTCTCAATTCTAGAGAATCAACTATAGGGTAGGCCATTGATTTTCAACATTAGTAGAATGTTTTATACTAATTAATGCATTACCTGATTGATTTGCTGCATTAGTACAACCTTTTAAGGGAAAATTCTGGCGTTTCCCTCTGGGTGGCTCAGCTTCTGCAACCTCAGCCCTTGCAATTCCAGTGCTTCTGGTCATGGCTTGCTTGTTGATTTTCTTGCTCTTGACGTTATCCTTATGCTGGCACACAAATTCCAGTGTCCTTCCACATGCTTATCTTAGTTTTCACAGTTTCATTTACCAGCTGATCTGAGAAGTGCCTATCAACCTTGATGACCTTGACTCAAAAGGGACCCTCTTGTCATCAAGGAGTTTGTAATTAGGCAGCAGATT
This sequence comes from Papio anubis, assembly GCF_008728515.1. Lineage (NCBI taxonomy): Eukaryota > Metazoa > Chordata > Mammalia > Primates > Cercopithecidae > Papio > Papio anubis. The sequence goes on from NC_044984.1 coordinate 31,077,107, forward strand.
GTATGTCTTCACAAAATTGTTGCCTATTTTTTAGTCAGCATTTTATCTTGATTCCTTAACTACCTAGGCCTATATCCTTCTCTTCCTCCTTCTTCTCTTCCTCCTCCTCCTCATTTTCTTCATCATGATCTTACCATTTAATCAATAATTACAATCAGCCTGTCAGAATATGTAAAAGGAATCCGTGTAATTCACAGGCAGGAGTTGTTATTTCTGTAGTAAAGACCTGACTGCAGCATTTACACAAGATAAGTAGGAAATGGCAAACCTAGAGAAGCAAGTTTGAACTCAGTCTGGAAGTAATAGCCTAAGCAGCTTGCTCTTCACACTGTGTTTCCCATGTCACGCTTTTCCTCTTAGATATCTTGCTTCTCCCTATCATTTCAATCTCCTCCCTTCCTCTGTTCCTCCCTCCTTCATCCCTCCCTCCCTCTCTTTCTCTGACACAGTGACTCAGCTAGTTTAAGAGAATGGTATTATTTTGAAGTCTGAAAATGTTTCTGTGACATTTTACACTTTACTGTTTTTTTAAAGCAACTCACAGAAGTGTATTAGCCTTAGATAATCGCCCCTTGAGATACATAGTCAACCATACACACCGACATGTTCGTAGTAAAAACTGCCTTTATGTTTCACTGCATTCAAACAAGTAGATATTTGTTTGTTTCATGTATTGCAAAGCCTGTGTTCTTAAGCATGTACCAAAATCACATTTATTTCATTAATCCATTTACTCATTCACCAGAATTTAACAAAATTTAGTGAATATCTACTATGTGTCAGGCACTTTTCTTGGCTCTTGATATACAATGATATTCAAATAAAACTCATAGTCTGGTAGGGGAGGTAGGAGACAAAGATGTACTGATGTTAATAGATATTCCTGGAATAAATAAAGGAATTAGGGCGGTTAGGAACATCCTTCCAGAAGAAATGCAACGCTGGCCATGAAAGGTGGCTATACCGTAATAGGTAGAAGGTAACCGCGCAGGTTTGGGTCATGAGAAGAACCTTATAGGAAAGGAGGTCAACTTGCCCCAGTGCCAATGAGCTCAGCACTACAACCTGGTGCAGGACTTGGAAGTAATAGAAAGCGAGGCTGCGAAGGTGGACAGGGATCTGAAGACAGAGAGCCAGGTTAGTGAGAGCAGACCTTACCATGGGCATAGCTTAGCAGTTTTAAGAATAGGATCAGATTTTCATTTGCTAAAATCACCCTGATGACAAGGTGGAGAATGGATTAGATGTGGGTAACATCTAAGATAAAGAAGCAGGTACAGAGACTCATAAAATATGCAGATGAGAGATAGTGGAGACCAATCAAAACTGTGAGGAACAGGAATGTTTAAATATATCCCAACTTACAATTCAACTATATATTTCATCAGCCAGCATGTCCTGTGCACACACGACCTGCTCTTACTGCTTTCCATGTTCTGTGTGTGGAAGGAGCTCAGTCAATCTTGTTTGAACTAATGGCCTCAGTGTTTTGTACTTTATAAATTATATTTTTTCCTATAGAGGCTTTTCTATTTATGTGTGTTCCACTTCCCATATCACTATACTTTCTTTTTCCACAGGATTCAATTATCGAAGTAGTAGGAGTGAAGGGGTAGTCTGTTGAAACCTGTAATCTTTTAGGCTTGTATTTTCTTTGAACATAGTTTCCACAGAATTCTTCCCTGTAGGGGAAGGCCCAGGCACTTCTTGATGTCAGAATATGTTGTCTTTAGTTTGGAATCTGCCAAAACAAAAGTTAAATCAAAAATGTTAATTCCTGTCACCCCAGCATTTCGAGAAGCCAAAGCAGGACGATTGCTTGAGCCCAGGAGTCCGAGACTGGCCTGGGTAACATAGCAAGACCTCGTCTCTCCATTAAAATTTAAAAATTAGCTGGATGTGCTGGCATGCACTCATAGTCCCAGCTGCTCAGGAGGCTAAGGCGGGAGGATTGCTTGAGTCGGGGAGGTCAAGGCTGCAGTGAGCCACTGCACTCCAACGAGTGACAGAGTAAAAAGAAGAAGAAAAAATATATTAATTCACAAAATTGTCAACCACATGTTGAGAAATATATTTTTAAACTTGCTGTATATTTTTCAATAGGTAATGGTTCAAAAATGTTTAAGTACAAAGTATACAGTAGATGGTAGATTTCTGCCACAACTGTGCCCTCCCAACCAACCTTGTGTATTTTTCCAGAAACATTCTATACATATATAAAGAAATGCATATAAATATATACATATATAAAAACAAATATGCATTTTACATATGTATCAATACCATTGGCACAACCACAGACACTATGCTTGCCGGGTTTTTTTGAATTGCTGTATCTGGGTTCTTCTTTCCTATCCATTCATCTTTTTGTTTCTTTTGAGTCAGAAGAAGTTACGAAGGGGAAGGAAGACATGCTTGAGCTCTTTAAGAAAGCTTGGAATGTTTCTATGTGTACAGTAGAAATATTTCTTGCCAAATGATAAAATGACAGCTACAAGAATGTTTGTATTCAGAAGTATTCAATAGAAATATGATATAAACCACATATGTAAATTTAAATTCTCTAGTAGTCTAGTAGTCATGTTAGAAAAAGTAAAAAGAAGTCAGGCGCCATGGCTCATGCCTATAATCCCAGCACTTTGGGAGGCCAAAATGGAGGATCACCTGAGCCCAGGAGTTCAAGACCAGCCTGGGCAACATGGCAAAACCATGTCTCTACCAAAAATAAAAAGATTATCCAGGCGTAGTGGCATGTGCCTGTAGTCTCAGCTACTCAGGAGGCTGAGATGGGAGGATTGCTTGAGCCCAGAAGATGGAGGCTGCAGTGAGCCGTGATCGTGCAACTGCACTCCAGGCTGGGTGACAGAGCAAGACCCTGTTTCAAAAAATAAATAAAATAAAAAGAAACAGGTGAACTTAATTTTAGTAATAGATTTGAACTGATACACTATATCCATAATGTTATCATTTCAACATGGAATTCATAGGTGGCTAACACCTATAATTCCACTTTGGGAGGCTGAGGTGGGTGGATCCCTTGAGGCCAAGAGTTCAAGACCAGCCTGAGCATCATGGTGAAACCCTGTCTCTACAAAAACTACAAAAATTAGCCAGTCATGGTGGTGCATGCCTGTAGTTCCAGCTACTCAGGAGGCCAAGGTGTGGGGATCCCTTGAGCCCAGGAAGCAGAGGTTGCAGTGAGCCAAGATTGTGCTAGTTCTCTCCAGCCTGGGTGACAGAGTGAGACCCTGTCAAAAAATATATATATATATATACACACACACACACACACATATATACATACATACACATTCTGTTTTTCTTATTCAGCCTTTGAAATTCAGTATTAGGCACTTACAGCATATCTTGATTTGAACTAGCCACATTTCAAATGCTCAACGGCCACATTTGGCTAAGGGCTACTGTATTGGATGGTGCAGTTCTAGAACTTCTTACCAATAGTTTTTACTAGATAGAATTTCCACACAGAAATCTAAATTTGAATAACAACTGATTTTAAAATAAAATTTAAGATAGCATGTATTTCATTTTTCTTTTTTCTTTCTTTTTTTTTTTTTAGACAGAGTCTCCCTCTTGTTGCCCAGGCTGGAGTGCAGTGGCGCAATATTGGCTCACTGCAACCTCTGCCTTCCAGGTTCAAACAATTCTTCTGCCCCAGCCTCCCAACTAGCTAGGATTACAGGCATGTGCCACCATGCCCAGCTAATTTTGTATTTTTAGTAGAGACGGGGTTTCTCCATGTTGGTAAGACTGGTCTCAAACTCCTGACCTCAGGTGATCCTCTCGCCACGGCCTCCCAAAGTGCTGGGATTACAGGCATGAGCCACCGCGCCCGGCCCTCATTTTTCTTTTAAACTGAAATATTGGAGCAAACATTTGCTATTTTGCTGATTATGCTTTGTCTCTGATTGCTGGCAATGCTTTTTAAAATAGATATATATTAAATGTTTGAGCCAGGCGTGGTGGCTCATGCCTGTAATCCCAGCACTTTGGGAGACCGAGGCAGGCAGATCACGAGGTCAAGAGATTGAGACCATCCTGGCCAACATGGTGAAACCCCGTCTCTGCTAAAAATACAAAAATTAGGCTGGTCGTGGTAGCACGCGCCTGTAGTCCCAGCTACTCGGGAGGCTGAGGCAGGAGAATCGCTTGAACCCAGGACGTGGAGGTTTCAGTGAGCCGAGAGCACACCATTGCACTCCAGCCAGGGCAACAAGAGCGAAATTCTGTCTCAATAAAACAAAACAAAAAAAAGTTTGTACCTGTATACCTTTTTCATACATCTCTTATTTGTTACTAGATTTCTTTGTCGGTATAAGAACGTAACTACTTAGATATATCCTAACAAAACATATTCCTTAAACATTCTTAAAACAGTATAATGACTTTTTTAATTACTGTAATCAAGTTGTGAAAGCCCTTGTTTCTTATGTTAAGCAGAGAGTGCCTTAAAAAGGTTTAAAATACATCCTGCCAGTTTTAAATAGCAGAATTTATCGACACCGTATATAGACTGAAAACACATCAAAGTCTTTCAAGATTAATTATTTCATGTATCTTCCTTCTTCCCACAGTAAGAGAGAAGATAAAGATAATACTGAGTAAACCATTCTATGCTACAAATTGGACCCAGTCAACAAAAATGCAATACTTAGTAGAACATCTATGACCACGGTCCTGTTCGTGTTTTTGTTTTGTTTTATTTTTGTTATTGTTTACTGTTCTCTCCTCTGTCAGGTATTCCTGCCCAGAAATTATGTTTCCTTAAAAGATTTCATATTCAAAACCTGAGCGTTGTAAGCAAAATAAGCTATGATGAAAGGATGAAACTTTTTAATTACTGAAGAGATCAATATGAAAAACTCTGTAGCAAGAAAGTGTATATTATATTAGATCATACTTTTCAATCCATGTTGACTATTTTAGTATCATTATGTAATTTTAAAGTCTTTTAGATTTTGTTAAAATTTTATTAAATCCATGGAAATTGTAAGTTCCTAATACATTTAAATCCTTAGGAGGAAAAACTACAATTTTTCTCTAATATATCCATAAAGGAAAGAAGTACTTATTTGATATTCTTAATTGTTACATATTTAAGAGCAAGAGTAATTAGTTCGTACTTATGTTCACCTAAGTCCACCCATACAGTGCTAAAGATAGCGGCCTCCAGAAGGTGACTGTGTCCAGACGAGTAACAGGGAAGAAAGGGTGGGCTGAGACATACATGAGGCCCAGGACATTCCAGGCAAAAACTGTCTGCCTCTCTTGACTCTGCCCAAACCCCAAATGATGCTTTCTAGCTCATATATATATATCTCAGCAGGCAGATACTCAAGCTGAAAGAGACATTTCCAGGATTCGTTTCTAGATCACAGATACTGCCTCAGACTCACTGAAGTGACCAGCCTCCACCCAGTAATAACAAACTAGTCTAAATCCAGAATAAAACAATTATACATTTTAATCTCACCACCTTCTACCTGTGTGTGCTCTCCATGCTCAAGACAGAGAATAGCCTTTATTCTACCAACCAGCAGTCACTAGCCTACAACACCAAATCCACAGTTTCTTTGGTATCTTCCCAGGGAGTTGGGTGCTGAACAATCTACCTATAACATTGCCTCGCCTTCATATCCCAAAGCTCTGCAAGCAAAGAAGAGTTCTGTTGGGCAGCTAGGGCCATTTGTTGTAGTCCAGAGGAAGAGAGGCATCAGTATCTTCTATGCTGTCCTCATACCTATTTAATCCCATCTGCTGACATCAGTCTATTATATTCTACTATTTACCCCCACTGTACCTACATAACAACCACCTCTATTACAACAAACCCTCTGATTATAAGGCATTAGCTGAGATGGTATATCCAAACTATACCTTACAAAGGGACTTCTCCTATCTGCAAAGAATACTAAGAAAACATATTAAGAGAAAGTCACAGTAGGTACCCAGGGAAGCCAGTCTCTAGGTTAACCAACTACTTATCTGTCCATTTCTCCTCATAAATGTAAAAGGAGAGCCTACAGTGAAGAAATCCCGGAAGGGCATCTCCCAGGTCTGCGACTCTCTGATGCTATGAATTCAAGTTATTCTGTCCATGACTGGCTCCGGAGGTCACTGTGTAAAATCTGTGCTTCTAAATAAATGTTATGATATTTCAGCACCATATAGTATAGTTCCCAAGAAAAGGGAATGTTTTTTCAAAAAAAAAGGAAAACTCCCATTAATATGTAAAACAAACTTTTTGATGATTTAAAGTGACTATGTGTTGTGAACTGAGTAGACAAGGCAGGAAGGAGTAGTGATGTTCCTGAGTTCTTGCTGAATTCTGACAACGTGCCAGCACTTTGATTTCTCTCTCAAAATGGGCAGGATTTGATATCTAAAAGTATACCGATATTGTTACATGGCATATGGAAGCCACTGATTTAATTCCGGAATGTCCGTCAACATGACAGCCACCTAAAGTGCTCTGAGGCATTGTAAATGGTTAGGAAAATTGACCTTTCTACACACTGAATCTGGCCTCAGTGGTTCTCCTGAGCTCTGAGGGAGCTGGGCAGGGCAGCCTGAGCTCCAGCTGTGAGCATAGCTCAACTGATGTGCAGTTAGAATGTTCATGGAACGCCCAGGCTTGCTCCTTCCCGTTCCTTTACTTTAAATGATGTAGTGAGCTGGGCGCCGTGGCTCCGCCTATAATCCCAGCACTTTGGGAGGCCGAGGTGGGTGGATCACTTGAACCCAGGAGTTCGAGACCAACCTGGGCAACATGGTGAAACCCTGTCTCTACAAAAAATACAAAAATTAGCTGCCTATAGTTTCAGAGGAGGCTGAGGTGGGAAAATTGCTTGAGCCCAGGAGGTGGGGGCTGCAGTGAGCTGTGATCACACCACTGCACTCTAGCCTGGGTGACAGTGCCTAAATAAATAAATAGAAAGAAAGAAATGATGTAGTGAAAATATAGTTTCATAGCACTTATACCTACACTACTTAAAGTGACCTAGTAATTAAACTTATATAGCTCATCAACCAGCAAAGATTCCTGGTGCACCACACTCATTATAGAGCAGGGAAGTATTGCTGCCACCCTCTGGGATTCCTCTTGCATAACTCTGTGTTCTGTCCTTCACACACCCATCTCTTTAGTCGTCTATTGATCTTATTCAGTTTTCCTGGCAGTTTCCCTAGTGTATTTTGCCGGAAAGGTACAAGAGGAAAAAGGAAAAGCACAACTCAAAATGGTTGACTATTCCATTCTTTGTTTTCTTCAAAAAGTGTAAAGTCATAAAGATGCCATGGAACTACTAAATTCATTGTCCTTTGTCACCTCTCAGCCAATAATAGTCATTGATATACTCTCCATACCACAAATTTAAAGTTTTTTTGTGAACTGTACATGCAATAGCCAAGTTTATTTTAACTTTAGTCTTACTGGATCTCCCAGATTTTCTTTTTCTTTTTTGGCATATAGATGATTTATGTCACTTCAGTGTGCCCAGTCCACACATGAGATCTTCTGAGGGACCGCTTCTGGTGCTGGCCCTCTTGTGTGACTGAATTAGTCAGTGATGATTCTCAGGGCTAGATTAGATTGTTACTCTTAAAATAATTACTTAAAAAAAAAAAAAAATTCTATAACTTGAAAATTTTGTGGCTGGGTGTGGTGGCTCACGCCTGTAATCCCAGCACTTTGAGAAGCCAAGGTGGGTGGATCGCTTAAAGTCAGGAATTCGAGAGCAGCCTGGCCAACATGGTGAAACCCTGTCTCTACTAAAAATACAAAAATTAGCCAGGCATGGTGGCGCAGGCCTGTAATTTCAGCTACTCAGGAGGCTGAGGCGGGAGAATTCGCTTGAACCTGGGAGGTGGAGGCTGCAGTGAGCGGAGATGGCACCCACTGCACTTCAGCCTGGTCAACAGAGCAAGACTCTGTCTCAAAAAAAAGAAAGAAAAAAGAAAAGAAAAATTTGCATTTAAGACTTATATAAAAATACATATATTTGTTTTGCAGAATAATGATCTAGAGCAGGACTGTCATTTTAACTAAAGTTATTTTTGGCCAGGCGTGGTGGCTCATGCCTGTAATCCCAGCACTTTGGGAGGCCGAGGCAGGCGGATCATGAGGTCAGGAGTGCAAGACCAGCCTGGCCAATATGGTGAAACCCTGTCACTACTAAAAATACAAAAATTATCTGGGCATGGTGGTGCGTTCCTGTAATCCCAGCTACTCAGAAGGCTGAGGCAGGAGAATTGCTTGAACAAGGACGCGGGAGGCGGAGGTTGCAATGAGCCAAGATGGCGCCGCTGCACTGCAGCCTGTACTACAGAGCCAGACTCCGTCTTAAAAACAAAAACAAAAGTTGGCCAGGCGCAGTGGCTCACGCCTGTAATCCCAGCACTCTGGGAGGCCAAAGCGGGTGGATCACAAGATCAGGAGTTCGAGACCAGCCTGGCCAAGATGGTGAAACGCCGTCTCTACTAAAAATACAAAAATTAGCCAGGCGCACTGGCGGGCGCCTGTTATCCCAGCTACTCAGGAGGCTGAGGCAGGAGAATCGCTTGAACCTGGGAGGTGGAGGTTACAGTGAGCCAAGATCATGCCACTGCACTCTAGCCTGGGTGACAGAGCAAGACTCTGACTCAAAAAAAAAAAAAAAAAAGGTTGTTCTTAGTGAATATAAAAATTGGTGTTTTTGGCCAGGCGCGGTAGCTCACGTCTGTAATCCCAGCCCTTTGGGAGGCCGAGGTAGGTGGATCACGAGGTCAAGAGATGGAGACCATTCTGGCCAACATGGTGAAACCCCATCTCTACTAAAAATACAAAAAAATTAGCCAGGCATGGTGGCACGTGCCTGTAATCCCAGCTACTTGGGAAGCTGAGGCAGGAGAATCATTTGAACCCAGGAAGCTGAGGTTGCAGTGAGCTGAGATTGCAACACTGCACTCCAGCCTGGCGACAGAGTAAGACTCCGTCTCAAAAAAAAAAAAAAAATTGGTGGTTTTTTGTTTGTTTGTTTTGTTTTTTAGTTTAAGGAGACACATTTCCTCATCTTAAGGACCTTTTTGCTGCTCTGATGCTGATCATCTAGTCCATATCTAGTCCATTCTTTTGCTGTAAACTGAGCCTTGCCTCCCAGTTCTTCATTGCACTTCAGATTGTGTCTTACTACAAAGAGAAAATTAGTCTGTAATCAGCTTGGATCATAAGAACTGGAATTGTACATTTAGAATAGAAGCCAGGGATGTGAGGCACACCCATGATCCCAGCTACTCAGGAGGCTGAGGTGGGAGGATCACTTGAGCCTGGGAGTCAGAGGCTGCAGTGAGCTGAGATCGTGCCACTGCTTTCCAGCCTGGGTGACAGAACAAGACCCAGTCTCTAAAAAATAAAAAGAAGAAAAGAAAGAAATTTAAAGTAGGAAGGGCTACCGTTTGCTTCTGGCCAAGCTTCACCTCTAACCATAGGGTCTTTTAAAAGACTAGTTCTGAGGTCCTTTACTCTGAGAAGGTATTTATGGAATAAGCCGTTATGTATTGACATTAGAATCAGTTAAACATAAATTTTTTTCTCTTTTTATGCACTACTTGACATCAAAAGCAAAAAGAGGTAAGTTGGCTATAAACCTGAAGGTGAACCTTATTTTTCTTAATAGATTTGTTCCTGAGTAGCTTTGCTTCAGTTAAATTTCTACGAATCAAATACTTTTACATTAGGAAGATGGTCATTGGAAATTCTTATTCTTTTCTTTGAAAATGAATAAGCATCTTCTGTAAACTTAGATTTTCAAGATATCTAGTATTTAAACATTTTGCTTTTCCTTTAACCAAGTTATACTTATGGTTTAATTTGCTTGTGAAGACAAGGCATTTTGAAACTTGAGATAACTGAATTGTTTCTCCCACCAAAAATGTGGATTACATGTTATAAGTATTTCCTGTTTCCTTAAAAATGAAAAAAAAAAAAAGCCAAGAAACAACTGACATTGGTGAAAGTCTATAATTTTCAGATCCATTGATTTACGGAAGAAGATGCCCTGAAACTCTCAGAATATTTTCTAGCGTAATTTTTTTAATGATTAAAAGAAATGAAGAAAATATTAAACAAGAAGATCAAACACATTTCATTGAGTGGTGTCTCATGTTTTCCTTGTTTGGGATCTATTTTTATAATTGATCTTTTTAGTGAATTATTGGTTGTAGTTTAACTTATTTCTCTTTTCTTTTTGATGATGCATCAATTCTGACATTTCAGAGGTACAGCTGGTCTTCATTAGATATGTGCTGTTACTGACTTTGCTTAACAAGAACAGACCATCGTACCACCTTGAGTTAACTCTGTGCCAGCTGGCGTTGCTCTTGAGAAGGTCATTTCTAAACAAAAGGTTATTTTTTGAAGGTTTTTAATTGGTGTAAGAATCTGGCAGCAAAATGTACTTTTACCTCTTGGTGCCACTGTATTTAATTACCCTCACCCCATTTATCCTCCATGTATTTCCTACCATAGGCTATTGATAACACACATGCTCACGATTTAATTGTAAGTTGTTCAGAAACAGAAAGCTGACTGTACTGCAGGGCATTTTTATATTTCTCTTTTGCAAGATTTGAAATAAAAATAGATTTTTGCATGAATATTGCTTTGTTTTATCAGCTAGTCATCCGATATTCATCAGGACAGCAAATGGGAAGATGGGTGAAAAGTTTTGTCAAATCTATAACCACTGAAAAATCTAAAAATGCTCCCTCTCTACTTAGCAAGGCATGCTGTCATTCTACATTGTTGAAGACGACTTTCATGCTTGTCACTGCAGTGTGATGAACTATATGCAGTTGTTATTTATGTGAAGGAAGAGCCAGATGCTTTTTAAGATTTGTCACCAGGTCTTATTTTTGCATTGTCTATATTGAAACTTTTTGATGTGTTTCAACAATTCCTCCTTTTTGTTCTCTGGAAATTTATTAATGAAGAATGATTGTTTCTGACTATCAAGAGCATACGCTATCATAGACTTTGCTGTGTTAAAGACTGATGTAAATATGTCTGAAGTGTTTGGTGATATAAATTAGCAGATTTCACCCCTGAGAAGTCAGAAATTACACTATCATCTGTGGGTACTTTCAGAATAACTAATGTTTTAACGGGATGTAATACGTTTGGTGAAAAGGGATGAGATAGCCAACTTTATGTGTTTGATTATAAAATGCTGACAGTGCTTCACAGCTCTCCATTTTTATTCATATCAGTGTACCATTAAATTCATCATTAGATTTCTGAAAGTAGTTATTTTCTAGCTACTGTTAATATTTATGTAAATGTTTCTATCTCATGCTCTTCTTCTTTTATATATAATATTTCCTTCTCAGTTTTTTTTATTATTTCTAAACTCTCTATATGTGCGTTTTTTAGTTTATTTGTTTAGGAATACATAGGACTGTTTAAATGTTCAAGTTGTTACTACAAGGAGAATGTACTTTGATGCTTCTTTCCATTAACCTTTCTGTTAATTCACTAACATTATTAATCATTTTGTAGATTTAGTGAGGAATAATTTACTGTTTATGTTATCTGGCACATCTTAAATGATGGCAATTTAAAAATTATTTTCAAGGTTTATATATCAAAGTCTTACAGTTACCAAAGAAGAAGAATTGATCATCTGATAACACTAAATTCACCTTAAAATCTTTATCAGATAATATTTATCCATTCTTATTCCTTTTGTTAGAAAGATGTTGTTACAATGACAGGAATGTCTAAATTGTAAACTCTCCCTTCAAGTGAATTAATTAAACAATGACATTGATGATACTAATAAATAAATCCAAGGATTTTTTTAAGGGAGGTGGTTTGCACCACATAAATTCCCTAGCAAAGTGTTGTGGGGAATTGAAGAATTATAAGGCAGGGTCCTGCCTGCTCTCAAGGAGCTGCACGGTGTGGCTAGGGAGAATAGATATACTGCAAGGGAAGCAGGGGTCTAGAGTTCTATAAGAAATGCCAAAGGAAGCTGGGCACAGTGGCTCACGCTTGTAATCCCAGCACTCTGGGAGGCTGAGGCAGGCGGATTGCTTGAGGTCAGGAGTACAAGACCAGCCTGGGCAACATGGTGAAACTTCGTCTCTACTAAAAATACAAAAATTAGCTGGGTGTGGTAGCGTGCACGTGTAATCCCAGCAACTCAGGAGGCTGAGGCATAAGAATCACTTGAACCTGGGAGGTGAAGATTGCAGTGAGCTGAGATGGAGATCACGCCACTGCACTCCTGGGTGACAGAGCAAGACTCTGTCTCAAAAAAAAAAAAAGAAAGAAAGAAAGAAAGAAATGCCGAAGGAGATGAGAGAAGTGCTAAAGGAGTCTGCAAGAAGCAGACACCTCCTTTTGGGGTGACCAGAAATAATGACTGAAATTTGACTTTGCATGGTCTGATAGACAAGAGCATTTCCGATGAATATAATGATAGGAGGAATAGCTTGTTGAAATGAATTTCTCCTATGATCCATTTTGACCTTTCTTATTTCATCATTGTTAATAGCATTTACTTTGTTTCTTGAAGCTGAAAACCTTAAGGGCATTCGATTCCTCCCTTTCCTTTGTCCATCATGTCTAATGGATGGACTCAGGGCTGCATGCTTTCACAAACATTCTCTCACCTGATGTTCACGTGAACCCTGCAGGATTGGTGTTTAATGTTCTCACTTAACAGAAAAACTGAGGCTCAGAACAGTTAAGTCACTTCTTCAGTGTCCCTAGCTACTGGTTGTTGGAGCTGGAATCTAACAGAGAGACAGAGGTCTTTCTGATGGACTCTAAATTTCATGCTGAAATGGAGAAGAGCTGAGGAGCACAGAGGAGAGAGAATAGAGAATAAAGAGGGCTAGGTGCGGTGGCTCATGCCTGTAATCCTAGCGCTTTGGGAAACTAAGGTAAGCGAATCGTTTGAGCGCAGGAGTTCAAGAGCAGCCTTGGCAACATGGCAAAACCCTGTCTCTACAAAAAGTTAAAAATAATAAGCTGGGCGTAGTGGCACTGGGGAGGCTGAGGTGGGAGGATTGCCTGAACCCGGGAGGCAGAGGTTGCAGTGAGCCGAGAGCACACTACTGCAGGCTAGCCTGGGTGACAGAGTGAGACTCCATCTCAAAAAATAAAAGAAGAAAGCTGAGAGGCCATAGGAAATGGCTGCAGAAGTATCATTGGCAAATGCAAGGAAATTATTGTGGTGTACCCTCACTTAAGACCCCAGTGCATGTAAGCGTGTTAGTAACTGATTATGGAGAGCACCTTTGTGCTATTTTCAGAATTCCTGGGTGTGGGAGACTTTTATAACTGTGCAACTTTTCTATCTCCACATCAGTGCACAGTATATGGACATTTATGTTTTCTGCTAACACAACTCTTCACATTCCGCTCCCGTCAGTTTAGTTTTCCCCAGTACCACTGTTTTGACCACTTTCACACTTCTGTCTACAGTGCTTTTGCTAAGAAGGAATCGGCTAAATTCGAATGCAGATTCTCCTTCTTTTTTTTTTTTTGAGACGGAGTTTCGCTCTTGTTGCCCAAGCTGGAGTGTGATGGCGCCATCTCGGCTCACTGCAACCTCCACCTCCCGGGTTCAAGCAATTCTCCTGCCTCAGCCTCCCGAGTAGCTGGGATTACAGGCGCATGCCACCACGCCCGGCTAATTTTTTGTATTTTTAGTAGAAATGGGGTTTCACCATGTCAGCCAGGCTGGTCTCGAACTCCTGACCTCAGGTGGTCCACCTGCCTTGGCCTCCTAAAGTGCTGGGATTACAGGCGTGAGCCACCACGCCCGGCCCCAGATTATCCTTCGTAATTTGTGCTTCCTGCCTTTTGTATACATCTTTTTCACTTTGAGTTTCCTTGAATTAAAACTTTTTAATTCAACTCTTGGATTGCTTAGTTTTGAATAATTTGAGAGAATTTGGGCTGTTCTTGGTTTATTTAGACCGAAGAAGTACTCTCGGCAGAGTAAAAAGGAGCACTAACTGCTTCTACTTTGCAGCAAGAATCAAAGACTGTGTTAGTATGCAGGGGCTTCCATCACATGACCACAGACTGGATGCCTTAAACAACAGAAGTTTATTTTCTCACAGTTCTGGAGGCCCGAAGTTCAAAATTGAGGTGTCTGCAGGTCTGTTTTCTCCTGAGGTCTCCCTCCTTGGATTGCAGAAGGCCACTTCTCACTGTCCTCACGTGGTCTTTCGTCTGTGCACTGCATCCCTGGTGTCTCTCTGTATGTATTAATCCTCTCTCCTTTACAAGGACACCAATCAGATTGGATTAGGGCCAGCTCTAACAGTGTCACTTTAAGCACCTCTTGTAAAGGTCCTGTGTTCAAATACAGTTGCATTCTAAGGTTCTGAGAGTTAAGGCTTCAGTATATGAATTTAGGGGAACACAATTCAGTCTATAACATCATGGGCCACTCCACTGAAAGGGCGTGTATGGACAGCCAGAAACCTGGGCACAAGTTCTCACTCTGCCACTCTCTCCATGGGACCTAAGAAAATCACATAACCCTTCTGATCCTCAGTGTTCTAGTCTGTAAAATGGGGATTATGGCTACCAATCTCAGTTGAATTTTGTTTGTTTGTTTTTGTTTTTTGTTTTTTGTTTTGAGACAGAGTCTCGCTCTGTCGCTCAGGCTGGAGTGCGGTGGTGCAATCTCGGCTCACTGCAGCCTCCACCTCCTGGGTTCACGCCATTCTCCTGCCTCAGCCTCCCGAGTAGCTGGGATTACAAGCAAGCACCACCATGGCCAGAATTTTTGTTATTTTAGTAGAGATGAGGTTTCACCATGTTGGCCAGGCTGGTCTTGAACTCCTGAACTGAAGCTATCTGCCAGCCTCAGTTTCCCAAAGTGCTGGGATTACAGGCATGAACCACTGCTCCTGGCCTCAATTGAGTTTTCTAGGCACTAAAAAGCTTTTGTTCATTATAAAAGTCATACAGAGGCCAGGTGCATTGGCTCACACCTGAAGTCAAGAGTTGTAGACCATCCTGGCCAACATGGCAAAACCCTGTCTCTACTAAAAATACAAAAATTAACTGGGCATGGTGCTGTGCACCTATAGTCCCAGCTACTCACGAGGCTGAGGCAGGAGAATCGCTTGAACCCAGGACGTGGAGGTTGCAGTGAGCCGAGATTGCACCACTGCACTCCAACCTGGCAACAGAGTGAGACTCCATCTCAAAAAAAAAAAGGTAATACAGAAAGTGACCTTGCATAAACTTAGTTTCTCATTTCTAAACAAAAATAAAATATATCTCAGAGTTTTTACAAGGATTCAAGAGCTTTTGCATGCAAATTGTCTGCAAATATATATATATAGCACTTTTTATAAGCATTACATATTACCATTATTTCTCATCCATTCTTCTTTCTTCTACATTTCTTCTGCCTGCTCTCCCTTTTTTGTCATTGCCTAAAATTTCAATTAATGAATAGTTTGGGAGAACATGGCCAGATTTGGAAAAAGAAGGAAGAGAGGTATCTTTTCCTTCCCATAAGGACTAAAAGAGGATGTCTCTGTGCTTTGATCATAACTATGGAGTGTTAATTTTAGGACAATCTATAACGCTCTGTCAATTTCCTAGTTAACGCTTTCAAAATTAAATGTTCTTGCTTTTCTACTGTTAATCATCTGTTCTTATTGAAAGGTCTTTAATGAATATTGACTGTTTTCTCCAAGTTTATAAGATTTTTGGTCTAAAGTGGTTGTCTTAGTCCATTTTCTGTTGCTTATAACAGAATACTTGAAACTGGGTGATTTATAAAGAAAAGGAATTTGTAATTTGCAATTATGGAGGCTGAGAAGTCCAAGGTCACGGCAAGAGCCTTCTTGCTGGTGGGGACTCTGCAGAGTCCCAAAGTGGTGCAGGGCATCACACGGCAAGGGGGCTGGACGTGCTAAGTCAGGTCTGTCATCCTCTTATAAAGCCACCAATTCCACTCCCATCATAATCCATCAGTCCATTAACCCATTAATCCATTAATTCACGAATGGATTTATCTATTCATGAGGGCAGACCCATATGATCCAATCACCTCTTAAAAAGTTCCACCTCTCAATACTGCCACATTGGAGATTAAGCGTCAACATGAATTTTGGAGGGGATATTCAAACCATAGCAGTGGTATCTATTTGAATGTATTTACTTTCAAATAGATAGTAGCAGCAATGTTCTATGATAGCAGTTGTTCAAATAAATGTATTAAACCTTTTTTATAAACAGTCTTGGAAAGAGCACACCAAGTTAGCAAAGATAATAACTAAGAGTCTCATCAAGAGGCATGCGTGTTCCTTGTATCATCAACTTCCATTTCTCCTGCCTATTTTTAAGAATATAAGGCCGGGTGTAGTGGCTCACCCCTGTAATCCCAGCACTTAGGGAGGCCGAGGTGGGTGGATCACAAGGTCAGGAGTTTGAGACCAGTCTGGCCAATATGGTGAAACCCCATCTCTACCAAAAAAATATAAAAAAGTAGCCAGGTGTAGTAGCGCATGCCTGTAATCCCAACTACTCGGGAGGCTGATGCGGGAGAATTGCTTGAACCCAGGAGGCGGAGGTTACAGTGAGCCGAGATCACGACACTGCACTTCAGCCTGGGTGACAGAGTGAGACTCCGTCTCAAAAAAAAAAAACAAAAAACAAAAAAACAATATAAGTATATGAATTGCCCATTTTCAAAACAGGAAAGGAAAAGAAGAAAGCACACATCCCTTTTTTTCTCACTTTTCTTGTTGAAGGAAAGAGACTGAAAAATCATGAACTTACGAAAGATAGAGGAAGAGGTGCCTGAGGAGAAATAGAATATTTTTAAGTAAGAGGATTAGTACCTATATATGTCAGAAGAAGAAATGTAGAAATACAGTTTTTTACACAGTGGAAAAGAAAAGTTTCTCTAAACTGTAGACCAACAAACTTGAGCCTCATCCTGGGCAAATTTCTGGAAATGGATGAGTTACAAATGCTCTCCATAGAATGGGGATTGTTAAAAGCCAGTGTGAGTTCGTCAAGAATGACTTGAACTGGACTACCCACATTCTCTATCTCATAAGACCAGGGAAATGGTAAAATAATGTGTCTGAACTTGGGCAAGCAACTAACCAGACATTTTTTAAAAAATATTCTTGAGACAAATGAGAAATCAATTCTAGAGGATAATATAATTGTGTAGACTCATAACTAAGTGAATGATATATGCAAAGGGTCCAAATTCATTGACTTATATTTATGAAATATGATCTTCACATAGCGTGACCTTATTATTAATTGCTAATCTTACATAAAGTTATCAAGGTCATGATTCTCACATTTTCTGATTTGAGAGAGAAAAAAATGCTAAATGACGGAATAGGATCCAAAATATTCATCAGATAGGAAGAGGTGAAATATTTCACATGTATTTTAAACATAAAGTTTAAATGGATACGAAATATTGTGCTAGAATTCCAAGCATTATAAGATGGAGGAAGAATGACTTGATAGCACTATCTGTAAACAAAGCCAGCTCAATGGAAATAGCAGTGTGATATGGCTGTCCAAAAATGCCATGAGGTTTCTGCTGTTTTAATAGAACTGGGATGTCTCAGATGAGACAAAACAGTGCCACTGTACTTTTCACCAGGCATATCTTACCACACAGGATTTCCTTTCTTATCACCGCATTTTTAGAAGGATGTGCACAAACTGGAACAAGGTCAGAGAGCAAAAGAAGATTGAGGGAAATTGACATCACATCTTAAAAGGAAGAAATGGGGTTGGGCCTGATGGCTCACACCTATAATCCCAGCACTTTCAGAGGCCGAGGCGGGTAGATCATTTGAGGCCAGGAGTTTGAGACCAGCCTGGCCAACATGGTGAAACCCCATCTCTACTAAACATACAAAAATTAGCCAGGCATGGCAGCACATGCCTGTAATCCCAGCTACTCTGGAGGCTGAAACACAAGAATCACTTGAACCTGGGAAGCGGAGTTTGCAATGAGCCAAGATCGCGTCACTTCACTCCAGCCTGGGCAACAGAGCGAGACTCCACTCCAAAAAAAAAAAAAAAAAAAGAAAGAAAAGAAAAGAACTTGGATACTTGGCCTGAGGAAAACTCAGAGGACAGAGATAGTTTTCATGGGAATATGTGGAGCACCCGGAAGTGTTTGTGGTCATGAGGGAAAGAGATGTGGTGTAGAAAGTACGATCTCATGAAAAAGTAGGGATGCATTAGTTCTCAAGTCAGGAAAACGAGGAGGTGGGCTCAAGCAATGCTACAGGAGACTGTTTGCCACAAATAACTGCTGCTGTGCCTGCCCCAGAGCACTTAGGCCCCAAAGAAGCCACCTCTGCAGCCTCACTACTCATCCTGGCTTGGTTTGGTCTCCACAGATGGGCTTTCACCCACATGGTGCTCACCAGTGCCCACTACTGCCATCTGGGCCAGGTGTGAAGCCAAAACATGAAAGTGTTCCCTGTCTCCTACATGAGCTGCTCCTTCCCATCCCAAACAGCCACCAGTGGGCTCCTGGACTCCCTAAAGCATTGACTTTTAGAAAATTTGGTAGTTTGGCTGGGCGCAGTGGCTCACGCCTGTAATCCCAACACTTGGGGAGGTCGAGGCAGGTGGATCACCTGAGGTCAGGAGTTCAAGACCAGCCTGGCCAACATGGCGATACCCCGTCTCTACTAAAATTATAAAAATTAGCCAGGCATGGCGGTGTGTGCCTGTAATCCCAGCTACTCGAGAGGCTGAGGCAGGAGAATCACTTGAACCCGGGAGGCGGAGGTTGCAGAGAGCCGAGATTATGCCATTACACTCCAGCCTGGGCGACAAGAGCGAAACTCTGTCTCAAAGAAAACAAAAGAAAATTGGTTAGTTTTCTAAATTACATTGAAAATTTTATAAATAATAGAAGCCCGAGAGAAAACCACACAGCAAAACTTTCTCTCCCTGCCAATGAAATGTAATATCTTCAGCCACCTCTTTTTAAAAACTGAATATTATCTTCATTCGTCTACCCTTCATTTTGCTTTGTGTTTTTGAGAGCGTTGGTTGCCTTAAAATCAGTATCTCAAATCTCTGGCGAAGTTCCTTCTGTTTCTTTGACTCTATGACCCTGATATTTTCTAGAAGTAGCTGGTGTCAACTTGAGAAGCATCCAGAGGAGTGAACAGAAAAGCAGCCTTAGCATTAAAGACGCTAAATTTAAATCCTTGTTCTGCCACTTCCTAACTGTGTGACCTTGGGCAAGTTAATACACATAGTGATCTTGGATTAATCAGTGGAGGCTTGTAGAGCACCTACTGTGATGGCAAATTCTGTGTTTGTTTCTGGCAGGAGAGATTATAAAAAGAAGTTAAATAAAAATATATATATATATATGTGAGACTATGATATACTCCCATATTATCAAAAACACTTATTTTCCTCAATGTAGGAATAGTGCGAGCCTGTCGACCCAGCTGTTTTAGAGGCTGAAGTGAGAGCATCACATGAACCCAGGAGTTCAAGACCAGGCTGGGCAACATAGCAAGACCCTGTCTTAAAACAGATAACAACTGTAAAGTCTATAGGAAAGATTACATCACGTTGATTCAGAAAATAGTTTCCTCTCTTGTTTCTCCCTTTCTTTTCTATCTTCCTTCTACATGAGGCCCTTGTTTATGGAGGAATGTCATACAAGGGTACTTTTCTTGTGCATATCAAGACAGACCTATAGATGCTTTGAGCTATAGTATTCCATATTCATCCCTGCCCTTGAGGCATTAGTAATCTCTTGAGCTGGGCACGGTGGTACACACTTGTAGTCCCATCTACTCACGAGATTGAGGCAGGAGGATTGCTTGAACTCATTGCACTACAGCCTGGGCGACACAGCAAGAGCTTGTCTCTAAAAAAATACATAATCTCTTAAGTATGCTATGACATTTCTCAAGCCTGTGGCCTTATATAAATGTACAGCATTTTCTAATTCCATTCTGATCATTTCAAATAAACACTTTAATTTTATGAAAAAATGTCTTATTACTGTTACTAAAGACCATAGAAAGTTTGTAGTTACAAAGAAGTTACTTGACTAACTCATTTTGTTAGATGCCAGCCTAGATATCACAACCTCCAGGAAGTACTCCCTTATCTCTTAGATTTAGTTATGTTAATTAGATTTAGTTGTGTATGGTTAGTTAGATTCAGTCTAATTTAATTTAATTAACTTCCGCTATGAGGTCCTGTAACACCCTACACTTTCCCTATCATAGGAGGCAATACAGTGATAACTCTGCAAGTTCAACTCGGCCCTTGGACCATACAGTCCTGGATTCAAATTGTACCTCTACCTCCTAGTAGAGTTTGTCAAGTTACTTAACCTAAGTTCCCCTTTCCTTATACGTAAAGTGAGATTAATAAAACAGGGTTATAGAAGAGAATGTATATTAAGTGCCTATACAGTGCCTGACACATCGTAAGCAATAAATAAGTACTAGATGCTGTCATCATCACCATCACCATCATCATCACCATCACCATCATGACACTTCATTGTAGTTGCTTATTAAATATGCTTATCTTCCTCCATGAAGCAGAGACCACATTTTCTCTGTTCACCTTTTTCCCCCTGCTGCCTAACACAGTTTCTGACACAAAAATAGAAGTTTAGTAACTTGACTGTTGAATGGTTTAGACAAACCCTGGTGGCCAAACACCAATGGCTTTGTGGGTTCTACAATGCCTGCTGCTCCTTAATGCACATAGCTGTCATCTTTTATGCCTCCCAAAGCAACAAGTTCCTTCAAGAGTGGCCTAGTTCCTTCAAGAATGAGCCTAGCAGAATAGATCCTAGATGGAGCAGGGGAGATCACTCAGAGCCAGCAGCATCTCAGAGCTACAAGGGGCTTCCTCAGCCTCCCAACCTACCTCCTTCATTTTACAAAGTACGTGCTAAGACACATCCGTGACTCAGCCAGGCTACAATTGACACAATGGAGGGCTGTAGACCTGAGAACAGGGATTTAGAAGACAATTGAGTCAGAGCAATGTAGCTACATTTTAGTTTAATTTTTTAAATCTATCACCATTTTATCTATGAAATTTGTTTTTTATTCTTTAAGGATAACATGTAGCTAAGTGCTTATAAATAATAAATGCAAAATCATAATAATTAGCTTGGCTAGGAGCAGTGGCTCACACCTGCAATCCCCACATTTTGGGAGGCCGAGGCAGGAAGACTGCTTGAGGCCAGGAGTTCAAGATCAGCCTAGGTAAAATAGCGTGACCCTATCTCTACAAAAATTTTAAAAATTAGCAGGGTGTGGTGGTGTGTGCCTGTAGTCCCAGCCACTCAAGAGGCTGAGGCAGGAGGATCACTTGAGCCCAGGTATTGGATGCTGAAGTGAGCTATGATAGCCACCTAGGCAACAGCATGACATCCTGTCTCAAAAACTAAATAAATAGGCCGAGTGCAGTGGCTCACAGCTGTAATCCCAGCACTCTGGGAGGCCAAGGCGGGTGGATCACCTGAGGTCAGGAGTTAGAGACCAGCCTGGCTAACGTGGTGAGACCCCATCTCTACTAAAAACACGAAAAATTAGCTGGGCATGGTGGTGCATGCTTGTAATCCCAGCTACTCGGGAGGCTGAGGCAGGAGAATTGCATGAACCCAGGAGGTGGAGATTGCAGTGAGCCGAGATTGCACTATTGCACTCCAGCCTGGGCAACAAGAGCGAAACTCTTGTCTCAAAACTAAAATAAAATAAAAAATAAATATTAGCCAGAGATGATGTTACTTCTAACGAAGGAAAAAGTAATATTCACTACAAATATGAAGAATGTCTACCACCTCTCTAGCATTTCATTAAGGGAGTACACTGTGGTTCTGATCACCTGCTTTCTGAATTTTATCATAAATTATATTTTGAATGAATAATAATCTGTGACTGTATTGGCAAAAATAGTCAAATATGAGATATTTTTAAAAGATGTAAGCCATTTGAATACTCTAGTTACTCTAATTCTAAGGATCGCTATTCCACAGAGGCCACTACTCTGCTTTAGAAGAGTTTCATTATACTTCCCTAGCAATGTAAGACATGAGGAATCCAGAGTGGTTTTTACATCCCTTGCATTTACCCAAATACACCATCAGAGGGCAGCGCACACCTGGTTAACTTAAAAACTGCCTGTGGTGGCCTTATCAAAATAGTTGTCAAATTAGTCTAAGACATTCCTAAATTACCACTCAGATAGGCAGGAAAGCTGTTGGAAAAGACAAAAGGAGCAAAGATTTTTAAAAAGACAAAAGAATGCATTCCTTAAGACTCTGAGTTTCTACAAAAGGGAATCTGGAGCTAATCAATGCTGCAAAATGGGATAATAGAGTTAAAAAAGGAATTTTCTCAATCTGAGAAAACAGATTTGTTACATTTGAAAGACTTTTACTGCATATGATCATCTGAACACCAGCTACTAAACAAAAATCAGATCTCCTTGTTCCTGTTAAGATGTGCTAATTAGTAAGATGGCAACAAAGCCCACCATATAAAAGGGTCCCTTCAGTAATGTTTTCTTGAGTGAACAAAAATCAAGCCTGCCTTATATTGTATTCTGCTTTGCATCACAAACAGTTTTAGCGTATTTCTGGAAAAGCATCAGCAGTTTTTTTGAATTTTAAATTCTGGAATTATATAACTATATAGGCAGGCTTTTTTATAATAGAATATATTAGCTTTAAAACAGGTGATATTTAAACAGAAGACTTTAAATGTAAAAATCAGTAGAGCCTCGTTAAGGCTGTAAATCCAGAATTTGTGATAATGTGGATTAAATATTATTTACATAACATATAAGGAGGCTGGGCGCAGGGGCTCGCGCCTGTAATCCCGGCACTTTGGGAGGCCGAGGCAGGTGGATTACCTGAGGTCAGGAGTTCGAGACCAGCCTGACCAATATGGTGAAACCCCATCTCTACTAAAAATATAAAATTAGCCAGGCGTGGTGGCACATGCCTGTAATCCCTGCTCCTGTGGAGGCTGAGGCAGGAGAATCGCCTGAACCCAGGAGGCGGAGGTTGCAGTGAGCTAAGATTAAGCCATTGCACTCCAGCCTGGGCAACAAGAGCAAAACTCTGTCTCAAATAAACAAACAAACACATATAAGGAAAGGGATTTGCTAAGCAAATGCATAGTCTAAGCAGTGGGCAAGAGGAAATGCTTCAATTATTTAAGAATTTTTAAGTTTAATTCTAATCTTGTTTGCAAAAGAAATATGATGTATATGCATTTCTAACCAGCTTCTTGCATGATTCTAATATAGTCACCTAGTACCAGTAAACAGACTGCTCTTTGATTTTTTTTAGAACACCAGGCACTGCTTTCTTGGAGTAGATGATTAACCCAGCTAAAGCTTGATTTTTACTAGCTAGCACTTTGTTAACCTAGTGTGTTATATTGTGTGACTTTAAAATGATAAAAACAAAATAAAGTGGAGTTCTTATTCAGGTTAGTGCTCTAGTCCAAGTCACTAACAATTTACTATGTAATAGACATTCTAAGATTTCTGCCAACGATTCTACTTTCAATATATGAAATCAATTTTCAGAAAACTGTAAAGATGATTTCCTCGTTCAATTAAGATTCTACTAATTATAGAAAAGATTATATTGCACACTTTTCTCAAGTTACCTATGGGACTGACTATATGTCCATGTGTCCTGACAGTAAAGTCAGTTATCTGAATACGTTCCATTTTGGAGTAACAGATCTAAGTGCTAAACAATTCACCACCACCACATTCAAGTTTAGAACTGGAAGATCTTTCATTATATTAATAGACCCTTTATTTTTAGATATAACAAAATACCAAAGATAAATGACCACATATGTCCTAATGTACTTGAGAAATCTCGCTACTAATGCTGTGTCACTAATTTTTTAGTACTGTATTTAAGAAAAAACAAAAAAAAACCCTGTCTTTTCTATTGGCATCATTCAAGAAAAAAAAAAAAAAAGCTGAATCAGGATGTTTCTGTGTGAATGCACATTCCTCACTAAATCTCTCAGGCAGCTGCTTTAGTCACTGTTACTAACACCTTGCTCTGTCATCTCTTTGTATACATGTCTAATTTATCAGTTTCTTGTAGATTGTCAGCAGCCTGCTGCCTCCGTACCGCCACAGTGCTCACAACTAGCCGGGAGGCAAGACTGCCCGACTGTCAGGTAAATTCAGATGTCCTTTCCCTTCCCACCCAGCTGCATGTCAGATCCATAGACCCCAGCTCCACTTTCCAACACCTGAACTGCCTAGGCATCTTTATGTTTTGCTATATTTTATTTCAAGTGTGGGTTACATAGACACACATTGGACACCTGTAGTCCCTGTGTTCCCAATGGGAATACAAGAGAGCTGGGGTTTATTTTGCTGGCTGCCAGCTGGTAGTCTACAGGCTGCGTTCAGCCCCTTTGTCTGTGTAAATACTTGGATTAGTCCACTGTTTCATTCCTTTCCAAAAAATAAAAGCTGGAATTGTTATGATGTTTGTCCTACTTTTCATTTTCTTTTGTCTTTAAAATATATTTATTTTCCTATAGAATCCAAGGGACACCAATATACTAATTGACTTGCTTTGATTCCTATACATTATATGTATTAAAACATCACTCTATACTCCATGAATATGTACAATTATTATTTGTCAATTTAAAAAAATAAAATCCCCGCTACTCAGGAGGCTGAGGTAGGAGGATCAATCGCTTGAGCCTGGGAGTTCAAGGCTGCAGCGAGCTATGATCACACCACTGCACACCTGCCTGGTGAGTAAGATCCTGTCGCTAAAAAACAAAACAAAACAAAAACCACAGTAAAATAAAATGTTTAAATAGGCCAGGCGTGATGATTCACACCTGTAATCCCAGCACTTCGGAAGGCTAAGGCAGAGGGATTACCTGAGGTCAGGAGTCTGAGACCAGCCTGGGCAACATGGTGAAACCCCGTCTCTACTAAAAATACAAAAATTAGCCAGACGTGGTGGCACATGCCTGCAATCCCAGCTACTCAGGAGGCTGAGACAAGAGAATCACTTGAACCCGGGAGGTGGAGGTTGCAGTGAGCTAAGATGGTGCCACTGCACTCCAACCTAGATGACAAAGAGAGAGTCCATCTAAAAAAAAAAAAAATTAAAAAATTAAAAAGATATGTATCTCAGGCCAACAAACAGGAAGATAGGAAGAATACAAAGGATTAGATACAAAGGCTGGGTGCAGTGCCTCACGCCTGTAATCTCAGCACTTTTGGGAGGCTGAGGCAGGAGGATTGCTTGAGTTCATGGATTTGCAGTTACAGTGAGTAAAATCACATCACTGCACTCCAGTCTGGGTGACAGAGCAAGACCCTGTCGATAGATAGATAGACAGACAGACAAAACAGCTGTGTAACAGTGTTTCTGTGTTTCTGTTCTCTGTCCACGCAGTAGCCTTGGTAAAAACTAAATTTGAAAGGTAGAGGAAAACATTGTAGTCAGCATTCAAAAGAAAATATTTGCTGTGACAGTGAACTTTATGTGAGATTACTTGAAAAATTGTAAAAGCAGGTTTGCACAGTCCCTGAACACTAACTGGAGAGTTTGCTGACAATTCCGATTCCAAAGGAAAGCTTTCCGAATCAGTCATGAATTGCCCTCCATCCTGGTGAACCTCCACATAGCATCTCAGCATTCCATCAGGACCTCGCCTCCATCCTGGAATCTTCAGCCACCTGGCCTCTGATGGTGCCAGACTTTAGTAGTCTGGTTGTGGTTTTCATTGTCTGCTCAGTGTTGTCTCCTTATCACAGCTGTTGCCCTTCTACCAGCGGAAGGCTTCTTTTGAGCAGGGGCAGGCCCAAACACTTTCCATGTGTGTCTGAGGAGTAGATGTCAGTAGCAGGCTACACGTGGTCGGGGTCAGAGCCAGGGGAGCTGGGGTGCCACAAGTGTGGAAGCACAGTGGCAGCTGAAGCCCAAGTGTCACATGGTCTCAGAGCCGATTGTGCAGCCAGTTTTATCAGTGGAACGTTGAGTTAGCACAGAAAGGTACATTACTGGCCAGGTGTCGTGGCTAACGCCTGTAATCCCAGCACTTTGGGAGGCTGAGGTGGGAGGAGGGCTTGAACCCAGAACTTCGAGACCAGTCTGGGCAACACAGGGAGACCGCCCCCCACCCCAACCTCTACAAACATTTTTTTAAAAATCAGCCAGGTGTAATGGCACATGCCTGTAGTCCCAGCTATTTAGGAAGCTGAGGTGGGAGGATCGCTTGAGCTGGTGAGGTCAAGGCTGCAGCGAGCTGTGATTGCACCACTGCGCTCCAGCCTCGGTAACAGAGCGAAACCTTGTCTCAAAAAACAAATAAATAAATAAAAAGAAAAATACATTATAAAATAGGTTACTAGCCAGCAGTTTCCAATTGGTGTCTTTTAGTCGATTGTTCCCACCACCTTCAGCAACAGGGCTTTAAGAAAGATTCTTCGCGGCCGGGTGCGGTGGCTCATGCCTGTAATCCCAGCACTTTCGGAGGCCGAGGTGGGCGGATCACGAGGTCAAGAGATCGAGACCATCCTGGCTAACATGGTGAAACCCTGTCTCTACTTAGCGGGGCATGGTGGCGTGTGCCTATAGTCGCAGCTATTCAGGAGGCTGAGGCAGAATAATCACTTGAACCCGGGAGGCGGAGGTTGCAGTGAACCAAGATGGTGCCACTGCACTCCAGCCTGGTGACAGAGCGAGACTCTGTCCCAAAAAAGGAAAAAAAAAAGAAATAATGATAGTATAATTATAGATTTATCTCAGTTATGTAAGTAACTGAATGTAAATATTCAAACTCGTCTCAGTGGGATTCTACATGTGTCGCGGTTAAGAACATAGGCTCTTCACCTACAGTCCATTCTCTACCAAGCACCCCCAGCCCTTACCCAGGGCCTGGGTCAGTGCTGGGCACATGACAGCTGTTCACTGAATATTGATTATACCCGAATGAGTGAATGAGCTCTGGAATCAGGTTGCTTGGGTTGAAATCCCACCTCTAATACCCACTAGTTGTTTAATTTTGGAAAATTTCTTGTGCTGGCTAAGATTCCATTTCTTCACTTGTAAAGTTCAAGTGACAGTAGTTATTGGGGGAATTCAGTGAGGCACACTCCTGGCTTGGAGTGTCTGCTCGGGAACTGTTATCAATACTCTTTTAGTATCTTCCCATTCCTCAAGACAAAGATCTGCAATCTCTCAACCTCTCTAATTTGCTTGAAGAAAGCATGGAGCAGGCTACTGTTTCGTTTGCTTGTTTGTTTCAGATTGGGTCTGGCTAGGTTGCCCAAACTGGACTTGAACCCTGGGCTCAAGCAATCCTCCTGCCTCAGAAGACTACTGCTTTAAGTGTTTCCATTAAGTAGGAAATTGAAAGGCTAGCAGGAGATTTTTTTAACTTTTTTTTTTTTCCACCTTGCTTGTTTTTTGAGAACCAGTTTGACTAAACAATTATGTAGTCTAGTTCCATCTGTTCTGAGATTAATGAATTTAGGTTGCTTACTACTGCCACAGGGATGATTTACTTCAAAGAAAAGCAATTTAATGAATTGCAAATATTTCCAGCTTCTCAAATGTTTCCAGTTTCTACCCGCATGAATACAGCCTGATCTAGAGCCCAATTCTACTGTTCCCCATCGTGGTCTGCATAAAGAAATGATTAAATGCATATAGATCTGAAAAGGCTCCTTTTCAAAGTTGCTGGGATGATGACTGACTCTCTTCCCACCCATAACCCACTGCTAAATGGGTCAATGTTAGTATTTCATTGCCCTTTTTACTCCTTCTTGGCAGAAAAGTTAACCCATAGCCAACATTCAAATTCTTAGTATAAACCAGACAAGGTTTCAGTTCTTTTTTTTTTTTTTTTT
This sequence comes from Papio anubis, assembly GCF_008728515.1. Taxonomy (NCBI): domain Eukaryota; kingdom Metazoa; phylum Chordata; class Mammalia; order Primates; family Cercopithecidae; genus Papio; species Papio anubis. The sequence goes on from NC_044984.1 coordinate 31,105,059, forward strand.
TTTTTTTTTGAGACAGAGTCTCCCTCTGTCACCCAGGCTGGAGTGCAGTGGCACGATCTCGGCTCACTGCAAGTTCCACCTCCCGAGTTCACACCATTCTCCTGCCTCAGCCTCCTGAGTAGCTGGGACTGCAGGCGTCCCCACCACGCCCATTTAATTTTTTTGTATTTTTTAGTAGAAGGCGGGGTTTTACCATGTTAGCCAGGATGGTCGATCTCCTGACCTCGCTGATCCACCAGCCTCAGCCTCCCAGTGCTGGGGATTTAGAGGCATGTAACCTCCCGTAAGGGGTGAGCCAGTTATTACACCCATTTTTTTGTTGTTTTTGTTTGGTTTAGTTTTTTGGCTTTTGTTTTTGTTTTTGTTTTGAGACAGAGTCTCCCTCTGTTGCCCAGGCTGGAGTGCAGTGGCATGACCTTGACTCACAGGAACCTCCACCTCCTGGGTTCAAGCGATTCTCCTGCCTCAACCACCCAAGTAGCTGGAATTTCAGGTGTGCGCCACCACACCCAGCTGATTTTTGTATTTTTAGTAGAGACAGGGTTTCACCATGTTGGCCAGGCTGCTCTTGAACTCCTGACCTCCAGTGATCTGCGCGCCTCAGCCTCCCAAAGTACTGGGGTTACAAGCATGAGCCACCACCCCTGGCCTTACACCCATTTTTATGTGATGAATTCAAGGTTTGGGAAGGTAAAATGACTTGTTCAAGGTCACATATCCTGAACACAACTGAGCCCAGTGACTCCTACCTACCACCACAGGTGGCTGCACTGCAGAGGAGAAATCTGTTTCAGTTACACTGTGAGGAACAAAGTGAGAGTATGTAAATCACCCACCATGATTCCTTTTCCCTCAAACGAAAAGGAATATGTGTTTAATGGGAAATAGAAGATGTGCTAAGAATGTTGAGTTATTTCACATCAGGTGTTCTGTTTCTCATTTTGAAAAATGATTTTCAGTGCTGGGTGTGGTGGCTCATGCCTGTAATCCCAGTACTTTGGGAGGCCAAGGTGGGCGGATCACCTGAGGTCAGGAGTTTGAGACCAGCCTTGCCAACATTGTGAAACCCCATCTCTTCTAAAAAGACACAAATTAGCTGGGCATGGTGGCAGGCAACTGTAATCCCAGCTCCTTGGGAGGCTGAGGCAGGAGAATCACTTGGACCAGGGAGGCGGAGGTTGCAGTGAACCAAGCACTCCAACTTGGGCGACAGAGTGAGACTCTATCTTAAAAAAAAAATTATTTTGTACTTCCCTCAGTTTATACATATATTCAAACAGCTTTTAAGGTGAATGAATTTTTCAATAAAAGAGCATTTTCTCGCATTTAATAATGTAGAACTTTTCAGTTGGGCACAGTGACTCACCTCTGTAGTCCCAGCACATTGGGAGGCCAAAGTGGGAAGATGACTGGAGCCCAGGATTTCCAGACCAGCCTAGGCAACTTGGTGAAACCCTGTCCTTTAAAAAAAATACAAAAATTAGGCATAGTGGGCTGCATCTGTAGTCCCAGCTAGTCAGGAGGCTGCGGTTGGGGGATCGTTTGAGCCTAGGAGTTCAAGGCAGCAGTGAGCCGAGATTGTGCCACTGTGTTCCAGCTTGGGTGGCAGAAGAGGACCCTGTCTCCAAAAAAAGAAAAAAAGTAGAACATTTTCATGTATACTTTGTACAGGCTGATTCCATTGTAGAGCTAAATTATCAAAACTGTTTATAGATAATAGATATTATAATATGAAAGGAATGCCCAAGGTTTATAGCCTTGGATATAATATTGAAATATATAAAGTTGTTTAGTATTTAACACTTTCCTTCTATCAAGTAGTTTTCCACTTGGGAAAAAAAAAAAGAAACTTCCTGAAGAGGTATCCAATTTTCTATCTTAGTAACAGTTTCCTAAACTTGCTGTTTACAACGTGATCTACCTATGTAAAGTAAAATCAATGGTAAATGTTGAATAACAAGTGGACTCTTGAAAATATTTAGCAATCACAACTGAAACTGAATTCATTCTATGACTTAAATGATTATAATTTATCAAATATTTATATCCAAGAAATAGTATCTTAACCTGTAAGCCAAGAACGTGTGTTTTACAGGTTAATTTACACATAATATACACCATGGGATTGCAGCATTTTATGCAAATTAAAAATATAATACTATAGATAATAACTCACTTTATATGAGAAATCTATCTAAAGGAGTGAAAAAATGTTTAAATCATCACGAATGATGTAAGGTCAAGATGTGAGGCAAAGAGAGTTGTAACCCATATTTAAGCTATTGTTACACACTTCAGCTGGTCAAGCAGAAATATTTGTCCTCCTTTATCAAAAAGAGTACCGAGGCCAGGCGCAGTGGCTCACGCCTGTAATCCCAACACTTTGAGAGGCCAAGGCGGGCAGATCCCAAGGTCAAGAGTTCGAGACTATCCTGGCTAACACAGCGAAACCCTGTCTCTACTTAAAAAAAAAAAAAAATACAAAAAATTAGCCGGGTGTGGTGGCATGTGCCTGTAGTCCCAGCTACTCGGGAGGCTGAAGCAGGAGAATCGCTTGAACCTGGGAGGTGGAGGTTGCAGTGAGCCCAGATTGTGCCACTGCACTCCAGGCCGGGCGACAGATTGAGACTCTGTCTCAAAAAAAAAAGAGTATTGGATTACACAAGGTCTTCAAAAACATATCTTTCTTGGGCGGACATGGTGGCTCATGCCTGTAATCCTAGCACTTTGGGAAGTTGAGGCAGGCTGATCACTTGAGGTTCGAGTTCAAGACCAGCCTGGGCAACATGGTGAAACTCCGTCTCTACTAAAAATACAAATTAGCCAGGTGTGGTGGCACAGGCCTGTAATCCCAGCTACTCAGGAGGCTGAGGCACTAGAATTGCTTGAACCCAGGAGGCAGAGGTTGTAGTGAGCTGAGATCGCGCCACTGCATTCCAGCCTGGGCGACAAAGTGAGATTCTGCTCAAAAGAAAAGAAAAGATAAAAACCAACCCCATATCTTTCTTGTGTAATGTGACCATTCTGTGTTACTTGCCATAAATCACATTGCATAATATGTTTAATTCCCTAAAAAGAAATTAGTTCTGGTGCTGACTTCCACAGCACATACAGTAAAATTGGAATGATACAGAGACTAGCATGACCCCTACACGAGGATGACACAAATTAGTGAAGCGTTCCATATTAAAATAAAGTGAAAAGAAGAAATAAAACACTTAAAAAAAAGAAATTAGCTCTAAGTCATGCATATTTACAGAAAGAAACTGTTAGGTCCGTGGGAAAGTCTGACCTGTAACCTGCTGTTTCCCAGGCCGTCAAACTCCATTTGGAGGGTCAAGCATGAATCTTGCCATACATTATTTTCTGTTTTCTTTTTTAAAGATTTTCTTTTCTGTTTTTGAGACGGAGTTTTGCTATTGTTAACCAGGCTGGAGTGCAATGGCATGGTCTCGGCTCACCACAACCTCCACCTCCCGGGTTCAAGCGATTCTCCTGCCTCAGCCTCCGGAGTAGCTGAGATTACAGGCATGTGTCACGACGCCCGGCTTATTATTATTATTATTATTATTATTATTATCATTATTATTATTATTTGTATTTTTAGTGGAGACAGGGTTTCTCCATGTTGGTCAGGCTGGTCTTGAACTCCCAACCTCAGGTGATTCGCCTGCCCCGGCCTCCCAAAGTGCTGGGATTACAGGCGAGAGCCACTGCGCCAGGCCTAAGATTTTCTTAATTTATTTATTTATTTATTTTTTATTTTTTATTTTTGAGATAGAGTCTCACTCTGTCACCCTCAGGCTGGAGTGCATTGGCGCAATCTCGGCTCACTGCAAGCTCCGCCTCCTGGGTTGACGCCATTCTCAGTAGAGACGGGGTTTCACCATGTTAGCCAGGATGGTCTCTATCTCCTGACCTCGTGATATGCCCGCCTGGGCCTCCCAAAGTGCTGGGATTACAGGCGTGAGGCACCGCGCCCGGCCTTATTTTCCAATTTATAAATGAGGCCAGGCACGGTGGCTTGTGTGTAATCCCAGCACTTTGGGAGGCCGAGGTGGGCAGATCACTTGAAGTCAGGAGTTCGAGACCAGCCTGGCCAACATGGTGAAACCTCGTCTCTACTAAAAACATAAAAAAATTAGCCAGACGCGGTGGTGGGCACCTGTAATCCCAGCTACTCGGGAGGCTAAAGCAGAAGAATTGCTTGAACCCAGGACGGGAAGGTTGCAGTGAGCCGAGATCGTGCCACTACACTCCTGCCTGGGGGACAGAGTGAGACTTTATCAAAAAATTTTACAAATGAAACTATGCACTATTTTCTTAGGCTTTTTGTTGAAGCTCCAGTTCTCCCATGTTTACTTACCACATTTTAAAAATAGGTAGGAAAAATAATTTTTATCAGTGCTTGTCTTTTTTGTTGTTGTTGTTGTTGTTGTTGTTGTTGAGACAGAGTCTCGCTCTGTCACCCAGGCTGGAGTGCAATGGCGCGATCTCAGCTCACTGCCAACCTCTGCCTCCTGGGTTCACGCCATTCTCCTGCCTCAGCCTCCCGACTAGCTGGGACTACAGGCGCCCGCCACCAAGCCCGGCTAATTTTTATTGTATTTCTAGTAGAGACAGGGTGTCACCATGTTAGCCAGAATGGTCTCAATCTCCTGACCTCGTGATCCGCCCATCTCGGCCTCCCAAAGTGCTGGGATTACAGGCGTGAGCCACCGTGCCGGGCAATCAGTGCTTGTCTTAACCAGTACAGAACAGCAAATCTTCTTTTAAACTAAACTTACAGCACTTTAAAAAGTTTGGGAAGTAAGAATAACCTCAAGCCAATCAGATATTTTACATAATTGCGATTTTGTATTAAAATGTAAGAGATATAAAGGATAATTTCAATACCAAAGATAAAAATTATTTGTTTAATACTAATTTTAATGACTCCAACAATATTAGCTTTAAAAAGCTATGCTTAAATAGTAATAATGAGCCTTGAATCATTCTCTCAAACATCACTTCTGGCAGAAACGAATTATATAGTACTGACTTTCATAGTTTAAGGGAAAATAAGAGTTTTAGAAAAATACTCATCTTTTCTAATTAAAAAAAAAAAAAATCCCATGTTGTGATTCCCCCACTGCTAGTCTCATTTTTTTGTTTGTTTGTTTGAGAGGGAGTCTCGCCCTGTCGCGAGGCTGCTGGAGTGCAGTGACACCATCTTGGTTCACTGCAATCTCTGCCTCCTGGATTCAAGCAGTTCTCCTGCCTCAGCCTCCCAAGTAGCTGGGACTGCAGGCACACACCACCATGACCAGCTAATTTTTTTTTTGTATTTTTAGTAGAGACAGGGTTTCACCATGTTGGTCAGGATGGTCTCGATCTCTTGACCTCATGATCCACCCGCCCCGGCCTCCCAAAGTGCTGGGATTACAGGTGTGAGCCACTGTGCCCGGCCACTAATCACATTTTAGAAGGCCCAAACCCAAATGTGTTTTGTCATTTTATACTAGGAAACTCAAATGATTTTGCTTCTTTATTCTTCAAGATTATTCATCCAGACACTGATAGGCCTGAGCACGGGTTCATTCAAACTAGAGGTTATCATAGGCGGTCATTTGGAAAGCTACTATATACTTAACAAATGTGAAATGTTAGGCTGGACTCAGTGGCTCATGCCTATAATCCCAACACTTTGGGAGGCTGAGGCAGGTGGATCACCTGAGGTCAGGAGTTTGAGACCAGTCTGGCCAATATGGCAAAACCCCGTCGCTACTAAAAATACAAAAATTGGCCGGGCATGGTGGTGCGTGCCTGAAATCCCAGCTGCTTGGGAGGCTGAGGCAGGAGAATCGCTTGAACCCGGGAGGTGGAGGCTGCAGTGATCTGCCTGGGTAAAAGAGCGAGACTCATCTTAAAAAAAAAAAAAAAAAAGGTGAAATATAAAACTCTTCTGTATTTTTTATACCTCCAAGCCCAAGCAGGAATCCTTAGAGCAAATTAGACTTCCACAGGCAAATTCTTTATCCTAGTGAATCTGGATCTACCAGATAACTATAGAATCCTCTAAACTCCAAAGCCTTGTCAACCTACCAGTACCACCAGCATCAGTGGGAGCTCATTAAAAATGCAGAATCTCAGGTCCCACCCCACACCTAATGAATCCAAATCTGCCCTTTATACTGAGATCCCCAGGTAATTTGAATGCATATTAAAGTTTGAAAAGAACTGATCTCATGAAATCTTACAGCTAACGCAGAGACCTAGGAGAACAACACTGTGCAAAAATTGAAAAGAACTTCTGTAAAATGCTGGGGGCAAGAAAAGAGAAAAAAAAAAGAGTGCCTTTCATATATCATTTCCTTAATACATTTCATTTTTCTTTTTTATGCCTTGTTTTGAAAAGCCACCATTATCTTGGCATGCTTTAGATGGAAACCATTTACTGTGCAAGATTTCTGTTCATGTTCTTAAATGTATGCAAAAATAACTTGTCTAACCCCTACTACTGTGCCTGGCCCTTTGAAATGTGTTTCTTGCTGACGTGCTTGTTTCTCCTTTCCAGTCCTGACACAGCTCTCCCCGAGGAGCAGCCACATTCCAGCTCCCAGTGCGCCCCTCTCCACTGTCTCTCCAAGCCTCCTCACCCCTAGTCTTCATCTCCTGTGGACGAACATCTGGGGTGGAAGTTTTGTAGCCACACACAGGATACTGCCCAAGATTCAGCGGGTGTTTTCTTCTCAGTTGTTAGATGTACAATTGGATTAATGTCCGTCATTTTGGAAGACGAGAGAAAGTTGAGAAGAACACGAAGCACAGACCCTGATGTGATAAAACATTTGTGGTTTCTCTGAGTCACAGATAAACTTCTGCCATCAAATGGCTACAGTTCATTTAAGTTTAAAAAAAAGAAAAGAGAAACAGGAAACATGTCTCAGATGGCTGGCTTTACCTCGATAGCATAAGAGAGACCTAAGACATGTAAAATACATGTATTGTAATATCTTTCCTCACACTCCAAATTCAGCTAGGGAAGTTGATTCCAATATTTTTGTCATTGATATTTATTTTGTACTTTGTTTGCCACATGATTTATGTCTATAAAAATAATTTCTCTGAAGTGAATTTACTTCATTTATTTTCAAATAAGCATAATTTGCTCAATTAAGTATGAGTTTGAATTTAGTTTGAAATCTGGAATTGGCCAGACTGTGGTCATTTTTCTTGCACAAAATGATAAATGAGGTGCATCAGAATGTTAACAATAACTGTATTTTGCTGCTACGCTGGTATTGTTTATGCACTTATTTTCTAATCAGTAGCTTATTAACTGCTGGGTTTTGTTTTTGTATTTTTAACTAGAGTTCTTCACTGGACATTACTAAGTAAATCTAAGAAAGAGACTAAGTTATGATTTATTGACTTATTCAAGTTTTGATGGCATCTTTAATTTTATTTTTTCATCGCAGTTGAGTAGATGTACTGGTGCTGCTCCTTTGTATGTGTGTATGTGTGTGATAACGTTAAAGAAGGCTCAATAACTTGAAGGGAAAAAAATGGTGTGTTTATTTAACGACCAGGATTTTTTTTACTTCTCCCAAAATCAGGGTCCTACTGAGTCTTTCCTGATAAAAGGTATCAAGTACAAATAGGAGAATATATACATACATAGATGTAAGATAGCCTTTAATTAATTAATTTACCCAGAGAGTGTTCAAAGTTTGATTAAAATTGTATGTTTTGTTGTTGTTAGGTTTTTTCATAACGAATCTTCCTTGCCAAAAAACAATAGATAATAAACCTTAGCTCATTGTCTACTTTTGACAAACACTCAGGTGCCTACAAACATTCTATTATCTTGAGATAATACATGTTCCTGGTTAATTTACAGATTCTGCTGGGTAACTTTTATGACTTGATTTAAGGCAGTGGATTTTCATAGCAAAATTTATTTTGCACATAATCTGACAAACAAGGAAAACAGCTAACTGAGCTGAAAGGTCTAACACTCTTGGGCTCCTTAACCATCAAGTGCTGCCCACACAATTGCTCCTAGCCCTGATTCCTTGTCTTTGTCAGGTAGCCTTAACTTATTTAAAACCATAAGGGTTTACCTTTTCATGTAAAGACATCTGTAACTTCTCTTCAAAACAAAAATGACCCTCACTGTTAACACAAAGGACAGTTACCAGTGTAGGGCACTGAAAAAGGAGATCCAGGAGCCACTCAGCTCACTGAGCGGACATGGGTGGCACAGAAATGCAGTGGTCCATCAGAGACCAAATGGTAAGTCATAAAGCACATTGCAGGAGCTTTTGTCAGTCATACACCTATTAAGTAGTGGTCGCTGTTACCAAAGCAACCAGGACGTTTTGTGTTCTTTATATGAGTGCTATTTTCCACAGTGTCATTTATTATGCAACGTGGAGTAAAGAGTTGAATTCTTCACCAAAATAGGGATTCAGGTTAAAGTACAGAAACAAACAGAAACAAAACGATTCGACACGAAGGTCCTAACCATAGCAGCCTAACCTTCCGCTCTTTTCTACCTGCATGGCCTTGCTGTTCCTAAACATTGTCTTCATTTCACTGGTGGTGTGTCTGTCTGGTACCAGTATTGGTGTGACTGTGGATTTTATCAGAGTTCAATGAAAGAAAGCTTACCCCTGCCCTCACTTTTTGTTTTTTTATTTTTCCCCCTTTGTCAAGCACCATGTATTTGGACCTGACAAGTGGCATAGCTGCTAAGCTGACTTTTAATAAAAACTGTTTGTGCCTGAGGGAAATATATGCCTTTTTAAAACGTACCTCAGAACATGTTCCTATATCACTGCATCGGTTTTGTCTGGGGGACTGGGAGTTCAGCAGGAAGTACTGTCTGTGTGTGAGGACGGGGCAGTACTGCTGGTCGGCGATGTTGTATTTGCATTCTTTATCCCTAACTCTGGATCTAGGACTCCATGAAAAGCCGGGTCACACACAAAACATGTATTTCTTCCAATACAAAGTGTATTATTACGTCTATTATAAACTAGTTTCATTTCAGTTATTTATCTTCATAGAGTGGGAAAGGCTTGTTCTGAAATACTAATTCTATGAAAATAATAATTTTAGTGAATCTTTGCCAAGAAGTTATAGAAACTTGGAAATACATTTCTCATTTTCAGCACAAAATTAAGTGATAGTCCCTAAGAAGTAAGAGAGAATAACATGTATTTACACTGTGGCATCATTTAGTATAGTTTAAACTGAGCCATATCTCTATTTATTTAGAGGCATTTAAAATGAATCAATATGTGTAGTGTTGATAAAAATCAGTATCTGTAAAGATAACATCAGGAATTCAAAAGGAAATTGAAAAGTGGAAGAACTAGTGAGAACCGAAAAGAATGAACCTCTTTAAGACTGATTGAAGACATACTTGGAGAGGAAAAATAAACAGCAGAAATACACTAAAAAATACTGGCTAATTATTGCAAACACAGTGAGCAAAGATTAATGCTAACTAAGTAAAAGTAGTTGGCAAAGTAAACAGGTAGTTTTTAAAAAGTAAGCACAATTACAATATTGAAAAGAATAGTACGGAGAAATGCTTTTCTCCTGAGGATTTTCCTTAATCAAAAAATAAGAAGAAGCAATAAATTGTCTTTGGCCTGAGTGCTGAGTGGCATAAATAAAGGAGCTTGGCTTGATCTTTCTCGTCCACACATAATCCATTAGATCCCATTCATATATCCAATTCTGGATTCTAATAAAAGGAATTTGGAGAATTTGAGAAAAAGGAAAACTGTTAAATAAGAGAAGACCTATTTAGAAATTATACTTTAGTCTAACCAAGAGGAGGTACAATAGTGGTCTTCAAGAAAAGAACATTTAACAAATGATAGATATCAGCTAAGATATTGTTACTAAGTCTAGAATGAAAAAGGCTTCAGTGTGAAGGATGTATACTAACTCTAGGAAAGAGATTTTTAACACTGGGAAATTAACATGGAAATTGATAATCATAAGGAATAGTTGTTTTTTAAAAATTGAGTATCATTGGTGGTCTAGTAAGTATTAAGTGGCAAGATAGGAGAATGCATTTCAGTTCTGAGAGCTCATAATCCTGTGATTCTTTTAAGTTTTAAGATACGTTAAAGTTTTATTGGTTAATCATAAAATATTTTGTATTTGAAAATAGGATGGCAATCTTAATTTTTCCAAGATATTGGTTGGAAAAAAAGAAGGATTGTTGGTATTATTTTTTCTTCCAGCTATATTCTATGGTATCTTTAATATTGTTCAGAATATAGTACTTTTACTAAAAAACTTCAATTGTCGGAGTCTAGAAAACAATGTCCTCAGGAATACTTCAGAAATATAAGGTATGCAGTCCCTCAGTGGGGGCAAATGCATTTCAGATTTTGTCTTTATTTAGAAGGATCTTCAGTCTACGACATTTGCTTTTTCGTGCTTTGGAAAATATCCTTGTGCAGAGAAGTCCTTCTGTTTGAAACAAGCAGGAAACATTGGTCCAATAACCTAAGAATATGGAAATTTCTTGATATTCTGTATTAATTAAAGTTCTCTACATGTCTCAAATGGAGATCACAAAACATGAAAAGGAAGAAATGAAATACCTTTTCTTCTGGGATGAGTGTCAATTTTAATGTATAATTGTCATAATCAGTCAAAAGTTACAATCTGTCCCTCAGTGACATCGGGGGAAGCTGATGGATTTCCAGTAAGGAGCTGTGGTGGGTTCAACCTCAGGCTGCCACAAATACATTGATATGGTAGGTAGGAAGTAGGACTACATTTGAAAGAAACTTATAGGATAAAGTTCACAATTTTAAAAAGGTTGCCCTCCAGTTTTTTTGTTTGTTTATAAACTAGAGTGATTGTAAGTAATCCTTACATTTAAGGCTGCAAAAAATGTACAAGAATACGTTTTCAAGTAAAGGGAACATAATTCTTCAAAAAGCTGTTGAACTGGAGTTATGATAGGTTATGACAGATAGCATGATCAGTGCTGATACTGACAAGTACTTTTTTATCTTAAAATCAACTTCTATGGAACTACAAGATCAATCTAGCTCCCGAGTGACCTTTTCCATTGTCTGTAATAATGCCCTCGGATGAGTTGTGTCTAAAATTAAGTTCATCTTTATTTATATGCCAACTTAACTGCCAGAGTCCCTAATGTATTGCATTTGTAACCTGATCCTATTATGTTACTACCTGAAAGATTTCATCTAGACATGTCTTTCGTCCGTATTATTCAAAGTGTAATTGAAAGAGATATTTAGTATGTTCCCCAACTGAGAATTTTCCAGAATATTCTACTCAAGAAGAAGAAGAGCAATTAACTGCCTTTAGTGTAAGGGCGAGAGTGCATAGAAATATGCAATGTAAAATGTTTGCATGAATTATTTCACATCATGTAAGCTTTCCCATATTCATAAGATGAACACTATAGAAGTCTCATTTCTCTGTGATCTTCTGTCCATTAGGAGTGTAAGGAGATTGTTATCTATATCTAGTCTCCTTTCCATATTGAAATGCATGGCTCTAATCCTTGGTGTATTTTTATCCCTTACTTCTCGAGTTATTTAAAATTTGCCCTGTTTAAACTGAAGCCTGGATAAACTGCTGAGCCAGATTATTCCTGTGATTGGAATTTCATTGCTGTAGAACACTCGTTGAGAACATATTTTTTACTTTTTTTCTTTCAGAATTATTATTCGATCATTTTCTCTAATGAAAACACCGAGAAGTAAATCTGGTGCTTCTTAGTGTAAATATGTTTTTCTTTTTAAAAAACCATTTTAAAACAAAGATGAGAGAACTATAAAGTAAGGGGAAATATCATTTTATTTAAAAATAATTATTCAGTGATAGATAATGGAGATATAGAATGAACCATTGGGTTCATAGGTATGATTTATGCAGCCAATCTTAGAGGAAATACATCATTTTAACATTATTCCCACGAAATGTTTAAGCTCCATGGTTTGACTATGAGAGTCAAACAATTATTATTTGAAAATCTCATGACATTTTTATAATCTACTCTGTTTTTATTTGCATGATTATGCTTACGTGATGAACCATCCATGATTCTGATGCTGTATTTCTTTCCAGTATTAACATGTGTATTGTGTGGCCAACCTTGATTTGTACACTGTATTATTGTTGTAATGATTCAACTGTTCCTACATTTAATTGCAATTTTATTATTATGCCTTTTGGGGTTAAATGATGTGAAGTGTTTCCACCTACTGATAAATACCATATGAAAACGTGACTAAAAGACTGATCTAAGAAACTTTTTTGTTGTTATTTTTAAAAATATGAATTTCAAAAGAAATGTTCTCAAAGACACATGCATTTGTTTTAAATTCAAAAAATTCTTATGAATTGATTATTGCTTGTACTTTAACTTTTTTTATTGTAGACAATCCTAAGTGAATAATGTCTCATGGGAGAATCCACATCATATGTGCTTGTATTTGTGTAATCTGATCATGCACTCAATGGTTGGAAAAGGCACTCCAGTGCTAAGAAAATAACCAGAAGCCAATATGTCGATTCTTATATCTTGGTTTATGTTACCAACTGCATATGGTGTAATGCATAACTTTTTCCAGTAAATAAACTGGTTATTTTTTGTTCATTTCATTAATGCTGCCTTTTTATCAATTTGAGCAGTTTTTCTGTATGTCGTTTTGATGTATACTTACAAAAAGGATAAGAGTATATGAATTCAGATATGATCTACATGTTTATTCAAAGTGAGGACTTATTTGAACTAAAAATTAAATTCCTTGCTTTAACAACAATTCTTTTTTTTTTTTTTTTTTTTTTTTTGAGACGGAGTCTTTGCTCTGTCACCCAGGCTGGAGTGCAGTGGCGAGAGCTCGGCTCACTGCAAGCTCCGCCTCCCGGGTTCACACCATTCTCCTGCCTCAGCCTCCCGAGTAGCTGGGACTACAGGCGCCTGCTACCATGCCCGACTAATTTTTTGTATTTTTTAATAGAGACGGGGTTTCACCGTGTTAGCCAGGATGGTCTCGATCTCCTAACCTTGTGATCCGTCCGTCTCGGCCTCCCAAAGTGCTGGGATTACAGGCGTGAGCCACCGCGCCCGGCCTTAACAACAATTCTATACATCCTGATAAGTAATGTGCATCAACTCTGCTAATTCCCTCCAGTTATCACCTCTTCTACTTGTAATCTTTTCTAGAAAGCTGTTTTGGCAGGAGGATATACTTGGCTGAATTCGATTAGAAATGTAGCAACATGAAGAAAATGCTTGTTCTAAAACAGGAAACATTATTTTGATGAAAGAAGAATGAAGTTTGTATGCATTATTTTGGGAGACAATTTGTCTTTGTTCTCTTTCCTCTTTGTTCTTTTTGGAACAGCAGAGTTCCAAAACTTTGAGGGAGGTTAATTGACTAGCTCCTCCTACAAATACATATTGTAGTAAATCAGCTGCTTTGGGAACCATCCACTTTGATTGATTTTATTTAAAGGGTGGAGGAGGGAGAGAGCCAGATAGAATATGGCATTCTGGTGAGTTAAAATATCTAACGCAGGCCGGGCGCGGTGGCTCAGGCCTGTAATCCCAGCACTTTGGGAGGCCGAGACGGGCGGATCACAAGGTCAGGAGATCGAGACCATCCTGGCTAACGCGGTGAAACCCCGTCTCTACTAAAAAATACAAAAAAACTAGCCGGGCGAGGTGGCGGGCGCCTGTAGTCCCAGCTACTCGGGAGGCTGAGGCAGGAGAATGGCGTGAACCCGGGAGGCGGAGCTTGCAATGAGCTGAGATCCGGCCACTGCACTTCAGCCTGGGCGACAGAGCGAGACTCCGTCTCAAAAAAAAATAAAAATAAAAAATAAATAAATAAATAAATAAAAATAATAAAAATATCTAACGCAATCATTATAGCTAATCAAATTCATGCCACACGGGCAGCCAACATCCTGGCTAAAGTTGTCTGCTCACCTGCTACATAAATATAGCACTAGAAATAATGTCAACTTTTCTACAAATCTCTCCTTTTTCTCTTCCAAAAGAACTATTGTTTTTCTCTGAGGTTGGATCTATAAGTCTATTTGATACTTGACTTTCTCTTACATGATAAAGCTGATAGTCTGTCACATTCAAAAGCAAAAACAGCTGGATGCATCAAGAGAGTCTCCTCTTATCTATCTGTTTTGCAGGCAACTTGGGCAGCCTATATTGTGAAGGCATTGGGAGGATTCCTGCAACCCATAAGAGATGAGAAAGAGATCAGAATTGGTGGGAACTTGAGGGAGTCTTGCTCTCTCACCCAGGCTGGAGCGCAGTGGCACGATCTCGGCTCACTGCAACCTCCAACTCCCTGGTTCAAGCTATTCTCCTGCCTCAGCCTCCTGAGTAGCTGGGGTTACAGGCACGTACTACCGTGCCCAGCTAATTTTTGTATTTTTAGTAGAGATGGGGTGTCATCATGTTGGCCAGGATGGTCTTGATCTCCTGACCTCATGATCTGCTCGCCTCGGCCTCCCAAAGTGCTGGGATTACAGGCGTGAGCCACCACACCCGGCCGAATTTTCTTTTTTTTCTTCCTTTTGAAACATGGCCTCACTCTGCCACCCAGGCAGGAGTGCAGTGGCATGATCTTGGCTCACTGCAGCCTCTACCTCCTGGGCTCAAACGATTCTGCAACCTCAGCCTCCTAAGTAGCTGGGATCACAGGCATGTACCACCATGCCTGGCTAATTGTTTAATTTTTTTTTTGTACAGATGAGGTCCCACTATGTTGCCTAGGCTGGTCTTGAGCTACTGGGCTCAAGTAATTCTCTCACCTGAGACTCTGAAAGTGTTGTAATTACAGGCATGAGCCACATCGCCCAGCCAGGAAAGGATTTTCTTAGTTTTTGGTTGTACACATGCTGACTAGTACCTTGTAGGAACTCAGTCAATTTTGAATTAGAGTAGTTGTTCCTGAGAAGTGAGTTTCTTGGCTTTCTTGATATCTAGCTTTCTCATAAGACATCCAGAATTGAGTTTACAGAACCTAATGTCACCTACTTAAATAATTACAGCAGGCACTACATATCAACTAATTGGGGGAAATGGCCTTTAAATTAAGTGAATGCTTATTCCTATCATTCTTTCTTAGTGAATCTAAAAACTGGATCTCTAACACTGTAACAGGAGGCTAAGTACGTATGATGAAATAATCTAAGAGTTGTTCTTCTTTTTTGTGTGTGTGACAAGATCTTGCTGTGTTGCCCAGGCTGGAGTGCACTGGCGAGATCACAGTTCACTGCAGCCCTGACCTCACAGGCTCAAGTGATCCTCCCACTGCAACCTCCTAAGTAGCTAGGACCACAGGTGCACACCATCATGCCTGGCTACTTTTTTATTTTTTGTAAAGATGAGGTCTTCCTATGTTGCCCAGTCTGGTTTCAAAGCCCTAGACTCAAGCGATGCTCCTGCCACGGCCTCTCAAAGTGCTGGGATTACACAGGTATGAGTCACCATGCCCAATTGAGTTTTTTAAACAATCTATGAATCAACTACACTTAAATGCTTTAGAAGACCGTCAGAATAATTAATCCACAAAATAACTGTCAAGGAAGATAAATCTCTGGGAAAAATATTGCCAGTGTCAAAAGTAAACAATTTATAATATAATTTGAATGTAGGAAGCAACGTAAAGATAAATCATAACTATATTGGCTTCTTGTTAAATAGTAAAGAAACGTTAAAGTAAGAATATCTTGTTTTCTTTTTTTTTTTTTTGAGACAGAGTCTCGCACTGTTTCCTAGGCTGGAGTGCAGTGGCGTGATCTCAGTTCACTGCAAGCTCCGCCTCCTGGGTTCACACCATTCTCCTGCCTCAGCCTCCCCAGTAGCTGGGACTACAGGTGCCCACCACCACACCTGGCTAATTTTTTTGTATTTTTAGTAGAAATGGGGTTTCACCATGTTAGCCAGGATGCTGTTGATCTCCTGACCTCGTGATCTGCCCGCCTCGACCTCCTGAAGTGCTGGGATTACAGGCGTTAGCCACTGTGCCCAGCCTTTTTTTTTCTTTTTTTTTTTTTAAGATTTATTTAGTTAGTTAGTTTTTAGTTTCACTTTTGTTGCTCAGGCCAGAGTACAATGGGGCGATCTCAGCTCACTGCAACCTCCACCTCCCAAGTTCAAGTGATTCTCCTACCTCGGCCTCTGGAGTAGCTGAGATTACCACCATGCCTGGTTAATTTTTTGTATTTTTAGTAAAGATGGGGTTTCACCATGTTGGCCAGCCTGGTCCTGAACTCCTGACGTCAGATGATCCACCCTCCTGACCTCGGAATACAGGTGTGAGCCACCACGCCCGGCCCCTCATTTTCCTTATTATCTATATCAGTAGGGGATAAAAGAAAGATAATTCAGTAAGTTAGCTTCTGTTACTACTAAAGTCAGGTGAAAGACTGTAAAAAGTAGGATAGACGTATGTTTCATATGCCAAGATGGGCTTGTCTATATAATTTGCTAGTCCCAGTGCAAAATGAAAATGCAGGACTCCTTGATCAAAAAATAGAAAGAATTTCAAGACAGTGACAGTAATGCATTAGGTCAAGCATGGGGTCCTTTTAAGCACAGGGCCTTGTTTGACTGCAGGGATCCACAGGCCTTGAAGTCAGCCTTGCCCCAGAATATGCTGAAATAATGATTCAGGATCTCAACACTGAATGTAGCTATTCAGAAACTGGGCTTTGTTGACCAGGCGCTGTGGATCACGCCTGTAATCCTAGCACTTTGGGAGGCCAAAGCAGGTGGATCACGAGGTCAGGAGTTTGAGACCAGCCTGACTAAAATGGTGAAACCCCGTCTCTACTAAAAATACAAAAATTAGCCAGACTTGGTGGTGCGCGCCTGTAATCCCAGCTATTCAGGAGGTTGAGGCAGGAGAACAGCTTGAACCCGGGAAGCAGAGGTTGCAGTGAGCTGAGATTGCACCACTGTGCTCCAGCCTGGGCGACAGAGCAAGACACTATCTCAAAAATTTAAAAAAAATATATATATATGTGTGTGTGTATATATATATGGATATACACACACACACATATATATAGAGGAAACTGGGCTTTGTTTGTAACAAAATAGATTTCTAAGTTTCTGTGCTTGGAAGGAAAAATATTAACGTGTTTATGTCCTGGGGAAAAATATTTAATGCTAATATATCAAAGAGATCTAAAGTTGAATCTTGCAATACTTCCATATTCCAATGAAGCCATAGCGTGTCAACTCAAAATTTCTAAACCCTGACACGTGTATCAAGTCATACTAAGATTATAAAAATCTTTAAATCTTCAAAAAAGCAGCAGTAGACATTTTAATTAGTGTATATTAAAGTAAAACTAATTTAAGAACCCTACTGCTACTTTTATAGTTTGATGTCCTTTGAAGTTGTAAAGTATTAATAGTGTCAGTCAAATGTCACAGGAAGGTTTGCCTAACTGAAAAGAGCTATTAGCCCAAGATTAATCAGTAATTCATGACAACCTTTATTCCAAATAAATCAAAAAAGAAATTATTTACCTCATTGAAATTCATTGATTTAGAATATATGGGTGCTTATGTGTAGTAAACCACCCTATATGTAAAAAGGGGAAAATATAAAAATATATATTAAGTTTTTCTTGTTTTGGATAAAGTAACAGTGGACACCAATAAAAAAGGTTATCTGTAAAAGAGCAAAGGGTATGATAAAAGGGTGGAAGCCAGACTCTTCCAGTGTATGAATGCCTTTTTTATATATTGTTTTCAACCACGTAAATAAATGATTTATCCAAAGAAAAAAAATTAAGAAAATGTGGGCTCTTAAAAATTTCACAAGCCAGAAATAAAAGCACAAAATCGGCCGGGCGCAGTGGCTCATGCCTGTAATCCCAGCACTTTGGGAGGCCGAGGCAGGCGGATCATGAGGTCAGGAGATCGAGACCAACCTGACTAACACGGTGAAACCCCGTCTCTACTAAAAATACAAAAAAATTAGCCGAGCGTTGGGGCAGGAGCTTGTAGTCCCAGCTACTTGGGAGGCTGAGGCAGGAGAATGGCGTGAACCCTCCGGAGGCAGAGCTTGTAGTGAGCCGAGATTGCGCCACTGCACTCCAGCCTGGGCGACAGAGTGAGACTCCGTCTCTAAATAAATAAATAAATAAATAAATTTTAAAAATTGTGTTTAAATTCTAACCCTGGCACTTACTAGCTCTGTCACTTTAGAAAGGTTCTTACCCTCTCCAAGCTTAAGTGGTCTCGTTTTTTAAATGACGATTAAAAAATGCCTACTTCGGCTGGGCTCAGTGGCTCATGCCTGTAATCCCAGCACTTTGGGAGACCAAGGCGGGCGGATCACCTGAGATCGGGAAAAAAAAACCGGCTGGGTGGATCACTTGAGGTCAGGAGTTTGAGATCAGCCTGGCCAACATGATGAAACCCCAGCTCTAAATCAGCCAGGTGTGGTGGCGCGTGGTTGTAATCCCAGCTACTTGGGAGGCTGAGACAGGGAAAATTGCTTGAACCTGGGAGGTGGAGGTTGCTGTGAGCCGAGATAGGCCGCTGCACTCCAGCCTGGGCAACAGAGCGAAACTCAGCAAAAATAAAACAAAAGCCTACTTGGCAAGGTTATTACAAAGATTAAATGAAATAACATATATAACATCTTTCAAACAGTGTTTAGTCTTTAGTAGCTATTATTATTACTAGAGTTTCACTCTTTTTTTTTTTTTTTGACATGGAGTCTAGCTCTGTCACTCAGGCTGGAGTGCAGTCGCCTATCTCGGCTCACTGCAAGTTCAGTCTCCCGGGTTCACGCCATTCTCCTGCCTCAGCCTCCCAAGTAGCTGGGACTACAGGCACCTGCCACCACATCCGGCTAAATTTTTTGTATTTTTAAAATAGAGACAGGGTTTCACCGTGTTAGCCAGGATGGTCTCGATCTCCTGACGTCGTGATCCGCCTGCCTCAGCCTCCCAAAGTGCTGGGATTACAGGCGTGAACCACCGCGCCCGGCTAGAATTTTGCTCTTGTTGCCCAGGCTGGAGTGTAATGGGCGATCTCGGCTCAGGGCAACCTCCACCTCCTGGGTTCAAGCACTTCTCCTGCCTCAGCCTCCTGAGTAGCTGGGATTACAGGCATGCACCACCTCGCCTGGCCAATTTTTTGCATTTTTAGTAGAGACGGGGTTTCACCATGTTAGCCAGGCTGGTCTCTAACTCCTGACCTCAAGTGATCCACGCACCTGGGCCTCCCAAAATGCTGGGATTACAGGCCTGAGCCACCGCGCCCAGCCGATACTACCATTTTCTGTGTCTCCTCCATCCATGGTACATATATAATAGGAACTTCCAAAAGGTATGAACCCTCGTTTTGTTCCCTAATATATCTTAAACCCCTAGAGTAGAATCTGGCATGAAATAAGCTCTCAATAACAGTTGCTGAATTAACGCATGTATAAATGAATGAATGAATTTCATGTGTGTCAATATATAGGACTCCAATTATCTAGGTACTGTGTTATTAAAAATAATATTAGTGGCTGGGCGCAGTGGCTCACACCTGTAATCCCAGCACTTTGGGAGGCTGAGGCGGGCAGATCACCTGAGGTCCGGAAAAAAAAAAAATAGCTGAGCGCAGGGGCATGAGCCTGTAATCCCAGCTACTCAGGGAGGCTGAGGCAAGGGAATCGCTTGAACCCTGGGGCCAGGGGTTGCAGTGAGCCGGGATCGTGCCACTGCACTCCAGCCTGGGTGACATAGGGAGACTCTGTCTCAAACAAACAAACAAAAAAGAGTTGTATAATAATTATATAGCTATCGTAGTATGTTAGATTATGAAACTGTAATGTAAAAATAAAAAGAACAGGGAAAAAAGATTGTGTCAGATTGGGGTAGGGAGAAAGTAAAACAGATTATTAAATGGGGTGATCAGGTTAGGCCTCATCAAAAAGATGAAACAAGAAAAAAATCATTCTTTTCGTATTATGGTTGCTTCAGTTTTAAAAAATATTAAATAACCTATATTCAATTTTTTTCCCCAAATTTTGTAGAACTAATTCTCCATCTAAAAATACCAGGCCAGGTGCAGTGGCTCATGCCTATAATCTCAGCACTTTGGGAGGCCAAGGCAGGAGGATCAATTTGAGGCCAGGAGTTTGAGACAACCATAGGCAACATAGCGAGTCCTCATCTCTATAAAAAAAATTAAAAAATTAGCCAAGCATAGTGGCATCTGCTGGTAGTCCCAGCTACTGGAGAATCTGGGGTGTGAGGACTGCTTGACACCAAGAGTTTAATGCCACAGTGAACCTTGATCATGCCACTGTATTCCAGCCTGGGTGACAGAGGGAGACTATCTCAAAAAAATGAAAATAAAAATAAATATCAAACAACAGTTAACATTAAGTAATAGCATTCTCAAAAAAAAGTCTTTTTAAGTTGTGTAATAGTTTGGCATAACCATTACAAAATATGTATATATAGATATAGATATAGATATAGATTTTTTAAGAGACAGGGTTAGCTGGGTGCGGTGGCTCATGCCTGTAATGCCAGCACTTTGGGAGGCCAAGGTGGGCGATCACGAGGTCAGGAGATCAAGACTATCCTGGCCAACATGATGAAACCCTGTCTCTACTGAAAATACAAAAACTAGCTGGGCGTGGTGGTGCGCCCCTGTAGTCCCAGCTACTTGGGAGGCTGAGGCAGGAGAATTGCTTGAAACCGGGAAGTGGAGGTTGCAGTGAGCTGAGATCATGCCGCTGCACTCCAGCCTGGGCGACAGAGCAAGACTCCTCTGTCTCAAAAAAAAAAAGTAAATAAATAAGAGAGACAGGGTCTTGCTGTGTTGCCCAAGCTGGACTTGAACGCCTGGGCTCACTCCTGCCTCAGCCTCCCAAGTAGCTAAGACTGCAGCTGTGCACCATTATGCCCAGCTAATATGCATATATTTTATTTCATGACAGTGTTGCTTTAAAATCCCAATATTTATTTTATAAATCATGCCTTCTTGAAGCTTTGGGACTTGTCCACTAAGGTTTCTCCTTTAAATATTTGTATCAAATAATTTAACTCAACTGGTTTATTGATAACTGTAACTCCTCTTTTTTTTTTTTTTTTTTTTTTTGAGATAGAGTCTCGCTCTGTCATTCAGGCTGGAGTGCAATGGCACGCTCTCAGCTCACTGCAACTCCTGCTTCCCGGGTTCAAGCCATTCTCCTGCTTCAGCCTCCCAAGTAGCTGGGATTACAGGCTCACGCCCAGCTAATTTTTTGTGTTTTTAGTAGAGACAAACTCCATGTTGGTGAGGCCGGTCTCAAACTCACGACCTCAGGTGATCCGTCTGCCTCGGCCTCTCACAGTACTGAGATAACAGGCATGAGCCACTGCGCCTGGCCTTTTTTTTTCTTTTTTTGAGACGGAGTCTCATTCTGTTGCCTAGGCTGCAGTGCAGTGGCGTGATCTCGGCTCACTGCAACCTCCACCTCCCTGGTTCAAGCAATTCCCGTACCTCAGCTTCCCAAGTAGCTTGGATTACAGGAGCACATCACCAAGCCCAGCTAATTGTTTTGTCTTTTTTTTTTTTTTTTAGTAGAGATGGGGTTTCACCATGTTGGCCAGA
Source organism: Papio anubis (assembly GCF_008728515.1). Taxonomy (NCBI): domain Eukaryota; kingdom Metazoa; phylum Chordata; class Mammalia; order Primates; family Cercopithecidae; genus Papio; species Papio anubis. The sequence goes on from NC_044984.1 coordinate 31,126,702, forward strand.
CCAGTCCCGAACTCCTGACTTCAGGCGATCCGCCCACCTTGGACTCTGAAAGTGCTGGGATTACAGGCATTAGCCACTGTACCCAGCCAACTGTCAATTCTAAGGGACTTGTAATTGACTGTATAAATAATCTTTGAGATAAGTCATAATGTTATTTTTCAACATAGAGACAGAAACTAGGCTATTTTTTCTTCTAGTCCTTAATTCCAACTCTCTTCTCCTTGAATGACCCTTTCACCCAGATTTTCTATAAAATTAATGGCATCTTTTAAAATATTTTCTCATAGACTTCCTAATACAAAAGTAAGAACTATTATTACGTTGCTGGTCAGGTGCGGTGGCTCATGCCTGTGATCCTAGCAGTTTGGGAGGCCGAGGCAGGAGGATGGATTGCTTGAGGTCAAAAGTTCAAGACCAACCAGGCCAACATAGCAAAAACCTTTCTCTAAAATAAATAAATAAATAAAAATAAAGAAGTATTATTTGCCTGGGTGTGGTGGCTCATGCCTGTAATCCCGGCACTTTGTGAGGCCAAGGTTGGTGGATCACCTGAGGTCAGGAGTTCAGACCAGCCTGGCCAATATGGTAAAACCCTGTCTCCACTAAAAATACAAAAAAATGGCCGGGTGCGGTGGCAGGCGCCTGTAGTCCCAGCTACTCAGGAGGCTGAGGCAGAATGGTGTGAACCCGGGAGGCAGAGCTTGCAGTGAGCCGAGATCGCGCCATTGCACTCCAGCCTGGGCGACAGAGCGAGACTCTGTCTCAAAACACACACACACACACACATATATACACACACAAATTAGCTGAGCGTGGTGGTGGATGCCTGTAATCCCAGCCACTTGGGAGGCTGAGGCAGGAGAATTGCTTGAACCTGGAAGGTGGAGGTTGCAGTGAGCCAAGATCGTACTATTGCACTCTAGCTTGGGTGACAAGATGGAGACTCCATCTCAATTTAAAAAAAAAAAAAGAAGTATTATTACATTGCTAAGCTTTGCATTACTTTTTTTTTTTTTTTTTTTTTTCTGTCTAGTGTTACCATTTTTCTTAGGTTTATATAGATTCAAACTTCAAAGTTGGCTATTTCAGCAGAATTACCAGAAATTAGTATATATTTAAAAGTCAGTGTTTGCTTTATTCACATGAATAGTTGTCCTAATTCTGGGTTACTTTATTAGAATATAAAGGCCACGGTACTTAATATGTTTATGTAATATGGAAAGGGCATCATCACATTTTATACCTAGGTAAGTACTAGGAGTACTTAACAAATATCAAACAGTCGGGTGTGGTGGCTCACACCTGTAATCCCAGCACTTTGGGAGGCTGAGGCTGGCGGATCACTTGAGGTCAGGAGTTCAAGACCAGCCTGGCCAACATGGTGAAACCCCGTCTCCACTAAAAATGCAAAAATTAGTCAGACATGGTGGCGGGTACCTGTAATCCCAGCCACTTGGGAGGCTGAGGCACAGAGAATTGCTTGAACCTGGGAGGCGGAGGTTGCAGTCAGCTGAGATCATGCCTGGACTCTGTCTAGACTCCAGACAAAGTAAGATTCCATCTCAAAAAACAAAAATAAAAACAAAACAAAATAAATATCAAACAAATAAATATCAAAGATGAGAATAAAGCCTAATTGGTGAAAATCTTCCCTACTAAAAGTCTATTCAATTATTTCTTGTGAAGAGTTCTTTTTCTTTTTGCATCAGTGGAATCTAAAAAATTTCTTTATGATCAACTGAGCAAAATTATACCAACTATCAAACATGAAACACTGGAATATGTGCTGAAGTAATGGCATTCTCCTGGCACTTGCAATCCTATACTGAAGTATACCCATGCTTCTAAAGCAATTCCATTAATTTAGGATGTAAAATTCAATATAATATAGTTAAAATATGTTCTAGAGTGCATCTGATAAAGTTTGAAAACAGACTTGCAGAGCCTGTGACAGTGTGTATTTTCAGATGGAAAAACTGTGCCTAAGGTGTTGTTCAAATTATTCAAGAACTGATTGTGTTCTTAAAGATCTCCTAGATAAGCAAATACACAGGATGATAATTGGCTAAGTGATAATCACACCAATTAGGCTGCGGAGGCAGTGTCAGATTTTTAAGTTCAAGATCCTATTAACAGCCTAGCCTTACTCATTATACTTGTCAACTTGTCACTGGCAGAGGTTCTCTGTGTCCTTGGACAGGATTTGCATCTCTGCCTCACAGACAGGAAGTTTGGGAGACATCTGCTCAGTTGAGGATAAAAACTTTAATTTCACCTGGAATAAATTAGCTTATTTTTTTCAGATTGGCCACAGATACAGGTCTGCCAGTCCCATTCATTCATTTATTTCTCAAATGTTTGCTTCTCTTTTTCTAGTAATAAAGTAATATATATTTCCTGTAGCCAGTTTGAAAGATACGGAAAAGTGGAAAGGAAGCAATACAATTCACCCATAATCTCTCTCAATGAAAACTGCTGTTAATATTTTGGTGCCTTTCCTTGAATCATGTTGAATATACAATTTTAAATCCTGTTTTTCACCTTGTAACACTTATGGTGAATATTTTTGTAGGTTATTAAAAGTTTGCAATTACAATATTTTTAAGGTTGACAAAATATTCATAGGATGAATAAATTATACTTTTTAAAAAACAAAATATTCTCCTATATTGGCTACTAAAAAAAAAGAAAAAAAAAAACCCATAAATAGTGATGCCATTAAAATCAATCTTTCTTTCTTTTTTTCTTTCCCCTGTAGAGAGAAGGGCTCATGTTCTTGCCCGGGCTGGTCTCGAATTCCTGGACTCAAGAAATCCTCCCACCTGAGCCTCCCAAAGCATTGGGATTACAGTCAGGAGCCACCGTGCCCAGCCTTTTTTTTTTTTTAAGGCTAGTTATGGAAAGCAATTGGAGTGGAGAAGAAACAAAGAAACAAAGAAATCTGTAACTGGTTGTCATCAGTCTGTTGTAAACATCACTGGAGATGGTACTTGGGTGAATGACTATTTGAAAAAAGGTGGGGTGGCTTCCAAGATGGAAGCGATGGCTGGAGAACTTGGCTTGAGCTGGGGTACTTGGAATGGTGTCTTTTTGCCTCCTATCTGTGTGATTTTGGGACACAGCCTCTTTTTTATTAGACTAGTGAATTTTCAAATGCAGATAAGCAAGTCAATTTAAAATGTATTTTTTTGGTCAGGCACTGTGGCTAACGACTGTAATCCCAGCTCCTTGGGAGGTCAAGGTGGGAGGAACTCTTGAGTCCAGGGGTTGGAGAGCAGTCTGGTCAACATAGGAAAACCTCATCTCCACTAAGAATAAATAAACAAATGCTACTACTAATAATAATTAGCTGAGTGTGGTGGCATGGGCCTGTAGTTCCCGCTAGTGGTGGGGCTGAGGCAGTAGGATCCCTTGAGCCCAGGAGGTCCAGGCTGCAGTGAGTTGATAGGGCCACTGCACTCCAGCTTGGGTCAGGGTGTGATCGGTATCTAAAAAACAAACATACAAACAAAAAAGCATTTCTTCAACTTAGTATTTAGCTGGTGTTAAAAACAAAAACATGACTTGATAATTTAAAAGGACTCTAGGCTGGGCGCAGTGACTCCAGCCTGTATCCCAGCGCTTTGGGAGGCCAAGGCAGTAGGATTGCTTGAGCCCAGGAGTTAGAAACCAGCCTCGGCAACATAGCGAGGCCTCATTTCTACGAAACCTACAAAAATTAGCCAGCAGTAGTGGCGCGCCCCTGTTGTCCCAGCTACTCAGGAGGCTGAGGCAGTAGAATCGCTTGAGACCAGAGGGTCGAGGCTGCAGTGAGCTATGATCACAACACTGCACTGCAGCCTTGGTGACAGAGCGAGACCCTGTCTCAAAACAAACAAACAAACAAAGTAAAAGGACTGTAAATTGTATTCCTAATTAAGTCCTGAATGGAGGGTCTGCTGCTTTTCTGGAAACCTGTGGATTGTTACCTCTACCCCTGCTCGTTTATTTCCACACCCCTTATTTCATTTTCTGTCCCTGGCAAAATGTTTGGTTCAGTGGAGTAAGGACAGACTTCAGTGCGGAGACTCCAGCTCTGCGGTGTTACGTGACCCCACTGTAGGTTCAGCACCTTGCTGATCTGAAATACTTATTCGGTAGTTTTAGGACATAAGATTAAGGGTTCAACACAACGGCTTGAGACACATATGCGACCCTCAGAGTGTGGGTCTGCGAGAATGCAAGCACTCTGGACATGTAGCTGACTTCTTCCCGACTGCACTGCGTGGCCCGCAGGTGAGCGCGGCCCCCAGCCTCGCAGCACCCCAGGTGTGCGGCCGCAGGTGCGCGCCCGCGCGGCTCCCCTCCGCCGAAGGGCGAGGCAGTAGCGCGGCGGGGCGGGGCCGGCCAGAGCGAACCGGCTCCAGCTCCCGGGCCGCGCCCAGGGCGGTCCGCTGGGCACTGCAAGTTCTTGGCGGCTTCCCCGGCCGGAGGAGGCGGCGGCGGCGGCGCCAACAGGCTGAGCCCTCTGCGCTCTCCTTCTCCCGCCCTTGGGGGCCTGCTGGCGATTGGCTCCAGAGGAAGGGGTGGAGGCAGCCCCGGCCTGGCCACTGCGGTAGCGGCTTTGAGTGAGTGCGGGAGCTGCAGAGACCGAGACGCTGCGGCTGCCGCAGGAGGAGTTGCAGCCAAACTCGTCGCGACGCCCGGAGGGAGCGTCCCGGGAAGGAGAGGGAGAGGAGGCACTCGCTGAGGAGACGCCGCAGTAGAGGGCGCCTCCGGAGTCGCACCGAACCTGGGCATGCAGGCGACGCCCCCCAGGGGCCGCTCGCGGCTGGACGGCAGCGGGAGAAGTCGCGGAGCGGCGGTCGAGCCCGGCACGATGAGCGACGAGGGCGGCTCCAACTTCAGGCGGGTGGCGATCCGGCGGAAGTCCAACCCCTCCTACCTGCCGCCCGGGGTCCCCCGGCCCTGGAGCAGTCCTGCGTCGCACCTGGGACGTGCGGGGACGGCTGCCTTCAAGGGCCAGGTGCCCTCAGGCACCACAGGTAAGCGCCTCGGGGCGCGGGGGGAGGGTGGCCCCGGCGCGTAGGTGCGAGTGAGGGACGCTCTCAGCGCCCTGCAGGTGCGCCCTCTCCTCCCGCTGCGGAAGTAACTGGTTCGAGAGACTCGTCGTGGAAGGCTGCGGTCGGCCGCCCACTCCCTTAGCTATGCTGTCCCTTCCCCCAGAGGACCTTGGGCAGGAATCCGCCTACCGCTGAGCTTGCCCTGGAGGTCACTTCTCAGAGAATTCAGAAAGTAAAGGTATAATTCTTTCTTTCTCTCTAACTTTTGTTAGGAATTGGAAAGACCAGTTTTCTAGCTACTGAAGCTTAAGCTGCTTCGCTAAATTCCTGCTTTGGGCAGCCGTGGTGAAGGCCTAATAGGGTGAAGGGGAGGCTGATGTCCACCCAGGTCCGACAACTTAGGTGTGGTGAGCAAACCTCCTTAGTGCCTGGGTTTTCTTAAAGGGACGTTTGACTCCCAGGCTGTGTGTGAAAAGCGGCAAGGAAAGCTGTTCCTGGTATCAGAAAACGGAATCATTATTGCTGTTTTCGTGTTAATAGGTTCAGATGTCAGTAATGCGGTGTTGTGATTTCTGAATTCTCATCGAATAAGTCCTCAAGGTGATCTATTCAAGGCCAAATAATTTCCCCCGTCTTGTAAATGTGTTCCTTCTCCCCAGGCGAGTTTGAAACTAGGGATTTCTTTTTTCTTTGATTTGCAAAACTTCATTAAAATCCCCTCCCCTCCTTTATGCGGTAACCAGAGATGTCTGCTATGTAGACCAGCTTACGAGGCAAAACTTCATTTAAGCAGCAGAAATACAAATAATTCTAATTATTTTCACGCATTTCATTCTGATTAAGCAAATATGACGATTTAAATATGACAAATTTTAGAGCTTTTAAATGTTCCCTTTTAGTCCTGGTTCTGAAGTTGTAGTAGGCATAGAGCAGAAAAACATGATGAATTAAAAATATATAACTACACTAGATAAGGGCAGAAATTGTGAGGTGAGAACATATGTAAACAAGTAACTGAATTACAGTGCCTTCGGTCTTTCCTCGTCTACAGAATGAGGACACTAGTGAAACAGTTTCTGAACTCTCTTCCAGTCTTAGGTATGATTCACTCAAACTAATGGGAGTGCTGGAGTGCAGTGGCATGATCTCAGCTCACTGCAACCGCTGCCTCCTGAGTTCAAGCGATTTTCCTGCCTAAGCCTCCCGAGTGGCTGGGATTACAGACGTGCGCCACCATGCCCAACTAATTTTTCTGCTTTTAGTAGTTGCCCAGGCTGGTCTCGAACTCCTGACCTCAAGTGATCCACCCGCCTCAGCCTCCCAAAGTGCTGGGATTACAGTTGTGAGTCACCGCTTCCAGCCTCAAATTGCTTATCATTTTACTTAAAATCACCTGGCTTAATTACAAACCCATTGAGTAGGTGAAAAGAGGAAGTGCCCTCTTAGCGGTAAGGATAAAAAGGAGTTGTGGCAGTCTACAAATCATTTCTACAAGGTGGCTCTGCTTTTTTTGTTTTCCATTCTCTCTCTCTCTCTCTCTTTTTTTTTTTTTTGAGACGCAGTTTTGCTCTTGTCCTGCAGGCTGGAGTGCAGTGGCGCAATCTCGGCTCACTGCAACCTCTGCCTCCTGATTTCAAGATTCTCCTGCCTCAGCCTCCTGAGTCGCTAGGGTTACAGGTGCCTGCCACCACGCACAGCTCATTTTTGTACTTTTAGTAGAGACGAGGTTTCACCATGTTGGCCAGACATTTTTTTTTTTTTTTAAGAGACGGGTTGCTTGGCACGGGGGCTCACGCCTGTAATCCCAGCACTTTGAGAGACCGAGGGGGAGGATCGCTTGAGCCCAGGAGTTTGAGACCAGCCTGGGAACATTTCAAAACGCCGTCTCTACAAAAAATGACCCGGTGCAGGCTGAAGTGGGAGGATCCCTTGAGCTCAGGAGGTGGAGGCTGCAGTGAGCCATGATCGTTTCACTGTATTCCAGCCTGGGCAACAGAGTGAGACCTTATCTCAAACAGAGAGAGAGAGAGAGGGAGAGAGAGAGAAGGGGAGAGGGGAGTCAGAGAGAGATGGAGTCTCACTGTGTTGCCCAGGCTAAGGCTGGAGTGCTATGGCTATTCGTAGGTACAATCGTAGCTCACTACAGCTTTGAACTTACGGGCTCAAAGCTATCCTTCTGCCTCAGTCTCCTAAGTAGATGAGTCTACAGGCACACACCAATTTTTTTTTTTTTAATTCAGAGAAAACCCAGAGCAGTTTTTTTAAAATGGAGAACCTAGCAATACCTTTTCTAGATGTGTTACATTGTTTCAATATTGTTAACTGGCTGAAACTCAAAATTCTTGTTGCTATTTTCAGGGTTGAAAAGTAATTATCTTAATAGATACAGCCGTTCCCCTTTCCATAATAAAATCTGTAGTATCTGTGAGAGAATGATCTAGTGTTTTGAGAAGTACTCTCAAACTACTGGATGACCACACCCTGTTCACTTTGGGAAGGGTAAAAACTATTTTAGAAAATGCTTTCTTCTGTGACTCAAATCTGCCTCCCTATTAGTTCAATAGTCTCATTGAACTATTTATCATTAGATAATTCTGTTCCTCCCCCCTCATCAAAAAGTAAACCAGATTTAAATTACTGAAAAGTGCCAGTTCATTCTATAGCACCTAGAAAAATATTTATATATGAAAACCACAAAATTTAAACGCATTACAAAGTAGGCATTACTCAATTGAAACATTACTTTCCCTTTTAAAGAAGAAGCAACAAAAACTGAAAACTCAAGAACTTGCCAGATAATTGTGCTTAGCATTGTTGTGTCATGTTCTATGGTTTTAAACCCTGCTGTTTTTAGAGTTCTATGCTTTTTGGCAAAAATAATAAACTGTACCAACTGTATCCTTCGTGTATTCCTGAATGTGAAGCTCCCCGTTTAAGTGAAACAGAAAGGTGAAGCAAGTAAGACATAGGCTTTGGGGTTATATAGCACTCACGTTCTAGTCCCTCTTACATAGCTAGCTGTGTGAATTGGACTGTCTCTTACTTTCTAAGTTTCTTCATCTGGACAATGGAGATAACAGTCCTTATAATCAGTGCAGTGGTGCACTCCTGTAGTCTCAGCTACTTGGGAGGCTGAGACAGGAGAATCACTACAAGCCATGAGATTGAGGATGAAGTATGCTATGATTGAACCCATGAATAGCTACTGCACTCCAGCCTGAGCAACATAGCAATACACCATCTCTTTTTTTTTTTTTTTTTTGAGACTGAGTCTTAATCTGTTGCCAGGGTGGAGTGCAGTGGCATGATCTTGGCTCACTGCAACCTCCACCTTCCGGGTTCAAGTGATTCTCCTGCCTCAGCCTCCCAAGTAGCTGGGACTACAGGCACATGCCACCACACCCAGCTAATTTTTATATTTTTAGTAGAGACGGGGTTTCACCATGTTGGCTAGGATGGTCTTGATCTCTTGACCTTGTGATCCTCCCGCCTCAGCCTCGCAAAGTGCTGGGATTACAGGTGTGAGCCACTGTGCCTGGCCAAGACTTCCTCTCTTAAACACACACACACACACACACACACCCCAACAAACAGTACTTAATAAGACTGCTGGCAGGATTAAGTAAAATTGTATAGGTAAATGTCTGACACAAAGCAAACAGTATCATCACAAGGAGTCATTATTTTTACTCATCTCTGTGTCCCCAAAAGTCTACCACTAGTACTGGCATATAGGAGACATTCTATAGATACTTAAATAAATTAATGAATTAATGCTGTCCCCCATGATGTTCATAATAGCTACTGTTCATTGAATGCATTTTCTTTTCTTTTTCTTTTTTTTTTTGAGACAGAGTTTCGCTCTTGTTGCCCAGATTGGAGTGCAATGGCACGATCTTGGCTCACTGCAACCTCCACCCCCGGGGTTGCAGCAATTCTCCTGCCTCAGCCTCCCAAGTAGCTGGGATTACAGGCATCTGCCACCATGCCCAGCTAATTTTCGTACTTTTGATAGAGACAGGGTTTCACCACAGTGGCCAGGCTGGTCTCAAACTCCTGACCTCAGATGATCCACCTGCCTCGGCCTCCTAAAGTACTGGGATTATAGGCTTGAGCCACCGCAACTGGCTATTGAATGCATTTTCTTTTCTTTTTTTTTTTTTGAGACAGAGTTCCGCTCTTGTTGCCCAGGCTGGAGTGCAATGGCCTGATCTTGGCTCACAGTAACCTCCGCCTCCCGGGTCCAAGTGATTCTCCTGCCTCTGCCTCCCAAGTAGCTGGGTTCACAGGCATGTGCCACCACGCCCGGCTCATTTTGTATTTTTGGTAGAGACAGGGTTTCTCCATGTTGGTCATGCTGGTCCTGAACTCCTGACCTCAGGTGATCCGCCCGCCTCGGCCTCCCAAAGTGCTGGGATTACAGGCGTGAGCCACTGCACCCGGCCTATTGAATGCATTTTCTACACTGAGAACTGTATTGTGGTACACACAAATATGCTTGTGTATAAATTTATAGCAATTCTACCAAGTAGGTAACATTATGCTCATTTTACAACTGAAAATTTGAGACAGAGAGTTTTACTAACTGGCTTGGCATTATTAACTGGTAGTTGATTAGCCAGGATTCAAACATAAGTGCGTTTGGCATCAGAAGCAGTGCTCTGACCATATTCATAAAGTAGTCTCTTTGGAAAATGAGTTCGCTTCTTTAGTCCTAGTCCTAAGCAAGTTGCTAAGAAGTGCTATGAGAGCAAAGAGGGTAAAAGACACCAGGTTGTCTTTAGGCATGGAGTAGGGGGAACATTTTGACTATTGTGGCCCCATAAATGTAAAGATCTAGAAGTCATTTGGTTACCCTCTCTCAAAGTGGTCTTTTCCATTATAAAAAATTCATACATTCAGGCCAGGCATGGTGGCTCACGCCTGTAATCCCAGCACTTTGGGAGGCCGAGACGGGTGGATCACGAGGTCAGGAGATCGAGACTATCCTGGCTAACACAGTGAAACCCCGTCTCTATACAAAAAACTAGCCGGGCGTGGTGGTGGGCGCCTGCAGTCCCAGCCACTCTGGAGGCTGAAGCAGGAGAACGGCGTGAACCCAGGAGGCGGAGCTTGCAGTGAGCCGAGATTGCACCACTGCACTCTAGCCTGGGTGACAGAATGAGACTCCGTCTCCAAAAAAAAAAAAAAAAAAATCACACATTCAAAGGAATATAAATACAGGCACACACAAAGTAAGTTTAAAAATTCTTTGTTAAGTCTACTGTATCAGTTTAGTCCATTTCTAAGTACTGTTACACTTGGATTTATTTCTGCCATCTTATTTCATGCTGTATTTGGCCCAGATTTTTTTAAGCCTTTTTCTTTTCTATAGTTGAATATCTGAAGCCCTTGAGGGTAGAGGAGAGTCTCTTTTTTAAAAAAATTTATTTATTTTTGAGACAGGATCTTGCTCTGTCACCTGGAGTGCAGTGGCATAATTATAGCTCACAGCAGACTCGAACACCAGGCTCAAGCGATCCTCCTGCCTCAGCCTCCCAAAGTGCTGGGATTACAGGTGTGAAGCACCACACTTGGCCAGAGAGTGTGTCTATTGAATGTTCCTGCTGACTCATTCAAGGTGGCTTATTGCCTTACTATTCCTTAGTTTTATGGGAATTCTTAAGGGTCTGTATTGAAGATGCCTTTCTGTAGCAAATATTTGTTTTTACTTTCAACCCAGCTTTAATTTATTAGCCGGCATTTCCCTAACTTCAGGGTAGTGTAGTGTAGGTTTGCTTAGGGGACGCTTATTTTTCCACTTAGGCTTGGTATAGGTCTACAGATTTTCTGTTTGCTTTGGTGGAAGGCAGGTTTTTTTGTTTTTTTTTTTTGTAATAGAAGGTAGCTTGAGAAAAATCTGCCTTACAGTGTTCCCTTTGTTTTTGAGATGGAGTCTCACCCTGTCGCCCAGGCTAGAGTGCAGTGGTATCATCTCAGCTACTGCAACCTCCGCCTCCCGGGTTCCAGCGATTCTCTTGCCTCAGCCTCCTGAGTAGCTGGGACTACAAGCGTGCGCCACCACGCCTGGCTAATTTTTGTATTTTTTAGTAGAGGCGGGGTTTCACCATATTGGCCAGGTTGGTCTCGAACTCCTGACCTCATGATCCGCCCGCTTCAGCTTCCCAAAGTGCTGGGATTACTGCAACCTCCACCTCCCAGGTTCAAACGGTTCTCCTGCCTCAGCCTCCTGATTAGCTGGGATTACAGCGTCTGCCACCACACCTGGCTAATTTTTGTATTTTTGTAGAGATGGGGTTTCACCATGGTGGCCAGGCTGGTCTACAACTTCTGACCTCAAGTGATCCGCCCGCTTCAGCCTCCCAAAGTGCTGGGATTACAGGCGGGAGCCACCGTGCCTGGCCCAGTGCTCCCTTTTATGGAACCTTAGTCCCAGGCCTCAGGTTCTGCTCTTTCCTATTGTGAAAACCCAAGGCCGAAACTTCGGTCCTCTGCAAGGCTTTTAGTCCCCTAGGCTTTCAGGTTCCTGGCAATGGCTTTGCCTCTTGGGCAGTGTGGTCTTACAAGTTAGTTACTTGTGTTTAGGTTTCGGGTTTTTTTTTTTTTTTTTTTTTTGCTTGCCTTTGGGCACCTCCTTTATTTTGTTATGAGCTCAGGAATGCATTTGTTGTATCTGAGCAGCTGAATATCTGTTTTAATTTATTCAACATCTGGGTGCTTTGCGGTGAGGGACTTTTTACATTATTTACTTGGTAAACTTTCTATATAAGTAGAGTTTTGTTTTGTTTTTTCCTGGTACTCTCCATGGCTGGAATGCTCACATTTTCAACATATACTCCAGTATCCTGAGAACTTCTAGAATACTAATTTCATCTTCGGGGAAGAGGGATAGAAATTTTGGTAAGAGCAATACAAAAAAGTACTATTTATTGAATTCTGGCACTGAACCAGGACTATGTGTATGTTACCTCTAGTTCTTATAACAACCCTGAAAAAATAGGTAGTATTATTACAATTTTAGGGAAGGAAAAACCAAAGTTTCAGAAAGTCCTTTTGCAGTACCCTGCACCTGGTAAATTTCGGAGGCAGGATTCAGACTTATGTCACTAGCTTCAGTGCTTTCATGCCTGTTAACACCTGTTCTTAAGGTTTTCCAGGGCTTTGAGTGGCCAAACGTAAAGCAATACCTATAGGTCATTTGCATTTATATGTTAGAGCTAATGTTATTTGTAACATTAACAAATATATATTATATTTTTAAATAAAAGTATCTTTAGTATTATTAGAATCATACAATGTTCTAAACAAGTAAAGATGTACATTAAAATGATGGATGGTATGCATGTACATGAATATCATTAATTATCATTAATGCTTCTTAGAAGCTCCTTAAAGATGGGCTCTGAAATTGGAACCAGGAAAGGTTTCTTATATTTCCTTCCAAGAACAGTTTAAAGAGCAGTCAGTGTTTTTTTTTGTTTTGTTTTGTTTTTTAAGAAGGAGTTTCACTTTTGTTGCCCAGGCTGGAGTGCAATGGAGCGAACTCAGCTCACCACAACCTCCATCTCCCAGGTTCAAGCGATTCTGTTGCCTGAGCCTCCTGAGTAGCTGGGATTACAGGCAAGCGTTACCATGCCTGGCTAATTTTGTATTTTTAGTAGAGACGGGGTTTCTCCATGTTGGTCAGGCTGGTCTCGAACTCCCGACCTCAGGTGACCCACCAGCCTCGGCCTCCCAAAGTGCTGGGATTACAGGTGTGAGCCACCGCGCCTGGCCTAGTCAGTGGTCTTTTAATGAATAGCCATGTAAACTTGTGGACCTAAGAACACTGAGAGAGACTCTCATTCCACAGTCACCTGCTTGCTTGCATTCCTTTTCTCTGCTGAAGGAAATCTAGGTTCATGGTTTTAACTGGTGACAGAGGAGAGGAACTGGAACTTGTTGAGGGAACGGGAACTTGATTGGGGGGCTGCCTGCGGCCACCTGCTATTGGAGTCAGTCCTTTTTTAGGGAGATAACATACATATAGTTCTGGTTCAGAACCAGAATTCAATCAGTAGTAATTATTTGTATTGCTCTTACTGAAATCTCTTTTTTTTCAAATATGCATTTGCTAGAAAATTGATTGAAAAAGGATTAGAACATGATGCATTTATTTTTTATTTTATTTTATTTTTTTATTTTTTGAGACGGAGTTTCGCCCTTGTTGCCCAGGCTGGAGTGCAGTGGCGTGATCTTGGCTCACCGCAACCTCTGCCTCCTGGGTTCAAGTGATTCTCCTGCCTCATCCTCCTGAGTAGCTGGGATTACCAGCATGCACCACCACGCCTGGCTAATTTTGTATTTTTAGTAGAGACAGGGTATCTCCATGTTGGTCAGGCTGGTCTCGAACTCCTGACCTCAGGTGATCCACCTGCCTCGGCCTCCCAAAGTGCTGGGATTACAGGCATGAGCCACTGCGCCCAGCCTACATGATGCATTTAAATATATGGATGTGGGGCCGGGCGTAAAAAGGTCTATTAGATAATGCTGATGATCTGCTTGGTTTCCAGATGTCATTCTGCCAACTGTATCAGAATTACTTGGGATTGCTAATTAAAAATTCCTAGCCACACCCTTGACATAATGACTCAGAATCTGAGGGGGTAGGGTTAAAGAAGCTGCATTTTTTTTTTTTTTTTTTGAGACAGAGTCTTGCTCTGTCACCCAGGCTGGAGTGCAGTGGCGTGATCTTGGCTCACAGCAACCTCTGCCTCCCAGGTTTAAGCAGTCCTCTGCCTCAGCCTCCCAAGTAGCTGGTATTATAGGCGCCTGCCACCATGCCTAGCTAAGTTTTTTTTTTTTTTTTTTTTTTTTTTTTGAGATGGAGTCTTGCTCTGTCGCCCAGGCTGGAGTGCAGTGGTGCGATCTGGGCTCACAGCAAGCTCCTCCTCCTGGGTTCATGCCATTCTCCTGCCTCAGCCTCCAGAGTATCTGGGACTATAGGCACCTACCACCACGCCCAGCTAATTTTTTGTATTTTTAGTAGAGATGGGGTTTCATTGTGTTAGTTAGGATGGTCTCGATCTGACCTCGTGATCCACCCGCCGCGGCCTCCCAAAGTGCTGGAATTACAGGCGTGAGCCACTGCACCCGGCCAATTTTTGTATTTTTAGTAGAGATGGGGTTCTACCATCTTGGCCAGGCTGGTCTTGAACTCCTGATCTCGTGATCCACTTGCCTTGGCCTCCCAAAGTGCTGGGATAACAGGCGTGAGCCACCACGCCCAGCCAAGAAGCTGTATTTTTAACAAGTGCCCAGACGATCCTGATGTACAACCCGGTTTATAAGCTTCTGTGCATTCCCAAACATGGGTAAACCCCACTTTGGTCCTGAGGACAGGCAGCCAAGATTTGCTTGGAATAAGACAAGGAGTGCTATAGATAGTCCCTCAATACATAATCTGGGCCCTCTGTACTTTCTGGCAGACTTTTTGCTCATTTCTGTTTGACTCCTAATTGCATTTTTTGTATCTGTTACAGGTCTTTCCTACTTTGTTGTTTTGTCTCAACTCCACCTTCTCTCTCTTGAAGTAGACCTGAATTTGTGCCGATATACAATTTTTATCAGACTGGGGTATCTGAAGTGAGCTCAACTGACCTGTCACTTCAGACTTGATTTATAGTCTCCTTTATTGCAGCCCTCTCCTTTTCCTAATCTGGCAGGTAAACCCAGTCCTCAGAGACATTTCTCCTCTGTTACCTTCCATGGTTTGCCCCTTTATTCTCATTTATAGGGTATTTTTTCCCCTCCCCTCCCCCAGTGAGGTAATCCTAGATTTTATTTATTTATTTATTTATTTATTTATTTTTGATACAGAGCCTCCCTTTGTTACCCAGGCTAGAGTGCATCTTGGCTCCCTGCAACTTTCACCTCCCAAGTTCAAACGATTCTCCTGCCTCAGCCTCCTGAGTAGCTGGGATTACAGGCCACACCATCACGCCCAGCCAATTTTTTTTTTTTTTTTTTTCTGAGACGGAGTTTCACTGTCGTTGCCCAGGCTGGAGTGCAATGGTGCGATCTCAGCTCACCGCAACCTCTGCCTCCCAAGTTCAAGCGATTCTCCTGCCTCAGCCTCCTGAGTAGTTGGGATGACAGGCATGCGCCCCCATACCCGGCTAATTCTATATTTTTAGTAGAGACAGGGTTTCTCCATGTTGGTCAGGCTGGTCTTGAACTCTCAACCTCAGGTGATCTGCCCACCTTGGCCTCCCGAAGTGCTGGGTTTACAGGTGTGAGCCACCGCACCTAGCCTAATTTTTTAATTTTTAGTAGAGATGGGGTTTCGCCGTGTTGGCCAGACTAGTTTTGAATTCCTGGCTTTGAATGATCCACCTGCCTCGACCTCACCATCCTCCCAGTGACTTAACTTACTGTGTGGGACCTCCCTTGCTGCCCTCACTTCTTCATCATCCTCACCACTCCCTTGTCTTCTTTTGGACTGACTTGTATTTACAACATTGGATTAGCAATTTTAAGGTCAGCAGTGAATTCCCAAGTAGCATTCAGCGCCTATTTTCAGCCCTTCTTAATTTTTCTGTGACATTTATACCTTCTTAAAGCTCTTGTCTTGGTTCTGATGACCTGAGATATCCTGATTTTCTTACCTCATTGGTTCTTCAACTTTCTTCCTCTGGCTTTTCCATTTTCTCCTTTCTCCTCTTGTCTTCTGCCAGCATCCCCTTTTTCTCCTCTCCCCAGCCTTCCTTATCATTGGGGGTCCCATCTGCCCTCTGGGAAGGTTCAGCAGAGAGTATCTATAGCTACTTTGTGTTTTCAAGAGCCTGCTTAATGAACATAAATGCCCCAAGGGCACCAAATCACAATTTCTTTTAATATTGCAATCCAGCCCCTTCTCCTGACTTTCCTTGGCAATTTTCCTAACCTTGCTCTTGTTTGGCTTCAAAGTTTTTTTAAAATGGAATCTACCTGCCACCCAATGAGCTACCAGTTCTTATCAGTTTTCCTTTATTTCACATTGAATGTTTTTGCCTTATTTTTGGCCTATTTCTCAACAATAGTGTTACTATTCATTCTATGTATCTCTTTCCTCGCCCCAGTAATTTTTCTTTTTTTTTCCTTTTTTTTTTTTTTTTTGAGTTGAAGTCTCACTCTTGTCCCCCAGGCTGGAGTGCAATGGCATGATTTGGCTCACTACAACCTTTGCCTCCCAGGTTAAAGCGATTCTCCTGCCTCAGCCTCCCAAGTAGCTAGGACTACAGGCGCCTGCCACCCCGCCTGGTCAATTTTTATATTTTTAGTAGAGACGGGGTTTCACCAAGTTGGCCAGGCTGGTCTCAAACTCCTGACCTCAGGTGATCTGCTCGCCTCAGTTTCCCAAAATGCTGGGATTACAGGCATAAGCCACTGCGCCCAGCCTCCCCCCAGTAATTTTTCTTAAATCTGAGTATGTATCATATCTTTGCCATAGTCAAAAACCTTTCATGTCTCCCCAGCTGCCTGTTACTGATGTCTGTGATGGGATCCGGAAATGATTGCCTTAGTGATTGTTGGTTAAACCTTACCAGTAACCCTTGGAATAGGTATATCTTTTAAAAATCGACACAAATATTTAATCTTATTTGAACTGTGAAAGCTAGACTAGTCATGCATTGATCACACTTTAGAAGTTGTGTGTATGTTTGTTTTGAGGAATATATTTGGCATCATTTGGTCCAGTCGCCGTAGCTCACATCTGTAAAACCAGCAGTTTGGGAGGCCATAGCGGGAGGATTGCTTGAGTTCAGGAGTTCAAAATCAGCCTGGGTAACACAGTGAAACCTTGTCTTGTCTCTCAAAAAAAAAAAAAAAAAAAAAAAGAAAGTAAAAAAATTTGCCAGTATGGGCCGGGCGCGGTGGCTCATGCCTGTAATCCCAGCACTTTGGGCGGGCCGAGGCAGGCAGATCACAAGGTCAGGAGATCGAGACCATCCTGGCTAACACGGTGAACCCCATCTCTACTGAAAATACAAAAAATTAGCTGTGCATGGTGGCGGGCTCCTGTAGTCCCAGCTACTGGGGAGGCTGAGGGAGGAGAATGGCGTGAACCTGAGAGGTGCAGCTTGCAATGAGCCAAGATCGCGCCACTGTACTCTAGCCTGGGCGACAGAATGAGACTCCATCTCAAAAAAAAAAAAAAAATTGCCAGTATGGCCTGTAGTCTTAGCTACTCAGGAGGGTGAGGTGGGAGGATTGCTGAAGTCCCAAAGGGCAAGGCTGAGGCTGCAGTGACCTGTGATCATACCACTGTATTCCAACCTGGGCAATGGAATGAGACTCTGTCTCAAAAAAAAAAAAAAAAAAAAATTGGCATCATTTGCAGGTCATTGTCTTGAATTTGTCATCTGTTCTTGAATTGCAGTTGGCAGTGCAGACATTAGCACCAGCAAGTGTTCTGGGAGCCCACAGTCAACTTCGTATTATTGCCTCACTTAAGCGAGAATAGAGTGAAAACAAACCCAGTTGCTGTGGGCCTCACACATGCACATCCGTTCATTGAAATTAAACTGTCAGCCTTCATCAACTGTAGTGTCTGTGGAAACCAGGGAGCTACCATGGTTCTAGGAACTGCACTGAGCCTCAATGTAGCTTTGAACAAAATGCCAAATGTCCACCCTACTCTGCAAGGCTGAGGTTGTCCCCTGGGGCCTCTGGCAGGGTTTTGTTTTAGGCCACATGTTAATAATAGTCTTAAAAGGTACAATGACTTTACAATGAACTCTTTTGTTTTTTTGAGAAAGTCTCGCTGTGTTGCCCAGGCTGGAGTGCAGTGGTGAGATCTTGGATCGGCCTCCGCCTCCCGGGTTCCAGTGATTCTCCTGCCTCAGCCTCCCAGGTGGGTAGGATTATAGGCACGCGCCATCACGCCTGGCTCCTTTTTGTATTTTTAGTAGAGATGGGGTTTCACCAGGTTGGCTAGACTGGTCTCAAACTCCTGATCTCAGTCAATCCACCCGCCTCAGCCTCCCAAAATGCTGGGATTACAGGCGTGAGCCACCGTGCCTGGCCACGCCTTATATTTTTAAAACATACAGGCGGGGTGTGGTGGCGCCCGCCTGCAATCCCAGCTACACAGGAGGCTGAGGCAGGAGAATTGCTTGAACCTGGGAGGCGGAGGTTGCAGTGAGCCGAGAGCACGCCGCTGCACTCCAGCGTGGGGGACAGAGCAAGACTCCGTCTTAAAACAACAACAACAACAACAAACACATGCTAGGAGGTGAAAAGTCTGCATGTGGAACCATATAAATTATAAGATACCCCAAACTGAAGAATATTGAGGGGTCATTGCTTATCAAGTTGCAAGTACAGAGTGGTATAAAAATCAACTCAAAAAGGCATACTGGTTGGGTGCATTGATTCATGCCTGTAATCCCAGCACTTTGGGAGGCGAAGGTGGGCAGATCAGCTGAGGTCAGGAGTTCTAGACCAGCCTGTCCAACATGGTGAAACCCTGTCTCTACTAAAAGTACAAAAATTCACAGGGTGTGGTGGCGGGCGCCTATAGTCCCAGCTACTCGGGAGGCTAAGGCAGGAGAATCGCTTGAAACCAGGAGGCGGAGGTTGCAGTGAACTGATATTATGCCACTGAACTCCAGACTGGGTGACAGAGCAAGACTCCATCTTAAAAGGAAATTTAAAAAAAGGCACATAGAGAAAAAGCATACAAATTTATTAACATGCACACGTGACAATCACAGAATGATTGCCCAGTGTCCCAGTGGGGCCCAAATACTTACATAACCTTATTTCAGAGGGGAAGAGGAGATAGGGAATATTGGTATTCTGCTGAGTAATAATTGATTACTGTGGAGAATGAATGGATGAGGGAACAGAGATTGATGTGTAAATGATTCTCTTTGGAAATGGAGTGATCCCAAGAGGCAGATGTTATTTTGTAGAAAGGTCTGATTAGGTCTGGTTACATTCTTGGTCATTTTTTCTACAGTAGATAGTGAGATAATGGAGGGAAGGAAAAAGTATTGTTTTTGTTGGGTCTGTCTGGTGTTTATGTAGACAGAGGAAAAGTCTATTCCTAATACCTGTTGATTTCTAAGGACTTTTAATTCAAAATACTCATTATCTCAGGAGGCCGTGTTTTGGGATGGAAATTCCTTGTGTTCTTCAATTGGAAGTTATCAAATTGCTGTAGGCTGGTTATGGTGGCTCACACCTGTGTTCCAGCACTTTGGGAGGCCTAGGTGGAAGCATTGCTTGAAACCAGAAGTTCAGGACCAGGCTGGGCAATAGGGAGTCCCCTTTTCGTTTTTGTTGTCGTTGTTTTGAGATGGAATCTCGCTCTGTCGCTAGGCTGGAGTGCAGTGTCACGATCTCGGCTCACTGCAACCTCCGCATCTTGGGTTCAAGCGATCCTCCTGCCTCAGTTTCCCGAGTAGCTGGGATTACAGGCACACCCACCATGCCCAGCTAATTTTTTGTATTTTTAGTGGAGATGAGGTTTCACCATCCATCAAGATCAAGGATGGTCTTGATCTCTAGACCTTGAGATCTGCCTGCCTCAGCCTCCCAAAGTTCTGGAATTATAGGTGTGAGCCACTGCGCCTGTCAAGAGACCCCTTTTCTAGAGTTTTTTTTTTTTTTAATTAGCCAGCCACGGTGGTGCATGCCTGCAGTCCCAACTACTCAGGAGACTGAGGTGGGAGGATTGCTTGAGTTTGGGGGGTCAGGGCTGCAGTGGAGCCATAATTGCACCACTGCACTCCAGCCTGGGTGACAGAGTAAGACTCTGTCTCCAAAAAAATTAAAAAAATTTTAAAAATCATAGCCAAGTTTGGTTAAAAATAATTACCAGCAGGGTGGAGGCTAGGGGAGGGATAGCTTTAGGAGAAATACTTAATGTAGATGATGGGTTGATGGGTGCAGCAAACCACCATAGCACATGTATACCTATGTAACAAACCTGCACGTTCTGCACATGTTCCCAGAACTTAAAGTATATATATATATAAAAATTACCAAAAACCCCTTTATAGAAAAAAAAGCTTTTAACAAAATGATCTTCGTTTACTCTGCAGGAAGTTGACTAACATGTAACATTTACATGCTGTGTAAATTATGCTGTCATATTAATGTGATGTGTAAATTATGCTGTCATATTAATGACTTACCAGTACGTTAGCAGTATTGGTAATTTTCATCCTAGAAAGGGGAATATGATGCATAATTTAATACCACTGTTGTGTCTAAGAGGAAGGCACACTTAGACTGTGCTGCATCCATCTTTGGGGAAAACTGAACATGTAATTTGTGCCCTCAAGGTCATCTGGGAGCTTGTGTGTACTGGCTTATGCATCTGGTGGGAGCAGCAGCCTGCTGGCACAATCTGGAAATCTCCCTAAAATGTATAAAACCAAGTTATAATCCAACCACCTTGGGCACGCTTTCTCAGGACCTCTGGAGACTGTGCTTCGGGCCATGGTCACTTATGTTTGGTGCAGAATAAAGCTTAAATATTTTACAGAATTTGCTTTTTTTTGTCAACAAGATTGAAGGCAATTGTATTCTTTGGGGGTCCAGTTTCTAGGTAGATGAAAGAACTACAGAGAACAGCCTCATCCTGTACTTTTGGAGAGGAAGATAATTGAGAGATAGGGGAGCGAAGGTCAGAGAGCCTTTGAGGCTATTTCTTTTTTTGAGACGGAGTCTTGCTCTGTCACCAGGCTGGAGTGCAATGGCGTGATCTCGGCTCACTGCAACCTCTGCTTTCCAGGTTCAAGTGATTTTTCTGCCTCAGCCTCCCAAGTAGCTGGGATTACATGCAAGCGCCACCACGCCCAGCTAACTTTTGTGTTTTTAGTAGACATGGGGTTTCACCATATTGGCCAGATGGTCTTGATCTCTTGTGTGATCCACTCACCCGGGCCTCCCAAAGTGCTGGGATTACAGGCGTGAGCCACCGTGCCCGGCCCTTTTTTTTTCTTTTTTTTTGAGAAGGAGTTTCGCTCTTGTGACCCAGGCTGGAGTGTAATGGCGTGATCTCGGCTCACTGCAACCTCTGCCTCCTGGGTTCAATCGATTCTCCTGCCTCAGCCTCCTGAGTAGCTGGGATTATAGGCGCCCACCACCACACCCAGCTAATTTTTATATTTTTAGTAGAGATGGTGTTTCACCATGTTAACCAAGCTGGTCTCAAATTCCTGACCTCAGGTGATCCACCTGCCTCGACCTCCCAAAGTGTTGGGATTACAGGTGTGAGCCACCGCACCCAGCCTCCTACTTCTTCTTTTTTTTCTTTTAATACTTACTTATTTTTGTGGGTATAGAGTTGGCATATATATTTATGGGGCATATGAGATACTTTGATAGAGGCATGCAACAAGTAATAATCACATCGTGGAAAATGGCTTAACCTGTGAAGCATTCATCGTTGTATTACAATCCAATTACACTCTTTTAGTTATAAAATGTCCAATGAAAATTATTGTCTGTAGTCACCCTGTTGTGCTATCAAATACTAAGTCTTATTCTTTCTATTTTTTTTTTGGACTCATGAATCATCCCCATTTCCCCTCCTCCCCAGCTACACTTCCCAGCCTCTGGTAATCATTCTTCTACTATCTCCATGAGTTCACTTGTTTTGATTTTTTAGCACCCACAAATAAGTGAGAACATGCAAAGTCTGTCTTTCTGTGACTGACCTATTTCACTTAGCATAATGGCCTCTGGTTGTATCCATGCTGTTGCAAATGATATTTATTGATATTTTGTATTTTATTCATTTCAAATGTATTTATTTCTGCTCTGATATTTATTGTTTGTTCTAATTTTGGGTTTGGTTTGCTCTTGCTCTTCTAGTTCTTTAAGATGCATTATTAAGTTATTTATTTGAAGTTTTTCTTCTTTTTTGACGTAGGCACTCATAGGTATAAATTTCCTTCTTAGTACTGCTTTCACTGTGTCTCATAGATTTTGGTAGTTGTGTTTCCATTATTATTTGTTTCAAGAAATTTTTCAGTTTCCTTTGTAATGTTTCATTGACGCACTGTTCATTCAGGAGCATATTATTTAATTTCCATGTGTTTGTATATGTTCCAAAATTCCCCTTGTTATTTATTTGTAGCTTTATTTCGTTGTGGTCAGAGAAGATGCTTCATATCATTTCAGTTTTTTTGAATGTTTTAAGCCTTGTTTTGTGACCTAACATGTCATCTGTCCTTGAGGATGATCCATATGCTCAGAAGGATGTTCTGTAGCTGTTGGATGAAATGTTTCATAAATACTTATTAGGTTCATTTGTTCTATTCTGCAGATTAAGTCTGATATTTCGTTACTTATCTTCTGTCTAGAAAATCTGTCCGGTGCTGAAAGTAGGGTTTAGATGTCTCCAGCTATTACTGTATTGGGATCTGTCTCTCTCTTTTTTTTGAGACAGAGAGTCTAACTCTGTCACCCAGGCTGGAGTGCTGTGGTGTGATCTTGGCTCACTGTAAGCTCTGCTTCCTGGGTTCTCCTGCTTCAGTCTCCCAAGTAGCTGGGACTACAGGCGCCCACCACCACGCCTGGCTAATTTTTTGTATTTTTAGTAGAGATGGGGTTTCACCGCATTGGCCAGGATGGTCTCGATCTCCTGACCTCGTGATCCTCCCACCTCGGCCTCCCAAAGTACTGGGATTACAGGCGTGAGCCACTGTGCCTGGCCTCTTTCTTTAGCTCTAATAATATTTCCTTTATATCTAGGTGTTACGTCGTCTTGCTGCATGGACCCCTTTATTATTGTATAATGACCTAATCTGTGTTTTCTTAAAGTTTTTCTCTTGAAACCTATTTCATCTGATAAGTATAGCTACTCCTGCTCTTTTTTTGTTTTCATTGGCATGGAATATCTTTTTCTATTCCTTTATTTTCAGTCTATTTGTATCTTTATAAATGAAGTGTGTTTCTTTTAGGCAACAGATCATTGGGGCTTGCTTTTTCATCCATTCAGCCACTCTGTGTCTTTGGGTTGCTGTGTCACCCAGGCTGAAGTGCAGTGGTGCAACCTCAGCTTACTGCAACTTCTGCTTCCTGGGCTCGAGTGATCCTTTTCTTCAGCCTTCCAAGTAAAGTAGCTGGGACTACAGGTGCATGCCACCATGTCCAGCTAATTTTTGTATTTTATTGTAGAGACAGGGTTTCCCTGTGTTGCCCAGGCTGATCTTGAACTCCTGGGCTCAAGCAATCTGCTCACCTTGGCCTCCCAAAGTGCTGGGATTACAGGTGTGAACCACTGTACCTGGCCAACTTTATGTCTTTTGATTATAGAGTTTAACTGATTTACAATCAATGTTATTATTGGTAGGTAAGCACTACTCCTACCATTTTATTTGTCTTCTGGTTGTTTTTTGGTATTCTCTTCCTTCTTTCCTTCTTTTCTGTCTTCCTTTTAGTGAAGATGATTTTCTCCAGTGATATGCTTTAATTTCTTTTTATTTTTTGTGTGTCCATTGTATGTTGGACATGCACACAATGGACACACATAAAACACAACAATTAGTATTTGACTTGCAAATATTATCTTGTAACCCATTATTTTAAATGGATGACAACACTGATTGCAGAAGTAAGCAAAAAAGAAAATGAATAAAAACTATACACTTTAACTTTCTCCTCCCCTTTTAACTTTTGTTTCTTTTTATGTCTTATTGTTCTGTCTGTATCTTGAAAAGTTGTAGTTATTATTTTTGATTGGTTCATGGTTTAGTCTTTCTACTTAAGAGTATTTCACACACCAAAAATTTCCACGTTGTATTTCTGTTTCTCTGTGTGCCATTACCAGTGAGTTTTGTACCTTCAGATGATTTCTTATTGCTCATTAACATCCTTTTCTTTTTCTTTTTCTTTTTTTTTTTTTTTTTTTTTTTTTGAGATGGAGTCTTGCTTTGTCACCCAGGTTGGAGTTCAATGGCATGATCTCGGCCCACTGCAACCTCCGCCTCCCAGGTTCAAGCAGTTCTCCTGCCTCAGCCTCCTGAGTAGCTGGAACTACAGGAGCGTGCCACCACGCCCAGCTAATTTTTGTATTTTTAGTAGAGATGAGGTTTCACCATGTTGATCAGGCTGATCTTGAACTCCTGACCGCCGCCCACCTCGGCCTCCCAAAGTGCTGGGATTACAGACGTGAGCCATCGCGCCTGGTGTAATGTCCTTTTCTTTCTGATTGAAGTACCCTTTAGCATTTTTTGTAGGACAGGCCTGGTGTTGATAAAATCTCTCAGCTTTTGTTTGTCTGGGAAAGTCTTTATTTCTCCTTCATGCTTAAAGGATATTTTTGCTGGATACACTATTCTAGGTTAAATTTTTTTTTTCTTCCACACTTTAAATATGTCATGCTACTCTCTCCTGGCCTGTAAAGTTTCCACTGAAAAGTGCTATGTGTATTGGAGCTCCATTACATGTTATCTATTTTTTTTCTGAGATAGAGTCTCACTCTGTCACCCAGGCTGGAGTACAGTGGTACGATCTTGGCTCACTGCAACCTCCGCCTCCCGGGTTAAAGTGATTCTTATGCCTCAGCCTCCTGAGTATCTGGGATTACAGGTGCATGTCACCATGTCTGGCTAATTTTTGTATTTTTTGTAGAGATAGGGTTTCCCCGTGTTGACCAGGCTGGTCTCCAGCTGCAGGCTCACTAATTTCTTCTGCTTGATCTGTTCTGCTAATAAGAGACTCTGATGCATTCTTCAGTATGCCAATTGCATTTTTAATTTCTGCATAATTCTTTTTAGTTATTTCAGTCTCTTTGTTACATTTACCTGATAGAATGATCAGTTCCTTCTCTGTGTTATCTTCAATTTCTTTGAGTTTCCTTACCACAGCTCTTTTGAATTCTCTGTATGAAAGGTCACGTATCTGTTTTTTCCAGGATTGGTCCCTGGTGCCTTACTTTGTTCTTTGGGTGAGGTCATGTTTTCCTGGATGGTCTTCATCCTTATAGATATTTGCCTATGTCTGGGCATTGAAGAGTTAGGTATTTATTGTAGCCTTCACTGTCTGGGCTTGTGCCCATCCTTCTTGGAAAGGCTTTTCAGGTATTTGAGGGGATGTGGGCCCAAACTGAAGAACTCTGTGGTTCTTGCTGACTTATAGAAGTACCACCTAGATGGACTTAGATAAGATCTGGAAGAATTCTCTGGATTACCAAGCAGAGACTCTTGTTCTCTTCCTTTATTTTCTCCCAAACAAATGGAGTCTCTCTCTGTGCTAAGCCACCCGGACCTGGGGGGTGGGGTGTCACCAGCACCCCTGTGGCCACCACACCTGGGACTGCACTGGTTCAGACTTGAAGCCAGGACAGCACTCGATCTTGCCCAAGGCCCACTGTAAACACTACCTGGCTACTACCTAAGTTTATGCCAGGCCCTAGGACTCTGCAGTCAGCAGGTGGCAAAGCCAGCCAGGTTCGTGCCCTTCCCTTCAGGGTGGTGAGTTCCCCTAAGCCCCGGATTGGTTCATAGATGCTGTCTGAGAACCAGGAATTGAAGTCAAAACCTTAGATATTTACCTGGTGTTTTGTTCTACTGTGGTTAAGGTGGCACGCGACCCACAAGACAAGGTGCTTCCCACTCTTTTCTTCCCCTTCCGCGGGCAGAAGATCCTTTCCCTGTGGCTGCCATCACCACTGGCTCATGGCGGGGGGGTTCTGCCAGGCCATCACTGATACTCACTTAAAGCCTAAGAGCTCTTCAGTCAGCTTGTGACCAATGCTGCCAAGTCTGGGACTCACCTTTTGGCTCAGGGCAGGTCCAGAAATGCTGACCAAGAGCCTAGGCCTGGACTCAGTGACCTCAGAAGCCTGCTTGCTGCTCTACCCTCTGTGGCTGAGCTGATACCTAAGGTGCAAGACAGAGTGTCTCCTTTATTTACCCCCTGCTTTTTTTTTTTTTTTTTTTGAGACGGAGTCTTGCTCTGTCACCCAGGCTGGAGTGCAGTGGCCGGATCTCAGCTCACTGCAAGCTCCGCCTCCCGGGTTTACGCCATTCTCCTGCCTCAGCCTCCCGAGTAGCTGGGACCACAGGCGCCCGCCACCTCGCCCGGCTAGTTTTTTGTATTTTTTAGTAGAGACGGGGTTTCACCGTGTTAACCAGGATGGTCTCAATCTCCTGACCTCGTAATCCGCCCGTCTCGGCCTCCCAAAGTGCTGGGATTACAGGCTTGAGCCACCGCGCCCGGCCTCCTGCTTTTCTTAAACAGGAGTCTTTCACTGTAGCCATCACAGCTGGGAATGTGCTGGATCACACCTGAAGCCAGCATTTCTCAGAGGCCAGTGCCTATGGTATATTACCTGGGTAGTGCTGTTGATAATTCAGGGCCCTGGGGCTCCTGAGTCAGCAGGTGATAAATCCTGCCAGGTTTCCTCTGTGACAGGGCAGCACTGAGTTAAGTTAAAGTCCCCCAGTCACTGCATTCTCCCTCTACTAAATGCACAGACTTCTCCCCACCACACAGCCACTGCTGGGGTTGGGGGAGGCATGGCAGAAGCACTCCCTTAATTGCCCTGGCTGGTGTCTTAGTAGGTCATGTGCCCCCTACCCCAGTCCACTGGCTCTGGGCCCAGCCCAGCACTAGGACTTGCCTAGGAATTGCGGTCCTTGTGGCCTAAACTGCCCCTCAAGACTTTTTAGGGCCCCAGAGCACTCTGGCCTATGGTTGTGAGGCTTGTGGGAACTCAAGCTCTGACTGCTGTGGTGGGTGATTTCCCTCTGGCTAAGGCCAGTCCAAATGCTTCTTATGTGGTTAGATGTCATCTGAGTGCAGCCTGGTTCTGCTTTTCACTGACAGGACAGCACTGAGTTCAAAGTAAAGCCTCACAACTGCTGTGCTCTCCCTCTCCCAAAAGCACAAAATCTGCACGTGTGGCCACTGCTGGGAGAAGGGGGAAGGCTGGCATTGGCCCTTCAAGACTGTCTTTCCTGTCCTCTTCAATGTCTCTTTCAGTGAGAGGAAGTTAAAACCAGCTACTGTGAATGTCCACCTGATTTTTGGTTCTTTGAGATGGGTGTCTTTTACATGCAGTTAGTTGTTAAAATTTGGTGTTCCTCCTGGGTGTGAGGGGGGTGACAAACAGTGTAGGCTTCTTCTATTCCACTCTCTCGCTCTGCCCCTGTGGCTGCTGCTTTAGTTCAGCATGCCAAAGTGCTGTATTTTGGGGTATTGTTTTTCATGCCCCAGCAGTTCCTTGTGGCAGCTTTTGTGTATCTCTAATCTAATGCTTGTCTCATTGGATCATGTTTGTTTACAAGGATCTAGCACCTACTACAAGTTACTGCCCTCGGTGCAAGCTCTTCTGGGCATGTCTTTCCATTCCCTTTCAATCCCTCTGGCTTAGCCCTTGCCTCCCTAGCACCTTCCAAAACTGCCTTTTGTTGCTGACCACTTTCCTCAGTCCTTCCTTCTGTGCTGTCTTGAGCAGCCTCAGTTTTATGTTTAGAAAATTCCCTAAAACCCACACAGTTTCCTGCATAAAGCCTGGCTTTCTCCCACATCACTGATTCCCTGGTGACACTCAAGTGACAGTTGGTCATCTTTCATGACCCACATGTCTCCTGGTTAGGACCTGAGATCAGCCCTCTTCTAGCTTTTCCTGACTAGAAAAAATTCCTCCTGCTTTCAGCCTTGTCAGTCACCTCAATTTCTTCACCAAACTTGTCTTTGTTTTTGCTGTGTCTGTATAGCCCCTAATTCTGTAGTCATCCATTGCTCCTCAAGGGCCTCTCAAAGTCCATTCAGGGGCTCAATAGATATTGAATAAACAGAAGAACCCCAAACTAGTTGGTACATTTTGGTTCAATGTAATAATTATTTTTTACTTTTTATTTTTTTAAAGAGACAGGGTCTCCACTCTGTCGCCTAGACTGGAGTATGGTGGCATGATCATAGTTCACTGCAACCTCGAACTCCTGGGCTCAAGTGATCCTCCTGCCTTGGCCTCTCAAAGTGCTGGAATTACCAGCATTAGCCACCATGCCCAACCAAACATAAGAATTTTCCACCAACATTGTCAGAAAGTGGAATTCGGGTCCTGCAGTGATCATGAGTTTCTTAATAATGAGGATATTCAAGGAGAGGCTAGATGACTTATTGACTTTGCTATAGAGGAGACAGAATGCCAGATGTAATTCTTTCTGACCTGTAATCCCAGCTTGCAAACTAAATAACATCAGTGGTACTCAGCTTTCCTTGTGTGTCTACACCATTCACATACTCCCATCAGCAATGTGTAGCAATTTCGTGCTGGGGTGTGTTATAGAATAGTATACATTTTGTTCTCTTCGAGTATTCACAGACTGGACTTTCTTTATGTCCCTTTTAGTTTAACAGTTCCAATATTCTTGGCGTCCTTTCTGATGTTGTAGTAGGGCCTGATTTCAAGAGCATGTTGGGCTGTAGGACCCGGCTGCTCCTCCACTGGAAGCCCCCAGAATGCTTTGTTACGTTGTCAGGAATTTCTGTTTCTTTATCTTGTAGCTTTCTCTATCCTATCCCATTTCCACTGTCCTTTCTTCTTTCATAGCTTTTTTCTTCCTCTTCCTTTGCTCATTGTTTTTTCACTATTAGGACTTGGCTTTTTAGGTCAAGACTCCTAATAAAAGTACTCCTTTCTTCTGCTGTTGACTTACCAGTCACATACGTGGTGCTGTCTCTAGTGGGCTTTGCTTTAAAAACAAAAAACAAAAAACACCATGAACAAAAGCAAAACAAAAGCAGCTATGCATGTTTAGAAGCTGGATTTTAGTTCACAGCTTGTATAGAAAAAGATGAGACTATAGGCCGGGCGCGGTGGCTCATGCCTGTAATCCCATCACTTTGGGAGGTGGAGGCGGGCAGATCACGAGATAAGGAAATCGAGACCATCGTGGCCAACACGGTGAAACCCTGTCTCTACTAAAAAGAAATGAAAAATTAGCCAGGCGTGGTGGCAGGTGCTCGAGTAATCCCAGCTACTTGGGAGGCTGAGGCAGGAGAATGGCGTGAACCCAGGAGGTGAAGGTAGCAGTGAGCCGAGATCACGCCACTGCACTCCAGCCTGGGCGACAGAGCAAGACTCTGTCTCAAAAAAAAAAAAAACAAAAAAAGATGAGACTATAAAACATCTGATGCTTGGAATATTGCTGTTACTGTTTTCCATCTCTTTTACTTAATCTATTTCATTAAATCTAAAATGTGCATTTTTTTTTTTTTTCCACATTTAAGCATCTCTGAAATTGGGAGCTTTTTTTTTTTTTTTTTTTTTTTTTGCTCTGTCGGCCAGGCTGGAGTGCAGTGGCGTGATCTTGGTTCACTGCATCACTGCAAGCTCCGCTTCCCAGGTTCACGCCGTTCTCCTTCCTCAGTCTCCCGAGTAGCTGGGACTACAGGCACCCGCCACCATGCCTAGCTAATTTTTTGTATTTTTGGTAGAGGCGGGGTTTCACCATGTTAGCCAGGATGGTCTCGATCTCCTGACCTCGTGATCCGCCCGCCTCGGCCTCCCAAATTGGGAGCTTCTTAAATTGGCGGCATTTTAAAAATTATGTGACATTGAAATGTAGATTGGCCTAAATTTTAAAATGTAATTGCACAATATTTACTGCCTCTGCATAATAGTTTATTAAATACTCTCCCAGACTATATAACTGAGAAAATACACTAACAAATTCCCCTCCCCCTTTTCTAAATTAAAAACATACTATATATGAATATCATTTTCATATATCTTGCTACTTCCTTAGCCTTCTTAATGATAAACTTGAGTCATAGCAGCTATTATTTATTGACTACTTACTTTTTAGATGCTGTTCCAAGTGCTTCACGTGTATAAACTTGCTTAGTCATCACAAGTGGGAACTATCATCCTCACGGTACAGAAGAGGAAGCAGAAGCCCATACGGTTTAAATACTTTCTCCAGGTTCACATGGCTAGTAGGTGCAGGAGTGAAGATTTAAACCCGTGCTCTTAATCTCTGTACTTTTCTGTCTGATGTAAATTTCTTATTGCCCATTTTTAGTATCACTGAACGTGAGGATATTGTTTATCTTTAGCAATGGAAAAATCATTTCCTCCTGATATTCTTTATCCAGTTTATCTAAAGTCTAAAAAACAAAACAACTGGTTTGTCATTGGGTGAACCCCAAAATTGGGATTCAGCTGGAGAGGCCACGTGGGTTCTTGTGTTCCTCCAGGAAAGAATTCAAGAACAAGCTGACAGAATAAAGTGAAATCAAGTTTATTAAGAAAGTGAAGGAATAGGCCAGGTGCAGTGGGTCACTCCTGTAATCCCAGCACTTTGGGAGGCCGAGGCGGGCAGATCACGAGGTCAGGAGATCGGGACCAGCCTGGCCAACATGGTGAAACCCTGTCTCTTAAAAAATACAAAAAATTAACCAGGCGTGGTGGCAGGCACCTGTAATCCCAGCTAGTCA
Organism: Papio anubis; assembly: GCF_008728515.1. Lineage (NCBI taxonomy): Eukaryota > Metazoa > Chordata > Mammalia > Primates > Cercopithecidae > Papio > Papio anubis. The sequence continues at coordinate 31,157,178 of NC_044984.1, forward strand.
GGAAGCTGAGGCAGGAGAATTGCTCCAACCTGGGAGGCGGAGCTTGCACCACTGTACTACAGCCTGGGCAAGAGTGAGACTTCATCTCAAAAAAAAAAAAAAAAAGTGAAGGAATAAATAAAAGGCTGGCTACTCCATAGGCAGAGCGGCCCCATGGGCTATTGGTTGGCTATTTTTATGGTTATTTTTGATCATATGCTAAGCAAGGGGTGCATTATTCATGAATTTTCCAGGAAAGAAGCTGGGAGTTCCTGGAACCAAGAGTTCATCCCTTTTTTACACCATATAGAGTAATTTCCAGGAGTTGCTGGCATCTGTAAATTTACTGTCATGGCACTGGTGGGAGGGTCTTTTTTTTTTTCTTTTTGTCCACCTTTTCCCTACTTCTACCATTCTACTCTCTACTTCTATGAATTTGACTTTTCTAAATTCCACACATAAGCTGTCTTTCTGTGCCTAGCTCATTTGACTTAACATAATGTTCTCTAGGTTCATCCATGTTGTTGCAAATGACAGAATTTCCTGCTATTAATTAATTTTTTATTATACTTTAAGTTCTGGGATACACGTGCAGAACGTGCAGGTTTGTTACATAGGTATACACGTGCCATGATGGTTTGCTGCATCCATCAACCCGTCATTTACATTAGGTGTTTCTCCTAATGCTATCCCACCCCTAGCCCCCCACCCCTCAACAGGCCCTGGTGTGTGATGTTCCCCTCCCTGTGTCCATGTATTCTCCTTGTTCACCTCCCACATATGAGTGAGAACATACGGTGTTTGGTTTTCTGTTCCTGTGTTAGTTTGCTTAAAATGATGGTTTCTAGCTTTATCCACGTCTCTGCAAAGGACATGAACTCATTCTTCTTTATGGCTGCATAGTATTCCATGGTGTATATGTGTCACATTTTCTTTATCCAGTCTATCATTGATGGACATTTGGGTTGGTTCCAAGTCTTTGCTATTGTGAATAGTGCTGCAGTCAACATACGTGTGCATGTGTCTTTATAGTAGAATGATTTATAATCCTTTGGGTATATGCCCAGTAATGGGATTGCTGGGTCAAATGGTATTTCTGGTCCTAGATCCTTGAGAAATCGCCACACTGTCTTCCACAATGGTTGAACTAATTTACACTTCCACCAACAGTGTAAAAGCATTCCTGTTTCTCCACATCCTCTCCAGCATCTGTTGTTTCCTGACTTTTTAATGATTGCCATTCTAACTGGCATGAGATGGTATCTCATTGTGGTTTTGATTTGCATTTCTCTAATGACCAGTGATGATGAGCTTTTTTTCATATGTTTGTTGGCCGCATAAATGTCTTCTTTTGAGAAGTGTCTGTTCATATCCTTTGCCCATTTTTTAATGGGGTTGTTTTTTTCTTGTAAATTTGTTTAAGTTCTTTGTAGATTCTGGATATTAGCCCTTTATCAGTTGGATAGATTGCAGAAATTTTCTCCCATTCTGTAGGTTGCCTATTCACTCTGATGATAGTTTCTTTTGCTGTGCAGAAGCTTTTTAGTTTAATTAGATCTCATTTGTCAATTTTGACTTTTGTTGCCATTGCTTTTGGTGTTTTAGTCATGAAGTCGTTGCCCATGCCTATGTCCTGAATGGTATTGTCTAGGTTTTCTTCTAGGGTTTTTATGGTTTCAGGTCTTACATTTAAGTCTTTAATCCATCTTGAGTCAATTTTTGTATAAGGTGTAAGGAAGAGATCCAGTTTCAGTTTTCTGCACATGCCTAGCCAGTTTTCCCAACACCATTTATTAAATAGGGAATCCTTTCCCCGTTGCTTGTTTTTGTCAGGTTTGTCAAAGATCAGATGGTTGTAGATGTGTGGCATTATTTCTGAGGTCTCTGTTCTGTTCCATTAGTCTATATATCTGTTTCAGTACCAGTACTGTGCTATTTTGGTTACTGTAACCTTGTAGTACAGTTTGAAGTCAGGTAGCACGATGCCTCCAGCTGTGTTCTTTTGCTTAGGATTGTCTTGGCTATACAAGCTCTTTTTTGGTTCCATATGAAATTTAAAGTAGTTTTTTCTAATTCTGTGAAGAAAGTCAATAGTAGTTTCATGGGGATAGCACTGAATCTGTAAATTACTTCGGGCAGTGTGGCCATTTTCATGATATTGATTCTTCCTATCCATGAGCATGGAATGTTTTTCCATTTGTTTGTGTCCTCTCTTATTTCCTTGAGCAGTGGTTTGTAGTTCTCCTTGAAGAGGTCCTTCACATTTCTTGTAAGATGTATTCCTAGGTATTTTATTCTCTTTGTAGTAGTTGTGAATGGGAGTTCACTCATGATTTAGCTCTCTGTTTGTCTATTATTGGTATATAGGGATGCTTGTGATTTTTGCACATTGATTTTGTATCCTGAGACTTTGCTGAAGTTGCTTATCAGCTTAAGGAGATTTGTGGCTGAGACTCTGGGTTTTCTAAATATACAATCAGGTCATCGGCAGACAGAGACAATTTGACTTCCTGTCTTCCTATTTGGATACCCTTTATTTATTTCTCTTGTCTGATTGTCCTGGCCAGAACTTCCAATACTATGTTGAATAGGAGTGGTGAGAGAGGGCATCCTTGTCTTGTGCCGGTTTTCAAAGGGAATACTTCCAGCTTTTGCCCATTCAGTATAATATTAGCTGTGGATTTGTCATAAATAGCTCTTATTATTTTGAGATATGTTCCATAAATACCTAGTTTATTGGGAGTTTTTAGCATGAAGGGTGTTGAATTTTATCAAAGGCCTTTTCTGCATCTGTTGAGATAATCATGTGGTTTTTGTCATTGGTTCTGTTTATGTGATGGATTATGTTTATTGATTTGTGTATGTTGAACCAGCCTTGCATCCCAGGGATGAAGCCGACTTGATTGTGGTGGATAAGCTTTTTGATGTGCTACTGGATTCGGTTTGCTAGTATTTTATTGAGGATTTTCACATCGATGTTCATCAGGGATATTGGCCTGAAATTTTCTTTTTTTGTTGTGTCTCTGCCAGGTTTTGGTATCAGGATGATGCTGGCCTCATAAAATGAGTTAGGGAGGATTCCCTCTTTTTCTGTTATTTGGCATAGTTTCAGAAGGAATGGTACCAGCTCCTCTTTGTACCTCTGGTAGAGTTCCGCTGTGAATCTGTCTGGTCCTGGACTTTTTTGGTTGGTAGTCTATTAATTACTGCCTCAATTTCAGAACTTGTTATTGGTGTATTCAGGGATTCAACGTATTCCTGGTGTAGTCTTGGGAGGGTGTATGTGTCCAGGAATTTTATCAATTTCTTCTAGATTTTATAGTTTATTTGCATAGAGGTGTTTATAGTATTCTCTGATGGTAGTTTGTATTTCTGTGGGATCAGTGATGATATCCCCTTTATCATTTTTTATTGTGTCTATTTGATTCTTCTCTCTTTTCTTCTTTATTAGTCTGGCTAGTGGTCTATTTTGTTAATCTTAAAAAAAAAAACTAGCTCTTGGATTTATTAATTTTTTTTCATGGTTGTTCATTTCTCTATCTCTTCAGTTCTGCTCTGATCTTAGTTATTTCTTGTCTTCTGCTAGCTTTTGAATGTGTTTGCTCTTGCTTCTCTAGTTCTTTTAATTGTGATGTTAGGGTGTCGATTTTAGATCTTTCCCACTTTCTCCTGTGGGCATTTAGTGCTATAAATTTGCCTCTAAACACTGCTTTAGCTGCATCCCAGAGATTCTGGTATGTTGTTTCTTTGTTCTCATTGGTTTCAAAGAATTTATTTGTTTCTGCCTTAATTTCATTATTTACCCAGTAGTCATTCAGGAGTAGGTTGTTCGGTTTCCATGTAGTTGTGCAGTTTTCAGTGAGTTTCTTAATCCTGAGTTCTAACTTGATTGCGCTGTGGTCTGAGAGACTATTTGTTATGATTTCCATTCTTTTGCATTTGCTGAGGAGTATTTTATTTCCAAATATGTGGTCGATTTTAGAATAAGGGAGATGTGCTGAGAAGAATGTATATTCTGTTGATTTGGGGTGGAGAGTTCTGTAGATGTCTATTAGGTCTGCTTGGTCGAGAGCTGAGTTCAAGTCCTGAATATCCTTGCTAATTTTCTGTCGCAATCTGTCTAATATTGACAGTGGGGTGTTAAAGTCTCCCACTATTATTGTGTGGGAGTCTAAGTCTCTTTGTAGGTCTCTAAGAACTTGCTTTATGAATCTGGGTGCTCCTGTATTGGGTGCATATATATTTAGGATAGTTAGCTCTTCTTGTTGCATTGATCCCTTTAGCATTATGTAATGCCCTTCTTTGTCTCTTTTGATCTTTGTTGGTTTAAAGTCTGTTTTATCAGAGACTAGGATTACAACTCCTGCTTTTCTTTGCTTTCCATTTCCTTGGCAAATATTCCTGCATCCCTTTATTTTGAGCCTATATGTGTCTTTGCATGTGAGATGGATCTCCTGAATACAGCACACCGATGGGTCTTGACCCTTTATCCAATTTGCCAGTCTGTGCCTTTTAATTAGGGCATTTAGCCCATTTACATATAAGGTTAGTATTGTTATGTGTGAATTTGATCCTGTCATTATGATGCTGGCTGGTTATTTTGCCCATTAGTTGATGCAGTTTCTTCATAGTGTCAACGGTCTTTACAATTTGGTATGTTTTTGCAGTGGCTGGTACTGGTTGTTCCTTTCCATATTTAGTGCTTCCTTCAGGAGCTCTTGTAAGGCAGGCCTGGTGGTGACACAATCGCTCAGCATTTGCTTCTCTGTAAAGGATTTTATTTCTCCTTTGCTTATGAAGCTTAGTTTGGCTGGATATGAAATTCTGGGTTAAAAATTCCTTACTTTAAGAATGTTGAATATTGGCCCCCACTCTTCTTCTGGCTTGTAGGGTTTCTGCAGAGAGATTCGCTGTTAATCTGATGGGCTTCCCTTTGTGGGTAACTCGACCTTTCTCTCTGGCTGCCCTTAATATTTTTCCCCTCATTTCAACCTTGGTGAATCTGCCGATTATGTGTCTCGGGGTTGCTCTTCTCGGGGAGTATCTTTGTGGTGTTCTCTGTATTTCTGAATATTGGCCTGTCTTGCTAGGTTGGGGAAGTTCTCCTGGATAATATCCTGCAGAGTGTTTTCCAGCTTGGTTCAGTTCTCCCCATCACTTTCAGGTACACCAATCAAACGTAGCTTTGGTCTTTTCACATAGTACCGTATTTCTTTAATCTTGTCTTATGCTTTATTTCATTAAGTGGTCTTCAATCTCTGATATCCTTTCTTCCACTTGATTGATTTGGTTATTGATACTTGTGTGTGCTTCACGAAGTTCTTGTGCTATGTTTTTCACTTCCTTCAGGTCATTTATGTTCTTCTCTAAACTAGTTATTCTAGTTAGCAATTCCTCTAACCTTTTTTCAAAGTTCTTAGCTTCCTTGCATTGAGTTAGAACATGCTCCTTTAGCTCGGAGGAGTTTTTTTATTACTTGCCTTCTGAAGCCTACTTCTGTCAGTTCATCAAACTTATTTTCCGTCCAGTTTTGTTCCCTTGCTGGTGAGTTGTTGTGATCCTTCGGAGAAGAGGTGTTCTGGTGTTTGGGATTTTCAGTCTTTTTGCACTGGTTTTTCCTCATCTTCGTGAATTTATCTGCCTTTGGTCTTTGATGTTGGTGACCTTCAGATGGGGTTTCTATGTGGACATCCTTTTTGTTGATGTTGATCCTCTTCCTTTCTGTTTGTTAGTTTTCCTTCTAACAGTCAGGCCCCTCTGCTGCAGGTCTGCTGGAGTTTGCTAGAGGTCCACTCCAGACCCTGTTTGCCTGGGTATCACTAGTGGAGGCTACAGAACAGCAAAGATTGCTCCGTATTCCTTCCTCTGGAAGCTTCATCCCAGAGGGGCACCCTCCACATGCCAGCCAGAGCTCTCCTGTATGAGGTGTCTGTTGACCCCTGCTGGGAGGTATCTCCCAATCAGGAGGCAGGGAGTCAGAGACCCACATGAGGAGGCAGTCTGTCCTTTAGCAGTGCTCAAGCACTTTCCTGAGAGATCTGCTGCTCTCTTCAGAGCTGAGAGGCAGGAATTCTTAAGTTTGCTGAAGCTGCGCCCACAGCCGCCCCTTCCCCCAGTTGCTCTGTCCCAGGGAGATGGGAGTTTAAACCCCTGACTGGGGCTGCTGTCTTTCTTTCAGAGATGCCCTGTCCAGAGAGGAGGAATCTAGAGAGGCAGTCTGGCTACTGGGAGTGTCTTTTAGCATGCTAATTAGCATACATAATTATAATTAACTGTAATTGGCGCAAGGACAACCAGAGGTCTCTTTTGTCGCCATCTTGGTTTTGGTGGGTTTTGGCCCGCTCGCTTCTTATCCTGTTTTATCAGCGAAGTCTTTGTGATCTGCAACTTGTTAAAACAAGTCCTGCCAAATTCCTATCTCAGGTTTACTGTAGTTAATGAGGAAAAAAAAAAAAAGGACATTTTCAAGGAGAAACAGAAACATTATTAGAAAAGATTCTGGGCTGGGCATGATGGCTCATGCCTGTATCCCAGCACTTTGGGAGACTGAGGTGGGCAGATCACCTGAGGTCAGGAGTTTGGGACTAGCCTGACCAACATGGTGAAATCCCATCTCTACTAAAAATACAAAAATTAGCCGGGTGTGGTAGCAGGCATCTGTAATCCCAGCTACTTGGGAGGCTGAGGCAGGAGAATTGCTTGAACCTGGGAGGGAGAGGTTGCAGTGAGCTGAGATCACCTCACTGTGCTCCAGCCTGGGTGATAAAGTGAGACTCTCTCGAAAAAGGAAAACAAAAAAAAAAAAAGGAAAGAAAAGATGCTGGAGGTGGAAACAAGAAATAGTTTCCTGATCTTTGCTGGGCAACTGTACTTTTGGTAATACTTGATTAACTCAGATCTTCTATTGCTTTCTAGGAACTTATATTACTAGATTATATCATATATCATTAGCAGGGTAACAGTTACCTACTAAATTTTGAAGTTATATGAATAATCTTTATTTTCAAGAATCCTGTGAATTTTATATGTTCTGCAAAAACAGCTAAAACTTCATTCCTCTTTTACTCTATTTACAAAAACTGTAATGGATTGATACATATAATTGCATGTGTGTAAAAGTAATATTAATATATTAATATCATGATCTTACTGGTATATGTTGGCAAACCCACTTTAATTTTTCTAAGAAAATTAGGTAAGCTTTCCCCACTCTTTTAACATCTTAGTGTAATAAAAAATTGAGAGTATTCACACCCAGAGATACTGTCCAAAATAGAAGAACTAGCTTCAGGACTAGGAACTGACTAGGGTGCTAATTAGAGACCCTCTGTAGTCCTTTTATAGAAAGTGGTAAACTCAAGCCATTGCTTGTGAAAGCATTGAAAAGAAGGGAAGAGGAGAAGGGTTCTGGAGGAAGCAGGAGGAAACTGCCAATGATGGCAGTCATTGTTCTGAAGTCAGTGTGGTGCCCAATCTAAGCTGATTTTCATTGAGGGCTAATGTCCATTTCCAGGTTTTGGAACTGAATGAACAACTGGTATGTTTTTGTTAACGTGGGAGATTCGCCTTCGCCACATAATGGGCATTGGAGAGGTCGAAAAAAGGAATAAAATATTAAAAATCATGTAACCCCCACCTGTAGGGAGCAGCTGTCATTGTATAATGTCATGAAACCTCTCTGATTAGCAGGCAGCAGGTGTGTTAGGTCCTTCTCTGCCTCTTGATTATAGCCCCTTTCTGTAAACTTCCAGGAAAATTATATTGACAATTGCATGTATCACTGATTCATGCACAAGCCTTTATTTCAGAATATCCACTTTTTCAGATCTTTTGTCAATTGTCCATTTCTGGCATAGATCCTGGGTCCCAGTGTAATTTATACTGTTTTTCATTTGGAAAAGGGCTTTTTTATTCTCACTCCTTGTTTTGAGTCTCAAAGCTAGTTCCTTACATTCAGTTCCTGCAAATGCTGTAGTGGCATATTTAGAAGATAGGCTTTGTGTGGACTTTTGGAAAAGTTTAATAGTTTATGTCTGCATGTTTTTCTTTAATCTCACCCCTACCCGTCCCCAACAAATAGATTAAGAAAATAATTTCTGAACCGGGCGCAGTGGCTCACACCTGTAATCCTGGCACTTAAGAAGGCTGAGGTGGGCAGATCACTTGAGCCTGGGAGGTGGAGGCTGCAGTGAGCCAAGATTGTGCCACTGCACTCCAGCCTGGGTGACACAGCGAGATTCTGTCTTAAAAAAAAAAAGAAAATAAGGCCAGGCGTGGTGGCTCACGCCTGTAATCCCACCACTTTGGGAGGCTGAGGCGGGTGGATCACGAGGTCAGGAGATCGAGACCACGGGTGAAATCCCGTCTCTACTAAAAATACAAAAAAATTAGCCGGGCGTGCTGGCAGGCGTCTGTAGTCCCAGCTACTCGGGAGGCTGAGGCAGGAGAATGGCATGAACCCGGGAGGCGGAGCTTGCAGTGAGCCGAGATCGCATCACTGCACTCCAGCCTGGGCGACACAGCCAGACTCCGTCTCAAAAATAAAAAAAAAAAAAAAAAAAGAAAATAATTCCCCTTTTTTTTCTTCTAATATTTTCTCCTTGCTCCTGTGTTAATTGATACAATTACACAAATAGAATTTTATGGTAAACCTGAAAGGTGTGACTAATATGAAGTTTCAGGTATTTGAAACCTTTTAAGTTTTAAAAAGTATTGGGCCGGGCGCGGTGGCTCAAGCCTGTAATCCCAGCACTTTGGGAGGCTGAGAGGGGCGGATCACAAGGTCAGGAGATCGAGACCATCCTGGCTAACACGGTGAAACCCCGTCTCTACTAAAAAATACAAAAAACTAGCCGGGTGAGGTGGCGGGCGCCTGTAGTCCCAGCTACTCGGGAGGCTGAGGCAGGAGAATGGCGTAAACCCGGAGGCGGAGCTTACAATGAGCTGAGATCCGGCCACTGCAGTCCAGCCTGGGCGACAGAGCGAGACTCCGTCTCAAAAAAAAAAAAAAAAAAAATAAATAAATAAAAAGTATTGAGCTCATCTCCTTTGAACCTTTACTTAAATGGACCTTATGGCCTTCTCTGGGCATCTTATTTAAAATTGGGAATCCTGGTCGGGCACAGTGGCTCATGCCTGTAATCCTAGCATTTTGGGAGGCCAAGGCGGGTGGATCACTTGAGGTCAGGAGTTTGAGACCAGCCTGGCCAATATGGTGAAACCCCGTCTCTACTGAAAATACAAAAATTAGCTGGGCATGGTGGCACACGCCTGTAATCCCAGCTACTCGGGAGGCTGAGGCATGAGAATCTCGCTTCAACCCAGGAGGCAGAGGTTGCAGTGAACCAAGATCGCGCCACTGCACTCCAGCCTGTGTGACAGAGCAAGACTCCATCTCACACACACAAAAAAGGAAGGTAGTAATAGGGGTTGGCCCTTCATTTTATAAAGTTGAGAGCATTATATACAGAGAAGGGTTCTTCATCACTGTCTTTAGTCATTTGGTGAATCCCTTTAACATGAACATGAACCTTCATGTTAACATTGTAATAACAGTGACTATACCTGTCTTGTTCTTTGCTGTCTCTCCAACACCCAGAAGAGTTCTTGGCTCATGTTATTTGTTAATTAATTGAATGAGTGAGTGAATGAAATCCTAGAGTGCTAATTTTCAAAGTATATATTTTAATGCCAGCTCAATATATAAAAACCTAGTTTACATAGAAGCTTTATCACCTTCTTGCCCCTTTAATATTTTCTTTGCCTGGTTTCTGCATTTTTCTTTTTTTTTTTTGAGACGGAGTCTCGCTCTGTCGCCCAGGCTGGAGTGCAGTAGCCGAATCTCAGCTCACTGCAAGCTCCGCCTACCGGGTTCATGCCATTCTCCTGCCTCAGCCTCCTGAGTAGCTGGGACTACAGGCGCCCACCACCTCGCCCAGCTAGTTTTTTGTATTTTTTTAGTAGAGACGGGGTTTCACCGTGTTAGCCAGGATGGTCTCGATCTCCTGACCTCGTGATCCGCCCGTCTCGGCCTCCCAAAGTGCTGGGATTACAGGCTTGAGCCACCGCGCCCGGCCTGGTTTCTGCATTTTTCTAGAACAAGAATTTTTTTTTTTTTTTTTTTTTTTTGAGACAAGGTCTCACTGTCACCCAGCCTGGAGTGCAGTGATGCAATCTTGCTTCACTGCAACCTCCACCTCCTTGATTCAAGCAATTCTCATGCCTCGGCCTCCCAAATAGCTGGGACTACAGGTGTGCACCACCACACCTGGCTAATTTTTGTATTTTTAGTAGAGATGGGATTTCCCCATGTTGGCCAAGCTGGGCTCGAACTCCTGGCCTCAAGTGACCCACCTGCCTCAGCCTCCTGAAGTGCTGGGATTGAGCCACTGTGCCCAGCCTGGAATAAGACACTTTAACATAAATTTGCTTGTGAGCTGATTCACTTTAAAAATACTTTTTTTTTTTTTTGAGTCGGAGTCTTGCTCTTTCACCCAGACTGGAGTTCAGTGGCTCGATTTTGGCTCACTGCAACCTCTGCCTCCCAGGTTCAAGCAATTCTCCTGCCTCAGCCTCCTGAGTAGCTGGGATTACAGGCACCTGCCATCATTTTTGTATTTTTGTAGAGACGGGGTTTCACCATGTTGACCAGGCTGGTCTTGAACTCCTGACCTCAAGTGATCTGCCCGTCGCGGCCTCCCAAAGTGCTGGAATTATAGGTGTGAACCACCGTTCCCAGCCTAAAGGTACATTTTTTAAATGTAGCTTTCAAAAGTACATGTTTTATGTAACAAAGCATCCTCTAATTCTAGCTATTGAAGTTAGCCATATCACTGTTAATTGTTGCTTTCAGACAAAGTTACCTCTTTAAAATTTTTTATCATGGAATGCAATCAAACATCCTTCTACAAAGTAAAGGAATTGGCTACCTGAAAAAAATATATATATATAGACAGACGGAGTCTTGCTCTATTACCATGCTAGAGTGCAGTGGCACGATCTTGGCTTACTGCAACCTCCACCTTCTGGGTTCAAGCGATTCTTCTGCCTCAGCCTCCGGAGTAGCTAGGACTACAGGCATGCACCACCACGTCCAGCTAATTTTTGTATTTTTAGTAGAGACGGGGTTTCACCATGTTAGCCCACCTCAGCCTCCCAAAGTGCTGGGATTACAGCGTGAACCACTGTTCCCGGCCTGATAATATATTTAAACCTGAATTGCACAAGAAGCTGGGCCTTTCCCTTGATTTTCAAAGTTCCTCACACATCCTGTGTCTTCCTAGCTCTTTTATGATGTTCTAAAACTTTGTCGCTGCTTATAAAATGGAGGAGTGACTTAATGGTAATTTGTTCTGTGTGAGTTTGCATTATCTAATGCTTCTAATTCATAGAAAAGTTGATTATCCTGTGATTAGAGAACAGAGACTCAGGTGAGCAGTAATAGTTTTAAATACACACAGTTTTTTACGGCTAGAATATTGAAAATAATTTCTTTCCTCCCTTCAAGTTGGATAAATTTTGTACACATAAAAAATAAGTTTGAACTTGTGGGCTAAATTCATTTCTTAGCTCCTTAGAAATATTTGGCCTTTTCAAAGAAGAAAGCATTAATTACACTGTATTCCTCAGGAAGGTTATTTCCTTCATGTAAATTATGACTTTTGTGCTTCTGGTAGCTCTGTGATTTCTTCATGAATGTAATTAACTTAATTGCCTTCTCATTGCTTTATGCTAGGAAAATGGGAAAGTACTTTAAACTTTTGTAGATATTGACGTTTAGAACATGGTTAACTTGTTAACAAGGTACACATTTATTCTGATGCAAAAATCTACACAATGCATTGAGACACCATATTATGTTTTGACCAGATTTTGTCAGTGTACTATATATGAGTGAGAGGATTGAATAAGATGCAAAAAATCAAATATAATGGTGAATGATACAAATTTCTTTTCTGAGAGGAGCAGCTTTGCTTCATTTCTTTTCTTTCTTTCTTTTTTTTCTTTTTTTTTTGAGACGGAGTTTCATTCTTATTGACCAGGCTGGAGTGCAATGGCACAATCTTGACTTACCGCAACCTCTGCCTCCTGGGTTCAAGTGATTCTCCTGTCTCAGCCTCCCGAGTAGCTGGGATTACAGGCATGCGCCACCATGCCCGGATAATTTTGTATTTTTAGTAGAGATGGGATTTCTCCATGTTTGTCAGGCTGGTCTTGAACTCCCGACCTTAGGTGATCCGCTCACCTTGGCCTCCCAAAGTGCTGGGATTCATTACAGGTGTGAGCCACCGTGTCCAGCTGCTTCATTTCTTTAAAGTGAGATAAAACTGGTTGAAGATCTAGCTCAGGAGTTAGATAGGCCTGGGTTCAAGTGCTGCCTCTGTTAATTTGCAGATTTGGGTGAGTCAGTTTCTCTCAGGCTGTTTATTTGTAAAATCAGGATAATCAAAGTTCTCATTTCAGAAGTTCTGAAGGATTAGAGTAATGCTTATAAAATGATATATTTACATATTCAGTACTCAGTAAATGCTAGCTACAATTAAAAAAGTGTGTGTGTTTTAAATGACTAAGTTGGAATTGGCCTTTTTTGTGTGTGTGTGGTTTCCATCATTCAAACTTATTGATACTCATTAACGAATATAATTTTGTTGATTTTCTTTTGGTGCATTATAACACTTTTTGTTAGTGATTACACAATGTCGATCATTTATTTATTTATTGTGCTAAATACTGCAACCTCTGAATTGCAAATTTTTACATGGAATTTCTGGCAGTGATGGGTGGCCCCTGCTTTCTGAATACATAAAATTCAGTCCATGGTTTTCATATTCCTTTGTTATTCTACCTACTGCTTTAAAATACATTCAAATAAAAAGATGTAAGTTACTTGCAGTGAGTGAGTGCCCAAATGCAACAGCAAGGAGAGCTGAGAACATAATTAATCAATACTTTTGTGTTCAGAGAATAAATAGTCTGAAACCGTGGGACTGAAGCTTGCTCCTTAGGGACTTTCTCAAAGTATCCTTGGTGGACATAAGGTTACCCTCACTCAACAGAAGGACATATCTGCTGCAGGGGGAGGACACAGAATGATGATTTCATTTACCTAGGGTATTTTCCTTCTGTAAATGTCTGGAACAAGTTGTCACAGGACACTGTGATGTACAGTGCAGCCCTCCTATTAGAATAAATAAATTATGTGGTTGGACTGGAATGCTACAGACACACTATGACTGGAAGTAGAAGGAGAGAGAATGTTTATTTAAAATACAGCACACATAAATAATAAATAAAAGTTTAAAGCTTAATCAGCAACAGCAACTGGACCAGCCTCCCCTGTTCCATTCATAGTTCTTTTCACAAACACCTGTATCTTTTCCTAAGGATAAGAAGTGGCACAAGGAGACAAAAGGCTTTGGAGGGAAATAAAATACCTTGTTGTGAGTTTGTGCTTTTCTGAAACAAGAAGGCAAAGCATGTGGGCATTGAATGGCTGCAATAAAAGACTGCACAGTGACCACACACTGGCAAGCCTCAGGTTTCAGAGGAAACACTGGAGCCAGCAGAATGCCAAAGCCTTATTTCTCCCTTGAACCAGTTCAGTATTATGAACTGGTTGTGGTTCTCCCGCTTTACTTTTACTGTTGATAAATTTCTTAATAAGCTTTTTCCCTATCCCTTTTCCCTTTAATCCTATGTTAAAGGTGTCTTGGGTCTGGTCTTAAATCAATTTGGTTATGACACTAGGTCCCAGAAAAAAGCTGCTGTCTCATTAGCAGCTTGGTGTGTTTGAAATTCATGTTTGAACCGCACAAAGAACCTACACTACCAGTACAATTACTTCCCTGCATATAAAAAACAAAAAAAGGAGGCCAGGCGTGGTGGCTCATGTCTGTAATCCCAGCAATTTGGGAGGCCAAGACAGGTGGATAGCTTGAGATCAGGAGTTCGAGACCAGCCTGGCCAACATGGTGAAACCCTGTCTCTACTAAAATTAACCAGGCGTGGTGGCGGGCGCCTGTAGTCCCAGCTGCTTGGGAGGCTAAGGCAGGAGAATTGCTTGAACCTGGGAGGTGAAGGTTGCAGTGAGCCAAGATTGCACCACTGCACCCCAGTCTCGGTGACAGAGTGAGACTCCATGTCAAAAAAAAAAAACAAACATTGGGAAAAAGAAAACAAATCACACAGAACACCAAGGGGCTGCTGAACAATGCAGGAGGAATGTAAATACATTCTCTTTCCGGTCAGACATTTGGCCAGACAGCTGATTACAAAACATCGGATGACTTCAAGTTGAAGGTATGAAAACAAAAGGTTATACCTCAAAAAAGAAATGACTGTCCATTGAGGCAGAGTAGTGAAGGTCTTGAAGAAGCTGGGACACCCATAAAAGAAAGAAGAGCCTTCTGCTCAGGAAAGCCACTTCAGCTACACGTGGCTGAGGACGGAGGCTCTTTATGCTCCCTACATGATGAGCTAGGTGAGGTGTCCGACAACACCCAGATGTGTTAATGGACAACGTGGCCCAGGCCTTTTTAAAGATGTTTGATAAAGCTCATGTAGCAACTACCAGGGCTTCGCTACACAGATATCTGTGGTATTCATTGAGTAAAACCAGCAGATTTCACATAAGCAGATGTTTTTATTTGTTCCTAAAGTCTTAGAAAGTGATGTTATATTAACATATAATATGAATTCCCTGTTACTCGTTGGATGGTTTGCATTTGACCAGTGTGTTTTCATTTTTAGTAAAAGTAAAATTTTTTCTAGACATAATCCTGCTAATTGACGTTGCATACTATTTCATCTCACCCTACATACCACACATACCACTGATACATTGTATATACCACTGATAACATTCTTGGCCACTGTGAATATTATTTTTTTACATTGTTATTGGTCTCCAGTGTTGTAGGTAGGACTATGCAGGAATGGATCTTTTCTTTGAAACATGGTCTTGCTCTGTCCCCCAGGCTGGAGTGCAGTGGCACAATCTCAGCTCACTGCAGTCTCTACTCTCGGGTTCAAGCGATTCTTCTGCCTCAGTCTCCTGAGTAGCTGGGACTATAGGCATATGCCATCATGTTGGGGTAATTTCTATAGTTTTAGTAGAGACTGGGTTTCACCATGTTGGCCAGGCTGGTCTCGAACTCTTGACTTCAAGTGATCCACGTGCCTGGGCCTCCCGAAGTGCTCGAATTATAGACGCGAGCCACCACGTCTGGCCAGGAATGGTTCTAGAACCATTTCTTCCCATCTTAGAAAACACTGAATTCTCACTTGCCTTATTGAAATGGTTTGGAGACGTATAGCATCTAACAATACTACACTTCTATAGAGCGGACTTGGGATAACAGTAACTCCTAAGGCATCAGCTGAAGTTGACAAAGGTAAAAATATCTGCTGTTAAGATAAAGTTGAAAACTCTGTACTTCCTGTACTTTATTCAAAATGTTAGCCTTCTCTTAGCAAATTCTTCAATAAGCTTTCTTTTAGGTTTCAGCTGCTCAAGGCAAGGCAGATGAAAAACTAGGAGAGGTATGTGAATGTGAATATCTGTAAGTAAGTGGACACAGGAGGATGCTTTTAGTTGTTTTTTTAATTGTCAAATTTTATATACTATTCACATACAACATGTTTTTTTCTTGTTTGTTTGTTTGTTTGTTTTGAGACGGAGTCTCGCTCTGTCGCCCAGGCTGGAGTGCAATGGCACGATCGCGGCTCACTGCAAGCTCTGCCTCCCAGGTTCACACCATTCTCCTGCCTCAGCCTCCTGAGTAGCTGGGACTACAGGCGCCCGCCACCACACCGGGCTAATTTTTTGTATTTTTAGTAGAGATGGGTTTTCACCGTGTTAGCCAGGATGGTCTCGATCTCCTGACCTCGTGATCCGCCTGCCTCAGCCTCCCAAAGTGCTGGGATTACAGAAGTGAGCCACCGCGCCTGGCCCTACAACATGTTTTAAAATATGGATACATTGTGGAATGACTTGATCGATTTGACCAGTGTCTTCATTTTTTGATTGAACTAATTAACATATGTATTACCTCACTTATAATTTACTAATAATTATTATAGATATCATGTTGTAAAATAGATCTCTTAAACTTATTCTTCCTATCCAACTGAAATTTTGTATCCTTTAACCAAACATTTCCCCAAAACTGCACCCCCAACTCCCAGTCCCAGGTAACTACTATTCTACTCTCAAATTCTATGAGTTTAACTTTTTTAGATTCCACATATAGTTGAGATCATGCAGTATTTGTCATTCTGTATCTGGCTTATAACATAATGCTGTCCAGATTCATTCATCTTGTTGCAAATGATATAATTTCTTTATTTTTAAAGGCTGAATAGTATTCCCTTGTGTATCTTTGCCACATTTTCTGTTCATCTGTTGCTGAACACTTAGGTTGATTCCATATCTTGGCTATTGTGAATAATGCTGCAGTGAACATGGGGATGCAGATAACTCTGCCATACTGATTTCATTTCCTTTGGATACATACCCAGTTATCCAGTAGTGCGATTGCTAGATCATATGGCCGTTCTATTTATAATTTTTTGAAGAACCTTCATACTGTTTCCCGTAATGGCTATACTAATTTACATTCCTACCAGCAGTGTACAAGATTTCCTTTTTCTCTTTGTTCTTGACCTTTTTCAAGAACAAGTTTATTACATGGGAGTTTATTACATGCCTTAAGGTAGTCTTCTTTGGGTTAAATCTGCTTGGTGTTCCATAACCTTCTTTTACTTGGATATTGATATCTTTCTCCAGGTTTGAGACATTCTTTGTTATTATCCCATTGAAAAAACTTTCTGCAGCCTATCGCTCTCTCTGCCTCCTCTTTAAGGCCAATATAACTCTTAGATTTGCCCTTTTGAGGCTAGTTTCTAGATTCTGTAGGTGTGCTTCATTTTTTTTTTTCTTTAGTCTCTTTTGTGTCTTTTCAGATAGCCTGTCTTCAGGCTCACTAATTATTCTGCTTGATCTATTTTGCTAATAAAGGACCCTGATGCCAATTACATTTTTTAGCTCTAGAATTTCTGCATGATTCTTTTTAATTATTTCAATCTCTGTTAAATTTATCAGATAGAAGTATCAGTCCCTTCTCTGTGTTATTTTGAATTTCTTTGAATTTCCTCAACACGGCTATTTTGAATTCACTATCTGAAAGGTCACATGTCTCTGTTTTACCAGGATTGGTCCCTAGAGCTTTATTTAGTTCATTTGGTGAGGTCATGTTTCCCTGGATGCTGTTGATGCTCGTAGATGTTTTTCAGTATCTGGGCATTGAAGAGTTAGGTATTTATTGTAGTCTTCCCTGTCTGGGCTTGTTTGTGCCCATCCTTCTTGGAAGGCTTTTCAGGTGTTTGAAAGGATGTGGCTGTTGTCATCTAAGCTGTTTCTGCTTTAGGGGGCACCCCAAGCTCAGTGATGCTGTGGTTCTTATAGACTCATAGAGGTTTAATACCACCTTGACAATCTTGGACAAGATTCAGTAAAATTCTCTGGATCACCAGGCAGAGACTCCTGTTCTCTTCCCTTACTTTCTCCCAAACATAGAGTCCCTGTCTCTGTTCTGAGCCACATAAAGCTGGGGTTAGAGTGACCCCTGTGACCACCACCACTATAACTGAACCCCTGTGGCCACTACCACTATACTGCATGGGGTCAGACTTGAAGCCAGGAGAGCACTGGGTCTTGCCCAAGGCTTGCTGTAACTACTTCCTGGCTGCTGCCTATGTTCGCTCAAGGCCCTGGGGCTCTACAGATGGCACGTGGCTAAACCAGCCGGGCCTGTGCCCTTCCCTTCAGGGCGGCAAGGTCCCCCATGCCCTGGGTGGGGCCAGAAGTCAGGAACCAGAGTCAAAAACCTTAGAAGTCTACCTGGTAATCTCTTGTTTTGCAGCTGAGCTGGCACTCAGACCACACAATGCAGTCCTTCCTACTCTTCCCTCCGTTTTCCAAAAGGCAGAAGAGCCTCATCCCGTGGCCGCTGCCACGCCTTGCCACGGAGCACTGCCAGACTCCTGCTGATGTTCCCTTAAGGCCCAGGGTCTCTTAAGTCAGCCTGTGGTGAATGCTGCCGGGCCTGGGACTCACCCTTCAGGGAAATGGGTTCCCCTCTGGCTTGGGCAGGTCCAGAAATGCCATCCAAGAGTCAGAGTCTGGAACCAGGGACCCCAAGAGCTCGCTTGGTGCTCTACCCTCCTGTGGCAGTGTTGGTACATAAGGTGCAGGACAAAGTCCCCTTTACTTTTCCCTCTGCTTTTCTCAAGCAGCTTTTTTGCCCTGTACCCATCACAGCTGGTAATATGCTGGGCCTTGCCTGAAGTCGGCAAGTCTCAGTGGCTCACCCAAGGCCCTCAATGGAGTACCTGGGTATCTCTGCTGGTTATTCAGGGTCTAAAGTCTCTTCACTTAGCAGGTGATGAATGCTGCCAGGACTGGGTCCTTTCCTTCAAGGCAGCGGGTTCCCTTGTGGCCCAAGATGTGTCTAGAAGTGTAATCTGGGAACTAGGGCCTGGAACAGGGGCCTCTTGACTCTGACTGGTGACTCTGACTGGTGCCCTTTCCTGCTGTGGCTGAGCTGGTATCCAAGATGCAAGATAACGTCCTCCCCGCTTTTTCCTCTCCTAAAGTGGAAGAAGGGGGTCTCTTTTGGACTTGCAAGCTGTGCAACCTGGAACTAGGGGAGGGGTGATGCCAGCACTCCCTTGGCTGCCCCAGTTTGTGTCTTAGTGTGTTGCTTGTCCCCCTAGTCCACTGTCTCTGGGCCTAGTTCAGCCCTAGGACTCACCTAGAAGTTGCAGTCCTTGTGGCCTAGATAGACTGCCTTTCAAGTTTACTTAGACACCAAAAGCACTTTGGCCTTAGGTTTGTGGGCACTGGGATTGCGATTTCCCTCTGGCTAGGGCTGGTTTAAGTGCTCCCTCTGTGGGCAGGGGTCAGCTGAGTTTGGTCTGGTTTTCTTTTCTGCCCTAACAGGACAGCATTGAGTTCAGTGCCCCACAATTGTTGTGTTCTCCCCCAGTGTCCAGAGATACTCTCCACGCCATGCCGCTGCTGCTCTCAGGGTGGGGGAAGGGTGGTGCTGGCAATTCAGGAGTGTTGTTTTTGTTGTGTTTTTTGTTTTTTTTTTGAAATGGGGTCTCGCTCTGTCATCCAGGCTGGAGTGCAGTGGTGCGATCTTGGCTCACTGCAACCTCCGCCTCCCAGGTTCAAGTGATTCTCCGGCTTCAGCCTCCCAAGTAGCTGGGACAACAGGCATGTGCCACCACACCTGGCTAATTTTTTGTATTTTTAGTAGAGACGGGGTTTCACTGTGTTAGCCAGGAAGGTCTCAATCTCCTGACCTCGTGATCTACCCGCCTTAGCCTCCCAAAGTGCTGGTATTACAGGTGTAAGCTACTGTGCCTGGCCAGGACTGTTTTTTCTGTCTCTTCAGTGCCTATTTCAGTGATATGAAGCTAAAACCAGGTACTGTGAGTGCTTACCTGACTTTTGGTTCTCACAAAGGTGTTTTTTTTTCTTTGTAGATCGTAGTTAACTTGGTGTCCTTGTGGTGGGGTGGGGAGATAGATGGAGCTTTCTATTCTGCCATCTTGCTCTGCCTCTCCCATCTTTCATCCTTTTTTTTTTTTTTTTTTTTTTTAAGAGATGGAGTTTCACTCTGTCTCCCAGCCTAGAGTACAGTGGTGCGATCTCACTGCAACCTCTGCCTCCCTGTCTCAAGTAATTCTCCTGTCTCAGCCTCCTGAGTAGCTGGGATTATAGGCACACTACCACACCCAGCTAATTTTTTGCATTTTTAGTAGGGACAGGATTTCACCATGTTGCCCATGCTCGTCTCGAACTCCTGAGCCCAGGCGATCCACCTGCCTAGGCCTCCCAAAGTGTCGGGATTACAGGCATGAGCCACTGTGCCCAGCCTTCCATCTTTTTACTAGTAGCCATTCTAACAGGCGTGAGGTGATAGCTCATTGTGGTCTTAATTTGTGTTTCTCTGATTAATGATGTTGAGCATTTTTCATATATCTGTTGGCTGTTTGTTGTCTTGACAGATGTCTGTTCAGGTATTTTGCCCGTGTTTAAATTGGGTTGTTTTCTTGCTGTTGAGTTGAGTTCCTTATGTGTTTTGGATTTAACCTCTCACTAGATGTATGATTAGCAGATATTTCCCCCATTCCATAGGTTGTCTCTTTGCTCTTATCGTTTCCTTGGCTGTGCAGAAGCTTTTTAGTTCAGTATAAGTTCATAGTAAGGGTGCTTTTAGACACAGGCACAGTAACAGGAGTTATGTCTGACAATCAAGAGTAGAAAAATTGGCCAGGCCTATAGTTCCAGCTACTTGAGAAGATTACTTGAGACCAGGAGTTTGAGTCTAGCCTGGGCAACAGAACAAGACTCCTGTTTTTTTTGTTTATTGTTATTTTTAGAGATGGGATCTCATTCTGTCTCCTGGGCTAGAGTGCAGTGGTGCAATCATAGCTCACTGTAGCCTTGACCTCCTGGGCTCAAGCAATCCTCCTGCCTCAGCCTCCTGAGCAGCTGGGACTACAGGCATGCCACTACCATGCCTGGCTGAGATCTTGTGTTTTAGGTTTTTTTTTTTTTTTTTTTTTTTGAGGCAGGTTCTCACTCTGCCACCCAGGCTGGAGTGTAGTGGTGCGATCACAGCTCACTGTAGCCTCGAACTCCCAGGCTCAGGTGATCCTCTGGAGTAGCTGGGACTACAGGAATGTGGCATCACACCTGGTGGTGGCGAAACATGGAGAAGCCCTAATTTTTTTTTGTATATTTTATAGACACGGGGTATCGCCGTGTTGCCCAGGTTGTCTTTCTCTTGAAAAAAAAAAAAAAGCCAGAATGAAAGTGAATGGTACAGCCTTCAAATTGAGTGTTTTATGTTTTATTATGACAATTTTGAAGAAGGAAAAATGTTTATTTCAAAGAGCCTAAAACCAAACTAAAGCAATAAGTTGTGATTTTTAAAAAATTGACAGGTTGACTTATTTTGAAAAACAATTCTACGGAGATGTAGTTCGCATATTATACAGTTCACCCATGTAAAGTGTACAGGCTGACGACTCCTCTCCTCTCCCCTCCCCTTCCCCTCCTTCTCCTCCCTTCCCTCCCCCTCCTTCCCCTCCCTTCCCTCCCCCTCCTTCCCCTCCTCTCCCCTTCCCTCTCCTCTCCTTTTCTCTTTTTGAGACAGAGTCTCACTCTCTTGCCCAAGCTGGAGTACAGTGGTGCCATCATGGCTCACTGCAGTCTCGACTTCCCAGGCTCAAGCAGTGCTCCACCTCAGCCTCCCAAGAAGCTGGAACTACAGGCATGAGCCACCACACCTGGCTAATTTTTAAATTTTTTATAGAGACAGAGTCTTACTATGTTGCCCAGGCTAGTCTCGAACTCCTGGGCTCAAGTGATCTCCCACCTTGGCTTCCCAAAGTGCTGGGGTTACAGGTGTGAGCCACTGCACCCAGCAGACAGGCTGATTTTCAAGATAGAAAACTTTGGTTTGTTTTAATGCAGTTCCATGGAACTCTGAATTAAGCAATTTTTGTTTTTGTTTTTGTTTTTGTTTTTTTTGAGACGGATTTTCGCTCTTGTTGCCTAGGCTGGAGTGCAATGGTGCGATCTCGGCTCATGGCAACCTCTGGCTCCCAGGTTCAAGTGATTGTCCAGCCTTGCCTCCCGAGTAGCTGGGATTACAGGCGCCTACCACCACACCTAGCTAATTTTTGTATTTTTAGTAGAGAGGGAGTTTCACCATGTTGCCAGGCTGGTCTTGAACTCCTGACCTCAGATGACCCACCTGCCTCAGCTTCCTAAAGTGCTGAGATTACAGGTGTGAGCCACTGTGCATGGCCTAAGCAATGATTTTTGACAAGAATTTTCTCCTTTCAAAAGTGCTTAAGTGTGGCAAAGTGAGACCTGAGGTAAAGATAAAGGATGGGTGGGCATTTCTTCAGAATTCAGCAAAAAGATTTGCCAGCCTTTAAGTAGACATGCCGTTCCAAATTTGTAATAATGTAAATGCTTTCTACCAAATTGTGTAACAAATAGATTTGAAATGGTGATTGATATTAATATATATGTTTGACTTATTAGAATATCATTCACCAACACTTAGCAAAATTGAGATAGAAGAACAAGGGTCGTTGATGAGTAAGTTCCATGCAGACATGTACCTTCCTGTAACATTTACCAGATGAAGACTTTTGGGTGTGTGCCAAAAGTGATGAATTAGCCATGAAAGAATGTGAGACAGAGCCGGGCACGGTGGCTCACACCTGTAATCCCAGCACTTTGGGAGGCTGAGGTGGGCGGATCACGAGGTCAGGCGATCGAGACCATCCTGGCTAACACGGGGAAACCCCCTCTCTACTAAAAGTACAAAAAATTAGCCGGGCGTGGTGGTGGGCACCTGTAGTCCCAGCTACTCAGGAGGCTGAGGCAGGAGAATGGCGTGAACCCGGGAGGCGAAACTTTCAGTGAGCCGAGATTGCACCACTGCACTCCAGCCTGGGCCACAGAGTGAGACTCATCTCGGAAAAAAAAAAAGGATGTGAGACGAAGTGTGAAGGTAGTTCAAAGGTCCTTAAAGAGACAGAAAAGCTCACCCTTGCCTTCGTAAGATTTGCTAGAGAAAGAAGTAGGTGCCTATTGAAGTATTTAGAGAAATCTCAGTTTGGCTAGTCCTTACAAGAAAGAAATCCTTTGAAAGGAATACAATATTCATAATGTGACTGTTTTAAAATAAATTTTTATATGTCTAATATTTGTAAGAAGTCCTTATTGAGGTTTTCCTCTCTTCATCTAATTTTGCCATTTCTGTGGTATAAAATAGGTTTTTAGGAAATTTGACTTTGATTTACTCTTGGACCATTGCTTAGGAATGATTAGGTTGCAAATTGGGGATTGTCTGAAAGACAATGGCTTTTTATTTGGGTGAGGACTGAAGAACACATCTCATGATAGGATTATTGAATAAAATCTGTTGTTTCTGTGAATGCTGAAAATGGCAGTTGGAAAACATATTTATTGCATTTCATCAATGGGCCTCTGTGCATTGGCTGTTTTGGAACTGAATTTACACATTTCAAATGGTCATATAAGCAGTCATTTTGTGGAAGGAAGCATAATTCAAGACTGGGAGTTGGGCTATACTGTGAGTTATGAAGAAGACACACACTATTTCCAAGGGCCTAAAATTTCTTTGTTAAACACAGATTCAAAATAATTGTAAGGACCTTCTACCTATAGAACAAATTTTCAAGAAAAGTCCAAAGACTGGAATTTTATTTAAAATGCATTTGTTTGCAGCTAATTTAAATGTTAGTTTGGACTGGGTGCTGTGACTCACACTTCTGTGAGCACTTTGTGAGGCCAAGGTGGGCAGATTGTTTAAGTCCAGGAGTTCGAGTCCAGCCTGGGCAACTGGAGAAACCCCCGTCTCTACTAAAAATTCAAAAAGTTAGCCCAGCATGTAGTCCCAGCTACTCGGGAGACTGAGGTGGGAGAATCACCTGAGCCTAGAAGGTCAGGGCTGTAGTGAGCCAGAGATCAGGCCACTGCACTCCAGCCTGGCCAACTGCAGTGAGACCTTGTCTCAAAAAATAAAAATAAAGTGTTACTTTGTTTTGTGGACCAAGGGAAACCTGCCTGTGGGCTAGGTCGAATGGCCTAGACAAGATAAGGTAGAAAAAGTAATATCTTTTTTTTCTCACTCATTACAAGGTTCATGGCTGGTGCACTGCTAGAGTCTGAGTGTTTGTGTCACCCCACCTGCCCCTCCCCACCCCACCCCAGTATTTTTATGTTGGAACCTGAAGCCCAATGTAATAGTAACTAAGAGGTGAAAGCTTCAGTATGCTGAATACAGGGGTTATGTCTAATGGCAGTACACAGGGTCGGGGGTACTTAGCAAGGCCTATTTGTTCAGATTCTTTTCTGTGTCCCTGTGTCTACAGAGATAAAGACATTCCTTTCCTCCAGGTATAGGAACGGTTCCTGAAATGAGGCTATTAAGACCTATTCAGGGAAAGGTCAGTTAGGTTTTATGGTCTGCTTCAGGGGAGAAGAGGCAAGGGAACAGGGAACAAACTTCCTGCTTCTGCTGTTTCCTCAAGTGCCAACGGGCCATATTTTGGAGTAGCATGTCCTGAGCCCTATCAACAGCGTGGGCATGATTCTGAGGAGAAACAGGACATCAATACCCATTCTACAAGCTTAAAGCCTAGTGTTAATGCCTAGAGCACGTAGAGACAACAAAGACCTGCAGTGGGGACATTGAGGAATAGCGCATACAGGAAATGATGTTGATCTCGTTCCTGGAGCACAGGTAGGATTTAGCAGTGGTGCAATGAGGGGCATGCATCCTGCCCAGAGCCGGAAGCACAATATGGTTATTGTGAGCAGCAGACAGTTCAGTGTGTTAGCAGCCTTGGGCTGTGGAAAAGTTCCAGGTAACAAAAGGATAAGGCAAAGCTGCGCCTTTATTTTGTTTGAGTCCCTATATACACTCAAACCCCCCCAAAAATAAATCATACAGGTTAAAGGAAACTATGAAAATACAAAGCTGTGAGAAAGCTGCTTTAAGGCATGTCTCCTAGCTCATCCAGACCGTTGATTCCTTTGAGAAAACTTTTCTGTCTAGTGGAGCTGCCACTGTTCTATAGGTAGTCACTCATTTTATCTGGGGAGTCATTGGGCTGAAAATAAAACCCTTGCTTGTACTCCTTACCTTAAAAAGGATATTGGCTTACGATTGGACAAATTTAAATCTTTGGTCCCTTAAATTTTGTTATTCCTTCACTGGACTTTCATGTTTTAGAACCACTTTTACATTTCTCAGTGAGTAGTTTATGGGGTGTGGTTGGTTTACTCAAATAGAGGCTGTTAAAGTTATTCTTTTAACCTTTAACCTTTCCAGAGTTAAAGTTTATTGTCATTCTTTTTAACCATTAGATTCCCAACTTAAGGTGACACAGTTATAATATTTACAGTATCATATTGTATTGAATGAGATGGCCCATTTGTAATATATGAGATAACCTGATACAACTCAGAATTAAATGTACAACTGAAAGGTTTAGCATTCTAGTCTTGAGCCATCCAAATTTGCTCAGTGACACAGGTCAAATCACTTATGCTGAATGACTTGCTTTGTTATTTGCCTAAATAGAGAAGTGTAACTTGGTTAAATACTTGATAGGGCAAGGTCTGAAACATACAAACAGTTTGTACACCATGTCTGATTTGTTCACTTGAGCCCTTAGCATCTCGTACAGTGCTTCACACATAGCAAGCACTCAAATATTTGTTGGTTGAAATAAATGTAAGAGAGAAGTACACCTGTTTTTCCTGTGGTCATTATTAGAGGCAGAAGGTGTATATTTTCACTGTTTGTTTTTGTGTCTGTGTTGGGGAAGGAACAGACCCTAAAACCTTTACCCATTACAGAGGGAAAGAATATTGGTACAAGACAAAGAACTGTTCAGCAAAAATAGATTTGAATGTCTGATCTGTCCCCAAATCTTCAGATGCTGCAGATGTTAACCATGGCCTCTTGGATGCCCTCACTTGCTCATTCACTCACTTTGATTGATTCATAAGATGAGCTTGAGTTCATGCTAGCAAGTAAGCCATGATCTTAAGAGGGAAAATGACTGGAAGCAGGTCACAGTGCAATATGGTGTTAGAGGTATTAGGATGGATGGATGTAGAAAGTACAGTGAGAGTACAAAGAAGGGAAGGGAGCCATCATTTTTGTCTGAGCAAATGGAGCGGAGTCATATGGACTCATAGAAAAAGGGGTGCTTGCCTGGGCAAGGTAGTTCACGCCTGTAATCCTTGCACTTTGGGAGGCTGAGGCGAGTGGATCACCTGAGGTCAGGAGTTTGAGAGCAGCCTGACCAACATGGTGAAGCCCTATCTCTACTAAAAATACAAAATTAGCCAGGCGTGGTGGCACGTGCCTGTAATCCCAGCTACTTGGGAGGCTAAGGCAGGAGAATCGCTTAAACCCAGGAAGCAAAGGTTACAGTGAGCTGAGATCGCGCCACAGCACTCCAGCCTCGGCAACAAATAGTGAAACTCCATCACAAAAAAAAAAAACGAAAAAGGGGTGATTGAGCTTGGACTTGAGGTAGGAATGTGTGTTAAGCAGGGGGAAGGAAAGAAGATAGAAGGGAAGCAGTCTGGTAACACGGGAGCAGCCTCATCACTTCCTGTAGGCTGCAGTATAGGAGAGGATGTGTGGGAGGGAGGGCAAGGTAAAACTGGGGAAAACCGGAAACCATGAGACAGCTCCTGAGACAGATTAGACTGTTTCTAAAGTGTGGTTAGAACATGAATACATTAAATAATATGTTAAATAAAACCTTTGTTCCACTAAGTGAACTAAATGTTTTATTTTTATGTAACTTAATCATCTTCATAATGCTCTTGGAGAGAGAGACAGTATTAACATTTATAGACTGAGAAACTGAGATAGATAAATCAAAGTCAGGTAATTACACTAGATGTGGTTCCTATATATTATTTTTTAATTTCAAAAACCATCTCAAATATACAGAAAAATTTTTTCCTAATTGATTTAATAGTAAGTTACCCACTTGAAGCCCCATCATTTCTGTATATTTAGTGCCTTTTTTTTTTGTCTTAACAAACAAGGACATGCACCTACATAGCTATAATACAGCTATCACAATCAGGAAGTTAATCTTGATCTATTATTACCATGTAATCCCCAGATCCCATTTAAGTTTCACCAGTTGCACCAATAATGCCCTTCATGGCAAAAGGATTAATTTCAGGATTATCCATTGCTTTTAGTATCCTGTCTATTTAGGTTCCTATAGCCTGGGACAGATCCTTAGTCTTTCCTTGACTTTTATGACCCAGAGGTGAAAGGCCACATGTTTTGTAGAATGTTCTTAAACTTGGGTTTATCTGAGGTTTCCTCGTGATTGAATTCAGGTTGGACACCTTTGATGGGACTGTCATAGAACTGATGCTGTGTTCTAATTGCATCTTATCAGGTGACTTATGATTTCTGTTTGTGCCATTATTGATGCTGTTACTTTGATCACTTGATTAAGGTCGTGTCTGCCTGGCTTCTCCAGTGTGAAATTTCTTTTCTTCTTTGTAATATTTTGTGGGGAAGTACTCTAAAACTATGTAACTATTTCATTTCTTTTCTTTTGAGACAGGGTCTGGCTGTGTTGCCCAGCCTAAAGTATAGTGGTGCAGTCACACCTTACTTCCTGCCTTGACCTCCTGGGCTCAAGGGATCTTCTTACTTTAGTCTCCCAAGTAGCTGGTTCCACAGGCATGCACCACTCTGCCCAGCTAATTTATTTATATTTATTTATTTATTTATTTTATTTTATTTTTTTGAGACAGAGTCTTGCTCTGTCACCGAGGCTGGAGTGCAATGGCGTGATCTCAGCTCACTGCAACCTCTGTCTCCCTGGTTCAAGCCATTCTTCTGCCTCAGCAGAATGTAGCTGGGATTACAGGCACGTGCTACCATGCCTGGCTAATTTTTGTATTTTAGTAGTGACAGGGTTTCACCATATCGGCCAGGCTGGTCTCGAACTCCTGACTTTGTGATCCGCCTGCGTCAGCCTCCCAAACTGCTGGGATTACAGGCATGAGCCACTGCACCTGGCCTATTTTTATTTTTTAAATTTTTGTAGAGACAGGGTTTTGCCATGTTGCCCAGGCTGGTCTTGAACTCTCGGATTTAGGAGATCCTTCTGCCTCAGCCTTCCAAAGTGCTGGGATTACAGATATGAGCCACCACACCAGGCCAACTGTTTTTCTTATCACACTTTAAGTTTATTCACTTGTATCAGTGTATACTCACCATTTCCTAAAAATTGTAATCTTTTACTCCCCTTTCAAGCTGGCTTCTGTTCTCTTTTAACAAGTTATTATAATTCTTTGAGCATGTCTAGCTGACACAAAATGTTCTAGGCTCATCTTATTCTTCCCTACCCTGGTACTAGAATCAGCCATTTCTCCAAGAGCCCTGGTTTCTTAGTGGAAAGGGACGTATACAAACCAAGATCTGGCTGCTAAGTGTAATCAAAGGTTGTTTCTCCTTTCAGGCTTTCTTGGTGAGCAAAGGTAGGGAATATATTCATATACACGTACACATTTACATGTTGTCTCTCTCTCTAAAAGTCATGAATTGTTCCTACTGACGTATCCACTTCTAATCTTACCACAGGATTCATTCCAGTTTTCTCCCTTGCCCCATTTGTAACTTCTTTTCCTGAAGATGAGAAACCTGGTTCCTTTATCCCTAAGTTACTTACTTAGTCAATTCTGCTCTGTGTAACCAGTCTCCCATTGCTGCTGCTCCCTCCCTCTGTGCAGATGTCCTACACACTTGGGCCCTGCCTGACATCCTGTGCTGCAGTGACCCCCACATGGACACACCCTCCTCACTTGGCATGCACTTGGTTCTCTTTTTAAGTGTGACACGTCTACAAGGACTGGACTTCTCTTATAATTTGGGTGAAGCTTTGCAAAGAGCAAAAGTTCTTATTGAGGTCTTGCCTATCTCCCTTAACCTTAAATTGCATTTTTTTGGTCAGTCCTTCTATCTAATTAACTTTCTTTTTGTTTGTTTTGTCCTTAACTACAGTAGTGATGAATATATTTACCGGTGGGTGTTGATTCTCGTATCAATGGGTATGTACATTATTATTAGACAGCTTGTGATATGTTACATAAATGTTATATGTAGTACTTTTTAAGGTGTAAGTAGTAAAGCTATATGTTTCTACATCAACATAAAATGCAAAGGTGTTAGACACTGCTTAAAAGTCCCATGTGTCTGCCTGTGATCCTCATGATTATGGATTGCATAGAGTCTGTAATCATATCAGAATACCCAATATAACTAGACTATCACAAAACTTATGATTCTCTGATTTTAAAATTATATCGAAGAGCTCACCAGTAGTGATTTAGTTTCTTTTGTGTTTGTTATTCCTTAGAAGGATCTTTTTTTTCTTTAAAAAATGCATGAGGTTTGAAAGTTACTACTTAAGGCCAGGTGTGATGTCTCACACCTGTAATCCCAGGAGGGATTCGGAAGGCCAAGATGGGTAGATCACCCAAGGTCAGGAGTTCGAGACCAGCCTGGCCAACATGGCAAAACCCTGTCTTTACTAAAAACACAAAAAATTAGCCGTTGTAGTGGCGGTGCTGAGATCACTCCATTGCACTACAGCCTGGGCACCAAAAGCGAAATTCCATCTCAAAAAAAAAAAAGAAAGTTACTACTTAAGATCATGCTGATATTCTAAAGATAACAATAACAGAGTTTCTTACCTGCCCAAGCTATGTTCCCATGGATATCCTTCTTCAAAAACAAGTCACTTTGTTGGAAAATAGAACTTCCTGAGTGTTTTTTATTCTATGCGCTTACCCTAATTTATAGCAAGCTACGTAAATGTGGGCACTCTGGGAACAATTGTTTAATTACTCCCAAGGTTCTGACTAATTAAAAAGCATGCTGACTTTAGAGTTCTTTTTCTTCTTTACATTTCCTTTTGTTAAGTCCATTCTACTGAAGTAACTCTTCTGGGAAGCCATCCTGTTTCACTATTATTTTTCAGTGATCTGGGAAACAGTTGTATAGGAAAAAGATTTATGTCTTTGCCTGTGATCGATAGAAATTTTTGTGGAATTCTCATTGCTAGTAAGTACCAGACAGAATTCAGATATCATCTCTCATTCATAATGAATCTAGAGGTCAGTGTTGCAGCCATAAGTGGGCAGATAAATGTTCTTCCAAAAGCAAGTTAATGCATTCATTTGTCTACAAATGAATTATTGATAGACAATATTTAAATATTGGTAGACAAGTAGGAAACTACTGAAGAAGTTATTAATCTGAGTGTAGGTAGATCAATAATCTGAGTGTAGGTAATCTGAGTGTAGGTAAATGCAGTTACACTGCATGCAAAGTAATACAACTGATTGAATTGGTTAGATTTACACAAAAAGTAAAGCTGCAGTGATCACATGGTAGGCGAATGATTTTATTTGAGCATTCTCCTTGCTTTGAATTCTAGTCTACTATTGTCCTTTGAACCATATGACTCTTAATAGCCAAGAGTGTATTATGGTAAAGAATGAGCGGGGTGCAGTGGCTCACGTCTGTAATCCCATCACTTTGGGAGGCTGAAGCAGGAGGATTGTGTGAGTGAGCCCAGGAGTTCAAGACCAGCCTGGGCAACATACAGATACCCTGTCTCTTCAAGTAATTAAAAAATTAGCTGGGCATGGTGGTACATGCCTGTAGTTCCAGCTACTCATCAGGCTGAGGTGGGAGATCGCTTGAGCCCAGCAGGTCGAGGCTGCAGTGAGCAGTGATTTTGCCACTTCACTCCAGCCTGGGCAACAGAGCGAGATTCTGTCTCAAAAAATAAGAATGCACTAGATACACAATTTTATTGAACTTTTTCTATTATGGAAAATTTCAAACTTATGCAAAGTAAAGACTGGTATGACCTCCATTTACCCATCATCCAGCTTTGATAATTATTAACACATCCAAATAATTTTATGTTATAAAGATTTATAAAATTTAGAATAAATATATATATATTATAATAATAATTATTTTTTTAATGTAGAGCTTCACTCTGTTGCACAGAGTGGCCATCTTGGCTCACTTCTAACTCCACCTCCCAGGTTTAAGCAATGCTTGTGTCTCAGCCTCCTGAGGAGCTGGGATCACAGGTATGCACCACCATGCCTGGCTAATTTTTGTATTTTTAGTAGAGATGGGGTTTTGCCATGTTGGCCAGACTGGCGTCGAACTCCTGGCCTCAAGTGATCCACCCGCCTCAGCATCCCAAAGTGCTGGAATTACAGGTGTGAGCCACTGCTCCTGGCCTAGGATCTCTTATTTATCATTAGTCCTGGATAAGTACTCCAGTTTGGCTGATAAATTGTGTGCTCATCCTACCAAGAAGCAAACTGGTGTTCAGACAGACAATTAACTTGCCCAACTTGCTTAGAAGAAGCCTAACCTGGGTTCGTTGTTTCAGGCTTTCAAAAACTTTTTTCTGTAATTATTACCATACTTTATTTTTTAGATATTCATTGATCTCATTCTTTAGACTGAGGAGGGCAGGCTTACACCTGTTGTATTTACTAATCCACACCCAGTACCTAGCTGAACAACAGATGTATAGAGTTCATTAAATATTTGTTGAATGAATGGATCAAAACTATTTTATATTAGGAGTCTGATTTGCATCTAAAAACATTTTAGGTGGCATTGTTTATTTCCTTCCCATCAAGAATAATTCTGTGGTTTTCCTTTAAGTGGACTCTTGCCACCAGGGAAATATTGTGGACTCCATCTCTGTGAGTGTTTAGCTGTTAATAAAAAGCCCCAACTGAAGATAAGATGTGAAATGATAAAAAAATGGTTGGTTTCCTAACCTGGTAGCCAGTTATTAAACTCCTAACAGCATTGAGGAGAAATAGGCACATTGATAACGAGACATAAGAGACAAGTTCTCTGTGTTTCAGGAGCAGAGCAATGTTCTTTTCTCTAACAGTCACACTGAATGAGTAATATGGGAGTGACTTGAAGGAATGAGCATTTGTACTGCATGCGAGGGTTTTTGCTTTTTCTAGTGCCTTCATTAAGGGATTAGCCTTTTGTTCTTTGAAATGCAAAATCTCAGTTGCCCAAAAAGCAGAGTGGAAATGATTAGGCAGCATCCTCTCTTCCTTAAGAGAAGTGATCTTTCTTCCATCACTTAAGACGTTTTCCTATAGTTGAGGATTTTATAGCAAAGATAATTTTTTAAACCATGTTACTGGTTAAAAACATTTTTTTTTGTTGGTCTTAATTTCATAAGCATATAAGGTTAGGGCCAATTACTAGTCTTTTCTAAACTTTTATTTTTAAAAAACCACTAGTGCTTTAAAATACTGTCAGTGTGATAGGTCCCAGCTGCTGATTCCTTCCTATCAAATGATTGTTTTAAGTTTTGATTCCTGTTTTCCTTTGACTGTAGTAGTTTTGTTTTACTTTTAAAAATTAAATTCAACAGGATCATAAAGCATGCTTTTGACCAAATATTTTGCTGTTATCTTAAATTGACTGCAGTATAATTTAGAGTCTCAGAACATTTTCTTTTAAATGGTTGCCTTTTTCCATCCTCAGTGTTCTTGTTCTGGCAGTGTATCTTGTGATTTTTAAATTTTTCTTCCTTTCTGGGTGAAGTGTGACAGAATTTTAAAGTCTTTTTTGAAACATCTGGTGATCTAAATACAGTTTAGGGGAGCTTTGACCTACTTAGAATGGTTCTTTGTGCCAGAGAGCATGTTTATTCCCAAGGTAACTCTGCTACAGAATTGCCCATGTGAATGCATTGAGACTTGCAACTTGCCAGATCTTTTATTATACAAACACAATGAAGCAGCAGGCAGCCAAAAAGAAATGAGGAAAATTGCATTGTTCTTGTACTTCCTTGAATTAAGAAGTTTATTCATCTTGGTATTTTCTACAGATTTCTTTGACAATAATATTGTGAATGAGGATTTAGCAGCAGCAGTTGATTGCATATGTGTTCATTGTCAGTATGTTTGCTCTGTTGAAACACCTTTATGCATTTTGTTCAGTAGGAGATCATACTTACACATAAAATTTTTTATTTATCTTTAGAGCTTTTTTAGACATGGCTATATCATGAAGTATAGTAGTATATTCGTTTTAGACAGTTTATTTTAAAATATCAGGATAATTGTATTTAAACGTATAGTATAGATTTTGAAATATTTACATTTATTAATATTCCATTTCTGTGATAGCAGAATATCTATGCCATTTCTTTTGTCTCTTCAAGGTTGGATCATTTGCCATAGACTTCCCTAATCAGCTCAGTATTTTAACATACAAAGGTATTTACCCAGAAACTAGAAAATAGAGTCCCTTAAGATAATAAACAAGACATATTCTTTGCAGTTTTTGTGAAGACTCAAATTTGAGAGTGTGTAATTTTTGTTAAAATTAGACTTTTTGTGAAATAGAGGTGTTTTTATGTACTTTTGGCCTCTAGGAGGCAGCATGATCTAGTCTAAGATTTCTGTATCCTGAATCAGGAAACTTAGTCCTCTGTCATTTTAAGAACTTTTGTGTATGAAAATATTTGCCTTCTGAATCATAAAGTTTTGCTATAAATGAATTAAATAATAGCGGATCGTCACAGAGCCCTAGACTAGACTTTGTGATCCTGTTATTCTCTTTGTGAATACTTAAAAAGCAAAAGGAATTATTGTGATTGCTGTAGCAGTAGAATAACAATAGAAAAAGTAATCATTTCAATGGATGAGTGCATTTTCAGTTTGCAGACTGCTAGTCTCCATCCAGCCTTCTCAGTTGTGTAAAACCCTGCAAGCATTACTGTCATTAACAGCTGAGGATATCTTTTTCTAGCTGATGTTTTTGCTAAAATAATGTGTCAAGTGTTTATTTAAAGATAACATCAGTAAAATCTTAGCAAATGTTATAGCTCTCCTATAGTTATTACTAAAAGCTATCTAAAATTGCTTGAAATTCAGGAGATACATTGTGCCCATTTTTTCACTGTAAGAGTGTATACTTTTCGTATGTGATTAGAATGTACCCATGTGACCATTGCCATAGTTTGTGGCTTCAGGGGAATAGAGACTAGGCATGTATTGTAAGGGGACAGTGGATGAATAGTTATCCTTTAGTCGATCTATTTTTCTTTACTTCTTTCTGTTTTCGTAGCACCTGGCTAATTTCTATTTAGTGGCTCACATGAGACTACTGTAGTAAAAGGATACTGCCCCTTGGTTGTTGGAATTGCCAGCTTTGGGAGAATTTATTCTGCTCAAAACTTTAGGTTCAGAAGGCAAAGTAACTTGTGAGAGGATTTACCTGTAATCTTATTAATGAGATTGATGCTGCCAAATATTATCATTAATTTAATTTTGGATCTATTTTGATCAAAATGTTATAAAGTTCAGGTCATGCTCTCATGCCCTAGAATGTACTTAATCTAGAAATATTTGACCAAAGTAGTCAAAAGCTGTACTGAAAGAATTGATAAATGTTTAGAAAAATTAGAGCTGCCGTATATTTCTAAATAATTCCAGTAGATCCTCGTCCACAAAAAGATGCAGTCCTTTTTAAAGGAACAAATAACCTGCCATTTTCTTGTTTGAGTGATCTGAGACTTCCATCTCCTCTTTTGTATTTGAGACATAAATGTCTTCAGTCAGCTAATGAGCTGGGCTTCTTTTGCTTTTTCTGTAAACACTTATTTGAATGTGCATTGTTTCTGCATTGACAGGATGATATTTGGGACAAAATGAGAATGGGAGAACAGGAACTGGTGTATCCTGTTCTAAGCTCTGTAATGAGCAGGAGTGGACTTGATGAAGGGATTGAATTATTTGAAAACCTCTAGATTTTACAAAGCAGAATAAGGCTTCTATCCTGAATTTTGTACTTATCTCTACATTATGTCATTAGAAAGTTTCTTATAAGCAACAGTAAAGTTTTAAGTATTCCATTTTAACATTGTTTATAGTTTTTTTTTTTTTTTTAACTAGAAATCAGAGATACACATGTGAGACATTTTCTATTTTAGCCAAAGTGTGCCTTGGCTTGTTTTTGTCTGTTAACTTCGTTCAGGACTGTAACACTTGAAATAATAATGCCTAAAGATGTCATGATCTTAAGATGAAAAACTGTAGTGACTAGATTTTTCTTTTCTTACTAATTACCACTGTGTTTATTTTGGAACTAGCCTATCTAATGCATGCCACAAGTATATGTCACAAATATAGTGCAGTGTGCAAGGAAAATTTTAATATCTAATTGCTGGGGTCTTTTGCAAGAAAAGACAGTTTGTGCTTGGTTTATTAAATTAGTATGGAATAATATGTACTGTTAACAGTGTTTATTGAGCTTCTGAGATATCTTCAGTGGACTCAGAATACAAGGATTGCTTCTTGTGGGTATGTGTTTTATGTGTAAATGTGTAAATAAATGTTTACTGGACTCTTACTAAAATGATCAGTTTATCAGGTACTATTAAAAATATTACATTGTTATTTGTGCCTGGAACAGTGTGTAACATATAAAAATAGAATGCAAATTGCAGTGGAAACCAGAAACAGAGTCCCTAGGGTCGAAAGGGACCTTGGAGAATATGTGGTGCCTTAATCTTCTAGCTCTGCTCCAAGGAGCTTGGTTGTGGAGTTCTGCTAGTGAATTTAAATAAATAATTAATAATTAATGACAGGATTGTTTTCTTTCAATTAGATAATATAATTTCCTCATTTATGATTTTTTTCACCTTTTTTTTTTAAATTTTCATTATTTTCTATCATTTCTCTGCTTGGGAGTACTAACCTGAATTCAAAGTGAAATAACAGGTACAAATGAATACAGATTAAGAGGGAAGACTCAAATAACCAATTTTTTTTTGTAGTCTTGTGTGCTGATAGCTGTGATTTTTTTGTTTTTCTTTTTTTCCTTTTTTTTTTTTTTTTCCATTTGAGACAAGATCTCATTCTGTTGCCTAGGCTGAAATTCAGTACTGTGATCACTGCTCACTGCAGTCTTGACCTCCCTGGGCTCAGGTGATCCTCCCACCTTAGCCTCCTGAGTAGTTGGGACTACAGGCGCGCGCCACCATGCTCATTTTTGTGTTTTTTTATAGAGACAGGATTTTGCCATGTTGTGCAGACTGCTCTTGAACTGGGCTGAAGTGATCCTCCTGCCTTAGCCTCCCAAAGTGCTGGGATTACAGGCCTGAGCCAATGTGCCCGGCCTGATTTTTAAAATTTTTAATATATATAATATGATTGAATTTTCTATTCATAAGATATCCCCTGTGTGTGATAGAACTGAACTTAGCTGGTAAATAAATATTTTATTCCACTGAAACGTGTTAAGCAAAGAGCATCGTTTGTTAATTTCAAGTGCTCCATCGCCCATAACAATGATTAGAACTAGTGATTTGGTCCAGTAATCTCTTTTACCAATTAGGCCCAGAGAGATTGACTTTCTTAAGGTTACTTGACAAATTAATGGTAGAGTCCAGGTTGTATTCTGTGGCTTACAACTTAACATTCATTGTTCTAAATTTAACAGCAGTACTTCACAGGTACAACTGAATTTGGAGGGAGTTTTTGTTTAGGAAGCATTCACCCATCATACAATCCTCATTTTTACCAAAGAGGAAACAGGCTCATAGAGTTTGAAGGATTTGCCTAAAGTTTTCCTGAAGCTTCTCCACTAGTTAGAAAAGAAGCCAGGTCTTTTCATTGGAATTATCAATCCTTTCCTTATGTAATTGGCTATTGGTAGGAGGAAAATTATTAACAGGAGTGATGATACCTTCAGAAATCTCTTGAGTCAACAATTTATTAGAATTAATAATTTTCAAGTATTTAGATAGCAGGAAGAGTTGGCCAGCGAAAGATTATTAATTTGGTTAGTAAATTGTGTTTATTTGGGATGTTTGACACTGCTTTTTTTTTTTTTTTTTTTTTTGAGACAGAGTCTCTCACTCTGTCGCCCAGGCAGGAGTCCATGGGTACACGCTCTGCTCACTGCAACCTCACCTCCCAGGTTCAAGCGATTCTCATGCCTCAGCCTCCTAACTAGCTGGGGTTACAGGTGTGCACCACCACACCTGGCTAATTTTTGTATTTTTAGTAGAGATGGGGTCTCGCCATGTCGGCCAGGCTAGTCTCTTAACTCCTGGCCTCAAGTGATCCACTGCCTTGGCCTCCCAAAGTGCTGGGATTATAGGCATGAGCTACTGTGCCTGGCCAGACACTGCTATTTATAAGGATCATAAAATGTAAATTTAAGGCACTCAAAAATGCTTCTGCATTTGGATTTATCTCCTTCACAAATAAACATTTGATTCTTTTGTGCTATTCCCGAAATAAAAATACAAATAAAATAAAAACTTAAAAAAGATTTGAAAAAGAAATGTATTTAAAAATCTAAAAGTGTTTATAAGTAGGTTTTTTTTTTTTTTTTTTTAAATTTCAAGACAGGGCCTCACTGTGTTGTCCAGTCTGGAGTGCATGGTGTGATGACAGCTTACTGCAGCCTCCATTTCTCGGGCTCAACAATCCTCCAGCCTCAGCCTCCTCAGTAGCTGGGACTACAGGCACATGGCACCACAGCTGGCTGATTTTTTTTGTTTTCTGTTTTTGGAGAGATGTGGTCTCATGTTGCCTAGGTTGGTCTCTAACTTCCTGACTCAAGTGATCCCCCCAACTCAGCCTCCTGAAGTGCTGGGATTAAAGGCATGAGCCACCATGCTTAGCCTACTTGATGATTATTGTTTAGGGAGACTAGGCCTCTACAGCCGCAAATAAAATCAGAACTATCACAGAGATTCTTTGAAGTCTGAATTTACATCCACTGTTATTATGTATGAACTTTGCCTGACATTTTATCATGCCTTGAGATATTAACTAGTATTGTGAAGCC
Organism: Papio anubis; assembly: GCF_008728515.1. NCBI lineage: Eukaryota > Metazoa > Chordata > Mammalia > Primates > Cercopithecidae > Papio > Papio anubis. Next base: position 31,194,713 of record NC_044984.1, read on the forward strand.
AATATTTAAAACTACTTTTCATTTTATCTTTGTATCATCTTATTAAAAGTGCTATTTTTGGCCAGACATGGTGACTCACGCCTGTAATCCCAGGACTTTGAGAAGCTGAGGCGGGAGGTTTGCTTGAGCCCAGGAGTTCAAGACCAGCCTGGGCAACGTAGTGAGACTTTGGCTTTACTAACAAAAATAAAATAATTAGCCACTGGTGGTGGTGCGTGCCTGTAGTGCCAGCTACTTGGGAGGCTGAGGCTGGAGTCTGGAAGATACAAGGCTGCAGTGGTACCACTGCACTCCAGCCTGGGTGACAGTGAGACCCTGTCTCAAAAAAAAAAAGAAAAAGCTATTTTTGAATATTTTATAATATAGTAGAGTAGTACATGTATAGAATTTATAAGTGGACATATCCTGGAGTGGAGAGTCAAAAAGTCAATGGATTGCATGATGAAAAACTTGAGACAACTTAGAGAAAGACACTGGAAAACTAAGGCAAAGAAAGATTGGTCATTTGAGGATGGGTTTAGATTCTAGTAGGTACCAGTGATTATATGATTTCCTTTGCATATGTTATGTGACATGATGTTAATAATCTTCTGAAATAAATATTTCCACTTTATAGTCAGTAAGACTGAGGCTCAGAGAAGTATAATAACCTGCCCATGGGCACAGTCACTGTATTGCAGATTCTGTATTTCAGCCTCAGTCTTCTTTCTAAACTCACTCCACATTCTGTTTCTATTGAATTAACTGGGCATTTGAAAATGCCATTAGCTGAGATAAGGAATACAAGTAACTGATATTCTCCAGATTACTAATTGAATTTTTTATAAGAATGTATTTGTACTAACCCTACTTGAGACATCTAATACATATATAATGTGTGCTAGTTGTATCTGTGGTCCGTAACTTATTCATCATGTTGAAAGTTAGTATTGATTCTTCTAAGTTTGTGTTTGATAACAGAATATTCAGTTATGGCAAAATATTTTTCCTTTGGGAAAATATCATATTTTAAATTAAGATGATGTACAAAAAACCATAATAAATATTTAAGCAATTAAAACTGGTATAAATATGAAATTTTCTGATTTTTTTTTTAAACGCTTTTCAGATGAGAGTTTTCATGGTCCTATATGATTCATGATATCACCAAGCTCTAGTAACAAAAGTGTTGATTAAAATGATTTCTTCAGTCTCAGGAGCTCACGTGTTGTAGAAAAATGCCACAATGCTTAAGAGGCTTTTACCTGAAGAAATTAGTAGTAACATTTCCATTTATTCATCTGTTTTTCTATTTCTTTTGACATGTTTTTGCCAGGTAGTTTATTTAATGTGAATTTAGCAGAAGTGGAATTTGAATCCACGTATTTGCACAGAGCACTGAAAGCTCCCATAAAGCAAACAGAAGGCGGCTTCCAGGGAGAATTTCAAGAATGTTGTGCATTTTTAAAATGTAAGTGTCTGCTGTGCTCTGTTTCCACAGTTTATGCCCTTTCCCTTGTGACTATTACCCTTTCTTTTCATCTTTGCAACAGTTTTGTTTGTTTGTTTGTTTTTGTTTTTGAGAAGGAGTCTTGCTCTGTCACCCAGGCTGGAGTGCAGTGGTGCAATCTCAGCTTACTGCTACCTCTGCCTCCCGGGTTCAAGCAATTCTCCTGCCTCAGCCTCCCGAGTGGCTGGGATTACAGGCGCCCGCCACCATGCCAGGCTAATTTTTATGTTTTTAGTAGAGACGGGCTTTCACCATCTTGGCCATGCTGGTCTTGAACTTCTGACCTCGTGATCCACCCGCCTCAGCCTCCCAAAGTGCCGGGATTACAGGCATGACCCACCACGCCTGGCCTTTATAATAGTTTTAACCGTGACCTTTTAAGTTATGGATTTAGTTTGGTTTCTGCATAATATCAGGTGGTTTATAGCAAGTAAACACTGCATATCTGTGATTGGAAAGTTGGTGGGAAGATTACTTTTCCATTCTTGATGTGGCAGCCTTAAGTGCCATCACAGTTTGTTCTGTGGTTTGCCTTTTTTTTTTTTTTTTGGTGGGTGTCAGATACAATGATGCATGCAAAACTTTTAACCCAATGTCCAGTGCAGAGGTAAGTGCTGAATACTTAATTGCTATTATTCCTTTATCTCCTATTTTTGACTAGCTTCCTTTTCTGGTTCAAGGCAATTAGCTTCTATTATCATTCATTCGTGTATTCTCTCCAGGGTTCACTCATCTTTTACATAATTGCCATTTAGACCCTGCATTTGTTTTTATCTATTTCTTTTTTTATTGGTGAGGAAGCCACTATATACTTTTATTTAAAACTGAACTTAAATTTTATCCTAATAGAATTCCAAATATTTCTATAAATAGACAAAATACTGGAGGCATTTATATGTGCAAAAATGCTTGGGACCCTACTTAACTGCTCCCTTGCCCCTGATTGCTGCAAGAAAGTAGAAGCAGGGTGACAATAGAGGGAATGCAACCAACACTAGCCAGGTGCAGGGCTCGGCTGTTTAGTATACATTATGGAATGTGTTATCCCCAGTTTAGGTTGGAGGAAACTGGGCTTCAGAGAATTTAAGTAACAGGCTCTCGAAGGTTGTACCACTAATAACTGACAAAGTAGGGATTCCAAGCAAGATTTCTGATTCTGGCACTGTTGCTCACATAGTGGGTACTTTAGAACAGTGACTTTCAATTTTTTTTTTTTTTTTTTTTTTTGAGAAGGAGTCTTGCTCTGTTGCCCAGGCAGGAGTGCAGTGGCGTGACCTTGGCTCACTGCAACCTCCACCTCTCTGGTTCAAGCAATTCCGCTTCCTCAGCCTCCGAAGTAGCTGGGATTACAAATGCATGCCACCAGGCCTAGCTAATTTTTTTGTATTTTTGTTATAGACGGGGTTTCATCATGTTGGCCAGACTGGCCTCAAACTCCTGACCTCAGGCAATCTGCCTGCCTCAGCCTCCCAAAGTGCTGGGATTGTAGGCGTGAGCCACTGCGCCCGGCCGACTTTCAAATTTTTTAACCACAGCCCAGTATAACACTGTGTGTATGTGTGTGAGTGTGCTTGTATGTGTGTTTGAAATAAAACTTTTTCAGGTGCTTGTACACTGATTTTTTTTTTTTTTTTAATCAGAACCACTAATGAGATGAGACCATAGTTTGTAAAACCTCATGCCTTCGAGAAAAAGATAGGAAGACATTTTCTTTTTCGTTTATTTTTCTGTCTTAACTGAAGACCTTCCAGGCTGGCAATATCCAAGGGCCAGATTCAAAGTGAGAAGGTTATATACCTCTTGAAATATGTAAGGTTGGATAATTAGACCTTGATGCTTAAAATAGTGCTTTCAGGCAGTGGAATTTTCATCAGCTCCCCCCACATTTACTTGTGCCATTGCTGTAATACAAAAGCAGTGAGAACAGCAAGAAAACGCAGTGTAAGTACTGTACGTCATGGCAAATATTCTTGCTAAAACTTCTACTCATCCTGTATTTCTTTTGTGGGGGGATTTTAACCTAATTTCTTGCAATTTTTAGATCAGTGGGCTTGTGTTAACTCACATCACTTAGAGAATACACTGGAGACAACTTTAGAAATCAAGTGGGAGCTCTTGAATGAAAACTGCTGCCTCAGATGCTGACTGAACTGAGCAACCAGTGTTGAACAGGTGCCTTCTTGTTCATAACTTGGTGTGTATGCTCTCACTTGCCTCCTCATAGGTAGCTCTGAGACCAGATGGAATTTTCTTCTTTCACAATAACCATTACCGAAAAACAAGCAAACAAAACCCAAGAGCTGAGATAGCTTGTTCTAAGTCACATGTGACTAGTAGAAAAGAGTAAAACTTCAACCCACGTGTGGATTTCATACTGAAGATCTTAAAACAAAAACCCTTTCATTATGTAATTAAGAATGTCAAGAGTCACCTTTGTTGTGGATGAAAACACCAACTTTTGGGGCAACAGATTAGGTTAGACTATAATATAATAAAGTATCATTCAGTTTTCATTGTTTAAAGGTAAATAATGTATTCTTCTTGACTTTGAGCTTCAGATATCTCAAATGTCTTCATTTGGAGAAACATTGATACAGTCCCCATAAATATGTATTTTTTAACCCTGTGCAGTGAACCTGGAAGCCTGGGTAAATGTCCCTGTTTTATGATGTGTCTTCACTGTTTTTGTTCTGAAAACCTGTGAAATAGGGGGAGCAGGTGGTGCCATTGTTGGCAACACTGAGGTTGCCCCAAGAAACTTAGGCCCCAAGTTTCTTTTAACTTTTGTGTGAGAATTGAAATGAGAACTCAGGCTTTCTGACCACTGCCCATTTCTTTGCAGAAGCATTAGTCCATGTGGGCAGAAAATGAAATGTTGTGGTTAAAGTCAAGAGATAAAAAATGGCAGAGGAAGATTTATTTGCGATTTATTTGCTACTTGGATTTAGAATGTAGCCTTGTGAAGACTTTGTCAATGTTGTATAAAGTGATCCCATGAAGAAAGAATTCAGTAAAATTCTATATTTAGAAGACACTAATTTAACGTAGCCACTAAGTAGACAACTCAGTAGGTAGAAATATTCTTAAAAATTCTGATTTCCTTTAGGCCCCAAGTTTCTTTTAACTTTTGCTAAGCACTTATTTGCATGTGTCCCAGTGAAACATGTTACGTATGTACATACTGGATTAGTCATGTTTTTGGGTTTTGTTTGTTTATTTGGTTGGTTTTTTGAGACAATCTTGCTCTGTCGCCAAGGCTGGTGTGCACTGGTGTGATCTCGGCTCACTGCAACCTCCCTCTTCCTGGGTCAAGCAATTCTCCTGCCTCAGCCTCCCAAGTGGCTGGGACTACAGGTGCGCACCACTTCACCTGGCTAATTTTTTCTATTTTAATAGAGACGGGGTTTCACCGTGTTGCCCAGGCTGGTCTTGAACTCCTGAGCTCCAGCAATCTGCCCACCTCGGCCTCCCAAAGTGCTAGGATTACAGGCGTGAGCCACTGCACCCGGCCTAGTCATGTTTTATAAGTGTTTTTGGCCCCAACCACCTGAAGTTTGATTCCACAAGGGGTTAAAGAAAAAGGACAAATGCACATAGGGTGTTTATATTATATGCTCATTGAAAGGCTGATTGAATAATAATAGAAGAGTAAGAATGGATAAAATTTATTGAGAGCTTCTGTGTACCAGGTAATATTCAAGGTGTTTTATGCATTTTATCTCAGAAAAATCTCGTCTGAAGATAGATGCTATTAATTACTTCAATTTTTATAGATGAAGAAACCAAAGCACAAAAAATACAAGTTAATATTAAGGGTCATAGTTTCATAAATGATAGAGCAAGTGTAATGTGACTTACATCCTGTGCTAAAATAACTGTGTTATGCTGGTCCCTTATAATAGACATGAAACTAAGAGTTACTAGAAAATGGGTCCTAATCATAATTTTATCATTAAAGTTCGAGCTTGTACAAGTCAATCTCTTTTTTTGTTTCGTCATCCTAAATTGTGCTGTTCTACCTACAACTCCAGTTTCTGATTAAATTGTGATGTAATAGGGATTAAAGCCAGAGTAGTGGCTATAGGCTAGGATACATTATGGAAATTAGAGGAACAGGAGGAGTAAAAACAATAGAAAGTGTTAAAAAATGCAGTTGACTTTTGAACAGCTTGGGGGTTGGGGCAGTGACCCCTGTTGAGCTGAAAATTCACATATAACTTTTGACTCCCCGAAAACTTAGTTTACTAATAGCCTACTATTGACCAGAAGCCTTACTGATAACATAAACAGTCGATTAATACATATTTTGTATGTTATATATATTATATACTGTTTTCTTCCTTGTCTTAAGAAATTGCCATAGTCCCCCCAGCCCTCACCTTTAGCAGCCACCACCCTCACCAGTCAGCAGCCATTAAAATCAAAGAAAGAGGCTGGATGCAGTGGCTCACACCTGTAATCCCAGCACTTTGGGAGACTGAGGTGGGCGGATCATGAGGTCAAGAGATAGAGACCATCCTGGCCAACATGGTAAAACCCTGTCTCTACTAAAACTACAAAAATTAGCTGGGCGTGGTGGCGCACACCTGTAGTCCCAGCTCCTCCGGAGGCTGAGGCAGGAGAATCACTTGAACCCAGGAGGCAGAGGTTGCAGTGAGCTGAGATTTGCACCACTGCACTCCAGCCTGGCAACAGAGCAAGATTCTGCCTAAAAAAAAAAAAAAATCAAAGAAAGACCCTCCGCTAGCAGAAAGATTATTACTTACTGAAGACTTAGATGATCATTGGTATTTTTTAGCAACAAAGTGTGAGTGTGTATTTGTGTATTTGTTTGTTTTTTGAGACAGGATCTTGCTCTGTCACCTAAACTGTAGGTACAGTCACTGGTCACTGCAACATTAGCTTCCTGGTCTCAAGTAATCCTTCTGCCTCAGCCTTTCAAGTAGCTGGGGCCACAGTCATACGCCACTATGCCTGGCTGCTTTTTAAATTTTTGTAGTGATGGTGTCTTGCTATGTTGCTCAGGCTGGTGTTGAACTCCTGGCCTCAAGCAGTCCTCCCACCTTGGCCTCCCAAAGTGTTGGGATTATAGGCATGAGCTACTGTTTCCAGCCTAAAGTATATTTTAATTAAGGATGCCCATTGGTTTTTAAAACATAATGCTATTGCACATTTGCCAAACTACAGTATATTGTAAACATAACTTTAACTTTTATATTTACTAGGAAATGAAAAAAGTTTGCAACTAGCTTTGAGGTATTTATTTTGTTTTGGTGGTCTGGAACTGAACCTGCAATATCTCTGAGTGTGCCTGTATATATACATATAAAAAAATGTATTGTAAGGAATTGACTCATGAGATTATGGAGGCTGACAATTCCAAATCTGCAGTGGGGTTGGCAGACTCAAGACCCAGGAAAGTCAATGGTGCAAAACAAGTCCAGAGGCCATTTGCTGGGGGATTTGCTCTTGCTTGGGAGGCTGGTCTCTGTTCTGTTCAGGCCTTTAACTGATTGGATGAGGCCAGGAGTTTGAAACCAGCCTGGCCAATATGGCATAACCCTGTCTCTACTAAAAATACAAAAATAAGCCAGAAGTGGTGGCACACGCTTGTACTCCCAGATACTTGGGAGGCTGAAACAGGAAAATTGCTTGAAGCTGGGAGTGGGAGGTTGTAATGAGTCAAGATGGCGTCACTGCAATCCAGCCTGGGCAACAGAGTGAGAGTCTGTCTCAAAAAAAAAAAAAAAAATTTAGCAATCACAGCCCCTGTGGAATGTGGTACAGGCAAGGCCTTTTTAGAGGGCATCAGCCCTCACCACCCTACTCCCAGAGCTTCTCTCCAAGCCCAGCATTTTTAGCTGTATTTTTGCACATATATTTTATTAGGTAGAAATATATTTTATTAGGTAGAAATCCTAAAACCTATTCAAACCAAATAAAAATAGGCAAGAAAGCATCCTATTGTGAAACAGTTACAATGCAAAGAATTTAGGGGAGTGGTGAGTTAAGAGGATGTGGGTAGAGTTTATTATAATTGTGTGGATTGTCACCTGTCATAAGGATTACAGTTTGGCAAAAGAAAAATAAACCTTTTCTTCATTTTGAGCCTGGAATGTATGTTACTATACACAGTGCAATAGGGGCCTTATTAGATCTACAGGAAAATTCTATCTTCATTCTAAGGGAGAGTAGCTGTGGGACCTTAGGAACCCTGGCTGTACTACCCAAACACTGGACAAGTCTTACCTCTTTTGATGCTGCTAACTCTTCAGAGGAATTCCTTGTGGTGGTATATCACTCGCTGGTTGAAGAATAAATGCATAAAACGTAATTAAAGTCTATATAGCAGCTACTGTTTAACCATATTATCTCATATAAACCTTGAAAGGAGCTAATAAAGTGGAGGGCATAGTTATATTACTGCTCTTACAGAAACAGCAACCACAATTTTAAGTCTTCTAGTCAGTGTAGGACAGTGTTTTGTATATAGGTGCTTAATATAAATGTTTGATTTAAAACCAATCTTGTTCTATTTTTGTAATTGTTTTCTTTTTTCTCTTCCACTGGTCTTTAATTTTAACCTTTGGCCGGGTGTGGTGGCTCACGCCTGTAATCCCAGCACTTTGGGAGACCGAGGCGGGCAGATCACCTGAGGTCAGGAGTTTGAGACCAGCCTGGCCAACGTGGTGAAACCCCGTCTCTACTAAAAATACAAAAATAAGCCGAGAGTGGTGGTGGGCGCCTGTAATCCCAGCTACTTGGGAGGCTGAGGCAGTAGAATTGCTTGAACCCAGGAGGTGGAGGTTGCAGTGAGCCGAGATCACGCCATTGCACTCCAGACTAGGCAACAGAGCGAGACTCCATCTCAAAAAAAATTTTTTTTAAATTTTTATTTAATTATAATTTTTTTTTCCCTGAGTTGGGGTCTCACCCTGTCACCCAGGCTGGAGTGCAGTAGCACCCTCTTGGCTCACTGCAACCTCAAACTCTTGGACTCAAGCAATCCTCCCACCTCAGCCTTCCAAGTAGCTGGGAACTACAGGTATGCCTCACTATGCCCAGCCAATGCTTACCTCTAATTTTATTCTCAATCATTGTCTACTATATGATGAATACTATATATATATATATATATATATTTTTTTTTTTAAAGAAAAAGTAACAGAATTTAGATCTGTCCCTTGAACTTTTGACAGATTAATTTATCTTAATATCAGAGTGGAAGTGAGTACTTAATACAAAATACCGTCTAACACCTTTTTAAATAGAATACTGGCTGGCTGGGCACAGTGGTTCATGCCTGTAATCTCAGCACTTTGGGAGGCCAAGGTGGGAGGCTTGCCTGAGCCCAGCCTTTGGGACCAGCATCTCTAAATAAACGTAATTAGCTGGGCGTGGTGACATGTGCCTGTAGTCTTAGATACTCCTGAGGTTACTTGCTTGAGCCTAGGAGTTGAAGGCTGCAGTGAGCTATGATCGTGCCATTGCACTCCACCTGAGTGGCAGAGTGAGACCCTGTCTCAAAATAAAAATGAAGTAGGGTACTTTTTTTATAGCTTAGATTTTTTGTTTGTTTGTTTAATTCTAGAGAGGAAACCTTTCTGTAGTGTAACTTGCAAAAGAGTTAGTGTTTTTCTTTCTCAGTGATCTCTTACAGCAAATGCTCATTAATTAAAAATAGCTGACCAACACAGGAAACAGCTCATGTAGCAGCTTATGATGCTGTTCTAAAAACAGACTTGAGCTCTCGGGTACTAGAGAAGCACGAATATTGAAAACATTGCGAACAAATTCAGGTAAAAGTATGGTGTGTTCTAAGAAGGATCCATGTGCCTTTACGTTAATAGTTTTCTGATTCTAAAAGTCGTGTGCTTACTGTTAAAAAGATAGTATAGGGGCTGGGCGCGGTGGCTCATGCCTGTAAAGCCAGCACTTTGGGAGGCCGAGGCAGGCAGATGGCTTGAGTCCAGGAGGTTGAGGCTGCGGTGAGCTGTGATCGCGCAACTGCACTGCAGCCTCAGCAACGGAATGAGACCCTGTCAAAAGTAAAAAAGGATATTGTAACCATGTATTTTGTAGAAGATGAAATTCGCACCCAATTTATAGCATTTATTTATTCTGGTGGTTTCTTTTTTTGTTTTTTTTTGAGACGGAGTCTCGCTCTGTCACCCAGGCTGGAGTGCAATGGCACGATCTCGGCTCACTGCAACCTCTGCCTCTGGGTTCAAGCGATTCTCCTGCCTCAGCCTCCCAAGTAGCTGGGATTACAGGTGCCTGCCACCACGCCCAACTAATTTTTGTATTTTTAGTAGAGACAGGATTTTGCCATGTTGGCCAGGCTGTTCTCAAACCCCTGACCTCAGATAATCCACCCTCCTCAGCCTCCCAAAGTGCTGGGATTATAGGCATGAGCCCGGCCTATTCTGGTGGTTTCTATCAGATTTTTAAAATACATATTTTAACAGTATATACTTTTTCTTTAAATGGAATTATACTGTTTATCCAACTTGTTTTTTTATTTATATATATTAGAAAATTTCCACAGAAATCTTTTAAAATTCCCTATCTTGCTATCTTTTTATTATTTATTTATTTATTTATTGAGACGGAGTCTTGCTCTGTCGCCCAGGCTGGAGTGCAGTGGTGTGATCTCGGCTCATTGCAACCTCTGCCTCCTGGGTTCAAGGAATTCTCCTGCCTCAGCCTCCCAAGTAGCTGGGACTACAGGTGTGCGCCACCATGTCTGGCTAATTTTTTTTGTATTTTTAGTAGAGACGGGGTTTCACCATGTTAGCCAGGCTGGTCTCAAACTCCTGACCTCAGGCAGTCTACCCGCCCCAGCCTCCCAAAGTGCTAGGATTACAGGCGTGAGCCACCGAGTCCAGGCATTTGCTGTCTTTTTAAAGACAACATAGTATTTCACTCTATACCTAGACTACAGTTCGTTTAAACCAATTCTCTTTTTCTTCTTTTTTTTTTTTGAGACGGAGTTTCACTCTTGTTGCCCAGGCTAGAGTGCAATGGCATGATCTCATCTCACCACAACCTTTGCCTCCCAGGTTCAAGCAATTCTCCTGCCTCAGCCTCCTGAGTAGCTGGGATCACAGGCATGCGGCACCATGCCTGGCTAATTTTGTATTTTTATAGAGATGGCGTTTCTCCATATTGGTCAGGCTGGTCTTGAACTCCCAACTTTAGATGATCCACCCACCTCGGCCTCCCAAAGTGCTGGGATTACAGTCGTGAGCCACTGCATCTGGCCTAACCAATTTTCTATTAATAGACCTGTGGGTTGATAATATTTTATTTAAAAACATTTTTTTCTTGAAAGTCACCATTTTTAGAGCAGATACACTTGTCATTGAACAAATACGTAGTAATTTAATAGTATAATATAGTCACATTTTACTATGTGTCTAGAAGTTTTCTAAGAATTATCCTGCACGAATTAGAATAATTCTACAACTTTATGAGGGAGTTGCTATTACCTCTTCCAGAGTTCAGAAAGCCTCCAGGTTCCCTATGTGCCATCTTGACCCTCCCTGAGATGGACCAAAAGACAGGGTGATTGGATCAAACATGTGAGGGCTCCTAAATCCAAAGGAACAGGCGGAAGGAAGTATCTGCCTCAGTACAAAAAAGCAGAGCTTACAAGTTTTTGCCGAGGTATTGATGCCAAAGTATTCGCTGATTGCCATGACAGGTTTCAGAAGAACTGGTTTCTTAACCCTTCTGACTGCTTCGAAGGTTTCTTTTTTCTTTTTCTTTTTTCTTTTTTTTTTTTTTGAGATGGAGTCTTGCTCTGTTGCCTAGGCTGGAGTGCAGTGGCTTGATCTTGGCTCACTGCAACCTCTGCCTCCCGGGTTCAAGTGATTCTCCTGCCTCAGCATCCCTAGTAGCTGGGAGCACAGGTGCACACCACTGCACCTGGCTAATTTTTGTATTTTGGTAGAGAGACAGTTTTACCATGTTGGCCTTGCTGGTCTCGAACTCCTGACCTCAGATAATCCGGCCTCCTCGGCCTTCCAAAGTACTGGGATTACAGGCATGAGCCACCACGTCTGGCCTGCTTTGAAGGTTTCCTTGGCTCTTCCCACCAATTGATTGGTGTCTGTGTAGTCCTTGCTGACTTCCACATTCTCTTGTGAATTTAATTGATACACAGGGCCTTGCCTTAGATTGGGCTGTATTCTGGTCTGCCATCAAGACATGTCAGCTAATGCTGACATGTCCCATCCTTGGGTGCTCTTCCCTGATGGCCTCCATAGCTGCTTGTTGTTTTCTGCTGAAAATGGAAACTTTAAATATTTGTTATTAATTGTTTAGACCCTGTGATGGTTAATTTTAGATGTTTCTCTTTCTCTGTCTTTCCATTCTTTTCCTGTCCTTGGACATCAGAACCCCGGGCTCTTTGGCCTTTGGACTAATTAGGGGCCTGCCAACCTTCCCACCAACCCCCACACCAAGCTCTCAGGTCTTTGGCCTCAGACTGAGAATTACATCATTGCCTTCCTTGGTTCTGAGGCTTTTGGGCTTCAACTGAGCCGGGCACTGGCATCCCTGGGCCTCCAGCTTGCAAATGGCCAGTTGTGGGACTTCTGAGCCTCCATAATCACGTGAGTCAGTTTCCCTAATGAATTCCCTTTCATCCATCCATCTCTCTCTATCTGATCTATATCCTATTCGTTATGTGTCTCTGGAGAACCGTGGCTAATATGTACTCTAGAAAAGCCTCCTGAGACTTAGAAGCTATGTTTCCTTTGTTTAAACGTTGTTGAATTGATCACAGATGTAATGCATTAGATTTTTCAGAAGAAAGAAAAGGTTTATTCCACATTACATCTCTTCAGAAGCCCACCCAAAGGGGATCTCTGTTTTGGCTATTTATTGCAGTGTAATAAACCACCCTAAAGCTTAGTAGCTTCAACTAGTGATTTATTATGTCTCATGATTCAGTGGGCTGACCAAGCTGTTCTTCTGGTTCATGTGGTGTTGGCTAGGTGCTGGAATGGCTGTGTTCCTCTGAGACTTGGATGGGTGCTCAGCTGGGACCCGGTGGATGCTTGGGTCACTTGTGGAGTTGTATCTGGATTCCAACAGGGAGGCAGTGGATGCTACCCTACACAGTTAAGGACTAGGCCCAGAACTGGGACAGCATCATTTCTGCCATGTGTTAATGGTCAAGGCAGTAATAGGCCCAGCCTACATCAATGTGGGAAGGGACTAAACCAAGATGTAAGCACCTAGACATGTAGTTCATTGGGGATGATCACCAAAATAACCACTGACCAGAGTGTGCTCTCTGGCCCTTCACACATGCACGATAGAGCAGCCCACACAAGTCTCTCTCACTCACTCCATTACTACATCAACTTGACGGGTCTAGGATCTCATCCTGTAAATCAGGTCCAGGTGCAGGTGAGGCTCCTTGAGTGCAGCTCATCTCAAACTGAAGACCTATGAACTAAAAGGACACATTATTTTCCCTTCTTCCCCACTTTCCACCCCAACATATAATGGTAAGACAGGGACAGGAAAATTGCATCACATATTCCTCTTCAAAAAGGTATTAGGGGCTGTGGGCCGTGCGCGGTGGCCAATGCTTGTAATCCTAGCACTTTGGAAGGCTGAGGCGGGCAGATCACGAGGTCAGGAGACTGAGACCATCCTGGCTAACACGGTGAAACCCCGTCTCTACTAAAAAATACAAAAAATTAGCCAGACATGGTGGCGGGCGCCTGTAATCCCAGCTCCTTGGGAGGCTGAGGCAGCAGAATGGCGTGAACCTGGGAGGCAGAGGTTGCAGTGAGCTGAGATTGCGCCACTGCACTCCAGCCTGGGCGACAGTGCGAGACTCTGTCTCAAAAAAAAAAAAAAGGTATTGGGGCTGTGGAGAAATCAGAGCCCTGACACACTGCTGGTAGAAATGTAAAATGGAACAGTTGCTTTGGAAAACAGTCTGGGTAGTTCTTTGAAGGTTAAACATAGAGTTGCCATATGATCCAGCAATTCTGTACCTAAGCATATACTCAAAAGCAATGAAACCTTAGTTCCACAGAAAACATTGTACATAAATGTTTATAGTTGCAATATAATAGCCGAAAGGTGGAAACAACTCAAATGTCCAGCTGATGAATGGATAAATAAAAAGTGATATGCCTGTATGATAGAATTTTTTGGCCATATGAAAGAATAAAGTATTCCTACCTACAACACGGATGAATCTTAAAAATGTGCTAAGTGAAAGAATCCAGTCACAGAAGAGCACATATTGTGTGCTTCTATGTATATGAAATGTCCCAAACAGCCAAATCTATAGACAGAAAGATTAGCGTTGCTTAGGCTGGGAGGGCTGGAATGGGGGAAGGTGATAGCTAAAAGGTATAACTTTTTTGTGCTGGGAGAGGTGGCTCATGTCTGTAATCCCAGCACTTTGGGAGGCCAAGGTGGGTAGATTGCTTGAATCCAGGAGTTTGAGAGTAGCCTGGACAGCATGGCGAAACCCCATTTCTACAAAAAATACAAAAATTTGTCAGGCATGGTGTCACGTGCCTGTAGTCCCAGCTACTCCGAGGCTGAGGCAGGAGGATCGCTTGAGCCCAGGAGGTTGAGGCTGCAGTGAGCCATGATTGCACCATTGTACTCCAGCCTGGGTGACAAAGCCAGACCCTATCTCCAAATTAAAAACAAATTTATTTTTGGTGTGATGAAAAAGGTCTAAAATTGATGGTGGGTGTATGTATCTGTGAATATAGTAAAAACCTTGCCATTGTAAACTTATTTAAACAGAAAAAAGCAGCAGATGTGACTGGGAGACACATGGCCGTGACTGGTACATAGCAGTTCTGACATTTAGCTCGATCTATATCCTTGTTGAGGAACTAGTTCACTACCGGGTGCCTCTCTTTGGCCCTCATCTCCATCCCTAGGCTCTTGGCTGTCTTCTGATTCTTTCTTTTCCACAAGAAATGGCCCGTGTTTTTTGGCCTCTTCCTGTCCAAATAGGGGTGCTAATATTTTTCATTTTTAACTAGCTCTATTAGTCCAAGCTGATGGTGTTTCCACTGGTATATTTCTCTGAAATGCCTTTTGGGTTTTACCATAGATCTTTTAGGTGTTCACAATATTAGATAACAAATACCCCTACAAATCTTTTTAAGATAGGACTTTCTTTACCCTGGACTGCCTTTGTATCAGACTGTCATGTGAAAATGACCTTTTATTGTCAAAAGCTCTACTGTCTGGTTTAGTTGGTACTCAAAGCACCCACTTAAGATTCTTTAAAGCCTTTTGGTCTAGCTATGTGATTCCAAAAGCATGGGTGTCTGTACCAGCAGCATTTGTATCACCTGGGAACTTACAGTTGAAGTCTGCATCCAGACTTGCTAGATGAAAAACTGTGATGATCCATCCCAGCAATCTAGGTTTTAATAAAATCTCCATCTGAGTCTGATGCATATGAACTTTTAGAATCACTGGTCTAACAGAAAGTCCACGAGCAACCACCTAACATCTTCATGAGGTCTCGAAAAAGGGTCTTACCACCACATCCTAGAGGCTCTACTGGTAGCACGGGATTTGATCTTTGCCCTAAGGCCATTTCTTATTTTGAGTGGTTTTAAGCTTAGCTGCTGAAAAGAGGAATTGTTTTATTTTTTAACCCATGAAGTCCAACTTCTTTGTATTTCCTCTGAATTCTGCTTAAAAAGGAACCAAACAGTTCCTTTTCGAATTCATCTCACTACTCCTGTATTTTATTATAGGCAGCTAAAAACAAGCCAGTTGGCACTTTTGACATTCTTGGAATTCTCCTTAGTTGGGTCCATGAGTTCATTAGGGACCCTTTCTGACCTCCATATTACTGTATGAAACAGGTCTGCTGCTTTTTCTTGGGTCTCCATTTCTTCAGCCACCAGTAACATATCTATACTGTTTTTCAAATCTTTACTAACTGTTGTCTACCACCTGGACCCAAAACCAGTACATATTTTGAGTTTTTGTTACAGCAGAGCCTCACTTCTGATACCAAATTTTATTTTGGTTATCTGTTGTTGCATAATTAATAATTTCAAAATTTAATGGCTTAAAACAAGTATTTTCTTGAGGATGGTCTTGCAGTTTGGCCAGAGTTTGGTAGGAATGGCGCATCTCTGATCTGTGTGCTGTCAGCTTGGGTGGCTTGATTTGATTTATTTCCAAGATACCTTAATTATATGACTGTCAAGTTGGTCCTACCACCTGAGGTTTTAGTTGGGATTGTCAACTGGGGCCTTAATTCTACTCCACACAGCCCTTCCTGATGCATGTTGCTGCTTAGACCTTCTCACAACGTGGCAGCTAGACTCCAAAAAGCAGGAAGCAGAAGTTGCCATGCCTCTAGCTAGGTGGAGGGTTATGGTGCCTGTAATACCAGCTACTCAGGAGGCTGAAGTGAATGGATCATTTGAGGCCGGCCCGGGTAACAGTGAGAACCTGTTTCTAATTAAACAAACAAACAAACAAACAAAAAAGAAGTTGCCTGGACTCTTAAACATTAAGCTCACAATTGGTATACAGTGGAATTTCTGGTCTTTTCTGCTGGACAAAGCAGTCATATACCTAGCTCAGATTCAAGGAGGTGGAGAAATATACCCCATCTCTTAGTGGGGGTAGTGACAGAAGACACTCTTGGCTTAAGGTTATGAGTTGGTGAAAAGTAATTGTTTACTACTTGAAAAACTTGAAGATCTGGCCAGGCGCGTGGCTCGTGCCTGTAATCCCAGCACTTTGGGAGGCCAAGGCAGGCGGATCACCTGAGGTCAGGAGTTCAGGACCATCCTGGCCAACATGGCGAAACCCTTTCTCTACTAAAAGTACGAGAATTAGCCGGGCATGGTGGCGGGTGCCTGTAATCCCAGCTATTCAGGAGGCTGAAACAGGAGAATCGCTTGAACCCAGGAGGCAGAAGTTGTAGTGAGCTGAGATCATGCACTGCACTCTAGCCTAGGTGATTAGAGTGAGACTCTGTCTCAAAAAAAAACAAAAGAAAAAACCTTGAAGATCTGGAAAGAGGTAGCAAGAAAACCTTTCCATATAAAGAGCCTCTCTTGATATCAGTTTGTTGAAATTTTATTTTAATATGGAACACTTCACGAATTTGCATGTCATCCTTGTATTCTTCTCTGTGTCATTCCAATTTTAGTATATGTGCTGCCAACGTAAGCACTATTGGAAGAAATTTTAAATGGTATATTTCACAGATGGACAGAAGTCATTTTAAGTTCCTTGCCAACAGAGTAACACTCTCCAGCACCATTGGTTGTGTCAAAGTTTGTGTGTGACAGGGAAGTGTGAATGCATTTATACATCTTACTTGATCTTACCAGTGAACTGTGTATTTTTTTAAAATAAAGCTTGCCTTATACACTACTCAATGTAGAGAAAAGAGTCCCCTTCCACACACTCCCCTCCTCAAAATAGCAACCAGATGCTCAAGAGTTGTGAACAATGAGAGGCATAATCTGGATGCATTGTAGAAATGATTGTGGTAAACCAAAGAGGGAATAATGGGATGACAGAAGCCCAGGGCCTTCTATCACTTGGAACTTTCGTGGTGCAGCTGTTTGTAGATTGCTAGGAGATGACAAAACAGATGGCAGCAGAGGTTGCCTCTGCCTTTGCTTATTCACCCGAGTCATCTATTAGGTTTGCTCATACGAGATAGTAAATGGCTTCCTGAATTTGTTAAGCACTTAGACTAGTAAATTTCTCCATGTCTTATTTGGAGTTCTATTTGGAAAAAAAAATATCAAATTAATGCCCTGTGACAACAGTGATTCAACAGAGTTTATATCCATCTTTCATAGAATCTGATTAGTATTAAGTCTTTGACCTTTATTTTGTTTTTTATCATATTGTTGTACTTTTGATTTAATGCTTTTGTTTCTGTATACATTTTCTTCATAGCATCCGTAAGTTGTTGGTAAGTATTGAAATAACTTAAATATTTTTCTTCAACGTGATTGTGTTTTTTAATGAGACAGAGTCTCAGTCTGTTGCCCAGGCTGAAGTGCAGTGCCCCGATCTCCACTTTCACTGCAGCCTCCATCTCCCAGATTAAAGCAATTCTCATGCCTCAGCATCCTGAGTAGCTGAAACTACAGGTGTATGCCACCACACCCGGCTAATTTTTTGTATTTTTTGTACAGATGGGGTTTCACCATGTTGGCCAAGCTGGTCTTGATTTCCTGACATCAGGTGATCTGCCCATCTTGACCTCGCAAAATGCTGGGCTTACAGATGTGAGCCATTGTGCCTGACTTCTTGTTAAATATTGAAATAACTCGAATATTTTTTCTTCATTATAATTGTGAAAATGTTTGGGATAGCACAAGCTTCCCTTAGTTGCTTGCAGTTTTACTCTGCCACACCTGAGTAGTTTGCAAGTGTATCTTCCATCCTCCTCATACCTTACCAAGTCTGGTGGAGTAACATATTTAGTAATGATCTTATGGGTAGCGTGGTTGAGGCATGATCACAATTATGATCCGTGTCATATGAATCTGCATGAGGAATCCTTCCAGCTCCTTCTTGATATTCTCCATCCCAGTGTCAAACTTCCGTGGCACGATACCATTACCAACTGTTTCAACAACGATGCCCACACTCTTGGTTTCTAGAGATTATTTCCTTCTGTATATGCGCAAATTATAGCTCCGTTTGCTTTGGGATATGCTAGATACTTATCAATCCGTCAAGCAATTATTATATGTGAACTAGTAAAATGTTAACTAGGAGACACAGAAGTGAACAGGAAATGTTCACTGTAATTGGCTCCTTGGTCTTCAGTCTTCACAATTTTTCAGTCAGATTTGAAAGCTGAATGTAGTTTTCTGAAGGCTTGGAGTATATACTTGTGCTGTTTTAGAAGGTCTCTGAGTTTTTTTGGTGCTCTTGCCTTAGAACTATACTTTAGTCATATTTAATATTGTTTCATTTCCTATTAAATATGACTAAAGTATAGTCATATGACTAAAGTTTTGTAAAACTTGCTGTGTTCTATTTTATTTTTAATAGAGATGGGGTCTCGCTGTGTTGCCCAGGCTGGTCTCAAACTTCTGGCCTTAAGCAGTCCTCCTACCTCAGCCTCCCATGAGTTCTTACTATTTTAAACTTCTGTTGTTAAGAATGTATTCTTGCATATAATTTTTAAATTATCCTTTATTTCCCCTGGGTAGGTACATAACTTTCTGATTATATTCCTTAATTAGCCCAGCAGTGAGAGGTCTGTATTTTCACAGACCTCTCACTGCTGGGCTAATTAAATTTAATCCTCTAAAGATTTTTCCATACATTTCACTCTTCCCTATAGTTTTAGTAAATTGTCCAAATAGTTATATTTGTTTACTATTTAACAGAATTTATTTTTTCCACTTGACCTTCTCTGCAGAAATCTAAGAAAAATTTATAAAGCATTATTATTTTTTCTTTTTTCTTTTCTTTTCTTTTTTGGAGACTCAGTCTCTGTCACTGTGGCTGGAGTTCAGTGGCACAATCTCGGCTCACTGCAACCTCCACCTTCCAAGTTCAAGTGATTCTCCTGCCTCAGCCTCCCAAGTAACTGGGACCACAGATGCATGCCTCCACATCCAGCTAATTTTTTGTATTTTTTTATAGAGACAGGGTCCTGCCATGTTGCTCAGCGTAGTCTCAAACTTCTGGACTAAGTGATCTGCCCGCCTCAGCCTCCCAAAGGGCTGAGATTACAGGCATGAACCACTACGCCCTGGCTGTAAAGTCTATTTTTCAGCATAGTCTGCTTATTTGCCCCAAATGGATATACTTGTTTGTTTGTTTGTTTGATTGTTTGTTTTTGAGACAGAGTCTTGCTCTGTTGCCCAGGCTAGAGTGCAGTGGCGTGATCTCGGCTCACTGCAAGTCACTGCAAGCTCCGCCTCCCGGGTTCATGCCATCCTCCTGCCTCAGCCTCCCAAGTAGCTGGGATTACAGGTGCGTGCCACCACGCCAGGCTAATTTTTTTGTATTTTTAGTAGAGATGGGGTTTCACCATGTTGGCCAGGATGGTCTCAATCTCCTGACCTCGTGATCTGTCCACCTCAGCCTCCCAAAGTGCTGGGATTACAGGTGTGAGCCACCGCACATGGCTTTTTTTTTTTTTTTTTTAATCTTGAGACAGGGTCTTGCTCTATTGCCCAGGCTGGAGTGTTATGGCACCATTATGGCTCACTACAGCCTTGATGTCCTGGGCTTAAATGATGCTCTCACCTTACATTCCCAAGTAGCTGGAACCATAGGTGTGCACGGCCACATCCGGCCAATGTAAAAATAATTGTGTGTGTGTGCATGCTGAGATGGAGTCTCCCTATGTTGCCCAGGCTGGCCTTGAACTCCTGGGCTCAGCATCGTCCCACCTCAGCCTACCAAATTGCTGAGATTACGGGTGTAAGCCATGTGCCCAGCTTGTGTTTGTGTCACTGCAAGACCGGCTTGCAATAAGCTGAGATAGTGCCACTGCACTCCAGCCTGGGTGACAGAGTGAGACTCCGTCTCAAAAAAAAAAAAAAAAAAAGCCAGGCTTGGTGGCTCATGCCTGTAATCCCAGTACTTTGGGAGGCTGATGCAGGTGGATCATGAGGTCAGGAGATCAAGACCATCCTGGCTAACATGGTGAAATCCCTTCTCTACTAAAGATACAAAAATTAGCTGGGCATGGTGGCATGAGCCTGTAGTCCTAGCTACTCAGGAGGCTGAGGCAGAAGAATTGCTTGAACCTGGGAGGCGGAGCTTGCAGTGAGCCGAGATTGCACCACTGCACTTCAGCCTGGGCAACAGAGCGAGACTCCATCTCAAAAAACAAAGAAAAAGAATACTTAAATACTGTATTGGTGTGTAAATTATATCTTTAGTATGTAAGTTAAAAGACAAAAGGCAAAACTCCACCTGTCAAAAAAGATTTTTTAATAGGAGGAGGGGGCAGTGAGTGGAGTAAATAAATGGAGAGACATGCTGTATTCATGAATTGGAAGGCTCAGTATAGTAAAGATCTCAGTTATCCCACATTTATATAAAGGTGTAACACAATTCCTATAAAATCTCTAGCAAGATTTTTGTAGCTAAACACAAGATCATTCTAAAGGTTTACATAGAAAGCAAAGTAGTAGACTGGGTATGGTGGCTCACCCTGTAATCCCAGTGCTTTGGAAGGCCAATGCAGGCAGATAACTTGAGTCCAGGAGTTTGAGACCAGCCTGGGGTAACATGGGGAGACTTTGTTTCTACAAAAATACAAAAGTTAGCCAGGTGTGGTGGCTGTAGTCCCAGCTACTCAGGAGGCTGAAGCAGGAGCATTGCTTGAGCCCAGGAGACTGGCTACAGGGAGCCAAGATTGTGCCATTGTTCTCCAGCCTGGGTGACAGAATGAGACCCTGTCTGCGGGGAGAAAAAGGCAAGGTAACTAGGATAGTAAACAGTTTTGAAAAAGAAAAATGTATGTGGGATCACTCTATTCACTTTTAGGATTTATTATGTCACTACAATCTTCAAGACTGTGATATTGGAAGAGAGATAGACAAATAGAGGAAACAGAATATAGAACCCAGAAATAGACGTGCATAAGTACAGCCAGCTGGTCTTTGACAAAGGTGCAAAAGTATTACAGTTGAGGAAGGATGATCTTTTTAACAAATGGTTATAGAGCAGTTGGATGTCTGTGGACAAAAAAATAAAAATACCTCAGCCCCTACATAAAAATTAGCTCAAAATAGATCATTTATTAAAATGTTAAACATAAAACTGTAATACTTTTTTTTTTTTTTTTTTTTTTGAGACAGAGTCTCACTTTGTCACCAGTCTGATGTGCAGTGGTGCGATCTCGGCTCACTGCAACTCCCTCCTGGGTTCGGAAGTTACCCTCCTGCCTCAACCTTCCGAGTAGCTGGGACTACAGCCTGTGCCACACCCAGCTAATTTTTTGTATTTCAGAGACAGGGAGCCACCATATTGGCCAGGATGGTCGCAGATCTCTTTGACCTCATGATCTGCCCACCTCAGCCTCCCAAAGTGTTAGGATTACAGGCGTGAGCCACTGTGCCCAGCCAAAACTGTAATATTTTCTAAAGTAATACTGTAATACTTTCTAAAGAAAACATAGGAGAAAATCTGATAAAAAGTTCTTAGCCATGACACCAAAAGCATAATCCATCAAAAAAAGTTGATAAATCGAATTTGATTGAAAGGAAAGGCTTTTGCTTTGCAAAAGTCTGTGTTAAAAGGTAGAAAAGACAAGGTTTAACCTGGGAAAAAAACCACTTGGAAACTCTGTAGTTGACAAAACATTCTATCTAGACTATTTAAACAGACCTCAAAACTCAACGGTAAAAAAAAAAATCAATTAATTAGAAAATGGCAAACAACATAATGTCATGTTTCCCCACAAAGGATGTACAGAAGACAAACGAGATAAGCATGTGTGAACACTTATGATAATCATAAGACCTCGCAGTTATACTTCTGGGCATTTATTCCAGAGAAATGAAATGTTAGAGCCACACAAACAAGTTGTACATGAATACCCATACCAGTTTTATTTGTAATAGCCAAAACCTATGAACAATGAAAAATTTTGTTTTTTTGAGTCAGAGTCTTGATCTATCATGCAGGCTGGAGTGCAGTGGTGCGATCTCGGCTCACTGCAACCTCTGCCTCCCGGGTTCAAGCGATTCTCCTGCCTCACCCTCCCAAGTAGCTGCGATTAGAGGGGTGCACCACTATGCACAGCTAATTTTTGTATTTTTATTAGAGACTGTGTTTTACCATGTTGGCCTGGCTGGCCTCAAACTCTGGACCTCAGGTGATCTGCCCGCCTCAGCCTCCCGAAGTGCTGAGATTACAGGCGTGAGCCACCTTTCCCACCAAAATGTTCTTTAATACATGAATAGCTAAACTAACTGTGGTACATCCACACAGTGGAATTCTGTGCAGCAGGACAAAGGAATGTGAGATTGGTACCTGCAAGAACTTGAATGACTGTCAAGGGCATTATGTGGAGTGCAAAAAAGTAATCTCAAAAAGTTGCATACTGTGTGATTCCGTTTATATAAGAAACATTCTGTAAGTGACAAAATGGTAGAGTTGGAGAACAGGTTAGTAGTTGCCAAGTGTTAAGGATACTGGGAAGCAGGGCATTGGGTGTGACTAAAGAGGTAGTTCCAGGGAACTCTGTTGGAATGATTGTCTGTATTTTAACTGTGGTGATGATTACACAAATCTATACAAGTGACAAAGTGGTATAGAACCAAATACATTGTAGCAATGCCAGTGTTCTAGTTTTCATATTGTGTTATGGTCTTACAAGATGTAATGATCAAAGGAAACTGGGTGAATGGTACACTGGACCTCTCTGTCATGTTTTTGCAACTTCCTATGAGTCTGTAAGTATTTCAAAATAAAAAGCTAAAAGATATATCCAGACTTTAGACCTATGCTGTCCACTAGCCACAGATTGCTTTAAAAATAACATCAGCCGCCGGGCGCGGTGGCTCAAGCCTGTAATCCCAGCACTTTGGGAGGCCGAGACGGGCGGATCATGAGGTCAGGAGATCGAGACCATCCTGGCTAACACGGTGAAACCCCGTCTCTACTAAAAAATACAAAAAACTAGCCGGGCGAGGTGGCGGGCGCCTGTAGTCCCAGCTACTCAGGAGGCTGAGGCAGGAGAATGGCGTAAACCCGGGAGGCGGAGCTTGCAGTGAGCTGAGATTCGGCCACTGCACTCCAGCCCGGGCGACAGAGCAAGACTCCGTCTCAAAAAAAAAAAAAAAAAAAAAAAAAATAACATCAGCCAGGTGCGGTGGCTCATGCCTGTAATCCCAGCACTTTGGGAGGCTGAGGCGGGTGGATCACAAGGTCAGGAGTTCGAGACTAGCCTGACCAACATGGTGAAATCCCGTCTCTACTAAAAATACAAAAATTAGCTGGGCGTGGTGGCTTGCACCTGTAATCCTAGCTACTCGGGAGGCTGGGGCAGGAGAATTGCTTGAACCCAGGAGCTGGAGGTTGCAGTGAGCCGAGATCATGCCATTGTACTCCAGCCTGGGTGACAGAGTGAGACTCCATCTCAAAAGCAACAACAACTACAACAGCAAAAACATCAGGCCAGGCGTGGTGGCTCCCGCCTATAATCCCAGCATTTCGGGAGGCCCAGGTGGGCAGATCACTTGAGGTCAGGAGTTCGAGACCAGCCTGGCCAACATGGTGAAACCCTGTCTCTACTAAAAATATATAAATTAGCTGGGTGTGGTGGTGTGCACCTGTAGTCCTAGCTACTTGGGAGGCTAAGGTGGGAGGATCTCTTGAACCTGGGAGGCAGAGGTTTGCAGTGAGCCAAGATCATGCCACTGTACTCCAGCCTGGGTGACAGAGCGAGGCTATCTCAAAAAAAAACAAAAAAAAAAAACAAACAAAACCTAAGTTACTTGAAATAAAAGAATAAAAGTTAATTTCAGTTCCTTGATCACACAAACCATGTTTCAAGTGCTCACGTGGCCACCTTATTATATACCATAATTATAGAACTTTCCATTATTGCATAAAGTTCAATTGGGCAGTCTGCTTTAGATAAAACCCTCTACAGTAGTGCCAGTTGTCACATGTCTTGGTACCTACACATTTCTTAGAGAACAGTCTCAAATTTATAAATCAAAATAATTGTCTATACCAGTAAGATTAAATAGAATAAATAAATTTAACAAGCATTTTTTTAAACAGTGCCATGACTTTCAAGGCCACATTCTATATTTTAATGAACAAAGGAAATGAAGTATTTGCTTCATGTTTGAAATAGGAATAAGGTGTTTTTCCTTATCTGCCAAAGTAGTTGCTGTCTTTTTCCGTAATCACAATATAGCATATTTAGGAGATGGCAAAACAGAGACAGATGGGTAGGGAAAAGAGAAATTCTGGCATGAAAAGTATTTTGAATATCCCATACTTCTTGTTTTCTATTTCTTAGTGACCAGCTTACCAATGGTAGCTTACCATTGCAGAGGAAGTGTGATTTAGCAACCAGACCTTAAACCAAAATTCTATTTCTGGCTCGAAGTGACCTTGAGGAAGTTACAAATGTGTTCTTCTCATTTGTACAGCGAATAAGCAAATTAAGATCAAAGCAACTCTTGCTGAGCGGACTGTAGGACTGCAAGATATGTTACTCTAAAATGATCCCACTATTCCAGATTATATATAAAATGATTTGCTTACAAGTAGATTAAATGCAGAGTTTTCAGGAATTTAGTTATGCAAAGAATCACATGAGGTAGAAAGAGGAACTTTACCAGGCATAAAAATTTTTAAGTTTTGAGTTTGGGGGGAAAATACAAGAAAACGAAAACATATTGTAAAAGTTTTTATTTCATCCCAGGTTGACAAACTTTGGGAGGATAAGCAGACATTCTGCACTTTAGAATCAGGTTTTGAAGTTTAAATAGTTGAGGATTTGCATTCCAGACCTGCCATTTACTATCTGGAAAGTTACTTTCTCAGTTATAGATGATGTGTAGATTTTCTCAGTTTCAACACCTAATAATGACTTTTTGTTGAGGTGGTTATGAGGAGAGCACATAGCAAGTTAAGTATACTGCTATGATTACTGATAATCTTAATTTTATCAAGATACAGAATATAATAGTGGTATTAGGAAAATATGAATAGCTTAGTGTATTCTCTTTTTATGAAGCTTTATTTTTAGCCATGTGATAATTTTTTGTGGGTAGCATACTAATTTTAGCTTGTAACAAATTGGTTAAAATCGCAGTTCCTAGAGCCATTCTGAATTTTAAGTGTGTGTGAGTAAATTGATCAGGATCTCTTGATTTAAAGCCAGTAGGGATAAATCTGTACTTTGTAAAATCTAGAAGGCAGAGAATCTGTGCATAGAACTCAGAAAAACAGCACAATCACACATCTATGAGTGCAATTTTATTTCAGTGTAATCCCTGCAGCAGTTTTCTACGGCTAGATCCATGTAATCTCTGAATGAATAGTGAAAGGTTTAGTCAATTGTAAAGATATATAAAAATCTACAATATACAATGTCAAATTATCAGAAAATATTCCATGTAACTTTTCTTTTTCTTTGCCCTCCAAACTGCCAAAATATTGAAAAAGAGGTCAAGAACAAAAGGCAGCATACTCATGAGGATCCTTCTGGCCCTGGTTCCCAGTAGCAGTGCAGGACACTTCCAGTTTTAGCCCATATGGTCAGTTTGAAGTTTCCCGCAGTACTTTTCTGAACTAGAGAGAGGGAACCAAAAATGCTGACATCCTCATTTGACATCTTCACTCCAGCCTGTGTAAGTGCCAGCGCTTCCTGTATAAAACCTATCCTGACTGTAGAGGACACCTCCAGCCCTCAGCTGACCTGGATGAGGATGATGGCTGGAATTGGTGAGGTTTGGAAAGCATGAGCCCTCAGATGGACACCACCGCAGTATATGAACATGCTGTGTCTTATTCCTATACCTTTCACTTCATAAAGATCAGCTTTTAAAGTTTATGAAAATAACATCCACTGACAGCAAGTGATTGTTGGAGGTAGGTTAGTAGCTCTCAAAAGCACCACTCCGTTGCAGTATTATACTAGATTATGGTGTGTTCGAGAAAGAGTTAATTATTTAGATGTATAATGCCTTGGAAATTACACCAAAGAAGATCTATTGGAAGCTCTGAATTGTACATATCTTGTCTCCCTCATACAGTATGGCTTTATCTTGACTGCCTTATCAGTCTTGGCCTCAATTTTCTTTTTTTTAATAGTTGACTCTTTTTTATTATTATACTTTAACTTCCAGGGTACATGTGCACAACGTGTAGGTTTGTTACATATGTATACATGTGCCATGTTGGTGTGCTGCACCCATTAACTTGTCATTTATGTTAGGTATATCTCCTAATGCTATCCCTCCCCTTTGCCCCCTCCCCACAGTAGGACCCAGTGTGTGATGTTCCCCTTCCTGTATCCAAGTGATCTCATTGTTCAGTTCCAACCTATGACTGAGAACATGCGGTATTTGGTTTTCTGTTCTTGCAAAAGTTTGCTGAGAATGATGGTTTCCAGGTGCATCCATGTCCCTACAAAGAACACGAACTCATCCTTTTTCATGGCTGCATAGTATTCCATGGTATATATGTGCCACATTTTCTTTTTCTTTTTCTTTTTTCCAAGGAGTTTTATTTATTATCCAAAATAAGAAAGTAAAAGAGTATGATTAAGTTCCAAGACTTGTTTAAAAAGTGTCTACTGGAGCTAGACCTGGTGGTGCATGCCTGTAATCCCAGCCACTTCAGATTGGCCTCAATTTTCTTATCCACACAGTGGGAGGATTTCTAAATGGCTTAAGACTTTATGATGTTAGTGTTACTTCTCCAAGTAGTTTCCTCCATGCTTCCACTTGTTGGTTCATAAGCTATATCAGGTATCTGTTTTACTATACCCATCAAAATTTTCTCACATACTCTCAAAATGCTTTAAGGTAATACACAATTTTTAGTTTGTGATTCTTGTAGAAACATAATAATTTTAAGAAGTGATACTACAAAGTTGAACTGAGTCTAGGTATTATGGTTTGATTCTGACTTCAACATTTAAATATTACATGAAAAGGGACACTTGTGTTATTATGTAAATGTTGAATTTACATGGTCATTAATGTTTAGGTGTTTTGAAACATCTGTTGTGTGATAAATTAACTAAAATATCCCTTTTAGGCTAGGTGCGGTCGCTCATGCCTGTAATCCCAGCATTTTCGGAGGCCAAGGCAAGTGGATCTCCTGAGGTCAGGAGTTCAGACCAGCCTGGCCAACGTGGTGAAACCTCACCTTTACTAAAAATACAGAAATTAGCCAGGCATGTGGCGGGCACCTGTAATCCTAGCTACTCTGGAGGCTGAGGCAGGAGAATCGCTTGAACCTGGGAGGTGGAGGTTGCGGGGAGCCGAGATCACACCACTGCACTCCAACCTGGGTGACAGAGGGAGACTCTGTCTAAAAAAAAAAAAAAAAAATTCCCGTTGTATTTTTTAAGAAATGGTGCCTCGCTGTGTCGCCCAGACCGAGGTACAGTGGTATGATCATAGCTCACTATGTAACATCAACCTTCTGGGTTCAAGTGATCCTCCCACCTGTTGAGTAGCTGGGATGACAGGCACGTGCAGTAACACCCAGCTAATTTTTTAAAATTTATTTTTGTAGACATGGGGTCTCACCACGTTGCCTAGGTTGGTCTCTAGTTTCTGGCCTCAAACATAAAACATTCATTTTAATCCATAATTTTAATTTATAGGCATAACAAGGATGAGAAATTTGCCTACTAATCAGTGTCTTCCTCTTTTAAAAACCTGACATGTTTTTGTATAGAAACTACTTGGGATTGCTAAGTAACCCGCATAGCCATTCCTGGAAAAAAATGGAAGGCCCTTTTTTGCTTTTGGGAATATGGAGAGCTTATACACAGTTTCACTATTCAGCATTGCTTGCACTATTTCTTACAATTTTCTGATGTCTGTCAGAAAGAATTCCGAGATCTTTTAAGACCTATTTTTTTTTTTTTTTTTTTTTTTTTTTTTTGAGAGAGTCTCTCTCTGTTGCCCAAGCTGGAGTGCAGTGGCGCGATCTCTGTTCACTGCAAGCTCCGCCTCCCGGGTTCAGGCCATTCTTCTGCCTCAGCCTCCTGAGTAGCTGGACTACAGCACCCGCCACCACGCTCGGCTAATTTTTTTTTTGTATTTTTAGTGGAGACGGGGTTTCACCGTGTTAGTCAGGATGGTCTCGATCTCCTGACCTCGTGATCCGCCCACCTCGGCCCCCCAAAGTGCTGGGATTACAGGCGTGAGCCACCGCGCCCGGCCAAGACCTATTTTTAAAGGGAAGTTTGTTATAAGCCTAAATGCCATAAATGTAATAAAGTCATGTGCATTTGGCGTCATACTTCCTAGTCCACCCCCAGTGTTCTAGAGCTCTCTCACTACATTTTGAAACACCTTCGTGGAATTTTGAAATGCATTACTTGCGTAGTTCCTTGAGGCTGCATCACTGCTAGAAGACTTATGAAACAGAACTCTGTACTTCCCATTAGTTAGTTCTTTATCATGTTGAACACTAGAAGTGTAAGTGTCTAGTGTCTAAATACAGAATGCCTATAGTTTCTACCAATAAATTATGGATCCAAACCCTTGCTCCAGAAGCAGGAAATAGGTTAATCAGAAGATTGCTGGATGTTATGAAAGGAATCTTTTATGGGGGGCTGTGAGTATTGTTTTGCAATTGCCATTTCTGAAATATCTTAGCTTAAAACATTTGGATTTTTTCACTATGCAAAGTATAAAATAAATGAAGTAACTGGTATTTCTCTTTGTTCACTATTAAGTGACAGTAATTTGTACCATTATGGAAAAATTACTGTGGATTTTCTTTAGAGTAATTCAGTGCTGTGGTTTTAGCACAAAGGTGTGTTTTTTCTTATCTTCATGATCCAGGAACAATTACTTGAGGGAATGGCATTTCTCCCTGTGGGTTTGTGGCACAGAGTGTTTCCTGAGAGTAGTGGAAGTAAGTGCAACCACTGTTGACCCTTGTCATCTCAGTCTTTTTTATTATAACCTCTTTCCTTCTACTTTTTTCACTTGTCTTCTATTTCTAATATTTAAGATTTATGCTTTAGCCAGTTTCTTAAAACCTGTGTACCTAATATTCTCTTGGTCATCAATTATTTGAGGATAAGAATTCCCCCTACTGTTAAAACATTAGCAAGGTACATTGGTAATTCTCAGGCTTAAGGATTTCTTGAAATAACATTATCTGATTTATTGGGATCTGAAGCATAGTTGACTCGACTAGATACTTCTATCATTGTGGCTTAAGTGATCTTGTAGTCTTTTATAGTTAACTGAAAAATCATTTTAGGTGGATGTTTTTGTTCAGAGAAACATTTTAAATTTTAAACCAATATTTTTGTTGAGTAGGAAGGAGAAAAAAGTAAATATCCAAGTATCAGCTACTACAACATTTTGAGGTGTTTTTCCTCTTTGTAGCTATTGTTTTGTGAAACTGAGGCTATACTATGTGTGGATTTTGAATTATGCTTCTCCCTCTAACCCCCACCAAATATCATTAAATTATTTCAGGTTACTAAAAATTCTTAGGAAATATCCATTTCAGTTGCTGTACTCTATTCTGTTACAGGGTAGTACCTTAATTAACACATCCACTATTATTAGATATTTAAAATTTTTCTACATTTTGTTTTATAAATAACCGTGAGAAGAACATGAATTTGTAAGATTATCTTGCAAGGTGCCTTTGGTTGGGGGGAGTCTCATTGTAGTTGTATTCTTGATTTTAAGATATCAATAATGGCTTGACCTTAGATTTTTAAGCACTAACATTGAATTAGGATTTTAAACACATGTGTTGGGCATATATTTGTTTAAACTTATGAATATTGCCCTTTTTA
Source organism: Papio anubis (assembly GCF_008728515.1). NCBI lineage: Eukaryota > Metazoa > Chordata > Mammalia > Primates > Cercopithecidae > Papio > Papio anubis. The sequence goes on from NC_044984.1 coordinate 31,224,709, forward strand.
CACTTTTACTTCTATGTGACAGGTAGCGATGTGCTTACCATTTTAAAATTTATGTTATTATTATTGTTGTTATCATTATTATCATTTTTTAAGAGACATAGTCTCACTCTGTTGCCTAAGCTGGAGTATAGTGGCCTGATCTCAGCTCACTGCAACCTCTGCCTCCTGGGTTTCAGTGATTCTCGTGCCTCAGCCTCCCAAGAATGACAGGTGCATGTCACCATGCCTGGCTAATTTTTGTGTTTTTAGTAGAGATGAGGTTTTGCCATGTCGGCCGGGCTGGTCTTGAACTCCAGACTTCAAGTGATCCGCCCGCCTCGGCCTCCGAAAATGCTGGTATTACAAGCGTGAGCCACCATGCCCAGCCAATTTATATTATTTATTTATAGAAACAAGGTTTTCTCACTATGTTTTCCAGGTCGGACTTGAACTCCTGGGCTCAAGCAGTCCTCCCACCTCAGCCTCCCAATAGCTGGGACTATGGGCAAGTACCATCACACCTGCCTTAGCCACTTTAAAAATGTGGATTCCATTGCTTTTTTCAGAGAGACAAAATGGAGTGGAAGCCAAAGAACTTATTCAGATAGCTGGACCCTTGAGAAAACTAATAGAGGACTTCAACTAAGGCAAGCTTTTCTATGTTCCCAGTCTTATATGAATGAAAACTAGATCCATGCATGGGAGATAAATCAAGCCTGGGCTGTGAAAATGTTGGTAACTGGAAAAACAGAAATTCACAAAGCTTTTGGCCAGTTTTTCTTTGTTTTATTAGGTTATCAATGGCCTTAGATTTTCCCAAATAATTCAGCCACAGGAAAAAAAAAAAAAAAAGAGAGAGAGAGAGAAAAGGCTTTTTGTTTTTTAACATTGTGACATTGTAAAAAGTTTCTGTGTCACAGACTTGCACCAAGATGGTGTACTGAGCTTTCTTGTGGAATGAATAGAACTGAGTTTAGAGTACTTTGAGTTACTTATAAATTCTTAAGTGTGTCTTCTATTTAAAACTTACAGTCATAAAGATAATAATAGAAGAGAAATAGCTAGGGTAATATGATTATACGGTCAGAATTTGGAAGTTTGAAGCCTTATCTTCAAGTAATTTTAGATCAGAAAATTTGAGGGTTTTTTTTTTTTTTAAATTTGACTTCAAGATCTCAGGGGATTTCTTTTTTTATTTGCCCATTCTTTGTGTTCCCTTTGTGAGCTTAGATGGTGTAGTGTAGGCAACAACCTGATTTTTTTTGTTTAAAAATACATTATCTGATTTGTATTAAATCCCAGATATATGTTAATATTAAAAATAAGTTGGCTGAGCACAGTGACTCACGCCTGTAATCCCAGCGCTTTAGAAGGCCAAGATGGGCAGATCATGAGGTCAGGAGTTCGAGACCAGCCTGGCCAACATGCTGAAACACCGTCTCTACTAAAAATACAAAAATTAGCTTGGTGTGGTGGCCCTTGCCTGTAGTCCCAGCTAGTCAGGAGGCTGAGGCAGGAGAATCGCTTGAACCCGGGAGGCGGAGGTTGCAGTAAGCTGAGATAGTGCCACTGCACTCCAGCCTGGGTGACACGGTGAGACTCTGTCTCAAAAAAAAAAAAAAAAAAAAAAACAGTGGGATTTATTACAGAACCTATATTTTATTCTCTATGATAAGTAGTGAGTATATTCATTTGTAAGACTAAAAGTAGACTCAGAGTTAGTCTGAAAACCACACTAATTCTTTTTCCTCCTATATTTGCCTTCATTTTCTTTTCTTTTCTTTTTTTGTATTTCATGCATCTCAGCCTGTCATATGCTTCTCTTCAGCGTATGCCTATAGTGCACATAAGTCTTCTAAGGATCAACTTTGTAACTGAACCAACTGGACTCCTGTCCAGGAGTTTATACCCTTCTTGGCATCTCTCCTGCCCATTTGTTTAATCTTTCCAACTCATTTGATCCTCTGGTATTAGAGCTGACAGCTGCAGTTGCATATGGAGTTCATAAAGTAGCTGAATAATAAAATGTCATGACCCAGTTCTTGTACAGTTTCACTGATGACTAAATCAACAACTCTTTTCATATTCAAGTGGGAATGATCAAACTGTGTAATTTTCTTTGGAAGTTCCCATATATTCAATGAGTAGTTTTACCTCCTATGTCTTTCTGTAGCAGAAATGCTACAGACTTATTTGGCAGGTCAGGTGGAACATTATCTTGATTTTACAGTTATCTTGATTTTACGAGAGGAAAGTTTGTGTATAAAAGGGGTTGATGAGTGATTCTGAGTGATATTGTATCTGCGAACTCCTTGTATTATTGCTTATTGAGCACCTATTAGACACGGTGGTTTGTGTTATATACACATTATTCCTGATCCTGAGAACAATCTTATAAGATAGGTGATAAGACCCTATTTTTCGTGTGGAGAAAGCAAGCTCAATGAGGTTATTTTATTTATATTGAAAAAAATCAAGACTTTGGCCTATTAAAAACATTTTTTTGTCTTGTTGAGTTGTCCGAGTTCTTCATGTATTCTGTATGTCAGAGATACGAGCTAAACGTGTTTTTCTCCTCTAAGGCTTTCTTTTTCATACTTGGTATCCTTTGAACAGTTCCAGTCTTTTCCTTTACCATTAGGTCTCTGTGTCCTGTTTTAAAAACTTTGCCTACCTGAAGGTCATAAAGGTATTTTCCTATAGTATTTCCAGAAGCTTTACTGTTTTACCTTTCACATTTAGGTCTATGGCTCATCTGTAATTGATCTGCATGAATGATGAGAGGTAGGAATCAAGATTCATTTTTTTGCCCCATTTGGAGTGACTATCCTTTGCCCACTATATTTTAGTGGCAACTTTGTAATCTCTACAGTTTTGACTAAAAATTCTGACATTTGACATTTCCAGAATCTAAACTATCTCAGATGCTTTTTGTAGTTTTTCTTAAATTGTCTCAGGCATAGACTATGTTTTCTATTTTATCTAGTATAGTATAGTGAGATAAAATAGAAAATATATATTGTAGGAAAAGAGATTTTTATCAGTCTTTTTTTTTTTTTTTTTTGAGACAGCCTTGCTCTGTCACCCAGGGTGGAGTGCAGTGCTGGGATCTCGGCTCACTGCATCCTCCACCTCCCAGGTTCAAGCGATTATCCTGCCTCAGCCTCCCGAGTAGTTGGGACTGCAGGTACCTGCCACCACACCCGGCTAATTTTTGTATTTTCAGTAGAGACAGGGTTTCACCATATTGGCCAGGCTGGTCTTGAACTCCTGACCTTGTGATCCACCTGCTTCGGCCTCCCAAAGTGCTGGGATTACAGGCATGAGCCACCACGCCTGGCCTTATCAGTCTTTTTTAATGGGATGGCAGCAGCTGGGATGTATACATTCCTGCAGGGAAAGAGAAGGAAATGGCTTCACATTGCTAGGTGGAAGCAGTATGTGTGTTTCTGGGTATAATCTTCCTAGCTGCACTTTTCCCATAAATTTCTTTCTACTAAAAATCATGAAAGTTTGGATTATAGTTCCTTTCACAGGAGTAAAAGCAAGTATCAGAGGAGTCATCCATTCAAAACAGAGTTCTTCAACTGCAGTATCTGATGTGTTCTGTGTGTGCGCTGGGGTGTCTTTTCAGTCAGTCTACACACGGTTCACCCGACTGGAGACCTTTTACCCTGCCTGATTTGTTTTGTTTTACTCACTCTTTTCAATGACCAATTTGATTTTTAAGTAAGCACTGAGGCAAAGACTTCCATGAAAGACTTTTGGTTTTGGCTGGTACGAAGAGTAATGGATGCTGGAATACCTTCTGCCAGTTAAAAAATAAAAATAAAAAAAGAACAAACTATAAAATTGGAAAGATATATAGGCATTATAGGAACATATTAGAAACAAATTATGAAGATGTAAGCTTCCACCTTAAGGAAATAATTAAACTCTAAGTAGAGAGAGAAAAGTCGAATAGCCCTACATGTACTAAAGAAAATGAATTTGCAATTTAAGATCTTCTAGTAAATAATGCCATAGTGCTGCCAGTCCAGGAACCGCACTTTGAGAATCATTGTCTTAGGCTTCTGAGGTCTATAAGCCTCTTTTAATTGTCTGTGTGTGGTATAACATTCTTGGTAAATGTTTGTTGAATAGAATTGAGAGCATGACATGGTACCAGGTACAGAAAGTCCCATCCCTTGAAACACCTAATAATTTTTTTTAACCTTTTTTCCTTGGTAAGGAACTTTTGTCCTTCTCTCTAATGCATTTCAGAAAATGTATGTTCCTGCTGATATGGTAAAGGTTTCATTTCTTATGTTTGTGAAACTATATCTGAATAAGAATGCCTCAGGGTTTCCTTGGTACATATACATCGTATACGTCACTATAGCCCATCATGAACATTGTGAGCTATAATGTTCCTAGGTATGCTACTTTAACTGAAAATCTTAAATCCTGTTTTATAAGTTAAACCAAAAGTAACACTGATCCTCTTTCTAGCAATGGCAATTTGTTATTTTGGTCTAGGGGCAGTGGAAGTGTAGACTGGATTATGTCTCTGCATGTTTTTGCCATTTCTCTGGCATTACAGTTCCTTCAGATACTGCGTTGTCCATTTTTAAAAGAAAAGAACCAAATTATAGCATCCCAATTGCTTGTTAACATTCATGAGTTTTATCCAGCATGAATCACTATTCAGCTGATGGTTGAAAATTTTCTAAAGTGAACAGCACTTTGGAGACTATTAAAAGCCTTTTTAGAAAGATAGTGACTCTGGACAATGAATTAGCTTAACTTGCAGGAGGAAACTGTACATCAGCTGAGAGGTCTTCTTTGAATCAGGTGGCAAGCCTTCTTGGGCAGAGTGTTTATTTAAAGAAACTTGAAATGAATGTATTGACATTTATTGGGCTGTTACAGAAATTAGGTTCATAAATAGTGCCAACCTCTATGAAATAAAAGTTAATTAAGTGGCTTAATTACACATCAAAGTCTCCTTTTAACCGCAACTACCTGACATGATTGAGAAAATACGAAGCAGACTCTTCGGTCGAAATCATTTCGTAAAATTTGTTACAGAGCACAATATTCAGAAAAACCCTAATTCTGATATGTGTCACACAATACCTTTCAGAAATGCACCAAAATGCTGATTGTGATTATGTCTACACAGTGGTTTTATAGTGGATTTTAATTTCTTCTTTTTATCAAAACAATTGATGTTAGTTGCAACTCATATTTTAAATATACTTACAAATATGTTCCACAGAGTGTGTCTTTGAAATTGCTATAGTTTATGATAAAAGTGTTAGAGCAGGATGTACAATATGCTGCTTTATAAACATAATACATTTGTGATATATTCATGTGTAGAGGTATATGAATGTATACCAAAATGATAGGAAAAGGTATCATTGGGAGTTACCTCTAGATGATGGGAAATAAGCTATGTTGGTTATATTTTTGGTTATTTCTCTTATAATTTTTAAAATAAAACCTTAATTCCTGGTTCACAAAGTTTTTTAAAAAGCAGTTGCAGCAAGCATGGGAATCAGTATTTCTTCTAGCTTTAGCAAAGGTGAAAAGCTGGTGCTGTGCCACCTCGGACAGCCTTGCCTTCCAGGAACAGACAGTGAAGGTGGAACAGACTCTAAGAGAATGTAGTTGGATGCTTATGGACTGGGCAGCTATTATGGACACCCAGGCCTGCTGACTCTATTTCAGTTTTCAAGGTGAAAACTCTGGTCTGAGCACATTGCACCCGGTTGGGATTTAGATGACTGCCAGATTTAGGTCACGAGATGTCTGGGTCACAGCCAGGAAGGTAGAAATCTAGCATCAAAGTCACTGGGCACTCAGCGTCCAGCTACCTGGCAATATAGCAGAGAAATAGGGAGATATGGAAAAAGGAGTTTTTGTTTTGCTTTGTTTTCCTTAGTTTTTTAAATGTTTCACTTGATTTCCAGTTTTGTTAAGAATGGACTTCTCTTTCAAGTTTCCTCAAAAAGCATGGAGAAAGTCAGTGACCTCTGCAGGGTCCTCATTGTCTCCCAGGCTGTCACACCGCTTTCCTTTGAGCCCTACTCTGTTGTCCTGGAGAAGGTGTGGTAATCTGATGAGCCAGGGTTATTAGTCCTGGGACATAGGCTTCCTGTCTGGCAGCTCATCAGGACTAGAAAGCATTCTTGCTGCTTGACCTGCTTCAGACACTTGTCACCCACCTCCACTCCATTAGCTCAGATGTGTCAGTGACCCAGGTCCACGGTTACCTCCTGAATAACCAACAGTGATGCCGCCCAGGCTTAGCATTACCTTCATGCCCAGCCGTTTTTTATTTGTTCCTTCAACAAAGATTTAATGAGCACCTACTGCGTGCCAGACACTGGAGATTTCTTGGTAAACAAGACAAAGCCCCCTGTCTGTATGGATTTTACCTTTTAGGGTAGGAGCCAGAAATTAAAGCAAGGGAAAAAGAAATGTTCAGTATAATGTTGGGCAGTGATACCTTAAACAACAAGCAAGGCATTGGAATAGATAGAAAGTACAGAGGTGGGAATAGTACTCCTATTTTTGATAGGGTGGTGGGGAAGGAAACACCTGAGGAAGTGGCATTCAGCAGATTTGAATGAAGTGTATTGAAGAAACAAGAGGAAGATCTGGATGAAAATGTCTTAGGTAGAGGGAACTGCAAATGTAAAGGGTCTGAGGCAGGAATGAGCTTTGGTAGTCAAACTTCATCAGGGAAGTGTTTTTTAAGAGTTGGTCTAGCTATGTTGCCCAGGCTGGAGTGCAGTGGTGTGATCAATGCAGCTTCAAATTCCTGTGCTCAAGCAATCCTCCCGCCTCAACCTTGCGAGTAGCTAGGACTACAGGTGTATGCCACCACACCTGGCTAACTTTTTTGTTGTTGTTGTTGTTGAGATGGAGTCTCGCTCTGTCGCCCAGGCTGGAGTGCTGTGGCTGGATCTCAGCTCACTGCAAACTCCGCCTCCCGGGTTCACGCCATTCTCCTGCCTCAGCCTCCTGAGTAGCTGGGACTACAGGCGCCCGCCACCTCGCCCGGCTAGTTTTTTGTATTTTTTTTAGTAGAGACGGGGTTTCGCTGTGTTCGCCAGGATGGTCTCGATCTCCTGACCTTGTGATCCGCCCGTCTCGGCCTCCCAAAGCTGGCTAACTTTTTTATTTTGTTTTTGTAGAGATGAGATCTCGCTATGTTGTCCAGGCTAGTCTTGAACTCCTGGGCTCGTGATCCTCCCTCCTTGGCCTCCCAGAGGTGCTGGGATTTTGCAAAGAAGTGTTAAAATACCTACACAACTGTTCATTGGACCAATTTGTGAGGGATGGTGAAGTCTTTTACCCACCTCCAGCCATATAATCAGTAAAATATTATTTAGTTTGCTTTCTTATTTACAGAGATTAAGAGCTTGTAGCCATTCAGTCGGATTCCATGTCTAAACTGATAACTTTATATTTTAACAATGAATTGCTGTGCAGTAATATCTAAACACATTTACTGGTGATATCTGTTTTTATGAACATCTGTTCAGTGAACATTTATTGATCTTACCCGATTTATTAGATGTGATGGAGGAGAGAGCAGGACACAGAGTTGCTGATGAAAGAAGTGTTCAGAATCCTGGAGAACCAGGAGAGTTGGTTATGAGAAGGCCAGGGAGGAAAGGTCAAGAAAGAGGGCGTGGTTGGCACCCAAGAGGGTCCAGGATGCGAGAACTGAACCCGACCTATGGGTTTGGAGCTGAGATGTCACTGCTGGCCTTGCTGGGAGCAGTGTCAGTTGAGTGCTGGGTCAGATAGATGTGGCTGAGGAGTGACTAAGAGGTGAGAAGTGACTAGACCTCCCACCCTTTTGATAAGCATAGAAAAGCAAGAAAGGAATGAGCTTAGACAGCTTGACAGTAATATGAATGGGGCCAAGAGGTTTTTTTCGTAAGAGACGTCTGTGTTGTTGTTTTTTCACGATAGGAAGTCAATTGTTTGACATTCTGTCTTCACAGAATAGAGTCCCCCCACCCCCCACTTTTAAACCTGCTTAATACTTCTTACAGCTGCATAGTTTTCCAGATATTCAAAGAGGTTTCACCTACATGATCTCATTGATCTTCCTGACAGGATGGTACCAAATATTATGCCTGTTTATTTCTGAAATGAAAGCCTCAAAGCTTAGAGATTGTAGCTTAGAAATCACCCTGCTAACAAGTTGTTTTGTTACATACTCTACCTAGCCCAGAGTTCGTGAACCTATATTCACAGCATTAACCAATCATGATTTGCCCCATATTTAACTGGTTATGCCTTGGTTATCTTAGAAAAGAACCCAGAGCATTTATGAAATAAAACTTGCAGGGCGATTAAGAAGCTTTTCAGGGCTGGGCCCAGTGGCTCACGCCTGTAATCCCAGCACTTTGGGAGGCCGAGGCAGGCGGATCACAAGGTCAGGAGATCTAGACCATCCTGGCTAACACGGCGAAACCCCGTCTCTACTAAAAAATACAAAAAATTAGCCGGGCATGGTGGCGGGCACCTGTAGTCCCAGCTACTTGGGAGGCTGAGGCAGGAGAGTGGCGTGAACCCGGGAGGCAGAGCTTGCAGTGAGGCGAGATTGCACCACTGCACTCCAGCCTGGGCGACAGAGCCAGACTCTGTCTCAAAAAAAAAAAAGAAAAAGAAAAAGAAAAAGCTTTTCAGAACCCCCTCCACCACCTCCTTCCAGATCCTCCGGCACACACACATTGATCTCACCCGCCTTGCATATCACTGCTGCATATCTGTTTGTGTGCATGCATGTGCGCACACACACACTCCGCCTACCCTGCATACATACCCTTGCTGCATACAAAACCTCAAATTCAGTTATCTTCAAATGTCATAATTAGATACACCTCAGTCCTAGTCTCAAGGGACGCTTGGCCACCCTCGCTTTTCTTTTTTTTTGAGACGGAGTCTCGCTCTGTCGCCCAGGCTGGAGTGCAGTGGCGCGATCTCGGCTCACTGCAAGCTCCGCCTCCCGAGTTCACGCCATTCTCCTGCCTCAGCCGCCCGAGTAGCTGGGACTACAGGCGCCCGCCACCGTGCCCAGCTAATTTTTTGTATTTTTTAGTAGAGACGGGGTTTCACCGTGTTATCCAGGATGGCCTCGATCTCCTGACCTCGTGATCCGCCCGCCTCGGCCTCCCAAAGTGTTGGGATTACAGGCGTGAGCCACCGCGCCCGACCACCCTCGCTTTTCAATACTTTATTCTTTCTGGGATTTGGGCTTGGGGTAGAAAAGTAAAGTTAGGATTGATTTTAAAAGATCAGATGAGAGGTCATAAATAAATCCCTGGTATCAACAATAAACATTCAAGTGATCATTACATTTTTGCTGAATTTGCTTTCTCTCTTCAAAAATGCAACCCTGTAGAACTTGAGTGAAACAGTTTTTGTTTAAGTTTGAACCTAAAGCCATAGTTGTTTGCATGCTTTGGTCCTTTAGGATATTTTTTGAGCAGCAAGGATTAACCATTCAGCATTGGGTTTTATCAGAACAAAGCTTGAATTATACTTTTTATTCTGGCCTGATCTCAGCCCTAAAATATGAAGCGAAGGTTCATAATGTTGGTAATTTATTAGCTTTTACAGAATGTCTGTGTGATATATCTTTGCTGTTTACCTGGTGCTATACATCTATTTTATCTTGTTAGCTCCTCTCCCCAACCCCCTACAACAAAAGTTAAATGTCTTTATTTCTCATACATATCAAAAACTCATCAAGAAAAAGGGGTAACGTATGCTTTTATGTCTGTGGAGTTTAGAATGGAACTTTGCATATTATTAGAAGCCTCATTTATAGAACGTTCTTTATTATTAGCCCTTTTTCTGTTTTACACTCCATACATATTTTAGATTTGTTAATGTAATTAATACATCTATATATGTTATACATATGTCTTACATATATCCTTGTAGAGTCTTCATTTTCATGTATTTCAGAAATTTTCTTAAGGAAAGAAGAATTAAAATATCTAGATTTCAATTATCTATGAATCACTTTTTGAAAAAAAATGTGGATAAGAATTAAGAGTGTGGAAGGCAGGGCCTAGGTGCTTGTGTAATTTCCTCCCACCTTTGTTTTAGAATCAATATTAAGGATTTGGAAGGATAGGGAATATTACTATAATGAAGACAGTAACAAACAATCTAATGATGTAAAGAACTAAATCTCATTATTCTTATTTGACTAAGCCACATTATCTTTCAAACTTTAATTAAAAATATCCCTCGGGCATTGGTAGATCTGGGTGAGTTTTTTGATGGTTGGACATGAATAGAAAAGGGCTAGAAATATAAGACCTCCTCACATAGACTTTCCTAGTCAATGTTGGTTGTTTTTTTGGCAGTGTATACTTGGGCAAGTCCTGGAACAACAAGTACTTCTCTGAAATGCTAACCACATGAGAGGAATGAAAGGCTTGAGCAGGAGGTATTGCTCCCACTAAAAAAGTTTCTATCAAATTAGGCTTTAGATTCTTAACCTTAACCCCTTGCAAACTGGGCAGAAAAGTTCGATTTATTAATATTTCAATGTGTTTTATCTTCCTTATAAAGTACTCTGTACCATGCAAATACATTTTTGCTCTAAGTCACTTTTATGACATGAATTATAAAAACCCCATTAAATTAAAACAAAACAAACTCATAGAATATTCACCAAAAATGCAAAATTATTGGTAATATATAGAAAATATCTAAGGAGATGCCACCTCTTTATAGATACTGTATTTTGTGGTTTCAATATCTGTAATTGGTTAGCTCTGCTGTTTAGGCTTTTTGGGTTCATTGATATGTTTGATCCCCAATTAGGATAGGTAATTTGAGTGTTTCATAGTCACAGGCAACACTAACAATATCTGGTCAATTCATAATATAAACTGTTTGTCAAGAAGGAGTCTCAGCAAGAATGGAAAGAGAACATGGAAAGACAAGTAAAACCAGTAGCAGAGCTCGTGGCATTTTTACTGAAAGTACACCCTAAATTGCATGTCATTGTGCAGGTACAATTGCCATTTCAACTGGTACTTGAGCAATACCTCCTGCTCAAGCCTTTCAGTCATACCACATGTAAGGGTAGTATGCAGAAGTATGTTATTTTAAATTTTAATATGCGATTTCCTTCTGGAAAATAAATGTTTCTTGTCTTTGCTGCTTCAAGCTTTTTTCTTCTTCTCGACTCAGTAAGACTCTCCTCTAACGTTTATTCTCATTATTTTAGAGCTGAAGAGAACTTTGGAGATGGTCTAAGCCAGCGTCCTCCTTTTGTGACTGAATTGCACAGGAGCAGACAGAGTAAATGTCTTGCCTGTGTCGTAGGGCTGGCTAAACAGGAACTGGAGTCTGGGTTTCTGAATTTGTAATTAGGGAGTTGTAGTTGGACTCCCTAATTATAGAGGCTAAGGGCTTAAACACATAACTCCCAAAATTATGTGCCTAGGTACTTTGGGTATCACTGCCAACTCACAGGAGTGCTGTCTGCAGGGTATTTAAAAATTTCAAGGGAAAAACAACAACATCTATCAAATACTGTGCAAACTCCTACCTCTAGATAGTTCCCTTTTAAAAAATATTTGATTGCAATATATTTCTTTTGATAGTGGCATATTTTGCGGAGTCGAGGGTTTGGTGGGTACCATGATAACAAGCTGGTGAAAATCAACTTGGGAGAGGAAATGAGGTTTGCGATGTTTAATAGGATCCTATGGTATGAGAGGTTGGCAGGGTACATCCACATCCCATTAGTAAGTAGTAGGAGTGATTTAGGAATAGAATAAAAGTGCGATTTTTTTTCTTCAAATTATTATTTGTTATATTCTCAAATGTTGCTAAGTTGCTAAGTCAAAGGTAGTTATTCGTTTTTTGTTTGTTTGTCTGTTTGTTTGTTTTCAGACAGAATCTCTGTCGCCCAGGCTGGAGTGCAGTGATGTGATCTCGGCTTACTGCCACCTCTGCCTCCTGGGTTCAAGTGATTCTCCTACCTCAGCCTCCCAGGTAGTTGGGACCACAGGCATGCACCACCATGCCCAGCTAATTTTTGTATTTTTAGTAGAGACAGGGTTTCACCATGTTGGTCAGGCTGGTCTCGAACTCCTTACCTCGTGACCTGCCCACCTTGGCCTCCCAAAGTGCTGGGATTACAGGCGTGAGACACTGTGCCCAGCAGTTATTAGTTTTTTTGTACCAAACAACTTAATCAGTGGAACTCTTAGTAATTGCTCCTGCCCCGGGTCACTGTGCAGAAGTTACTGAGATGCTCTGATTTGAAAAGTTTGGGAACCTCTGATTTCCTGGGTAAAGCCTCTTACAAAAGGAAAGAGAAAGGAGGAGTAAGGGCAAATGGAATTAGGCATATTCAGCCACGAAGGGAAATGGAAAAATGCTCCCGAGATTATTCCATCTCTGCCTAGCTGGCACAATGGCTGCAACAGCAGATATTCAAGGCAAAGTTGCCGCCTGCCCAGTATTTGAGAAAGATAAATTATCAGGCTCCTGCTTCCAACGCCTTTTTATCTTAAGAACCTTTATGGAGATTGTTGGCTGTTGGTCACATGCCCTACACTTAGGTTTCAGGCCCTATAATTAGATTCCGGGCAGTGTGGTTTGAGGGGGATACTATAATGATGATAATACCAGAACACTTGGAGGTGAACTTGGAGCTCCAGAGGACGTTACTATTCCTTACTCACCTTTCATAGATCTGCCTTTATTTTTCCTTTCTGAGTCATTTTTTCCCATGGCATCAATTCTCTAAAAACTGTGTGCCAATTCTTTTTAGTTTTTTTATTGTCTCACTTGTTTGTAGATCTTCCCAAGAACATGGTGGAGTGAACATTAAAAAATACGTATAGGAGGAGTAAATATATTTTTAGAAGATTATAAAATTATAATTTGACGTTAAACATTTTGGAAACTGGAGAAGAAAAATAAGTTCAATATTTCTTCCTCACAGGTACTCTGAAAATTTTGAAGCCTAGGTAAGCCTGGCCTTTTGTTGCTAAGATTCTCTTCTCTGCTCGGCAAGAATCCTGTAATCCCAACACTTTGGGAGGCCGAGGCAGGTAGATAGCTTGAGCTCAAGAGTTCGAGACCAGACCGGCCAGCATGGCGAAACTCCGTCTGTACTAAAAATACAGAAAAATTAACTGGGTGTGGTGGCATGTGCCTGTAGTCCCAACTACTTGAGAGGCTGAGGCAGGAAGATCAGTTGAGCCTGGAACGTTGAGGCTGCAGTGAGCCAAGATTGTGCCATTGTACTTCAGCATGGGTGACAAAGTAAGAGCCTGTCTCCAAAAAATATATATATATTTTTTATATCATTGCAAATGCATAGTGTTTATTCGTAGTGGGTATTCAGTTTTGTATTCTGTTTTTCCTCCCACTTCTGGGAGGTGGTGTAGCGTAGTGACTTAGATTCAAGCTTTGGTCTCAGACAAATGAGGTTCTCGTTGCAACGGTGAGACCAAAGGCAAAGAGCTTAAATTCTGAATCTCAGTTCTATACCTAAAACATGAAGATAATAATCCCTACTTCATAGGCCCTGTGAGGTTTATATAAAATATTTGTAAAGTGTTTATTATAGTGTCTAGCACATACTAGGGACCAGTAAACAGTACTTGTTAATATAAACATTTCCCCTTTGCCACATAGTCTTTCTGATCTTATTTTATTTTATTTTATTTTGAGACGAAGTCTTGCTCTGTCACTCAGGTGGTGGAGTGCAGTGGCGCGATCTCGGCTCATTGCAACCTCTGCCTCCCGGGTTCAAGAGATTCTCCTGCCTCAGCCTCCCAAGTAGCAGGGACTACAGGTGCCCGTCACCACACCTGGCTAATTTTTTGTATTTTTAGTAGAGACAGGATTTCACGTGTTAGCCAAGATGGTCTCGAGATCCTGACCTTGTGATCCGCCTGCCTTGACCTCCCAAAGTGCTGGGATTACAGGCGTGAGCCACCGTGCCTGGCCATGACCATATTTTAATAACTGCATAATAGTGTGTCAGTTGTGTATACATTAATATTTGCATCACCATTCTTCTAATTCTGGATTCTTAGGTACCTCTAAATTTGCACTAGAATTTTAAAACAGTCTTTAGTCATTCATCAGATTTACTAAATTCACACTGTGTACAAGGACCTTGGCTTGCTGTTAACAAATGGTTCACAGTGGCACTGTCCCTGGCCTTGAGGTGCTCACAGTCTGAAGAAGAGATGTGTACAAATAACTGTGCCCTGTGGTAAACACCATCAGTGTCCAACTTACTGAGAAAGTGTAGAGGAGAGAACAAAAATGTCAGACTCTGCCTGGAGAGCTCAGGGAAGTCAGGAGGGATTGTAGGAGATAAGTGAGTTAATGTGGGTGGGGTCAGGTTATCAAGGACTTTTTAAGCCATCATACAGATTGGGACTTCTATTCCCATTAAAATGGGAAAGCCAGTTTTATGAAGAGAATTGACCTTATCTCAATGGTATTTTAGCCTGTAGGGTACAAGATGGGGGCAGAGAGTCTAATTAGGAAGTTAAGGGATCCAGGTGAGAGATGGTGTGGCCTACACCAAGGGGGAATGGTGGAGGTGTAAGAAGTGGCTGAATTTGAAGAAATACCCAGGACACGAGGGGACAGATGGATATAAAATGTCAGAGAGGAGTGAAGGATGGCCTCCCAGGCTGAGTGACTTGAGTGACTAGAAGGATAGAGTTGCCATTTCCAAACACAAGGAAGGATACAGGAGGACCAGATTTGAAGATTAAATGGGGAATTGGGTTTTGGAATGTTATATTTGAGATGCCTTTTTTTTTTTTTTTTTTTTTTAAAGAGACGGAGTCTCACTCTGTCGCCCAGGCTGGAGTGCAGTGGCACTATCTCAGCTCACTGCAACCTCTGCCTCCTGGTTTCAAGCAATTCTCCTGTCACAGCCTCCTGAGTAGCTGGGATTACAGGCACGTACCACCAATGCCCGGCTAATTTTTGTATTTTTAGTAGAGATGGGGTTTCACCATATTGATTACGCTGGTCTCTCTATCCGCCTCGGCCTCCCAAAGTGCTGGGATTACAGGCGTGAGCCACTGCACCCGGACTTGAGATGCTTATTAAACATCCAAGTCCAGGATGTTCAATAGGTAGTCAGAAGTAAGAGTGTGGAATTCACAGGGAGAGAGGTTTGTCCTGGAGTCATATATTTGGGAAGTATTAATGTATTCATGGTATTTATAAGATGTTTTAAAAACGTGGTACAGTTACTTCACCCATCATTATTACTATTACAACTCATGTAGAATTTTCTTTCATATTTTTATGTTTTATTTATTTATTTATTTTTGAGATGGAGTCTTGCTCTGTCTCCCAGGCTGGAGTGCAGTGGCACGATCTCGGCTGACTGCAAGCTCCACCTCCCGGGTTCACACCATTCTCCTGCCTCAGCCTCCCGGGTAGCTGGGACTACAGGCGCCCGCCACCACGCCCGGCTAATTTTTTTTTTGTATTTTTAGTAGAGACGGGGTTTCACCATGTTAGCCAAGATGGTCTCGATCTCCTGACCTCGTGATCCACCCGCCTCCGCCTTCCAAAGTGCTGGGATTACAGGCGTGAGCCTCCGCGCCCGGCCTTTTAAAATATTTTTGAGACGGAGTCTTCATCTGTTGCCCAGGCTGGAGTGCATTGGCGCAACTTGGCTCCGCCTCCCGGGTTCAAGCAATTCTCCTGCAACCTCCGCCTCCTGGGTTCAAGCGGTTCTCCTGTCTCAACCTCCCAAGTAGCTGAGATTACAGGCATGCGCCACTACGCCTGGCTAATTTTGTATTTTTAGTAGAGATGGGGTTTTACCATATTGGCCAAGCTGGTCTCGAACTACTGACCTCCTGATCTGCCCACCTCGGCCCCCCAAAGTGCTGGAATTACAGGGGTGAGCCACTGCACCCAGCCATTTTTATCTATTTTTAAAAAATTTAAATAAACGTTACAGTCACTTTGTTAAATTGATTTTTTAGAGTATGTTGGAAATTTTACTAGGAGACTATTTGGTAAATTGGGAAGACTTGGCATCTATAAAATGGATATTCTTATTCTTCAACACATTATGTCGCTGTTTAGCTTTCCTTTATTTCTCTTAGAGTTCATTTTTTCCCCCAAATAGTTCACACACATTTCTAGATAATATTATTTCTATACTTTTTGTTGCCATTATGAATCCAGTCTTACTGGTATTCTGATAGTTTTGCCCTTATAAAGGAATTATATTGATATATTTGTATATGATTACCTCAGTAAACTTCTGGTACTATACGTAATATTGTACTTCATTCTTTTAATTTTTTTTGAGGGGGGGCTAGGCATCTATAAAATGGATCTTATTTAGGAGAAATAGAATCATATCATCTATTTGAAATAATTTTTGTCTTTTTCCTTTTGGTGTTCATGTCTCATTTCTGGTTTGTGCCAAGAAAAGAACTTTGAAATTAAGATAGGGAGTTACTATAGAGTAAGGAGGTAATTAATACCTAAAAGTCTAGTCACAATACACTGTTTTTGTTTCATTTTCTTTTTTGGCTTATCCTAATTATTTTCTTTGCCATTTATTTTTTATTCTTTATTTTTTATTTTCTTGGAGACAAGGTCTGTCTATCACCCAGGCTGAAATACAATGATGCAGTCATGGCTCACTACACCCTTGACCTCCTGGGCCCAAGCAATTCTCCCACCTCAGCCTTCTGAGGAGCTGGGACTACAGGTGTGCACCACCACACCTGGCTAATTTTTAAAAAAATTTTCTGTGGAGACAGGGTCTCACTGTGTTACTCAGGCTGGTGTCAATAATGGACATTTTGAGTGCCTATAGTTTTATATTTTCTAGATTTATAGTTTACCTCTAATAGTTGGTTTTTATGTGGTATATTTGGTTTTCAGCCAATTTGATCTTCCAAGGACTTAATCTGTGATTCCTTCATGAAGACCAGGGGGTGGGCAACTGTTCAGCAGAATCAGTGTTTAACCTTCATATGCTGAAACAGAGTAAATTCAGTAGATAGTATAAAATTAAGATATTTTAATCCTATAACTGGGTAGGACTCTAGATGAAAATTTTAAATCCAGCACTGCCTCTCCCCACAAAGTTCAATTAATGCAGTAAAAATGAATGTATGTTTGCCCAGAAATTATTCATTTATAACACAATTGATTTTTGAAAACTTTATTTTCAAATTAACATTTTTTCCAAGTTTGAGTATTATATTTGTTTTAAAAAATCCTTATAAAAGCAGTTTCAGTTCTGATGTGGATTCCAAATCATAAAACAACTTGCTGATGAAGCTTACATTTCTAGAATGCTTTATCTTTAGTTTTCAAGTTAACTTTGAGGTTTTATTTTCTGTTTGTCAAGTCAAGCCTCTTGTGACCTTTCTCCCTGAATGAGCAGAGCTAGCTATCTGAAATGTCAGGAGTTTGTACCACCAAGGGTAAATTTGCTGGAAAGCTTTTAGTTGGGCTGCACTGACTTGTTTAAATAGCCAAACACCTGCTAGGCAAGCCCTGCGCATGTGAGTGGCTATATATGTTCCTTCCTTTAGGATTTGCAAGGCTGGAGCACAAAGACAGCGATTGTTACCCAATAAGCAGTAGTCACACACTTCTACCAATCGCCTTAGGAGGGCTGGTTACCATGGAATCCACCATCTGTTCACTCCCCACCGGAATGTGATTATCCTTGCTGGGCTGGGAACTGGGGAAAGCAGGGGAGCCTGTGCTGGGTGAGATTATCTGCAATGGACCGGGTTAATGGGAGGCTTGCTTTGGCTCGCTGGAAGAACAAATGAAGGGAGTTTTACTTCAGCCATTTGTGACTTCTGGCCAAGAGGAATAAATTCAGCTTTTATAAGGTAAGTAACCCTAGTAATATGTATCCAGTTTGTAGTACATTTGTGTGAGGGCATTATCTCCATGTGGTCCAAGGAAAGTGAGCTCTAAGCTCTTTTTAAAGAAACCTCCAGCGTTATACACCTCTCTTGTATTGATTTTATGCAGTTCAATAATGCCTGTGCAATTACATGTTGATTTTGGAAAAAATGGGAAAAAAATTAATCTTTTAAACTGTTTTCTGCTTGTGAAATTGTTTTGTGACTCCTGAAAGTGGCAAAAGGACAGTCATTTTTAATGGTTTTTCAGAATGAATTACACTGGTATCTTTCTGAAATACGCCCATGGCCCCAACGTATTCAATGCCTGTTCTTATTATTTGAAAAAATAACTCAGGTCAGGGACGTTTGTAGGTTATGATTTAATTAATGATTATTCTGGCCCACAGGACTGACCCACCATTACTAGCTGATGTTTTGAAATGTGATGTTTATGCAGTTTTATTTTGCAATGCTTTGGCACAAGTTTCAAGGGCCTGAGCATGTGGAAACAATGTGGCAGTGCTTTAAGGCATGCATGCAGGCACCGTGGTAAAGGAAGGGCAAGACGAGGAAGATCAGCTTCTATTTCAAGGGCTTCCTTTGTTTTTCTATTTCAACAGCCCCTTAAAATGTGTGTTGCATATTGTGAGCAGTAGAAGGAGATTTGGGTCCTAACAAACGGATGACTGACATTTTTCTGTGTGGCTAAGAGGTTGGTAGCTCAAACAAGGGACTTCTATGTCCTTTGTAAGGCAGCATTGTATCCCCTTCCCCAAAACTGTTCCCTAAAATATAAATGTGAAAAAACAAAAAGAGTGCTGTCTATATTCTGGATACTTCTTTTGTGTAAGTTTTTTTTTGTTTGTTTGTTTTTTATCATTGAAACCATAGGGCCAGTGCTCTGTGAGTCTAACTGGGTCTGCCATTTTTACTTGATAGAGGGATAGAGGAAAGGTTGCAAGGAAAGGCTTGGCTCATGCAGGTTCAGCCTTTCTAATTGTGCGGTGCTGCTGTCATCTTGGACATTCATGTCAGTGGCTGCCTGGAGAGTTAGAAAAGGTTATTGCTAATAGGCCCTAATTGTTTCATTTTCTTTTTAAGATGATAATGTAAAATTAGATAACCTCATATTAGTCAAGGACTCATGTTCTTACTTCAAGAACAGGTTTTTAGGCCAGACAGTTGCGAGTTCTTGGTGTTAATTGTAGTTGACTTTAAAATTGTTACCCTCTTTTGTGCTTACTGGTGTTTATACATCATTATTACTACTTTTAAAAAGTTTTTTTCTTAATGTACAAAATTAGTTTAGCTACATACTAGCTCTAAGAAGCATGTTTTAATAATAGTAGATACATGTCTGCCTCAAAATTTCCTTAGCATAATCTAAAAATTTTCAAGCCAATGTAATAGTATTGGGATAATTTTTTTCACCCATAAATGTCAGTCTTTCATAAGCAATATAAGGCTTGGGAGGAAATTCGGTAATTTGAAAGTCTCGTGTATGATTAGGTGTTCATGTTGCTTTAATTACCATTATCTTAGAATCCAGAAAAAGGCTGTGAGTGAATGGGTCTGAAGTGTGTGGCATCTGGGTGCTTGGGATGTAGTTACTTAGAGCAATTGAGGTGGGCTAGATAAATCTGTACACTTCTCAAGTTCCTAGTGTTGGTGAATTTACTTACTCTTTTCTTTTTGTGATTGAGGTAAAGTTTTAAGATTGTGTTTTTAATTGGGTGTTAATGTTAGACAGTATCCCAGCCTGTTGAGTATTGGCAGGCATGTGTATATTTTCATGTGTGAGCATGTTACATTGACCAAGTTTCCAGAGTAACAAGTAATAAAACCACAGGTTTTTCAAAATGTTTTTAAAAAGCTTTGTCCAATCCACCACTAACAAGAAACTTAGTGGTTCTTGAGGGTAACCCTTTACAAAAATAGGTGAAGAGTGGGCAGCAGGGACAGTCCCTGGAACATCTGTGATCCCAACCAGGGTACCTATGGGACAGGAGTGCACTGTCATATGACTGTCCTGCACATGAAGGACCTGGTGAGAGGTCCACTTCCACTCACAACACTGTCAGCAGTGAGACCTGCCACTGTGCACACAGCTTCTTACGGTAAGGAATTTAGAATTGAGAATGTACTGAATTCGCGGATCCACTGTGAAGCACTGCTTTCTGATTCTCACCATCCGTACTTGTGGGGGTGAAGAGAGTTGCTAGATTTCCGAGGTGTCTGTGCTTTCTTCCAACTTTTCCAACTGTCTGAGGGCTTGATGATTTTCAATTCTTCAATATGACTTAAGACCTTCCTAAGTGATGAGTTTATATTTATGCTTGTAAATATGTAAAACTAACCTTATTTGGTTATTTCATGTAAAAGGATTGTGTAGATGACAATATGAGACTTTGAACAGAGTACTTAGAAGGATTCAAATCCATGAACGTTGAGTAGGCAGCAAATCAGCCAGCTTTAGTTCAGCACACACAGTCAAATCTTTCTGCCCCTTTGACACATAATGCTGGAATGTTGCCTGACATAACAAATTCAGACATGTAAACTCTAGACTTAATTAATGGCGATTAAATTTCTTAGTTTTTCATACTATGTTTTGTGGACACATTCATTCTGCCTAGCCTAAATTGAGTCCTTCAGTTTCTTTGCTTTTGAGGTACAGATTTATAATCCATTTTTTGAAGTTAAGTATTTTTGACCATTGTGGTCCATTTGGCCCTAGAGCTGTCTGAGATGATGGAATGCTAGGGATCTGAAGTGGAGGAGCACCTGCAGATGCTGTCATTGCTAATGCTGCTGTGTTCACATGTCCTTGGGATTGAATCTGTTCGCATTTTTCATAATTTTAAGAAATAAATGTACTGAAAATTGCCCTTTTGCTGTCTCCCACAATGCCATATTACCATGGGTGCAAGAAATGCTTGGAATGAGTTAATTGTGTGCATCAGCACAATTTTGCATTGCTGCATTAGATATACATTTACAGGATGGGGAGCCTGGAAAGCATGCGTGTGAACGATGTGAACTTACACCAAAGCTATAGCTCAAAGCCGGTTTCATTTGGCAGGATTTTTCTCTATATGTGTGCCAGTTGATTTGAGTATCGGCAGCTGTTTCTTCTGAGTTGTCGTCTTCTGTTTTTTTAACTGCTCTTGAGCTTCTGTAAACTAAAAAGGCAAACTTTCCATAAATTGGCAATAAGTAGGTCTATGCAGGTTGATGTAGATTGTTGGAACAGCTTCTGTATGGCACTTAACCTTTTCTTGCTCAGTTGCTGGCACTTTAACCCCAGAAATAGCTTGATGGAGTTACATGAGGGTGCCTAGCATACCTTATTCTTAGAAAAGTTCCATGTTTTACAAATAACCGCCACTCTGTACGGCTAATTGTTCTTTTGTAACAAACCTGTTGAATTACTGACTTCCTGTGTAAGTAATAGTTCCTTCCTTCCTTGTCTGCCTAAATCCTGTATTCTTTTTTTATTTTTACCAATTTACTCGTCCTAAACTCAGATTAATGAAATTATGAGATGTAGTATGTTCCCATAAGGCAAACAGACTGAATCTCTGGGATGTTTTTAGATCCCTGTTATACATCGCTAGATGTTTATTTTCACATAATTTAAGGGTGCCAATCTAAACAGGATTGTCTGCTTTTTAATGCCCTCATTTTAGAGAAGAACCTGGAGCCCATAAAGATTAAGTAGCTTTTCCAAGGTCAGGAAACCTGTGAGTTACAGGAACAGCTAATGTTGGGTATTGCATGTTGAATGCAAACACGTAGGGCAGTATCAGCTTAACATCCTACATTGTTGTCCTTAAGAGGAGCACAACATTGGGGTGTTACCCTCAGATTCCACAGATGAAATGTTCAGTGTGCCTAGGTGGAATACACCTTTGAAAGATGATTTTCTCCGTAATCAAAGTCATAAGAAACAGTTTGTCATTATACATACCAAGCTTTTACAAAACATAACTGCCAAGCCAATTGGACACTTACGTTTCTCAGCTTGCAGGCATTCTCCCTTCTAGCCCTATCTATATGTGAAGTAAAATGATCAGAGTGCTGCCTAGTCATTGTGGATCCCAGAGCAAGTGGGGGAGGGAGGAGCCTGAGGAATGACTATGGTCCACTCTAGGACATATCTGTCACCTGGGCAGCATATAGCATTCCTGTTGTGGGTTAGTACAACTTTCCTGTGGACCTTTCCCGCAGGTATACGACCCGCACTTGCGTACTTAATCGGCCTTTCCTCTGCTCCCTGCACCAACCCACAGGCACCTCCTTGCTCAGGACCACCCTACCCCCTAAGGAGACATTCACTGTCTTCAGTATTAACGTTGCATTCATTCATCAAATATTTCTTGCACGTTTACTCTATGCCATTCCTATTGCAGATGTGGAGGATACGGCATTAAGCACAATGGGCAAGATGTTAGTGAAATTTACCTAGTAGTGGGAAGAGACATAATACAAAAGTAAAGAGATAAGTAAACAACTTAATTTCAAATAGTGGCAAGTATGTGATGACAAAACGGGCTGTGTTAAAGAGGGAGTTGAGGGTGGCAAACTTTAGATTGGGTAACCAGCAGATGTTTATCTAGGGCAGTCCCATATAAGCTGAGACGCAAATGATAAGGAACCAGCCACGTGTAATCTGGTGCAGTGAAAGTGTGTTGCTGTTATCCTCAATTTATGGAGGTAGAAACAGAGGAAAGCCAGTCATCAGGATCGTATAACAATCATGTTAAGTGAGTGCTACAAAGCCACACTGCATGTTATCTTTACTTCTCTTTCAGGACTTAATCCCGAATGTGTGTTCTTTTTCAAAGTCACAGTTTATTGGGAGAGCACAGGAAAGCATTTACCAGTGGTTAAGAGCAGCAGTTTTAAAGTTGAGCAGACCTGGGGCTAGGCTGGTCTCTCATACTAGCTACCTGGATGTCTCTAGGCCAGTCACTTAACTTCCTTAAACCCCATCTTCCCCATTTGTTAGAACTTGTGGGGTTATCCTGGGTATTAAGGAGGTTATGTTCAAAAATTCAAGTTGTTCTGAAAATGATGGGGATTACTGTGATGTTCTCTTAGGGGCATCATTAATAATGCCTGAATGTTGAAATATTTGCTACTCTTGGCAGTGAAAGCTTGGTAGGACTATCAGCCCACAGATTCATGTATTCAGCAAATCCTTTCTTGGTGTTCACTCTGCCCTTGCTAGATTCTGGGTGAAGAGCAGGACCAAGACATGCTCTGCACTCACACAGTGCTCAGCTAAGAGTATCATTTGCATTCAGTGTGATTGACATAGCAGAGGAGGAATGAAGGGTACAGAGGGTACGGGTTCCTCGGCTGTGCACGTGAGGCGCAGCTGAGAATTCTGATCTGAGGATGCTAAAGCAAGGAGATATGATGGGCCAGGAAGTGCAGTCTTTGGGCTAAGGCAGGGCAGGATATGCAAGTGGAGATACTGCCTTGCACAGAAGTTTTTACTGTATCCTGTAAAGAATGAGGAATGTTTGAATACTTTTGAAACATTTGGGAATAGATCTTCAGTTTTATAGTCTGAAAAAGATAACTGGCAGTTTAAATGATGGAAACATGGGAGGGAACAATCTCCAAGGACGCCAGAATTCTCTTCTTTATCTTTTTCATCCACAGCACGTAGACTTTTTCTTTTATTTTCACCACCACAATATAGTTGTCATATCTTATTTTTGGTATTTAGATTCTGAAGTCAGCACAGAAAGCGGAACTTGAATGAAGTCAAAAAAGCTCTTGAAAAATCCCTTAGGAAGGCATAGGTTTGTAGATCAACTCTCTTCCTGTTAAGTCCAACACTGTATGTGTGTTTTTTTAGCATTAGAAGATTGCTGCTTCTTGGGTTGAGCATGAGATATAATAATAACTTTGCTTGCATTTAGAGGTCATGCTATATGAAATAGAGTCCTAGAATTTAGCTCAGTGTGCTGAGACCTCACACTTGGAGAGTCACCAAGTGACTCATGTGAACCAAGAGGAATTGCAGGAGCAGCAGGTTCATGATTTCTGTCTGTCTTACTCCCACTACAAGGCACATGAGCATTGGGTCAGATTGCCTGGACAAGTTAAACTATTGCACCCGCATTTGGGTGCATGCGCACACACTATCACACACAGCTGTTTTCTGTGTCTGCAAAGTGTATATAGTTCACTTTGAGCAAGTTAAGATGCAACTACTCTAATTGCAATATATACCAACTTTTGGTGTTTTCTATATGTCAGAGGCTGCAAAGTATATTCATCCATCTAATGGTTAACTAATATTTGAGATAAGAGATTTATCCTCATTGAAAAAATACAAATGTTGTTAGGAGGTATAGTACCTAGGATTTCCAAGTTCACCAACATTAAGTGATGAACCAGGAAAAATACCTCGATCTGTTCTGGCCTCAATTCTATGTTCTTAACTTTTATCCTCTTTTTTTTTTTTTTTTTTTTTTTTTGAGTTAGCCATTCCATTAACCTAGGCAAAATAATAATATAGGAAACATAACTACCACAGTAGCAGCGAGAGTACAGAAATAAGACTCTAAAGAGATGAAAAGAGAATTAATGAGAAATGTCTTTAAGAAGTCCTCAGGGTTAGTCATTGTCAAAGAACATAAACGGAGGAAGAAGACACCATTGGCTAATGTATGAAAAAAATTATATACAACTTGTAAGCAAAGAAATACACAAAATATTCATGCTTATATCGGCAGAAATTTTCCAAATGCTCATATTTTGGATTGGCACCCTTGTATACTTCAGATGACACTGTAAACTGATGGAGTTTTTTGGAAAACAATTTGGTAAATACGTTTTATCTTAATCAGAGAACACATGGCTGCAAGAAATAGAATCCCCCTGTAATTTAAGAGAAAAGAGGATGTATAGAAACAACATAAACGTGTCTCACGGAACCCAGGGGCAATAAATTCATCCATGCCTCTCAAGAAACTGGACCCTGGACAGCTACATCTCCGTCCCTCTGGGTGTGTGACCTCTCAACCCCACTACTCTGCCTGTGTGCCTCATGCTGTTTGCACTGGCCTCTTAGGATCCCTCTGTGAATGGCAGAAAACGTGGCCACCTCTAATCTCAGATTATACCCTTTCCAGTGCTCAGTAGAAACACACAGGTCTAACTACAGATGCCCTGGAGAGACTCCAATGGGCTAAGTTTTGGTCATTGATTACCTTTGCTAGTCAGCTGTGGCCATGGAACATAGGAGTCTCTTGGCCTGTAATAAGCAAATAGAATACAACTACTACCTTATCAATAGCTCTAAAAATGTTTTTCACTCTCCTAATTCCAATTTTAGAAATCTACCACTAGTAAGTTGCTGAGTGATTCAGTGAATGATTTATCACATCACATCAGGTGTTTTAGTGGGAATGGGAAGAAGTGGGAAGCTAGTAACATGTTCAACAATAGGAAAATAGCTAAATAAATTACTATACATTCATTGGATTGTAAGTTATACAACTACTAAAACATCTTCACAAAATGTGGGAAAATGCTCATGACAAAATGTTAAATGTATATAATGTTGTATATGCTATGTTATGCTTTTTATATAACAATAAAATACTAGAGGGAATTACTAGAAATTCTAGTAATGACACTAGTTATTTCTAGATTTTAGGATCACTTTTGTTTTCTTCTTTACAAGTTTTTTGTAGATTTTAAATAATGAACAATGACCTTATAGGAATTTTACTATAATAAAAAAGTGAACTAATATAAAATGCTCAAAAAAGACATTATAATCTAGTAGGGACGATAAACCTGTTGTAAGTAATAGTAACCAATGCAGGCTAGTATTTAATTTGTGTTATAGATTATATAGTAAGAACTTAAGGATGAATTTCCTGGTAATTAGACTGTTTCACACATGGAATGTCCTGTTCAAGAACTATTTTCCTATCACTGGTGGTATTTAAATATAAATTAGACACTTTGTAAGATATATTGTAGAGAAGATTCATCTATCAAGTATGTGGAACTAAATGACTTCAAAAGTATTCAACCCCAATGTTCTGTTGGGAATGTAGAATTTACTTTGGAAAGATTATTTTTAAAGTACTCAAGTGTTAGGGGAAGATACTGTAATAATACAAGCTGAGTACCTTTTATGAAAGAGATGTGAAATTATATAGAAGTCATCAGAGTCTATAGGATTAAGCAGGAGGATTGAGCCAGATCTTGAAGAGGGTGATAGGCAGGGACTAGATTATAAGAGGGAAGTTATTTTAAGGCTTAGGTAGTAATTGGTGCTAAGGCAGAGTTAGGATTCAGCCAGTTATGGATGAGGGATAGTAACCAAATTGCTTGCCAAATGGCAGAGGCATTTATTTTCCTTGTTCACTCTCTAGTGAGATGAGCATGAAGTGGTGCAAAACTTAGATTGAACAAGAGAGCAAAGGGAAGCAACCATGGTAAATCTACGTGTTTGTGGGCTTAATTATATTCTGGGAAGAAAAACTTTAAGGGCCATCTGTGTGATTTTTTTTTTTTTTTTTAGGACAGAGTCTCACTCTGTTGCCCAGGCTGGAGTGCAGTGGTACCATCACGGCTCACTACAAGCTCAGCCTCCCAGGTTCAAGCAATTCTCCTGCCTCAGCTTGGGACTACAGGCGCCCGCCACCACGCCCGGCTAATTTTTTGTATTTTTTTTAGTAGAGATGGGATTTCACCATGTTAGCCAGGTGGTCTCGATCTCCTGACCTCGTGATCTGCCCGCCTCAGCCTCCCAAAGTGCTGGGATTACAGGCGTGAGCCACCGTGCCTGGCCTGATTGGTGTGATTTTTATGTTTTGGTGGTTATGTTAAATGATGGCATTAACAGTACATTAACAGCTGTGCTATAAAAATCAATCTACTTATTTAACTCACACATTAAAATTCTTTGAAACTGCACAGAACTATAAAGAAACCGAGAACTTTTAGTCTTACTGTATGTTATGTGATCATCTTTTTTTTAAGTAAAGCAGTATTAAAGATATATTTTTTCTGTTCATTAGAAAAAGACAGTCTACAGCCATACCACCCTAAATGCATTCGATCTTGTCTAATCTCAGAAGATGAATTTCCCTGAAGAGTAAGCTGATTTTAGAACTGAAACTCAGCTTAGCATTTTGTGTGAAGCTGATTGTTCCCCCTATTTAAAAAAACATGGAACAGATGTAAAATTATTACTATAAAATGATTAATATTGCTTTTCTTTGAATTATTCTTTTTTATGATTGTGTACATAGAAGTCTTTTCTGTGATGCTTCTCAACTTCTAAACAAATTCTGGTGAGTGATCCTAAACTGAAAGTTGTAGCCAACTTGAGGGCTCGAAGAAGTACAGTGCTTGTGGCTGGGCGCAGTGGCTCTCGCCTGTAATCCCAGCACTTTGGGAGGCCGAGGCTGGTGGATCATCTGAGGTTAGGAGTTCGAGACCAGCCTGGCCAACATGGTGAAACTCTGTCTCTACTAAAAATAAAAAATTAGCTGGATGTGGTTGCACGAGCCTGTAATTCCAGCTACTCGGGAGGCTGAGGCAGGAGAATCGCTTGAACCTGGGAGACAGAGGTTGCGGTGAGCTAATATCGTGCCGTTGCACCCCAGCCTGGGGGACAGAGTGAGACTCTGTCTCAAAAAAAAAAAAAAAAAAAAAAAAAAGAAGTAGAGTGCTTGTTCATGACTCTGAGCTCATTTAGTCTCAGCCTTCGGTTTCTGTTGCTCCATCACTTGGGACTCACATGCGAAGTCCTTATCAGGTTTTGTCACTGTCCCCTTGTCACAGAAAATTGTCAGGGTAGTGGTTTCATCTCTTGGAAGGACCCAGGTAGGTGAACAGCCAGTAAATCCAATAGCTTGCCTGCCTGAAATGCACAGTTGATTGGAGACAGGCTGCTCCAGGGCCTACCTCTTTCTCTCCTAGAGAGCATTTATGTTTTAACAGTAGGAAAAATTGAGTTATTTTGGCCACATGGAAGTAAAGAGCCTGTATTCTCTTAATTACTCAGAGGCATAATACCTTTCAGAAAGGCTTTTTATTGTTTGTAAACCTTGGCAGAAAGAGGGAAGGGCATGGTATCTGCATAAAATTTCTAGTGGAGAACAGATTAGATGGAGTCTCCTCACATCCAAGTTAGGTAGATTTATATACTTACCCAGGCAACCTGGACATTCATTTAAACATTTAAGGGTTTATGTCCAAAGCTTTGCTGGGCCGATAAAGATACAGTCTTGCTTTCAGTAAGCTCACTTTAGAAACTACAATGTATGATGCAAGGTCATAATACTGTACAAAGGTACATGCAAAGTGCTGAGATTGCGCAGAGAGAAGGGAGGACTCATGGCTAGGCCAGAGAATCAGAAATACATCACCTTGGAGATTTTAGGAGGAAGTAAGATCTCCTACATGGTGAAGGGCATTTCATATCAAGGGAACAGCACACATAAAAGCTTGAAAACTGTAAAAGCATCGTATTTGTTTAGAGTACAAGAAATTAGTTTAACTAGAGTATTGGAATTAGGTGTAGGAGTGGAAAGGTTGGAATCTGTAAGATAAATGGCACCAGATTATGTTAGTCTACGCTGTAAGTTAGGTGTGGGACATGATCCAGTAAGCAGTGGAGGGAGCTCTCTGAGAGTTTTAAGCTGCCAGGCAACATGGTTCTTTATACATTTTGGGAATATGACTCTGATGGAACTGCAGAGGAGGGGCTAAGGTTGCAAGGTGCAGGAGCCTTGGCATTTTGATGAGGAGCAGATGGTACAGGAGAAAGATGATGAGTTCTCTGAGTTAAGACTGGCACAAGGATGTAGAAGAGAGAAGGAATTCAGAAATTTATAGGATTAATTGGATGTGTAGATGGGGTAAAGGAGTGGAAAGTGTCAAGAACAGCTCTGAAGTTTCCAGCTTGGATAGCTGACTAGATGATGCATCATTGTCTAATATAAGGAATAATGTGGGGGAAGCAGACTCGGATCCTATGTTTGACTCAGGAATGCTAGTAAATTCCTCATCACCGGTTTATAATAACTGGTTTAAATGTATGTATGAAATTTGTATTCTTGGCCAGGCGCGGTGGCTGACGCCTGTAATCCCAGCACTTTGGGAGGCCAAGACGGGTGGATCACGAGATCAGGAGATCGAGACCATCCTGGCTAACACGATGAAACCCCGTCTTTACTAAAAATACAAAAAATTAGCCGGGCGTGGTGGCAGGTGCCTGTAGTCCCAGCTACTCGGGAGGCGGAGCTTGCAGTGAGCCGAGATCGCACCACTGCACTCCAGCCTGGGCAATGGAGCGAGACTCCGTCTCAAAAAAAAAAAAAAAAAAAAGAAAGAAATTTATGTTCTTTACAATTTTGCAAATAAATGCCATAGAAATCCAATATATTCATGTCTGATAAACAGTATTAGCTTCCATTTTATGAAAACGTAAAGTGTAACAATAAAAAGAAAATCAAATATTTCAAAACAAACTCCCATTCCCATTTTCTCTTCATACATCACACTTCAAATTCTACAACTCTCTACCGTTTAAAATTAATTGTTGCCTATCAACAGGTGACTGTACCCTTGCTGTGCGGTGAAAGCAGAGAATAAAATAGGGATCTTTTGAGCTCACAATATAACTTGGAAAAACTAATGGATATATATTCATGTTATCCAGTCAGTCAAGTAGTTTGTTTAGTGATAGACATTTCAGTCGTACAATACAGAAGCAGTGTGAATGCTGACGCAAGAAATGGCCATAAGATGTTGATTTTCTTATGTATGAAGTGGTTGAATGTATGAAGTGGTTATGTATGAATGTAAGAAGTGGTTCAGTGTTAATTGGACTTCTTAACTATAATACCACTTTTTCAATAAACCTTTTCCCTCAGCAACGTTAGTCTTCCCTGAGCTCTTGAAGCTCTCATGATTTTTATCTATCATTAACGAGTTGGCTCTTATCTTGTCTCTCTCCCCAAACAGATTGTGTTTCTGAGGCCAGGAAGCTGTTTCTTTTTGTTTTGAGACAGGGTCTTACTCTGTCTCCTGGGCTGGAGTGCAGTGGCATGATTGTGGCTCACTGCAGCCTCGAACTTCTGGGCTTTAGCAATCCTCCTGCCTCAGCCTCTTGTGTAGCCGGGACTACAGGTGTACACCATCATGCGTAGCTAATTTTTTTTTAACAGAAGGATGTATTTTATGTATTTATAAAAATTCAATGTAAGATAAAGTTAACATCTCAAATCAACGGCCCGAATTGCAGATTGTTTACTAAACATTGTTGGGAAAGTGTACTATCCATTTGTTTAAAAGGAATACATACCTTAACTAAAAATAAATTTCATATTGCTAAATGCCTAGCTAATTTTTTGTAGATATGTGGTTTTCGCCATGTTGCCCAGGCTGATCTTGATATCCTGGACTCAAGCTGTCTGCCTGCCTCAGCCTCCCAAAGTGTTGGGATTAAAGGCTTAAGTCACTTCTTCCAGCCCCAGGAACTATTTTACTCACCTTATATCCCCAGCTTTTGGCTCAGCACAGAACCTATACTAATATTTAGATTGAACAGAACTAAGGCTAAAGGAAAACTTTAAAGGAACTTATTAAAATTACCAATCCCATTTCAACAATGGGAAGATAAGGAGTGGCACCACACCATGGGATTAGAACAGGGACGATACCACCTTGCTCCAGTTCCACTGTCCCTGGAAAGGGCCCCACTCCAGTAAGAATTTCACAGCTCCTGCTCAAATCTTATGGTTCTTGCTCCATTCTTGTCCAGATTTCTCTGATTAGATTGGGTGCTGTTGAAGGTCATAGGTTTTTATCCTGGTCATCGTTGTGCTCCCAGATGATTGCACGAAGCCCAGCACATAGAATGTGCTAGATAAAGCACCTAATGGAAGCAATGAGGAAAAGAATGAGTCTTAAGCAGACTTCTTAAAGTGTTTGAGAATCACTAAGGAATTTGAAAGGTATCATAGACAGTAGGGCTGAGTTACAATCAACAATAATCTTTTTAAATGAAACCAAAGTCTTATTTTAAAATACATATTTGTTTTGGTTTGAAAATCTGCTTTCCTGCCTGTCCCTCCTGTTCTTTTCAGATATCTGCACTGACATTGAGCATTGCACATGCTGTGCCACTTCAAACAACTTCATTTCCTTGTTTCCTCTTGAATTAATTATGAATTGCCTGTACCTCCTTTTACATAAGTAATAAAAGAGACGTGGGCAGATGGAAACTATTTTTGCAGGTATATGTAGGTACTTGTGTCTTTTGAATGTAAAAATGATCAGGGATGGATACGGACCAAAATCCCACAGAGGAAGATAGGCTAAATTGAAAACTGTGGTTCTGAATGCAATACACCTTTTTAAAGGGCAGGCAGATAAGCTTTAAACAAACGTGACAATCGTATTGAAGAAGTTGAACCCAGTCTTCAACCAGTAACTTGATTTTAATAAATAACAAACTGTTAACCCAAATTAGTGCATGATGTAATAACTAAAATTGCCAAAAGCAAAGCCATTCTCAGAAGCCAGGAGAAAAATAACAGTAATCGGGGGGTGGGGGGCTGGGCATGATTAGAATTAGGCAGCAAGCTGGAACTAATTTCCCTTTTGCCTTTTAGGCAGGATCTCACTGTTGTCCAGGCTGGAGTGGAGTGGCGCGATCACAGTTTACTGCAGCCTTCACCTGGTCAGCCTCCTGAGCAGTTGAGGCAGGAGGATTGCTCCAGGTGCACGCCACCATGCCTGGCTAATTTTTTTTTTTTTTTTTTTTTTTTTGTAGGGAGGGAGTTCCACTCTGTTGCCCAGGCTGGTCTTGAACTCCTGGGCCCAAGTGATTCTCTTATCTCAGCCTCCCACAGTGCTGGGATTACCGGCATGAGCCACCATGCCTGGCCTAACTTCTCTTTTTGAGTTGTGGTTAGTATCATCAGTATTTCCTATTTACTTTGAGTATTGGTGGACTTTTAGACAGCATCTCGATTAATAGGAATAATGGTAATGGTGACACTGACAGAAGTTATCTGTTGTAAACATATATGCTTACATTGATGCATATGTAAACTGTAAAATGTAGTTTGATTCTGGGACATCAACTATGATACTGAAAATTTCATTAAACTAAGGATGCCATTAAATTCTAACATAAAGGTAATGATAATTTAATAAGGATATATGTGTAAAAAAATTAATCTCCATATAATAAAGACACAATTTTTTTTTAGACTTCGACCAGAAAAAAATGACTTTAAATTATAAAATTCAGTGCTGAAGACATCATTGTCTCAAGCACTCACAGTAGCAGGTAAATTGAAACAGCAATGGAGAAGGCAGCATGGCAATACCTATTGCACACCAAAAAACTGTGTATCATCCACCTGTGATGCTTTGGCAAGCTATCTTTATGCAAAGAGCTATATGCATAAAGTATGAAATGATGAAGCAGTCTGTTGGCACTTTTGGTGTAAACTCTCACATTTAACATAGAATAAAGTTTTATTTTAACAGAATAAATATCTCAGTCAGGTATGGTGGCTTACGTGGTAAAATCCCAGGGTAGTTATTAGGTGAGTTGTTTGTAAATGATAAGAGTAAAAATTGGCCAGGCGTGGTGGCTCACGCCTGTAATCCCAGCACTTTGGGAGGCCGAGATGGGCAGATCACGAGGTCAGGAGATCGAGACCATCCTGGCTAACACAGTGAAACCCCATCTCTACTAGAAATACAAAAAATTAGCCAGGCATGGTGGTGGGCACCTGTAGTCCCACCTACTCAGGAGGCTGAGGCAGGAGAATGAATGGCTTGAACCCAGGAGGCGGAGTCTGGGTGAGTTGAGATTGCAGCACTGCACTCCAACCTGGGCAACAGAGCGAGACTCCGTCTCAAAAAAAAAAAAAAAGAATAAAAATTATTTTCTGGTAAAATGCCACTGATCTATGAAGGTACCAAAAGTTTAATTCATTATTTAAATGAGGAAAAGAATGGGAAACTTGGTACTTTGATTTAAGATGGTAATTTTATCTAATGAATACATACCTAAGACATAATATTGGGAATATCACTCTGTAATACTGTAGTAGATCTGGAAATGACCATAATTTAAATCGGGCAATTTCAGGTCTGGCGTAGTTAGTGGGTACCCAAAAAGTTCCTAGATGCTTAGTAAAGCTTCTTTATTAACACATTCAAATCAGCAAATATTTGTATGCCTTCTTCGTGCTTTGAGCTGAGCTTATTTTGGGTGCCAGAGCATAATTATAAAAATAGTTTTGTTAAACTGTTAGGTTAATTCTAATTGTTCTCTGTTTTAAATGGCATTACATTCATCTTTATGCATATAGCTCTTTGGTAGGATAGCTTGCCCAAGCATCACAGGTGGATGACACACAGTTTTCTGGTGTGCAATAGGTATTGCCATGCTGCCTTCTCCATTGCTGTTTCAATTTACCTGCTACTGTGAGTGCTTGAGACAATGATGTCTTCAGCACTGGATTTTATAATTTAAAGTCATTTTTTTCTGGTCGAAGTCTAAAAAAAAATTGTGTCTTTATTATATGGAGATTAATTTTTTACACATATATCCTTATTAAATTATCATTACTTTTATGTTAGAATTTAATGGCATCCTTAGTTTAATGAAATTTTCAGTATCATAGTTGATGTCCCAGAATCAAACTACAGGATTAGGTAGTCTTCATATCTAGACTGATGTGTAGAAGACATGCCAGGCACGGCTGCTCGCTCCTGTAATCCTAGAATTTTGAGAGGCCAAGGCAGGAGGATCGCTTGAGCCCAGGAGTTTGAGACCAGCCTGGGCAACAAGGTGAAACCCTGTCTCTACAAAAAAATTAGCTTCGCATGGTGGCATGTGCCTGTAGTCCCAGCTACTTGGGAGGCTAAGATGGGAGGATCACTTGAGCCTGAGAAGTTGAGGCTGCACTGAGCCAAGACCATGCCGCTGCACTCCAGCCTGGGTGACAGAGTGAGACCCTGTCTCAAAAATAAAAAGTTTTGGAAAAATTCAACTTGAAATCATTTTGGAGATTCCCCCCAACTCAACCCCCAATATCGTTAGTGGTTTTTTGCATGTAACATTTACTGTTTATTCCGCCTACTTTCTGCCGTCATCATGGTTTTAACATTGGCACTATAGCATATTTATGTCAGCTTTATGATTTACTAAGTTTTAGGACTAACTTCAGGATTGACATGTGTAGATGACATGTACGAGATTCTTGTGAAAGACTATCTGTCTAGGAACACGACTACTGCTTACATTCTAGGAAATGCCTTCTATGGAGCAATGTTCTATGAAGGGTGGTGTGCCCTACAGTGCGCAAAAGATGAACGCTTGGAGAGCAGGAAGCAGGTACTAGACCTTGGAGTTCAAAACCAGCCTGACCAACACAGAAAAACCCCGTCTCTACTAAAAATACAAAATTAGCCGGGCGTGGTGGCACATGCCTGTAATCTCAGCTACTTGGGAGAATCGCTTGAACCGGTAGGCGGAGGTTGTGGTGAGCCAAGTAAGCGCCATTGCACTCCAATCTGGGCAACAAGAGTGAAACTCCGTCTCAAACAACAACAACAACAAACCAGCCCTAGCATTCCTAATATTTTTGTCCTTTTTCTGGCACTTTTTTTCCATCTATGTGTCAGGTACATCTAATCTATATGGTATATGTGTGGAATTCTGAGGAGAGAGAGTGGACAATGCAAGCTCACTTGTCTGTTTTTGTGTCCATGGCATTTTAGATAGTGGAATTCTGGCAATACTTAGTAATAAGTGACCACAAACATAAGTTAATTAATGGCACGATACTTAAACAAGTTGTGAAACTAAAGATATTGCATCTTTTTCTTTACACACACACACACACACACAAAACATGGGCCGGGCATGGTGGCTCACGCCTGTAATCTCAGCACTTTGGGAGGCCGAGGCAGGCAGATCACCTGATGTTGGGAGGTCGAGACCAGCCTGACCAACATGGAGAAATTCGTCTCTACTAAAAATACAAAAACTAGCCGGGTGTGGTGGTGCATGCCTGTAATCCCAGCTAGTCGGGAGGCTGAGGCAGGAGAATCGCTTGAACCCACGAGGCAGAGGTTGCAGTGAGCCCGAGATCATGCCATTCACTTCAGCCTGGGCAACAAGAGCAAAACTCCATCTCAGGAAAAAAAAAAAAAAAAAGCCCCGCCCCCCACCCCCGCCATGTGCCCATTTGCTAACTTTCACGTGAAGACAAGTGTCCGTCAGTAAATATTTAGCAGGTTCTTACTTAGCAGATATATTTGGAAAACACAATCTGTCCCTTTGAGGTACAGGTAACATTTGAATGAGTTAGAAAGTGACTGCAATCAGGAGCAGCAGAAAAGTACACTATAGACAGAGTATTTGTGAAATGATTGGAAATGTTCCATTATTGTGTAATTTTATCACTACAATGGATGTATCTTTTATTTTTAAAATCTTATTTTTAAAAAAGCTTTTTTCTGCAAGTATACTCAAACTTACATACAGATCTTTTTAACTATCTTTTAAAGTCTTTGGCCAGGTACACTGGCTCACACCTGTAACTCCCAGCAACTTGGGAGGCTGAGGCAGGAGGATCACTTGAGGCCAGGAGTTCAAGGCCAGCCTGGGCAACACAGCAAGACCATGCCTCTACTTAAAACTAAAATTTCTTTTTAAATAAACTAATACAACAGCTTTAAAGAGATTTTAAATGTTTTTGAGTTTTAGCATTTACCTTAAAAGATTTTTAAAAAAACAAGCAGATTCAGTCACATTGTTCTCTTAACAATAGTATTTTTACCTTTACCTTGCCCTATTTTAAGTTCTATTGTGGGATTTTTTTTTGAGATGGAGTCTCGCTCTGTCACCCAGGCTGGAGTGCAGTGGTGTGTTCTTGGCTCACTGCAAACTCTGCCTCCCAGTTGCACGCCATTCTCCTGCCTCAGCCTCCCAAGTAGCTGGGACTACAGGCGCCCACCACCACACCCGGCTAATTTTTTGTATTTTTAGTAGAGACGGGGTTTCACTGTGTTAGCCAGGATGGTCTGGATCTCCTGACCTCATGATCCGCCTGCCTCGGCCTCCCAAAGTGCTGGAATTACAGGTGTGAGCTGCCACGCCCAGCCTATTTTTGTGTTTTAAAATGTGTATCTTAATGCAGGAATGCTTGTATTTAACTCACACCTACATTATGTGTGAATATACATACTAGCGGGTCCATGCCCAGGTTTTATTCTGATAGGGATGTGCCCTCAAAAAGTTTAGAGATAAAGTATTCTAGAAAGCCTTCTCTTACCCTCTGCTCTGGACCTCCAGCAGTCACAGAGCCTCAGCCAAACTCGTCGATTACTATTTTGCTTGTCTGCTCTCCCTTTGGTTCCTCAAGATGGAACTATTTAGTGAGATTGTGTAAAGTGTTTGAAACAATGTGCATGGGACCCATAATAATGAACAGGACAGACACAGTCCCTGTCCTGTAGAAGCTTTGGACATGGTAGGGAAGACATGCTAAAAAAGGACATTGCAAGTCAGGCGCGGTGGCTCATGCCTGTAATCCCAGCACTTTGGGAGTCCGAGGCGGGCGGATCACGAGGTCAAGAGATTGAGACCATCCTGGCCAACATGGCAAAACCCTGTCTCTACTGAAAATACAAAAATTAGCTGGCATGCCTGTAATTCCAGCTACTCGTGAGGCTGAGGCAGGAGAATCCCTTGAACCAGGGAATCGGAGGTTGCAGTGAGCCAAGATCGTGCCACTGCACTCCAGCCTGGGACAGAGCGAGTCTCCATCTCCAAAAAAAAAAAGGACATTGCATGAATATTTAATTATGTTTGTGTGGAAGTATTCAAAGGAAACCCACAGGGAATAATTATACTTATTCATATGTAGAGACCTTAAGGTCACAGGAAGTGAAAAAGCTGGTGTGGCTGAAGTGATGGGCAGGACTTTATAAAAAATTCCCAAGTCCCTAACAATGTGTCCCATATAGTATATTGAGTCCCATATAGGGGCTCAGTAATTCTTTGTAAATAAACAAATACAACATCTTTAGAAGGAATTTTAAATGTTTTTGAGTTTTAGCATTTACTTTAAAAAATATTGTTTTCTAGTTTGCCATAGGTTACTCTAATTTCTACTGTTTTAAACTCGAATCCTTACCCATTTGTGGCAAATAACATTTGCCTCTGCTATCCCGTGCAGAAGATGAAGATAAGCCATACTCCCTGAACAGTGAACTGTTTACTAATACAAGATTATTTATCTTAAGTTCCACTACTGATGAACTGTTGTGTCTTAAAGCCTATGTAGATATTTTATAATCCTTAGCATAGTACTGAAGAACTGTTTCAACATGATTACTAAAGTTGACAATATATAGATTGCCAGAATAATAATTAGAAAATTCCAAATAAATAAATGTGTAATTTATTTAGTACCCATTTAAAAGTGCATATGATGGAAATGAGCTGTTTTTTTAAAAAATTAGTTCCTTTTTTATCTTTGACCTTATTTCCTACCACAAATTCAGTAACTTATGAAGATATTTAAAAGCTGCCTAAATTTGGATCTACTAATATTCTTTTTTCCTTGGAATTTTATTACTGTAATGTACTTCTGAGATTGTATTAAAAAAGAAAGTTCTGAGATTGTATTAAAAAAGAAACTGCATGTGTAAGATTATCATTATCTGGTGGGTGGGGGTGGATACGTAGAGTGGATGATTTGCAAAAGAAAGGAAGATCCTCGTTATATTTAGGGTATCTTTTCTTTCCACATTCTGAATTTGGCCTTTAAGAATATTCGGGCCAACACAAAAGGCCCAAATCACTGCTGTTACCCCAGGAAGCTGTGCATTAGGGTTTTGGGAGAAGGAGGACGATAATTAGAAGAAATTTGGATCAGGCAGCTCATCAAAAAATAGAGAAATGGGCCAGGTGCGGTGGCTCACGCCTGTAATCCTAGCACTTTGGGAGTCCGAGGCGGGTGGATCATGAGGTCAGGAGATGGAGACCATCCTGGCTAACACGGTGAAACCCTGTCTCTACTAAAAATATAAGAAAATTAGCCAGGCATGGTGGCAGGCGCCTGTAGTCCCAGCTACTCAGGAGGCTGAGGCAGGAGAATGGTGTGAACCTGGGAGGTGGAGCTTGCAGTGAGCCAAGATCATGCCACTGCACTCCAGCCTGGGCGACAGAGCAAGACTCCGTCTCAAAAAAAAAAAAAAAAAAAAGAGAGAAATGAAAGCCTTCCTTCTTTTCTCTCAAGATAGTAGCAAGTAACTGGCTGTACTTTATCCTTTGTCTGACCTGGCAGGGGCAGAACCAACATTTTATTTTCTTTAAGTCTCAGAGGAGCCTTTTCTGGAAGCTGCATGGTTATTTCAAAGTTGGAAAAAATAATAGGTTCCTGTGGAAATTTATGAAAACATTTTTCTTGACTTCCTTCTCAAAACCTTGGGTGATTGATAGAGGGAGCATGGTTTAGGAGCCATATTTTGAAAGCAAAGTGGCAAGAGATGAGGGGTAGAGCCTTCAGGCTTTCTGTGAAATTAAGATTGCGTTCTAAGTGCAGTATGCAGCCACTGAGGCTTTTGGCAGGCACTGATGAACACTTCTGTAAACCACAGTGAAGTTTGCATGTCTGCCGCCAATTTCCTTTCTACAAAGCCTGAAATAATGTCCTTTCCCTCCTTATGATGCCTAATGAAATCCTACTTATCCTTCAATGTAAAGTTCAAGCTTCCCTTCTTCAGTGAAGGAGGTAGTTATCTAGATATTTAGGAAGGAGAGCATGAACTGAAAAGGGAACCTTCTGCATAGTGGAGTAACTGTAAACCCCCTCCTGGCTCAGTTCCTCAGAGCAGAGAGTGAAAAAAGAGAACACAGAGAAATAGTGCAAGCAGTGGAGTGTCTATCATAGGGTTGACTAAGCATGAGCATACAAGTTGGGATGCAAGGAGAGGCTGCTGAGGTTGGGAAGCATAAATTTATGGCAGAGAATGTTTGCAATTTTTGAAAGTGTGATAAAATATTTATGACATTTACTATTTTGAATATTTTTAAGAGTGTGGTTCTGTGGCATTAAATACATTTATGTTGTAGTCCAGCCACCACCACCATCCATCTTTAGAACTTTTTCATCCTTCCCAACTGAAACTCTGTAGTCATTCAACTAATGTAGTAGTTTTAAGCTAGCAATACATGACAACCTTAGAACTAGAACTGGTGGACAGAGGACTGTGTCATGGTAGGTATGCATGAAAGAGATGTGGTTAAAGGACTCTAAAATCCTACACAAAGCATTTACTGTTTGCAGGTGGATGAAGCTGAGGGACTGATAAGGAGGGATGAGGCAGAGAAGAGAAATAAACTTGTATCTGGTTGCATTTAAGTAAATGATTCACATTCAGAAAATACATAGCTCTGGGCCGGGTGTGGTGGCTCACGCCTGTAATCCCAGCACTTTGGGAGGCCAAGGTGGGCAGATCACGAGGTCAGGAGATCGAGACCATCCTGGCTAACACGGTGAAACCCTGTCTCTACTAAAAATACAAAAACAAAATTAGCCTGATGTTGTGGTGGGCACCTGTAGTCCCAGCTATTTGGGAGGGTGAGGTTGGAGAATGGCGTGAACCCGGGAGGTGGAGCTTGCAATGAGCTGAGATCTTGCCACTGCACTCCAGCCTGGGCAACAGAGCGAGACTCCATCTCAAAAAAAAAAAAAAAGAGAAAATACATAGTTCTTCCGGTATGAATAGCCACCTGGCATTGATCTACTGGAATCCAAAGAAATTAATAGTAAAAATAATAATGGTTATAATTAAACACCATGTTTGTTCTTAGAAGTAAGATAAATTGGCCGGGCGTGGTGGTTCATGCCTGTAATCCCAGCACTTTGGGAGGCCGAGGTGGGCGGATCACGAGGTCAGGAGATCGAGACCATCCTGGCCAACACGATGAAACCCCATCTCTACTAAAAATACAAAAAATTAGCTGGGCGTGGGCGGGCGCCTGTAGTCCCAGCTACTCGGGAGGCTGAGGCAGGAGAATTGCTTGAATCCACGAGGCAGAGGGTGCAGTGAACTGAGATTGCACCACTGCACTCCAGCATGGGCGACAGAGGGAAACTCTGTTTAAAAAAAAAAAAAGATAAATTACCTGGATTAGTATAAAAGCAAAATTTGATAAGAGACAACAGATTTGGAGAAAATATTTGTGATATGAACTCCTTCAAAGACAGCTATAATTCAGTTAAACAAACAAAAAAAAAATGTGGCCGGGCACGGTGGCTCACACCTGCAATCCCAGCACTTTGGGAGGCCAAGATGGGAGGACTGCTTAAGCCTAGGAGTTTGAGACTATCCTGGACAACATAGGGAGACTGTCTGTACAAAAATGTGAAAAATTAGCTGGGCATGGTGACATGTGCCTGTAGTCTCAGCTACTTAAGAGGCTGAGGTGGGAGGATTGCTTGAGCATGGCAGGTCAAGGCTGCGGTGAGCTGTGATCATACCACTGTGATCCACCTGGGTGACAGAGTGAGACTCTGTTTAAAAAAACAAACAAACAAAAAAGAGTGCAGAGATTACAGAAGTTTTTTTAGAAAAATGGCTAATAAATATTTATAAACATAGAAATTGTTGATTAGGAAAATACAAAATTTAAACAATGAAGTGCTGTTGTTTAGTATGAAATATTTTACGCATAATAAGTTGTGTGTGTATGTATATATCTCTAAAGATTGTTTAAAGAACAAGAGCAAAACAGACTTTAAGAATTAGGATGTTACCAATACCTTTGAAGCCCCTGTGTTCTTCCTTTTTCTACTGTGCCTCCCCACCAGAGGTATCTGCCATCCTGAAATTGTTGTCTAGTGTACCTTTGCTTTTCTCCCCTCCAGAATGAGGGTTTTGTGACCCAACAATCTGATTAGAGTCCTGCCTTGGGCAGGTGCAAGGAGGGCAAAGAGAGATTATTTTCTGAGGTGTAAAGTACCCCAGCCTCATAACAAGGCCGTGAGAGTTATGAACCGGAACTGTGGACAAAAATCATAACATCACACCACGTATGGTTATGTGTCTATAACAACATTTTGGAATGTTTTAAAACTACATACTATATGCAACTGGAATTGTGCTTTATTCTGTGTACTTTATTCACTACACATTGTGAGAATGGCCTACGTTGATGTGTAGCTGTAGTTCATTTGTTTTAACTCAGATATAGTATTACATCACATAAATATACTATAAATTTACTTATCCATACTCTGTCAACTAAGAGTAAAGATTTTAAAAATTAATAATCTAGTGTAGATTAATGGTAAAGGGCAGAGAGGATATATATTGATATCATCCCTTGCAAGGTAAAGTTTTCAGTAAGTTACCAAAATTTAAAATTCAGACACCATTGAGCTGTCAAGTCCACATCTAGTAATCTATCCAAAAAAAATTTGTGCAAATATAGAGAAATTTACTAGGATGCTCTTTTAAAAAAGTAATAAAATTATGTTTGTTAATTAAATTAAATGAATTACAATAGAGTTAAACCATGGAATATTATGCAGTGTTTAATGTCAGGCTGATCAATACATATACGTTGAAGGGTGTCTGACAGGGAGCCTAGCCTATGGAATGCTGACAGGAGCAGTGAGCGAGGATGGCGCGCTCCCTTTGCAGTCCTGCCCCTACTTGACCAGGGGCACCACACACATCCAGAATCGTTTTCTTCCCAGAGCCTGGCCAGGCATCTCTCTCTCTTTTTTTTTTTTTTTTGAGATAGAGTCTCACTTTGTCGCCCAGGCTGAAGTGCAGTGGCGCAATCTCGGCTCACTGCAACCTCCGCCTCCTTGGTTCAAGCAATTCTCCTGCCTCAGCCTCCCAAGTAGCTGGGACTATAGGCGTCTGTCACCATGCCCGGCTAATTTTTGTATTTTTAGTAGAGGCGGCATTTCACCATGTTGGTGAGGCTGGTCTCGAGCTCCTGACCTCAAGTGATCCGCCTGCCTCGGCCTCCCAAAGTGCTGGAATTACAGGCATGAGCTACTGCGCCCAGCCCCAGACATCTCAAGTATAACAATAAAATCCTAATCCTTAACATGGTATCTTGTTGGAAGTCATCATCTGTGTCATGGTTATCTTAGTTTTTTCTTTTTTTTCTCCCCTTCTTTCTTTTTTGAGACAGAGTCTCACCCTGTCACCAGGCTAGAATGCAGTGGCACGATCTCAGCTCACTGCAGACTTCGCCTCCTAGATTCAAGTGATTCCCCTGCTTCAGCCTCCTGAGTAGCTGGGACTACAGTTGTGCCACCACACCCAGCTAATTGTTGTATTTTTAGTAGAGATGGGGTTTTACCGCGTTGGCCAGGATGGTCTCCATCT
This sequence comes from Papio anubis, assembly GCF_008728515.1. NCBI lineage: Eukaryota > Metazoa > Chordata > Mammalia > Primates > Cercopithecidae > Papio > Papio anubis. The sequence continues at coordinate 31,267,059 of NC_044984.1, forward strand.
CCTGACCTCATGATACACCCGCCTCATCCTCCCAAAGTGCTGGGATTAACAGGTGTAAGCCACTGCACCCGGCCTATCTTAGTATTTTAATGTAGTAAGTCAACCACGGTGAGGGAAAATGCTGAAAGAGGAAATATTACCAACTGAAATCCTTATAGATAAGATCAGAGAGATTGTAAATTGGGGTTTAGAGATCAATTTCCTAATTTAGATTAGTATAATGTTTTTATTCTCTAGTATTATGTATTTTTTGGTAGAAGAGGATCAAGGGAGGATGACATCACAGATAAAATTTCCTTTTTCTTTTTCCTATTTTTTTTGGTGACAGTCTTGCTCTGTCACCCAGGCTGGAGTTCAGTGGTGTGATCTCAGGTCACTGCAACCTCTGCCTCAGCCTCCCAAGTAGCTGGGATTTCAAGCACGTTCCACCACACCTGGCTGATTTTTGTTTTTCTTTTTTAGTAGAGACAGGGTTTCACCATGTTGTCCAGCCTGGTCTCAAACTCCTGAACTCAACCGATACTTCGGCTTCAGCCTCCCAGAGTGCTGGGATTACAGGCGTGAGCCACTAAGCTGGGCTGGTAAGGTTTCTTCTTAACAGTACTAAGTTGTCACTCAGCGTGTGTGGGTTGGGGGATTGGTTCCAGGACCATCACCCTCATATCGAAATCTGTGCTTGCACAAGTCTCTTATATAAAATGGCATAGTGTTTGCATATAACCTAGGCACATCCTCGCTTATACTTTTTTTTTTTTTTTTTTTTTGAGATAGAGTCTCGCTCTGTCACCCAGGCTGGAGTGCAGTGGCATAATCTCAGCTCACTGTAACCTCTGCCTCCCAGTTTCAAGCAATTCTCCTGACTCAAGCCTCCTGAGTACCTGGCATTACAGGTGCGCACCACCATGCCTGGCTTACTTTTTGTATTTTTAGTAGAGACGAAGTTTCACCATATTGACCAGGCTGATCTCAAACTCCTGACCTCAGGCGATCTGCCTGCCTCAGCCTCCCAAAATGCTGAGATTACAAGTGTGTGCCACTGTACCCGCCCTTCCCTTATACTTTAAATCATCTCATAATATTTAATACGGTGCAATGTAAACACTATGCAAATAGTTATATTTTTTTAATTTTTATTTTTTATTGTTGTATTGTTTTTATTTGAAATCGTATTTGAATATTTTTGATCCACAGTTGCTTGCACCTGCAAATGCAGAAACCTTGGATGTGGAGGCCAGCTGTACTCTGTGTGTGTGTGACTATAAGTGAACATATAACTAAAGAGGTGATAGAAAACTTTTTTATTAATTATTTTTAATTAAAAAAAGATGTTCAAGGATAATAGATTTGCTTTGAAGATTTGTACCAAAATGGCTTGGTACAAAAATATTCAAGCAATAGAATTTACTTGGCATACGTTCAAGAATTTCTATGCCTCATTTTATTAAGCCTCAGAGACATGCAAAATGGAAATTATGCATCTTTTTTTTTTTTTCTTTTTTTTTTTGATACGGAATCTCACTCTGTTGCCAGGCTGGAGTGCAGTGACACAATCTCGGCTCACTGCAATATCCGTCTCCCGGATTCAAGCAATTCTCCTGCCTTAGCCTCCCAAGTAGCTGCAACTACAGGCGTGCACCACCACGCCCAGTTAATTTTTGTATTTTTAGTAGATATGGGGTTTCACCATGTTGGCCAGGATGGTCTCCATCTCTTAACCTCGTGATCCACCCGCCTCGGCCTGCCAAAGTGCTGGGATTACAGGTGTGAGTCACCGCACCTGGCCTACTTTCATTATGTTTTCCTACTCCATTTTCTATATTATCTGTTAGTTAAATACTAACATTTACTAGGAATAATTTTGCTGTTACTTTTTTGCTAGTATGTGCTTATTTGTACATAATTTATTAAAGCTGACGTTGCCGGCCGGGCGCAGTGGCTCACGCCTGTAGTCCCAGCACTTTGGGAGGCTGAGGCGGTTGGATCGTGAGTTCAGGATTTCAAGACCAGTCTGACCAACATGGTGAAACCCCATCTCTACTAAAAATACAAAAATTAGCCAGGCGTGGTGGCACTTGCCTGTAATCCCAGCTGCTCAGGAGGCTGGCAGGAGAATCACTTGAACCTGGGAGGCGGAGGTTGCAGTGAGCCAAAATTAAGCCACTTCACTCCAGCCTGGGTGACAGGGTGAGACTCTGTCTAAAAATAAAAAAATTTAAAAAAAATAAATAAAGCTGACATTGCCAATGGTATGTTAGGTTAATTGGGAAGTCTTCAATTATATGACAGCTAATGTGCCAGTTAAGTTTAAATAAAAATGGTAAGGCAAACAACTTAGTCTTCCTTTTATTTTTAAACATTGTAGATTTATAGGTTTTAATTCAGGAAGTGCAGGTTGCATATAAAATTCTTGATTTCAGATCATTTCCATGGAAAATGGTAAACTATTGAATATAATATAGGTAGGCTTTTATTTAAAATTTTAATATAATGAAAAAGCATTATTATGAAATATCATGTGTGCTGGGCACGGTGGCTCATGCCTGTAATCACAGCACTTTGGGAGGCTGAGGCAGGCGGATCACTTGAGGTGAGGAGTTCGAGACCAGACTGGCCAACATGGTGAAACCCTGTCTCTACTAAAACGAAAATTAGCCAGGCCCAGTGGCACGTGTCTATAATCCCAGCTATTAGAGAAGCTGAGGCATGGGAATTGCTTGAACCCAGGAGGCAGAGGTTGCAGTGAGCTGAGGTCACACCACTGCACTCTAACCTGGGTGACAGAGAGTCCTTCTCAAACAAAGAAATATCACGTGAATGTTTGGCAGAACTTGGTTAAGTTTCTTATTCAGTGGAATATGTACAAAAATAACATCTCTACAAGGAGGGAGAAGTGAAAGGGTTGGATGATAGCCACTAAGTCTTCAGAGCATGATATCATAAACTTCAGCTTTTACAAACGGACAATGTATGCGGAATTAATTAGATCACTTTTAATAAATTTGCCAACTTTTTTGTAAATCACAGAAAATGAATTTGTGATTATCTCTACTGTTGACGATGAGAAGTATAGTGGATATACCAAAAGTCATTTAGTGTTGAGTTTACACTATCTATGACAGTTAGTTTCCTAGCCTTTTTTTTTTTTGAAACGGAGCCTTGCTCTGTCGCCAGGTAGAGTACAATGGTGCGATCGTGGCTCACTGCACCTCCCCTTTCCAGGTTCAAGCAATTCTCCTGCCTCAGTCTCCCGAGTAGCTGGAACTACAGGCGCACGCCACCATGCCCAGCTAATTTTTGTATTTTTAGTAGAGACAGGGTTTCACCATGTTGGTCAGATGGTCTCTATCTCTTGACCTCATGATCCACCCACCTTGGCCTCCCAAAGTGCTGGGATTACAGGCGTGAGCCACCGCTCCCGGCCCAACTAGCATCTTTTTTAATGAATGAATTGTTTTTATTTGCTTCTAAATTTTTTTAAAATTAAAAGATAATTTGCATACATTAAAATTCAACCTCTTTAGGGTACAATTCTGAATTTTGACAAATGCATACAGTCATGTAACCACCACCACCACAATGAAGATACAGAACAGTTCCTTCAGTTCCAAAATTCTGTCATGCCCTTTTATGAAAAGTCAGTTCCCTTACCACCAGCCCTGGCAACCTTGGATCTGTTTACTATTCCTATAGGTTTGTCTTTTCCAGAATGTCTCATTTTATCATATATGTGTAGCCCTTTACGTTGGCTTCTTTCTAATGCATATGCAGGTATCTTGTGTTCATCCCTTATTATTGCTTTGTGGTATGCCATTGTATGGATGTACCACAGTTTGTTTCCCATTCACTACTTGAAGAACAAGTATGCATTTCTAGTTTTGGGTGATTATGAATAAAGGCTCTGTAAACATTTTTGTCAATGTAAATACTCCTTTTACTTAGGTTAAGTACCTAAGAGTTAGGATTGCTGGCTCATAGGGTAAGTGCATTCCCACCTGGTGAGAAACTGCTATTGCTCCTATTGGGTAGCCTAGAATTTAGTGTTAAGTTTGTGGTAGATGCTGCAGATTATTGCAGATTGTCCACTTGTGGGCAATTGAGAGTCAGTCATAATTGTTATGTTTTATTTTAGTTACCACTTTCTCCTGCAAGCCATGTTTTGATTTCTGGCCTTCATCTATAAAGATTCAAAAGTGAATGCAGTAGTGTCCCGTTTTCCGCAGGGGATGTATTCCAAGACCATAGTGGATGCCTGAAACTGCATATAGTACTGAATAGTATATGTACTGTTTTCTCCTTTACATCCATACCTATAATAAAGTTTAATTTATAAATTAGTCACAGTAAGAGATTAACAGCAATAGCAATAAAATAGAACAATTATAACAATATACTGTAATAAAGATTATGTGAATGTGGTATCTCTCTCAAAATATTGTATGTAATATTTTCAGCCTGAAGTTGATCACAGGTAAAGGGTGACTGCTGTACCATTATATCTTAATTTGTTGTACAACGATGAATTTAATATCTTAATGGTTATCATTGTACTAGCATGAGTGGTCAAGATTTTTAACCTCCTGAACTTAGTTTTCTCTTCTGCAAAATGGTGATAAATTATCGCTACCTTACAGAGTGGTATTATTCTGTAAGATGGTGATAAATTATTACCCTGCAATGAGGACTTTATGAAATTCTACATGGAAAATGCTTAACATAGCAATGGGCACAAAGCACATGTTAGCTTTTTTTTTTTTTTAAGTGTTTGTTTTAATACCAAACCTGAGATTATAATTTAAACATTCCTATCAAAGCTCAGGAAGTACAGACAGACGCTGGGGCATTTTTGTGACAGGGAAATAGTCTGGTTTTTACATTACTGAAATTTGCCAAGGCTAAGTGGTCTTGGAATCAAACCTAAACAGTTTCTCTGCCACAGTGAAATTTAAACACATATGGGTGGAGTTTGCAAAGGAATTAAAAACAATTCGGGTTTCTTCTCTTTGACTTATTTTCTCCATGTACTATTACCCTATTCTGTATTAGATGAATTGTAAAGCTTATTTATTCATGCCTTATATACACATTTCTATTACTAAAAAAGTACCACTTTCATTAAAATGATTGACAACCCCTGTGTCCTGATGGGGAGCTTGTGTTGAAGTGGGAGAACAAACCCCTTACACCCCATCCTCGCCTCGGCATTGTATTGGCTCCTGCCTGACATCCATCAGCTTCTAGCAGGCGTGCAATTTACAAGTCCTTTAATCCTCCCTAACCCAGCAATTCACTGCCCCAGTGGCTCTCAAAGTGTGATTCCTGTAGTGAAGGCCCAGGTCAGCGGTGTCACTGTCTCCTGGGAGCTTGTTAGAAATGCAAATTATGTGGCCCCACCGTACACTGAATCGGACTTTGATAGGGCATTCAGTGATGTACGTCTTGATAACCCACTAGGTGATTCAAGTGCACACTAGAGAGAGGGAACCACCAGAGAAGAGGGGGTTGGAGAGGTTATTTTCCCCAGTGAGGGAGAATGTCTGTAGCCTGTTCACTCATTATGATTTTATAAATATTTTAATCTGACATTTTCTTTTGTTTGTTTGTTTGTTTTTGAGATGGAGTCTCACTCTGTCGCCCAGGCTGGAGTGCAGTGGCGCAATGTCAGCTCACTGCAACCTCCACCTCCTGGGTTCAAGCCATTCTTCTGCCTCAGCCTCCCGAGTAGCTTGGATTACAGGTACCCCCCACGACACCTGGCTAATTGTTGTATTTTTGGTAGAGATGGATTTTACCATGTTGGCCAGGCTGGTCTCGGAACTCCTGACCTCAGGTGATCCACCCACCTCAGCCTGCCAAAGTGCTGAGATTACAGGCATGAGCCACCGTGCCTGGCTGTAATCTGACATTTTCTGATTTTTCAAGGCTGTGGGAAATTGTTAATGTACTGATTGCAGTATGTAAAATTATAAAGACAGATAAAAATGAGTAATAAATATTTTACCAGTTAAACTATGTTTTGAAATAACATATACAACTTGTTTTCCTTAGGAAATATGTATGTAGTAGTTATTAATTCTGTATTATTTAGTCACTGAAATCAATGAGCTGTGCTGGAAAGGAAAACATAAATGGGAAAATGGTATTTGAGGTCATTCAAAATGAGATTTTAACATCTTAAGCTTGTGAATCATGAATCTGTAACCAACATCTTGGTCCAGGGCAGTAGCCCTGTTAAATAGAAACAAACTGTTTTTCCGTTAGCTTTTTAGAGCATTACTAATAGTTAAGGCATTAGTCCATTTAGAAATCACCCTATTCCCAGCTGTACTTTGAATGCTTTTAAAGGTTCCATGTGCCTCAGTTGTTTACTTTACTTTGATAAATAGAAGGCTCTCTGTGCTCATATACTCCGTCTCATGCAGTGCGCTGCAGCAGTCCGTCCTCTGGGGAGGTGTGGCATGTTTTGCATGAGGTTGTCCTTGGGCAGTTAAGTTCGAAGAATGCACTGAAGTCATAGTGCATTGGTCTGAGCTCCTGGCAGATCCTGTGTGATCTTCAGCCTCCCCGAGGCTTTACAGCCAGGAGTGAGATTTTATCACATGAACTTTAAAACAGTAAAGCCAAATATCTTTTTATTAAACCAGAGTAGATTAATTATCAGTATATGTGAAATCATGTCCACTGATCAAGGTAAGTGGTTTCATTTTCTAGTAGATATATTTTTTTCTTCCCCAGCGTGGATCACTTTGTAACACGGCATGCTGAGGGGTGTAAAAGTGGCAGAGTTTGGTTTTATTTTAAAGTTAATAGAGCTCACATTGGTTTTCAACTTCAAGATTAAAATATATGCTATTGATGGGTTTGACTTTCCTGGAGGCTTCTTCTGGGCTAACCAGATACAAATGTGTTTGATAGTTATGTTTCTCTGGCTTATTTTTATTAACATAAGTAAAGTTTGGAAATTCAGTCACTGAGGGGAGAAATACAGAGAAAGAAAGAAACGGTTTTCTCTTTTTCCTTCCATTTCTGGTGTGAACAAATGTTAAGAAATATTTGCTACTAATCTTTTTTCTAGTGCTACTGCATGGAGCATTGTTCTGTTAAAACAAACAAAAATTCCCACCATCCCAGTCTTGTTTTGGTGAAGTTCAGGGGAGTAAGTATTATTTGTTTTTCCATAAAAGACAACATTGTAGAGATAGGCACGAGTTTGTTTTTTAAAAATTGTTAGTGGTAGTAGTAGTAAGCCACTGTGGTCTCTTTGAATGTTGTAGAGAGTATATTAATGAGAAATTGAGTCTTTGAAATAGAAGTGTAATTCTACTGTGTGATAGAAATGTAATCATGTGACGGGAAATGTCTGCTAAAAATATTTTTAATAGCTGAAATGGGTTCATTTTGTTTATTTTTCCATTCGTTTTTGACTGGATATAAGCCTCGCTGAAAAATGTCTACATTGCTGAACAAGTTAAACTAAAACTTAGAACCGGCAGCCCTCACAGTTATCAGTATTCTTTCTGATGGTGGTGTGGCTCTTTCCTTCCTTAAGTGTCAGGGGCATACGCTGAGTGTGGAAGCCCAATGTTGGGGTTGGTGACAGCACTGCCTCGGGAGAGCTGAGGCGCCCCTCCTGCAGCTGCACAGCTGGCTCTGTTCCCAGGTTCTAGTAGCTGCGGGAGGGTTAAGCAGCCCAGTCCATGCCTGCCCCTGCTCCCTCCGTCACTCAGGCAGAAGGCTGAATTCTTTTGCAGGCGTTCTACCACTCTTGCATCAAGTTTGGAGGTCTTGTGATCTCTCCAAAATTTACCATCATACTCTAAATATGAAATAAATTTTTTAAAATGCTGCAAAAGGGAAGTGTTTTCACCCCAAGCAGTGAAGTTTTAGGTTCTCTTTTTCCTGAAATAGCTTCTGTCCCGTCTCATTTCATCTTTAGTTAGAGATGATTGGAGAGACAGTATTCCCTCCTGGAAGGCAGCTCTTAATTAGGGAGGAAAATCCTTCTAGAACAGGAAGATGAAGCTTGAGAGGTCAATGTTGATAAACATAGAGAAATTGTTGGCTCTTGTTTTCTGCTTTAATGGACAGCACCCTTTAGAGAGTGGCCACTACAACAGTACAGGCTTTTTAAGTTCCTTTTTAGGTTTTTAAACTGAGAAGATAGTAATATAGCACTTCCTGCCTACACTACTGGATAATTTTGTTAAATCATCTAAGAAAAATTGTAAATATGCGTATTTAGTACACATGTTATTTACAACAGTTTTATCTTTTTTAAATGACCTGAAAAAACTTCTTTTTCTAAAGCTTATGCTTTCAGGCAAACTCCTTTCATGTGAAAGAAATGAAATATGATGGAGTATGATGAATGACTCAATAGGAAATATTATGCAGTTCTTTGGAAGGATGATAACTTGGTATTCATTTAATAAACATCCAAATGTACGTGTAACCTGAACTGCAAACTAGGATTAAGATTTAAATTTAATCGATTCTTCTTAGATACTAGAATAGACTTGAGGAGGTCAAGAGTAGATAGGAGATTCCTGGAATAATCTAAGGAAAAGTTGAGTTCATTTATTTCAAAAATAAAAATGCATTTTCTTAGATGTTTTGTAGACCATCCCTGCCCACTTCCTGAGCCACCTTCTGATAACCTTTACTATAGGCGCCTTTTATCTTTATAAAATAACAAGCTAATTTTTATTGGCTGAAGTACATTTATAAATGTCTTCACCCTGGTTTGTGTGTGTTCTCTGATTTATCTCCCACCACAGCACCTGCTAAGCTCTGGCTGGAACAGGTCCTTCCATTTTTATTCCCTGGCGAATTGACACAGTTAGTTGGTTATATGTTTTAGCAGGCAGAAGGAAAATACTTATGAGAAGAAAAATAGTGTTGATCATAGAATTTGGTCATTCTACATGGTGGTTATTATAATAAATTTGGCCTGGCGAAAATGGGTCCTTCACCTTCTTAGAGAATAAGTACACACACATTTTTTTTTAAATTTAAACAAAAAAATAAAAGACTGTGTCACTGTGGTCTTGTCTTTTCCATGCCATTATAAAGCAGTTCTTTCTTTCTTTCTTTCTTTTTTTTTGAGACGGAGTCTCACTCTGTCACCCAGGCTGGAGTACAGTGGCGCTAAGCTCCATCTCCCGGGTTCACGCCATTCTCCTGCCTCAGCCTCCTGAGTGGCTGGGACTACAGGCGCCCACCACCACACCCGGCTAATTTTTTGTATTTTTAGTAGAGATAGGGTTTCACCGTGTTAGCCAGGATGGTCTTGATCACCTGACCTTATGATCCGCCCAGTCGGCCTTCCAAAGTGCTGGTGGCATGAGCCACCGTGCCTGATCATAAAGCAGTTACTATTTCTTATGCTCAGTCCCAAAAACCTAGTCTTCCTTGAGTCATTTTTCTCTTACATACAATCTGGCAACAAATCTTGCTTCAAGATCTATCAAATTGACTATGTCTTATTGCCTCTACTGCTTCTTGCCCTGCTTTAGGTTACCCACAGCTTTCCCCTGGATTGGTTCTACTAGTCTCCTATCTACCCTTGACCTCCTGGAGTCCATTCTCTACCTAACAGCCTGTGTGCACCTCTAAAAATGAAAGGCAGATAATTGCCACTTCTCTGCTCGCAGTCCTTCAGTGGATTCCCATCTCTTTCAAAGGAAATCACCTGTTCTTTCAATGATGTGCAAGGCCCTACCTTCTCTAGCCCCTATCCCTACCCCCTTAACTTTCTGACCTCAGCATCAAATATGCTCCCTAGTCTATCCATGTTGTATTCCTTATTTCTCTTTGAACATATCAACTGTGATTCTACCTTAGAATTTTTGTAGTGTTTACACTTTGCTTGGAATGCTAATCCTCAAAATATGTTATGCCTTATTCCCTTCATGTCTACTCAGCTAACACTGTATTAGTGAGACCTCCTTGTCCTCCCTGTATATAGGATATAATAATATCTTCTCATCTAATAGCACTCCTGTTCCTTCACCTAGCTGTACTTTCTTTATAGCACCTTTTTTTTTTTTTTTTTTTTTTTTTTTTTTGAGACAGGGTCTTTCTGTCATCCAGGCTGGAATGTGGTGGCGCAGTCTTGGCTCACTGTAACCTCTGCCTTTCAGGCTCAAACGATCCTCCCACCTCAGCCTCCATAGTAACCAGGACTTACAGGCACATACCACCATGCCTGGCTAATTTTTATATTTTTAGTAGAGACATGGGTTTTGCCTTGTTGCCCAGGCAGGTCTCAAACTCCTGAGCTCAAGCAATTCACCAGCCTTGGCTTTCCAAAGTGCTGGGATTACAGGGGTGAGCCACTGTGCCTGACTCTTCATAGCACTTTTACCATTTAGCATGTTCTACAGATTTTTTGTTGTTGTTGTTGTTGTTGTGGTGGTGTTCACTGCTATATTCCTAGGGTCTAGAAAGGTAGCTAATAGGTAGGTACTGGGTACTTTGTTAATATTTGTTGATTGAATACATTTCAATCAACAAATAAAGTAAGGAGGAGTTAGTGAGACTGGAATCTGTGGCTGAGCCCATACATGATTTTGGATGATGAATTAATGGGCTGTGTTGTAAGACAGAAAAGAGATGAGGGAGAAGCTTTGGGGTGTGAAACTAAAAAATCTGGAGCGATACTGTCTGTATGGAGAAAATTGTGGCCAAGATTTTTTGCTATTAAAGATGTACTTAGTCTGGGCGTGGTGGCTCACACCTGTAATCCCAGCACTTTGGGAGGCCAAGGAGGGCAGCTCATGAGATCAGGAGATTGAGACCATCCTTGCTAACATGGTGAAACCTTGTCTCTAGTAAAGATACAAAAAATCAGCTGGGCATGGTGGCATGCACTTGTAGTCCCAGCTACTCAGTAGGCTGAGGCGGGAGAATCACTTGAACCCAGGAGGCGGAGGTTGCAGTGAGCCGAGATCGTGCTATTGTACTCCAACCTGGGAGACGGAGACTCTGTCTCAAAAAATAAAAAGATAAAAATAAATAAAAAAGAAGTACTTAATGTTTTGTATTAATGATGTACTTGCCCCTCTTTTTGTTTTTTCTCTTCCTACATTTAAGTCATTTCACTCTTTGAAATACTCTTGTAGGAGGGTGATAGGAAAAGTAAAAAGATTGAATAAAAAATAATCTAGAAATGGTTCCTTAGTAGTTCCTGTAAGGCTTGATGTGGAATAGAAAACCAGTACATGGGCCAGGTGCAGTGGCTCACATCTGTAATCCCAGCACTTTGAGAGGCCTAGGCAGGTGGATCATCTGAGGTTGGGAGTTCAAGATCAGCCTGACCAACATGGAGAAACCCCGTCTTTCCTAAAAATACCAAATTAGCCGGGCGTAGTGGCACACGCCTGCAATCCCAGCTACTTGGGAGGCTAAGGCAGGAGAATCACTTGAACCTGGGAGGCGGAGGTTGTGGTGAGCTGAGATCGCGCCATTGCACTCCAGCCTGGGCAAGAAGAGCGAAATCTGTCTCAGGGAAAAAAAAAAAAAAAAAGAAAGAAAGAAAAACAGTACATGAATTAAAGTGTAAGAATTATTTGTGTGTTTACACTTCATGTAGTTTATTTCTAAATTTATCTAGATAATTGGAAATTGACCTACATTTTAAAATCTGTAGCAACAGTTAACATTAAAAAAAAAAAAGTTCCCTTCCCCAAATGCAGTTAAAATCTGTGAACTGCTGTTTGCTATTTGATAATATACTTGATCTGAATAGTAATTATACATTATTAGATTACATGACTTCTTAGAAATATGGAATCAATTTTGGCTATAGAAAAAAGAAATTATGCAAAGCTTGAAAATAATTTTGTTATTTTATAAATGTAAGACCCCTAATGACTATCAGTAGAGTTACCGATTTATTAGAAATAGCAAGTTTTTCTCTAATACTGCCCAGTAAAATTTTTTTTATTTATTTCCATCAGAGTTACTAATTTAGAGTATAAAATAGCAAAATAAGAAATATCAAGGAAAAAAGGTATTTCTGGTAACTTTTTATCTAAAATTGACCATTTAGATACAGAATGGTAACAAGACATGCTTAGGGTTAGGACATATAACTGTATTCACTATACTCAGTCCTAAAAATTTTGTAATACCTCTATCTTCAAGGAGGTTTAAGTTTGCCTCCCTCATACTCCTCTAAAAGCAATGACTATGGAAATGTCATAGGAGAGGTACAAAATATGTTTGAAGAATAGAAAAGGAGGAACAACTAACGTTTCATTGATTCCAGGAAATTTCCTCAAAAAGGGTAACATTGGAACTAGATATTGATGAATTTGTTTAAACAAAGACTTTCTGTCTTTTGAGCTAAAAGAACTAACGTATGCAAAAGCAGAGAGAAACATACGAAAAGAGAACCACGTTTTCCAGGAATGGAGAAGATGGGAATGTGGCTAGAGCGTTAGGGCGCATAGTTCCGAGTAGATGGATATTAGGCCCTTCAGGAGATTGACACCTTTTTTTTTTTTTTTTTTTTTGAGACAGAGTTTTGCTTTTGTTGCTCAGGCTGGAGTGCAGTGGCGTGATCTTGGCCCACCGTAACCTCTGCCTCCCGGGTTCAAGCAATTCTTCTGCCTCAACCTCCCTAGTAGCTGGGATTACAGGCATGCGCCACCACATCTGGCTAATTTTGTATTTTTAGTAGAGACTGGGTTTCTCCATGTTGATCAGGCTGGTCTTGAACTCCTGACCTCAGGTGATTCACCCACCTCAGCCTCCCAAAGTGCTGGGATTACAGGCATGTGCCGCCACGCCCAGCTAATTTTGTATTTTTAGTAGAGACGGTGTTTCTCCATGTTAGTCAGGCTGGTCTCGAACTCCCGACTCAGTTGATCCACCCGCCTCGGCCTCCCAAAGTGCTGGGATTGCAGGTGAGATTGATGTCTTAATGTGAAGGGTCCTTTATGCAAACTAGAGGTTTTGAGGTTCCCCCTCCCCACTGGGCCTTGCAGTTCCATTAAATAATTTTAAGCAAGGGAGTAGTAAAATTGGTTATATCACTGAATGAATAAAATTGTCAAACTTTTTATTTATAGGAGAAAAATTGTATTGGATGTAGCCAAATATGGCTTATGTAATGCAATTTTAAAATTCAGAATTGGAAAATTGGTTATCTTTGATTAACTGGTTCATTTTCTTTTCTTCCTAACTTCTTTCTTCTGTCAGCCAGAAAAAAATATAGGAAATAATGGATAAGCTAGAAGCAGTATTTGCTTTTTAAGTTTTGCATCACTGAAACAATCCCCTACACTGTTAGAAGCCTAACACACAATGCTATTGTGCTCTGGGTCTAGAAAAAATGTGAGGCCTGCTAGTCTGATTCTGCAGCAGGGAATAAGGAAAGCCAATACTTAACTTTGTAAGCTACTAAATATTAAATGTTTAGTAAAACGGGGTTTATAGTAATTTTTTTTGTGATGGAGTCTCACTGTGTTGCCAGGCTGGAGTGTAGTGGCGCAATCTTGGCTCGCTGCAACCTCTGCCTCCCGGGTTCAAGCGATTCTCCTTCCTCAGCCTCCTGAGTAGCTGGGATTAGAGGTGCCCGCCACCACACCTAGCTAATTTTTGTATTTTTAGTAGAGATGGGATTTCACCACGTTGGCCAGGCTAGTCTCAATCTCCTGACCTCATGATCCACCCGCCTTGGCCTCCCAAAGTGCTGGGATTACAGGCATGAGCCACCGTGCCTGGCCAGTAATATTTTTCTTAAAGAGAGAATATCAAAATAAAGAGGAGAGTCAAGACTGGAGGGTATCACCAAGCCTTTTTTAGGGAGTCACCTAATTTGTTAAGTTTTTCTTAAAATTACCAACCATCTAAAAGAAGAATTTTGATCTGTATCTATGCCTAAGAGATGTCAGTAGAGCAGTAAAAATATTTCTCTAATTTATAAGGAAGTTAAGTAACTTTCCCACAGTCATAAAATAATCATGTCAAAAATTTGACCTTTCAACTACTAGTTTTAGTAATCCACCCTGCTTTTTTCCTCAGAAAAAAAAAAAATGTACTTCCCAGATAAACATCACCTTGCGTTTCACCGCAGGTCTGGGTGATCCTGACCTTGGAACAAGTGATAGTGTTGGTGCATTTAAAGTAGCAGCTTTTGGGTGACTGGCTGGTCCTGAGGAGTTTTTCCTACTTAGCAGTGTTCATTTTATCTATTACTGCCATGAAGCAAAATACAGGTTTGAAAAGTTGAATGAGCAGTGTTGGTAACTGCAAAACAAAGTGTTGCAACACAGGAGGCTGAGGTAGTTTTAAGCAGATAAAGTCTACAGAAATTAGTTTACAGAAATAGTGTTAGGCTGGGATGTTTTGGCCACTAGATTTCAGATTTAGAGAAATCAAGTTTAGAAAAATAAACCAGCAAAGTAGTACAAAATTAATAGCAACAATGTCAGGAAGAATTTGCTTATGAAAAGGATCTATTTTCCCTTTTGTGAAAAGAAACATTTGTTCACCCTTGGTTACTTATGATTGAGATAATTAAAAGCAATTTTATTTGGTTTTAGTAGCCTCTTTGTGAAAACTTATGAAATATTAGGCAGTTTGATTTTCTTCTCCTCTCTGGACCTGCAGATAAATTTGTTGTGAATAAATGGAAAATAGTTTGGCAGTGGGCAGAAGCACGGGAAAAGCCAAGAATCTGGTCGATTTATAAACCAGACATTGTGAATAAATGAGTTGGCTACAGCTCTTAGAAAAAGGCTAACTTTTGCCCTTCAAGTTCTTTTCCTACATCTGCTTTTATTTCTTTCACACTTTATGAAGTCAATAAAAATTTTGATTTCATTGTTACAGAAGTTTCTCCTTGTATAGGAGCTTTTCATGCCTTCTGTTGGCCATAAATAATTTACTTTTGATTTCTCAAGGCTCCTGATTGGTGACTTTTCATATAAGGGGATGCCTAGGTTGTTTCTGATATTATCTCTTTGTACCCAGAGAACACCTCTGACACCAAATGGAGGGTCTTCCTCCCAGCAACAACCAGTTCTTCAACTCTACCTGGAGTTCACGTCAAATCCCATAGGTGAAACGCTGAGTCCCACAAGACTATCTCCACTTTAGATGCCAGTCACAAGTCTCATGCACCCCATAATTCTGACTCATTCACTGTAAATCAGAAGTTCCCATGAACTCCTCATCAGGTTTAATAATTTACTAGATTGGTTCACAGAACTCAGGAAAGCACTTTACTGACATATGCTGGTTTATTATAAAGGATACTATGAAGAATATAGATGAACAGCCCGATGAAGAGAGATTAATACATAAGGTGAGGTCCAGAAGATTCCTGATCTTGGGTGCTCCTGTCCCATGGGTTAGGGTAGGCCACCCTCCCTGCACATGGATGTATTCACCAACTTGGAAGCTCTCTGATCCTTGTCATTTAGAGGTTTCATCATGTGCACGTGATCAATTATTAACTCAGTCTCCAGGCCCTCTCCCTCTCCAGAAGTTGGGAGGAATGGGTCTGAAAGTTCTATGCTTCTGATCATTACTTGATCTTTCTGGCAACCAGCTCCATCCTGAGGCTACCTAGGGTTGCACCAAGAGTCATTTCATCAAAACAAAAGAGGCTTCTTCCACCCATGAAGCGTCAAGAGATTTAAGAACTCTCCGTTAGGAACAAAAGATGCTCCTCTTTTCCTCACCACTTAGGAAATTACAAGAGGTTGTTGTTGTTGTTGTTGCTGTTGTTGTTTTGAGACGGAGTCTTGCTCTGTCCCCCAGGCTGGAGTGCGGTGGCGCCATCTCACTGCAAGCTCCATCTTCCGGGTTCACACCATTCTCCTGCCTCAGCCTCCCGAGTAGCTGGGACTACAGGTGCCCGCCACCAGGCCTGGCTAGTTTTTTTTTTTGTATTTTTAGTAGAGACAGGGTTTCACTGTGTTAACCAGGATGGTCTGGATCTCCTGACCTCATGATCCACCTGCCTCAGCCTCCCAAAGTGCTGGGATTACAGGCGTGAGCCACCGCACCCAGCCGGAAATTTTGATTTAAGTACTGCCCTTTGTCAGAAACCAGAGACAAAGATCAAGTATATATATTTTTATTATGTCACAAATGGATTCTAAAATCAGATAATCTTACTGTTACTTACCTGTGAAGAGGACTTCATACTTTGTACATAAGTACTGGCCATGACTTAAACAAGAGTCACATGGTGCTATGAACTTAAATAATTACTAGTAAAATTTAGCCAGGGCCAGGCGCCATGGCTTATGCTTGTAATCCCAGCACTTTGGGAGTCCGAGATGGGCAGATCCCCTGAGGTCAGGAGTTTGAGACCAGCCTGGCCAACATGGTGAAACCCTGTCTCTACAAAAAATGCAAAAATGAGCTAGGCATGGTGGTGAGTAACTATAATCCCAGCTACTTGGGAGGCTGAGGCAGGAGAGTCACTTGAACTTGGGAGGCAGAGGTTGCAGTGAGCCGAGATGGTGCCATTGCACTCCAGCCTGGGTAGCAAAGCAAGACTCTGTCTCAAAACAAAAAAAATTTTTTTTTGGCTGGGCGCAGTGGCTCATGCCTGTAATCCCAGCACTTTGGGAGGCTAAGGCAGGTGGATCACTTTGAACTCAGGAGTTTGAGACCAGCCTGGTCAGTATGGTGAAATCCCGTCTCTACAAAAAAATACAAAAATGAGCCAGGCATGGTGGCTCACACCTGTGGTTCCAGCTACTCGGGAGGCTGAGGCTGAAGGACTGCTTGAGCCGGGAAGTGGAGGTTGCAGTGAGTTGAGATCGTGCCATTGCACTCCAGCCTGGTGACAGAGGGATACTCTGTCTCCAAAAAGAAAAAAAAAAATTACTATTAAAATTAATTTTCATGGTGTTTTGGTGAACTTTAGCTTACCAGCTTAAAATTATGGAATTCATTTCATATAGCTTCCACTGTAAATACTAACTTGATCCAATCCTGTTAATAACACTAAGCACTGTGATTCTCAACCATGACTGCACAGTGGGATTGCCTGGGAAGCTTTAACATACACTGATACGTGGGTCTCACACCCCAGAGATTGACTTAAGCGGTTTGGGGTGCAACCCAGGTACTGCAGTTTTCTTTCTTAAAGTTCCACAGATGATTCTAATGTAGTCATGGTTGAGAACTACTGACCAAGAAGCATGATTTTTTAAGGTGGCTAACCCCTTCTGGTCTACTGGTTTACATGCAGTAGAGATAGTTGGGGAGATAATTTTTGCTTAAAATAGGAAAGCAACTGACACAATCATGTGGTAGGCATGCAGGGTTTAGAACAGTAAGAAACTAAAGATTATACCATACAACACTGTGAATTTATTATATACATTCCAGAGTGGGTTATAAGCGAAGATGTGCTAGATCAACTGTGTATGGTGCTGCTAATGAGTTCACAGAAACCTAGAGGTTTTTACTTGCCCAAGGTCACACCACTAGCTGGGGACACAACCAAAACTGGAAAATTACAGCAGTAATTCATAGTTTGTTGCCTTGATTATTTAGGTCAAGTTCTGTAAACTTTTTCTGTAAAGGGCCAGATTGTAAAGATTTTAGGCTTTGCAGGCCATATGGTCTTTGTTGCAACTACTCAACTCTGCTAACATAGTAAAAAGCATCACACCCATTATGTAAATGAATGAATGTGTATTTTAGTAAAACTTGATTGACAGAAGCTGGATTTGGCCTGTGACCTGTAGGCTGCAGATCCCTGATTGAGGATTGTTTGAATCTTCCCGCTGGAAAGTTGGCTCCTTGAGAGTAGGCTGAAGACGTTACTGGTCCCCCGTGGTGCCTTACTTCCTGGTACTGTTACAGTGCCCTGTGTTGCAAGGTGTTAGATGAGTGCTTGTTGAATTCATATCTAGTCAGCTCTTAACTTTTTTTGTTGCTTCTAACCCTTCCAGTAGGGGAAACAGTTGGCACATATTCCAGCTTTGGAGAGGAAATGCTTGAAGTCTGTAGCAGGGTATAATTGCTGAATTCTTCAAGCGAATTAAAGATCTGAATTTGCCCTAGGGCATTTATAATTATCTTAATTTCCTGGAACAGATTCTAAGAATTCATTTTAAATCTGAAAGTTTTTCTTAAAATCTGTTTTATGATACACTGTCTTTAATTATTTTTGTGAATGTTGTTAGTTTCTCACAACAATATTTATTTCAATTCATTTGGACCTAAGATCTTTGTTGTACTTGTGTGTGGCCAGTAGACTCTTTAGCAAAATTAAACAAATGCTAATGGGTTCCCACAGCCACCCAAATGTTAGAAGTACGGCCCCAGATTATGAGCCCGTTTCTCTTTTTCTTTTCTTCTTCTTCTTATTTTAAAGAGATAGAGTCTCAGTATGTTGCTCAGGCTGGTCTCAAACTCCTGGGCTGAAGCCATTCTCCCACCTCAGCCTTCCAAGTAGCTGGGATTACAGGCATGAGCCACCACCCCAGACATGAACCCATTTCTAATTTCTGATGCAAAACAGATATTGACCTGACAACAGGGCCCTTGGTTGTGGTGGAAAGAGCAGTGACCTTGGAATTAAAAGCCCTGTTGTGACTCATGGCTTTGCCCCTTTTAACCAACCCTACTTTTTTTTACCTGTAGTGTGCAGGTATCTGTCCCACTCTTTAGGGATGCCAAAGGTGAAATGAGGTGTGCTGTCTATGTGACAGTGCCTTGTGAGCACTTTTCTGACGTCTCCCTAAGGAGGTTTGGGTCAGGCCTAGCAGAAACTACAGCCATAGAGCACAGAGGGAAGTAGCACTAGACTAGCATAGAGTGAGTCTATGGGAGTGTGCCCACTGGTTTCCAGAGAGAATGTCAAAGAGTCTACAATGGGGAGGCCTCATCAGCCTCGATTTGAGAAGCAAGTGTAGGTCAGAAATGGGGAGCAGAACAAGAGGAAAAGAGGAAGGTCAGGAGTCTGCAGAGCTGAAGAGGTGGTAAGTGATTCAAAGCTGGAAACAGGCAAGGTAATCTGGAACTCTGTCTTGATGTCCATTGAGTTATGCTAAATCGAGACTCGTGTTCTTCTTACCTTATATTTCTTAAATTGATTTGTTTGATGCCCTGGGTATTTTGAAGCTCCTAGTTGCATAATCTTGGCTGAAATAAAGGCACAGAATTAGGGCAAATAGCTGCAGTCACTTGTGTACCTGCTGAGTGAAAGCCAAAGAATCAATAGCTAGAATCTGTGTCCACAAATTGCTTACAAACCACATGTAGATATGACATTTAATATCAGGCAAGGCTAGGCACGGTGGCTCACACCTGTAATTCCAGCACTTTGGGAGGATCACTGGAGCCCAGAAGTTTGAGACCAGCCTGTGCAAGATGATGAGACTCAGTCTCTATAAAAATGAAAAAAGAAAAAAAAATAGCTGAGTGTGGTGGCATGCATCTGTAGTCCCACCTACTTGGGAGGCTGAGGTGAGAGGATCACTTGAGCCCACGAGTTTCAGGTTGCAGTGAGATATGGTCTTGCCACTATATTCCAGCCTGTCTGCATGTGAAAACAAAAAATAAAGACACGCGTGCGTGCGCGCGCCCACACACACACACACACACACACACACACACACACCAGCCTAACCACTTACCACCTCTTAATCATCTTTATAATGGACATAAAAATGCCTGCTATACTTTACATCATAATATTCTTGAGTGGAGTAAATAAAATAATGCATATAAGGTGCTGTGCACAATGTGCTTGGCTCACAAGAAACACTTAGTATTATTAGATATGATTTCTAGCAGTATTACTAACAGTAGTAAGAATAGTAGTAGTACTTAAAAAGCAAGTTTGCATTAGTTTTAAAGCAGTATGAAATCCCAAGTTTTTTAAGACGGAGTCTCACTTTGTTGCCCAGGCTAGAGTGTAGTGGTGCAGTCTTGGCTCACTACAGTCTCTGCCTCCTGGGTTCAAGCGATTCTGCTGCTTCAGCCTCCTGAGTAGCTCTGATTACAGGTGCGTGCCACCACATCCAGCTAATTTTTATTTGTATTTTTTAGTAGAGACAGGGTTTTACCATGTTGGCCAGGCTGTTCTCAAACTGCTGACCTCAAGTGATCCTCCCGCCTTGGCCTCCCAAAGTGCTAGGATTACAGGGATGAGCCACCGCACTCGGCCTCAAGTTATAATTGTTAATATTTTTGTGACATTCAGGATAAATACTTTTTAGTATTATGCTACTGAAGGGCATGTCTCAGGATCGGTGTATCCTTTCCTGAAGCTATATGTTACATTGCATTTACACAGAGTTGTCTTGGTGTCCAGAGAACAAATCAGTTGAGACAAGGCCATTTTGAAAACTATTTTTTTCCAGGGAGCATACCTTAGTGCCCTGTTGGGGCGTCCGTGTGTGAGGGGTATTTGGATTATAGGTCTTCAGTGTGAAGGCAAGCTTCTTATCAAATGAAGTGTTTTGTCTGACCTTAGAGTTTAAACCCACAAGGAGGTAACAAAGCAAAGGGCTAAAACATCTTTTCGCTACTTAGAATTACAGGCCAGAAATTTGCTTTTGTATTCTGAGATCTTATGATACTTGTCTCAATGAAGTAAAACTGCATGCATTATTCTGCATTTCCATATTACTATTCTCTGTATTGGTAATTATTACGATACTTGCTTCGTGTACTTAAAGCAGCATGCAGATTTATTTTATAACCACTTCAAGGAAAGAACCAATTCCTTTGGAGATTTCCTGTGGTTCCTAAGTTGCATGCCTCCAAGTCTGTTAGGTTGTGGGATTTTGCATTTGAGAGAAATGAGGGAGGTGGAGAGAATGAAGAGAAAGTGGACTGGCAGAATTACAGAATGTGGTTTCATCTGATTTTTTAGGCTGAGGACTACTCCATTTTTAGATTCCATGCATAGAACTCAGGCATCCTCGGGTCCTGCCCCACTGCTGCTTTGTGGTCAGAACACCGTGAGATCGTGCAGCCTCAAGGCTGGGAACATATGGGATCAGGTCCAAGAGCAGGTTGGAGTTTGAGTTCATGATTTCAAGGTCAGAGTCGTGAGGGCACCTCAAGATGATTACCGAGAAGTCAAAAGCACGTGCCAGTAATTTCAATGGGAAAGTCTGGGAAACAGCCAAAACATAACTGTCAGGAACGTGGGACGGAGTCCCTAGGGCAGCTTTTCCCAAAACATGTTCCAAGATATACTAGCTGTATGGGATGTTGACTTACAATAATATGTGGTGGAAAGGTTTTCTAGACAAACACTGAGTTCAGAGTTAAGCAGGTTTTTTCTATTGCAGAGCTTGTCAGAGCCTCTGATATGCCCATTAATATTGTAAGTATACAAGATGTAGCTTTAAAATTGGGCAAATAACAGATATTTCATACAGAATCCTGGATGTGGCCAAGAGTGATGAGAGAGGAGGGATCCTCTTGTCAGAGTAGCACTCCACAGAACACACTTAGGGAAAAGTTGTCCCAGGGCCTGTGGCGTGTGCTCTGAATTCATTGCTGTGACCTTTTCTCCTGGCTCCTTAACTCTGGGGTTCGGAAGGAACCAGCAAACACCCAAAAAAGTTATCTAGGCTCTTATTGAGTGCTTCCCCCTCGTCCTCCATCTGAGTCACTTGGCTGATATTTGTTGCTGCTATTAACAGAATTCAGGAAATCAGCCATTCTTAGAGGAAGAAGGACAAGTGAGACCACAAACAACAAAACATAATGAATGGATCAGAGCCTGTGTATAATTGGCCCTGAATTAGGCAAACAGGCTTTCCCCACTCCCTTAAAATGAAAATAAGATGAAAATTTTGAAGAAAGTACCAAAGTGACTATATCTAATAATGTAACAATGAGGTTGAAAAATGAGGGCACACTGTATGTTTAGGGATGGCTGAGGCTAATGAATGTCAAGACAGACTGCATCTTTGACAGCCTCGCCTCACTGGCTCCTGAAATCATCACACACAAAACAGTATTCTTCTTGCATTCTTAAAGTGAAAGGCACTGTTTCCCTGTCACACTAGCAATGCTGCGAAGTAAGTGTCATCCTTGCCTCCTCCTTGGCCCTGCCTTCTACAGCTAGTGCCCCTGCCAGTTGTCTCCTCAGCACGTCTCCCGTATTCCTCTTCTTCTCCCCCTCGGCACGACCTTGCTTCTGGTCTCATCATCCTGTGCCTGGGCTGATGCCTTTGCTTCCCAGCTGCAGTCGGCTGGGGATGGATGGGGGGTAAGGCAGGCATTCCAGATATTTATAGAATTGTTCATGTCTCTTTTCCCATTAACCATGAGTTACTTGAGGGTGAAGATAGTGTCTTATTTGCCTTTCTGTCTCTAGTAATTAGCCCAGTACCTGGCACTTTTAATTAAGGAGTTATCACTCAGTACTTTTAAATAGGGAAAAAAAGAAAAAAAACAAAGAATGGAATAAAGTAAAAGCTTGATAGGTTTTGTTACTCTTTTTGCAGTTGATCATTGGCTATTCTTAATGCTTGTAGAACAGTTAGCACTTTAGCAGCATACAGATAAGATATATTAAAATCATACATTGAGTTTTTAAAAAGTAGGTGGGCGTGGTGGCTCATGCCTGTAATCCCATCACTTTGGGAGGGCGAGGAAGAAGGATCACTTGAGCCCAAGAGTTTGAGACCAGCCTGGGCAACATAGCGGGACCCCGTCTCTACAAATTTTTTTTTTTTTTTTGAGATGGAATCTGGCTCTGTTGCCCAGACTGGAGTGCAGTGGTGTGATGTAGGCTCACTGCAAGCTCCGCCTCCCGGGTTCATACCATTCTTCTGCCTCAGCCTCCCGAGTAGCTGGGACTACAGGCGCCCGCCACCACTCCCGGCTAATTTTTTGTATTTTTAGTAGATACGGGGTTTCACTGTGGTCTCGATCTCCTGACCTCGTGATCCACCCGCCTTGGCCTCCCAAAATGCTGGGATTACAAGCGTGAGCCACCACACGCGGCCTACAAAAATTTTTCAGAAAATTAGCTGGGTATGATGGTGCACCTGCCGTCCTAGCTACTTGTGAGGCTGAAGTGAGAGGATCACTTGAACCTGTAAGGTGAGAGCTGCAGTGAGCTGTAACAGTGCCACTGCACTCCAGCCTGGGCGACAGAGCAAGACCCTATCTCAAAAAAAAGCCAAAAAGTTCATAAGTACTTAAACATGCTTTTCAGAAAACGACTAATTATCAAAAACTAACGATTGCGATAATAGCAAATGAAGAAATGTCAAATGGAGGAGAAATGGAAAACGTTTATAGAATCCAGGACACACATTTACAAGAATGTGAAATACTGTGAAAATAATTTGGAGGAGAATTATGATTAAATTATTTGAGACTTGAATTACCTGCAGTAAATTCAGCTGCATATCGGTTGTTAGGCATTTTATCATTACTAATCCTGTTACCATCATTATTGAATAAGAGAGTCATACTTAATATACAAGGTCCATACATTTGTAAATAATTCATTATTATGTTAGTTTGCAAGAGTCATGATTTTGCGAGAATTTATCCAGAACGGTCGATTGGTAATCCCAGAGAGTAGCAGAGGCACTGGGCAGTGAAGCTAACAGCAGGTCCTAAAGCCAGCATGAGCAAGTGCTGGGTGGTAAGAAAATAGAACTCAGGTAGTTGTGAGGTAAATACAAGCAGACAGGGCAGACCTAGAAGGAGACAGGAAGTAAGAGGCTTTAGGAGGCTGAAGGAGCAGAGACTCAGGAACACTCCCCCGGCATCATGCAGCATTATTACATAAGTGTTAGTAATTTCAAATAATTATAACTATTTTAGATATACCATGTGCTAGCTACTGTTGTAATATGCTCACTAGAATTTACTGCTTTAATCCTCACAGCAACCTAGGTGGATACTATTATGAATCCTATGACTTTTCATTTATAGATGACAAAATTGAAATACAGGGAAAGTAAGTCATTCACCCAGCTGATCATCAGTAAATGGAAAAGCCACGATTTGACCGCAGGAAAATGAGGGTTTTTTGACAGGGCTGACTTGAAGAACGTTTAGATTGCTGTAGAACTGTATTTAGTGCTTAACGATATACAATAACTGATACAATTGGTATCCAAACAGCTGAATGTCATGCTTTTAGGGATCAAGGAAAGCTGCCTAAGTGTACATGTACCTAGCATTTGAGTTGCCTTTTGATACAGATGATCATACCAGAAAAGTATACCATCAGTTTTCAGGCCTATCTGCACAGTAATATGCTTGGAGTTCTTCATGATGTCAAAGCTCAAAACTATTTCACTGTTCACTGATATCAAAGCTCAAAACTATTATGACTCTTAGGCTCTGGCAAAAAAATGTGATGGTTTAAAAATTCGGCATTTATCTTATCCTGTGGATGGGCAACTTCTCAGGCCCATTTCTCACCACCAGCACAGCAATAACGCAAGGTGTTTTAATAAATCTATTGCCCAGTCTCTTCCATATGGCTATGCTTAGCTCTAAAAGAAGGAACCAAGAAATGGGTGTTATGCTGAATTGGAAACAATTTTCAGATAAAGCACAGCAGTCTGCAAACCTCCTCCAGCTCAAGATGGTGTCAATAGAATTGCCTTTTTAAGCAGGCAGAAAAGACACATGTACTTGATTGTGGTTTCTCTTTACTGCCACCTTCCACTCTGGTCATCACTACAGACACAGAGTAATGTGTGTACTGTAAATAGCTAGATCTTTCTGTAATCTTTATTTGTTTCTTTGTTTGTTTGTTTTATGAGATGGAGTCTCACTCTGTCGCCCAGGCTGGAGTGCAGTGGCTCGATCTCCGCTCACTGCAACCTCCGCCTCCTGGGTTCAAGCGATTCTCCTGCTTCAGCCTCCTGAGTAGCTGGGATTACAGGTGCCCGCCACCATGCCCGGCTAATTTTTGCATTTTTTTTTTTAAATAGAGACAATGTTTCACCATATTGGCTAGGCTGGTCTCGAACTCCTGACCTCAGGTGATCTGCCTGCCTTGGCCTCCCAAAGTGCTGGGATTATAGGCGTGAGCCACCACTCCCGGCTTTAACCAACATTCTTAGTTGAACACAGCAGAAAGGGGAACCTCCATTATCACATGGAACTCAGGCAGTAGTGAGGGTAAATATGGGTGGGAGAGCTGCCTTCCTGCTGCAAGTTCAGTCTCCTCCTAAGAAAACAGCATGCCAAGGTACAACAGAGCACACTGGCCAGCCCCAGTGCAGGAGTCATCATGGAGTGTGTCTTTTTTTTTTTTTTTTTTTTTAGACAGTGTTTCGCTCTTGTTGCCCAGGCTGGTGTGCAATGGCACGATCTTGGCTCACCACAACCTCCACCTCCTGGGTTCAAGCTATTCTCCTACCTCAGCCTCCTGAGTAGCTGGGATTACAGGCATGCGCCACCACGCCTGGCTAATTTTTATTTGTATTTTTAGTAGAGACAGGGTTTCTCCATGTTGGTCAGGCTGTTCTGGAACTCCCTACCTCAGGTGTTCCGTCCGCCTTGGCCTCCCAAAGTGTTGGGATTACAGGCGTGAGCCACTGTGCCTGGCTGGAGTGTGCACTTTCAACATGTCTGTGCAGGGACACATGGTCTCTAACAATAAATGACCATCCCGAGAGTGGTGGAGCAGAGTATTGGACCTCTAGAGCCCACATTTTTATTGTAGCAGTATTCAGTCTTCTTATAACAGGTACTATGGCCATGGGTCTTATCAGCTCCTGTTGAAAATTGGAATTAGGACGAGCATAGCAGGTTGCATTCTAACAGAATTCTAACTTTTAAGGTGCCACAGACGACAGTATTCTTTAGAAATCTTAGTGTTATCCTTTTCATCCTTTTGGAGTAGCAAACAAAAGGCACTCAGTAAATAATATGGAGTCTAATTTGGGGAAAACAAAATATTTCTAGTCTGAAAATTATTGTTTTAAAAATTATTTTTGTCTTTAGAGGCTGTACATTTATGTCAACTGCATGACCACATTGTTGATATGCTTAAGAAAGATAACAGTCAAGATTGCCTTTTTACACTTTATATTTGTGCTCATCCAACCATGAGACCTTTAGAAATATTGAATATCTGCAGTTATCTCCCTTCAAGTCTTATTTTGAGTTTATATTACTTTTGAACTCAAAAGACCTCAAGCCATTTGATTTACCTGACAGTATAACATTCTTTAATTTTAAGTAGCATTGTATGATGAGTCTGAAATATTGGCAGCTTATAATGCATATAAGTTAGTGATCCTAGTAAATGTAAATAAAATAATAAACAGAAACATGCTGGGCATGGTGGCTTATGCCTGTAATTCCGTAACTTTGGGAGGCTGAGGGAGGAGGACTGCTTCACACTAGGAGTTAGAGACCAGCTTGGGCAACAGAAACCCCATCTCTACAAAAATCTTTTAAAAATCAGCTGGATGTGGTGGTGCATACCTGTAGTTACAGCTACTGAGGAGGCTGAGGAGGGAGGATCACTTGAGCTCAGATTGAGGCTGCAATGAGTTGTGATTGCACCTCAGTCTAGGTGGCAGAGTGAGGTCCTGTCTCAAAAACATAATGATAAATGAAAATAATTATAATAACAAACA
This sequence comes from Papio anubis, assembly GCF_008728515.1. Lineage (NCBI taxonomy): Eukaryota > Metazoa > Chordata > Mammalia > Primates > Cercopithecidae > Papio > Papio anubis. The sequence continues at coordinate 31,293,629 of NC_044984.1, forward strand.
TTCAGGCAATAACTGGGATTTTTTTTTACCATTGCTATTTTTTAATCAAGACAAACATCTGAAGAGTTCCACAATTCCAAATGCTTACAAATCTGCTTCTGGATTGTGAAGAAAATCATTTGGGTATGTGTAGCTTTTAACTTTTTTTTAAAAAAAACTGAATATTGAGGATTTGTGTAGAATAACTTTGAATGTTTTGGATCTTAGATTTAAATGGAAATATCAAAAATTTTATATAGGTTGGGCTCTAAACTACATATTTCCATATTGCCAGAATTTAGAAAACATCTTTTATGAAATAGAAACTAAGAATTTTGGCAAACAGAGAAACTTGCCCAAAGTCTCCAGAATTCATTTGTTTGACAAATATGTATTGAGCATCTACCCTGTGACAGGTGGTATTCCTGGGATTTGTCAGGAGCACCATTGCTGTCTTCCTGGAGCTTACATTCTAACCAGGGAAAACTGACAATAAGCAATAAAAAAATAAATGATGTAGTTTGTTAGAAAGCTATAAGTGCTACAGGAAAAAATAAACTATAATGTAGGGTTGGAGTAGCAATAAAACTACATAGTGTGGTCAGGGTAGTTCATGTGGACAAGATACAATTTGAGCCAAGATTTTAAAAAGATAAAGCAATTAACCTCAAAATAAAATCAGGGGGAAGAACATTCTAGCACCAACTAGTTTGCTCAGCCTGTTGGAGGAATAGCAAGGAGCCAGCATGCCTGGAATAGAATGCCCAAGGGGCAATAGTGGCCAATCAGGAGAAAGTAGTAATGGGGCTAAGGCCAGATCCTGTAGAGCTTACAAAGCATTGCAAATAACTTGAGATTTTACTCTCAGTAGAATGTGGATCCACTGGAGAATTTTAAGCACAGTATCTGACTTGAGTTTTAAAAGGGTCTCTCTGGTCCTGGTTTGAAAATATGGACTGCACTGGGAACAAGGGAAGGAGCAGGGATCTTATTGCTATAATTCAGTTAAAAATCATGGTAGTTTAGGCCGGAATAGTAGCACCAGAGATAATGCTAGATGGTAAAATCTGGAAATATTTTGGAAGTAGAGCCACCAGAATTTCCTGGGGAATAGGATGTAGAGTATGAGAGAAAAAGAGGATTTGGGGTGTTTCCAAGGTTTTAGCCTATGCATAAATGGAGTTGTTGCTCTTGAGTCAGAGAAAACCTTAAGGAAGTTAGTTTTAGATAAGAGTTGGGTGATGAGAGGTTCGGATATGAATCTGTTGATAGTGAGATGGCTCTCAGATATACTGGGGAAGATTCTGGTAGGCAACTGTATGCGTAAATCTGGAGGCGGGCGAGGTCTGCAGTGGAGATTTAAGTGTAGGATAATCTCAGCATGTGGAAGGCATGGAATTGTGGGTGCAAGTGGGAGATGAGAACCAAGCACTAATGCAAGTGCACTTCAATATTTAATTTTTATTTTAAAAGACAAGGTCTTTCACTCTGTTACAGCTGGAGTACGGTGGTGCCATCACAGGTCACTGCAATCTCAAACTCCTGGGCTCAAGTAATCTTCCCAAGTAGCTAAGACTATAGGTGTGCACCACCATGCCCGATTAATTTTTTTTTTTTTTTTTTTTTTTACTTTTTGTAGAGATAGTGTCTTGCTTTGTTGCCCAAGCTAGTCTCAAACTCTGATCTTAAGCAGTCCTCTCTCCACAGCATCCCAAAGTGCTGGGATTACATGCATGAGCCATCACGCCTGGCCAGGCGCTTTAATTTTAAAGAGTCTTTAATATGGTTTCTTGCCCTATCAGAGATAGAAACAGCTTAATATTTCTTGACTTTTCCTTGGTTAAACAAAGGGTATGCTTTAAAATTTTTTTAAATTTTAATTGTGGTAGAAAGCACTTAAAATTTGCCATAACCATTTTTAAATGTACATTTCACTGTCATTAAATACATTCACCACTGTCATCCACAGAACTCTTCATCTTGCAAAACTGAATTCTGCACCCACTAAACAATAACCCCCTTTTCCCCCTCCTCCCAGCTCCTCAAAATCATCATTCCATTTTCTGTTTCTATGATTTTGACTATTCTAAGTACCTTTTAAAGTGGAATTGTACAGTATTTCTCTTTTTGTAACTGGCTTATTTCACTTAGCATTATGTATGTCCTCAAGATTCATCCATGTTGTTGATAGAATTTCCTGCTAGGTGCAGTGGCTCACACCTGTAATCCCAGCACTTTGAGAGGCCAAGGTGGGTGGATCACCTGAAGTCAGGAGTTCGAGACCAGCCTGGCCAGCATGGTGAAATCCGGTCTCTACTAAAAATTAAAAAATCAGCTGCACGTGGTGGTGGACGACACAGCCTCCCAAAGTGTTGGGATTACAGGCGTGAGCCACTGCTCCGGGCCTGCTTCTACTTTTTGACTATTGTGAATTAACGCTGCTGTGAACATGGATGTACAGATGTAAGGGATATGCTTTTCCCCCCCCGCCCCCCAAGATGGAGTCTCACTCTGTCACCCAGACTGGAGTACAGTGGCACAATCTCGGCTCACTGCAACCTCCGCCTCCCAGGTTCAAGCAATTCTCCCACCTCAGTCTCCTGAGTAGCTGAGATTACAGGTACCCACTATCATGCCCAGCTACTTTTTGTATTTTTAGTAGAAACGAGGTTTCACCATGTTTCCCAGGCTGGTCTTGAACTCCTGACCTCAGGTGATCTGCCCACCTCGCCCTCCCAAAGTGTTGGGATTACAGGCATGCACCACCGTGCCCAGCAGGGATATGCTTTTTTAAAAGTCTCTGTGGTATGTATACTTTGTGACTCTCATAGATTTTTAAAAATATGAGTAATATATAAATACATTTTTATCATAAAAGATTTAAATCATATAGCTATTTAGAGACCAAAATATGAAAATTCTCATTCATTCTCTCACCTCACCTCCATCTGCAATTCCCAAAGTTACATTTGGTGTGTTATCTTCCCTCTCTTTCAGTACATTTCTATACATTTGTCTATATCTTATTCTTTTTAAAAACTGAGATATTATACATATTCTATAGTTTAATAATGTCTTGGAGACCTCTCAATTATTAATATTTTGGAAATCTTCCCAATCTGCTGCATATGTTCTATAGTGTTATGTTTACCTTTACATGTTCAGGGCTGTTACCGTAGATGAGAGTCCTAGAAGTGCAGTTCCTGGGTTCAAGGAACTTTCTTTAACTCATCATCAGATTTTCTTTTTGAAGAACCTTTGTGGCTTGATAATTATGTTTCTAGAAAATTTATTATTCAGGTTTAGAAGTTTGGGGAGCTGTTTGAAATAACACTCAAATGAATTTCCTGGCTTTGGATTCGTTCCCCTTAGCAAGAGAGTTGTAAACTGTGAGTTTTATAACCTTAATGACTTTTTTTTAAAAAAGGCAATTGATCTCTTAATCTAGGTGTTTTAGCTATCATATGGGAGATGTAATCTGCAATCTGTGGGACAAATGGGGGAGTTTTGGGAGTTATGATAGAAGACTGTTTAGTAACGTTTTATAATGTTTTACAGTGGAGGAACCTGGTAGATGCCACCTCATCAGCCGACCAGGGTTAACATCACATGATAATCATATTGCTATCATGCAGTGATATTAATATAATAAAGTGAGATGGGTGCATTGCCTCTGTGATATTCTTCCCCCAAACCCATAACCACAGTCTCATAATGAGAAAATAACAGAGAAACCCAATTTGAGGGACATTCTACAAAATGCCTGACCGTGTTCTTCAAAAGTACCATCCATGGTGCCAAAAGTCATGCAAGACAAATCTAAGTAATTCTCACAGGTTGTAGTACACTAAGGAGACAGTGAAAACTAATTGCAAATAAAGTGGGTTTTGGTTTTTTAAAGTATGTTTATCCTAATGGACAATATGCTCCCATAAAGATCGTCTACCCTAGAAAACTGTGTCTTCCCTCTTAAATCCAAGAGATCCTTATCCCAAAGGGTGGACTCCATTGAGATCTCCTGGGCTAGAGACCCAGTGCATGGATGGATGAGACAGTATAACCAGACTGTAAGCAAGACCGTATAAAGATGTGATCTGAGCTCATGGACACTGTGGCAAGAGGTCAGGCCCGAAGAATCAGAGAACTGAGTGGACTTTGCAATGGATAGCCAAAGAGACGGTCCAAACTTAAAATGCAAAAGAATAATTCAAGAATGATTTGGTAAAATATAACATAACAGCCTATAACAGAGTCTTGAAAATAGTAGCCAAAAGTCACCTTAACCTAATCATAAGGCATATCTACCACACAAAAGCATGACTTAGTGCATGACTATTGAAATGCCAAAAAAGACAGATAAAGGAAAGTTAAGCCATAGTGGCAACCTCTGCAGATGGAACGAAGGAGCTACATGCAGTCAACACTGAGACCAATTGAGAATATTTGCAGTTAGCATATGTCTAGGAATTCCTGTAGGTATTACAACCCAGCAAGCATAGGTCAGCAACCCAAGGTCAGAGTACAAAATGGGTTAGTACTAAAAAGTGGCTAAAAAGATGACCAGCCCTCAAGAGGAGACAGTATTTAAATCATATACCTCTCCTTCCCCATGCTAACTAACATACTGTAATTTGTTATAGCTGTGTCTAAGATAACTATTTATAATTATAAATCAGCCCTACTGGTTCTTCTTGATACTGTAATTTCTAGTCAAAAAACCTCTAGAGTTAATGTAAAACTTCTTAAATGAGAGGACCATCTGGTTACAATTTTGGTTTCAATTCCCTGTTATGCAACTGGCACCCAAATAAGGACTGTTTCCAAATATGAGTAGGCTAAGTCAGTCATAAACAAGCAAAAAGTTTCAGTTTTTGTTGCTATTATCCAAGATGTTAGCAGATGAAGTGTTTAATGAAAGGGTGCTTCTTTTAGGCAAACTTCTTTTACCATGATTTGTTTAACCTATACCAGTGGTCCGTACATTTTTTCCTGTAAAGGGTCAAATAATAATAATTATTATTTTTTATCTGTGACTTTATATTTAATTAAAATATTCCCAAAGCCCCACACGTCTTGTCTTAGGAAACCAACGATTCCCAAAAGGCATCAACCTGCTGAAAAAGGTTAACAGAACATAGCATCTATGTACTTTAAACCCTGGCTGAAAAGAGACTGAATGTGGTGGCATACTTTAGCTCTAGAATGTTGAGGATGAGAATAATGTTGTAGTTACTTTAGTTTGATTTTCATGTATAGTACCAGACACTGAACAAATCTGCTTTAGCAGAAAAATATGAAAATACATAATAATATGTGTGACATAGTCTAAATAATGCATTTCCTGTTTAATGTATTGTTGAGATTTGTATGCTAGCTATTTGGATCCTCTTGGCTTGGGTTCTTCATTCCACCATATACTTTATTTTTCTTTAGGTTTTTGTGTATTTATGTATTTATTTTTATTTAAAACGTATTAATGTTATTTTGATTCACAAACTATAATTCTATCATTTTGGGGGCACAATGTTATGTTTTGATATATATATACAAAGTGGCATGATTAAATCAAGCTAATTACATATTTGTCATCGTGCTCACCATTTTTTATGGGGAGACACTTGAAATTTACTCTCTTACTTTGAAATACATAACATATTATTATAGATTATAGTCATCCTGCTGTGCAGTAGATCTCAAAATATGTTTCTGCTTTCTACCTGAAACTTTGCACCCTTCCATCAACAACTCCTCATTCCCTCCCTCCCCACCCCCACCCCACCTCAGCCTTTAGTAGCCATGATACTCCCTACTTCTTTTTTTTTTTTCTCCCTCAACATCAATTTTATTTGGCTAAATATCTGTGGAATGTACTATAATATTACAAAGTCCTATCTTTCTTTTTTTTTCATTTTTTTTATTATTATACTTTAAGTTCTAGGATACATGTGCATAACGTGCAGGTTTGTTACATATGTATACTTGTGCCATGTTGCTGTGCTGCACCCATCAACTCGTCAGCACCCATCAACCAGTAATTTACATCAGGTATAACTCCCAATGCAATCCTTCCCCCGCTCCCCCCTTCCCATAATAGGCCCCGGTATGTGATGTTCCCCTTCCAGTCCATGTGATCTCATTGTTCAATTCCACCTATGAGTGAGAACATGTGATGTTTGGTTTCTGTTCTTGTGGTAGTTTGCTGGGAATGATGGTTTCCAGCTGCATCCATGTCCTACAAAGGACACAAACTCATCCTTTTATGGCTGCATAGTATTCCATGGTTATTATTTATGTGCCACATTTTTCTTAATCAGTCTGTCGCGATGGACATTTGGGTTGATTCCAAGTCTTTTGCTATTGTGAATAATTAACACGTAGAACCATTATTACTTGCCCGTGTCTTTATAGCAGCATGATTTGCATAATCCTTTGAGTATATACCCAGTAATGGGATTGCTGGGTCCATATGATGCACTTCTAGTTCGAATATTGATGAATCCTTCATACTGTTTTCCATAATAGTTGAACTAGTTTACAATCCCACCAACAGTTAATAAAGTGTTCCTATTTCTCCACATGTGCTATCCAGCACCTGTTGTTCCTGACTTTTTTAATGATTTATGTATTCTGCTGGTGTGAGATGGTATCTCATTGTAGTTTTTGATTTGCATTTCTCTGATGGCCAGTGATGGCAGAGCATTTCATGTGTCTGTTGGCTGTATGCATGTCTTCTTTTGAAATGTCTGTTCATATCCTTGCCCACTTTTTGATGGGGTTGTTTTTCTTATTGTTTGAGTTCTTTGTAGGAGTTCTGGATATTAGCCCTTTGTCCAGATGAGTAGATTCCAAAATTTTCTCCCATTCTGTAGGTTGCCTGTTCACTCTGATGGTAGTTTCTTTTTGCTGTGCAGAAGCTCTTTACCAGTTTAATTAAGATCCCATTAGTCCAATTTTGCTTTGTTGCTGTTGCTTTTGGTGTTTGGAGCATGAAGTCCTTGCCTGTGCCTATGTCCTGAATGGTATTACCTAGGTTTTCTTCTAGGGTTTTATGGTTTGGGTCTAACATTTAAGTCTCTAATCCATCTTGGATTAGTACCCATGGAAGGTAAGGAAAGGATCAGTTTCAGCTTTCTACTTATAGCTAGCCAATTTTCCCAGCACCATTTATTTAACGAGTCCTTTCCCCATTTCTTGTTTTCCTGGGTTTGTCAAAGATGGGAGATGGCTGTAGATGTGTAGCATTATTTCACCCAAGGGTTCTGTTCTGTTCCATTGGTCTATATCTCTGTTTGGTACCAGTACCATGCTGTTTTAGTTATAGCCTTGTAGTATATGGTTTGAAGTCAGGTAGCATGATGCCTCCAGCTTTGTTCTTTTGACCCAGGATTGTCTTGGAAGTCACGGTCTTTTTAGTTCCATATGAACTTTAAGCGTTTGCAATTCTGTGAAAACTCATTGGTAGCTTGATGGGAGTGGCATTTGAATATAAATTACCTTGGGCAATATGGCCATTTTCATGATACTGATTCTTCCCTGTATCCTAATTATGGGTATGTTCTTCCATTTTGTTTGTCCTCTTTTATTTCAGTGAGCAGTGGTTTGTAGTTCTCCTTGAGGTCCTTTACATCCCTTAGCCAAGTTGGATTCCTGAGTATTTTGTTCTCTCTTTGAAGTATTGTGGGCTGGAGACAGCTTCAGATTTGGTTGTGTTTTGTATGTTACTGGTGTATAAAGAATGCTTGTGATTTTACACCTTAATTTTTGTACCCTGAGACTTTGCTGAAGTTGCTTATCAGCTGCAGGAGATTTTGAGCTGAGATGATGGGGTTTCTAAATATACAATCATATCTACAGAAACCAGAAAGGGACAATTTGACTATTCTTTTCTAACTGAATACCCTTGATTTCTTTCTCTTGCCGAGCTGCCTAGCCAGAACTTTCAACGCACTATGTTGAATAGAGGGTGGTGAGAGGGCATCTCTGATGCCAGTTTTCAAAGGGAATGCTTCAGTTTTTGCCCATTCAGTGAGTATTGGCTGTGGGTTTGTCATAAATAGCTCTTATTATTTTGAGATCGTTCCATCAATGCAAATTTATTGAGAGTTTTTAGCATGAAGGGCTGTGAATTTTTCAAAAGGCCTTTTCTGCATCTATTAGAGTCATCATGTGGTTTTGTCTTTGATTCTGTTTATATGCTGGATTCACGTTTATTGATTTCGTATGTTGAACCAGTAAGGGATGAAGTCATGATCATGGTGCATAAGCTTTTGATGTGCTGCTGGATCTGGGTCTGCGAAGTATTTTATTGAGGATTTTGCATCAGTGTTCATCAGGGGATATTGGTCTAAATTCTACTTTTTTATTGTGTCTGCTTTTTGGTATCCAAGGATGATGTGTTGGCCTCATAAAATGGGTGCAGGGAGGATTCCCTCTTTTTTCTATTGATTGGAATAGTTTCAGAAGGAATGGTACCAGCTCCTCCTTGTACCTCTGGTAGGAATTCAGCTATGAATCCATCTGGTCCTGGACTTTTTTTGGTTGGTAGGCTATTAATTATTGCCTCAATTTCAGAGCCTGCTGTTGTTGGTCTATTCAGGGTTTAACTTCTTCCTGGTTTAGTCTTGGAAGAGTGTGGTATAAATTGTCCATTTCTTCTAGATTTTCTAGTTTTTTAGCATTAGAGGTGTTTATAATTGTTATTCTCTGATGGTGGTTGTATTTCTGTGGGGTCGGTGATGATATCCCTTTTGCAATTTTTTATTGCATCTATTTGATTCTTCTCTCTTTTCTTCTTTATTAGTCTCTTGCAAGCGGTCTATAATTTTGTTGTCTTTATTAAAAACCAACCTGGATTCATTGATTTTTGGAGGTTTTGTGTCTCTATCTCCTTCAGTTCTGCTCTGATCTTAGTTATTTCTTGCCTTCTGCTAGCTTTTGAATGTGTTTGCTCTTGCTTCTCTAGTTCTTTTAATTGTGTTGGGAGTGTCAATTTTAGATTTTCCAGCTCTTGTGGGCCTTTAGTGCTATAAGCTTCCCTCCACACTGCTTTAAATGTGTCATGAGATTCTGGTATGTTGTATCTTTGTTCTCATTGGTTTCAAGAACATCTTTATTTCTGCCTTCATTTTGTTATGTACCCAGTAGTCATTCAGGAGCAGGTTGTTCAGTTTCAAGTAGTTGGTTTGATTAGTTTCTTAGTCCACAGGTTCTAGTTTGAATTGCTGTGGTCCTGAGAGACAGTTTGTATTTCTGTTCTTGGCCCATTTGCTGAGGAGTGCTTTACTTCCATTATGTGGTGTTTTGGAATAGTCTTTGATGTAGTGCGAAGAATATGTATATTCTGTTGATTTAGGGTGGAAGTTTCTATAGATGTCTATTAGATTCTGCTTGCTGCAGAGATGAGTTCAATTCCTGGATATCCTTGTTAACTTTCTGTCTCGTTGATCTGTCTAATGTTGACAGTGGGGTGTTGAAGTCTCCCATTATTATTGTATGGGAATCAAATAATTATTAATAGTATTTTTAGCCTTGCAGCTACATATGGTCTCTATGTATTTGTCATTGCCTTTTTGTTTTTTTAAACAAATGTTTAAAAACGTAAATGTTCTCTGTGTCCTTCACCATGTTTTCATGCTTTGTGATAGTGGCTGAAGTTTAGAGACTTGTTTTAATAAACAATGTTCTGAAATGTTGATCTAATTGCCTCTGGCAAAAGATGTGTAATCATGACTTTTGATGAACTTATTTTAAAAATAGATGCACAGTTGATCTCTTATTGCACACATTTTGGCAAATTCATGAGAGATATTCTCTATAAACGTGACACTTGCAAAACCTACCATACCCTGAAAGTTTGCTGTCTAGAAATTAGTGCCTAGTTTTCATTCACATTAATATTTAGGTAAGACATGTTTTATTTCTAAATAGACTGTCAAACTTTTTTCATATTTTAATGTGTAATAGTGATGACCTTTTTAAAAAGACTCAGTGTAATTCGTTTTCTCATTTAAGCCATTAACTGCCCCCTTTGAATAGTATTGTTGCTGCTTTCTCTTATAAATTGATGATGTCTCAGGGTCTCAATTTACAATTACATTAGTTTCTTCCTTGAGTTTGTAGTTGAGCTGTGGCTCTGCACTGTTTGGGCCTGTACAGGCATCCTTCACAAGTCCCCGGCAGGTGGCCTTTAGCAGGCTCAAAGGTGGCCTTTAAGCCATTCTTAGTGTCACTGTGAAAACCATCCAGATTTTCCCCCAAAAAGGCCAAGTAGTTGCATGATGTGTTGTGGATTTTAGGGATATATTTTGCCTATTTCACATACTTTTTTCCAAGAAGATAGGTGAGCTTACACATTTAAAGGTTTGAATTGTTTTTCTTCTGTTTATAATTTTATTTGAGATGGTGTCTCACTCGTCACTCAGTTTGGAGTGCAGTGCAATGGTGTGATCAAGGCTCACTGTGGCCTCAAACTCCCAGGTTTAAGCCATCCTCCCACCTCAGCCTTCTAAGTAGCTGACACTATTGATGTATGCCTCCACACCCAGTTAATTTTTTTTTTTTTTTTTGGATTTTTTGAAGAGACAGGATTTTGCCGTGGCTGCCTAGCTGGTCTCAAACTCCTGGGCTTAAGTGATCTCCCTGCCTCAGCCTCACAAAGTGTTGAGTGGCGTGAGCCACTGCACCCGGCCTTTTTATAATTTTAATAATAGTCTGTCAAATAATCCTTCATTACTTTTGCTTTCTAAATTCTCATTATATTTTACTTTTTTTTTTTTTTTTTTTTTTTGAGCGGGGTTTTTTTTTTCCCCCCCGCCCTGGGTTAAGTGGCCGGTTTTTTGCTCCCTTCAAGCTCCCCCTCCCGGGCTGGCGCCATTCTCCTGCCTCAGCCTCCCGAGTAGCTGAGACTACAGGCGCCTGCCACCTCGCCCGGCTAGTTTTTTTTTTTGTATTTTTAGTAGAGACGGGGTTTCACCGTGTTAGCCAGGATGGTCTCGATCTCCTGACCTCGTGATCCGCCCATCTCGGCCTCCCAAAGTGCTGGGATTACAGGCTTGAGCCACCGCGCCCGGCCCTCATTATATTTTACTAAACAATGCTTAATCTCGCTGATAAACCATTTTAGCAGAAGGGTGTCTGATGAGTACCACCCCTCCCACCCCAGCTTTTTTTTTTTCTTTTATCAAAGTTACAAGGTCTCCCTCTGTTCACCAGGCTGGAGTGTAGTGGTGTGATTATATCTGACTGCAGCCTCAATTTCCTGGGCTCAAGAGATCCTCTCACCTCAACCTCCCCAGTAGCTGGGACCACAAACATGCACCCCTATGCCCAGCTAATTTTTTTTTTTTTTTTTAAAGTAAAGACAAGGTCTCATTATGTTGCCCAGGCTGGTCTCAAACTCCTAGTGTCATTTAATTTCTGTTTTGGTATCGGCTCTGAAAGACCTGTTGAGAAGGTACTTGGAACTCTTGATATTTTCCAAAATCTGTTTTACTAAGATAAATTTTAAGGAGAGCAACAGAAAATAAAGCACAAAGGTGGTTTTTTTGGTTGTTTATTTATTTATTTATTTTTGAGACGGAGTTTCACTCTTGTCGCCCAGGCTGGAGTGCAGTGGTGCAATCTCGGCACGCCGCAACCTCCCCCTTGTCCCGGGTTCAGGTGATTCTCCTGTCTCAGCCTCCCAAGTAGCTGGGATTACAGGCGCCCATCACCACACCCGGCTAATTTTTGTATTTTTAGTAGAGACGGGGTTTCACTATGTTGGCCAGGCTGGTCTTGAACTCCTGACCTCAGGTGATCCACCTGCCTTGGCCTCCCAGTGTGCTGGGATTACAGACATGAGCCACCGCGTGGTTTTTAATCAATATTGTTTAATAATGAATTGGATTAAGAGAGGTGGGTTTTTTTACTCAACAGAAAGTTGATTGGGTTTTTTAAAAATAGCTTCTCTTGTTTTCAATAATTAAGGCTTAAAAAATCTCTAAGAGTTCTCTTTGAGATATTTGGATTCTATAAAAATGAAACGCTTTGTTTCTTAACCAAATGATAATTCCTTAAATTGCATTATTTGGTTCAATTATAGTGAATTTCCTGGTAGAAATTTTATTTTCTCTGAAGCAGAGTCAGTCATCTTAATATCACCATGTCAACCAGAAAAGAAGGAAATCTAATATGCATAATAAAGGGAGAACACTGACACATGACTTCTTTAAAAGTCTCTGAAATTCAACATATAATTTTTTATACCAGAATGTGAACAAAAATTTAATCTTTTCCTCTTCATCTATGTCTCATGATGTATTTATGTGATTTTAAAGAACATTTTGGGGTTTTTTTAGTTCTATGTAAATGTGACCATGTTATCTGTATAATCTTGCCATCCCTTCTTTGGAAAACATGGGTCACTGTTAAAGTATGTCATGGATGCCGATGTGGAGTCTGAGTAAGCCTAGTGGGCACGAGGGTGTGTGTGGACGTGGGCGCGTGCGTGTATTTGTTCGTTTCTAATCGAGCCATTCTTCTAGAGTCTTTAGGTCAGCTGTCACGTTGGGCTTTCCTCCTTTGTTCTTTTGAGTTGCTCTATGACTAGCCACAGACCTAACACTAAAAAGGAAGGCTTTTAACGGATTAATTCCGTCCTTTCCTTCGCCTACATTGTAGCAGCTGCGTTCTGCCCTTTCTGTGGCCCTGCAAGGAGAGGAGGCCTGTGTATAACAGTCTTCTGTCAACATCCATTATAAGATTCCTAAAGCACATGGAATGAGATAGTTCCCAGGAAAACTCTTTGTCAAGGCCAGTCCATGTGGGAAAAATATTTCTGTGCTTAGTCTTATAACGATGACTTTTTGTTTTATGGGGTCAGGAGAAATTTGACTTATAAGACAGCATTGTGCTATGCCTCCATACTTACCTGCCCTTTCTTTCTGAACTCTTGCAGGTAGCAGCAGTACCTGTCCAAAGATCGCTTTAATTCCGCCTTGCTCCATAAGCAGCACAACCACACTGGTTGGTGAGAATGTATCTGAAGAAGAGGCTCAGGGAATAAATGGGAACAGGCCAGCGAAACACTCAGCTGCAAGTCCAAAGCCACAAGGTATGCTCATTGAGGGTTTGTGATCAGGGTGGGTACTTCGTTGATCAAAGAAGGCTATCCAGAAAAACGATGGCCACAAAGAAAGTGTTTTAAGCTAGAAGGAAGCAATTGGGTACATTATTTTTTAGAGAATAGTCCATGTGTGCATCTTCTCAGGCAGAGGTTGCTATTTGCTCTGCTCCTGAAACAACATACATTTCTCTATTATGGATCTTTTCATGTTGCTGAAATTCTTTGCATGTCATCTTAACGGAACTGTGATCTCTTTATTATGCCTGACCTAGCACAGGGACTTACTGTCTGTGTTATAAATGTGTTTGGAGCTACTGTTAGAAAGAAATGATTTGCTAGATGTCAGCATTTGTGAAACATAATTCTAAAACAGCACTTCATGTACTTATCAAGAACATGACTTGAAAATATTAAGGAGGTGGGGCCTGAAAACACCTGATAGTATTTTTATACTTCCACTTTCTGTGGTATACAGTAACAGCCCTTCATTCAGGATTCTGTGGCCAGTGAGGGTAAAGAAAAAGCCATAATGGTAGGAAGCTTGAATGATTTTTTTCAGTGACCATTTCCTTTTACAAATAAATTTCCAGTGAACTTGGTATTAACTTTGAGAAGCAAAAAATTACAGTTTTGATGATAGAGAGCAAGGCCTTTTGAAATGGAACACAAAAGCTAAGCTACCCTGTGGTTTAATGTGTAGTTTCTTCCTTATAGATTTTCATTTATAATGAATGCTAAACAGATATGAGAAACAATACTGGGCATTGTCAGAGTTACTACAGTTGGGAAAAATCAATTTCTATTTTTGCGTATTTTGTGTTTACTTAGGTCTCTTTCCTGTTCTTGCAAAGAAAAATGTATTCTAGAGCATACATTATAAAATAAGTGGTGTTATTCCTTAAAGTTGTATGTTTTAAGGATTTCTGAAAAAAAATTTTTAGAACAAGTTTAAAATGAATCTTCTAGATTATGGGATATTTGTCTTGTTCTCACTACAGTTATATTTGTGGTGATATGGAATATCACTATCAAGCAAGGTCAGATAATTGATGATTCGGATGAGTAGCCTATTCATGATCTTACAACCATTTCTTTTGACTACACTGCTGCCTTATAGCATTGATGTGAATATAAGCATATGACTTTTTTTGATCATGATTTGAGCCTTTTTATTTCCAAAATATGAAATTCCATTTCACCCATTAGACCCGAGTTGACAAAGATCCAGTGTGAGGTAAGAATATTAATAATGAATACAATTCTAGTTGATGTAATTTTCCTGATCAAAGGAAGAATTTCATTACTTAAAAAGCCTTTATTTTTGAAGATGCACTGCAATACTTCATTGTTTTCCAAAGTCGGTGTATTGAGAGATATAATAAGAGTGTCCTTCCTGAGCTGCGTGTGCCAAAATAATCCCCTTTTTAAGTAGACAACACTAACCTTGCTTTTGCTGTTTTGTGGTTATATTAAAACCTCAGTATAGTTATTTAAATACATATATACTTCCTATCTTAAATATGGGCTAATTATGTATATATACTTTTCTAACTAAAGGGAATATTTGCAGATATTAAACAAATCACAGAGTACTTTATACTTCTTTTTCAAAATACGTTCAAGTGGTGTTTGGCCTTTCCCTGATACCCATGGCTAAAGTTCTAACCCCACCTTTCACCCTGTCCTTTTATATTTCCCTTTGCTGTAGTCTGTTCAGGCTGCTGTAACAAAATACCATAAATTGGGTAGCTTATAAACAACGGAAATGTAGTTCTCACAGTTCTGTGGTATGAAAGTCCAAGATCAGATTCAGGGTCTGATGAGGGCTCGCTTTCTGGTCCACAGATGGGTCCAAGAGCAGATTCAGGGTGTAATGAGGGCCTGCTTTCTGGTCTGTAGATGGCCATCTTTTCACTATAACTTCACAGGGTGGAAGGGGTGAGAGCTCTTTCTGGGGCTTCTTTTCAATGGCACTAATTTAATTAATGAGAGCTCAGTCCTTATGACCTAATCACCTCCCAAAGGCCCCACCTCTTCATATTGTCACCTTGGGAATGAGGATGTCAACATGTATTTTGGGACACAAACAAACACTCAGACCATAGCACTCCATACGAACTTTATTTTTTCTCATTCTTTACAACCTGAACTGCTGTATATTTTACTCATCAGCTCAGTTTTTTCTGCCTATGTGTCCGCTCACATAGTACATAACCAGTCTTCAATAATACTGCTATATTGCTACATTTCTTCCCCTTTGTTTCTGCTATTGTTTAAAACTTTGAACATGTGCCATGTAGCGACCAACGTCCCTGAAATGAGGCTACATCTTAGTATTGTCAGATGAGCTGCTACATAGATTGGTCAGTAATTCAATCAACAGTACCCAATAATGAGTGTTTGTTTAGTGGAGAGAGCTAATTTTAATTTCTCCTAACATTTGGGTGACTGAGGCAGAGAAGAGAAGGGGGTGCTAACAGGGACCTACCGCGTGGAGCAAGGAATTATCACCCTGACACCTTTGTTCCTGCCTCACTGCAAATCCCTTACAAGTTGTGAATGGTGAGGTTGCTGGGGCTTCAAGGTCACTGTGTGGGGTCCTAACAAGGGAAGGGGAGTCAGGCTGGCAGGAGCAGGGGAAAGCAGAAAGAAAAAGCAGATAAACTGTTAAGTCTGCCTTTCTTCCTGGTCCAGGGCACGTAGCCCTCCTGTGCAAATAACTCACAATCTTCCTGCACTGACTTATCACCAGACACGTGGCTGATAGAAAAATGGAAATTAGCTCACTGCAACCTTGGCATCATCGGTACTGCATGTAGCCCTCTCCAGCACCATGCTGTAAAATCCCCAGGAAACCTTTGTCTCTTTGTAGTCAGCTTCTCTCTTGCTGATCTGCCTGTTGCTTTCTTGCAGTGTATTTTCGTATTTTGTCTAATAAATATGCCTTTCTCTACCTACCTGTCTTGGTGAATTCCTTTACTGCCCGTGCCACCAGCCCCGGATAGTTGCTACCTACAACACTATGTTGTTTTAGTTTAATTTAGGACTCTTATTCTAGGTGAGTAGTTCTCAAGCAGAGACAGTTTTGCCCACACTTGCATATCCTCTCCCGACAATAGGACATTGGTAGTGTCTGGGGACATTTCTGCTTGACACTGCTTGTGGGAGTTGCTACTTGCAGCCGGTGAGTAGAGAGTAAAGTTGCTCTATATCCTGCAATGCACGGGACAGTCCACAACTAAGAATTCATACAAACTATAATATCAGT
This sequence comes from Papio anubis, assembly GCF_008728515.1. NCBI lineage: Eukaryota > Metazoa > Chordata > Mammalia > Primates > Cercopithecidae > Papio > Papio anubis. The sequence goes on from NC_044984.1 coordinate 31,309,981, forward strand.
TGCTGCATTTGCAAAACTCTGATCTAGATAAAAATAAGCACATAATTATGTCTTTTTTTTCCTTATGTAGATTGCTAAGAAGATTATAGTTATAATTTATTGTGGGGTTTTTTGTTTTTTTTTTTTGTGAAAGAGATGGTTTTATTCTGTCACCCATGCTGGAGTGCAGTGGTGCAATCTCAGCTCACTGCAGCCTCTGCCTCGCAGGTTTAAGTGATTCTCCTGCCTCAGCCTCCCCAGTTGCTGGACTACAGGCATGGACCACAACGCCCAGCTAATTTTTGTATTTTTTGGTAGAGATCGGGTTTTACCATGTTGGCAAGGCTGGTCTCGAACTCCTCACCTCAGGTGATCTGCCTGCCTTGGCCTCCCAAAGTGCTGGGATTACAGGCATGAGCCACCATGCCCGGCCTATTGTGATAATTTTAAAAGGGGAAAGTATTGCACATCTTTATTAGTGGTGATTATGTAGTAATGTCTCTGGAACAATATATGGTTTATGTTTATTAATTACCAGTAAGTAAATATTTTTGAAGAATTATTTTTAGGTTTTTAAAAGGTGAATGAGCTAAGTTTTATTTTAAACCTGAAAAAGGAATGACCAGAATGGCAGCCCTTTGCATGGTGTTTCAAAATCAGCAGAAAGAAAGATAAATTTTAGATTAGAGATTGGATAAACTTGCATTTGGATCCAAATTGAAATACGTAGATTTCGAAATGGATTTGTTTCATAATTAGAGCTTGTTTTGCCTTAGCCTCAGAAAATACCCTAAGGCCTTGGAAACAATGGCTTATTCACTTCATACCAATCCTAATAGTCAAACAAATTACTGAGCAACCTCCAGCATAAGTCTTTCTTCTTGTTCACCACTTTTAATACTGGCCTGTTTCCTACCATGCTAGACAGTGACTCAAAATAACTCCTTTAGTAATTAAAGTTAATAGTTCTTTTTCTCTTAACAGCTTTTATCCAGAACATCCTCCGTAATTCCTGATTATTTTTATAAAGTGCAAATTGTCACATAATGTCTCAATCATTAAATGCTTTAAAGAGCCACATTGTTGTTTGAGTAACTTACATAAATATAGAGTACTTAAACCTATTCATTAGCTTCTAAAGTAAAAGTCTATGTATAATGATCCATTCTTTTAAAAGTGTAATATTATAATGCATTTATACATAGCCAGCTTTTGTTGTTTCTGTTTTTAAAAAGAAGAGTAATTGAAGACTACTGACTTAAACTGGCAATTAGTTTCTTTTCATTCTAGATAATCACTTTGAATAATCAATTTTTTTTCCTATTTACATCTGTAAATTTGGGTGTAATAAAACCCAACTTATTTATAGTCTAATAGAGATCTCAAACTTCACATGTATGAAACTGAACTGCTATTCTCCTCTCCAAAAATTGCTTTGCCTGCTATGTCACTTGACCACCATTCCATCCTTCTGGTAGTTGAGACCCAAGGCTTCAGAGTCATCCTTGCCTCCTCTCTCTTTCTCTAATATGTCTCACTTAATCTTATCAGGAAATCTACTTTAAAAATATACCTAGAATCCAAGTATTTCTCACTGCCTTTTCCTAAGCACTGTGATCTCTTGCCTGAATTTCTACAATATCCGCTTAATTGTCCACTCTGCTTCTCCCCTGTTCCTCCTCTACATTCTCAACACAGCTCCCAGAGTGATCCTGCTGAAAGTTAAGTTATATCATGTTACACTTCAGCTCAGAACCCTGCAGGGACTTCTCATTTCATGCAAAGTCAAAATAAGTGGTCCAGAGTCTACTTTCTCAGGCCTCTCTATGCACTACTTTTGTCCACATGCTCGTTCTGCTCCAGTCCTGCTGGCCTCCAGACCCCAAGTGTCCCTGGCTCTCATTCCACCTGCTGGAAAGCCCTTCCCCAAACAATTCCTTCCACTTCAAGGCTTACTCAAATCCTGACTTTTCACGGAGGCCTAACTTTGAACACCCTGTTTAAGACTGAAATCTGCCCTCCCTTTGACTTCCCACACCCTGGATCGTATTGATCTTGTTCTTTTAGCCCTCACCACGTTTTCTTCTAGCACTTACCTCCTTCCGATAAATGATTTACTTGATATTTTTTTGTTTATTTTTCCTTTGCTCATTCATAGGCTCAAGTGCCTAGAACCTAGTGGATATTCAATAAATATTCATTTAATTAATGAAAAAATGAAACGCCCTATATAGAGGTATGAGGATTGTTCTAGGATATATATTTTTTGAATGCTGAATTCTTAGTGGTTTTATAAATTTATACTCTCATCAAAAATGTTGTGTTCACATTACTTGATATCTTCACTGATACGTGGTATTGTCAGATTTAAAATTCTAGTCAAGCCAGGCATGGTGGCTCACACTTGTAATCCCAGCACTTTGGGAGGCCGAGGTGGGTGGATCACGAGGTCAGGAGTTCGAGACCAGCCTGGACAACATGGTGAAACCCCATCTCTACTAAAGATAGAAAAAATTAGCCAGTCATGGGGGTGTGCACCTGTAATCCCAACTATTCGGGAGTTTGAGGCAGCAGAATTGCTTGAACCCAGGAGGCGGAGGTCGCAGTGAGCTGAGATCACGCCATTGCACTCCAGCCTGGGTGAGAGGCTGAGACTCTGTCTCAAAAAAAAAGAAAAAAAGTAAAAAGAAATGCTCAAATTGTAGTCAATCTGATTTGTCTGAAATAGTATCAGCTTATGGATTTAATTTGTATTTCCCTGAAATACTAATAAGTGAGTGTGAACACAATTTTTCCTGTCTATATCCTTTGAGTTGTTAGGTCTTTTAGTTAATAGTGCATAGTGGTTTTTAAATTTTATTTATTTATTTACTTATTTATTTAATTTTTTTTTTTTTTTTGAGATGGAGTTTTGCTCTCATTGCCCAGGCTGGAGTGTAGTGGCACAATCTCAACTCACAGCAACCTCCATCTCCCAGGTTCAAGCGATTCTCCTGCCTCAGCCTCCCAAGTAGCTGGGACTACAGGCATTTGCCACCACGCCCAGCTAATTTTTGTATTTTTAGTAGAGTCAGGGTTTTGCCATGTTGTCCAGGCTGGTCTTGAACTCCTGACCTCAGGTGAGCCACCTGTCTCGACCTCCCAAAGTGCTAGGCTTACAGGCATGAGACACTGTGCCCGAGTTTTTTTATTCTGATTGTTATCCCTTTCTTCCTTATATATAATACAAAAGTCTTATCTGGGTCGGTAAGATCCAGTTCTTCACAGGGCCTTGTAGAAGAGCCAAGGACGGCTGAACAAAGAAAGGGGCAGATGAAGGGCATTCTTGCATTTTGAAACTTTGTATCCTGCCACAAAATTTCACATAGATATTATATGGTTATCTTAAAAATAGATGTCTCATATATGTTAATCTTTTGCAAGTACAAAGTGCTTTCATAGGTAGGGTTCTTTCATGTGTTTTTGAATCCTTTTCTAGTCATTTACTTCTCAAAGTAGCTGTGTGTTACTTTTTCAGTCTTTGATAGGAGCAGTAAGATTAAATATGAATTCATTTTATGAAATAGTAATTTTCCTTAAGAGCTGAATGTTGCTGGGCACGGTGGCTCATGCCTGTAATCCCAGCACTTTGGGAGGCTGAGGCAGGCAGATCACCTGAGGTCGGGAGTTTGAGGCCAACCTGGCCAACATGGCAACACCCCATCTCTACTAAAAGTACAAAACTTAACGGTGTGGTGGCAGGTGCCTGTAATCCCAGCTACTCTGGAGGCTGAGGCACAAGAATCACTTGAACCCAGAAGGCGAAGGTTGTAGTGAGCTGAGATTGCGCCACTGCACTCCACCTGGGTGACAGAGTGAGATTTGGCCTCCAAAAAAAACAGTTGAATGTTAACCTATAATCATGAGTTACAAGAAGTATTGAGCCGAAACAAAGATGAGACTCATTTCCTGTTCATCAAGGAACTCAAAAGTCTAGGGAGGCAACCCTGGTTGTAAAATATTATAAAACAAAATGGCCGAATGTTGGTTGAGAAGATATTTGAAGATTTTTGAGGCAGGATGGGAGGGCAAGAGGTGGAAGAGTCAGGGAAGCCTTCTGAAAAAGAGTTGATGACTGAGGTGAGCCTTGTGGGGATTAAGGGATTTTGCCAAGTGGACCATTCTACGTATGTGCCAAAGCCTGAAGGCCTGAGAGAACCTTCCCAAGCTTACAATGGAAGATGCAATTCAGTGTGGCTGGAATCTAGGCCACATAGGGGGTGGGAGAGTAGAGATGAGGCAAGCAGTAAGAAAGTTCCCAAGAAATCTATTTCAAAAGAAAATGAAGCCAGGAGAGGTGGCTCTCACCTGTAATCCCAGCTACTCTGGAGACTGAGATGTAGGATCACTTATGCCCAGGAGTTTGAGGTTACAGTGAGATATGATTGCACCAGTGCACTCCAGCCTGGGTGACAGTGTGTGTGCGTGCATGTGTGTGTGTATTTATACCCACATATACACACACACATATAAGATAAAATAGAAAAAATGAACCTACTGTGGTGGCCTTCCAATAGACATGTTGTTTTCATTTAGCTCTAGATATATAATAAGGTTCTTACAACATGATTCTGCAATTGTTCATATCCTAGCAGAATTGTACTTAGCGGATCTTATTCAGCTAAGTAAATGTTATAGTAGGTATGTTGGATTCAGGGCACCTTTTACCTGAAAAGCTTACTTGCTCTAGAGAGCTTAACAATCAAGTAGGGAAAGACTGTGTTTGCATACTGCACCGTTCTCAGAGTGTGAAACACAAATCTGGAAATGATTTTGCATGTTTTAAATGTCACACTATTGATCTCTAGAATTAATATTGTGTCTGAAGAAAGGAAAAAAATCTAAATAAATAAATAATTGAAATATCAAGAAGAGAAGGAATCGGAACTTTAGGGTTTTCCATTCTCATCGTCTGTAATGCCAATAGAGACTAATAATAAACTGCATCCTTAGAATATTGCCTACAATTTGTAATCTTTTCCCTTCTTATGTAACTAATTTGGGAAATCTTTTTTAAAGTGAATAATTATCTATTTGATAAAATCGTAATTTCTTTACCCCTTGATTTTTATTTTCTTTTTTTGTTTTATAATATAGTGTTCATAATCTGGATTATGTTGCTATACAAAGGATTTACTGGTCCTTTCTAATTCGTGATCTTGTATATGGTTTTATGTCAGTTTACTTACCTTTTAGGTCTCCAGCTGGGCCTACGAATTAAACTGACATAACAACAGATTGGCGGAACAAAAACATACAAGAGATATAAAGGCCGTTGGCTGTAATTTGTTTGGTTGCCCAGAAGCTAAGAAAGGCGGCCATGAAGAGAAATTTAGTCTCAATAATTTGAAGTATCAATTCCTGGGTTGCTCCTGCCATCTGTTGTCATTTCCTCTGGGTACGGACTATTAGATTGAAACTCTCTGAGATCTTGGTTTTTAACTGAAATTGGATTTTTTTTGCTTCGTAAGTACATAGCATACAAGATTTCTTTTTCTTTTAGTCCTGCGTTAGATATTCCTCGGTTAACTCCATAACTTTGGGAGTTGAAAGAATCATTTTCATTCATCAGTTAGGTATTCTGAGCCAAAGTATCTGTTATTGTTATTACATTATAAATGATGAACAAGTGATAGAATTTTTTCTAAGACAGTGTGTCTAACTTTAGCCATTCATGTATCATCTTCAGATTTGTCATATCCATGTACCATTTGTTCTTTTTTATTTAAAATATGTATATTTACTGATTTACTATACATTTGCATTTTCTCCCTTGCTGAATTTAATACCTCCTCTGTGCTTCTAAAATACCCAGTGTTCACTTGTATCAACATTGTTAAAGTGCCTCTCCACTAGTATATGATCTCCATTTGCCAAACATAATGCAAATAGTCACTATAAATATAGCTGTGATCAAAAGTAATATATTCCTTACCTTCATCAACTGCCTTGTGGAAGAAAGAAAAAAACTTCAAACCTGTAATATATTTACTATTTCACTGCAGCTTTATTATTTAATCCTACTCAATACTGATTAATAAGTATACCACAAATTGTGATAAGCAGTTTGGAGAAAGCACACAGTGCTTATGAAACAGTTTAAGAGATGGACATAATTTAGACTGGGAAAGTAGGTGGAGTCATCCCTGAGAAAGTGATGGGTATCATTGACGCATAATAAATAAGGCACGGTTTAGTGAGTAAACTCTAGGTAGATGAATGACGATTTCAAAACGATTTTAGCACACAAAATTATATTCACTTCCTTCTTTTAGTATTCTAGTTAAGAATGTTGGATTATTCATAACCTTAAGAGGTTTGTTTTTTTTGTTGGGGGGGTGGGAGATTTTCCTGTTTTACTGCTTTAGTTCATATTTACTACTCATAATGTTAAAAGGGTTTTTTGGTGGGAGATTTTCCTGTTTTGCTACATCAGTACATATTTATTCTACACAGAAGTTTTTCTGTAAAATTAACAAATATTACACTTATATCAGCCCGTTTGTTCTCAAATAATACTACGTTAATCACTCCCCCACACATATGTTGGAAAATATCATTTTCACAAAAGAAGCATGCCATTTTTAAATTGAGATTTTCTTCTTGTTTATATTGAAAGAGAATTAAGTGAATTAATTGCTCCACTTGTAGTTCATTGTGACATTTTTTTCCTTCCCTATAATAAATTGATAACTGGCACTGAAATGATGAAATCTAGGCCAGTGAGCATGAGCCAACTGTCAGCTAACTGAGTTTATAAAAGAGATGAGATCACTAAAAACCAGGGGAACCAGCTGGGGGAAAATGGGGCATGTAATTAGGAGGCGACATGATTCCTCACCCTTCTTCCAGAAGGTAAGAAGAGGATTTAAGGAAGAGAAAAGATGATTCTATTTGATCTGTCAACACTGCTTATTAAAAAATACTCCATGTTATAGTATTTTATCCTGCATGTTAATCTTAGAGAAAAGTAATACTGGTTTTCCAAAGTGATGTAATTTCTCTACCAATTGGGTACTTATCATCTACAGTGTGTTAGGGAAACTTCTGTAGATTTTAGTATTTCATGAAATGATCTGTATTTATCCTATTAATTGATTGAAGGACTTGTGAAGAAAGTAGATGATTTGTGGTATACTGATGCAGGCCAGCCGTCTTAAGCCGTTTAGTGTTGTTATATGTGAATACCTGAGGCTAGGTAATTTATAAAGAGCCTTATTTGGCTCACAGTTCTGCAGGCTGTACAGGAAGCACAGTGCCAGCATCTGCTTAACCTTTGGTGAGGGCCTTAGGCTGCTTCCACTCATGGCAGAAGATATAGGGTAGCTGGCATGTGTAAAGATCACATGGAGAGAGAGGAAGCAAGAGAGAGATGGGGGAGGTTTCAGGCTCTTTTTAATAACCAGTCTTGGAGGAACTAATGGAGCAAGAACCTATTCACTATGGCAAGAATGGTACCAAGCCATACGTGAGGGATCTGCGCCCATGACTCAAACCCCTCCCATAGTTTCCACCTCCAACACTGGGGACCAGATTTCAACATGATGTTTGGAGGGGACAAATATACAAACCTGTAGCACCAACTCTGTTACCCCAGGCCACTTAACCTCTCTAAGCCTTCATAGACATAAGAGGAGAATAGTGGTACCTACGTGAGAAAACTATAAAGTATAACATTTCATCAAAGATCAAAGAGATAAAGTGCTTTTGTTAAATGGGAAAAAGATGCTATATTAATGCAACACTGTATTACTGTTGTTTGTTGTTGTTTTGTTGGCTTTTATGTTGTTTAACTTGTTAGCTGTGGATTTGGGTATATCAACTATCACTCTATTAGAAAACCTGTTTTGTAGCAGACAATGTATCTCTAGGATTTAGTTTTAAATTTAGCACCACCTTTACCCTGTTGAGATGAATAACTGCTGTGTTATCTGTAGATCTTAGAATGCTTTAGCCTTATGTAGATTCCGAGGTGTTTAATATTGCCATATTTAAGATACAATAAAATTAAAAGAGCCACTTAAGTTTGGAGATGGGATTTCCACAAGGCACAAAGCAAATGTCCAAAATGAACAAAGTCTTTTGGTTGTGGTTTAGTTCAAAATTTGACTCCCGCCCCCTTTACAATAGTTTTATAATGCTGAATATTTTGCACCCAGGACACCAGAATTTTTATTGTTATTGAACGAAATATCAGTGAAATACTGAATTCTATTCTTTTTCTACAGTGCCTCCAAAGCCATTACACCTGCAGAATTCACCTTCGTCCAATATACACCAAACCCCCAGGCATAAAGCTTTACCTAGTGCAAAACCAAGGATGGAGGAAATTAAACCTGCCCCTGCTTCTTGTGTCTCAAAAGAAAAACCCAGTAAGGTATCAGATCTCATCAGTCGCTTTGAAGGAGGCAGGTAAGAGCTAATTTACAATGGGAGAAGGCAGGGGAAGAAGAAAGCTGATTTTCGAAAAAAATGATAGCCATAGTCATAGATTTTCTAAATAAAAAGCATAGTATCTTATTCCATTAGGTTTGATAGGCCTTTAGAAAGGGTGAGTTTTTAAAACAAATGACTGAGTCTTACCCTAATGTGAACTGTCATGTGCTATGTATTAGCTAGATGCAGCACTGTAGGCCACCAGCTTTTTCATGAAATTGTGTGCTTTGGTATCTGTGTGGTTTCTCTTGTTTCCTCTGTATCTCTGTGTGTCATTCTCTACGTATTACTCCTTGTGGCTCATTCTGTGGGGTGCTGGATATCTGGGTTGGAAAGGCTGAGCGGGCCCCTGTCTCTTCGTTTCTCACTTTGTGTGTTTGTGAATGTGACCCCTGTGGGCTTGTCTCCTCCCTGGGGCCGTCTCTTCTTTCCATCCCATTTTCCATCCCATTTTATTTAATGTGGGTATTCTATACCCATTCAGTCCCTGTTTCCCCTCTCCATATACTCCATCATATGCTAGGTTTTGCAAAGAGATAATATTACCAATGGCAAAATGTATGCTAAATTTCAGTTTTGTATTTATTAAATATAATTTATATTCTTAATCCCAATGTTTGAAAGTAGGTGAAATACTATATTTCTCATTTAAAGATAAATGGAACCCATATAAGTTGCTTTTCTCCTTATAAAAATCTCAATTGTTTATTTTTTCTTAGTCTTTTGATAAAAAGGAATTTTGTCACTGACTTAAATATAATTTTAAACAATGTTATGAGTAGGATCTTGGTCACCAAAATCTATGTATAACTAAATAGAATGTGTATAACTTCACTTTCATCCTTGAAACCAAATATTTTCATTCATTCCAGTGTAATATTTGGGACTTATTTCCCATTAGGGTGATTTTATTATTTATTTGTGGGATTTACTGTTATTTATGTAATGAAATCATAGCTTGGAAATAGTTTGAGTATCGTCTGGGAATTGTGACCAAGCACAAAACCTGCAGTGTCCCTCGTTTTTAAAATGGGTCTAACAGATGTTGGTTCTTCCTATCAATTTCCTGTGACAACTCAGAACCCCCCTCTATTTTACAAAGTTACAAGTTCTGGAGAAAATTAACTTAGAAGCCTGTCTTCAATTTTCATTCCTGATAAATTTTAGGAACTTTGGTGATAAATATTTCAACTTCAGCATCTCTTCCTCTGAAGTAGGATTTATAGGACCTTTGCTATCTTGAATTACAGTGATCTTTACTAGAATGGTTTAATTCCATTTAAAACATTTTTTTGCTGCTCAGGGTATAAGTTGACTTAATAACAACAGAGTGACCCCTCGTGTTTGCAGATTCCAGGGGCTATGCCCAGTGACTGCGTAATAGGAGGGCCTGGAGCCCTGATCCCTGTCATAAGGCATGTCAGAGCCTGCATCCCTAGGTTTCAGGGATAACTCTCTGAAACCTGGAAAGGGTCAGTATTCAAAAGACTGCGTCCTCCATTTTGGTTAACCCACTCTGCATTGTTTTAGATTCTTCTACATGTGAAATGTTTGTACTTTTAATCATTCAAGCTTCACAAATTCAATCCTGTTTTGATGCAGAGGTTGAAGGTTTAATTCATCTAGGGAAAAATGTTCTATAATTTATGATTTTTTTTAAGCAAATTTATTCTGAGTGCAAATTGGGTATAGTGTATTTTGGCAGGTCTGGTGAAAAAATATTATTTGTGGTAGAGTCCACTGCCAATACAAAAAACAATGATATGTTCTCAGTGAGGTATTACCACTACAGACTGGCCCCAAAAGTGTTTGAGTGGCTTAATACTGCATTGGATCTATAGGACTTGAGTAGGAGATTTGTATTTACTGTTGAGTGGTGTCCTTGCCCTTGCAAGGGTTGTTTTCAGTTTTAACCTTTCTTATGAGAGCTTAGACTAGCTTTGTAAAATAGAGGGAGGCTCTGAGTTGTTACAGGAAATTGATAGGAAGAACCAACAACTGTTAGAGTGGAGTCTGGTCAGAATGGTCATAGCATACTGTTGTTAAGACCTTACCCGATTGGGTGCAGTGGCTCGTGCCTATATTCCCAGCACTTTGGGAGGCCGCAGTGGTTGGATTATCTGAGCTCAGAAGTTCGAGATCAGCCTGGTTAACATGGCAAAACCCTATCTCTACAAAAAATACAAAAATTAGCCAGGCATGGTGGTGCACGCCTGTGGTCCCAGCTACTTGGGAGGCTGATGTGAAAGGATTGCTTGAGCCCAGGAGGTCAAGGCTGCAGTGAGCCGAGATTGTGCCACTGCACTCCAGCCTGGGCAATGGAGTGGGACCCTGCCTTAAAAAAAAAAAAAAAAATGGCGGGCGCCTGTAGTCCCAGCTACTCGGGAGGCTGAGGCAGGAGAATGGCGTGAACCCGGGAGGCGGAGCTTGTAGTGAGCTGAGATCCGGCCATTGCACTCCAGCCTGGGCGGCAGAGCGAGACTCCGTCTCAAAAAAAAAAAAAAAAAATCCCAAGTAACACTAGTTTGTTAAGATGAGAGATTTGGAGCAAGTAGATTTTCTTTAATTTTTACTGTGGTTTCCTTCTTTCTTTCTCCTATTCCTCCTTCTTTCTCTCTTTCAGAGTAAGAGAGAATACTCTTTTTAACTTAGGAAAGACTTTAAGATTTTAGAAATAAGATTACGTTTCTACAGACCTGAACATTGGTGATTTTTGTTTTTGTTTTTGTTTTTGTTTTTTTTGAGATGGAGTTTCGCTCTTGTTGCCCAGGCTGGAGTGCAATCGCGCAATTGCGCAATCTCAGCTCTACCTCCCAGGTTCAAGCAATTCTCCTGCCTCAGCCTCCCAAGTAGCTGGGATGACAGGCATGCACCACCACACCTGGCTAATTTTTTTTAGTAGAGATGGGGTTTCTCCATGTTGAGGCTGGTCTTGAACTCCTGACCCCAGGTGATCCGCCCGCCTCATCCTCCCAAAGTACTGGGATTATAGGCGTGAGCCACCGCGCCTGGCCAGAACATTGGTTTTTCCCATGGACACTCCAGGGTCAACTGTTTTCCCCTTATGGTTTGGCATCCACAAAGCAGCAGGAATCTTCCAAGTACTGGTTCAACTACTGCTTTTACTAACTCCTTACCCACCTAATCCTTCCCAGTCTCCTTCTCTCCCTCCCCACTCATACCCTTGATGTCACTTACTGTGGGGCATTTGCAGCTCTCATTCAAAGCCATTCTTTAGACAAGACCTGAACGTGCTTAAATTTGTTTCAGAGGATCTGTTGAGGATCTTTTCACCAGGGAATCCAGAGACTGATGCAGGCAGGGGAAGGAGGACAGTTTGATTCAAATCTCTAAAGACTACTTGGGAAATTGTAGAGCCAAAGGTGTCCTCTTCGAGGGGGCAAATCTCAATTGAAGAGTGAATAGCATTTATTTATATTGCCCACCTCCAACTTTTATGTATATGACATTTTCCCCTACTCAATTTATCCTTTCTTTCCTCTGGTGTTGGACTTTACCCGTATCTTTTTTCCTCCTTCGTCACTTTCTTGCTGTCTACTTTTATTCCTTGTTTCATTCTCTAGTCCAGATCAGCTGTGACCGGGAAGGGTGAAGTGAGAGCAAAGGTGACACATCTCAGCATTGTCCTTGGAACTGGGCTGCTTGCTGTTCCCTTCCCCACCTCCCTTTATCCTGTTACCTGCACTGGGGAAGATAATCAACCCTAGACTTTCTTCCCACATTTTGCCTGCAGCCTATTCACCTGATGCTCATTCTGTCCTTCTGCTGCAGTACATCATAACTTGGGGTGAAGACCATGAGATTTAGAGTTGGATTCATGGTTTGACTTCTGGCTTTTCTGCTCGTTACATTGTGACATTAGCCACCTTAATTTTCTAAGCCTAGATTTCTCTATGGGATCCCTGTCTTTGGAATTATTGTGAGGAGGAAACAAGGTAATTATTGTAAGGGGCTTCTTGTAGTTTGTGGTTCTTAGTAAGCACTTAATAAATGTTTCCGGCTGTTATTATTGTCACAATTATCATCATTATCATGGTTATTCAAAGCTCATCAAATATTTATTGAGTACTTCCCCTGTGTCAAGCACCATGCTAAGAGGTAGGAATAAAGCAGAGAGGAAATCTACACCCCCACCGAGTTTTAGTTCCTTTATTTCTTCTCATTTAGGTCACAGGAATCTTTCAAAGAATATAGCCCAAAGTTTTTTGTTCCATTCCCCACTTCACTCCCAGAATCCTAGATTAAAATCTATACAAATATTTCCACAGGAATATTGTTATATATTGGGAGTAAGTTTCATTCTCCTATTAGGACTACTATTATGTCAAGCAGTAATAAGGACTTTAAAAAAAATAAAATAAGATGTGGAGTTAGTGATGGAGAGTGCTGTTATGATAGATGAATCTAGGAAAACCTCTTTGGAGAGGTGATACCTGAGCAGAAACTCGAATGATGAGAAGAAATACCAGCGTTTTGGGGGAGATTGTCCTAAGCAGAGAACAGCAGCTGCAAAGACCCAAAGACACATATACTTAGTTATTAAGAATGGGGAGCAGCAAGGAGTATGGCAAGAACACAGTGAGTTAGGGAAGAATGGAATCTAATGAGGCCAGGCACTTTGGGAACTAGAGTATGTAGAATCTCATAGGCTGTCACTGGGACTTGAATTTTCCCTTGAGTGTGTGAAGAAGCCGTCAGAGTTTTGTGACTGACTTGTAGAGGTTCTAGTGGAGGGGATCAGAGTGGAAACAAAGAGACCAGGTAAAAAGCTATGACAGCATGAATAAAAAAGCTTTCAGAGTGTTCATTATGCCTTCCAAATAAAAGTAACTTTTTGGTTCACAATTTGTTCATGAATTAAGGACTGGCTATACCTATTTAAAAATGTTAAGAAACATCACTAAGTAAAAATGTTAGGAAGAGATGATATATACTAAGTATTATATCTAAGTCTTTACTAACTAGTCACATTATTAAACACTGCAAGGATCAAGAAAAGTTAAGTTATAAATAAAATAAACAGCCCAAGGAAGTGTTCCAGTCCCCATAGGTAGACTCAGGGTCATCTTCTTTATTTAAATCTTTATTTAAATGTGGATAGCATCCCCAGAGACTTGGGGCTACACTGAGAATATTCAAATCCATGTTTCTAAAACCATCAGAGATAGAAAAAAAATTAGCAAATATCCCTTTTCAACTGGAATAAACTTGTCTTAATTCTAGAACTTTTCCATGCTAATGTTTTCATGCTTCCTTTGTGTTTTATCTTTTAGCTCATTATCAAATTATAGTGATTTGAAGAAAGATTCTGCTGTGAACCTCAATGCTTCTAGAACCCCAGGAAGGCATGGATTGACAACCACACCTCCACAAAAACTCCTCTCCCCGCAGTTGCCACAGAGGCAGGGAAATGAGACAGATAAGACTCAGGGTGCACAGACTTGTGTGGCCAATGGTGTAATGGCAGCACAAAACCAGATGGAATGTGAGGAGGAGAAAGCTGCCACTCTTAGCCCAGATACTTCTATTCAAGCTTCTGAACCCTTGCTTGATACGCACATAGTGAATGGAGAAAGAGATGAAACTGCCACAGCTCCTGCATCACCCACAGCAGATGACTGTGATGGAAATGCTTCTGACAGTAGCTACAGGACTCCAGGCATAGGCCCAGCGCTCCCCCTAGAAGAAAGAGGGGCAGAAACAGAAGCCAAGGTACAAAAGAGACAAAATGGGGAAAGTCCTCTGGAACTGGAGCAGCTGGACCAGCACCATGAGATGAAGGTAGAGCATGAGACTAGCTCATAAGCAGGGAAAACCCTGCCTGTTCGATTGTTGTCTTAAAACTCTACTTTTTTTTTTTTTTTTTTTTGAGAGGGAGTCTTGCTCTGTTGCCCAGGCTGGAGTGCAGTGGCGTGATCTTGGCTCACTGCAAGCTCCGCCTCCTGGGTTCACGCCATTCTCCGGCCTCAGCCTCCCGAGTAGCTGGGACTACAGGCGCTCACCACCACACCCAGCTAATTTTTTGTATTTTTAGTAGAGACGGGGTTTCACTGTGTTAGCCAGGATGGTCTGGATCTCCTGACCTTGTGATCCGCCCACCTCGGCCTCCCAAAGTGCTGGGATTACAGGCTTAAAACTCTTTATTTATTGCACCCCTGAAATGTATGAATCAGGTCACCCACACTGGCAGTTAAATGATTTTCAAGCTCTGGTTGCTGATGAGTATTTCCCCTGTGCTGTAAGCAGATATTTCACTTTTTCTTTTTGTGTAGTTTCTGTTAATATCTCTTTTGTAATTTCAGGAGTCAGAACAGTGTGGAAACTTTAATGTAGTAAATCCACAAACGTATTGTTTTTACATAGAAAGAAAATGTTCCTTGTTGTTCTAGATGTTGGTGCTGTATCCCTAATACTTATGGGCCAAGCAAGAAGAAATTGTATAATCTTTGTTGTTCAGAAGTTTCTAATAGAATAAATAGTAGACCTGTAAGATGAACTTGCCACTAGTAAATGTTACTTTTAAGGACATGAATATGGAAGTATTAAATTATTCAACAGATTATATTTATAACTCTAGGCTTTTAATTTTTTTAAGTTTTCTAATTAATACCCAATTTTGTAATAAATGGTATAGTCTTTGAGTTAGAAGGCCATTTAAAAATCATTTTAGAGCCAGGCATGGTGGCTGATTGCTGTAATCCCAGTACTTTGTGGGGCCAAGGCAGGAAGAGTTCCTCAGCCCAGTAATTCAAGACCAGTCTGGGCAACATGGCGAGAGCCCCTATCTACAAAAATTTTAAAACTTAGCAGAGCATGGTAGTTCACACCCGTGATCTCAGCTACTCGGGAGGCTGAGGTGGGATAATTGCTTGAGCCCAGGAGGTCAAGGCTGTAATGAGCCATGATTGTGCCACTGCACTCCAGCCAGGGTGACAGAACAAGACCATGTCTCAAAAACAACAAAAGAAAAAAAAAAAAAATCAGGCCGGGCGCGGTGGCTCAAGCCTGTAATCCCAGCACTTTGGGAGGCCGAGACGGGCGGATCACGAGGTCAGGAGATCGAGACCATCCTGGCTAACACAGTGAAACCCCGTCTCTACTAAAAAATACAAAAAACTAGCCGGGCGAGGTGGCGGGCGCCTGTAGTCCCAGCTACTCGGGAGGCTGAGGCAGGAGAATGGCGGGAACCCGGGAGGCGGAGCTTGCAGTGAGCTGAGATCTGGCCACAGCACTCCAGCCTGGGCGACAGAGCAAGACTCCCTCTCAAAAAAAAAAAAAAAAAAAAAAAAAATCTTAGTTTAGCAATTCATTTATAGAAGCAGAAATAGCCCCAGAAAGCTTATGATTTTTTTTTCAAGGTCACACTGTTTTTTGAATAATAGCTCACAACCTCATGCTGTGACTCCCAGGCCAGTGTTGTGTCCCTGAAGCAACACATCACAAACTTAAATGGCTAAATGCAAGAAATGTCACTAAATGAAGCAGCTATGGGTAATAAGCTGGTGGGATTATTGAGAACTGGACATTTCTGTCCTTTCTAAAGAAGGAAGTGATTTGATGAACTGCCTGGATGGGGTTTCTGCCCATATGCACAATGTCAGCTAAGAAAATGCTGATTTGCTGGTGAAATATGTACTGACTCTGAAGCAGAGAAAGTTTAAAGGAGGAAGTAGGTGGGAGAAAGTGAGTCATACTCAGTAACATCTGAAACAGTAAAGAAACAGGACATTGCAAAGTGAATCCCTATACCTCAATACAATGATAGATTTTAGTGTATTTGTTCATAAACCATGATGGAAGGAAGAGAAGGTTAGAACCCAGAAAATCTTTTACTACTGTTGGGATGATGCCACCAGCAAGTATATATAAAATAGTAAGAGCTGTTCTTACAAAGAAAAATATTTTAAATGGTGATGATGCCTATGGTTGTTGGATGGTACTTTTCCTTCCCTTCACATATTATTATGGATGCATTTTCATAGATGAACCTTACACTTCTTTGGGAGAGATTTTATAGAATTTTCCTACTGAACTAGTGAAACATAGAATAGTACTACTGGCCTTTCTCCTGAATGGGCCTTTACACAGTGGCTGGCACATGCTGTATGTGGGAAGAAAAAGCAAAATTTCTCTGGCAAATACATCTCTCCTGTTAAAATGGAATGTTAGGATTTCGTATCTGTGCTGCAGCAGTGTGTTCACCTTTGCTGCGCTGATGTTTGTTATGTTGCCTTTCCTTGTTCCTAAATACAAACTTAAATCTTAGTATTGTTAAGATGGTAAATTTTATTAGGTGTGTTTTACCACAATTAAGAAAAAAATCTTAATAAAAATATCAGTAGTAATATAGTAGACCAAACGATTAGAACAAAGAAATCTCAATTCTACTTCTAGTTTGTCCATTAACTTGCAGTATGAGCTTGAACAAGTCAACAATTCTTTGTGTGTTTAGTGAAAGAATCTAACTGTATATAATCTTAAGGCCCTATCTTCATGTTGTAAAAGCCAACTCCCCCCACTAAAAAAAAAAAGAAAAATCTTAAGGCCCATTTCAGTGACTGTGTACTAATTCTATGCTGTGATATGTAGGTATATTCCCTTGCTAGCATAGCACACCAGATTATCAGCTGCTGCTTAAGCTATCTAATGTGTTGAACTTCTAAGATACAATGGAATATTTTTAGTTTCAATATGCAGACAACTGAAAAACTTTAATCTTCCTGGAAGTGGATATAGATACTGACTTCAGAATAGTCTTAAATATGTTTTGTTTAAGCTAGTGTTAGATTTGATGGCATTTCCCAAATGCCCACAGGAGTGGGAAAATGAAGGGATAGGGAATGAAAGAAAGGAGAGCAGCCAGGTGCGGTGGCTCACACCTGTGTAATCCCAGCACTTTGGAAGGCCGAGGTGGGTGGATTGCTTGAGTCCAGGAGTTGAAGACCAACCTGAGCAACGTGGCAAAACCCCATCTCTACTAAAAATACAAAAAATTAGCTGGTGTGTTGTCATGCACCACCAGCTACTCGGAAGGCTGAGGTGGGAGGATCGCTTGAGCCTGGGAGGTAGCACCACAGCACTCCAGGCTAGGTGACAGAGTAAGATCCTATCTCAAAAATTATATATGTGTGTGTGTGTGTGTATATATATGTATATATGTGTGTATATGTGTGTGTATGTATGTATATATACATATATCTTAAAGGCAGCTTTTCTTTATTCACTTAGAACTGAATGGTGAACTCAGAAAATTCTTTTTTGTGGCTACTCAGTTTACTATGTTCATAATATAAGAAAGAAAAATGTGAAAAAATTGAACTGTTCAATTAAAAAATTCAGTGTGCCAGGCTCACTCTCCTCGGCACCAGAAACATAGAAATGGACTAAACAAATCCTATCAACAAAGCCTCAGTCCGCTGAGGGGTGAGAGACATACATAAATGGACATAATGTGGTACAGTAAGTGCTTTGGAAATACAGATGACTGGGCCAGGTGCAGTGGTTCACACTTGCTATCCCAGCACTTTGGGAGGCTATGGCAGAGGATCTCTCGAGCCCAGGAGTTCGAGACCAACCTGGGCAACGGGCAAAACCCCATCTCTACAAAAAATGTAAAAGTTTGCTGGGTGTGGTGGCACTTGCTTGTGGTCCCCGCTACTCAGGAGGCTAAGGTGGGAGGATTGTTTGAACCCAGAAGGTCGAGGCAGCAGTGAGCTATGATCCTGCTACTTCACTCTCACCTGGGCCACAGAGCTGAGACCTTGTCTCAAAAAAAAAAAAGAAAGGAAGAAAGAAAAAAAGAAGGAAATGCAGATGAAGAAGCAGTTGTGCCCCAGGAGTGATAGTTGAGGGCCAGGCTGCTGAGAAGCAGTTGAAGTATCCTTGAAGCAAGGATGGGAGATTGCTGGGTGAGATCAAAGATGTGGTGGGATGGGGATGAGTGAAAGTGTGAGCAATGAGTAGAGGCAAGATTGTAGATGCTGCATTTGGGGGAATATTTCTGACTGCATAATCAGAGGTCAGAATGGCTAGAGAAATTAATGTAGAGGTACAAGGCTAGATTTAAAAGAGTAAGCTAAGAACAGACTGCAATGACCTTTTGAATGCCTGTTAAGAATGTACATATTTTTTTCCTGAAAACATTAGAGACTTTTTTTAAACGTTTGAAAGTTTAAAAAGTTTAAAAATCTTAAATGGTTTTTAAAACCTTTTAAGTTGCTAAAAGTTTACAATTTTCATTGAAAAAGAGGAAAATTGGCAAAGCACAGAAAATACGCACAAAAACCACACCCGTAATTCTACCAGTGAGAATTGCCTAGATATTTGATATTCTAGCTTGTTTTTCTGAGCTGTTTGAAAAAACATACTTGATCGCATAATGTATGGCCACTCTATATCCTGTTTTGTTGGGTTATACATAGGTATTTCCCTCATATTAATTCAGACTTTCCATAAGCCTAATATTATCTGGCCTCAGAAACAATTGAAGCATGGAAGTGACATGATGACACATGTGTGGGTTTTTGAAAAATGAGTCAGATGAAAGGGAAAACAGATGGAGCAGGACACGTGATTAGGAAGCAACTGCACTAGTCCAGGTGTGAGATGAAGGGGTCCTGGATGAGGCAGAGGGTGAGAGACAAGGAAGATTCTGAGGACCTTGTGGGTAGATGTGGGGGTTAAGTCAGGTTTAACTCCTAGGCTGGATGAATTGGCAGATGGTGTGCCATTGAATGAGCTACAAGAGAATGGAAGGCAGAACCTATTTTATGGGCAAAAAAAAAAAATTACATTTTAACATACTGAAATGAGGGGCTTCTTGGAAGTCCGGGTGTAGATGTCTCACAGAAATGGAATATTCTGGGCCTGGTGCAGTGGCTCACGCCTGTAATCCCAGCACTTTAGGAGGCCAAGGTGGTGGGATCACCTGAGGTCAGGAGTTCAAGATCAGCCTGGCCAATGTGGTGAAACCCCATCTCTACTAAAAATACAAAAATTAGCTGGGTGTGGTGGCACGCACGTGTAGTCCCAGCTACTTAGGAGGCTGAGGCAGACGAATTGCTTAAATTGTGGAGGTGGAGGTTGCAGTGAGCCTAGGTCGCGCCATTACACTCCAGCCTGGATGACAGAGTGAGACTGTTTCAAAAAAAAAAAAAAAGGAATATTCTGGAAGCATTACGATTTACAGGTTAAGCATGAAGGCTTTGGAATAAAAAGACCTGAGTTCAAATCCCAGCCCCATCACTTACTAGCTAGGTGACCACTGACACATCACATTTTTTATAATTAAAAATTTTTAATGGCTATTTTATTTTATTTTATTTATTTATTTTGAGACAGGATCTCAGTCTGTTGCCCAGGCTGCCAGGCTGGAGTGCAGTGGCGCTATCTCGGCTCACTGCAACCTCCACCTCCTAGGTTCAAGCAATTCTCCTGCCTCAGCCTCCCGAGTACCTGGGACTACAGGCATGCGCCACCACGCCTGGCTAATTTTTGTATTTTTTGTAGAGACGGGTTTTCACCATGTTGCCCAGGCTGGTCTTGAATTCCTGAGCTCAAGTGATCCACCCGCCTTAGCCTCCCAAAGTGCTGACAGGTGTGAGCCACCGTGTCTGGCCAGACATATCACTTTAACAAACTCACCAGGCCATGGCTTCCTGACATGTTGAAATCATCTAGATGACAGGAAGGAAAGTAATGGTGTGGGTTTGAGAAAAGGAAGTAGAGTTGCTAATTAGGTGAGTTTTGTACTCTTACACTAAGTTTATGGTTCCTGCAAAACATCCATTTGGAGATATTAATTAAGCAAGTGGAACTATGGATCCAGAGCCCAGGAAAGGGTAAGAATGTAAGAGGATGTGCATGAGGGTGTGATTAATGTTGGCAAAGCAGAATGTGTAGGAACAGGAAATGGGCCAGGAGTTGAGCCGTGAAGCACAAACAATAGAAAAGGATGTTTAATAAATTGTCTAAGAGGAAAAAGAAGAGAGAACAGTGTTTTGGAACCACAGGGATGGAGGGGAATGGGGTGGGGGTGCAGGCATATTGGTAAGCTTTAAGGAAAAAAGTATGGTCAGCATTTAGAATATGGAACTAGGATTTAACTTGGAGACCTAGGCCTTTAGTAGGACTTGATAGCTAACTAGCTGTATACCAGTATATAACTTGGTGAACTTGGGTAACTGAACAAAGTTGAGCAAATGTATATTGCACTTAGGCTATGGGCAAGGCACTGCAGTAAATCCAAAGAAGAAACTTATAGTTGAGATGGAGAGTTAAGACAACAAATGACCATTACTCAAGATACCCTGAGATAAAGAGAAAAGGCCTCACTCATAAAGCTAAGTTTACATCATGGCTATTAGTGTGAATTCGCTGTTGTTAGCAGAAACAGAGAAGTCATGGAGAATCTAGGATGGACTGAGGGACCACAGCACCAAGGTAGCTGGCAGGCTTTGTGATTGAAGTGTCTATTTGGGCAGTGCCCTGTCAAGACCAGTAGGAAGTCCTCCGGGTGCAAGACTTGGAGCTTGGAAAAGGTGGCTATTGTGGCGACTGTGACCATGATTCTGAGAGCCTCGGGCAAAGACTGTAGGGCCAGTCAGAAGTCTTCCAGCATTGCTGAGTGGCCTGGAATTCAAGAAAGAGAAAAAGCAGACTTGGAGCGAGAATTAGCCAGGATCAGCAAGTCAGCAGTGCCAAGAGAACAAAGGATGGGGTTTAACAGAATGTTGAGTTGAACCAGGAGAATTGGGAAAGATCAGGTGCTTGGAGGTCACAGCGTGTAGAAAGACCCAGTTTAGTGTGAGTGTGAGAGAAATGGAAAGCTAAAATCTTGCTTTATATGGGTTTAAAAACAAATTAAAAAGCCAGATACCGTAACCTAGTGGTCAGGAGCACAGGCTCAAGAGCCAGGTCCTCTAGATTTGAATCCCACTCAACCAGTTACTAGCTCTGTGACCTTGAGCAGATTACTTCAACCTCCCTGTGCCTCAGTTTCCTCATCTGTAAAATGGAGATAGCATATCTACCTTGTAACATTATGAGGTATAGATCATGTACTAGTTGTAAAATGCTTTAGAACAGTGCCTTGGCACATAAAAGCTATGTGTTTATTAATTAAACATCCTGTTTCCTCACTTGTGAATCAAGATCAATAGACTGGGCCGGGCGCGGTGGCTCAAGCCTGTAATCCCAGCACTTTGGGAGGCCGAGACGGGCGGATCACGAGGTCAGGAGATCGAGACCATCCTGGCTAACACGGTGAAACCCCGTCTCTACTAAAAATACAAAAAAACTAGCCGGGTGAGGTGGCGGGCGCCTGTAGTCCCAGCTACTCGGGAGGCTGAGGCAGGAGAATGGCATAAACCTGGGAGACAGAGCTTGCAGTGAGCTGAGATCCAGCCACTGTACTCCAGCCTGGGTGACAGAGCGAGACTCCGTCTCAAAAAAAAAAAAAAAAAAAAAAAAGATCAATAGACTGAAGACCTGAGATGTCATTTAATAGATCCAAATTTCAACACATTCTGCCAGGTTAATATGAGCCCTCTCTTTCAGTTCTCCCACTGTGGGATACACAGAGATCAGTTTGCATACCACCTCTTTTTTAACCTAGGGTTCCTGTATTTTGTTTCTCCTGCTTGAGGACCATTGGTTGTTACCACATGATGTACTCTCATTAGTGTGTACAAAGTTCTGACTTAAGGGAATTAACGTAAAGCATTTATAAATGACTGAGATACTTTGATGACTGAGTCTTTAGATAGGTTAATTCATTTATTTAATGTGTATACATAAACTCAGTTTTTTTTTTGGTGCCTGTTCTTTAATTTCTATAAAACTCAAAGGACTCTTTAGTGTAACTTATATTACGTGGATTATAAGAAGACCAAAGTTGTTCTCTCTTCACCACCACTTACTTCCTGTCTGATCTTGTGCAAGTAACCAAACTTTTCTTCTTTGTGCAACCTCTATTTCCCCCTCCTCCCCGACATGTCACGAAAGAATGTAATTGAAACCTTCAGATTAAAAGCTCTCACTTTTTTTTTCTTTTTTTTTTTTTTTTTTGACATGGAGTCTCGCTCTGTCACCCAGGCTGGAGTGCAGTGGTGCGATCTTAGCTCACTGCAAGTTCCGACTCCTGGGTTCACGCCATTCTCCTGCCTCAGCCTCCTGAGTAGCTGGGACTAGAGGCGCCCGCCACCACGCCCTGCTAATTTTTTGTATTTTTAGTAGAGATGGGGTTTCACCGTGTTAGCCAAGATGGTCTCGATCTCCTGACCTCGTAATCCGCCCATCTCAGCCTCCCAAAGTCCTGGGATTACAGACCTGAGCCACCGCGCCTGGCCTAAAAGCTCTCACTTTTAAGTCCTTGAACCCAGGAGGCAGAGGTTGCAGTGAGCTGAGATCGTGCCATTAACTGTCACTCATCTGTTCGCCCGTCTGGTTTCAAGTTTTGAATTGGTTAGTGTGGAAGACCTAAGTTTGGGAACATATTGGTGGTGGGTCACAAGGAGGCCTGGACTTACCTCCCAAAGCTTCTTGCAGGATCATGCTGAGCTGACAGCCTGTTGATGCTTATGACACTATATTATAAAGCAAAGAATGCCGGGCACAGTGGCTCATGCCTGAAATCCCAGCACTTTGGGAGGCCGAGGTGGGTGGATCACCTGAGGTCACGAGTTCTAGACCAGCCTGGCCAACATGGTGAAACCCCGTCTCTACTAAAAATAACAAAAGTTAGCCGGGCATGGTGGCAGGCACCTATAATCCCAGCTACTTGCGAGGGCCGAGGCAGGAGAATCACTTGAACCCGAGAGGCCGAAGTTGCAGTGAGCCGAGATCGTGCCTTCGCACTCCAGCCTAAAGGACAAGAGCGAGACTTCGTCTCAAAAAAAAAAAAAAAGCAAGGAATAACATATGCATATCATAAGTGAGTGTTCTCTCTCTCTCTCTTTTTAATAATGTGAGTCTGGTGATAAATTCCTTACTGTTAACAAATCTTTCTTGAGACCTCATGACCCTTTTGATGGCATTTATGACATGATCTTATTTGAACATGAAACCTGTGTTTTATTCCTCTACCTTCTGGTTTTCTTGTTCCCTAAATCCAGAGGGATTTCTCCTCGTGCAAAAGGCTGTAGCAGAGCAAGAACTTGGTTTTCACAGACCTGGGTTTGAATCCTGGCTCAGTCACTTACTAGCTGTGTGACTTTAGGCAAGTTACTTAACCTCGTGATGACACAGCTTCCTCATCTATAAAATGAGAGTGATAATACTGCTTCACAGGTGGATTGAGATTATATGAGATAACTCATGTGCAGCACATAGAATAGTGCTTATAGTAAGTACTCATTAAATGGTGGTGTCAGCATCTCTCACTTGTAATAGCTTCCTTGATTTCCCAGCTCCTTACTTTCATGATAAAGAATCTGCAGAATTTTGGAATATCACAGAATAAAGATGTCTAATACAAGTAATAGATTAGACCAATTATGTGACATTCAAATGTCCTTGTGACCTAATTTTAATTTAACAGCCTGCAGCCCCATTGAAGACTTCAGTATGTGGCAAGACATATAAAATGACATATCAAAGTGTTGATGCATCTGATAAATTGTGGTACAAAATCAAATATTCATTCCCTAAGTTGACTCAACTTCTTTACCAGAGAATAGGTTTTAGGGACCACAGAGACATATGTACCTATACAAAGGGTACACCCTCTTTTTCCATAGAAGAATATAATTAACTGACAGCAGATTTGAGTAGAAACTTGCCATGATTAATAATTGTTCATTCATGTCCTGTAAAAACCTGATAATTTACTTGTTTTGACTATAACCTCTAATAAATAGATAGGAAAAGCTGCAAAGCCTTTTAGTAGCTTTTAGTATATGTTTTTAGGGAACTTCTTCCTACCTAAAATGAAATCACATATGAGAACATGTGCTGAAGAGTCATAAAAAATAATATTGTCCGATTCATTTTAAAATAATTGAAGATTTTGCCTTTGAAGCATTTCTCAGGAAACTATAATTGTTTTTAGCATTTACAACATTCTTCCCAGAAGATCTGCTCCCCAACTTGGTACTTTCGAGGCATGTAGCAGGGTGGATGGCACCAAGATTTTGAAGAATGAATCACTGGTGCCGCCCAAGTGTTTCTGCCTATACGGTTAATGAACTCTGTGAGCTGCAGTGCGGGCCCTTTGTTCTGCCTCCAGCCGTATGGGAGAGTCATGCCAAAAGGTCTGAAAAGAGCTGCAGGATCTGGTAACATCTGCAAATGAGGAGGCAGGACTGACACTGCAGTACATTCATGAAGTAGTGGGCTACAGTGACTAACAACCAGGCTGAACCTAAGCCCAGAGAGAAAGGAGCAGATCTCTCCTAAAGGGTACTGGAGGTGTGAAGGCAGACAGTAACAGCCTAGGAAGTGCGTTACACAGAAAGAGGAAAGTTAATTGCATACTCTATTATTGTTAAGAGGAGTGTGACTTTTGGTGCTGATAGCTTAGATATCCTCTCGTGTATTTTTATTTTGAGGCAATACTCTGGGAATCACCTTTCAATTTATGAGTATAGTATTGTGTGTGTATTTGTAAGTTAAAAATTAATCTATTTATTTATTTATTTTTCATTTTTTGAGACAGAGTCTCTGTCGCCCAGGCTGGGGTGCAATGGCGTGATCTCGGCTCACTGCAGCCTCCGCTTCCTGGGTTCAAGCGATTCTTCTGCCTGAGCCTCCTGAGTTGCTGGGACTACAGATGTGCACCACCATTCCCAGCTAATTTTTGTATTTTTAGTAGGGATGGGATTTTAAAAGCATCTTACTTTTGATATCCCTATTTAAAATAAAGGGATATCAAAAGTAAGATGCTTTTAAAATCCCGTTTTTGAAAAACTATAAACTATACTTTAATTATAAATTATGTTGAAAAGTCAAGCTTTTTTCCTTAGACTTCAATAGAAGAAAATGGGATTATATATTAAATTAATAGTGCATGACTATTACTGTTTCCCAAAGGATTGCAAGAATAAATGGCTTCATGGTAAAGTGCCAAGCACGAGTAGTGGTTATATAACTTTGAGGTGCCCGATGTTGAGAAACAGTGTTTACCTATTTAGCTTTCCTAGTTAACAAAAATCCGGCTACAGCCCCAATGTACCAGCAATTTTAAAACTACTTTATTATTTATATGTAATTCTACTATAGTAATAAAGCCCCATGCATGCAAATAAATCATCTGTTTCTCCTTAAATGTACTTATAGATGAGTTTCCTTAAATAAGTTTTTCAAGTTGGAGGCCACCATATTATTACTTCAAAATGACTGTATTTTGTATACCTAATAATTACTAAAATGCTGAAAAGTCTCTTTTTAATAGAATTTATATTGGAAAAAAAGAATGTATAAATTAAAGTATATAGTAGTATCACTTTTCATTTTCAGGTGGATTTTGTAAGCAGATAGTTGGTGATTTGTCAGTCTGCCTGTTTACAGGCACATATCACAGTCTTGGGTTTTGTTGAAAGAAAGATGATAGTGAGCGCCAAGGTATATCATGAATAGTAACTTAAAATCGTGTACTTGCCTATATGATACAGTTACTTTCTAACTCTGACCTTGGGTAAGTAACCTGTCCTCTTTGAGCCTCTGGATTTTGTTTGTTGTATGTGTGCTATCTGTAAAATAAAAATAATAATGGTATTTATTGTTGTAAGGATTAATCAGTTTATATAAAATAATTATAACGGACTCTGGCATACAGTAATCAGTGAATAAGTGTTAGCTTTTATTATTATGGTGATATTATTGCTGTTTTGGTTGACCTAAAGCAAGGCACAATTAGTCCGTGATTTACTCATCTCCATCTCAAAATCCGTAGTAACTTTTCTGCAAACCTATATGTAAATGAGTGATTAAACCGTATGTTATCAGCAAACTTGCTTTTTGCTTATCTTTGTGTTGGCTTTGTCAGGGTTAAGGACCTAACATGTAGAAGACCATCTGTGTGGAGAGAGCATAGCTTTTGCTAATAACTGCTGGCATCCCCCTTGGATTTTGCAAAATCTGACCAGGATATCCACAATTGCCAAGTTCAGCTAAAGCATGCTTTGCAGTCAGCAGATTGTTCTGATAAGCTTCCTATTTAAGATCCTGTAGGATTGTGGAAGACCTCAGGGGTGACTTCATTGCATAGCAGTAATGCATAGTAAGATCTGTTAGTTAACATATTCCCTGATTCATGAAAGATGTATTATTTTATCATGGCACAAGTTCTGCCAGGTTGCTGTCTTTAAAGATATTGTCATAATTAGAATCAGAACATAGGGTATGAGTGAGTCAAAACGATACATCACCACTATCAGAATAAAACCAGGGGCTTGAAAAGAACAAACTACTGCTACTAATAACAACATGCATGTATTTCAAATGAATTTTGCTGAATGACAGAAGCAAGACTAAGAAGGCACATGCATTTACATGACATAGAAAAGGAAAGATCAGTAGGTACCAGGATCTGGTGATAGGAGGATAGAGGGGGTTGATTGCAAAGGGGCACAAGAATAGTTGAGGCATGAGGGAAATATTCCATATCTTGGTTATGGTAGCGGTTATATCAGAGGTTCTCAGCCTGTGGGTCACAGACTGGTACCGGCTGG
Organism: Papio anubis; assembly: GCF_008728515.1. Taxonomy (NCBI): domain Eukaryota; kingdom Metazoa; phylum Chordata; class Mammalia; order Primates; family Cercopithecidae; genus Papio; species Papio anubis. The sequence continues at coordinate 31,337,124 of NC_044984.1, forward strand.
TCTGTGGCGTATTAGGGATGGGGCCGCACAGCAGGAGGTGAGTAGTGGGACAGGCAAGCAAGCAAGTGAAGCTTCATCTGTATTTCCAGGCTTGCTCCCCATCACTCACATTACCATCTGAGCTCCACCTCCTGTCAGATCAGCAGCAGCATTAGATTCTCATAGGAATTTGAACCCTGTTGTGAACTGCGCATGTGAGGGATCTAGGTTACCCACTCCTTATGAGAATCTAACGACTGACGATCTGTCACTGTCTCCCATCACTCCCAGATGGGACTGCCTAGTTGCAGGAAAACAAGCTCAGGTCTCCCACTGATTCAACATTATGGTGAGTTGTATAATTACTTCCTTATATATTACAATGTAATAATAATAGAAATAAAGTGCGCAATAAATGTAATGTGCTTGAATCATCCTGAAACCTCTCCCCACTCCAACCCAGTCAATGGAAAAATTGTCTTCCACAAAACCGGTCCCTGGTGCCAAAAAGGTTGGGGAAGTCTGGGTTACATTATCATATGCATTTGTCAAAACTCCTGGAACTATGCACCAAAAAGGGCGAATTTTACTGTTTATAAATTATGCCTCAACCGTTCTTGCTTAGAAAAGCAAAACAGGCCGGGCACAGTGGCTCATGCCTGTAATCCCAGCACTTTGGGAGGCCAAAGCAGGCAGAACACGAGGTCAGGAGTTCGAGACCAGCCTGGCCAGCATGATGAAACCCCATCTCTACTAAAAATCCAAAAAATTAGCTGGGCATGGTGGCATGCACCTGTAGTTTCAGCTACTTGGGAGGCTGAGGCAGGAGAATTACTTAAACCCAGCAGGTGAAGGTTGCAGTGAGCCGAGATCACACCACTGCACTCCAGCCTGGGTGACAGAGTAAGACTCCGTCTCAAAAAAAAAAAACCACAGCAAAATAAAACAAAGGGCTTACAACATTGATACAGGGGAGTATTTCCTGTGAATATGAAGGACAGCATATTCCTGTATCTTCCTCTGAAATGTTGATAGGTATCTTACGTATTTACTATGCATTTATGTTTACTTATTACAGTTTGGAAAGTCACATTTTTATCCCACAATGTATTTAAGTTTTATCTCTTTCTCCTTATAAGTAGTAATTGCTTAAAAATTACTTAGGTTTTTAAATTTCATGGAGTATCCTGCATATGTTTCATATATCAATCAGGATACTTCTGGCCACAAGTAACACTTAGCCTGGCCTAAACAATAATGAAGTGTGTTGGTTTCATTCCTGTGGTTATGGGCTGGTTGCTCATAGCACTTAAGCCTCCATATACTCTCATTTTCTGGGAACCCCAAAAAGAGACGTCTTCCCATTGGCTCTGCCTTAAGAATAGGAAGCTACCTATTGCCAAAGCCTTCAGTGTGTATTTCCTCATATCTCATCTCCGGAACCAATCACTATGTACTTGGATTCTTACGCTATTCAGGGCTCCACCTTTTGATCTGGAAATAAGGTCTGTTTCCCTAGAGGAACTGACTGTATAGTAGTAATATATACACTAACCCAACCTGGATACTATTAAGAAATGAGGGGTGGGAAATATGCCAAGCTGGCAACCAACAGTGCCAATACTTTATCCCGAATTGTATTAAGTTAAACCAAAACTTTGACTAATTGTGCAACTAGATGACTACATAGTTCTTATATCTGTGTTTCTGAGACCACAGATTATTTAAACAGTATTATATTGCTTTACCTGAGGACTTCACCTAAAAATACCTCATTTCAATGCCACTGTAAGAAGCAACACATTAACTTTATATATTAGAATGGATCTTGTATGTAAAGTGTAAAGCATGAAGTAGATCTCATGAGGTGAACACAGTGAAGTATTCATAGAACTTAGTAGCATTTATACACAGTTTAAAATGTAGTATTTATACATAAGTTAGACACTGGCTTAAAATATACTTTGGTCTACTTTGCTTCTAGAGTTTTACCTATACTTTATAATCTCCTACAGAGAAAGGGAGGGTATTTCAGCAAAGTAGTAGATAGAAAGTTTTCAATACAAAGATTTGCATATGAAACACAAAATGCCTTCTAATAGGACCAAACCCAAGGGCTTTGAATAGTTGAAGAAGGCTCCATGGACAAGAATTGGAAATGCAACCATCAAAAGAAAAGTGTCTTAGACGCCTAGAGAGCTACAATAGCAAGAGCATATGCCAGGCAGAGGATGGAAAGAAGAAAGGTTTCGAGATGGTCAGGGACACATTTGGATGGTAATCAAACATGCATTTGAGTGATGTGTTTGGAGGGAATGGTGCCTGTGATGATAGAATGAGAAGGAAGTTTGAGGAAGTGAGTAGAGATCTGAATAACCCTGAATGTACACAGTATGGATTTTATCCTGTCAGTGAGGAGAAGACGAACGAAGGCTTTTCTTTCTGTGAAAGTAGAATTATGTGTGCAATGCAGTGTTTTGTTTTGTTTTTTAAGTTTAGAATTTTCTTTTCACTTTAAGATAAATAACCCTAGAAAGTACTTGGAAGGAGCCAGGCGCGGTGGCTCATGCCTGTAATCCCAGCACTTTGGGAGGCTGAGGGGGGCAGATCACCTGAGGTCAGGAGTTCGAGACCAGGCTGACCAACATGGAGAAACCCTGTTTCTACTTAAAATACAAAATTAGCTGGGCGTAGTGGCTCATGCGTGTAATCCCAGCTACTTAGGAGGCTGAGGCAGGAGAATCACTTGAACCCAGGAGACGGGGGTTGCAGTGAGCCAAGATCACGCCATTGTGCTCTAGCTGGGCAACAAGAGGAAAATTCTGTCTCAAAAAAAAAGAGAGAAGTACATGGAAGGATATAACTTTGTTATATATTTTTCTCAGAGCAGAAATCTTAGCATATACATTAGAAAGATTTCCACAAAACAATTGATAAAATACAAAAATAATAACATTCAGAGACAATGGCTTAATTATTTGGAAATACTGTTTCTTTTTAGTATTTATAAGGATTAATTCATTCTTGACAATGCTTTATAAATGTGGAACAAAGAAAAGTTTTAGAAAGATTTCTCATACAGCAATATACAAGGTAAGAACCACAAAATATTGGAATCAGACCATTTGATAGCTATTGATTGGGCTGGGCTTGAGAAGAGATGAGCAAAACAGGGTGGCAGTGTTGACAGATTAAAGGATGAATGCTAAATTTAGACATAGTATCATAAGTAGGACTTGGTAACAGTTAGGATGCCATAATAGAGAACAAAGTTTAATTCAAGATTCCAAAGCCAGGTAACTGTACCATTACCAGGAGGAGAAAATTAGGAGTTAGTAGTAGGGTAGAGGTTTCTCAGAAAAGATGAATTTGGGCTTGTGTTGTCAGCATGTCAAAGTAGTAATAAATGTCCAGCGATAGTTAGGTATGTGATTGCTACTCATTCATTCATTCATTTGTTCAGCAATATTGTATTGAATACCAATGTTTTTATTGAAGCATTGTAGTAGGCACAGGAGATACAGCAGCTAGCAAGAAAAAAATGTTTCTGTCATCATGAAACTGGCAGGGTTATATAAATATATTTAAGGGTTAAATAAATACATACTGAAGAAATAAAGTGGGATTTAATGGAAAATAATATGGGCAGACAGGTGAGGGGGAGCGTAAATGAAACATGATTAACAATGAGTTGATACTTGTTGAATCTTGATGGGCATGTGGGAGTTCACTTTACTATTTTCTGTATTATTTGATTGAAGTTTTTCTTTCTATTTTTTTTGAGATAGGGTCTTGCTCTGTCGCCCAGGCTAGAGTGCAGTGGCACAGTCATGGCTTACATGGCCTCAACCTCCTCCCATCTCCACCTCCCAAGTAGCTGGGACTATAGACATGCGCTACCACGCCTGTGCTCAAGTGATCCTCCCTCCTCTACCTCCCAGTGTGTTGGAATTATAGGCATGCGCCACTGCGGCTGGCCTAATAAAATATTTTTTTTATTAAATAAAAACTTAATGAATGTATAGAGCTGATAATCAGACAAGATGTCTGAGTGATAACATTTCCAAAGAGTAGCCTGAGAAAGATGGAAAAATGAAGAAAGAGGAATGCTAGAAACTGAAAAATATAAAAGATTTCCAGGAAAAAGGTAGATACGATAGTGGTAACTGCTGCAGAGGTCAAAGGAGAAACTATAGTTTAAATCCAACTGCTTACTAATTTCTAGTTTTGTTCGTTTCTGATTTGACATCTCTTGATGGCTGAAAGAACTGAGTAACTGAAAAGCTTGAGAAAACTGTTTCGATCAAATCATTTGAAGAGGTGTTTTTTACTTTAGAAATATTGTCCAAGGTATCTTTCCTAATGTGTGAATATCTGTTCAATTTTTAGGAGACTAATGAGCAAAAACTTCACAAAATAGCCAATGAACTTTTGCTTACCGAAAGAGCTTATGTCAACCGACTTGACCTCTTAGATCAGGTAAGATTTTCTTTCGCAGAATTATTTGATATTTTGACATTGTACATCATTTTAACCTAGTAATGAAAGTATTGTAGAAACTGCATGAAGGAAGGGCCTGTTTTTGACTAGTGAAAAGTACTTGCTCAAGGAAATCTCTAGCACTTTCAGCTTGGTCAAGTATGGGCATTTTCTAATTTGTAAACAGTAGAGGTTTCTCTCTGTGTGAATCACAAAACGTGTTTATCAAGTGTCCTGTAAACTTAAACACTAGTCTGTTTCTTGACCTTTCATTGTCATCCTAAGAACCATGTTACCATTATAATCTAAGTAAGATATTGATGATTCTAATGCTAAAAATCATTGATTCTGTTTGCCTCATTTGCTATCTAGCATTATGCGAGTGATCTGAGCTGGTGTAGTCATAGGGCCAGAAGGGATTTTGAAAGTTCACTTGTTCAACCTTGTATGAAACATTTAATATAGTAGCTGGCATAAAGTTGCCCAGCTGATATTGGTTTAATGTGTGAATCTACTTTATTGTGTTTTGTACTTTCATCATGGAACCTTGAGTATCATTTCAAATATACACTTGGAAAGTCTAAGAACATATTATAAGAATAACTTTTGAAAACTAAGGCATCTTTTTTTGTGTTTTGGTTTTTTTGAGACGGAGTCTGGCCCTGTCGCCCAGGCTGTAGCGCAATGGCACGATCTTGGCTCACTGCAACCTCCGCCTCCCGGGTTCAAGCGATTCCCCTGCCTCAGCCCCCCAAGTAGCTGGAATTACAGGCATGCACCACCAGGCCCGGCTAATTTTTTGTATCTTTAGTAGAGATGGGGTTTCACCATTTTGGCCAGGCTGGTCTTAAACTCCTGACCTTGTGATCCTCCCACCTCGGCCTCTCAAAGTGCTGGGATTACAGGCGTGAGCCACCACCCCCGGCCACTGAGGCATCTTAATCCTGTATCAGCAATAAATAGGACAAATGGTTGATTGCCCATACAGACTCCTTGTTAGAAGGGAAAGCTGCCATGTTAGAGTGTTACTTGTAAGAATTGTCCCACTTCTGCTGCTGGAAACTGGAATTTCATGGAAACAGGCAATCCTGTGTGTACCTCCTTATCATTAGTTTCAGAAGTGAACTGCTTGCCTGCTAGGGTGAGCCGTGGGAAGCCATTTTAAGGCTTATGCTCTTTGAAAGAATGAGTTTATGGGTCACATATTCATTTTTAAAGGAATTTCATCATAAGCCAAAATCAAATAATGTGAAGTTTGTACTTTTGAAACAACTCTCTTCCTTATGGGAATTACAGACCTGAAATTTTAGATATTCCCATAGTGGACGTATTTCTCTTCTCTTATCAAGTTATGTGGTTTTTTAAAGCCAAATAACTCGTTAGCCACTGTTGCTGACCTTTTAGAATTCTAGAGTCCTAATTACTACAGTAACCTAACTATTGGAGCCTCTAAGGACATAATTTTTTGTTCTTTTTGCCTCTCAAGAAAATACAGTGGAGGTGAATTTAGAAAATTAACAACCATCTGGATATTATGAAGGAATAGACCTCCTTCTGCCTACATGTAACAGAATGGCAATTAAGAGGTATAGTAACCTTAGTGAAGCATAGCTAAGACTGAAGGTTTGGGGGTTTTTTTTGTTGTTTTTTTGTCTTCAACGTACGTGTTACTATGTGTAGGAAGAGACTTTTCCCCCTGCGTATCAGTGTTTTATGTTACTGTGCATTATTATTTACTAAAAAGCAAGTAAATATCTGAGAATTGAAATATTCCTTTGTCCATTCATTGGCCAGATATTATGCACTTATTCTGTTGTGGGAACTAAATCATGATGTTCCCCTTTCCCAAGGAGCATACAGTTTTAACAGGAAAAATGAGACTTACATCAGCAAACTACAATAAAGGGAAATATGTGATAAGTGAATAAGTCTTTCAAAACATAAAGAGAAGTGAAAAATACCACAATTATTGTGTGTACATAAAGTGTTTTCACATTTCTTAACTCTGGCTTATGGATAGGAAGGGTAAATTCTATTAACCTCAATTGGAAATTTTCTAGCACAGAAAAGGTGAATTATTCACCATAATATTCCTATGGATAGGAGCATAGCCTAGATTAGAATCAAAACTTCCTGATTCTTATTCCTGATTCTTCTAAATCAAAGCATATACTCCTAAATTTCAAAGGATTTTCTTGAACCGTAAACTTTTCCAATTGCTCAATAAAAAGTTACTAAGAGCCCACTATGTGCCTAGCACAGTGCTAGGTGGTTAACCAGTAAATGTGAAGTAATGCTTACATTATTCTTTTATTCAGGTATTTTATTGCAAACTGTTGGAAGAAGCAAACCGAGGCTCGTTTCCAGCAGAGATGGTGAATAAAATCTTTTCTAATATTTCATCAATAAATGCCTTCCATAGTAAATTCCTCTTGCCAGAGCTGGAGAAACGAATGCAAGAATGGTAAGAGGAGTAGATAGAAAATGATATGTTTAAGGCAGTCATATAAGATGCTGTATTTTTCAGCTTTTAAATTGAAATAGAAATGCCACACACAACTGTAACTAGACATTTATGCTAAATTTTTACATTGAAGACTACTGATAGAAGTTGTGGTACAAAGGACTTCATGTCTGCTCTCCAAACTATCATTTGGCTAGTGAAGACAAGATATCGGGTCATGTGGAGCCTCAAGAATTCCAGAACATCTCTCTTTGCTATGACATTCCTATAGTCCCTTTAAAAAGGTGCTGCATTGTTCTCTACCAGCCTCATAGTACGGTGAATGAGATAAAGCACAGAGTGTATGTAGAATGTGATGACTTCCTCTCTAGTCCTGTCAGTTCACTCATTCTATAAAAAATCTTAATGTGCCGGGCGTGGTAGCTCATGCCTGTAATCCCAGCACTTTAGGAGGCCAAGGCAGGCGAATCACTTAAGCCCAGGAGTTCAAGACCAGCCTGGGCAACATGGTGAAACTCTGTCTCTACAAAAAATACAAAAAACTAGCCAGGCGTGGTGGCGCGTGCCTGTAGTCCCAGCTACTGAGGGGGCCGAAGCTGGAGGATTGATTGAACCTGGGAGGTTGAGGTTGCACTGAGCTGTGATCATGCCACTGCACTACATGACAGAAAGAGACCCTGTTTCAAAAAAAAAAAAATTTTTTTAATGACTTGTTTTTCTATATTTGATACAGGGAAACTACTCCTAGAATTGGAGACATCCTTCAGAAATTGGCACCATTCCTTAAGATGTATGGAGAATATGTGAAAGGATTTGATAACGCAATGGAATTGGTTAAAAACATGACAGAACGTATTCCCCAATTCAAATCAGTGGTTGAAGAAATTCAGGTAATAGGACTGTTTCATTCAAAGCTATAAATTACTATTGCCATACAAATTATACAGTCTTCTAGATCTAAAACTGAGATCTAGAGATCTGAGACACCTAGCCAAAATTCATACTACGCGGAGTTATGCAAGATCATCTCTGCAAAGCTGAAATAGACATCAATCACATGCTGCATACTAAGCAATAACTTCTCCATTTGCTTTTGAGACCAGCAGAGGATGATTTTTATTAGGGTCTACATAAATTTACAAAATGAGTTCACATTCAGGTCTGTGCCTCTCTTGCATTATTTCAGAGGTTGAGTTGTTGGAAGGAATATAAAGAATGATTGCTGTAAACCTTGAGATTTGGGAAACTAATCATTCTTTTTTTGTCACTTGATATCTGTATCCTCATTTTCTTCTGTGTCACCAAACCTGAATAACACACTTTAATAATACCGTAATAATTTCCACTTGATTCTCTAGCCAAAATTGTTAATATCATATTCTTTGATATAGTTGATATTGAAGAGGCATATTTTAGATCATCTAAGATTCTTGGCGTGGGACTTCTTTTGCTCCTTGACTGTCTTATTTTGTGTCATAGGAATTTTTTTAATTGTACCATTTTAATTCCTCTAATTGTCAACGATTTTTTGAGTTATTTTCCAGTGGTTGCTTTTAGGATTATAGTATGCATCTTAATTTTTCACAATGTACTTCAGATTATACTCACCTTAATTCTTGTAAAATGTAGACACTTAGTTCCAATATAGCTCTGTTCCCTCCTCTATGCTCTGTACTGTTAGTGTCCTGTATATTACGTTTTTTGTATGTTGTGAGCCTATAATACAGTGCTACAATTGTTATGGAAGGATATGAGAAAAAATGTATCTATAAGTCTATTTTATACTAACTTTTATATTTGCCCTTTCTAGAGTAACTTTCTTTCAGCATACATGATTGTTGTTTCTTATAAAGTAGGCCAGCTAGCAATGAATTCTGTCAGTCTTTTTGTCTGGGACTACACTTATTTTTTCTTGACTACTGAATGAATGAAGAATGAAGTGCTAGATTCAGAATTCCTAGTATATGGGTTTTTCCTTTTTTATTTTCTATTTTGCTTCTATAATTTGTGTTTGTTTGTTTGTTTTGAGATGGAGTCTCGCTGCTCTGTTGCCCAGGCGTGAGTGCAGTGGCGCGATCTAGGCTCACTGCAAGCTCCGCCTCCCGGGTTTACTTACGCCATTCTCCTGCCTCAGCCTGTAGCTGGGGCTACAGGCGCCTGCCACAACACCCAGCTAATTTTTGGTATTTTTAGTAGAGACGGGGTTTCACCATGTTAGCCAGGATGATCTCGATCTCCTGACCTCGTGATTCGCCCACCTCAGCCTCCCAAAGTGCTAGGATTACAGGGGTGAGCCACCACGCCCAGTCTTTGTTTCTATTATTATTATTATTATTATTATTATTTTAGAGATAAGGTCTTGCTCTTGTCACCCAGGCTAGAGTGCAGTGGCCCAATCACAGCTCACTGCAGCCTTCAACACCTGGGCTCAAGCAATCTTTCCACCTCAGCCTCTCAGGTAGCTGGGACTACAGGCATGCACCACCACCCTGGCTAAATTTTAGATTTTTTTGTAGAGACAAGGTCTGGCTCTGTTGCCTAGGCTGGTCTTAAACACCTAGACTCAGTCTCCTAGAGTGCTGGGATTACAAGCATGAGCCACTACACTCAACCAGTATATGGGGTCCCCACCAGCACTTTGAATATGTCGTTCTCCTGCTTTCCATCCTCTGTGGTTTGAGATGAGAAGCCAGCCATTGATTGTATTGATATTCCCATGTATGTGATGAGTCACTTTTCTCTTGCTGCTTTCAAGATTTTCTCTGTGTTTTGGCTTTCAACAGTTTAAATATGATGTGTCTGGGTGTGGACCTTTTTGTATTTGTCCTAGTTAGGGTTGGTTGAACTTTTTGCATTTGTGGATTGATTTTTTTTTAAATCATTTTCAGAAGTTTTCAGCCATTATTTCTTCAAATATTTTCTGTCCTTTTCACGTTCTCTTTTTTTTTAATCTTTTTACTCCCATTACACAAATTTTATGGGTTCCTTTTGTTTGTTTTGGATATGGTGTCTTGCTATGTTGCCTAGGCTGGCTTCAAACTCCTGGGTTCAAGTGATCCTCCCAATCTCTCTTCTATTATTCAGATTGTATAATTTCTACTAGTCTTTCTTCAAGTTCCCTGATTCTTCTGTCATCTCAAATCTGCTGTTAAGCCTATGGTGAATTTTTCTTTTCAATTATTATATTTTTTCACATCCACAACCACAACTTCTGGCTAGTAGAGTTATTGGCCCTCACCCCTCGCTCACCTCAGGGATCTTCACTTCTACTGATGTTGTGTGTGTTCCCCACCATTCCAAATTGAATGAGCCCTTTTCAGCCTCAGCAGAGGAGCCGCCAGTCCTCACAGCCCATGCCACCCTGACGCCCCCTTCCTAGTGACTGAGCTGGGAGAGGGACAGGAGCAGCTGCAGGCTAGCATGCCACAGATTCTCACCGTTCTTACCCAAAGTTCAACAATTTTTAAAGCGTAAACAGATTTCAGATCGTTGCATGCCTTTTAATCAATTTCTAAAATGCAGATATTGTTTTGTCAATTTTATCTAGCTTTATAGCTGCTTTAATTTTTTTTTTAATTTTTGGAGATAGAATCTCGCTCTGTCGCCCCAGGCTGGAGTGCAGTGGTATGATCTCAGCTCACTGCAACCTCTGCCTCCTGGGTTCAAGCGATTCTTGTGCCTCAGCTTCCTGAGTAGCTGGGATTACAGGTGTGTGCCACTACACCTGGCTAATTTTTGTACTTTTAGTAGAGATGGGGTTTCGCCATGTTGGCCAGGCTGGTCTCAAACTCCTGGCCTCAAATGATCCCCCAACCTCGGCTTTCCAAAGTGCTGAGATTACAGGCATGAGCCACTGCACCTGGCCTATAAGCTGCTTTTAACAGGGAAGATTTGCCAGTCTCTTCATTCAGCTGTAGCCAAAAAGCCTGCCTCATCCTCTTCACTCCTTTTTTTTTTTTTTAACCTTCTTTTCTTTTGTAATTAAACACTCACCTACCTTACTGGGCTCCTTTGATTTTTACTAGCTTCTTTGGCTAATTCTGAAACGTGGGCAGAGCATAAAGTTTGCCTTCTACAATCTTTCTTTTCATGCTTTTCAGTGATATCTTATTTCCACATGCCTTTAACTATCTTGCCAGACAGGTTCCTCTAGGGTTGCTGTTTCTAGTCTAGTTCTCTACTCCCAAACTCCAGGTACAAATAGCTGAGCATGTGAACATCTTGTCATCCAAACAAAGTCAACATTTTTTCCTATTTTTAGCTCCCAAGCATTTTTCTGTCTGACTTTTTAGGCCTTGTGTAGAGTAGATAATTATTCTGATATGTATTGGATTTATTAGGTGACACCATTATCCTGTCATTTACCAGAGCTTGACAACTTAGCTTTATCTTTGATTTGTTACATGTCTTCATTCTCTGTATGTGTTCATTTGCCTGTGAAATAATGTATTCCAATTGCTTAGCATAGTGCTTGTTGCATGGTAAGTGCTCACTAAATGATAGTGGTGATGGTAGTGATAGTGGTAGTTATTGTCTTATCATCCTCTGAATTCTGTCTCTACAATGTCTGTCTTCTCCATATTATGACCAAACGACATGGCTTATGAAAAGAGTGGTAGATTGGGAATCAACTAACCTAGTTTAGAATTCTAAGTCTGCCACTTACAGTCACTTGACCGTAGAAAGCCACAGTTTCTTCATATAAAATATTTAGGATCAGTAATACTTTCCTTGATGTACATAATAGATTTTGGGAAAATCAAATGACATATTTAAATTTATATAATTAATATCTTAAACTTTATTAAGGAAATCTATTATTCTCTTAACTTCTATGCCAATTTCAGGCCCTTATTATTTTCTTCCTGGTCTGTCGTAACAACTTCCAAACTAGTTTCCCCCGTCCCCCTAAAGCTACGCTGTAGTAGATTAATCTAATAGAGCTCAGATCTAATGATACAACTGTCATGCACAAAAATCTACATTAGATGAAACAAGTCTAAACTCACCTTGACATCATTACCTCATATTACCTTTACTTTACATCTTCTATTTCCCTCTACTTATCTTTTTTGCCAGGAAAACCTCTCTGTCCCTTTCACTGAACATACTTCATGCTTCGTTACTGTGGGCCTGTTCTCTCCTGGACTTGCTCCCTGGTCTGTCTTTTTCTCCAAAACCTGCACTCATCAGAGGTTGCATTAAATGTTCCCTTCTCTGTGAAGCCTTTAGTTACTTGTTTGCTTCAAATGCAAACACTGTGTCTTAAGATAGCTTTGATGCCTTGCAGTGTCCTGATCGTGGTGTGAGTTCAGTATATATTTTAATGGGATTTCTGCTTTGTTTAACAGGAACAAGAACATTTCTTATTTTTTCCTCTCTTTTGTTAACAGCTTCTTGGAAGCAAGTGATACAGACTTAATTTTGCCCTAAGAAATGGAGTTCTATTTACAGAAATTGGTTTCTAATGAAAAAGAATGCTTTGAACTGATGAAAAATTAAAATTTTCTGACAGATAAGATGCCCAGATCTTGTTATTCTTCTTTGTGGAGTCTTTTTTAAGTTCAAAGGCAATGACATTTATCATAGCCTTATTATGAAATAGTTTCTGCTGAGTCCAAAGTCATTTAATACAGTTGTTCTTAGCAAACCTCATTAAACAGGCACATCTTTTGAAACATCTCTATAGAATGATTTAATGATGTGACTTCACAAACCCTTGTAGTGACTAATTGAAGTGGTTGTCAGCAATCTGGAATTTTCTTGCTTAAAATTCTGCTTGATTTTTTTCCCCCTTTCTGTTCTTACACCAGATTGGTAGTTCTCAACTTCAGTGTTATAGAAATATCAGGTGTTTTAAAATGCATATTCTGTAGCTGGGAATGACGGCACATGCCTATAGCTACTTGGAAGGCTGAGGTGGGAGGACCACTTGGGCCCAGGAGGCAGAGGTTGCAGTGAGATCACACCACTGTGTGCCTGGGCAACAGAGTGAGACTCCATCTCAAAAAAAGAAGAAAAAAAATGCGTATTCTCCATCTCCTTCCCCAAAGATTGTGATGTTATAGATTGAAGTGGGGTTCAGAAGTCTGCTTTTTTTTTAAATTTTTTAAATTTTTTTTATTTTTTATTTATTTATTTATTTTTTGAGACGGAGTCTTGCTCTGTTGCCCAGGCTGGAGTGCAGTGGCCAGATCTCAGCTCACTGCAAGCTCCGCCTCCTGGATTTACACCATTCTCCTGCCTCAGCCTCCCGAGTAACTGGGACTACAGGCACCCACCACCTCGCCCGGCTAGTTTTTTGTATTTTTTAGTAGAGACAGGGTTTCACCGTGTTAGCCAGGATGGTCTCGATCTCCTGACCTCGTGATCCGCCCGTTACGGCCTCCCAAAGTGCTGGGATTACAGGCTTGAGCCACCGCGCCCGGCCATTTTTTTTTTATTTTTTTGAGATGGAGTCTCACTCTTCACCCAGGCTAAGTGACATGATCTTGGCTCACTGAAACTTCCACCTCCTGGGTTCAAGCAATTCTCCTGCCTCAGCCTCAGCCTCAGCCTCCGCATAGCTGGGACTACAGGTGTGTGCCACCATGCCTGGCTAATTTTTGTATTTTTAGTAGAGGCGGGGTTTGGCCATGTTGGCCAGGCTGGTCTCAAACCCTCACCTCAGGTGATCTACCCATCTCAGCCTCCCAAAGTGCTGGGATTACAGGTGTGAGACACTGCGCCCGGCCAGAAATCTGCATTTCATGCAGGTGATGGACAACTTTGTCAAAAAATATTGTCCTTGACGAAAGTTCTGTTTTACAGTGAGTTTTTAGACTCGCTAACCTAATTTTTAAATGTTTCTTAGAAAACCTTTCTCATTACAGAAACAGAAAATCTGTGGGAGCTTAACTTTGCAGCATCACATGCTAGAACCTGTTCAGCGGATTCCCCGGTATGAGATGCTCCTTAAGGACTATCTAAGGAAATTGCCTCCTGATTCCCTGGACTGGAATGATGCTAAAAGTAAATGCTTTTTTTGTTTTCTATTATGGAATAATCAAGTGGCCAAGCAGCCTTATGGTTTCAAAGGGAAATATATCTCACAGCTACTTTAGTCAAATGTTGCTGTTAGAAGATAATTTCATTGGAAATTGTTATCATCACCTCAGTTAGGCAAGTCACTTTTGAGCCAAAATGACAAGTTTAGAACCGTGCAAATCACATTTATTTTTCTGGTTTCATGTTAGTCACTGGCTCTGAAATATAAAATTATAGACTTAAAGACATCTAGAATAGCAATACACAATTTCCTTGTCAGAGGAAGAATACAACCATTCAGAATTACAAGTGCTGCTGTTTAATTAGATAGGTTGGTACATACCAAGAAAGCTAAGGTGACATTCACTATGTAAAAATAACCTAAGCAGAGTTGGTTCCACCTGCCCTAACATGCCTACCATAACAGGAAATGGTGCTTTTTATTGTCCAGTAACATTTTCTCCAAGAAAACTTTAATTCTGTTAGATGTCTTATTTTTTCATTAGATTATAATGAAAGGGTTTTTTTTAAAGGCTTATAAGTTTCAATAATACTTTACCTTTTTCTGTACTTTTGTGAATCAACTGTAAAGGCATGAATGAAAATTTAAGAAATAGCAGTGGCTTGATATTCAACAAGCAGTAATGGTACTTGTGTACAACCTTAAAACATTGCTACCTTCCCTTGTAATTTCTTGTTTTCTGTCATAAGTGAACCTTGATGAGAGATGAAGTACATAAAACATTTTTTGTCTTGGATCTTTAACCTTTTCATTATTATTATTATTATTATATTATTATTATTATTTTGAGACAGAGTCTCACTCTGTTGCCCAGGCTAGAGTGCAGTGGCACGATCTTGGCTCACTGTAACCTCCACCTCCCGAGTTCAAGCCATTCAGCTAATTGTTGTAATTTTAATAGAGACGGGTTTTCACCATGTTGGCCAGGCTGGTCTTAAACTCCTGACTTCAGATGATCCACCTACCTCGGCCTCCCAAAGTGCTGGGATTACAGGCGTGAGCCACTGCTCCTGGCCCTGATCCTTAGTCTTTTCTAGAACACAGGCTGTCTCAGATGTGTTTCTCCCACCATTTGAGTGACTGATCACAGAAACTTCTCTTCTCCATTCGCCCCTTCCATAGTGTAGAATGAACTCGACTTGCCATCTCCTCAAACCAACTACTTCCTGGGAACTCTGCCCTGTCTCCACTTCCATCCATCTTGCCTGACTGCTTGATTTGAGTGGCAGATCTAGTGGTGGGGGTGGGGGTGGAAACACCACTGCTCTTCCTCGAACTCATCTCTAGAGCAGTGGCTTTATCCCGTCTTATTTTGTCTTCCTGTATCCTGGATCCTGTATCAAGTGCACAGCATGGCCCACATCAGAATAGTTCTTTAAAATGTAAATTAAAATTCAGTGTCTTCTATACTCAGACTTTGGTATCCCCTTAGATGCCCATGTCAAAAATGAAAAAGTTGGTGACATGGTCTGGCATTTTATTCCTTTTCGTTTGTTTTTCATTGCTACTTACACTAAAATTCTAAAGAGATCACAGAAGAAGGGCTTTTGGTGACCTAAAAGTAGAAGCAAAAGCAGCAAAAGTGCATTCTGTCCAGCAGTGCACAGAAGACAAAAAATGTAGTTGAAAAGTCTCAGGGTTGTTGTGGTAACAGAATTAGGCAGGCCAGTATTCACAAAACAAAAAAGAAAGGAAGAAAACGGGACGTGATTTAGGATTGAGAGGTTTTCCCTGCGGTCAGTCCCGCAAGAGGTCTCAGCATCCACAGCACTTCACCAGCAGCCCCTGGAGCTGCCATGATGTCCACACCAAAGAGTTCCCATTCCCAGCTGCCACAGCAACAAAACCCTCCAACACTGGCCTCAGAAGATTCCCTTTCACCCGACCCAGGCTAGAATTGTGAATGTATTTTCCCAGAGAAAGTAGGCTATGCTTAGTGGTTAATTTGCTCATACAACTAGTAAAATACTTACTACTCCTGAAATATTTTAGAACTTTTGAGTCAGAAACCTGGGTTTAAATCTGGCCCTCCAATAGCATAGCTGTGTGACCTCAGCCAAGTTGTATTACTTCCCCATTTCATTCATCTGCCAAATGAAGCTAAACTACTTAATGGTTTAAGGCTGTGTAAGAATTGATACTGTAAGTACCTGGCAAAGTACCTAGTATGGAGTTAGTGTACGCTGTAAGTTTCAAAGTCTTTGAGTATAGAAGAAACTGAATTTTTGTTTACATTTTGGAGAACTATTCTGATTTGGGCAGTTCTGTGCACTCAATACAGGATCCAGGATAGGGGGGAGACAAAATAAGTTGGGCTGGGGCCACAGCTCAAGAGATGAACTAAGGAAAAGCAGTGATGTTTCTATCTCTGCTTATTAATTTTGATGGTTCATTAGGGATTAATTAAACCTGTGAGCCTAATCATCATGTGTGACTTTTCATAAGGAAATACGAAGTTTCAAGTAATCTGCTTACAAATGAACTTTAGAAAGTATACCGTTTATAAATGGAAAATGCCACTATTTTTGTTGTATCTTTGGTCTCAGACTTCTTAATTTAGTAAGTTATTCAGCTATATAGAAGCACAGAAAGGACAAAGCATATTTATTTACTTTTCTTTTTTTCCCATTTAGAATCACTTGAAATTATATCTACAGCAGCAAGCCATTCTAATAGTGCAATAAGAAAAATGGTAAGTGGTTTTCGGAGGAAACAGGAGCCTTCTGATTAGACAATTATCAATAATACTGCTTCAATACTATGTAGATTTGGACCAAAGTGAATTGAAATAGATGAACCAAAAAGAATGTTTATGAAATGTTTAATGTTATCTGGAATAACTCTCTGCACTTGCTAATAACTGATGGAATTTATATCAAAATGTATGCTTACTCCTAATCCCTTCTGAATTTACATTTTAGTTAAGGTCACAGTATTATTAAAGCTACTAGGTTGAAACTTGCCTGTATGTGATCTTGCTGTTTTAATTTCCTAGGAGAACCTAAAGAAACTCTTAGAGATTTATGAAATGTTGGGAGAAGAAGAAGACATTGTAAACCCTTCAAATGAACTAATAAAAGAAGGACAGATCCTCAAACTAGCTGCTCGGAACACATCGGCACAAGAACGCTACCTTTTCTTAGTGAGTATTATAGTGTTACAAGTCATGTAAGAACTATAGGCCGGGCGTGGTGGCTCACGCCTGTAATCCCAGCACTTTGGGAAGCTGAGGCAGGCGGATCATGAGGTTAGGAGATCGAGACCATCCTGGCTAACACGGTGAAACCCCGTCTCTACTAAAAATACAAAAAATTAGCCAGGCATGGTGGCGGGCGCCTGTAGTCCCAGCTACTCGGGAGGCTGAGGCAGGAGAATGGCGTGAACCCGTGGTGAACAGTGGTGCCGAGATGGCACCACTGCACTCCAGCCTGGGCAACAGAGCGAGACTCCATCTCAAAAAAAAAGAACTATATATAAAAATGTGGCTGGGCACAGTGGCTCATGTAATCCCAGCACTTTGGGAGGCCGAGGCAAGTGGATCTCCTGAGGTCAGAAGTTTGAGACCAGTCTACTAAAAATACAAAAATTAGCTGAGTGTGGTGGCAGGTGCCTGTAATCCCAACTACTCAAGAGGATGAGGCAGGAGAATTGCTTGGACCTGGAAAGTGGAGGTTGTAGTGAGCTGAGATCGACAGAGCGAGACTCCATCTAAAAAAAGGAATTATATATAAAAATAGTTGTATACAGCGTGGAAAAGTAGAATGTTTCCTTATTCACCAAAGCAATTATATCTAACCTGTTGTAGTCAACATTCCATTTAGGGGATATTCCATTTAGGGATTCCATTTAGGGAAATATTCTAAGTAACGTATTTTTCTGTAATTTTTCTGTATACTTGGTATGGATGGCCAGCAGTAGTGGCCCATCTGGAGCAGTGCTGCAATGATGCTGGTTGCAGCAGGAGAGGCATGGCCAGGGCAGCTACCCAGTCGCAGCTGCTGACCCAGGCATTCCTGGGAAGCCCCCTGTACCCCTGCAGGCTCAGAAATGCCTGCTCCCACTGCCTGGCCTCTCCCCGCTCCCAATGCCCATTCCGATTTCGGAGCAAATTTGGGGTCAAGCCTGGGTGCTGTTGCAAACCAGCAGGGTGTGCACACACTGGGGACAGTGCTGATATGCCAGCCCCCTGGTGTCTCAGCCTCTTCTAGACTTTGGGTGCCAATGAGCATGGGAGGGAAGCCAAGGGGGTGCTGAGGGTGGCTTGGTGTGGCCCTACATGTTCCCCAGTGCCAGCAGTGGAAGCCGCTTGCGGTATGCTTGGTCCAGCCATAGCTTTGCAGGGAGCCGGCACCCATGCTGGTGCCTGGAAATGCTCCCCTTGCTGTAGCTGGCATGCCTGGCTGTGCGCATGACCCAGAACCCATGCTCGCTCATTCATGTACCCCTTGCTGCTCCAGGCTTGCCCTTGGCAGGTGTGGGATCTGGGCTGGTAGCACAAGCCAAGCGCAGCCTGCCAGGCCAAATGGGCAGAATGAGCCCAGCAGGCCCAGGCAGATCTCAGGCAAAGGAGCCACTGGCCACAAAGGTTTACGGCTGACAAAGCAACACCCCAAGGATCCTCTGACGGTATAATTTACTTCAGTGGCGCATACTGACAACAGCTTAACTTTACACATGTGGGATATGATACTTTCGGAAATGCTCCTTTTGCTCGTTTCAGATTTTCTCTTTCATTCTCAGGTAATTGGGTACCATTTCCTGGATATTTTGTTGGTGTGTCATTTCCTGACATCAATTCTCTTCCTAATCCTCTGTAGTCGCTATTTTTAATCTTTCTAGGCTAAAAATATATATAGGCCTGGTTGTAAGACTTATGTCTAAAATATCTATGGGAAAAGTACATGAGTTCTCTAGATAGTTCTTTCTCACTGCAGTCAGTCCTTGGCCCTTTCTTCACTTCCTGGAAATGACAGTCTGAGGCTTATCTCAAATATAAGAGCACTTCCTGGGGCATCCAGACCATTTTTTTTTTTTTGGACTCTGTCCACCTGACCTTTACTCTTTGTTATCCTAATGAATTTCAGTTCCTTTCTGTATCTAATAAGATGATAATAAGAATCATCATAATAATATGCATTGACAAAGAATAAGCTAACATTGAATGGTAGCTTAATAAACGTTAGCTTTCATTCTGATTGTTATTAAAGAGAAACAGACACATGGGTGAAAAGGCTGCCTGGTGACTGGCATACAGTACATTCTTATGATGTTATTCATGTCTGACTTTTCTGCTGCGAGGCAGTCATCTCACCCACCATGGCATGAGTTGTCATGGGGGCTTAGAGACTTCTGTGTCTGATTCCAGTCTCCACTGAAAGGAAAACTTAGGAACTAATTGTCATGCAGAGGGGTGTTCAGTACAAGGGGTCTTGACAAAGTTCATGGAAAATGCATATTATGAAAAAACTATGCATAGATTTCAAAGCATTTTGCAACAAAATAAACCCATAGTAACTTACTATAACATGTCCAAACAGTATCTGGTTTGAGGCACTAAGAAGGGTCAGTTTGAGACCAGGCACAGTGGCTCATACGTCTAATACCAGCACTTTGGGAATTCAAGACAGGAAGATGGCTTGAGCTTAGGAGTTCAACACCAGCCTGGGCAACATACAGAGACCTCCCTGTCTCTACAGAAAATTTAAAAATTAGCTGGGCATGGTAGCTTGCACCTGTAGCCGTAGCTACTTGAGAGGCTGAGGCAGGAGGATCTCTTGAGCCAAAGAGTTCCAAGGCTGCACTGAGCTATGACCATGCTACCCAGCCTGGGTGACAGAGTGAGACCCTGTCTCAGAAAAATAAATAAATAAAAAATAAAGACATCAGGTTGAATCAAAGCAACATGAATTCTGTTAAAGTTGAAGCAAGAACAAACATCAAACTTACGGTGAAGCTTGGATGCAAAAATGACAAAATCATTGATTCTTCATGAAAAGTTAATGGAGACAGTGCCACAAAGAAATCAGCAGTTTACAAATGGGTAACTGATTTTAAGAAGCGTCAAGACATTGTTGAAGATGAAACCTGCAGCAGCAGACCATCCACATCCTTTCGCTAGGAAAAAATTCATCTCGTTCCTGCCCTAATTGAAGAGGACTGACAGTGAACAGCGGAAGCAGTAGCCAATACCACAGACATCTCAGTGGGGTTCATCTTGCACAAGTCTGACCGAAAAATTAAAGTTGAGCAACTTTCCACTCAATGGGTACCAAAAATGTTGCACCCGGATCAGCTGCAGACAAGAGCAGAAGTTTTGGTGGAAATCTTAAATAAGTGGCATCAAGCTTCTAAAGCATTTCTACAACAAATTGTAACAGGAGATGAAACATGGCTTTCCCAGTACAATCCTGAAGACAAAATACAGTCAGAACAATGGTTACCAACAGGTAGAAGTGGTCCAGTCAAAGCAAAAGAGGTCCAGTCAAGAGCAAAGGTCGTGGCAAGTGTTTTTTGGGATGCTCAAGACAATATGCCTGCTGACTTTCTCGAGGGCCAAAGAACAATAACATCTGCTTATTATGAGACGATTTTGAGAAAGCTAGCCAAAGAGTTTCGCAGAAAAACACCCAGGAAAGCTTCTCCAGAGTCCTTCTAAACCATGACAATGTTCTTGCTCATTATTCTCATCAAACAAGTGCAATTTTTTTAGAGTTTTGGCAGAGAATCATTAAGCATACACCTTACAGTCCTGGTTTGGTGGCTCTGACTTCTTTTTGTTTCCTAATCTTAAAGAATCTGTAAAGGACACCCATTTTCTTCAGTTAATAGTGTAAAAACTACTGCATTGCCATGGTAAAATTCTCAGGACCCTCAGTTCTTTAGGATGGATTAAATGACTGCTATCATTGATTACAAAATTGAACTTGGTAGAGCTTAGGTTGAAATAAAATTTTTTCTTTTAATTCCATTTTTCCACAAACTTTTAAAAGTCTTTTTGTATCAGTCATGTTTTTAAAAGAATTTGGTCGCTATATGACCCACTAGTTCTACTCCAAGTTTTTATAATTCAAGAAAATTGAAAACGTGTGTCTGCACAAAAACCTGTACATCTTTGTCCATAACAGCATTATTCATAGTAGCCAAAAAATTTGAGACAACCTAAATGTCCATCAACTGAATAGATAAACAAAATGTGGTATGTTCATGCAATGAAATAGTATATGTCGAGAAAAAGGAATAAAAACTTATAAATGCTACATGGATTAACCTTAAAATGTTGTATCAAGTGGAAGATGCCAGTTACAACAGACCATCTACAGTATTTATATGAAATGTCCAGAAAAAGCAAATGCATAGAGACAGGATGTAATTAGTGGTTCCCTAGTACTAGCAAGGAATGGAAAATGGATACGAGGTTCCCTTTTAGAGATGTAAAATGTTCTGTTACAGATATCCTAAAAACCATGATTTGTACATTTTAAAAGAGTAAATTTTATGGTATGTGAATATCTTCATAATTTAAAAATGTGTATTTTTACCAGATTAACTATAAAAGTTCTCATTTGTGCTCAACAGAAGTACTTCCTTCACAGGTAATATAGAGAGCTAGATAGAAAACAAGGATGTGTCATGTTGGGGTTCAGAGTCCTCTTCAGAGGTCTGTTATAAAAGATCAGATGATTGCCATCGGAAAGGCAAATCGGGGTGGGGTGGGGGTGTGGCATATGAAGCGGGAAAGCAGTGGGAAAGCACCAGCATCAGGAGGCAGAGGAGCAAGCAGAAAACGTGGGCAAGAGCCTTTATTGTGGTTTCTGCAGGAAGGAATGGGCAAGACACAGCATCAGGATTAGGAATGGCTAGTTGGAATAATTTCTTTAGGGCTTAGGGGCCGGGCTTAGGGTCTGTTGTCCTGGCCCTGAGGTGACTGGGGCAGGAGAATAGTGGCCCAGAGAGTAGGTGTTCAATACAGGAGGTGACTGCAGGTATGAGTTCTGAATTGGTTGATTTCCACATGAAAGGCGTGTTACTCTCTCTAGGAATTGGATAACCCTGGGAGGGGCAGTCCTGTCAGTGTCAACAAGGCCTTAAGATGCCTAAAATCAAAAATACATAAATAAAAAGACATGCTTAATACACTATTCTAGACAACATAACCGGGAGCCAATGTCTTTCCTCTGTCTTTGCCTTTTAGGTGCTAGGATCATTTTCCTTTCTCCTCTTCCTCATTAATGTGACAGCCTCTGCAGTTAAACTGAGCTCTGGGTCTAACCAATTGCCTCGGCCTAATTTTCACATTTGGGAGTTATTTTGGAAAGAGGTTTATGTTGAATATCTTGGTGCAGAGCTGAATTAAACAGCTCTTTGGAGGACAGGTGGCAAAGAACCTTGGGGAAGATGGCAGTCAGTAACTGAGGAAAAGACTCCTCCTGTTCCAGCTACTTTAAGCCATCAAACATATCATGCCATTGCCTCCCAGGAGAATGAGGTCATGTGGCAGGAATTTTAGGAGAGCCACATTCATTCTTTGAAGACCATCTTAGAAACATTTCCAGTGTCATGTTGGTTCTTTTCATCCACCGTCTCCAGTGCTGTGCTTGTCACAGAATCCTGCCTCGCCAGTGCACATTTATTCCCATGGAGCCTCTTGTTCTTTTGCTTGTAGAAACTTCAGAAGCACCATTTTTATTTTTTTTTCTCTAGAAAGGTAATGAGGGCTAGTTTTCTGTTTCCTACGCTTGAGATATTACATTTGTCTGGAAAACCAAACTATATTTAGAATCCTCTATCTGCTTTTAAATGATCTTCATGTGTTTGCATGTTTTCATGCCTCCACACCATACTTTTTCATGTTTTTTTATTTTAATGTAGGATGCTGTTTAATGTAAGCCATTTCATGTTGCTATCACAGAACACCTGAGACTGGCTAATTTATAAGGAACAAGGGTTTATTTTCTACAGTACTGGAGGCTGGGAAGTCCAAGATTGGGGGGCTGGCATCTGGTGAGGGCCTTCTTACTGCATCGTAACGTGCAGAAGGCCGGCATCACACGGTGAGAAAGAGAGAGAGCAAGAAATCCAATTCATGGCCTCAAGCCCTTTTATAATCGGCGTTAGTCTATTCCTGGATTAATTCATAGATTACTGGAGTCCTCATGACCCAAACACTTACATTAGGCCCCACCTCCCAACACTTCTGCATTAGGGATTAAGTTTCCAACACATACTTTTTACACATTACTACGGCAGGTACTCTTGAAATAAACTGTCTGACATCCAAAAGTTTAAAAAAAATAAAATAAAAGCAGCAAATGACCCCGCAAAACAACCAAGACATTTTATTCTTGGCTCTCTGGAGTTGTTCTGTTCCTTATTTCCTTGGAACTTGATAGAGTCAGATTATTTTTCCCTTATTTAATCTTTGAACACAGAACAAGCACTAGAAATGTTCTCAACCAATATCCTATTACCTTTGGAAACAAACATTGATGAAATTGTTACTGGTGAGAAAACAAAATTGAATTATTTCAGTCAAACATATTTTTAGAGGCTTGAAATAAATACTTGAACAGTAGAGTTCAAGAAAGACCCTCCCTCCCTGTGTTTTTAATAATATTGAGGTTTATTGTTTGTTGTTGTTTTTTTTTTTTTTTTTCAAGACAGAGTCTACATCTGTCATGAGCTGGAGTGCAGTGGGCGCCAATCTCACAAACCGCTACAAGCTCAGCCTCCCAGGTTCATGCCATTCTCCTGCCTCAGCCTCAAGGTGGCTCAGGACTACAGGCGCCCGCCACCCGCCCGGCTAATTTTTGTATTTTAGTGAGAGACAGGGTTCACTGTGTTAGCCAGGATGGTCTCGATCTCCTGACCTCATGATCTGCCCACCTCGGTCTCCCAAAGTGCTGGGATTACAGGCGTGAGCCACCGCGCCCGGCCGAGGCTTGTAGTTTTTATCACAACCTAGGACTTGTAGAAATTGCCTCGCTAGTCTGAGATTGCTTCACTGATCACTACTTCTAAGCTGTGGGCATGAAATAAAAGGGAATCTCCTACCCTAAAAGGGAAAGTCGATGTTCTTCATACCATAGTTGCTATAATTTCTTTTTTCAGCATGAGGGAAAACCCAGAGGGAAGTAATTATTTGTGAAAGGTGGTGGTGGCTTTTGCTACAGGAGCAAGGTTCATGGAGGGAACAGGACGAGCTACTTGGTTTCTTCCTATATATGATATCTTCTTTGTAAGCAATGATTTCTATCGTGCAGGAGCTCCCACCTTCACCTATGCAAAGAAGAAAAGGATATATGTGAAGTCCCATTTAGGGAGAATATAATAGAGGGAATATAGTCCTGAAAGCATGAAAGGGAAGGAGAAACATACACATTTATAAGATAATCTGTCATGTGAGCATAACTACAAATAGTAAATGCTAAAAACCTTCATATTCATGGACTTGTTTCTATAAAACAGCATGAGTGCTGAACTTAAAAGCCAACTTGAGGACAAGTATCAGATAACTCACAAATTTTATGCCATACCATTACATTTGTCACTCAGTTTGCAGGAACAATTTGATTATTGTTGATGGCTGGAATGTGTGACCTCTGTCCCTTGTGCTGGTGGCTCTGCAGCTCCTGCAACATTCACAGCTTCAACCAAATATCCTCCTGAGAAGGCCTTGATAGAAGTGTTAACAGGAAAACTTAGCAAGCAAGCTGTGGCCTTAATCAGACGATGATATGGATGGTGATAAAAACCTTTTGGAGCTTTTTTTCAGATCTCTAAAATCTATGTATAATGAGGGTGTCATTGCCAGATTCAGATACAGTGGACAGTTAGTGATAAAGGCCTACACCCCAAGAGGATATATTTGAGAGGCTGAGACTGGAGGATCTCTTGAGCCCAGGAATTCAAGACCAACCTGGGCAGCATAGCAGTACCCCATATCTATTTAAGGAAAAAAAAAAAAACAGCTCTGTCTTTTTTTCCAGTATATAGGTTATATCTTTGGATATATCTGTAATGTGATCATTACAGATGTAATCATTTATTTCTACATTCTCCAGTGTGGAACTGAAATTTATAACACTGGATACAGGAACTTACAAAATGAGAAAACAACTGTGAGAAACTAACATCCAGAATGACTATTACAGACCGTCACATAAACCTGTTGGAATGTTTTACATACCCATCAACCTTTCTTGTCTTCACAGCAATGTGAAACTGAACAGAGGGCCTAGCAGGGCGGATCTAGACTCAAGTCCCAAGGAGAATAAAATGAGAAGACTTGTTGAATTTAGGCACTTAGTCTGTGCAAAGCACTGTTCTACATACTTCACATTTGTTCCATTTAATCTCAGCAACCTGTGAATTTTACAGATAATGACCTCGAGGCATGAGGGTTTGCACAGCTCATAAGAGGTAGAGTGCAGGTTCGAGAGCTGCTTGTCTGGCTTCAGAGCCTCTGCTAATGATAGTACTCAGCTGAAAGTAAAATTTTAGAGAAAATTTGAAGAATTTATAAATTGAGAAATCTTGATGAAGCAAGTAAAATAAAAACCATGTTGAATTTAGCCCACATGCTATTGGGAAAGTAAATTTTAAAGCAATTTTATTCCCTAATTGCTCTGGTCTTAGAAAATACATGTAACCCTAGAAACAACTTGAGAAGTAATAAATATGAAGAAGATGAGTATAGACCTTCTCTCAGGAATCTGCCCTCAAATTAACACAAATATTTAGGGTTTTATTTCTTTGCATATTTTAACATAGTCAAAAGTGAACTAAATAATTTCATAAAGTCTTTGAAAGTGAATTTCTATCGTGTCAGCCTTCTAACATACCATTTTTCATGCAATTAATAGCCCGTGCTTTTTTTTTTTTCCTTTTTTGAATGGACTCTCACTCTATCACCCAAGCAGGAGTACAGTGGCGTCATCTCGGTTCCCTGAAACCTCTACCTCCCTGGTTCAAGGGATCCCACCTTAGCCTCCTGAGTAACTGGGACTATATGTGCGTGCTACCACACCTGACTAATTTTTGTATTTTTTGTAGAGACAGGGATAGTCTTCATTTTTAAAGGTACATCTTGTAAAGAATAAGGCACTGCCTTTAAAGACCTCTAATAAAACTGATGGCTTTTCAGAAAAATCATATGTGGTAAAGTCTTTTTTTTTTTTTTTTTTTTTGAGACCGAGTTTCGCTCTTGTTGCCCAAGCTAGAGTGCAATGGCACAATCTGAGCTCACTGCAGCCTCAGCCTCCTGGGTTCAAGTGATTCTCCTGCCTCAACCTCCCAGGTAGCTGTGATTATAGGTGCACGCCACCATGCCCAGCTAGTTTTTTGTATTTTTAGTAGAAACAGAGTTTCACCACGTTAGCCAGTCTGGTCTCGAACTCCTGACCTCAGGTGATCCACCCCCCTCAGCCTTCCAAAGTGTTGGGATTACAGACGTGAGCCACCGCGCCTGGCCCGTATGTGGTAAATTTTTAAGCAAGACTTAAGGATTCATAATACTATTCAAGAGCACTGTGGGATCACAGAGACCTTGGCCCTGTGGCTTGCTTTTTATGTAGGGTTTAATGTCCAAACCCCACATGTTCTAATGAGATTTGAACTAATAAATAGGCTATTTTTTAAAAGCTTAACATTCAACAGTCCGGTTAAAAAAAAAAAAAAAAAATTGCTGACCAGGTGCTATGTCTCACACTATAATCCCAGCACTTCCGGAGGCAGAGGCGGGAGTATCATTTGAGGCCAGGAGTTAA
Organism: Papio anubis; assembly: GCF_008728515.1. Classification (NCBI taxonomy): domain Eukaryota; kingdom Metazoa; phylum Chordata; class Mammalia; order Primates; family Cercopithecidae; genus Papio; species Papio anubis. Next base: position 31,363,858 of record NC_044984.1, read on the forward strand.
AGACCAGCCTGGGCAACATAGCTAGGCCCTATGTCTACAAAAACAATTTTTAATTGAGGCCAGGCGTGGTAGCTCAGGCCTGTAATCCCAGCACTTTGGGAGGCCAAGGCAGAAGGATTGCTTGAGTTCAGGAGTTCAAGACCAGCCTGTGCAACATAGCAAGACCTCATCTCTACTAAGAAAAACTAACTGGGCATGGTGGTGTGTTTCTATAGTCCTGCCTACTCAGAAGGCTGAGGCAGAAGGATGGCTTGAACCCAGAAGTTAAAGACTGCAGTGAGTTATGATTGCACCACCGTACTGCAGCCTGGGTGACAGAGTGAGACCCTATCTCCAATGTAATAATAATTGCTAAATATTACTCTCTTCTTCTAACACCTAGTTTTAGACTTGCCCTCTAAGATACATCAATGAGAAATTCTTGTGTTTAAGAACTTAAAAGGTTAAGAAATTAAGCTCCTGGTATATCAAAAGGTCCTTAGTAATTTGTTGTGAATTTATTGAACTAATTTGCTTAGTACAGTAGTACAAAACTGTTGATTTAAATGAATATCAATAAAATATGTATGAGTCATGAATGGGAAATATATTTTTCAAAGTGCGAGAATATGATTTTTTATACAAGCATAAACCTCAATGTTTTAGAAAATAATTTTTCTCATGCAGGCAGTACTGTGTTCTCTAGAAATTACTTAGAATTTTTGTCTAGGGCTGCCTTTAAAATTGATCAGTTTCCGACTGGGCACGGTGGCTCACACCTGTAATCCCAGCACTTCGGGAGGCTGAGGCGGGCGAATCACGAAGTCAGGAGATCTAGACCATCCCAGCTAACACGGTGAAACCCCGTCTCTACTAAAAATACAAAATAAGTAGCCAGGCGTGGTGGCAGGCGCCTGTAGTCCCAGCTACTCGGGGGGCTGAGGCAGGAGAATGGCGTGAACCCGGGAGGCAGAGCTAGCAGTGAGCCAAGATCGCACCACTGCACTCCAGCCTGGGCAACAGAGCAAGACTCCGTCTCAAAAAAAAAAAAAACACTGATCAGTTTCCCCTATTTATTTTCTTTTCTGATATATGTTCTCCTTCCTTGCAGTTCAACAACATGTTGCTGTACTGTGTGCCCAGATTCAGTTTGGTAGGCTCTAAATTCACAGTTCGAACCAGGGTTGGCATTGATGGAATGAAAATTGTAGAGACTCAAAATGAAGAATATCCACATACTTTCCAGGTATCTGGGAAAGAGAGAACACTGGAACTGCAGGCCAGGTAAGGGAACCATTTCTATCACACTGCTTTCCAAAAGCAAGCATCAGAATGAATCATTAGAACAGAATGGCTCTGAGGGTTTCCCCCAAGTGAATACTGCGGATCTCTGGGACTCTGGTTGGATATAAATGCAGAGCTGTAGGTTCTTGAAAAGCAGGAGTCATGTCTCCTCTCTCTCAATTCCTCCATAGTGCCTAGGACAGTGGTTTGTTGACAGTAAGCGTTCAGTAAATTGATTAACTCTTCAGAAATACAGGGTACTCAGAGGATGAAATTATTGCCATCAAGCCAGTACCTTGACTTACAGGAAAAGGTTCTCTCCTAATCCTTCCACCCCTCCTTTTGGTCCACAAATATTTATTGATGCTTGTTATTCCATGCTAATCTCTGAGTCTTTCAGATACTCTACATTTTAGGGCCTTAGAGGCACTTGAATGGAAAGAAATGTTCGTAAGAGGCAGGGTGGTAAGGGTAAAACTTCTCCCACCATAGTTGCAGAATACATGAAGGGAGCCATTAGGGACTCAGGTGGCCTCTGACAACCAGGACTTCTAGAAGGTATGGCTCTTATTATATTTTTATTGGGAGACAAAGGTTTGGAGTTCTGGCTAACATTCCCCTAGCCATAACCTTTTTTTTTTTTCCTTACTTTTTTTTTTTTTGAGATGGAATTTCACTCTTGTTGCCCAAACTGGAGTGCAATGGCATGATCTCAGCTCACGGCAACCTCTGCCTCCCAGGTTCAAGAGATTTTCCTGGCTCAGTCTCCTGAGTAGCTGGGATTACAGGCACCTGCCACCACGCCTGGCAAATTTTTTTTTTTTTTTTTTGAGACGGAGTCTCGCTCTGTCTCCCAGGCTAGAGTGCAGTGGCCTGATCTCGGCTCACTGCAAGCTCCGCCTCCTGGGTTCACACCATTCTCCTACCTCAGCCTCATGAGTTAATTTTTGTATTTTTAATGGAAACAGGGTTTCACCATGTTGACCAGGGTGGTCTCGAACTCCTGAGCTCAGGTGATCTGCCCGCCTCAGCCTCTCATAATGCTAGGATTACAGGCATGAGCCACTGCACCCAGCCCGTAACCATTTTTAAAGGATTAAAAAGTCCATGAGAACCACTGCAGTTGATCAGAGCTACCTCATGCATGAACCTCTGGAATACAGAGTGCTGTCAGGTTTTGAAATACCTGCTTTAGAAAACAGTCATCCAAGCTGGGCTCGGTGGCTCACGCCTGTAATCCCAACACTTTGGGAGGCTGAGGCGGGGGGATCACTTGAGATCAGGAGTTCTAGACCAGCCTGGCCAACATGGCAAAACCCCGTCTTTGCTAAAACTACAAAAATTAGCCAGGCATGATCCCATTACTGCACTCCAGCCTGGACAACAGAGTGAGACTCTCTCAAAAAATAATAATAAGTCATCCATTTATTGTTCTAATGCATGGCCTGGTAAAAATTTAGATGCTTCAGGGGGTCACAGAGCAGAGGGTGAAGAACCAATCCTAGCTCTAGTGGTGTCAATATCCCAGAATCCATGGAGACTCAGAATATTCTTCTGGTCGTTTCCACCATTAGCTTATGCTTCTGGCTGCTCAGGTGAATTTACCCTGAATATTCGTACTTAGTAACTGCTTAAAAGCTGAAATTTCAGATTTTAAAAAGAGAATAAATCATTTTAACAGGTATCTGTACCCACGGAGTCCAAGAATTGGTGAATTTACAATTTTGGAATGTGGGCAGGCTGGGAAAGTTTGAAGAAACAGCCCGTTCTTTGATTTTCCACAGAGAATATGTATTGAACTTCCTTTTCCTCAGGGAGCAGGTAGCATTTGAAACTTGCCTTTGAGTGTCATTGTTTCCCTACCTCATGGTGGGTTTGGGCCCTAGCCCCTCAAACCCAAGGGCAGAATATATGATGCTCTGCTGAAGGCTCTTGACGGAGTCCTCACTCAGTGGTTGATTTACTGAGCTAATGGCCCTAATGGCCCTGGCAACAAGGAACACTATCAACAGTTCTTTTTTTTTTTTTTTTTTTTTTTTTTTTTGAGACAGAGTCTCGCTCTGTTGCCCAGGCTAGAGTGCAGTGGCATGATCTTGGCTCACTGCAACCTCCATACCCTGGGTTCAAGTGATTCTCATGCCTCAGCCTCCCAAGTAGCTGGGACTATAGGTGCCTGCCACCAAGCCCCACTAACTTTTGTATTTTTAGTATAGATGGGGTTTCGCCATTTTGGCCGGGCTAGTCTCGAACTGACCTCAGGTGGTCCACCCACCTTGGCCTTCCAAAGTACTGGAATTATAGGCGTGAGCCACCGCACCCAGCCTCATCAATAGTTCTGATCATCATAGTTTTCATTGCAGAAAGAATGAAGGCATTGCTGACTCTGAAATTTCAGCACACTTCCAATCTGCAAACCCAAGAGATGTATGTAACTACAGGGGAGATATTTCTAAGGTTTCTTAGTTTGCCTGAACGGATACTTTCAGTCCTCCTTTAGCCAGTTGGGCTATTTTCTCATCAAGATGGGGCTAACTGGTGAGGAATTTTCTTAAGTACAGGTAGTCATCACTTTATAACATTCCAACACACAGTACTGGATACTTTCCATTTCTTGTTGGAAACATGGTTATTCTGTCAAAAAATTTTTATTTAGCTAATCTCATTGCTGTAGTTATATTTGTGCTTATATGGTGATATTGAACATCTGAATTAAGTGATTATTTTTGGTATGATCTATCATGCTCTTTTTTTTTTTTTTGAGGCTGAGTTTTACTCTTGTCACCCAGGCTGGAGTGCAATGGTGCAATCTTAGCTCACTGCAACCTCCTCCTCCCAGGTTCAAGCAATTCCTCTGCCTCAGCCTCCCAGAGTAGCCAGGATTATGGGCACATGCCGCCACACCCAGCTAATTTTTTATTCTTAGTGGAGACAGAGTTTCACCATGTTGGCCAGGCTGGTCTCAAACTCCTGACCTCAGGTGATCTGCCCACCTCAGCCTCCCAAAGTGCTGGGATTACAGGCCTAAGCCACTGCACCCAGCCTGTCATGCTCTGTTAAGAATGGGACAAACACTGAAGTTCCAAGAAAGTCAGAGTGCCATAGGAATTATGTGGAATCAAAACTTGGGTATATATTTGGAGATACTGAAAGAGTATTTGATTCTGAAGCTAACTGGGAAAAAAGGACCCCACTTTTCTTGCTAAGGTGTGAGTCAGCCTCAAGACTGAAGTACTTTTGTGCTGCTGCTTCTACTTTCAAAAAGATAAAAAGTATTCTGTTTTATATACAGAATACCATTATGGTTTTCTATTGCTAAGTGGAAATAAAAATATAAGGGGGAAAACAATCTACCATAACTAAAAACTAAAATGAAAAGCTATAAAGACTTGTTGGGTTTCTCTGCATTTGAAAGGCTAAAAGCAGCTAGCAAATAACTGTGCTTCCAGGGCAACAGAGCTGTGGTGGCAAGGCAGAGCAATAGGGAGAGTTTTTTAATTTTTAATTTTTTTTTTTATTTTGAGAAGCAAGATTGAAGCCCCCAGGTGAACAACGAGCAGAAGCTTCCACTTGGCGGACACAGATTCCAGCAGCATTCCTGGCACATCATGGTGTTCAATAATCAATTTGCTGGAAAGATAGATTGTGACACAGAAACAATCCTTCAGCTAGCCTCATGCATATTTCATAACTGTGGGCAGCCAGGTGACCTTCAGACTAGAATTCAAACTTAGCCCCTCTACCAAGCACATACAAACAGATAGAGCACACTCTTTCATCCTCTTCAGAATTTTTCAATTTGGAGATCTTACCCAGTTCAGACTCCACTACGGAGGATTTTTCAAATGCGGTCTGTGATAGCAGCCAGCAACATAAGCTACCTGCAAGAAAGAGGAACTAACGTTTGCCTTATAGGGAAAAAGGGAACCTGACGACAGTCAAGGAAATTTGTTTTCTAAGGATAATTACTAAACACTGGGGTCTCTTCATCTGTAACACCTCCTTCCTATAGGCATTTAAAATTTTTATATGCTTTTCTTTATCTAAAAGGGGTTAGGTTTGGTATTGCCTAAAGCCTTCTAAGAACTGGAAAATAAAATCAAATTGTTTATCAAAGGAAATGTTAAATAGTTCCGTAAGGCTTTACGGAGATATTTTAGATTCTCAAAGATAATTACTATCTCTTCTAAGATGGGCTGTGATTAGTAGCCTTTAGTAGCCTTCATGTGTTTTAGAAAACTGGAAGATTAGCTGTTGTATATTCAGTATAATGCTATATATACAGTCACCTGATATATCTAACCAGATGATGGTGATTAGACTTCATGTCTGGACAGTATATTAATGGAAGCTAAACCTAACTAGCCCCATCAAATTTTATGTGTACCAAAGTCAGTGAATAGTCTGAACCTGTTTTTAAGATTTTTATTTGTTTAATTGCCAGAGATTAATTTTTATTATAATTCCTTCCATAACATCCCTGAATTTTCCAGAAAGTTGGAACAACATGAAAGCATAGTTTTATTCACTGGCTGTGAATCATTAATGTTCTTTACATTCACTTTAATTTTGTTTTGTTTTAGTTCTGCGCAAGACAAAGAAGAGTGGATCAAGGTATGCCTCATTTCTATTTCCTTTTCTTTCTTTTTTTTGAGACAGAGTCTCACTCTCACCCAGTGTGGAGTGCGGTGGTGCGTCATGTCTCACTGCAGCCTGTGCCTGGGCTCAAGCAATTCTTGCATCTCAGCCTCTCGAGTAGCTGGGACTATAGGCGTGCACCACCATGCCTGGTTAATTTTTTTTGTATTTCGTAGAGATGAGGTTTCGCCATGTTACCCAGGCTGGTCTCAAACCCCTGAGCTCAAGCGATCTGCCTGCTTCAGTCTCCCAAAGTGCTGGGATTACAGGTGTGAGCCACCGCGCCCAGCTTATTTTCACTTTTGTTTTTTAGTAACATCTCTGTGTATACAAATGTGCATATATTGTTGTGTGTGTTTTAATATGCAGTCATCAGAACAGGTTCACTTAATTTTCAAAATGATTCCTATCATAGATATTTGTTTGATAAAGTATATTCGTTGGTTTATATGAGAAACTTTAATGTGTGCTTTGAATTTTACTTATACTTTAGGCCCTTCAAGAAACCATCGATGCTTTTCATCAAAGGCATGAAACCTTCAGAAATGCAATTGCAAAGGATAATGACATTCACTCAGAGGTTTCTGTGAGTTGAATTAAATTCTTAACTTCAAGCTCTTTCATATCTTTGCAGGTGCAGAAGATCTGTCTAATCATTTTGTTCTCCAGCCTTTTCCCTTTACAATGTCAGAACTGGCTGGTTAGACAGAATCTCGTTCTTTCTTAGATGAACACAATAGTGAGTGACTTTTCATTCTACTTGAACTTCTTTGAATTTTTCTTATTCTTTTTTTTTTTTTTGAAACAGAGTCTTGCTCTGTTGCACAGGCTAGAGTGCAGTGGCGCAATCTTGGCTCACTGCAACCTCCGCCTCCTGGGTTCAAGCAATTTTCCTGCCTCAGCCTCCCGAGTAGCTGGGATTATAGGTGCATGCCACCATGCTGAGCTAATTTTTGTATTTTTAGTAGAGAGAGGGTTTGCCCACATTGGCCAGACTGGTCTCGAACTACTGACTTCAGATGATCTGCCCACCTCAGCCTCCCAGGGTGCTGGGATTATAGGCGTGAGCCACTGCACCTGGCCTTGTTCTTGAGTTTCAGAACATGGTTTGAGCAATATAGTTAAAGTTCTTTCAAAAAATAATAATAAAAGGGAATTATAGTTTTTTCTATTAAAATTGAATCTTTCTTCCCTTTTTAGACTGCTGAGCTAGGGAAAAGAGCCCCAAGATGGATCCGAGATAATGAAGTGACAATGTGTATGAAATGTAAAGAGCCTTTCAATGCACTGACACGAAGGAGGCATCATTGTCGAGCATGTGGATATGTAAGTGAGATTTCTTGATCATTAAAGTTGCTAGTAACTATATAAGTGATATAAAGTCATCAACTTGGGACACACAAAAAAATGACTTTCAACAAATCACTTAATAAATTTATTTTGGTGCCAACTATGTGCAGAGAACTGTGCTGAGCCCCGGAGAAAAAACGTTAGACAAAAGGTTCCCTGGCTTTACAGAGCTTACATTGTAATGGAGAAGACAGACAAATGAGAATTTCAAATTACTATAGATGAAATAAAACAATTGAGAAGTTAAAAATGGACAGTATTAGTAACAGAGGAAGATTTGGAACCAATTTTGGTGAGAAAAAGAGACCTATCTGAGGGGTTGGTATTTAAGATGATGCTTAAAAGACTGAGAAAGGGGCTGGGCGCAGTGGCTCACGCCTATAATCCCAGCACTTTGGGAGGCCAAGGCAGGCAGATCACCTGAGGTCAGAAGTTTGAGACCAGCCTGACCAACATGGTGAAATCCCATCTTTACTAAAAATACAAAATTAGCCAGGCATGGCGGCACGTGCCTGTAATCCCAGCTACTTGGGAGGCTGAGGTAGGAGAATCACTTGAACCCAGAAGGCGGAGGTTGCAGTGAGCTGAGATCGTGCCATTGCACTCCAGCCTGGGCAGCAAGAGTGAAACTCTGTCTCAGAAAAGAAAGGTAAAAAAGGGGGGGGGGAGTTGAGAAAGAGCCGATAATCAATAGAGACAGGGAGAAACTTCAGACAGTGAAAGTCTATATGCAAAGCCCCTGAGCTAGGAAGGAACTTGGTCTATTCATGAGACTGCCAAAGGTCGTGAGGCTGGAGCATGATGAGTAAGAGGAGGAATGTTAGATAAATAATGGCCAAAGGATGTGTGTGAGAAATAAGAATAGATGGAACCCACAGTACAAGTAGATGTGCTGGCTTTGATGGGGAGAGGAAAACTTCCTCCATTATATCAGAAGGGAAAAAGAAAAAGATGGGTACAAATGTGGGTGAGTTGGCGTTTTTGTTGCTCTGGTGGTGAGAAATGAGGGAGTTTAGGTGCAATATGTGTTTATTTGTTTTTTTGTTTTTTTGTTTTTTTTTTTTTGAGACGGAGTTTCGCTCTTGTTGCCCAGGCTGGAGTGCGATGACGTGATCTCGGTTCATCGCAACCTCCTCCACCTCCCGGGTTCAAGCAATTCTCCTGCCTCAGCTTCCCTGGTAACTAGGATTACAGGCATGCGCCACCACACCTGGCTAATTTTTGTATTTTTAGTAGGGATGGGGTTTCTCCATGTTGGTCAGGCTGGTCTTGAACTCCCGACCTCAGGTGATCCGCCTACCTCGGCCTCCCAAAGTGCTGAGTTACAGGCGTGAGCCACCACGCCTGGCTAAATACATTTTTTTTTTTTGAGACAGAGTCTCGCCCTTTTAGCCGAGTTGGAGTGCAGTGGTGTGATCTCGGCTCACTGCAACCTCCACCTCCCAGGTTCAAGTGATTATCCTGCCTCAGCCTCCCAAGTAGCTGGGATTACGGGCGTGTACCACCATGTCTAGCTAATTTTTTGAATCTTTAGTACAGATGAGGTTTCACCATGTTGGCCAGGCTGGTCTCGAACTCCTGACTTCATGATCTGCCCACCTCAGCCTCCCAGAGTGCTGGGATTACAGGCATGAGCCACCGCACCTGGCTCCATTTAGGTGCAATATCTGTATGTTCACTGAAGAATGAAGTAGAATCATCAGTTGAAAGTGAAGGGGAAGGAGGAAGAGATGGGGAGATTCAAGAAAGAGGACTAAGCGTGAAAATTTTCTCTGGGCGGAGAAAGGTGAGCCTAATAGAGAAACAAAGTTGGACTTGGGCACCTGTTAGAAATTTACAGTTATAAATTTAAGGGGACACTAGTCAGTTTAATGGCAGTGATTTTTCTCTAACAAGATACAGCAACTCAGGCCAGCGAAGGCAGATAGCAGGATTTATCCAGAGTAAGTACAATGAGAAAAACACTGGAAGAGAAGGGAAGTATTTGCATCAGAGAGTTAATAATGAATAAGAGAAGTCTCAATTGGATAAAAAGAGCAGGAAAGCTGGGAAACAGGCTGATGGTTAATGAGAAAGTGGTGGGGTCTGTGGACAGAATAATTTTGGTAAGTTCAGAGATGTATGGTAGCGGACGTCTTGGGGCCAATGAATTAGAAATAAGAGAGATGTTGGTAAAAAAAAAAAAAAGGGATATGTGAACCTGGCATGCCAGATATGGTTCACCCTCTGGTGGTGACAGTCCCGGGGGTGACCATGAGATTGGACAGAGAAGGTAGACTGCACGGCGCTGGCAGCAGAGATATAAGGCAGTAGAGCTGGGCTTGTCATGTGAATGTTGAAGTCCACAGACATTGTGGTAGAGCAGAGAACTATGATCTGTTAGTGAGAAATTCCTGAGTGAGTGGGTGTGGGGCAGATGATGAGGAGATGCTAACTCAGTAGGAGAGATGGGTAGAGCCAGACGATGATGGGCCTCAGAGCTGCCACGGGTTTTTGAAGGCAAGAAGAGTCAGGGAATACACGCCTCAGTTCTCAGCCCTGAGGTCTCAGAGGTGACAGAAGGTGAAGTGAAAAAAAAAAAAGAAAGGGCCGGGCGCGGTGACTCAAGCCTATAATCCCAGCACTTTGGGAGGCCGAGATGGGCGGATCTCCTGAGGTTGGGAGTTCAAGACCAGCCTGACCAACGTGGAGAAATCCCGTCTTTACTAAAAATACAATATTAGCTGGGCGTGGTGGTGCATGCCTGTAATTCCAGCTACTCGGGAGGCTGAGGCAGGAGAATCGCTTGAACCCGGCAGGCGGAGGTTGCGATGAGCCAAGATTGCGCCACCGCACTCCAGCCTGGGGTACAGAGCGAGACTCCGTCTCAAAAAAAAATTATGTACAGAGCAATATGTTTGGGGATGAGGCTGAGAAAATAACCAGAGAGCTGGGCATTTTCCTGGGATATGAGATAAACAGGAAAGTGGGGCATGACATGGAGTGAATTCTACTGGTGTTTGAGATAAGGGTAGGCACCCAGACCTATTGCTGTGATCCCAAATGTTTCCCTTGGTGGCATGGCAGCCTAAAGGATGGTGCTTCCTGATAATCTAAAGAACCATGCTTCACCCTGAAGATACACATGTTATGTATTGGAGGACACAAGCTGCTTGATATTGGAGCAAGCACTGCAAGACTGGCAGAAAACTGAGGCTGGAATGGTGTAGGTAAGAATCAGGTCATTGACAGCCAGAGATGCCATGGTAAGATGCTTAGATTTGATCACACTTTTTTTTTTTTTTTTTTTTTTTTTTGAGACGGAGTCTCGCTCTGTAGCCCAGGCTGGAGTGCAGTGGCCGGATCTCAGCTCACTGCAAGCTCCGCCTCCCGGGTTTACGCCATTCTCCTGCCTCAGCCTTCCCGAGTAGCTGGGACTACAAGCGCCCGCCACCGCGCCCGGCTAGTTTTTTGTATTTTTTAGTAGAGACGGGGTTTCACCATGTTAGCCAGGATGGTCTCGATCTCCTGACCTCGTGATCCGCCCGTCTCGGCCTCCCAAAGTGCTGGGATTACAGGCTTGAGCCACCGCGCCCGGCCTGATCACACTTTAAAGGGAATTGGTTCAATGAAGAAAGAGCTGAGAAAGACAGGGAGTAAGTAGTCAGGAATGACTTTAATGTTAAGATTTGGGTGACTGGATAAATGGCAGTGTACTATTGACATAAGAAATAGAAAAATGAAGCAAGTTGAAATGAAGGGGAGAGGAGCAGAAATAAAAACAATAGCAGTTACCATTTATGATGCACCAGTGCCAGGCATTGTTTGAAGTGTGTTGTGTATACTGTTGCTTATGGTTTCTCAATTCCCCTGTGAGGAAGGTTGTATTTTCTCCATTATATAATTCAGAAATGGACTCTTAGAAAAGTTATGTTATTTCTGTTATTTGTTTTTCTTTTTTCTTACTTTCTTCCTGCGGAATTCAGTTCAGATATATATATAACATTACCTCATTCCATCTTCTATGTCTCTCCTGTTTTCTATCTCTGTGTCTCTTTCTATAGCATTTTATTCATCTCTATCTCCTGTTTTGTTCATTTACTCTCCAGTTGTAGCAAATCTGCTGTTTTGTTCATTTTTAATTTTAATTATTTCCAAAAGTTTTTTCCTTCCAAATCTTCCTGACCGTTTCTGATCGTTTTTGTTGTTTGCCACTTGATGTTTCCAAACATTTCTTACGTAATTTTCAAATTTGTGTCTAATAATGCCAGTAGCCGAAGACATTTCAAGGGTTCCAAATCTGTTGTTTCTACTAAATTCTAGTTCCTGGAGACTTGCTCTCTGCTGTAATTAGTCTCTTCTCATTGTGAGCTCGTATTTGGTTGATACTTCATCATCTTCCTTTCATAAGTTTTGGCGTAGTGACCAAGTCTCAGACCCTTGTCCTCCAGGCCCCATGGACTGTCTCCTAATCCCAGGACTGTCCAACCCGAGCTTTGTTTGCTCCATTCATTCACCATTACAATTTCAGCTTATTGTATGTGTGTTGTTTTGTTTGTTCATTGGGTTTGGGGGCCTTGGAAAGTTCTCTTACTTTAATGTAAAGAAGTAAAGTATTACAATTATTTGCTGAATTTTGTCCAGGATCCAGTTGTATTATAGTAAAACTCTTCTCAGAGTATCTATCTAGTCTGTCATACTGACAGCAGCAAGAGTCAAAAACATATTTAATCGTGGTTATGTATTTCATTATGACTGTTTACATAGTCTTTTTATATCCTAAAGTTATATAAACTTCATCTGGGCATGGTAGCTCATACCTATAATCCCAGCACTTTGGGAAGGAGGTTGAGGCAGGTGGATCACAAGGTCAGGAGATCAAGACCATCCTGCCCAACATGGTGAAACCCTATCTCTACTAAAAATACAAAAATTAACTGGGTGTGGTGGCGTGTGCCTGTAATCCCAGCTACTCAGGAGGATGAGGCAGGAGAATGGCTTGAACCCAGGAGGTGGAGATTGCAGTGACCCAAGATCACGCCACTGCACTCCAGCCTGGCGACAGAGTAAGACTACATCTCAAAAAAAAAAAAAAAAAAAAAAAAAAAAATTAGCCTGGTGTGGTGGCACACGCCTGTAGTCCCAGGTACTCAGGAGACTGAGGTGGGAGAATTGCTTGAGCTCTTGACGTCAAGGCTGCAGTGAGCCAAGACACACCACTGCGCTTCAGCCTGGGTGACAGGCCCCAGGTCTTGACCCCATCTCAAAAAAATAAAAAATGAAAAGTTATATAAACTTCTATAAAAACTTATAATTTTTCTGGTTTTTGTGTTTCTTTGACACTTTATAAATTCCCCTCTTGTTTATGGAATTTCAGGTTCCTTATCCAAAAATATGTTTCTGATTGTAAGTTAATAACTATATTGCTAATATTTAAATGCAATGATGCTACATGTTAACATAATTTGATCATGATTTGGTCAGCCATTGAGCTGACTTTCATATGGAAAAAGTGAGGAACGAACCATGGAATGAAGCTGGAGAGACGCAGTGGCAATTTTTGGAGGGCCTTGTGAACCAAGTTAAAGATCATAGCCCTTCTCGTAAAAGGAATGGGAGACAGAGAACAGTAGGTGTTCACAGTGTTCTGAGCGAATATATTGTGTGCTTAAGTGCAACAGTTCTTATTGATAGTTGTTTTAGTTATTCTTCCTATTTTCCTCAGACTTATTTTTGACTCACTACAGTACTTTTGTGATCAAAATTAAATTGAGAGCAAACAGCTTTTTTTTTGAGACGGACTCTCGCTCTGTCACCCAGGCTGGAGTGCAGTGGCGCGATCTCAGCTCACTGCAACCTCGCCTGCTGGGTTCAAACAGTTCTCCTGCCTCAGCCTCCCGAGTAACTACAGGCGGGCTTCACCATGCCTGGCTAATTTTTTGTATCTTTAGTAGAGACGGGGTTTTACCATGCTAGCCAGGCTAGTCTCGAACTCCTGACGTCGTGATCTGCCTGCCTTGGCCTCCCAAAGTGCTGGGATTACAAGCATGAGCCACCATGCCTGGCCCAAATAGCTTTTTTTTTTTTTTTTTTTTAAAATCAGGGTAAGACTTTTAAAAATCTATCATTGAGTTTGCCTGAAATTATTTTTGCTTTTGGCCTACTTGCCTTCAGTAAGCAAACAAAAAATGTGTTTGCATGTGCATTGTCAAAATACTGTGCTATGGTTTGAAAACAAACAAAAGGGATGGTATGTGTTTGCAGATACAGGTATGTCTAATTCTAAATCCCAGAGTAATTTCATTGTAATTATGAGCAAACAGTAGACCATTTTTATCATGAATTTTAAATGCTATAAACCTACACCAAAAATTTGACTAATATATTTTCTTTAATACAATTTGTCTACTATAAATTGAGGGGAAAATATACTTCTATAAGCAAGAAGATAATTTGTTAAACTAGAAGATTTTAAACAATTATTCTATAATAGTAAAAGATTATCACTAAGAAATCATGCACATTGGCATCATAGTCATTCATTCATTGATATTCTGTAAATGTTTATTGTGTGTCTGGTGAGCAGAATACTCAGACAGTCTATCCTGGAGCTTACAGCCCTGTAAGGGAGATAAAACAATCAAATAATAATGCAAGAATATAATTAAAAACTATAATCAGTGCTATGAAAGAAAATGCAGGGAGCACTGTCTGGGATTTGGAGGAGTCCTCCTTGAGGAACTGGAATTTGAGCCAACATCTGAAGGGTGAGCACAAGTTAACTTAGTGAAGCAGAGAGGAGAGAGGCAGTGAGCATGGCCTTTGGGAACTGTAAGAAACCAGTGTCACTGAAGACACAGAGTCCAGAAAGAGGGCAAATTATGCAGGACTTTGTAGGCCTTGATTAAGAGTTGGTTCTTTAGCCAAGAGCAAAGGAAAGACTGAAGGATTTTAAATAGAGGAGGAATAAATCAGAGTAGCTTTTTTTTTTTTTTTTTTTTTTTTTCTTGAGACAGGGTCTTGCTTTGTCACCCAGGCTGGAGTGCACTAGCACTGTCTCCACCTAGGCTGGTCTGGAACTCCTGGACTCAGGCGATCTGCCCTTCTCAGCTTCCCAAAGTGCTGAGATTACAGGTGTGAGCCACCACACCCAGCCAGATTAGCATTTTCCACTGTTTGGAAGATATTATAGCTTGGAGGAGGCGTAAGAGTGGAGGCCTGTAAACCAGTAAGAATGCTACAAGGACCAGTCACAAGTAGAAAAGTAGCCATGGACTTGGGTTCTTATAAGGAAGTTGTGGAAAAATAGATCGAAGAAATATTTAGGAAGTGAAATCAGCAGGACTTTGTAAAATGGAAAATCCTTGAGTAAGATCGAAAGAGATTTTGGGGATGACTCCTGTGTGTCTGACACAGGACCAGTTGTATGACTGCCCCATTTCCTGCAATAGAGAGGACTGTGAGAGGGGACTGGGTTGGGAGGAGGGTGTGAGGTGGGGTAAGAGAGACCAGGGAAGGTCGTGAGCAGTTTGGAAAGGATATTGATGAACATCCAGAAGTATGAAGAGTCAAGATCTAGACTAAGCCTTTGAGTGACTTCTGCCTTTAGAGGCCAGGAAAAGAAGGAGGAGTGAGCAGAGCTCGTCACAAACAGGGTTGAAACACCATGATACGTACTTCTAGTGTTTTAGAGGGATGTTCTTTTTCTAACAAAAATCTGCCTTCTATGCTTAACATTTTCTCATTTATTATTGCCTATAACTGATTACTGCTTAAATCATATCCTTTAAATATGATTACTGTTCATTTTTCTTTTAAATTTAAGGTGGTTTGTTGGAAATGCTCCGACTACAAAGCTCAACTTGAATATGATGGTGGTAAATTGAGCAAAGTTTGTAAAGACTGCTATCAAATCATAAGTGGATTCACAGACAGTGAAGAAAAGAAAAGAAAAGGAATTTTAGAGGTAAGAAATATTAAATATTGGGTATCTTTTAGATTTTTTTTTTTTTTTGCTCTGTCGCCCAGGCTGGAGTGCAGTGGTGCGATCTCAGCTCACTGCAACCTCAGCCTCTCAAGTAGCTGGGATTACAGGCCCACACCACCGTGCCGGGCTAATTTTTGTATTTTTAGTAGAGATGGGGTTTCCCTATGTTGGCCAGCTAGTCTCAAACTCCTGACCTCAGGGTTCTGCCCACCTTGGCCTCCCAAGGTGCTAGGATTACAGGCATGAACCAACGCACCCAGCCTAGATTTTTATAGAAGAAACAGAATCCTCTTACCTATGAGGAATACAAATAATATCTTTTTGTTATTTCTTTGAGTGTTTAACAGTTTGTGTAATGAGCAAGATTTATGATTTTGTTCTATTTTGCTGACTTTTGGGATTCTGCTTGGATGCATAGAAAAGGGGAGCCGCTATTTAAATCAACATGCATTTAAGAATGAAATACATTGATTTCATGGCAGTAGCTATAGCCAAATATTTCAGTATTAATTGGCATCTCTTCTAATACCCAAATTATTGTAGTATATTTTCTATAAAGGAAAGCTTTTACTCTCAATTTCATCATATTGGCTTTACAAACCACTTTAGATAAAAGTGCTATTACCTGACAGACTCTTGCAACTTATTATAGTAAAAAATCTAGTTTATTATAGTCATTTAATTGCCAGTGATGGTAATCTGATAACTGCATTGAAATATTACTGAAATGTTTCCCAAGTTAATTTGACTCATGTTCTAGAAAAAATTCAGACCCCCCCATGCCTGAGAACTATAATGCAGCTTATCTGAAATGAGTTTTACATCTAGAAATATTAACAGTATAAGGGATAGGTTATATAATAAGGCCTTTGTGGCAGTAAGTTCAAGGTAGCCTGGAAAGTCTATAGAAGAATAGGCTCAGGATCAAAATGCTATGTATCTAAAATCATAGACCTACTTGATTTAAGAATTTCTAAAGAGGCTGGGCGCAGTGGCTCAAGCTTGTAACCCCAGCACTTTGGGAAGCCGAGGCGGGTAGATCACGAGGTCAAGAGATCGAGACCATCCTGGCCAAATGGTGAAAACCCGTCTCTGCTAAAAATACAAAAATTAACTGGGTGTGGTGGCGCACACCTGTAGTCCCAGCTACCTGGGAAGCTGAGGCAGGAGAATCGCTTGAACCCAGGAGGCAGAGGCTGCAGTGAGCCAAGATCGCACCACTGCACTCCAGCCTGGCGACAGAGTGAGACTCCTTCTCAAAAAAAAAAAAAAAAGAATCTCTAAAGAATCAGTATTTATTGAGCATTTACAATGTGCATGCGTACAAGTATACCTATACACTTATAAGTGTACAAAGGACACTTCTGTTAATTGAAAAAGGATGGCAAACTTCAAGGTCCATTTGAGGCTAAGTGTAAGCCTACACACTAAAGTCATTCTTCTAGGGTATAGATGTTACTTGTATGGCCTACCAAACCGGAGCTTTCTCAGGCAGTAAGGATGGAAAGGCATGCTTCATTGGACATCAGGAACACAGCCTCAAGATTTAATAGGAACAACTGATGAGACTGGCACAATATAATGAGTCAGGGAAATTGGTTTAGGGTCAGCTTCAGGCTGTATCTCTGAAAACTCCCTAGCTAGTTTTTTAGAGAACCTTATACTTGGGCAAAAATTAATCAATTACTTATTAGGTCAACTCATATAATGAAATAAATATATAGTATGAAGTCCATACATAGGAGATAAGTATGTACATGCACACATTAACTTAAATGCATATTTGAGACTGATTCTGTACCAGCTAGTATGTTATATGCTCTAGAACAGTGATCAACACACTTTTCTTTAAAGGGTCAGAGAGGAAATATTTTAGTCTTTGCAGACCAAGAGGCCAAACCAGGGATATTACATACATATTTGTAAGAAGAGAGAAAACAAATTTCCACAATTTTTTTTTACAAAATTAAAATTAGAATATATTTATTTAGGTTTTTTAATAATATGGATCGGCCGGATGCGGTGGCTTATGCCTGTAATCCCAGCACTTTGGGAGGCTGAGGCAGGTGGATCACGAGGTCAGGAGTTGGAGACTAGCCTGGTCAACATGGTGAAACGCTGTCTTTACTGAAAATACAAAAATTAGCCCATGCAGTGGCGCATGCCTGTAATCCCAGCTACTCAGGAGGCCGAGGCAGGAGAATCGCTTGAACCTGGGAGATGGAGGTTGCAGTGAGCTGAGATCGCACCATTGTACTCTAGCCTGGGTGACAGGGCGAGACTCTGTCTCAAATAATAATAATAATAATAATAATAATAATAATAAGGATCTACTAATAAGAATGGAATTATTTGGGGGAGGATAACCTTTCACTTAATTGGAATCCGAAGTTAGTGTTCCCTATCATCAAATTCATTGTAAGTGGTTGCGTGAAAAAACTTTCCCTGGCTCATGGGCCATACAGAAACAACTAGTGGGCTGGATTTGGCTTGTGGGCTATCCTTTGCTAACCAGTGCTGCTTTAAAAACTGTCCGTGGCCAGGTGTGGTGGCTCATGCATGTAATCCTAGCACCAAGGCTGAGACAGGTGGATCACCTGAGGTCAGGAGTTCAATATCAGCCTGACCAACATGGTGAAACCCCATTCTACTAAAAATCAAAAATTACCTGGGCGTGGTGGCATGTGCCTGTAATCCCAGCTACTTGGGAGGCTGAGGCAGGAGAATCACTTGAACCTGGGAGGCGGAGGTTGCAGTGAGCCAAGATTGAACCATTACACTCCAGCCTGGGCAACAAGAATGAAACTCCATCTCAATAAATAAATAAATAAATAAATAGTCCATGATGAAGCATCAGTTTTTTTCCCCGAACTATCACAGATCAATATTTTTGTAAAATACACCATAGTGTACTTGGGTATCATCACAAATTCAAATTGTTATAAAAGTTTAACACTTACTCCTACTTTGTGTGCTTACCAGAAACTGGTAACAAAACCATTTGCTAACCTGGAGACCAGTATGGATAACACTAAGTAGGAGTACCTGAAGAGTTTCAGAGATAGAAAATAGAAGCAAACAGTTTCCATAAGGCATATAATAAAAACTACCATTTAGTTAAATGGTTTTGTTCCCTTTTTTAGCATTTTTTTTTTAGACAGTCTCACTCTGTCACCCAGGCTGTAGTGCAGTGGTGCGATCTCAGCTCACTGCAACCTCTGCCTCCCCAGTCCAAGCGATTCTTATGCCTCAGCCTCCTGAGTAGCTGGGATTATAGGCATGTGCCACCACACCTGGCCTTTTTTTTTTTTTTTTTTTTTTAGTGGAGACAGGGTTTTTCTGTGTTGACCAGGCTAGTCTTGAATTCCTGCCTCAAGTGATCTGCCTGCCTCTGCCTCCCAAAGTGCTGGGATTACACGTGTGAGCCACCGCATCCGGCCTGTTAGCCAACAATTTTTATATTAGGAGGCAAAACAGAAAAATTAAATGGCTCTATGTATTAGTCTGTACTCACACTGCTATAAAGACATACCCAAGACTGGGTAATTTATAAATAAAAGAGCCTTGGCCGGGCGCGGTGGCTCACGCCTGTAATCCCAGCACTTTGGGAGGCCAAGGCGGGTAAATCACGAGGTCAGGAGATCGAGACCATCCTGGCTAACACGGTGAAACCCCGTCTCTATTAAAAATACAAAAAATTAGCCAGGTGTGGTGTCGGGCGCCTGTAGTCCCAGCTACTCGGGAGGCTGAGACAGGAGAATGACGTGAACCCGGGAGGTGAGCTGAGATTACGCCACCACACTCCACCCTGGGCAACAGAGTGAGACTCCGTCAATAAATAAATAAGAAATAAATAGATAAGAAAACGTACAATCATGCCAATCAATCAAATCCTAGCATGCCAATGTGTGATCTTGGGAAAGCTGTTTAAACTCTGAGCCTCAGAAAAAATGAAAATACTAACTTCTCAGTGTTGGTGTGAGGATTAAATGAAATAAGACATGTACTGAGCTAAGAAAAGTGCCTACATAGTAAGCAATCAATAAACATTTAACTCTTTAAATACAAGGTCTAGTTATATAAAGAGCTAAAATTGGCTTAAATATTTTCCATGTTAAAATGTTTAAACGATAATTGCAAATGAATCTTTTGGACAGTCCAGGGAGACATTTTATATAAGCACATTGTACTTTGTGAATATTTCCTTTTAGTTGAACGACTTCTCTATCTGGTTTGTTGTGTATTCATTCTTTCTTTCCATTATATTTTTCTAGATTGAATCAGCAGAAGTATCTGGAAACAGTGTGGTGTGCAGCTTTCTTCAGTATATGGAGAAGTCAAAACCTTGGCAGAAAGCTTGGTGTGTGATCCCCAAGCAAGACCCTCTTGTGCTGTACATGTATGGTGCACCCCAGGTATCTAAACCACATCTGTCTGAAGGGATAGATGCCCTTGGGGGCAAGGGGAAGCAAGTGGACAGTGGACTCAAAATCTGTAGAACAAGAGTTCAGGCAGTTTCACTGTTTCATTAAAATTGAAAAATAATGAGTAAAGTTCAAGTTTGTTGTTTAAGCTGATTGATTCATTTTATAGCCTATGTTTTCTTCAGTCTATGGATCGTCTGTCCCCTTTCTTGTCTCATTCAATGGGTTTGAGAAAAGATGAGTTGAATTAGGAATGAGCATGAGGAGGAGGGGAAGTAAGATGGGAGAAACAAGGCTTTTTAATGATAGGAAACATTAAGAAAAGACTCTTTAATTTTGTTTTTTGTTGTTGTTGTTGTGTTGTTGTTTTCTTTGTGATAGCATTTTGCTTATATCACCCAGGCTGGAGTGCAATGGCGCCATCTCGGCTCACTGCAACCTCCACCTCCCGGGTTCAAGTGATTCTCCTGCCTCAGCCTCCCGAGTAGCTGGGATTACATGTACCCACCACGGCAACTGGCTAATTTTTATATTTTTAGTAGAGATGAGGTTTCACTATGTTGATCAGGCTGGTCTCGAACTCCTGACCTCAGGTGATCCACCCCCCCCCCGGGCCTCCCAAAGTGCTGGGAATAAAGGCGTGAGCCACCGCGCCCAGCCAATTTTGTTTTTTTATTTTATTTTTTTCTTCTTGCTCAATGGCTAGATACCTGAAAAAGGTGTTTAAGAGGAAGGGGAACTTAAAATCAATCTTGCATTATCATTCAGTAACAATTTTTTGAGAACCCACGTATATGGATCTGAGATAAATCTATGGGAACAATGACATGCAGGTTTAGCTTTTAATGAGAGCAGCACCAGGTCCTATGATTGTGTTGTGCTTGAAAAATCAAATGTACAACACTTAAACCAGTTATGCATTTACTCTGAAATATAAAAATTTTAAATATACCTATTGTATTTCAGTCTATAAATTAAGGGCTGGTAAAATTATTTTATTTTGAAAATAGACTGAAAATGACAGGCTATATAGCTTACTCTCCTTTATTGCTTTTCCTATAAGCTTTCTATGTCCATAAATAAGTTGATGAGGGAATGAATGAATCACCAAATAAAACTGCCTTTAGTAATGAGATTATCGTTAATGTTTGCTGATTTAATACAGTATGATGGTGGTTGTTTTCTTCCCCTTTTCACTGAATGAAGAGTTGAATGGGCTCTTTCACAGAGAGGAGGGTGTAGTGTCTCTGAGTCCTACCTGATTTGGGCGTCAGCTCTCCTTCATTCAGCTAACATTATCAGTGGCCTCACATACAGGCTCTGTACTACGCAGTGGGATTGCCCTCTGTGCCCATGGAGAACTCACTGTTTAAGTCTGTTTGGAACAGTGGTAGGAAGAGAGATTTAGTAGGAGCAAGGGACACATTTAACAAGCGAATACATCTCCTGCTTTTAATGTCTGATGTTTTTGTTTTAGGACGTCAGAGCCCAGGCCACCATTCCCCTTCTGGGCTATATGGTGGATGAAATGCCAAGGAGTGCAGACCTGCCACACAGTTTCAAACTGACCCAGTCTAAGTCTGTGCACAGCTTTGCTGCAGACAGTGAGGAACTGAAGCAGAAGTGGCTGAAAGTCATCCTTTTAGCTGTCACAGGTGAGACACCAGATGGTCCAAATGAGCATCCAGCTACCTTGGATGATCATCCTGAACCTAAGAAAAAATCAGAATGCTGAACTCCTCAGGACCAACCACGGTGTGGAGGTCTCAAGACTTACAGCTCAAGACATTCCCAGCTCTTCTTACACATCTGCTAGCACTTTATGTTGAAAAATATAGGCTCATAAATGCATCTTTTGAGGACTGTTTTCCTATGTTTATGTACTCTTAGTGAAATTAGTGTGCAGAGTCATTCTACCGATAAAGTTTTGAAATAATGTGAAAACTGGAGCATTTTTTGAGCTATTCCTTGAATATGTGCTTTTTTGTCTTGAAGAAATGGTATCAATTGATTCTGTCACTGTCAGGTTAGAATGAGCACTTTGATTTAAGAAATCCTTTCATGTCTTCTCTTTCACATGTAGGACCTGGAACCGTTTGAAAGATATACCTCCATGTTACCAAAATAGATCCATGGTGAAAAATACAGGGACAGTTTAGGCTATTGTATTAACTTATTGAATTTAGTTTATAAATCTTTAGCTGCATAAATGATGTCTGTTCTTTTAAAACAAAAGGACAAATTGTTGTGTTCAGATTTTGGATTTATGAAGAAGAGATAACTTGTTTTTGTAGAAATACTCCTAAGAATATCTTCAGTATATAGCAATTATGTATATATAGTATTGAATATATATATATATTATACATGCTTTTCTCTTTAGCTTTGGGTTCACATTCATCTCTAATTTATTTTTTAAATATAAAGCATGGTTTATCTTGGAATTGAGCAATGTTCTAAACTGAAGAAATGTTTTGGTGATTTATGTTTTGCTGATTGGCATTTGAGGGTATTGATATTTTTATAATAAGCGGTAATTTATGTGGCATGGGATATATTTGTGAATTCCAACAAGACTTTTAAAGTACCATTTTTTGTTTCTGTGCCTATTTAAAACAGTGCCTCTCTTAGAAGGTGCTATTAATATAAGATGAGGGTTCAGTTAATGCTTCAGTCTTGATTATTCTAAGATTAAAGTGCATTTTGGTCACTGGGACAGTCAAAGTTGTACAGGTTATTTTACCTTTTACAATCCTATAATTGTTACAGTAGTTAACATCAGCATGTACAAAAATTTTCACCAAAACCCAAACTTTATGAGACACCTGACCTTTTACAGAACTAGGATATGTGGAAACCACATTTATTGTAATGTTTTTCTTTTCCATAAGATGATTGAGCATGGTTAAATGAGGTCTCTATATAATGAGCACTTAAGATAACTGTGTGGGGCTTTTCCTTTGTCCGAATGAAACAAAATCCACATGTGATAACCTATGTTTGGGGCAGGAGCTGGTCACATGGTTCCTTGTCATGAAGGCTGCTCTTCACTCTGTTGTACTCGTGATTAAAATCTCACACTGTTTACTATTTAACTTAATCCTTTTCTCAAATTAAACCTTTTTTTATACTGTCATACCCCAAGCATTCTCACTTTTTAATGTACCAGTCTGCTAGAAATCTACAAGAATGACCCCACTATCTTTAGTATGTAAGGATTACACCTTAGATGTAGAATAGAACTTGAGACTGCCACACATTTGTTCAGGCCTTGTTACTTTATGAAATATCTTATTTTTTCCACCCCAGAGGAGCAAGTGAACCAATTATTGCTGACATAATTAGGTTCCCTTCCTCCATAAAAGGAATATCAGCCATGATCATTAACATTAAACCAAATACACGGAGCCAGAAAGAGATAAAAGTGGCTTCTTAGGCCCTATTAAATCAGGGAAAGACTAGAAGAAAATTGACATTGCTTCTCTTTTTTAATGGCCAACGGGGTATGTGTGTGATATATACTCAGAGTGGTTTTTTGGAAAATTAAACTATAGCTATAGACGATGCTTTGGTTTTCTTAATCTCAAGAAAAGAGAAGCAATGGAAATATAGAATGATTAGCAGGGGAAGAGGACTTTTTAAAGTGTGGCTAGAACAGTGGTAATGTATGGGCCAATGGGAAGATTTATGAGTCAGATTATTTTTGAAAACTATTTTCAAAAGCAAGAAGACTACACTTTCCCTACCAAAACAGAAGTAACATGAACACACTTAAGTTTTGGCTCAATAAATATCAATGTTACTTAACTTAGATCATTGAAAGAATACTCATGTAAAGATAATGTTTATTATCATGCTTTTAACAGTTATTATCTTTAATTTTTTAAATGAGAAGCAGTAATACTAGAAGAGAATTTCCGGTTATCTGGTCACCATATTCACTTTCCACCCCACATTCTTCAGCTAAACACAAAGAGAAGCAGTGAAACAACCTTACCTGCTTCTCTCTTATTAAAGAATCACTGATGTTTTTACTCAATGAAAGGTAAAGGAATTCTGTTAGCCATTTATTAAACAATTCAACCAAGAGACCTCAAAGTGTGATTGATGATAAGAATAATCAATGCCTTTTCCTTTCCAAGATACTTGAGCAGTTATGACAAGCTGAACCTAAAAATATCATTGGTTGCTTTCCCATTAAAACCAACGTTCCCTGTGGGTCTTAATTCTTTATTTTCACCTATTTGGTGCTTTCCAAGTCATCTTTTCTTTAAAGTGCCCTTCCTCCAAACTTTACAAAGTACTTCCTTGACAGAATTGCTGTTCATTACAAAACATTTCAATATTTTAAGCTGAAATTTTGCTTTTGCTGAAAGCCTACCATTTGGCATGTTAAGTATGAAATATAGTGCAGACTTTTATCTTGGTTTTAAGTGGGGCTCGATAAGAAAAAACACCAGCCACTTTTGTAATAATGGCATCACAGTGTCATCATGTATGCAAGCAATAAAACTCTTCAGGGTATGGTTTTATACCAAAAATTTAATATGAAGGCCTCTTGCCACAAGAATATAGAGAATTATATTAACTTTCTAGATGTGATACGGTAATTCAAATTGCAGAGTATAAGGAAGGGAGATGGGAAGGGGCATCTTTCCTTGGATTTTAAATAACTATCAAGAACAGTTTTACTTTAACAAAGTAAACGGATAGAAAAAGCACATTTTATTTTCCATGAAGTTTAATTTGACATCAGGTTTGTGTACCTATCTTCACTAGGTGACTTACCCCAATTTTTAAAAAAATTATTAAACTTTTTACAGAAACTAACCTTTTAAATGTACCCTTTCCCCATATATATACACATACACATTAGGATTTTTTTTTTAAGAGCACTTGTTCTAGTTATAAATGTATAAAGAAAATGATAAAGTTTGTAGTACTGCAGGGTTGTTAAAGATTCTTTGATGCCTTCTAAAAACTTTTATCAAAAATTCTTTTGAGTTCACAATTCTGTTTTACTTTTCCTTGTCCCTGCTTTTGGAAACAGGATTGTTGCTTTTGTTTTCTGGTTCTATTCAAAGCCTTAAGTTCTTAATCTGAGCATATTGTCTGTGATATATTTCTGATGATCTTTCTGGACTAGATACATCCTGAGTAGCAAGCACCAACCGGAGCAAGTAAACTTCTAGGGAACAAGTGTCTTGGGTTTTACAGGTATCTTTGCTATAATGCAAAGTAGATTAATGAAGATTTCCTATATCATATGATATTTGTGTTAGTGGGTCTAAGATTAAGCACATGGTATTTATAAGCTAAAATTAAAAGGCAAGAATGTCTTAATGTTTTCATTCTTAAATTTTGTATTCTCCAAGAATGTATTAGTATATGAACTGTGGCCAACCAGTTCCTGTTCTTTGGACTGTATAGACATCTGTAGTGGATCGTGTTGCTTCCTCATTCTTACCAATTTTATTAGAATCAAACTACTTGTTATTTTCATACTATTATCTACTATAGATTCTCAGCTTTAGAAAATGACTATGATACATAAAGACCACTAGGTCAACTTAACCCTTTCTGTGAATTTATACATGTATGTATATATGTAAAAACACTGTTGATTTCCAATTCTGTCTTTCCATAGAAATGAAGTTTTTCTATTGAAATTGTTTAACTTAAATATTTTAACATAAATTATTACATGGATCTTTATGTATAATTCATCCTTATATATACCCCTTAATCACATAGTCATGAGAAGATAACTTGCTTTCTTTACAGAAAGGGCAGAAAGGAATAAGATAAGAAACAAGCAAGAATGAAGAGAGATGTGGGGGAGAGACTGCTGGTCTCCAGACCACAGAAATGTATTTTAAAATAAGAGGAAATATTTTAACTGCAGAAGGGATATAAAATATAAATCTTTGTAATTACATGCTGATGGGATCCATTGCACCCAGGTTTTTGACCTTGGCCTGTAGATGCTAGACTATGATATCTTGTTACTCTTTTTCTCCTTTGGGCTTTTACAAAATAATTTCATTCTCAGATCATTTTCTGTACTGTTTACTGAGGCAAAAAAAAAAAAAAAAAAATCTGAAGTCAATCATGGTCTTCTACTTTCTGGACTAAGCATTTGGCAGAATGCAGTATCTTTTCTTGTGTTTTGACATGAAATAGCACATGGCTTCTACAAGATAGTTTTAACTTGTTGGGGTCACTGGGAGTTATATGATGATCAACCCCTTTTCCTAAAATTCATTGTGGTAGTTTTAGTGGAAAACGTAAATCAAGAAATCTTATATCGTATTTTAATAAATGAATACCAAATACATAGTGAAATATAGGTTTGGGAAGAAACTAGTCTGTGGGGACCATTGTGAGAGAATCACATTATATATTACACAGTATATGGATATTGGAATGTATCACTGGGGGGGTTCTCTTCATTAGCAGAACAGTCATGTCTACCTGTATATAAGACTTTTTTTTTTTTTTTAACCAAACTAGCATTTCATTTTGTGAGTGACAATTGACATTTAAAAGTAACATAGGCCGGGCATAGTGGCTCATGCCTGTAATCCCAGCCCTTGGGAGGCCGAGGTGGATGGATCACTTCAGGTCAGGAGTTCGAGACCAGCCTGGCCAACATGGTGAAACCCCGTCTCTGCTAAAAAAATAAAATAAGCATATCTGGGCCAGGCGCGGTGGCTCACGCCTGTAATCCCAGCACTTTGGGAGGCTGAGGAGTTTGAAACCAGCCTGGCCAACATGGCAAAACCCTGTCTCTACTAAAAATACAAAAATTAGCCAGGTGTGGTAGTACATGCCTGTAATCCCAGCTACTCGGGAGGCTGAGGCAGGAGATTGCTTTAACCAGGGAGACCGAGGTTGCAGTGAGCCGAGATTGCACCACTACAGTCCAGCCTGGGTGACAGAGTGAGACTTTGACTCAAAAAGTAGAATAAGCGTTTCTGGATTTTTCTTTTGAATTCTTGACTGTAAGTTTGAGAATGTATGTTTTTGGAATTCTACAGTTGACTCAAGTGTGAAAGTATCACAAGTAATTTTTCTTTTCTAGCTATGTGAATGTAAAATACTTGCAGATAATGTATATATTGTGTAACATATGTATATTTGGTCATAAAAGCAGATAATTGGAAACATTGTAAAATTAAGCACTTTAATTCCTATTAAATATTAAACATTTGTATCTTGTAAATAAATACATCCTTAAATTAATTCCAAAGCTTTACATGTTATTTCAACTCATGTTCAGTTCGCAGTGATTTTGGTTGTCTGCTCAGGAAAATTACTCCAGTAAGGTACTGATACTCCTACCTCCAACCTACCCTCTGCCAAAAAAAAAAAAAAAAAAACCTGTGTAAGTCTTTCAAGAATAAAGCTTAGGACAGACTCAAAGTTCTCCAAGTGTAGAAACAGTGGCTTCTGTTTGTTATAGCTCCAAGTCTGGATCTCCAACAACCGACAAAACAGTGCTGCTCCATACCCGAGGAAGCGATTGCTTTGCTCCATAGTTTGTGGTATTTGCCTGCATTCTAAAGGCTTACCCAGTTGGCCCACAGTGTCCGTGGGAGACTGGTTCCAGGACCACCCACAGGTACCCAAATCTCATACTCAAGTCCCTGAGCTCTCTCAAGTCCCTGAGTCCCTGCTCAAGTCCCTGCTCATACTCAAGTCCCTGAGTCAAACCTCTGTATTGGTAGGTTTTGCATCCTGATGGAATACCATGTTTCATCCACATTTGGTTGTAAATGTGGAACCCATCAATGCAGAGGGCTATTTATTGAAAAAAGCCCACATATAAGGACCTGTGCTTCAATCCTTTGTTGTTCAAGGGTCAACTGTATAGTGAAACAAGCACGAAAAGAACTCGAACTGTTCAGGCCGGGTGCAGTGGCTCATACCTGTAATCCCAGCACTTTGGGAGGCTGAGGTAGGCGGATCACGAGGTCAGGAGCTGAGATGGCGCCACTGCACCCCAGCCTGGGTGACAGAGCAAGACTCTGTCACAAAAAAAAAAGTCTTAGTCCTGCTCTTACTGGTCATATGACTTAGACAATTTACCTAAATCCCAACTATAAATTCTTGTGGTCATTACAAGAACCAACGCACTTGGTGACTATGAAACACCATGCAAATAGTATGTCATGGAACACTTCCGAGTTTCATACAGCTACTCAATTGACTTCAGCCTTTTTAAGCCCTGAAGAGGAATCCTAATTACTTTCACTGTGATTTCATAACTAAAACATTTCCAAGGATAACCCTTCATAGAAGCCTATTAGCTTTTTTAGGACACAAAGAACTAATCAACAATTTTTAAATTGATGCTTTAAAGCAATTGGCATCAGCTGAAGGATTCTGTAAACTAAACTGCCCTTGGCTCACCAAGGGACCCAAATGTGGTTTGGGTCCACATTACATCAGAGTGGCATAATTCAAGGCTTCTCAAACTAATGTACATATGAATCACCTGGGGATCTTGTTAAAACTGCAGACTGACATAGTGGCCTGCGATGCAGTTCTAACAAGCTCCTGAGTGGTGCTGCTGCTCCTCAAACCATCACTGGAGTACCAAGCTTAGAGTTGGAAGGACTTAGTGTCCGAGACCATTGACTAGAAATCCCTGGCTCTACCACCTATGTTTGGACCTTGAAGACTTGTGAGACTTAAATGAGACAATCATACATTGTCTGGCCCATATGAGGTATTCAGTTCATAATTGTTAATAGAGATAATTTTTGTTAATTCAAAAATGTGCAGCCCTGACTGCACATTTGAATCACCTGCAAAGTAGTTAGAGCCATTCCCTGGTCCCCGTCCCTGTCCCCCTCAAAAAATTTTATTTATTTGTCTGGATTGGCCTCTGAGTAATAGTCGGTTCAAAAATTCCCCAGGTGATTCTGATGGAAAGCACTGAATGAATGTTTATTCGGTACTTAGTTCTGTGCTAAGTACTATATTTACATTATCACATAAAAGCCTCACAATAACATTCTAAGATTCAGATAAGAAAACAGATTTGGCCGGGCACAGTGGCTCATGCCTGTAATCCCAGCACTTTGGGAGGCAGAGGCAGGTGGATCACTTGAGGTCAGGAGTTCAAAAACAGCCTGACCAACATGGTGAAACCCCGTCTCTACCAAAAATACAAAATTAGCCAGGCATGGTGGTGCGCACCTGTAATCCCAACTATTTGGGAGGCTGAGGCAGGAGAATTTTTTGAACCCGGGAGGTGGAGGTTGCAGTGAGCTGAGATAGCACTATTGCACTCCAGCCTGGGCAACAAGAGTGAAACTCTATCCCCACCCCTCCCCTCCAAAAAAGAAAGAAAACAGATTTAAAGAAGCTAATAATTTGTCACTCAGCTGTTGATGTCCTCTCTTCTACCCTTACCCATTTTAAATCCAATGTTCAGTCACTGATCGCTCCCTCTCATTCACTCACTTCCTTCGCCACGTCTAGCTTTGTCTTGCTTGGCAAAACCAAATCCCCAGTTTACTGAGTTCTGTTTTCATACTTGTACCCATGTGGCTGAACAGAGCAGATTGGTTTCACCTAAAATTCATTACTAGGTCATCACTACTTCCTCCTGAGACCTCCACTGTATCCCCAATCCATCCCAATAGATGACCTTCCTTCCCACTTTAATAAAATATAAGCAATTGGCAGGGCACAGCCTCCCACAACCATACCTTTTTTTTTTTTTCCCCCCGAGAAGGAGTCTCACTCTGTCGCCCAGGCTGGGGTGCAGTGGCGCGATCTCAGCTCACTGCAAGCTCCTCCTTCGGGGTTCGCCATTCTCTCCTGCCTCAGCCTTCTGAGTAGCTGGGACCACAGGCGCTCGCCACCACACCTGGCTAATTTTTTGTATGTTTAGTAGAGACGGGGTTTCACCGTGTTAGCCAGGATGGTCTCCATCTCATGACCTCATGATCCACCCGCCTCAGCCTCCCAAAGTGCTGGGATTACAGGCGTGAGCCACCGCGCCCGGCCAACACAACCATATCTAAGCCACCTATTACCACTTGAGACCATATACTCTCTCTCTCCCTGCCTATCCACGTTCCTCTCCTAATCGGTCCCTCACCTGTGCACAGTATACAATTCCCCATTCGCCTGCCATTCCCCCTTTCTCATGTAATGTCAGATTCCCTCTTGAATCTTATTAGCGAAAACCTGCTATATAATTCTTCGCAATGTAAGCCTCTTCACTCCTCTTTTCCTCCCATTAGCAGCAACACTCCTTGAAAGACTTTTCTATACTTACTGTCTCCAATTCCTCTCTTCCCATTCTTTCCTGAACGGATTCCAGTCAGCATTTTGCACTCACCATGTCACTGAAACCGCTCATATATCAAAGTTACCAGTAACTTGTATGTTGCTAAATTCAATAGTCAAGTTCTCAGTCCTCATCTTAGTAGCACTTGACCTACTTGATCATGCTCTCCTTAATTTACTTTTTCCCTTGGTGTGTAGAACCCCAAACCCTTGGGGTTTTTTTCTATTTATGTATTTATTTAGAGACGTCTCTCTATGTTGACCAGACTGGTCTTGAACTCCTGGACTCCCATCTCAGCCTCTCGAAGTGCTGGGATTACAGGTGTGAGCCATAGCGCGCAGCCCCAACCCCTGATTTTCTTCTCTTGGACCCTTTCTTGGTGTTCTTTGTTGTTTTTCACACCTCTCAGGGGTGTCTCAGGCATAAGGATGTTCTGAATTATCTCTTTTATCTGCACTCATTCCACTAGTAATCACACATACTTTCATATTTACATGCTGTCAACTCTGAACTTTATTTATTTTTATTTTATTTTATTTTATTTTATTTTATTTTATATTTATTTATTTATTGAGATGGAGTCTCGCTCTGTCATCAGGGTAGAGTACAGTAGTGTGATCTTGGTTCACTGCAACCTCTGTTTCCCAGGTTCAAGCGATTCTCCTGCCTCAGCCTCCTGAGTAGCTGGGACTACAGGCACGTGCCACCAAGCCCAGCTACTTTTGGTATTTTTAGTAGAAACGGGGTTTCACCATGTTGGCCAGGATGGTCTTGATCTCGACCTCGTGATCCACCCACCTTGGCCCCCCAAAGTGCTGGGATTACAGGTGTTAGCAACCGCTCCTGGCCCCAGTTTTGTTTTTATTTATTTATTTTTGAGACAGAGCCTTACTTTGTCGCCCAGGCTTGAATGCTCACTGCAACCTCTGCCTCCCAGGCTCAAGCAATCCTCCCCACTCCAGCGTGAGTGACAGAGCAAGACCCTGTGTCAAAAAGAAAAGAAAAAAGAAAAAAAAAAAGAAAAAGAAAAAGAAAAAAAGGACTTCAAAATATAATGGTGAAAATCTTAGTCAACCTTTGTACAGTGGATTCTTGTTTTTAAAAAATCAGTCTCAGAGGTAGGCATCATGCCTGTAATTCAGCTGGGAGGCTGAGGCAGGATGATCACTTGAACCCAGAGTTCGAGACCAGCTTGGGTAACATAGCAAGACCTGTGGCTTAAAAAAATAAAATTAGGCTGGGCGTGGTGGCTCGCGCCTGTAATCCCAGCACTTTGGGAGGCTGAGGCGGGCGGATCACGAGGTCAGAAGATCAAGACCATCCTGCCTAACACAGTGAAACCCCATCTCTACTAAAAATATAAAAAATTAGCCAGGCATGGTGGCGGGCGCCTGTAGTCCCAGTTACTCGGGAGGCTGAGGCAGGAGAATGGCATGAACCCACGAGGTGGAGCTTATGGTGAGCTGAGATTATGCCACTGCACTCCAGCCTGGACGACAGAGTGAAACTTCATCTCAAAAAAGGAAAAAAGGCCGGGCGCAGTGGCTCAAGCCTGTAATCCCAGCACTTTGGGAGGCCGAGCGGGTGGATCATGAGGCCGCAGATCGAAAGACCACCCTGGCTAACATGGTGAAACCCCTGCCTCTACTAAAAAAATACAAAAAATTAGCCAAGGCGGGTAGAAGGAGCCTATGTAGTCCCAGCTACTTGGGAGGCTGAGGCGGAGAGAATGGCGTGAAACTCCAGGGGGCGGAGCTTGCAGTGAGCCGAGATCGCGCCACTGCACGGCCTGGGAGACACAGCCAGATTCCGGCTCAAAAGAAAGTTAAAAAAAAAAAAAATATATATATATATATATATATATAGAGAGAGAGAGAGAGAGAGAGAGAGAGAGAGAGAAAGTCATATAGGCTCAGCCCACTACCACCACAATTATCACAGCACCTGGCCTGTGAGGAAACTAGAGGCTGCTGACGACTGTCCCAGAAGGAGCTGGAAGTGCTGAAGGACAGACGTCCTGAGGAAATGGGACTGGCAGAGTGCAGCTGGCAAATAGTTTGGATAATGAGCTCCTAGGCTACCGTCACTTTCTTATAGAGGAAGTGATTCATGCATTGTTTTGTCCTGCAGGTAAGCAAAAACAGAAAACCAGTTTGCCTACCCTCTTAGTAAAGGAAACTCTCTGCCTTCATAAAATAAGATTAGGGCCTCATAGCCTGCTGTGGCATTTTCACAAAAATTGCTATTTTTAGATGATCACTTAAATATGTCATTATCGTACACTGAACAAAAATAATTACTGTGCAAAAAATTAACTTAAAAATTGTTTCCACATAGAATCATGTTATGTTTAAAAGTGGGAAAAACGTATGTCATCTGAAAATCATCTTGTGGTTTTTCACTATCTGCTGAATTTGTGAGTATGTCTATGTATATGCTTGAAGACTGGAGAACAGGAAGGCACAGAATGGATATAGAGTGAATGAACCAAAGGATCTAGGCCCACAGTTATAAAAAATAGGAGAAAGAACCCTCAATAAAAAATAATTATTTGCGGCCGGGCGCAGTGGCTCACGCCTGTAATCCCAGCACTCTGGGAGGCCAAGGCGGGAGGATCACCTGAGGTCAGGAGTTCAAGACCAGCTTGGCCATGGTGAAACCCCGTCTCTAATAAAAATACAAAAAATTAGTCGACTGTGGTGGTGCGCGCCTGGAATCCCAGCTACTCGAGAGGCTGAGGCAGGAGAATCACTGGAACCTGAGAGGCAGAGGTTGCAGTGAGCCAAGATCGCGCCATTGCACTCCAGCCTGGGCAACAAGAGTGAAACTCCGTCTCAAAATCATAATAATAATAATAATAGTTATTATTATTATTATTTGCCCCTTTGGCAGGCCAAGGTGGGAGAATCATTTGAGGCCAGGAGTTAGAGACCAGACTGGGCAAGATACTGAGGACCCCCCTATCTGTAAAAAAATAATAATAGTTGGCTGGGCATGGTGGCATGTGCCTGTAGTCCCAGCTACTGAGAAGGCTGAGGCAGGAGGATCGCTTGAGCCCAGGAGTTTGAGGCTGCAGTGAGCTATGATTGCACCATTGTATTCCAGCCTGGGTGACACAGTGAGACCCTGTCTAAAAAAAGAAGAAAGAAGAAAGAAAGAAGGAAAGAAAGGAAAGAAAGGGAAGAAAGGGAGAAAGGAAGAAAAGAAAAGAAATGAAAAGAAAAAAGAAAAGAAAGAGAAGGAAGGAAGGAAGGAAGGAAGGAAGGAAGGAAGGAAGGAAGGAAGGGAGGGAGGGAGGAAGGAAAGAAGGAAAGAATTATTTGCTAAAAAAAAGTCATGATGCTTTCCTGAGTATACCTTTTTGCAGAGTTTTGACTTTTGAAGCATCTCAGTGTTTTATAAACAGACACACACATGCACACACACCCAATTGTGAACACTCCCCTCCCCCATGGAGTACGAATATAAACAAGTGAACATACCCGTATATCAAGTAGTACCACATGAAAAACGTAACTACACTGAAGAGAAAAGAACTAACTCAAACTTTTGCATACAGTATGTGGACTCAGAATGCAAACAAATATTGAACTCTAGATCACTGACTTGTTTTTCCCAGTGGTAGAGCTTAGTATTTCTAATGTGTTTGTTTGTTTTGCTGAGTTCTAGAACTCAGTAAATGTGATAGTTCATATTGAGTGTCGATTGGATTGAAGGATGAAAAGTATTGTTCCTGGGTGTATCTGTGAGGGTGTTGCGAAAGGAGATTAGCATTTGAGTCAGTGGACTGGGAGAGGCAGACCCACCCTCGATCTGGGTGGGCACCATCTAATCAGCTGCCAGCACAGCTAGAATAAAGCAGGCAGAAGATGGAAGAGCAGATTTGCTGAGTCTTCTGGCCTTCGTCTTTCTCCCGTGCTGGATGCTTCCTGCCTTTGAACATCAGACTCCAAGTTCTTCAGCTTTTGAACTGTTGGACTTACACCAGTGGTTTGCCAGGGGCTCTGAGGCCTTTGGCCACAGACTGAAGGCTGCACTGTCTGCTTCCCTACTTCTGAGGTTTTGGGACTCAGACTGGCTTCCTGGCTCCTCAGCTTGCAGACGGTCTATTGTGGGACCTCACTTTGTGATTGTGTGAGTCAATACTCCTAATAAATTCCCCTTTATATATACATCTATCCTATTAGCTCTGTCCCTCTAGAGAACCTTGACTAATCCAGTAAATAAGTATGCTGAGGATAATGGGAGCCAAGTTTCCTACTGTCAGAGAAAGCAGATATAGATGTGGAAGGGGGAACATAATAAATCTTATGTTATTGGAATGGAAAATAGGTATTAATGGTTTAGATAGGTATAAATATAGATATAATACATATAATACTTATGTAGGGGGTTATATATATGTACATATATACATATTTTCTAGCTGTCTGCTGTGAGGGTCTAGAAGTAATACCCCAATTTTGTTTTTGTATTTTGTTTTCTAAACACCATTTTCCACTAAAAAGAACCAGCATTCCTTGAAGAAATGGTTGATCCAAGGGCTTGGGCAGGAAAAATTCACAATAAGCCTGGAATATTATATTGTACCAGAAAGTAAGAAAGGGCCCACAGAATGATGGGGACATGTCAGAAGAACCAGGAGGCAGCTTGAAAGGTCTCCCACTGGCAACATATGGGACATTTAAACAAAAAAATTAACAAAAAAATTTAAAATGATGGCAATGGATTATAAAATCCATTGAATAAAATAGGAACACAGGAATCCAAACATATGAGAGAATGAATAAATAAATGATAAGAAAAAATGCTTATAGTAGGATGCCAACAAATAAGTGTAGAAGAAATGATGAAATGAAAACATTAGCAATTGACAGAACAAAGGAATCATTCAGAGTCATCAACGGACATTGATGGGTAAAAAATTCTTGACCGGGATATCTACATAATCTCAAAATATGTCTCCATAAAA
The DNA here is from genome assembly GCF_008728515.1 of Papio anubis. NCBI lineage: Eukaryota > Metazoa > Chordata > Mammalia > Primates > Cercopithecidae > Papio > Papio anubis. Next base: position 31,398,777 of record NC_044984.1, read on the forward strand.
TTGCTGTTTTATTTTGTTTTGAGACGGAGTCTTGCTCTGTCCCCAGGCTGGAGTGCAGTGGCAGGATCTCAGCTTACTGCCGCCTCCAGCTCCGGAGTTCAAGCAATTCTTGTGCCTCAGCCTCCTGAGTAGCTGGGACTACAGGTGGGGGCCACCACGTCCAGCTAATTTTTTTGTTTTTAGTAGAGATGTGGTTTCACCATCTTGGCCAGATTGGTCTTGAACTCCTGGCCTCAAGTGATCTGCCCACCTCAGCCTCCCAAAGTGCTGGGATTACACGCTGAGCCACTGTGGCTGGCCCATAAAATTCTTATTCATTACGAGAATAAAAATAGTAACTTTGCGGTAGAAAAACTTTGTGGACAGCATCTTAACCAAGTTAACATTACCAGTAAGGACAAACTGGTCTCATGTATCTCTTGATATGAAGCACTGAGAGGACACATCACATCTGTTGTTTTCCTGCTAAAAGTGCAATCTATCTGAGTATTTGGGGCTACATGAAAAAATAAATAAAAATTTTAAGGTGTAATCTAATCATGAGGAAATAACAGACAAACCCAAATTGAGGAACATTCTATAGAATACCTGGCCTATATTCTTCAAAAATGTTAAATTCATATGGGGACGGTGGCTCACACCTGTAATCCCAGCACTTTGAGAGGCCGAGACAGGCAGATCACGAGGTCAGGAGTTCTAGATCAGCCTGGCCAATATGGTGAAACCCCGTCTCTACTCAAAATACAAAAATTAGCCGGGCATGGTGGTGGGCGCCTGTAGTCCCAGCTACTTGGGAGGCTGAGGCAGGAGAATTGCTTGAACCTGGGAAGCGGAGGTTGCAGTGAGCGGCGATCACACCACTGCACTCCAGCCTGGGTGACAGAGTGAGATTCTGTCTCAAAAAAGAAAAAAAGAAAAAAATTAGGCTCATGAAAGACAAAGACAGACTAAAGAACTCTTTCAGATTAAAGGATAAAAAGACATGATAACTAAATGCAATGTGTGCTGGCCTTAGGCCACAATTTCTTCTTTCTTTTTTGTTTTTATAAAGGATATTATTGAGACAACTGTTAAATGAATAACATCTGTAGATTAGATCATCATACTGTAGCTGCTAATTTTTCTGTTTTGATAATTGCACTGTGGTTATGTAAGGAAATGTCCATGTTCTTGAAAATATACACTGAAGTATTTGAGGATAAAGACACATCGTGTCTGTAATTTATACTCGAAGGGTTCAGAGATGAGAGAGAGGGAGAATGATAGAGCAGAAGCAATGTGATAAAAATGTTAAAGAATCTGGGTGAAAGGTAAACTAGAGTTCTTTTAATATATTTATAACTTTTCTGTAAGTCTGAATATATTTCAAAAAAGTTGAAGTTTTTGAAGAAATGTAAATTAAAATGAGATATTACTACACACCTGTTAGAATGGTCAACATCGAGACACTGACCACAAATGCTGACAAGGATGTGGAGCAACTGGAACTCTCACTCATGGTCAGTGGGAAGGCAAAAGGGTACAGCCACTTTACAGTTTGACAGTTTTTCTTACAAAACTAAACTTATATGATCCAGCAGCACACTCCTTGTATTTACCTAAATGAGTTGAAAACTTATGTCCACACACAAACCTGCTATAGAGCAGCTTTATTCACAATTGCCAACACTTGGGAACAACCAAGACGTCCTTCAGTAGGTGAACAGATCGACAAATGTGACAAATCCAGACAATGGAGTATTATGCAGCACCAAAAAGAAATTAGCTATCAGACTATGAAAAGACATAGAGGGACCTTAAGGGCATTTACCAAATGAAAGAAGCCAACTAAAAAGGCTACATATTTGCTGGGTGCAGTGGCTCTTATGCCTGTAATCCAAGCACTTTCGGAGGCTGAGGCAGGTGGATCACTTGAGGCCAGGAGTTCGAGACCAACCTGGCCAACATGGTGAAACCACGTCTCTACTAAAAACACAAAAATTAGTTGGGCGTGGTGACGCACACCAGTAGTCCCAGCTACTCGGGAGGCTGAGGCATGAGAATCGCCTGAACTCAGGAGGTGGAGGTTGCAGTGAGCCGAGATCGTGCCACTGTACTCTAGTCTGGGGACAGAGCAAGACTCTATCTCAAAAAGAAAAAAAAATATATGGAGACATATTTTGAGATTATGTAGCTATTCTGCTCAAGAATTTTTTACCCATCAATGTCCATTGATGACTCTGAATGATTCCTTTGTTTTGTCAATTGCTAATATTTTCATTTCATCATTTCTTCTACACTTATTTGTTGGCATCCTACTGTAAGCATTTTTTCTTATCATTTATTAATTTGTTCATATGTTTGGATCCCTCTGTTCCTGTTTTATTCAATGGATTTTATAATCCATAGCCATCATTTTAATTTTTTTTTTTTTTTTTTGAGACGGAGTCTCGCTCTGTCGCCCAGGCTGGAGTGCAGTGGTGCAATCTCGGCTGACCGCAAGCTCCGCCTCCTGGGTTCACGCCATTCTCCTGCCTCAGCCTCCCGAGTAGCTGGGACTACAGGCGCCCGCCACCACGCCTGGCTAATTTTTTGTATTTTTAGTAGAGATGGGGTTTCACCGTGTTAGCCAGGATGGTCTCGATCTCCTGACGTCGTGATCCGCCCACCTCGGTCTCCCAAAGTGCTGGGATTACAGGCGTGAGCCACCATGCCCGGCCACATTTAAAATTTTTATGTTAATTTTTATGTTTAACTGTCCCAGATTTTGCCAGTGGGGGACCCTTCAAGCTGCCTCCTGGTTCTTCTGACATGTCACTTGAGCCTAGGAGTTTGAGACTAGTCTGGGCAAGATAGTGAGACCCCGTCTCTGAAAAAACAAAGAACTACATATCATATGATTTCAACTATATATATGACATTCTGAAAAAGGTAAAACTCTGACACATTAAAAAAATCAGTGGTGGACCGGTTGTGGTGGCTCACGCCTGTAATCCCAGCACCTTGGGAGGCCAAGGTGGGTGGATCACTTGAGCCCAGGAGTTCAAAACCAGTCTGGGCAACATAGTGAGACCCTGTCTCTACAAAAGATACAAATTAGCCAGGCGTGGTGGCACGTAGTCCCAGCTACTCGGGATGCTGAGGTACGGGAATCACTTGAACCCTGGAGGCAGAGGTCTCAGTGAGCTGAGATCACACCACGGCACTCCAGCCTGGGTGACAGAGTGAGATGCTGTCTCAAAAAAAAGAAAAGAAAAGAAAAGAAAAACTAAAGCAGAAACAAAACAAAACAAAACAAAAAACCCACATATGAGATTAGAGCCCAAAGTCCAGAGAGGAACAGTTTCTCAAACTCTTGCTTCAAACAGCCAAAGTAAAGATTAATGTCTATTAAATTAAAAAAAAAAAAAAAGCCTAGCTGGTTTTTTTTCTTCTTTTCTTCTCTGTGTTTTCCACTTTTTCTGTCTAAAAATTTAAAGTCTAAGAAGAAACACATTATTATTAGGGAACCACCAATATCCACTTTATCCATCTAAGAAAATGATTGCGCCAGCCCACTAGTAGCAGTTGGCCACCTAGGATAGTTTGCCAGGAGTGGTAACCAAGGGCCAGGTCCACCCTTCCTCTCAGCTTTGGTGTATTATCCGGCAGTGGAGCTGGGCTCCACACAGAAGAGAGAATGCCCAGCTCCTACACTTCACATTACTATTTGTTAGCTGAGCCCCAGTTATCCTGTGTGTGTTGCTTAGGTCTTTGGGCTCAACAGATTCCTTGGAAAACATAACAACCAAACACAACACATAATTCCTTCAGCTTCTGCCAACAACTCACTGTTTATAGGGCTATGATGTGGGCCATGGGGCCAGCCTGAGATCAGGAACAGATGGGACACGCAGGCTACCAAGTAAGGTAATAACTAGGCACCCTTTAAAATCAATATTTGAAATGGTTGCTCAACATGTATTTATTTTATTGGGTTTTTTGTTTTTGAGACAGGGTCTCTGTCACGCAGTGGCACAAACGGCTCACTGCAGCCTCAACCTTCTGGGCTCAAGCAGTCCTCTTGCCTTGGCCTCCCAAAGTGCTGGGATTACAGGCATGAGCCACTGTACCTGGCCTCAACATGTATTTAGAGCACTGAAGGATGAACAAAATAGTCAGACTTCTAGGGGAGAGCTGGCAACCTTTCCATTGTATCTGGGCTCTTCAGTTTGGGGGAGAGAGTTGTGTATATTTACCACTCGCCAAGTGAAAAGACGTGGATGGAATCAGCTGGAACTAGTTTCACTAGAAAGCTGTTTAGGAATCATTTATTGTTGCTCAAGAGTGCCCTCTAAGGGTTTCAAACTATGATAAGTGACTAACCACATTCTGTGCTCTACAGGAGTTCCGGCAAATACTACTTTCTCCGTATCACTATGGTTTCAGCGATGCCTAAGTGCTCAATGATATTTTAGCATCCCTTATAGGACGGCAACACCGGCAGCTCCCCAGCCAGCCCCCTTATCCTGCTCTGCTGGGAGGAACAGTCTACACTGCGGCCGCCCCATGGTCAAATTGCCCTTGCTCCTTGATTCTGTCAACTTATTCTTCTTTTTCCTTAAAAGTAAAGCAAATTTCTCCAACCTTATCCACAATAGAACTCACGACCGAATCCAAGGGATAGGACTGTCGCCAGCTCACCTTACTGGGGTCCTCATATAGGTGTTCCCTTTTCTTTTCTTTCTCCTTTTCTCTCTCTTTCTTTTTATTTTTTTATTTTGTTTTATTTTATTTTATTTTGAGTCGAGTCTCATTTGTTCCCAGGCTGGAAAGTGCAGCGGGAAAAGGGATCTCAGCTCACTGTGGCTCCACCCCAGGGTTCACGCCGCATTCTCCGCTCCTCTAGCCTCCCCGAGAAGGGACTTACAGCGCTCACCACCTGCCTCAAGAATTCTTTTTTGTATTTTTAGTAGAGACGGGGTTTCAATTGCAGTTATCCAGGATGGTCTCTGGATTCTCCTGATCTCATGATCCTACTTTGGCCTCCCAGTGTTGGGATTACAGGCCCTGTTTCTGCCCGGGCTCGCCCAGACGGGTTTCACCGCTTTTAGCTTGTATATCCCCACTGACTCCTCATGATCCACCCACCTCGCCCCTCCCAAAGTGTTGGGATTGCTACTCCGCCTCCCCGCCCTCGTCCCCATTTTATGAACCTTTGTGATAACGTTGAGGAAAGTCCATTGGTCTTAAGGGTTGCACTCACGCCCAGTACCACAGCCCTGCAGCTGGAAGACTTCTGCTCTGCCCTCCTGTGACAGCACACCTCCTGTTGCCCACTCCAGCCTCCGGCAGCTTCCAGTGAGGGACTCTCAGGTAAGCCTCAGCCTGTTGTTCGCTGTCTAGACTGAAAGCAGAGATAGCTATCTGGCTGGAAAAGAGAAAGAAATTAAGGGATCCATAAAAAGCCTTTCTAAAACAGCCAAATGTTTATAAAGGAGAAAGGAAATTGGGAGGTGGCCAGGGCATGTTCCTGTTCTTTGCCTTCTCACACGACGGAGCCGTGTAGTTCCCAACCTAGTTTCCTACCTCCCCTTTCTTCCACACCTGGGGACATTTGGCAAAGTTCGGAGACATTTTTGGTTGTCACAAAGGGAGTGGTGATAGGGAGGTAGTGTTACTAGCATCTTGTGAGTAGAGGCCCGGGAAGCTGCTAAACATCCCCAAACAATGATCTGGCCCAAAATGTCAATGGTGCCGAGGTTGGGAAGCCCCACCCCAGAGCCTCCACTTCTCTGGCTACCCATTCCCCCACTCCCACCACTCCTCAGACAGCGATGGAGGACAGCCAAGATTGCCAGCTGTGACTTTCTCTGCAACCCTGTCTTCTTTTCTCCTGTCCCTCTGTCCAGTGATCTGCTTCCCTCGGCACCAAGTGGAAAGATGATGGCATCTGACCAGAAAGTTTTCTGGGCCCTGAGTAACTGCCTTACATTCTTAGTATGTAGTGGGTGAATCTTTAGTAATAAGGTCCCTTGAGCAAAGTGACGCCTTATCTCTAGTACGAAATCTGGGAACTCATGGAGAGATTAAAAATAGCCTCAATACCAGTGGACTGGGAACGTGGTCCCTGTCCTTAAGTGGCCTTGCACCATGATTGCTAAACTTTTCCAGAGCCATCTATTTCTCTAGCTTAATTTAACATCTTTTTTTGGGGAGGGTGGGGGGTGAGTCAAGTTTATTCTTTTTTTGTTTTTCAAGACAGAGTCTCACTGTGTCACCCAGGCTGGAGTGCAGTGGTGTAATCTCGGCTCACCGCAACCTCTGCCTCCCAGGTTCAAGCAATTCTCCTGCCTCAGCCTCCTGAGTAGCTGGCACTACAGGCGCCTGCCACCATGCCAGGCTAATTTTTGTATTTTTAGTAGAGATCGGGTTTTGCCACGTTGGCCAGGCTGGTCTCAAACTCCTGACCTCAGGTGATCCACCCGCCTCCGCCTCCCAAAGTGCTGGGATTACAGGCGTGAGCCATCGTGCCCGGCCAAGTTTATCATTCTTAACTTGACCCTATCTTTCCCACTTTTGACTCCAACACTGCTCAGAGCTGCCACATCTACCCCATAACAGTTGTGCCACTGGGAGGTGAAGGGGATATATCACAAAGTCAGAAACTTTGGGAACAGCTGAGATTAGGTTGTACATCCTTCAAACAAGACAAACTACAAGAAGGGCCCAATCACTGCACACAGGGAGTGTGAGGGGGGCAATGCTCCCTTGATAGTGGCCAAATGTGTGAGTTCCTGGCTTCCTGGGCTCTGTCATGGCCCAAGGTTGGTAAGAAGGCCAGTGATGTTGTGAGTAGGCTTCAGTTTCTACAGGGTGGTGGGGCATCATCTACCACATGAAGGGGCTGCAGCAGGTCAGAGATGTGCAATGCCCATCCAAATTGACGTCCTGACGCCCCTGCAAGAGCTCAGGTTCGGACAGCTTTGGCCTCATCTTCCAGCTCATCTAGGAAACGCTCCTGGGACACCATGTAGATGGTGTAAATATAAATAGCTAACACCAGGGCCCGATGCCTGGGCTGCTGTAGGAGTGACCTCGGCCACTGGGCAAGCTGTACCTGCCACATGAATTGCAATCATGCAGAGTCAGTTTGCCCTGAGTCGGGTCAATGCACTGAGCAAACAGGGCCTTTCCTCCTCCCTTCGCTAACAACTCCTTAAGGTATTTCCTCAGCTTTGCCATTCCCTTGGGCCATGATTGAGAGCCTCCAGGCCAGGCGTGGTGGCTCACGCCTGTAATCCCAGCACTTTGGGAGGCTGAGGTGGGCGGATCACGAAGTCAGGAGTTCAAGACCAGCCTGACCAACATGGTGAAACCCCATCTCTACTAAAAATACAAAAATTAGCTGGGCGTGGTGACACACGCCTGTAGTCCCAGCTACTTGGGAGGCCAAGGCAAGAGAATCGCTTGAACCTGGGAGGTGGAGGTTGCAGCGAGCTGAGACGGCACCACTGCACCCTAGCCTGGGCAACACAGCAAGACTCCGTATAAAAAAAAAAAAAAAAAAGCCTCCAATAACCACTCCCCATCCCGACAACATGTCATTATGATTAGTGTTCTTATTGAACTTGTAAATACAACTGATGTTAGCTGCTATTTGATAACTAAAGAAATTAAGAAAATGTGTGCCTTAAAGAAAGGAGTCCCCTGTGGGGTGTTCTGGTTTTGTTTTGTTTAAATGATTAAGTGATTAACATTCATATCTGAATATATTTTATCACTATTTCATTACATCTCATATTCCTTGTGGACTGTTGGGTAAGGCTGACCCTGTAGAAAGGACTTTAAAAGATTTAACAGTGACAAAAGGACACAAGTGTTCTGACTTTAAAACCTCTCTTCGGCCGGGCGCGGTGGCTCAAGCCTGTAATCCCAGCACTTTGGGAGGCCGAGACGGGAGGATCACGAGGTCAGGAGATCGAGACCATCCTGGCTAACACGGTGAAACCCCGTCTCTATTAAGAAATACAAAAAACTAGCCGGGCGAGGTGGCGGGCGCCTGTAGTCCCAGCTACTCGGGAGGCTGAGGCCGGAGAATGGCGTGAACCCGGGAGGCGGAGCTTGCAGTGAGCTGAGATCCGGCCACTGCACTCCAGCCTGGGCGACAGAGCGAGACTCCGTCTCAAAAAAATAAATAAATAAATAAAACCTCTCTTCAATACTCCTATACTGGAGGTTAAACACACCTCATCTGTGCAGTGGTGAGTTGGGAAGGAAAGAAGGAAGTAGCTGATGCGTGCTCCATTCAGAGACCCAAACACGGTGCTAAGTGCTTCTATCTACCATGTTTTGGGAACATGCTAAGCATCTGTTTACTCCTCGCAATCCAGTAAGGTAGGATGAGGAAATTTAGGCTCAGAAACTTAGAATTCCTCAGGGACGTATTAAGTAAGGAGTGGCAGAGGCAGATTTTAAGCTCAGACATATCTTAGCTTCAAGGCCCACACTGGATAGTAACAGCTACTATTATTGGGCACATTTCATTATACTGGCACGCTGTCAAGCCTTTTATTTATTTATTTTTATTTTATTTTATTTTGAGATGGAGTCCTGCTCTGTTGCCAGGCTGGTCTCAATCTCTGGACCTCATGATCCACCCACCTCGGCCTCCCAAAGTGCTGGGATTACAGGCGTGAGCCACCGTGCCCAGCCATACCTAAGTTTCTTAATGGTAGTTACCACTGGGGAAAAAGGTTTGATGAGGTGTCAGTTTAGGTGACTATTATGTCATATATATCTATCTATATTTTGAAACAGGATTTCACTCTGTTGCCCAGGCTGGAGTGCAGTGGCATAATTACAGCTTACTGCAGCCTCAACCTCCTGGGCTCAGGTGATTCTCCCACCTCAGCCTCTTGAGTAGCTGGGATTATAGGCATGAGCCACCATGTCCAGTTAATTTTTAAATTATTTATAGAGATGGAGTACCATTATGTGTCCCAGACTGGCCTTGAACTCTTGGGCTCAAGCAATCCTCTCACCTCGGCCTCCCAAAGTGCTGAGATTACAGGTGTGAGCCACTGTGCCCAACCAGGTGACCTTTATCTCCCCTTCATTTTATAATTTACCTTTATACGATTCATTTTGTTTGTTTGTTTTTGAGGCAGAGTCTCTGTCGCCCAGCCTGGAGTGCAGCGGCGTGATCTTGACTCACTGCAACCTCTGCCTCCCTCGTTGAAGTGATTCTCCTGCCTCAGTCTCCCAAGTAGCTGGAATTACAGGCGTGCGCCACCATGCCCGGCTAATTTTGTATTTTTAGTAGAAACCAGGTTTTGCCATGTTGGTCAGGCTGGTTTTGAGCTCCGGACCTCAGGTGATCTGCCTGCCTCGGCTTCCCAAAGTGTTGGGATTACAGGCGTGAGCCTCCCCGCCTGGCCCTACGTGATATATTTTAATTTTTTTTTTATACTTTAAGTTATAGGGTATATGTGCATTTTGATTTTTAAATTAATTCCCACTGTTTCTTTGAAGTGAAAAAAGTCTACAAACAGGCTTCAGAGAAGCTTCCAGCTTGATGACACATCCTTGTTTGGGTGTGTTCTAAAGGTCGTCTAAAGGTAACTGGATTGTCAACATGCTAATGTTTTATAATGAGACTTGGAAAGTGAGATGTGAAATCTACAACAGCAGTTGGCAAGGTGGGTGGGAGTGAGGGCAGGAAAGTGGCTTTCAGAGAACCTGAATAGTTTAGCGGGCCAGAGGTGTACGCCTCAGGTAGCTCTGAATTGCTGATCCTGGGAGCTGATAATCTGAGTAAGGGGAGGCCTGGGGAAGTCGGAATATCTAGGCGAAACTCAAAGATGCTTCTAGGGTCTTTGGGTTGATGTCAGAGCTTGGGATGACCTACCAAAGAGTGCAGCTGGGTCTCAGACATGACAGAAAATAATTGTGAAAGCCTAATTAGTAATTGACCAAATTTAAACAAATTCTGCTAAAAGTCACATTTTAAAATGTATGAGTTGGTTTTGTGTTTTGTTTTGTTGGTTTTTTTTTTTTTTTGAGACAGAGTCTGGCTCTCACCCATGCTGGAGTGCAGTGGCACAATCTCTGCTCACTGCAAGCTCCACATCCTGGGTTCAAGTGATTCTCATGCCTCAGCCTCCCACATAGCTGGGACTACAGGTGTGCGCCACTACACCCGGCTAATTTTTGGATTTTTGGTAGAGATGGGGTTTTGCCATGTTGGCTAGGCTGATGGATTCTTGGCCTCAAGTGATCCGCCCACAAGTGCTGCGGTTACAGGTGTGAGCCACTGAGCCCAGTGGGTTGTTGTCGTTGTTTTTTGTTTTTCTGATGGAGTTTCAGTCTTGTTGCCCAGGCTGGAGTGCAATGGCACGATCTCTGCTAACTGCAGCCTCCGTCTCCTGGGTTCAAGCAATTTCCCTGCCTCAGACTCCCGAGTAGCTGGGATTACAGGCACCCACCACCACGCCCAGCTAATTTTTGTGTGTTTTTTTAGTAGAGATGGAGTTTCACCATTTTGGCCAGGCTGATCTTGAACTCCTGACCTCAGGTAATCCACCTGCCTCGGCCTCCCAAAGTGCTGGGATTATACATGTGAGCCGCTGTGCCCGGCCTGTTTTTGTTTTTTTTCATCCAGAGTTGCAAGGAACTCCTAAATCAGGGAGGTTCTGTCAAATTGAGCATGAATAGAACTGAGTTCTGGTTCTCTCTCTGCTAGTAACTGGAGCTGAGAAGTTGAGCTCAACATTTAACCTCTCTGAGCTGGTTTCCTCATTTGTAAAATACTGCAGTTGGACTAAAATTTAAGATGATGAAAATTCCTAATGTTCCTTTAGGCTCTAATACCATGCAATTCCTAGTGTTCTTATTTTCCTATTCATGGTTCCCCTGACTTTCTTTGCCTTTGGAAAACCTATATTTGGTATCATATGTGAGTATAATTGATTGTACGTATAAATATACATAGCCACTTAGATTTTTCTAACTTTCCTTCAAGTGCTTGCTTAAGATTGATGCTGCAGACCAAGTCTTCTCTTAATTCCTCTTCATCCAGAAGGTCCTGATGTCTCAGGCAAAGCTCCTGGGCATTAGTTGATCCCATAGGCATAAATAAGGTGGCTAGAGGGTTCAGCACAAGTACTAACGTTACCGATGAAGGGGGTCCAGGTTTTTAGCGTCTTGAACAAAGAATTAGACAAAACACACAAAGGAAGGAAAGATGAAGCAACAAAAGAAGAGATTTATTGAAAACAAAAGTACACTCCACAGAGTAGGAGCCCCCAGAGTACAGGGGCTCAAGAGACCCCTTACAGAATTTTCTGGGGTTTAAATATCCTCTAGAGGCTTCCCATTGGTTACTTTGTGTACACCCTATGTAAATAAAGTAGTGGGCTGGGCGGGGTGGTTCACGCCTGTAATCCCAGCACTTTGGGAGGCCGAGGCAGGCAGATTGCCTGAGCTCAGGAGTTCGAGACCAGCCTGGGCAACACAGTGAAACCCCATCTCTACTAAAATAAAATAAAAAAATTAGCCAGGCGTGGCAGCGTGTGCCTCTCCTGCTTGAACCCGGGAGGCAGAGTTTGCCGTGAACCGAGATCACGCCCCTGCACTCCAGCATGGGCGACAGAACAAGACTCGGTCGCCACAAAATAAAATAAAAATAAAGTTAATAAAGTAGTGGCCTGCAATCAGTCTGATTGGTTGCTTTCCACAACCAATCAGAGGCTGAAGTGAAGTTACAAAGTTACACTCCTATGCAAACTTCTGATTGGCTGCAGAAAGCAACCAATTTGAAACCATGCTTTCAATTGAAACCATACTTTCAGTTTTCCATCTGCCACACAGAAAAAAGGGGGAGGGGAGTTGTAAAGGGAAAGCAGAAAAAAGGGGGAGAGAGGTTGCAAAGGGAGTAGCCTCTGGTCCTTTTTTTACTTAGGTGTGGAAAGTTGGGGTTTTCTTTTTGATTTCTTTCTAGAAAGTCAGCACGAATTGGCCGTAGGCTCCCTGCCTCCAGACCCTATTCTCCTGCCTCACTAACAAACGTATTAAAATCTCCTCTTCAAGATTCGAAGTTTTTATTCAGGCAAATAGGCTGGCTGATTTCAGATAAGGTCTTGTAAGCATTGCACTCAGGCACTAAGAAGGCATTTGTAGGGTTTGTGTCTGCCCTGGTCCAATGTTCACTCTTGGAGTCTGATTTCTAACCCTCAACGCACATGCCCTGTATTACGACCAGATTTGATCCTATAACTTCACTTCCATACAGGTAGGAATACTATTATCAAAATTAAAGGACAAAAGGGATATTGAGAGAAAATGTTTGCAACATATATAATACAGCATATTTGCCGCAATAAATACAATAAACTCATGCAAATGAGTGTTTTGAAATATCATTGTAATGGGGGAAAAAGTGGGCAAAGAACATAAATAGGCAGTTCATAGAAAAATAAATACTGGGGCTGGACGTGGTGGCTCATGCCTGTAATCCCAGCACTTTGGGAGGCTGAGGCAGGAGGATCACGAGGTCAGGAGATCGAGACCATCCTGGCTAACATGGTGAAACCACGTCTCTACTAAAAAAATACAAAAAATTAACCGGGCGTGGCGGTGGGCGCCTGTAGTCCCAGCTACTCGGGAGGCTGAGGCAGGAGAATGGCGTGAACCCGGCAGGCAGAGCTTGCAGTGAGCCGAGATCGCGCCACTGCACTCCAGTCTGGGAGACAGTGAGACTCTGTCTCAAAAAAAAAAGAAAAAAGAAAGAAAAAAGAAAAATAAATAGTGGGCCAGGAGGTGTGGTGGCTAATGCCTATAATCCCAGCACTTTGGGAGGCCAAGGTGGGTGGATCACATGAGGCCAGGAGTTCAAGACCAGCCTGGCAACATGGTGAAACCCCATCTCTACAAAAAATAAAAAAATTAGCTGAGCATGGTGGTGCACACCTGTAGTCCCAGCTACTCAGTTGGCTGAGGTGGGAGGATCACTTGAGCCCAGGAGGGTGAGGCTGCAGTGAGCTGAGATCATGCCACTGCACTCCAGCCTGGACACAGTGAGACCCTGTCAAAAAAAAAAAAAAAAAAAAGAAAAAAGAAAAATACTAAAAAATACGCAAGAATTCTCCAATCATGAAATACAAATAAGAACAATGATTCCTTTTTGGGGGGAAATAATTGCTTTTTAAAACATTTCTTTAACTTTGTAAGCTATAAATTAGCAAAACTAAAAATAGTGAAACTACTCTAGGATGAGTGTGGGGAAACATATACTCCTGTATACTTTTGCCATAATGTAAACTGGCACAATTTTTTGGAGGGCAAACTGGCAATACCTATTCAGATTTTAAAGATGCATAACTTTTGACTCAGCAATTTCACTTCTAGGAATCTACCCTACTGAAATACTAACATAAGTATGAAAATATACATGTACAAAGATATTTTCTGCAACATTTTCCATAATAAAAATTCAAAGCTATCTATAATCTATCAAGAGAAAAACTGCTAAATTATTATAATCTTTACAAGAAAACACTAGGCAGCTCTTGCAAAGAATATTTTGGGACTTTTATGTACTGATATAGAAGCTATCTAAATAAGCGAGAGGGGAAAAAAATAAGCTGGGCGTAGTGGCGGGCGCCTGTAGTCCCAGCTACTCGGGAGGCTGAGGCAGGAGAATGGCGTGAACCCTGGAGGCGGGGCTTACTGAGAAGCCATGATCTCAGTACATGGCTTCAAGTTTTGTTCAAGTTTTGTCAAAGCAGGGGAAGAGACCTAGAGGGTTGAGCAAGGGTTTTCACTGACTTAGTCCAGAAAAAATGCACGTCACTTCTGTTCACAGTTATTGCAGAACTAGTTATGTAGCCCTAACGCAACTGCAAAGGAGGCTGGAGAATACAGCGAACATATTTGAGGAATTACTAATATCTGTCATACTCCTTGTTATGAGTTGGACTTGATAACTTCACAGTGGTTATCAAGTTAAAATGAGGTCATTCGCATAAGCCCTAATTCAATATGACTGGTGTCTTTATAGAAGGAAATCTGGGTTGGGTGTGGTGGCTCATGCCTGTAATCCCAGCACTTTGGGAGGCCAAGGTGGGTGGATCATGAGGTCAGGAGATCAAGACCATCCTGGCTAACATGGTGAAACCCCGTCTCTATTAAAAATACAAAAAATTAGCCAGGCATGGTGGCAAGCGCCTGTAGTCGTAGCTACTCGGGAGGCTGAGGCAGGAGAATGGCTTGAACCTGGGTGGTAGAGGTTGCAGTGAGCTGAAATCATGCCGCTGCACTCCAGCCTGGGTGACAGAGCGAGACTCCATGTCAAAAAAAAAAGAAAAAAAAAGAAGAAGGAAATCTGTGTATGGAGATGATGTGAACACACACAGGAAGAAGAGGCTGGGTGCAGTGGCTCATGCCTGTAATTCCAACACTTTGGGAAGCCGAGGCAGGCAGATGACGAGGTCAGGAGTTTGAGACCATCCTGGCCAACATGGTGAAACCCTGTCTCTACTAAAAAAAAATACAAAAATTAGCTGGATCTGGTGGCGGGTGCCTGTAATTCCAGCTATTCAGGAGGCTGAGGCAGTAGAATTGTTTGAACCTGGGAGGTGGAGGTTGCAGTGAGCCGAGATCACGCCAAAGCACTCCAACCTGGGCGACAAGCGAAACTCCATCTCAAAAAATAAACACACACACACACACACACACACACGAAGAAGATGCCATGTGAAGATGGAGGCAGAGACTGGGGTTATGCTGCTACAAGCCATTAAATACTTGAAGTCACCTAAGTGCTAACTGCTAGGAGAGAGGCATGACAGATTCTCCCTTACAGCCCTCAGTAGTGTTGGATATAAAAATGTTCTAGGAATAAATGCTTGGTGCAGCGAAGTAAAACTAGCACTTAGGCAAAAGTTTAATTACCTCGGCAAGGCAATTTACTTCTGCAGAAGGGTGCTACCTGTGTCTATCAAGATTGTAAGGGCACAGAGAACAAAGGAAACCAGGATTTTTTTCTATCTTTAATGCAGTCTTTACTTCTGTGTCCCTTCCCCATGGGCTGGGGTTGGACTGCATAATCTGAGCTGACTTGATTGGCTACTTGTATATATATTTTTAAATATAGAAGGGGAGGGGGACATGAGGTACAGAGGTGGAGCATGTGAGACGTGCAGTTTTGGGGGAACAATGGGTGCAGGTAACCAAGGGAACAGATGTGAGTTATTGATTAGAGCTGATAGGAAAGGGGTAGCCTGTTTTACAGTAACTAGGGGCAAGGAGGAACAGGAAAGTTGAGTTTGAGAACAAAAGACAAGGAAGTTAGTAGGCTAAATTTTTGAAGAGAAACTCAGAGAAATTCATTGTATCTTACTGTAGGAACCAATTCTTGGGAACCTTGGTCTTAGACTTCTAGCCTCCAGAACCATGAGACAACACATTTCTACTGTTCTAAACCATCGAGTCTGTGGTACTTTGTTACAGCAGCCCCAGGAAACAAATATATTCCACTACCAAGTTTACACAGAAAAAGATTCATTCATTCATTCATTCATTCATTCATTCATTCATTCGACAGTCTTGCTCAGTTGCCCAGGCTGGTGTGCCGTGGCGCCATCTCGGCTCACTGCAACCTCTGCCTCCTGGGTTCGAGCGATTCTCAAACCTCAGCCTCTCCAGTAGCTGGAGCTACAGGCGTGCATCATCATGCCCAGCTAATTTTTGTATTTTTAGTAGGGACGGGGTTTTGCGATGTTGCCAGGCTGGTCTTGAACTCCTGGCCTCAAGTGATCTGCCTGCTTTGGTCTCCCAAAGTGCTGGGATTACAGGTGTAAGCCACCACACCCGGCCAGAAAGATATTTAATATGGGAAATTAGATGCTTATAAATCTGTTAGAGTGCCTGGGAAAAACAGGTGTTAGCTAGACATGCAGGAATTACTTCCCGAACAATGTCACAAAATCAGTACACCAGAAGTTACTGTATATTTATCATAAGCGACAGCTGGTTCTCAGGATCTTTTTATCTCGACTGTTATCTGAGAATCAGGAAAATATCATCAGAACCATTAAGTCCAGAACCACGTCATGCTTCCCATAATCTTGCATCCCAGAGTAGATGTCCCTTTTGTTTGCCATAGTGTACTAGGGAGCCTTTAGATCTGCAAAGGTAGTAGTTAACCAAGGGCTAAAAGCGAAATTTCTCTTCACCATAAAATATGAGCAAATTGAGTTTGCCTGGGGGAGACAAAAAAACAGAAAAACAGAGAAGGGAGATATGAAAAGCTTCTAAGAATGTCAAACAACATTTGAGAACCTGGAGTGAGGGCCGGGCGCGGTGGCTCAAGCCTGTAATCCCAGCACTTTGGGAGGCCGAGACGGGCGGATCACGAGGTCAGGAGATCGAGACCATCCTGGCTAACACGGTGAAACCCCGTCTCTATTAAGAAATACAAAAAACTAGCCGGGCGAGGTGACGGGCGCCTGTAGTCCCAGCTACTCGGGAGGCTGAGGCCGGAGAATGGCCTGAACCCGGGAGGCGGAGCTTGCAGTGAGCTGAGATCCGGCCACTGCACTCCAGCCTGGGCGACAGAGCGAGACGCCGTCTCAAAAAAAAAAAAAAAAAAAAAGAGAACCTGGAGTAGAGTTGTAAAGAAAAGAGGCTAATGAGAAGGCTTGATAAATGGGGCAGGTGAAGTTGTTTAAATACAGGAACGCCTAACATATAATTTTCAGTTGTCACTGCTGTGATTTAAAATCACCGTTGCTGGGCGCAGTGGCTCACGCCTGGAAGCCCAGCACTTTGAGAGGCCAAGATGGGCGGATCACCTGAGGTCAGGAGACTGAGACCAGCCTGGCCAACATGGTGAAACCCTGTCTCTACTGAAAATACAGCTGGGCGCAGTGACTCACACCTGTAATCCTAGCACTTTGGGAGGCCAAGGCGGGCGGATCAACTGAGGTCAGGAGTTCGAGACCAGCCTGATAAACATGGAGAAACCCCATCTCTACTAAAAAGTACAAAATTAGTTGTGCATAGTGATGCATACCTGTAATCCCAGCTACTCAGGAGGCTGAGGCAGGAGAATTGCTTGAACCTGGGAGGCAGAGGTTGTGGTGAGCTGAGATTGCGTCATTGCACTCCAGCCTGGGCAACAAGAGTGAAACTCTGTCTCTCAAAAAAATACATAAATAAAATAAAATACAAAAATGAGCTGGCATAGTGGCCCACGCCTGTAATCCCAGCTACTTGGGAGGCTGAGGTGGGAGAACCTCTTGAACCCAGGAGGCAGAGTTTGCTGTGAGCTGAGATCATGCCACTGCACTCCAGCCTGGGCTACAGAGCAAGACTTGATCTCAAAAATATACATAAATATAAATAAAATAACTCTATTATCTCAAATAGTTACTAAAATATGCCACATGTTTTGATGGTAGGAGGATAAAAAGAAGGGCTATGTTCTATTGGGGTGTGGGTGTGGAGCAAAGGGAAGAAATCAGGACCATATCTCAACTCCCAAGTTATTTTGTCGTTTACTGCTCTTAATTGTGTTGTCACACTGCCCTCTCATGGTCCATCAGTATCTCACTAGATTCAATTTCTGGCTTCTGAACCATCTGGCCAGTTCCACCATCTGCAGACAATTTCCTGCACCTGCTAACAAAGTATGTGTTAAGCTTGAGGCCTAGGGAGTAGCAAATTGATTATAGCTGTTTACTTTATCATCTTTGCAAAACATGGGCAGTTTCCAAAATATGACAAAGAGGCTTCCCCAACAGAGCTGAATATTTTATATTAACATTAGATCCCCACTAACCACTATGATTTGAAGGTGCAGATACTGGCAACTTGGCTGTGATTGATGGTCAAAATGTTGGCATAAAATAATACTGGACACATGCGATAAAAATAGTCTGAATGACCTTTTCCAAGATCGATTAATTTCCAGTTATTAATTTAATCCAAAATAAACTTCCTTTCATTAGGGATTTTAAGTTAGAACAAAGCCAGGCTACTCCCTAGCTAAGTAACTTGGCACCTGTTCTAATGAGGAGTCCTATGCCAAGCCAGACTCATATGTGTTGGCAAGATTTGATTGCCAATCCTGGTTGCAATTATATCAATTCAGAGCCGCTTAAATCCTTGTTATTTCAGATTTTCCAAATAAAAAAGAAAAGAAAACCCCATATCCAGTAGACTAATATTATGTAACAAGCTTCATATGAGGTAGTGGGGGAAACCAGCTAAATAAGATAATCACTTCTGCCCTTTGTGAGCTCACTATATTGGTGAAGGGGGAGGGCATATTAGTGCCATATCCACAGTTCCTCCCTGCTCTCCGGCAAAATATATTGCCTGGCTAAGATCCATATGCCTAACAAGTACTTCATCAATATGTGTTGAATTAATGAAGAAAGGAATGAAGACACGAGGCAGAATGTGTAGAGGTTAAGAGTTTGCCGCTGGGCATGGTGGCCCACACCTATAATCCCAGAACTTTGGGAGGCTGAGGCAGTGGATCACCTGAGATTAGGAGTTTGAGACCAGCCTGACCAATATGGTGAAACCCAGTCTCTACCAAAAATACAAAAATTAGCTGGGTGAGGTGGTGTGCACCTGTAATCCCAGCTACTGGGGAGGCTGAGACAGGAGAACTGCTTGCACCTGGGAGGCAGAGGTTGCAGTGAGCTGAGATTGCACCACTGCATTTCAGCCTGGGCGACAGAGTGAGACTGTCTCAAAAAAAAAAAAAAAAAGAAAAGAAAAAGAAAAAGGAAAAGTTTTGCCAAAAAGCCCCTTTTCATCCCATCTCTGCCACATACTAGCTATGTAAATTTACCACTTCACTTCAATCCCTGGAGCCTCTGTTTCCACATCTCTAAACCTACTTCATGAGGCTATGATAAAATGCTTAGTATTGTGCCTCACATACAATAAGCACTTAAATAATAGTTCAATAATACTGTGTGAAAAGGGCAACAAAGAAAAATGGAGAAATTTGTGTGGTTAACTATGGGGATTAGAATTCTGATATTATGTGCTGTGCATTTAAAAACATGGGGAAGTTGGCTGGGTGTGGTGGCTCATGCCTATAATCCCAGCACTTTGGGAGGCTGAGGTGGGTGGATCACGAGGTCAGGAGATCGAGACTATCCTGGCTAACACGGTGAAACCCCATCTCTACTAAAAATACAAAAAATTAGCCGGGAGTGGTGGCGGGTGCCTGTAGTCCCAGCTACTCGGGAGGCTGAGGCAGGAGAATGGGGTGAACCCGAGAGGCGGAGCTTGCAGTGAGCTGAGATTGCACCACTGCACTCCAGCCTGGGCGACAGAGCGAGACTCCATCTCAAAAAAAAAGAAAAAAAGAAAAAAAAATGTATATATGGAAGTTACTGAATTTGGGGACGTTCTTCAAGGTGAATAAAGAAGTTTATTCTTGCAAACCAATTTATTCCTTGGGATAGGAAACATGATCTCTGGAGACATTGACTCACGTGCTTACAGTTCTATAACCAGAGAGAGAACATATTTTTGTTCAAATTCAAGTTAGGAAATTCTCAGAGAAGGCTTCTAAATGGTCCTGCAGGTCCATCCCTAGACCAATCACCTTACCCAGGTGCAGTAGGCCCTCCAGCAAGTCCACGTCCTAATCCCTGGGGCCTGTGGACTATGTGTCTCAGGAGAGACTCTGGAGATGTGATTAAGGGTACAGGCCTTGAGACAGGGAGATTATCCTGGGTTGTCCAGGTTGGCCAATCTAATGATGGGCTCTTAAATACAGAGAAGCTTTTCTGAGAGTCAGAGGCCTGATGAGAGCAGAAGAGTTAAAGAGATGCGACAGGCCGGGCGCAGTGGCTCACGCCTGTAATCCCAGCACTTTGGGAGGCCGAGGCGGGAGGATCACGAGGTCAGGAGATCGAGACCATCCTGGATAACACAGTGAAACCCCGTCTCTACTAAAAATACGAAAAAATTAGCTGGGCGTAGTGGCGGGCGCCTGTAGTCCCAGCTACCCAGGAGGCTGAGGCAGGAGAACGGCGTGAACCTCGGAGGCGGAGCTTGCAGTGAGCCCAGATAACTCACTCTGGTCTGGGCGACAGAGTGAGACTCCGTTTCAAAAAAAAAACAAAAACAAAAACAAAGAGATTCGACATTGCTGGCTTTGAAGAGGTTGGAAGGAGGTCACCAGCAAAGAATGCAAGGGGCCCTTAGAAAAGACAAGGAGGTGGATTCCCTGCTAGAGGCTTTAGGAGGGTTTACAGCCTGGTGACACCTTGATTTTAGTCCAGCGAGACCTGTGTGAGACTACTGAACTATAGAACTGTAAAACAATACTTTTTTTTTTTTTTTTTTTTTGAGATGGTGTCTTACTCTGTCACCCAGGCTGGAGTACAGTGGTGCGATCTTGGCTCACTGCAAGCTCTGCCTCCCGGGTTCACACCATTCTCCTGCCTCAGCCTCCTGACTAGCTGGGACTACAGGCGCCCACCACCATGCCTGGCTAATTTTTTGTATTTTTAGTAGAGATGGGGTTTCACCGTGTTAGCCAGGATGGTCTTGATCTCCTGACCTCGTGATCTGCCTGCCTCGGCCTCCTAAAGTGTTGGGATTACAGGCGTGAGCCATGGTGCCCGGCCACATTTTTGTTGTTTTAAGCCACTAAATTTGTGGTAATTTGTTAAGGCAGCAATAGGGAACTAATATACTAGAGAAGCAAGGCAGAAATCAGGGTCCCAGGTTTCAGTTCCTCCCCAGTTCTCTCTGCCCCATATGCCGTGAGGCAGCTTGCTGAATGAGATCCCCTAAGGCCTCCACCACAGCACACTCACCTCATTCCACAGGAATAAACTGTGTGAGAGAATGAAATAGATGATGTAGTGATAAGATGTAGAGCTCTGATTCTGCCTGAGCCCCTAGTTTCAGTCATTTTTTTTTTTTTTTTGAGATGGAGTGTCGCTCTGTCACCCAGGCTGGAGTGCGGTGACGTGATTTTGGCTCATGCAACCTCTGCCTCCCAGGTTCAAGCAATTCTCCTGCCTCAGTCTCCCAAGTAGCTGGGATTACAGGCACTCACCACCCCCTCCAGCCAATTTTTGCGTTTTTAGTAGAGATGAGGTTTCACGATGTTGGCCAGGCTAGTCTTGAACTCCTGACCCCAACTGATCCGCCCATCTCGGCCTCCCAAAGTGCTGGGATTACGGGCCAGAGCCACTGCGCCCAGCTCTTCCAGTCATTTTTGAGGCAAGTTAGTTCAGAGTTAAATTTCTGTCACTTGCAATTAAATTATCCTGCCTAAATCATAACGCTATGATGAGAGAGGGATGGTTGAAGGGGAAGAGGTGTTTTTTTGTTTTTGTTTTTTTTTTTGAGATGGAGTGTCGCTCTGTCACCCAGGCTGTAGTGCGGTGACATGATTTTGGCTCATGCAACCTCTGCCTCCCGGGTTCAAGCGATTCTCCTGCCTCGGCCTTCCGAGTAGCTGGGACTACAGACACATGCCACCACGCCCGGCTAATTTTTGTATTTTTGGTAGAGATGGGGTTTCGCTATGTTGGCCAGGCTGGTCTTGAACTCCTGACCTCAAGTGATCCACCACCTTGGCCTCCCAAAGTGCTGGGATTACAGGAGTGAGCCACCACGCCTGGCCCCAAATCAGTTTTTCTTTTCCTTCTGGTGAAACACACTGTGCACAGTGTAAAAATCCTACCTTATGTCATTTTTAAGTTACCAAATTGGAGCCACTTTCAAGTCTTTATCATTTCCTGTTTCTTTTCTTCCGTGCCAGATTAACTCAATGTTCTAGAGTCTAGACAGCTACTGGACAATCCTACTTAAGACTGATTGGTGGTGTTAGTGATAGGAAGACTTTTGAGCACTGGTCACATGATCATTTTTCCTTCTAGAAAAAGATGCATGTTTATAAAAGACTCTGGATGTTCCATCCTAAGAGGTAATGTATAATTTAAATGAAAACATATAATGGCATGCAGCATCCATTATATTTTACTTTTTGGAATATATGTAAGTTTGCTTTTCTAATTTTGTCATTAGCAAAGAGGAAAAGACTGCATCCATTGTTGCCACAGTTGTAGTTCTATCAGTTTTGCTCCAGGGCACCTCAGTCCTTTAAAGCAGTTACTGAGTATGCCCCTGAAGCTTTACCATGAGCCTGCTTCATACTTTTTTGTCTGTCTTTTCTTGTTAGGAAGAGTAGAGACTGCTCACAATTTTCTCTTTCCTTTTTCTTTTCCTTTTTTTTTTTTTTTTTTTTTTGTTTGAGACTGAGTCTCACTCTTGTTGCCCAGGCTGGAGTGCAATGACATGATCTTGGCTCACTGCAACCTCTGCCTCCTGGGTTCAAGCAATTCTCCTGCCTCAGCCTCCTGAGTAGTTGGGATTACAGGCATGCACCACCATGCCCGGCTAATTTTTGTATTTTTAGTAGAGACGGGGTTTCTCCATGTTGGTCAGACTGGTCTCAAACTCCCGACCTCACGTGATACGCCCACTTTGGCCTCCCAAAGTGCCGGGATTACAGGCATGAGCCACTGCGCCCCGCCTTCTCTTTTCTTTAGAAGAAAACGAAAGCTCCATCAACAGAGGGGTGAGAAGCAAAGGGGGTAATATCTGACTATTATGCAATATTATATTTGGTAGAAAGTCAAGAGACTTGGAATAAAACTGTTTTTTGGAGTTCTGAAATTTTTGTCTTATTTTATCTCTGCAATTTTTTTTTTTTGAAAATAATCAAACAGAAGATATTCACAAAATCTGTCAAGATGCCAAAACACCACTATTGGATCTTTAGGTCTTAGCTTATTTCATCCGTTTGTTCACAAATATTTATTAGGCACCTGCCATTTGTCCTGCTGAACAAATCAAGCGTGTTCCCCGCAGCAACTGTGTACAGCTAAGCAGGTGAATAGCACCCACTGGAGTTGCGTAGTGCACAACTTCCACTACTGCTGGTGGTCCTTGTCCTCATGGAGATTAAATTTAGTAACCTCTAGGAAGTCTTTCTCGAACCTCTCTCCTCCCGCTCTGACTGGAAAAAGTGCTCTTCTTATGTTTTCTTTTTATTTTCTTTTTCTTTTTCTTTCTTTTCTTTTCTTTTCTTTTTTTTTTGAGACAGGGCTCACTCTGTCACCTAGGCTGGAGTGCGGTGGCATGATCACAGTTCACTGCAGTCCCCACCTCCCAGGCTTAAGTGATCCTCCTACCGCAGCCTCCAAAGTAGTTGGGACCACAGGTGTGCACCACCATGACAGGCAGGCTAATTTTTTTGTATTTTTTGTAGAGACTGGGTTTTGCCATGTTGCCCAGACTAGCCTTGAACTCCTGACCTCAAGTGATCTGCCCATCCCAGCCTCCCAAAGTGCTGGGATCACAGACGTGAGTCACGGCATCTGGCCTCTTCTTATGCTTTCCATAACACAACCAGTCATAGTACCTTACCCAGTTATAATGGTGTCATCACCTGTCTCCTGTGTTAGACTGTAAACTCAGGAGACTGAGATGATGACTGTCTTGTTTGTCATTTTCTAAGGACTGGGATGCATCATGATTTAAAGAGTCAAAAATCCCTGTCTTCTAGGAGCTGATAATCTAGCAAGGGGATAAAGATAGTACACAAGTTCAATATGCAGTATGTTAGAAGGAGATAAGTGCAATGGAGAAAAATAAAGTAGGTGGGGAGGGGGGCTTTCTCCTCACCTGCTTTATTTATTTATTTATTTATTTATTTAGAGATGGAGTATTGCTCTGTTGCCCAGGCTGGAGTGCAATGGCAGGATCTCGGCTCACTGCAACCTCTGCCTCGTGGGCTCAAGGGATTCTCCTGCTTCAGCCTCCTGAGTAGCTGGGATTACAGGCCTGTGCCCCCACACCTGGCTAATTTTTGTATTTTTATAGAGATGGAGTTTCACCATGTTGGCCAGGCTGGTCTTGAACTCCTGACCTCAAGTGATCCGCCCGCCTCGGCCTCCCTAAGTGCTGGGATTACAGGCATGAGCCACTGCCCCCGGCCTCTCCTCACCTGCTTTAATTCTTTACTCAAATGTCACCTTTTTACTTTGAGATAGGAAATCTTTGGAGGTTTGGAGTAGAGGAGGGAGGGATACTATCTGTCTAAAAAGAAAAACAACATTTATAAATATAACAGTATGGGCTGGGCATGGTGGCTCAGGCCTGTGATCCTCTGGGAGGCCAAGACGGGTGGATCGCTTGAGGTCAGAAGTTCGAGACCAGCCTGGAGCTAACATGGTGAAACCCCGCCCCCCACCCGTCTCTACTAAAAATACAGCAATTTTCCCAGCGTGGTGGCAAGTGCCTGTAATACCAGCTACTCAGGAGGCTGAGGCAGGAGAATCGCTTCAACCCAGGAAGAGGAGGCTACAGTGAGCCGAGATTGCGCCACTGCATTCCAGCCTGGGCAACAGAGTCAGACTCTGTCTCAAAAAAAAAAAAAAAAAAAAAAAGAACAGTATGAGCAAAGAGCGAGCAAGGCAGTTATCAGATGTCTACAAATAAAGGTTTATACATAATATCGATAATAAATGCCTAGCTTCCCCTGTAAAACTCCAATACTCTTTTTTTTTTTTTGAGACGGAGTCTCGCTCTGTCGCCTGGGCTGGAGTGCAGTGGCTGGATCTCAGCTCACTGCAAGCTCCGCCTCCCGGGTTTACACCATTCTCCTGCCTCAGCCTCCCGAGTAGCTGGGACTACAGGCGCTCGCCACTTCGCCCGGCTAGTTTTTTGTATTTTTAGTAGAGACGGGGTTTCACCATGTTAGCCAGGATGGTCTCGATCTCCTGACCTCGTGATCCGCCCGTCTCGGCCTCCCAAAGTGCTGGGATTACAGGCTTGAGCCACCGCGCCCGGCCAACTCCAATACTCCTAATATTTTTTTTTCATGAACACCGCCCCCACGCTGCTCGGACTCCTGCTCTTTTTTTTTTTTTTTTTTTTGTCTTTTTGTAGAGATGAGGTCTCACTCTGTTGACCAGGCTGGTCTCGAACTCCTGGCTCAAGCGATCCTCCTGCTTCCGCTTCTTAAAGTGCTGGCATTACACCGCGCTCGGTCGTTTTTTTTGTTTGTTTGTTGTTTTGAGACGGAGTCTCGCTCTGTCGCCTAGGCTGGAGTGCAGTGGCACGATCTCTGCTCACTGCAAGCTCCGCCTCCCGGGTTCACGCCATTCTCCTTCCTCAGCCTCCCGAGTAGCTGGGACTACAGGCGCCCGCCACCACGCCCGGCTAATTTTTTGTATTTTTAGTCGACAGGGGGTTTCACCGTGGTCTCGATCTCCTGACTCGTGATCCACCCGCCTCCGCCTCCCAAAGTGCTGGGATTGCAGGCGTGAGCCACCGCGCCCGGCCTGTTTGCTTTTTTTTTTTTTTTTTTTACGAAACCCCTGGAGAACCCGCGTATTCTAACCCGGGCTAGTTTTTTTATTTTTGCAAAGTAACACCCCGCACATTCTAGTATCAGCGTACAGATTTTTTTGCACCCAGTTTGGTTGTCTGCGGCCATAAGCTCTTCTTTAAGCCTTTCCAACCCGTTCTTCCAGAGAAAGTGTCTTCATAAGGAAGTGACATTGGATAATTGACACACATCATTGTGCTTAACACATATTCACACCCGGCACTGTCACATCCATCGTGCCTTGAGCACAGGCATAAATATATGGTTTTCCTCCTGCGCTCCCCGCCCGCTCCTAGCCTTTGACTAGAGCCCGCGCAGCATCCCAGCCCCAGGCAAGGGCCTGCCGGTGCCCGCGCAGCCTCCTGGAAGCCGTGGGCATTAGCGTTCCTCCTCGCCAGAACTACAACTCCCAGCAGGCCTTGCTCCTCTCCACCTCCCTCGCAGCGCATGGCCTGCCGGGAGGGGGCAGGTAGCCGGCGGGCCCGGTCCAATGGGTGCCGGCTTCCGAGGAGAGGGAGGAGGAAAGGAGGAAGGAGGCGAACTCTGGGCCCCGGCCCCATTCATTGCCGCGGCCGGCGGGCACTGGGGCCCCGTGTTTTCAGAGTCATGGAGGCGCTAATTCCTGTCATTAACAAGCTCCAGGACGTCTTCAACACGGTGGGCGCCGACATCATCCAGCTGCCTCAAATCGTCGTAGTGGGAACGCAGGTGAGAGCAGCAGGCGGCGTTCGCTCGGGCCAGACCCCCGGCCGCAGGCCTGGTCGGTGCTGCGGCAGTGCCCACTCCCGCGCCAGCCTTTGCGGCCTGTGGGAGGAGGGCCTTGCTGGGGGCCCCAGGGCTCTCCGGGCTCTACCGCACCCGCCCGCCCGGGGCAGCGTTGCATCGAGGCGGAGAATCCGGGGCCCGGCCAGGGGCGGAGCCGGCGCGGCGGGCCTGGATGGCCCGGCGGGTCCCGGGGGCAGGAGAGGGAAAGATGGGCCGGCGGGCGGAACTAAAGTCCGCTGGGACCGGGCGCGGCCTCGTCCGCTTGCCGCTGCCTCCAAGGGCACCTGGGGGACGCGCGGGGCACTCGGGGCCGCGCTGGGCTCGGTGGATTGGCTGTTCCCATCTCGGTTGGCTTTCGTTCGACGGGTGTTTTATTCTCCCTGCCTTGCCCAGGGACTGCAGAGTTAGTTTTGGAATCGCGCTGTGGAGGCTGAGAGACGCTACCGTGCGTGAGCGCCAGTGTTTTCCTGCAGTGTAATTCCACCAGGTCTCGAGAACGCCGAATAAGCATTTAAAAAACAAAACAAAACAAAACGTGTATCTAGAGTTCTGCGGGTGTTGGGAAGGAATGTCCCATTTTTCTGCGTAGGCTGTGGTTTTTGTCTTCCACAGTTTTGTGATCGTGCCCTAAATTGGGCATCAGTTTCTCCGGTCTTCTCATAGCTAACTCATTTTTTTAAATGCAGAAATGTTGAGGAAATAAATGTTATTTCTAGAGTGACAGAGAAGGAGTATAAATTTCCTTTTCTCTGCCTGCTGCTTTTATTGACCTAGGAATCATAGGACTTCGATTAGAGTTCAGAGAAACGGATTTTAGAAATTAGTATACTGATTTTAAGTGCCTTCATTTCTTAATAGTATGTTTTCTATTGAGAAGGTGACGGTTTCCCCATCATTTTCCATGAGGTACATAGTATAGGGTATAAATATTATGAGAAGGAACTTAATGTTCAAAGTATTAGTGGCTATCCAGACACTGGAAACTATAGACATCCTGTACTCATTTGTTTGTTTGCTTGGCTTTTAAATAGTTGAAGCAATAGAAATTGTTTTAGAAACACATTTCCTTGGTCTGCGATAGGATTGGGAAAGATTCTGCTCAATCTTGCCTACATATTCTAGTATTTGTAACACTTAATATTTATAATGTTTGGAGACTCAGAAGCATCAAACATAAATTACAAGGAATATTTTTTATTGAATATAATTTTGTTCAGTCAGGGACATGTAGTAAGTGCTCTAAATATTTTGAATAAATATTGCTCACTCTAACCACATAATGTTTTAAAACACTGGTACTTTTATCATCAAAAACCAGTTTTTGTAAAAAGAATTAGAGATAATATAAATTGAGTCTTTGATAGTCAGTGATTCAGAAGTGTCTCCTAGCTGCACACTAGAAACTTTCCATATACCTTTAAAAGAGATTCTCAGTGCTTTATAAGCATGAAGAAGTAAAAGAATTAGGGATATAGTGTGTCAGCATAGTTTAAAATCAATACTTTTTTTCTTTTTGCACAAAATAGAGTTTATTTTGGTCAGTAAACCTGTTGGCAAAATACAGAGTGGCAGGAGAGAAAAGTAAAGATCCCATCCTTCTGAAAGCCATTAACGTGCAGAAGCCATCCTAGTACTGACAGTTATATGCTATATCTGCATGTTGATGTTTGACATTTCTCAAGAGGTCAGTTTTTCTGCTTGATTTAATGAGGGTTATCTCCATCTAAGTTCTTATTAACTGATAATCAGCCTTTTACTCAAGTACAGAAGACATACAGAATAGAAATTATCCAAGGTAGGCAGATCACTTGAGTCCAGGAGTTCAAGACCAGTCTGGGCAACGTGGGGCAACTCCATCTCTACAAAAAATACAAAAATTAGCTGGGTGTGGTGGCGCGAACCTGTAGTCCCAGCAACTCAGCTGGCTGAGGTGGGAGGATCACCTGAGCCTGGGAGGTTGAGGCTGAGGTGTGTGCAGGAGTGCATATCACTGCACCCCAGCAGAAAGAGAGAGAGAGAGAGAGAATAGAAACTATTTCCTCCCCACACCGCTGCGCCCCGCGCGCCCCCCCGCCCCCACCGCCTTTTTTGTAGTGTGTTGGGGAAACAAGAATATCTTCTTGGTTTGGATACTAGTATACCATTACTTTGTGATGTCTGCCATTTTTACTCTTTGCTATTATGTAACATATATATACCTCACATATTTAATGGAGTAGTTGTAGTGAGTGAATTCCAGACATATAAGTGTTTTGTACTTAGTTCTGCCTAGTAAACCTATCGGCAGTAATCATGTCTTCAGAATACAGGTTTAAATTCGCCAAGTACTATGGTGTGTGGCGTGTGCCAGTAGTCCCAGCTACTTGGGAAGACTGCCTGAGTCCAGGAGTTTGAGGCTGCAGTGAGCTATGATTCTGCGATGGCACTCCAGCCTGGGCAACAGAGTGAGACCCTGTGTCTTAAAAAAATTAAAAAACAACTACAAGTGTAGTGTCTATCCTACATATTATCCATACCTTAAATGGCTTCAGTTTCTATCTTGTTGAACTTTTTGGAATAGTGATTCTCAGACTTGAGTGTTTATTAAGAATCACTTTGGGTTTAGGTTTAGGTTTTTGTTTTTGTTTTTTTTTGTTTTTTGAGATGGAGTTTCGCTCTTGTTGCCTGGGCTGGAGTGCAATGGCATGATCTCGGCTCACTGCAACCTCTGCCTCCTGGCTGCAAGCGATTCTCCTGCCTCAGCCTCTCGCGTAGCTGGGATTACAGGCATGCGCCACCATGCCCGGCTAATTTTGTATTTTTAGTAGAGATAGAGTTTCTCATTGTTGGTCAGGCTGGTCTCAAACTCCCGACCTCAGGTGGTCCGCCCGCCTCAGCCTCCCAAAGTGCTGGGATTACAGGTGTGAGCCACCGCACCCGGCCAAAGAATCACTTTGAAAATAAGTTTCCTGGATCCTATCCCCAGAGATTTTGATAATAAGCCTGAGGTGGGTGAGGGACCATAGGTGATTCTGATACAGATGGTTCCTAGATCTTAATTTGAAAAACATAGTGAATCATTGGGTTTTAAAATGCATGATACTGGAAAAAGCAGGAAAATTAGGGGAAGTTGAATCTATGGCATAGTACCATCCAGTACCATGCTGACTTTGGTGGCATTCTTGCTCTAATATATCACTTCCCAGGCAAACATTGCTGACTTCTAAATGTTTTAAACTTTGTTTTTATGAAATGCCCAAGTAACACTCATTTGGGGGCTAGGGACTTGGAGGAGTGGAGGTGAGGGACTCATGTTTACAGCTATCAATCATTCACATGTTTTATGTGTTAGCTAAATAAATTGTTTTTCTTTTTTGCTAGTAGGGACCATCTGTGAAATGAACAGACATAGTGGGGAGAGAGAGAAGGCTGATGATACTTTTAGACCATGGTGTACTTTGCAGGTAGAGGAGATAAGACTTAAAACAACTTTTGTGACTCAACTTGGGAAATTTAATCCTATTTCTTTTTTTTGTTTTGTTTTGTTTTTTGTTTGAGACGGGGTCTCGCTCTGTCACCCAGGCTGGAGTGCAGTGGCCGGATCTCAGCTCACTGCAAGCTCCGCCTCCCGGGTTCACGCCATTCTCCTGCCTCAGCCTCCCGAGTAGCTGGACTACAGGCGTCCGCCACCTCGCCCAGCTAGTTTTTTGTATTTTTTAGTAGAGACGGGGTTTCACCGGGTTCGCAGGAGGGTCTCGATCTCCTGACCTTGTGATCCGCCCGTCTCGGCCTCCCAAAGTGCTGGGATTACAGGAATCCTATTTCTTAAATTAAGAATTGGAAAGGGGAGCCATCCAGGTATGTAATCTAAACTACCACTCAATATAGGTATCTGAATACAGATGACATTAACCTGAGACTCTGGCTTAGTGTTCCTAGTAATGTACTTTACGCTTTTCCTTTTATTTCAGTGATTTCGGCATTCCATCTTCAGTAATTCAGACAAATGTAAAAGGAAAAACAATTTGGATTTTTATTTTTATTTTTTGAGGGTCTGGCTCTTTCACCCACGCTAGAGTGCACTGGTATAATCCGTAGCTCACTGTAACCTCAAATTCCTGGGCGCAAGCAGTCCTCTCGCCTCAGCCTTCTGAGTAGCTGGTATTACAGGCATGCACCATTATGCCTGGCTAATTTTTTTAAAAAAATTTAAAATCGCTGCCTTACTGTGTTACCAAGGCTGGTTTCAAACTCCTGGGCTCAAATGATCCTCTTGCCTTGGCCTCCCAAAGTGCTGGGATTATAGGTGTGAGCCACTGCACCCAGCCTAAAAATAATTTGGATTTTATTTTACTTGTTTTTGAGGGGTAGTCTGGCTCTGTCTCCCAGGCTGGAGTGCAGTGGCTAGATCTCAGCTCACCGCAAGCTCCGCCTCCCGGGTTCACGCCATTCTCCTGCCTCAGCCTCCCAGTAGCTGGGACTACAGGCGCCCGCCACCACGTCCGGCTAATTTTTTTGTATTTTAGTAGAGATGGGGTTTCACCGTGTTAGCCAGGCTGGTCTCGATCTCCTGACCTCGTGATCCTCCCGTCTTGGCCTCCCAAAGTGCTGGGATTACAGGCATGAGCCACCGCGCCCGGCTATTATTTATTTTTTTAGAGATGGAGTTCCGCTTGTTGCCCAGGCTGGAGTGCAGTGGTGCGATCTTGGCTCACTGCAGCCTCCGCCTCCTGGGTTCAAGCGATTCTCCTGCCTCAGCCTCCTGAGTAGCTGGGATTACAGGTGCCCACCACCATGAATGGCTATTTTTTTTTTCTTTGTTTCTTGAGACGGCGTCTCGCTCTGTTGCCCAGGCTGGAGTGTAGTGGCGTGATCTCTGTTCACTACAACCTCGCTTACCGGGTTCAAGTGATTCTCCTGCCTCAGCCTCCTGAGTAGCTGGGATTACAGGTGCAGGCCACCATGCCTGGCTAATTTTTGTGCTTTTAGTAGAGACTGGATTTCACCATGTTGGTCAGGCTGGTCTCGAACTCCTGACCTCATGATCCACCCGCCTCGGCCTCCCAAAGTGCTGGGATTACAGACGCGAGCCACTGCGCTTGGCCTAATTTTTGTATTTTTATTAGAGACAGGGTTTTACCATGTTGGCCAGACTGGTCTCAAACTCCTGACCTCAAATGATCTGCCTGCCTCAGCCTCCCAAAGTGCTGGGATAACAGGTATGAGCCACTATGCCCAGCCAATAATTTGGATTTTAATTACTAATTTCCAAATCAACTTTAAAAAAATTAACATTAAAAATACTGAAATATTCATATAACACAAAATTCACTATTATACACAACTCAGCAGTGTTTAGTACGTTCACAAAGTTGTACCACCATAGTGTAATTCCAGAATATTTTCATTACCTGAAAAAGAAAACTCCTGCCCCTAAGCAGTCACCCCCATTTTGTCCTCCCCCAACTTCTGACAGGTTTTGATTTTATAAGCCCGACATGGGTGAGGGACCATCGGTAACTCTGATACAGATGGTTCCTAGATCCTAATTTGAAAAATATATTAGTGAATCATTGGATTTTAAAGTGCATGATACTGGAAAAAGCAGGAATCGCTGGCAACCACTAATCTACTTTCTGTCTCTGCGGATTTGCCTATTTGGGATATTTCACATTAGTGGAATCCTATAATATGTGATTTGATCTTTTGTGCCAGGCATCTGTTGCTCAACATAATTTTTTTTTTTTTTTTTTTGAGATGGAGTTTTGCCCTGTTGCTCAGGCTGAAGTGCAATGGCATGACCTCAGCTCACTGCAACCTCCACCTCCCGGGTTCACGTGATTCTTCTGCCTCAGCCCAGATTACAGGCATGGTCTACCACACCCAGCTACTTTTTTTGTATTTTTAGTAGAGACGGGGTTTTGCCATGTTGGCCAGGCTGATCTTGAACTCCTGGCCTCAAGTGATCTGCCTGCCTCGGCCTCCTAAAGTGCTGGGATTATAGGCATGAGCCACTCAACAATGTTTTGTAGGTTTATCCATTATGTAGCATGGCAGAATAATAAATATTCCATTGTATAGATACAGCACAGTTTATCAGTTCATCAACTGATGGATTTTTGGGTTGTTTCTATTTTTTGGCTATTTTGAATAATACTGCTGTGAACATTCATTTACAAGTTGTGTGAATGTGTGTTTTAAATTCTCTTGAGTATATACCTAAGTAGACTTGCTGGGTCATATGATAATTCTTATGTTTAACTTTCTGAAAAACTGCCAAACTGTTTTCTATAGTGGCTGCACCTTTTTTTTTTTTCGAGTCAGGGTCTCACTCTCTCCCCCAGACTGGAGTATAGTGGCGCGATCTTGGCTTACCTCAGCCTCTACCTCCCAGGCTCAAGCGGTTCTCCTGCTTCAGTGTCCCGAGTAGCCAGGATTACAGGTGCGCGCCACTACTGCCTGGCTACTTTTTATATTTTTAGTTAGAGACGGGGTTTTGTCATGTTGCTCAGGCTGGTCTCAAATCCCTGACCTCAAATGATCCACCCACCTCAGCCTCCCAAAGTGCTGGGATTACAGGTGTGAGCTGCCGTGTCCAGCTGTGACTGCACCATTTCACACCCCCTTTGGGGTTCCGGTTTCTGCACGCCCTTCTCAACAGTTTTATTTTATTATTATTATTTTTTGAGATGGAGTCTCGCTCTGTCGCCCAGGCTGGAGTGCAGTGGCGCGATCTCGGCTCACTGCAAGCTCCGCCTCCCGGATTCACGCCATTCTCTTGCGTCAGCCTCCCAAGTAGCTGGGACTACAGGCAACCGCCACCGTGCCCGGCTAATTTTTTTTGTATTTTTTTGGTAGAGACCAGGTTTCACCGTGTTGGCCAGGATGGTCTCGATCTCCTGACCTCGTGATCCACCCACCTCGGCCTCCCAAAGTGCTGGGATTACAGGCGTGAACCACCGCGCCCGGCCAACACTGTTATTGTCTTTTTTTTTTTTTTTTTTTAAAGCGCTAAATCATTCTGCAATTCTTTATTTGAAAAACAGCATTTTTTGACCCCTATCCTTCTCTTATGGCCAACTCATTCATAGTTTGATGTCTCTCTCTTTTTTTTTTCTCCATGAGCACTGCGTTCTACATTTTAGCATTTATTGACTGTAGTTTAATTCCTTCTGATGCATTGTTTTCTTGTGTTTTTCGATAAATGTGTTTTTCCCTTTTTTTGTATAGATTATGAGCTGCTGCTTTTTTTTTTTTTAGCTTAACAAAATGGAGGTGAAATTTGCCGAACATAAAATTAGCCCTTTTTCTTTTCTTTTTTTTTGAGACGGAGTTGCCCAGGCTGGAGTGCAATGGCACGATCTTGGGTCACTGCAACCTCTGCCTCCCGGGTTCATGTGATTCTCCTGCCTCAGCCTCCCAAGTAGCTGGGATTACAGGCATGTGCCACGCCTGGCTAATTTTGTATTTTTAGTAGAGACAGGGTATCTCCATGTTGGTCAGGCTGGTCTCAAACTCCCGACCTCAGGTGATCCACCTGCCTCGGCCTCCCAAAGTGCTGGGATTATAGGTGTGAGCCACTGTGCCCGGCCAAAATTAGCTTATAAAATGTATAATTCTGTGGCATTTAGTGCGTTCATGATGACATGTCTGTCTAGGTCCAAAACAATTTCATCACAAAAGAAAACTGTACTATTGAGCTGTCTCTCCCTCTTCTTTCTTTTCCATTTAATGGCTGAGTAATATTCTATTATATGTATAAACCACGTTTGGTTTATTCAATTACCTATTGATGAGCAGTTGGGTTATTTCTACCTTTTGGCTGTTGTGAATAGTGCTGCTATGAACAGTGGTGTACAAGTATTTGAGTACCTGTTATCAGTTATTTTGGTATATACCTAGGAGTAAAATTGCTGAGTTCTAAGGTAATTTTGTTTAACTTTTTGAGCAACCACCAAACTGTTTTCCACAGCAGCTACCCCATTTTAAAATTCCCACCAGCAATGTATGAGGGGTGCAGTTTTTCTGTATCTTTGTCAACATTTGTTATTATCTGTTTTTGATTACAGTCATACTAATGGGTGTAAAGTGGCATTTCATTGTAGTTTTGCTTTGCATTTTTCCCTAATGACTAATGGTGTTGAACATCTTTTTGTGTGCTTGTTGGGGTTGTCTTATTGTTGAATTGTAAAAGTTCTTTTTTTTTTTTTTTGAGATGGAGTCTCGCTCTGTTGCCCAGGCTGGAGTGCAGTGGCGCCATCTCAACTCACTGCAACCTCTGCCTCCCGGGTTTAAGCGATTCTTCTGTCTTAGCCTCCCGAGTAGCTGGGACTACAGGCGTGCACCACCACGCCTGGCTAATTTCTGTAGTTTCAGTTGAGATGGGGGTGTCACCACATTGGCCAGGCTGGTCTCGAACTCCTGACCTTGTGATCTGCCCGCCTCGGCCTCCCAAAGTGCTGGGATTTACAGGTGTGAGCTACCATGCCCGGCCAAGAGTTCTTTATATATTCTGGATACTAGACACCTAACAGTATGTAATATACAAATATTTTCTCTCATTCTGTAGGTTTTGTTTTTTTTCTTTTCCTTTTCTTTTTTTTTTTTTGAGACACAGTTTTGCTCTTTTGCCCAGGCTGGAGTGCAATAGTGTGATCTTGGCTCACTGCAACTTCTGCCTTCTGGATTCAAGTGATTCCTCTGCCTCAGCCTCATGAGTAACTGGGATTACAGGCTCGTGCCACCACATCCAGCTAATTTTTGTATTTTTAGTACAGATGGAGTTTTACCATGTTGGCCAGGCTGGTCTTGAACTCGTGACCTCAGGTGATCCGCCCGCCTTGGCCTCCCAAAGTACTGAGATTACAGGCATAAGCCACCACACCCGGCCTTGTCTTTTTACTGCCTTGTTAGTGTTCTTCAGTATGTAAAAGGTTTTGCTTTTGATTAAGGCTAATTTATCTTTTTTTTTTCTTTTATTGCTTGTGATTTTGGTGTCATATCTAAGGCATTGACAATTCCAAAGCCATGAAGATTTATTTATTTTTTGTTTTTTAATGTTTGTTTCCCTAATTATTTTATAGTTTTGACTTGTATATTTAGGCTTTTGGTCCATTTTGAGTACATCTTCGTATGGTATAAGGTAGGGGTTCATTTCATTTTTTTGCATATGCTTCTCCAGTTGACCCTGTACCATTTGTTGGAGAGACTGTTCTTTCTCCATTAAATAGTCTTGGTATTGCTGAAAATCAGTTGACCAAAGATTTTTTTTTTTGAGACAAGGTCTCACTTTGTCACCCAGGCTGGAGTGCAGAGGCGCAGTCTCGGCTCACTGTAACCTCTACCTCCTGGGCCCAAGCGAGTCTCCTGCCTCAGTCTCCTAAATAGCCTAAGTAGCCTCCTAAGTAGCTGGGACTACAGGCGCCTGCCACCATGCCTGGCTATTTTTTTGTGTGTTTTTTTTTAGTGGAGATGGGATTTTGCCATGTTGGCCAGGCTGGTCTTGAACTCCAGACCTCAGGTGATCCACCTACCTTAGCCTTCCAAAGTGCTGGGATTACAGGCATGAGCCACTGTGCCTGGCCAGCCAAAGATGTATTATATGGGTTTATTTCTGGATTCTCAGTTCCTTTCTGCTTTGATTACTGTATCTTTGGAGTATATTTTAAATTTGAGAAGTGTAACTTTCCCAGCATTGTTTTCCTTTTTCAAAATTCTTTTGATTGTTTGGGGTCCCTTGCCATTCCATATGAATTTTATTTTATATTATTTTATTTTGAGAGGTAGTCTCACTCTGTGCCCAGGCTGGAGTGCAGTGGCACAATCTCAACTCATTTGCAGCCTCTGCCTCCTGGGTTCAAGTGATCCAACCACCTCAGGCTCCCATGTAGCTGAGATTACAGATGCCCACCACCACGCCTGGCTAATATGTGTTTTTTTTAGTAGAGATGGGGTTTTAACCATGTTGGCCAGGTTGGTCCCAAACTCCTAACCTCAGGTGATCCGCCTGCCTTGGCCTCCCAGAATGCTGGGATTATAGGCATGAGCCACTGTGCGGGCCCCATATGAATTTTAGATTTGGCTTCTTCATTTCTGTAAATAAGATGGTTGGGATTTTGGTGGGGATTGTGTTGCCTCTATAGGTTGCTTCAGGTTTTATTGGCATCTTAACCATTTTGAGTTAGAATTTTTGATTGGCAGGGTTTTTCTTTCAGCACTTTATCTTACTGCCTCTGGCTCCTATGGTTGGTTTCTCTCTCTCTCTCTCTCTCTTTTTCTTTTGAAAACAAGTTTATTAAAGTAAAGGAATAAAAGACTGACTACTCCATAGGCAGAGCCGCTGTGGCCCCTATGGTTTCTGATGAGAAATCTGTTGTATCTGTTGTTACTCTTATTGAGGATCCCTTGTTCATGACTCATAGCTTCTCTCTTGCTTCTTTTAACATTTGTCTTTGTTTTTCAACAGTTTGATTATAATTTATCTCAATGTGTGTATCTCTTTGTGTTTATCCTGCTTTGAGTTCATCGAGCTTCTTGGATGTATAGATTCATATCACTTTTTCATGCTTTTATGGAAGAAGTGGGGATTTTCATGGATGATACTTCTGCTATTCAAGTTCATAGCCTTGTCAGATATCTGAATCTCTCACTCTTCAGTGATCCAGAAAGTACTGGACCTACAGTTTTATAACCAAGAAAAAATTCCTTCCTAAGGACTGTTAAGTCTGCAGTATTTTAGAAAGTTTGGATTTTGGATATTAAGTTCATGTAAGAACGGCATTTTAAGTCGAGTGTGGTGACCTGTGCCTGTAGTCCCAGTTACTTGGGAGACCTGGTGGCAAGACTGCTTGAGCCCAGGAGGTGGAGGGCTATCGTTCACTGTGATTGTGCCTGTGAGTAGCTGCTGCACTCCAGCCTAACCAACATAGTGAGACCTAGTCCCTTAAAAACAAAAAGCACTCCACATATTAACTGCAAATTATGAAGTGGTTTAAACTTCATATATATATTTTCTCATTACATAGAGGGTTTCAGCTATATGGAAGATACATTTTAGTTTAGCTATTTTTATTTTTTTTGAGACAGAGTTTGCTCTTGTTGCCTGGGCAGGAGTGCAATGGTGTGATCTTGGCTCACCGCAGCCTCCATCTCCTGGGTTCAAGTGATTCTCCTGTCTCAGCCTCCCAAGTAGCTGGGATTACAGGCATGTGCCACCACGACTGGCTAATTTTATATTTTTAGTAGAGACAGGGTTTCTCCATGTTAGTCAGTCTGGTGTCGAACCCCCAACCTCAGGTGATCCGCCCGCCTCGCCCTCCCAAAGTGCTGGGATTACAGGTGTGAGCCACTGCGCCCAGCCAAGTTTAGCTGTTTTAAGTACCATAAGATTAACATTTCTAAGGATATGCTTAGAAATATTTTATTTAAATAAGTGAAGCAATTATTAAGGAAACCTTCTGTAAATCTAAAATTATTTCAAAATAAAAAGTAAAACATTAAGAGAAGTATATCTTTACTATATTAATGTCAAAATAAAGAATTGAGAGAGCTGCCTTACACAATGAAAAATTAAAACTTAGAAGTTAAATAAGGAATCAGCTTTGGTTAATGTGGTATGAATGAACATTATTAACTCCTCAGCCCCAACTGATGCTGATTATTAGGGAAGAGCTGAAAATACAACAAAACATCATCTCAAAATATAAATTCAAAACACTAAAAATCCCAATACAGTGCAATTTGGAAGAAACTAAAACTAAAAGATGACACTGAGACCAGGCACACAAATCTTTAGCTTCTAAATATAATTCAGGATACTGAATCAGCTTTGGGAGTTTGTGGAGGAAAAAATCTGAAGGCCTTGTAGTGCCAGTGGAGCCCTATTTTCAGAGCAAGCTATCTGTGATTTTTGCCGCTTTAGAACTCTTGTAGCTACTCGACTTCCTGGGAAGAGCCTAGACATTGGATGTTTAAATCACCAGGTGGGGAAAAAAGCACTGATAGAGCCAATTGTTGAAGAAGCCAGTACCATTTATAATACAGAATCTAGGTGAGAGGTAAAACATTGGGAGCCCGCAGATGTGTTTCATTTAGTCTGTGTGTGTTGACACATACAGTATTAAAAATAAATGAATTGGTTGCCAATGTTTAAAAATTGGTGGATTTAGTTGAAAGGCCCAGATTTCTGGTTTTGCCTTAAAAAAATCAGAAAATCTGATAACCCTTCACCCGTATTCCCAGTGGATTTGAATAATGCCTGCTTTAGGTGGGTCAGTTAATATCTAGTTAGCCACAGCTCCTATTGCTCCCAGTTGCCTTTCCTGCTTGCCAGTTATCATCGTATATGTGCTGCTCTTTCTTTATAGTGTAAAATAAGCAATGAAATATTTTCTACTTCTACATCTGCATCAAAAGTGGGAAAGTTGAAGACTACTGGGTTATAATTCATCCCTGTTACTTGTTACCTAAGTATATCTGGGCAAGTTACATAATTTTTCTAAATCTCAGCTAACTCATCTATAAAATGAGAATTAAATAGTAACCATCTAATAAGAGTTGTTAGACTTAAATGAGGTAAATCATTTAATGTTAAATGTTTGATTAATGTTAGCCATTACTACTGATTAAAATGGCTGTACATTTTAAGAAAAATGACTATTTTTGGGCAGATGTTAGAAATATTCTTATTTTTCATATAAAAATGTCAGGAGAATACAATCTGATGGCATTAAAAAAATCACTTTACTGAAGTATGATTGACATTCTGATGTCATTTTGACCAAAGTCTGGATTGATTTATTCATTGCATGTGTGAGCAGCTGAGTTTGTAACTTCTGTATTAGTTTGCTGGGGCTGCCATAACAAATTGCCACAGACTGGGTAGCTTAAAAAGCAGAAGTTTATTTTCTCACAGTTCTGGAGGCTACAAGTTCAAGATCAAAGTGTCAGCAGGTTTGGTTTCTTTTGTTTTTTTTGTTTTGTTTTGTTTTGTTTTGTTTTTTTGAGACGGAGTCTCGCTCTGTAGCCCAGGCTGGAGTGCAGTGGCCGGATCTCAGCTCACTGCAAGCTCCGCCTCCCGGGTTCGCGCCATTCTCCTGCCTCAGCCTCCCGAGTAGCTGGGACTACAGGCGCTGCCACCTCGCCCGGCTAGTTTTTTGTATTTCTTAGTAGAGACGGGGTTTCACCGTGTTAGCCAGGATGGTCTCGATGTCCTGACCTCGTGATCCGCCCATCTCGGCCTCCCAAAGTGCTGGGATTACAGGCTTGAGCCACCGCGCCCGGCCGGTTTGGTTTCTTTTGAGGCCGTTTTCCTTGGCTCGTAGATGGCTGCCTTCTTGCTGTGTCCATGGTGTCTCTGTGTCTGAATTTCCTCTTCTTATAAGAATGTCAGTCAGGGCCGGGCGCGGTGGCTCACGCCTGTAATCCTAGCACTTTGGGAGGCCGAGGCGGGCGGATCACGAGGTCAGGAGATGGAGACCATCCTGGCTAACACGGTGAAACCCCGTCTCTACTAAAAATACAAAAAATTAGCCGGGCGTGGTGGCGGGTGCCTGTAGTCCCAGCTACTCGGGAGGCTGAGGGAGGAGAATGGCGTGAACCCGGGAGGCGTAGGTTGCAGTGAGCGGAGATCGCGCCACTGCACTCCAGCCTGGGCTACAGAGCGAGAGTCCGTCTCAAAAAAAAAAAAAAAAAAAAAAAAAAAAAGAATGTCAGTCAGTTTGCATTATGGGCCCATCACCCCAATAGCCTTGTTTTTTTAAGATGGAGTCTCGCTCTGTTACCAGGAGTGCAGAGGCATGATCTCGGTTCACTGTAACCTCTGCCTCCAATCAAGCGATTCTCCTGCCTCAGCCTCCCGAGTAGCTGGGACTATAGGCGCGTGCCACCACGCCTGGCTAATTTTTGTATTTTTAGTAGAGACAGGCTTTCACCATGCTGGCCAAGATGGTCTCGATCTCTTGACCTCCTGATCCACCCGCCTTGGCCTCTAAAGTGCTGGGATTACAGGCGTGCTCTACTGCGCCCGGCTGGACTTGTTTTAACTTAATCGCCTCTTTAAACGCCCTGTCTGCAAATATAGTCGTATTCCAAGCTACTGGGGGTTAGGGCTTCAACTTATAAATTTTGGGAAGACATAAGTCTGTAACAACCTGTCCTAAAAAGGCAGATCAAAAACATATGTTATGGACTTCATTAGAGATAAGAGATTAAAGGTGAGAACTAAGAGAGCCAAAAGCCTGATCATAGATGATTGGTTAAGAGCACTTGGAGGAGATGAGGAGAGAAACAATAATCATAACAGATAAAAGACAAAAGTTCCCCAGAGCTGAAGTACAACATCTTCAGGTCTGAATTGCTGCACGTAAATATTGAGAGAAGAGACATACCCTGGTTAAATTTCTGAAATTAAAAGAATACTGCAAGCTTCTAAATTGAAATAGTAGGGGGGGAAAAAGCTTTCTTACACGGGAAAGAGAATCAGACTGGCATTAGACTTCCAATCTGTCACAGTAAATGTTATTGCATGGAGAAATGTTTAAAATTTAGAGTTCCTAGGGAAATTGTGATTATAAAATTCTGTATTCATTCATACTATAACCATTTTCTCTTTTTTTATTTTTGGGTGGTGATATATATTTCAGTTTTTTAAAATGTTGCTCATTCCATTCTATAGAATAAGATTTACATTTAAGCAAAATTAATTAAAATCTAAGCAGAGAGATCAAGTTAAGCACAGGCTCCAAGAAGTCCTGCTGGGATCTCAGGAATAGAGACAACATGTTAAAAGTTTTGGTTTGAATGTATTGAATTTTTTTGTTTGTTTTGTTGCATTCTGGAGTCTCCAAAAGTCAGTCACCATGAGTACCCATTAGGTAGGTGATACTTATTTTAACAGCAACCTAAACTGGGGTTTATGAGCTATATTTTCCAAGAAGTGACTCAGTCTAATTCTGAAATGACCAAAGCAGTTCATATGATTTTATTCACATTTGAACTCCATTGGAGTCAGGGATGAAATGTCATCTTCTATTCCAAGAATGAAGCCTTCAGATAATGTCCAGGTGCTTCAGAACTAACTAGTCATCATAAGAACACAGAGTCCATAATTTCTATAATGTGTAGTTTTTTTGTGGTTTCTAGAAGCATCAAATGAATCACAGTGCTACCAAACTCCACACAGAACCAGTCACAGTGTCCTTCCCATCCATCTTAACATGAGGCTCATTTTTACATTTCAGATATTTGTACATTTTCACAGTGTAATAGGGACATATGTCAAGTAGAAGT
Source organism: Papio anubis (assembly GCF_008728515.1). NCBI lineage: Eukaryota > Metazoa > Chordata > Mammalia > Primates > Cercopithecidae > Papio > Papio anubis. The sequence continues at coordinate 31,440,214 of NC_044984.1, forward strand.
TCCACTCACTATCAATCATGAAGTAGCTGTAATCTGTATATATATTTTTTACACAGTCATGTGAAATTTATATACACACATATAATCCTGGTTTGTTCACTTATATTGCTATATAATGGTCCCTTATAGGAATATATCCTGTTGAAATTTGCGTGTTCCCCAGTGTTTGCTATAGCTGTTTTTGTAAACAGTGGTACTGCGGATATTCAAATAAATGTCTCATGTTTGAGAATTTCTCTAACAAATCAAGGTGTGGAACTGCCAGATCATAGGGTATATTTATTGGATATTGCTATTGCTCCTCAGGATGGCTATAATTTACATTCCCATCAACAGAGTTAAGTTTGTTTATTTATATCTGTACTTTGTATAGTCACATTTAAAATTTTTGGTACCTCATTGTGGTTTCTATTGCATCCTCCTGATTACTAGTGAGTGTGAGCATCTTATCATGTTTCTTGGCCCTTTGAGGTTTTGTTTTGTGAGTTTTCGTTCATATCTCTGCACATTATTTTCTGTTAGGTATTTTTAAAAATTTGATTTGTGGGAGTTATTTATACATTTTGGTTACCAGTTACTTATAGATGGCAAATGTTTTCCCTGAATTTTTTCTATGAGGAAAAGAAGTTTTAATTTTATTGTGGTTGAATTATCTTTTCTTCTATGGTTTTGTACATTTTGTATATTGTTTAAGAAGTCATTCTCCTTTATTTTGTTTTTTTTTTTTTTTTTTTTTTTTTTTTTTTGAGACGGAGTCTCGCTCTGTCGCCCAGGCTGGAGTGCAGTGGCCGGATCTCAGCTCACTGCAAGCTCCGCCTCCCGGGTTCACGCCATTCTCCTGACTCAGCCTCCAGAGTAGCTGGGACTACAGGCGCCCGCCACCTCGCCCGGCTAGTTTTTTGTATTTTTTAGTAGAGACGGGGTTTCACCAAGTTAGCCAGGATGGTCTCGATCTCCTGACCTTGTGATCCGCCCGTCTCGGCCTCCCAAAGTGCTGGGATTACAGGCTTGAGCCACCGCGCCCGGCCTTATTTTGTTTTTTAACAGCTTTATTGAGATATACTCTATATACCATAACATTCCCCATGTACAATGTGTAATTCAATGTTTTTTTTAGCATATTTATAGAGTTGCACAACCATCACTTTAAACTTTTCTTTTCTTTTTGAGACAGGGTCTCACTCTCTTGCCCAGGCTGGAGTGCAGTGGCATGACCATGGCTCACTGCAGCCTCGATCCCCTGGGCTCAAGCGATCCATCTGTCTAAGCCTCCCTCGCATCTGGGACTACAGGCATGTGCAACCTTGCCTGGCTAATTATTTTTTGTAAAGATGAGGTTTTATTATGTTGTCCAGGATGGTCTTGAACTCCTTGGCCTCAAGTGATCTGCCTACCTTGGCCTCCCAAATTGCTGGGGTTACAGGCATGTGCCACCTCGCCTGGCCTTTCTATCACCTTTAAACTAATTTTAGAATATACCATCATTCCGGAAAGAAACCTCATATCTATTAGTAGTCACTCCCCATTCTTCTTCACTCTATCCCTAAACAGCCACATAATCTACTTTCTAGCTATAGATTTTGCCTATTTTGGACATTTATCCTTTTTTGAGATGGAGTCTTGCCCTGTCGCCCAGGCTAGAGTGCAGTGGCGCAATCTTGGCTCACTACAACCTCCGTCTCCCGGGTTCAAGCAATTCTCCTGCCTCAGCCTCTCCTGAGTAGCTAGCTGGGAGTACAGGCACGTGCCACCGTGCCCGGCTAATTTTTATATTTTTAGTTAAAATGGGGTTTCACCGTGTTGGCCAGGTTAGTCTTGAACTCCTGCCCTTGTGATCTGCCCGCTGTGGCCTCCCAAAGTGCTGGGATTACAGGCGTGAGCCACCGCGCCTGGCCGTATTTTGGACATTTCATATAAACAGGATCAAATAATATGTGGTCTTCTGTGACTGACTTTAACTTAGCAGAATAATGTTTTTAGGTTCATCGATGTTATAGCATGCATCAGTACCTTACTCCTTTTTGTGACTGAAGTATAAAATAACTTTTATAAGACTCAACATTAGTCTTGGTACTTCTAGGGGATTAAATATCCATATTAGGGATCCTGGGAAGATGACAGCAGTGATAGAATAGTTTCCTAAATGTCTATATGACTTTCCCCTAAACACAGAACAAAGAGGAAAATCAAAAACACATAGAAAACGTGTACAGGAAAATTAGTTGACTATGTTTCTCTGCAAACGCTCAAGTACCAGCAGATTGGGAACAAACCATTGTTATCCATGCTGGAAGAAGCAGAAGGAAGCAGTGGCACATCTGATGGAGTGGAGAATTGTGAATAACCCAAAGGCAATCACTAGAAAGCTTTTTAAAGGGCCGATTTTAGAATACCAGCTGAAATGGGAATTTGGGAAGGGTGTTGCACACATCGACAATGGGTGCGTGAAAGAGATCAGTTGTAAAGTCTGAAGGGACTGGCGTTCCTTCATGAAACTTGAAAAACTAACCAAAGCTCCCTTCCAGGCCTACTCCTCACAAGAAGAAGGAAGTGAGGATACAATTGAGTATCCTCTGAAGAATACAGACAGACCAAGGAAAGAGAAGGTCCAGATAAAAGCAGGGGAGGTGAACAGGGCCAAGATATCTCAGAAAGCAAGAAACTATACTTTTGAATACTATATGAAAACAATAAGAGGGAGTTTTAGAGTATAAAGGCAGAATGGCTATTCAGAGCCAAGCCTCTTTCAAAAGTCAACACTATGAAATGATTGTTGTCAAATCTCATGCAAATTTTTGAAGAAAAACAAGATCCCTCTAGACAAGGAGATGAAAGTACACCAGAAAGACAGAAAACAAAGAAAAACTGAGATATTAAGACAAAAGGCAAGAGAGAAGACACTACAATGATAAGACATTTCAAAAAATTAATTTGCATAAGAAAAATTTAAAAATTAAGTGATAGTGAAGTATTATAAATAAAAGAAAATGACTGGACATGGTGGCTCACACCTGTAATCCCAGCACTTTAGGAGGTTGAGGCAGGAGGATCGCTTGAGTCCAGGAATTTGAGACCAGCCTGGGCAACATGATGAAACCTGTCTCTACAAAAAATAGAAAAAATAGCTGGATGTGATGGCATTTGCCTGTAGTTCCAGCTACTTGGGAGGCTGAGGTGGGAGGATCACCTGAGCCTGTGAAGGTTGAGGCTGTGGTGAACCATGCTGGCGCCACTGCACACCAGCCTGGGCAACAGAGTGAGACCTTGTCTTGGATAAATTAAATGAATGAATGAATGAATGAAATGAAACAAAATTTATTTTAGAAATGAAGACAAATTAGAAGGAACACAAGAGCAAGTAAACGTAACAGATAATACCTCATGAGGGAAAGAAGCTGAAAAGGAGAAAGACATTAAAAATGAAGATATGTAAAAAGAATTTTGTAGAAATTGACACATTGGAAACAAGTAAAGAAAATCCAGCATATGTATATTATGTGTCCCCAAAGAAGAAAACGATAGCAAGGGAACAGAATGGGTACTAAAAATTACAATACAAGATAATTTTAATGAAATAAAAGTAGATGGGGAACTAAACTTTGGAAGACTACAGCACATACCTAAGAACAGTGACACGGTAGACCAACACTGAGGCATAGTCTAGAAGAATTATTGGACTTCAAAGGAAAAATAAAAATCCTTCAGACATAGAGGCAGAAGTCACAGAGTCTCTTACCTTTATAAGTAAAGGAAAATCAGGGCCAGGTGTGGTAGCTCATACCTGTAGTCCCAACACTTTTGGGAGGCCGAGGTGGGGGTATTGCTTGAGCCCAGGAGTTTGAGACCAGCCTGGGCAATATAGTGAGACCCTGTCTACACACACACAAACACATACAATATAGTGAGACCCTGTCTACACACACACACACACACGCACACATACGCATGCACACGCTGGGTGTGGTGGTGTGAGCTTTTAGTCCAAGTTACTTGGAAGGCTGAGAGGAGGAGCTATTGAGTCCAGGAATTGGAGGCTGCAGTGAGCTGTGATTGCACCACTGTACTCCAGCCTGGGCAACAGAGCTAGACAGTGTATTAAAAAAAAAAAGAAAGAAAAAGGAAAAAAAGAATCAGATTACTGTCTTTTTTTTTTTTTTTTTTTGAGATGGAGTTTTGTTCTTGTTGCCCAGGCTGGAGTTCGTGGCACGATCTTGGCTCACCACAACCTCCGCCTCTGAGTTGAAGTGATTATCCTACTTCAGCCTCCTGAGTAGTTGGGATTACAGGCATCCGCCACCACACGGGCTAATTTTTGTATTTTTAGCAGAGACGGGGTTTCACCTTGTTGACCAGACTGGTCGCAAACTCCTTACCTCAAGTGACTGCCTACCTTGGCCTCCCAAAGTGCTGGGATTACAGGCGTGAGCCACCACACCCAGGCTGGTGTACATGTTCTTATCTTAAATATGGAATTTCATTGTCTCCTTTCTCTTGTGACAGTAGGGAGACCAAGGTGGGCAGATATACACCTTGTATAATACACTTTTGTAAAATACAAAAATTAGCCGGGTGTGGTGGCATATACCTATAATCCCAGCTACTTGGGAGGCTGAGGCAAGAGAATCGCTTGAACCAGTGAGATGGAGGCTGCAGTGAGCCACAATTATGCCACTGCACTCCAGCCTAGGTGATAGAGTGAGACTCTCTAAAAAAAATAAAAAATAAAAGTCACAAACAATATGCTAGAATTTGAAGAATATTGTTCCCATTAGCCCTTCCTGGGGAATCTACTAGAGAATGGGTGTCAGAATCAGAATGACTAGAGACATGTTAAAGACTGGTGATTTGTATTACACGTAACTAAGACCAAATGAGGGTTTGAAAGAAGATATGGTCTGTAAAGGGGTGGGAAGGAGAATGGAAGGATTATATACAAAACATTTAAAAAACTACTTTCAGTAATAATGGTGGTGGTGGTATTGTTGGTGTTCTTATTTTGAGAATCTTTGTGTAACATGAAATAAAAAGCAAACAAGCAATTGTGTTGTTCTAATTCTGTCACAAACTGTGTAATTGAGAACCACAGCTCTTGTGTGGAAGAAAGAAGATGAGATGACTGATTAGAGGAATGTATGTTTGTGTTAGGGGTGGGTGAGGGTTGCAAGTGTCGGTAGCCGAAATAGAGAAAAAAGCTAACGTTTAAATTCAAGGAGCTTTTTTAAAGAACAGATAAACCCTCCTTTCACCAGGGGGAAAAAAGAATCCCAGGAAGAAGAAATTAGAAATATTAAAAAAAATCAATTACAAAGCAAAATCAGCAAAATATTTGGCCAATCAATTTAACAGTCATTTGGAAAGTCTCATAAAAAATAGAACGTAAAATATTAGAAATAAGAAAAATGAACAAATTCTGAGGTTATTATGAGTAGTTATGCCTATAAATTCAAAAATCAGAGAATTCAGTTTTTTTATGGACACATTTTATCAGACATACAAAGAACAGGAAATGTCTATATGTTGTTAAAATTATTTCAGAGTACAGTATCAGAGTACAGGAATGAAATGATGGAAAGCACCCTGTTTTATTTAATGAGGGGGCTACCCTGGATATCACAACTGCAGTTTCTCAAATATGTCTTATATTCTTCAATTTAACTCTCCAGATCCATTCAGCTTTTGTGTTTTCCATCATAGGGGACCTTTCTGGACAACATGAATGAGCCCCTATGTCCTCTGTCTTCTGATTTGGATGTGGAAATGAGGAGCCCTGGCAGGGAATTGGAGGAAAGAGGAGAAAAAAGTCCCGGTCTTGATTCCCCATCTCATACATTCTGTATGTAGGAGCCTTGGGCTGGCTGGCTGTGTCAGTCTTAGTCCTGGTCCTTCCTTTTAGGCTTTGGGGTGATGAGAGCTGCTCTCCTGTTACTAGCCTGGGTTACCGCAATATCCTTTGTGATTTCCTGTAGGCCTCACCCACAGCTTTGTAAATAGTCCCTTTGTAAATAAACCCTCTTTAAATTAATCTAATTTGAGTGGGCCATCTGCTTCCTGCAGACCCTGTCTGACATAACAGATGAAATCAGGATTTTTGTATTTGTAGAAAATAAATTTTTAAAGTACAAGTTTTGACTAAGAAAAAAACAGAGTACATAATATACTGTATAGAAAAATAACAGTTTATTGCAAACTTAAGAAAAATGACAAATTTAGAAATATTTAAAATGTATAATAGAAGTTTATATATTATTTGATTATTCCATAAGCTGTTAGTATTGATAATTTTTATTATTTAGTAATTGGATATTGGTATGTATGTATGTTAAATTCCCTGAATGTAAGTGGTATGGTGGCTGGCTCCTGGAATCCCAACTACTCGGGAGGCTGAGGTGGCTTGAGGATCTCTTGAGGCCAGAAGTTAGAAGCTGCAGTGAGCTATGATCACACCATTGCACTCCAGCCTGAATGACAGAATGAGACCCCCATCTCTTAAAAAAAAAAAAAAAATCCTGAATGTGATCATTATATTGTGGTTTTATAGAAGAATGCCCTTGTTCTTAGGAGATGCATGCCGCAATGTTTAGAGTGGAGTATCATGATTTCTGTAACTAACTCTCAAATAGGACAGCAAAAGGAGAAAAAGTCTTTGTGTGTACATGTAAGGAGAGAGAGACATAAAGTAAATGTGTGAAAACTGTTAAGTGGTGAATTATGTTAAGATATATGAGTATTCACTGTTACCATTCTTGCAACTTTTTTTGTGGCATTGAAAATTTCAAAATAAAAAGTTGGAAAATATTTAAAACAACATACAATGAAATACTTATTATGGATAAATAACTTTATTATAAACTAATAAGAAATATATAAAATGCTAGTATTCGAATAAGCAAATCACTAAAGGAGAAATATAGAAAGCCCTTAAACAAAAGGATGCTTGACCTCAATAATAAAGGAATGCAAATTTAAATGAGCTGTCAGTATCCATCTAGCAAAGTAGCAAAGATTCAAAAAGCAATGCTTTGGGAGTCTGAGGCGGGCAGATGACTTGAGGTCAGGAGTTTGAAACCAGCCTGGCCCACATGGTGAAACCCTGTCTCTACTAAAAATACAAAACAGCTGGCCGTGGTGGCACACGACTGTAATCCCAGCTACTTGGGAGGCTGAGGCAGGAGAACTGCTTGAACCCAGGAGGTGGAGGTTGCAGAGAGCCGAGATCGTGCCACTGCATTCCAGCAGCCTGGGCGACAGAGGAAGACTCCATCTCAAAAAAAAAAAAAAAAAAAAAAGCAACGATGCTTAATACTGATGGGGCTGTAGCAAACTGAACAAAGTGGTAACTGTTGGAAATATAGCTTGATGCCATCTTCTCTGCAGTCTGGCAGTATCTATGAATGCTTAAAATCTGTATGCTCGTCAATCACAGCAATTTAACTTAAATGAACTAAATCTAGTGAGGTAATAGGATAAGTGACTAAGGTTATATGTATAAGCACATTGCAGCATTGTTAATAACAGCAAAAACCATCTAAATGCTCATCAGTTCGGGTTTGGTTTTACACATAGTAGAATATTGTTTTAACTATTACTTTTTTTTGAGAAGGAGTCTCACTCTGTGCCCAGGCTGGAGTGTGATGGCGTGACCTCGGCTCACTGCAACCTCTACCTCCCGGGTTTAAGCTATTCTCCTGCCTCAGCCTCCCGAGTAGCTGGGATTACAGGCACGTGCCACCATGCCCAGCTAATTTTTGTATTTTTAGTAGAGACAGGGTTTTGCCATGTTGGCCAGTCTGGTCTCGAACTCCTGACCTCAGGTGATCTGCCTGTCTCAGCCTCCCAAAGTGCTGGGAATTAATACAGAAGTAGTTAATGTATTGATATGGAACAATATCCCTGATTATTACATTAAAAATAAAAGCAGGTTAGGCCAGGAGCAGTGGTTCATGCCTGTAATCCCAGCACTTGGGAGACTGAGGTGGGAGGATTGCTTGAACCCAGGAGTTTGAGACAAGCCTGGGCAACATGGCAAAGCCCCACCTTTACAAAATACAAAAATTAGAATGGTATAGTAGTGCGTGCCTGTAGTCTCAGCTACTGGGAAGGCTGACGTGGGAGGATCACCATATCCTGGGGAGGTCAAGGCTGCAATGAGCTGTGATCGCACCACTGCAATCTAGCCTGGGTAATAGAGTGACACATTGTAATAATAATAATTAATAAAAATAGAAGGTTAGAGAAAAAGATATGCATTACTGTCCCATTTACAGTAAAATAACTACATATTATAGGCATAATTTTATATATACCAATATTATGTAGGTTTTGAAACCTGGTTGGTCTCCGAGTATCAAAACAGGTGGGAAAATTATGGGAAAACAGGGCTTTTATTTTCTGGTTTTGGCTTAAAAACAAATAGATCATGTAATAGGAAATAAAATTATCTTTCATTTAGAAAGTCTGTGGCCGGGTGTGGTGGCTCATGCCTGTAATCCCAGCACTTTGGGAGGCTGGGGCAGGCGGATCACCTGAGGTTGGGAGTTCAAGACCAGCCTGACCAACATGGAGAAACCCCGTCTCTACTAAAAATACAAAAAGTTAGCCAGGTTTGGTGGCACAGGTCTGTAATCCCAGCTACTCGGGAGACTGAGGCAGGAGAATAGCTTGAACCCGGGAGGCGGAGGTTGCGGTGAGCTAAGATCATGGCCATTGCACTCCAGCCTGGGCAACAAGAGCCTCTGTCTCCAAAAAAAAAAAAAAAAAGTCTCTGCACTAATTAAAACAATTCTGTATGCTGGTTTGTTAATATAGTTTATTGAATTAACAAAAAAATGTGTTAAGAAACTCATTTTGCTCTTGTATATATTCTGTCTCCAGAGCAGCGGAAAGAGCTCAGTGCTAGAAAGCCTGGTGGGGAGGGACCTGCTTCCCAGAGGTACTGGAATTGTCACTCGGAGACCTCTCATTCTGCAACTCGTCCATGTTTCACAAGAAGATAAACGAAAAACAACAGGAGAAGAAAATGGTAAATTTCAGATTTGAGATAAGAATTATTTTACAGCTCTTCATTTTTGATCTGTTCTTAAAAAGATATGAATTGGTTAGACAATTAGAAATTAGTGGCTGTAGCATAAACAGAAGTCCTGTGAGAAGTAGTATGCATCTTTCTTAATGTAAAGAAAGAGTAGTTTTTGTTTTGTTTTGTTTTGGTTTTGAGATGTGAGTCTCACTCTGTTGCGCCGGCTGGAGTGCAGTAGTGCGATATTGGCTCACTGCAGCCTCCACCTCCTGGGCTCAAGCCATTCCCCTGCCTCAGCCTGCCAACTAGCTGGGATTACAGGTGCCCACCACCACGCCCAGCAATTTTTTGTATTTTTAGTAGAGACAGGCTTTCACTTTGTTGGCTAGGCTGGTCTCGAACTCCTGACCTCAAGTCATCCGCCTGCTGTGGCCTCCTAAAGTGCAGATCACGATGTCAGAAGTTCAAGACCAGCCTGGCCAATATGGTGAAACCCTGTCTCTGCTAAAAATACAAAAATTAGCCAGATTTGGTGGCACACGCCTGTAGTCGCAGCTACTCAGGAGGCTGAGGCAGAAGAATCACTTGAATCCAGGAGGCAGAGGTTGCAGTGAGCTGAGATTACACCACTGCACTCCAGCCTAGACGACAGAGTGAGACTCAGTCTCAAAAAAAAAAATAAAAAAAAAAAGAAGAAGAAGAAGAAGAAGAAAATAGGCATTGTCCTTTATAACCGTTCTTTTTTGATTAAATTGAAAATATGTTAGGGAAAACTGTGTCTATCAGCAGATTTTAAGTTGCTTATCAAATATGTATCGTGTGGTAATTATATTAGTGAGGTTTGAAATGTTGAATGAGAGTAATGTATTTAATCTTCCTATTTAGTTCAGTATTTGGCTCAGACTTTCTTGTTTATAGAACTCCGGGCCGGGCGCGGTGGCTCAAGCCTGTAATCCCAGCACTTTGGGAGGCCGAGGCGGGTGGATCACGAGGTCAGGAGATCGAGACCATCCTGGCTAACATGGTGAAACCCCGTCTCTACTAAAAATACAAAAAACTAGCCGGGCGTGGTGGCGGGCGCCTGTAGTCCCAGCTACTCGGAGGCTGAGGCGGGAGAATGGCGTGAACCCGGGAGGTGGAGCTTGCAGTGAGCCGAGATCGCGCCACTGCACTCCAGCCTGGGCGACACAGCGAGACTCCGTCTCAAAAAAAAAAAAAAAGAACTCCGTAACATAGCTCTAATTATTAAATTACTTTTGCAGCAGAGTACCATATCTGTTACTTATCTGCAGAGATCTGTTTTCAATGCAGTTTTATTCTACTTCTTATTCTGATTTAAGATAGGACGATAGTATTGACAAAATTGAACTTATTTTAATTTCTGTGTCTGATTTTTTTCATTTACTGTAGGAGCTGTTGGTGGTGATGAGTTGAATTTTTTTTTTATGGGGAAAGAAAACTTCATGAGCATCTGCTATGACTCTAGAATGTTAGTCACTGAAGCAAGTTAGTGTAGTTGTAGATGTTGCAAGTAATATTTTTAGATAGATTGCCAGTGGATATATGGGAGCGTTTTAATTATATTAGGTAGCTTCTGGGTATGTTATTCATCACTTTGCATTTCTCTAATACTTACTGAAGTTCTGAACCTTGAATTTAATCATTTTGGATTAATCTAGCGTTCACCTTCAAATGTATAGAATAACATTTATAGAATTTCATCCCCACTAACTGATTTCATCAAATTTACCAAACACCTGAAACTAAGACCTTAAGAAAGTATATATTAGGTCTGTCTCTCTCTTTTTTTTTTTTTTTAACTTTCATTTTCTTCTGTCACCTTGAGAGGGCCGGTGATATCCTGTCTCTCAGAAACTATTTGAATTTTGGGCAGTGTTTCCTTAGATAAAATTGTGCTTGTTAGAAAAGGGTGTACATTTCAGCTATAGAAGTGTCAGCTCCTTGGTATCTCTTTGTTTTTATGTCCACTATGTTTTTTTTTTTTTTTTTTTGAGACGGAGTCTCGCTCTGTCGCCCAGGCTGGAGTGCGGTGGCCGGATCTCAGCTAACTGCAAGCTCCGCCTCCCGGGTTCACACCATTCTCCTGCCTCAGCCTCCGGAATAGCTGGGACTACAGGCGCCCGCCACCTCGCCCGGCTAGTTTTTTGTATTTTTTTTAGTAGACACGGGGTTTCACCATGTTAGCCAGGATGGTCTCGATCTCCTGACTTCGTGATCCGCCTGTCTCGGCCTCCCAAAGTGCTGGGATTACAGGCGTGAGCCACCACGCCCGGCCTATGTCCACTATGTTTTGTTGATGTCTCCTCTTAGTGGTTGGTCAGTAAATCTGCCTACCTATTGTTTTTTTCCAAGCTTAGTGCTGATTTTGTATATACATTTGCCTAAAATGGCAACTCAACTACCCCAAACACAATATAGATTATATAAATTTGAGTACTAGATTTCACATGTTTTATTCTAGGATAGACAGTTCCTTAGTTTTTCATCAGAGCTTCTTTATCCTTGGAATAAACAATTCTAGCATATCATAAATCATCCTAACCCAGAGAAAATTAGAAACCATGAAGCAGATAAACAATATAGTTAGCTAGAAGAGTGTGAACTACCTGACAGCCTGATAATAAGAGAGGAGAAAGGGAGGAAAATATTAACTTTCCAAAAAAAAAGAAGGAATCAGTTACTAACATTTTGTGCAGGGATTTTAGCCAGTGAAGGCTTAGATACATGACAAAGACCTAGGTTACCAATAATAGATTGAGTAGTACATTCTAAGATGACATGGAGAAGTATAATCCATTTTAGATGTAGCTCCATCAAAACTGGCTAAAGTAAAACATTTTAGTGTTTAATATGTATAATTCAACTATCAGGAAATTTATTTAGCATAGGATTCTTCGTTCTGTCAACTGTGGGATAACTGAGGTGTCAATATGTACATTTATGGTCATCTCAGCTTGCCCCTTCTGCCAATGTGAAAGAATTTTCTGTTAAAATTTTATTAAAAACAATACTAAACCATGTTTTAGAGTGGAGTGGTGGTTCAGTTTGAACAGAACTCCACAGTTATCTTTCATATATTTGTAAGAAATAAATCAGGCTTTCCTCAGCTTTCCTTTGAGACAAAATCCAAAAGTAGCATGCTGATTAAAGGCCAAAATTGTGCCATATATGATGCTTCTGAACAGTGTCAGTAGAAATTGGAAAAAAAAATGTGAAAAAAAAAAAGAATTTATTTTGGGGAGAAAAGTTGTTGAACTAAAGCAAAAGCTTTTTTGTTTTCTTTTTAAAAAATGCAAACATAGGCCGGGCGTGGTGGCTCATGCCTGTAACCCTAGCACTTTGGGAGGCCGAGGCGGGTGGATCACCTAAGGTCAGGAGTTTGAGACCAGCTTGGCCAACATGGTGAAATGTCATCTCTACTAAAAATACAACAATAAGCTGGGCGTGGTGGGGGGTGCCTGTAATCCTAGCTAATCGGGAGGCTGAGGCAGGAGAATCACTTGAACCCAGGAGGTGGAAGTTGCAGTGAGCCGAGATTGTGCCATTGCACTCCAGCCCAGGCAACAGAGCAAGACTCTGTCTCAGAAAAAAAAAAAAGCAGACATACCTGTTTCACAGAATAATGCTTAAGATCTTGGTATAATTTGAATTATTACCCCTATTTCTTTAAGTAACCTATTTGTAAAAGCAATCAGTTGCCCCCTCAAAAAAGCAGTAAAATTATACATCAGAATTAAAGGAAAGAGATAGGATTAATTTTTCTGCATAAGGTGCTATGATACACGTAGTCGTCTCCCTTTGGGTTGAGTCCACAAAGGTGAAGAGTTAACTTTCTGCAGTGTTCTATTAAATCCAATATATGTTTCAAGTAAAATACCCTTATACAGTCCAGTCTTAGCCAATGGGGCAAATACTTACATATACTTAACTAACTTTTAAGGTTTTGAAAGATGTATGTAGTATATTTTGTAGATTTTTAAAAATCAGGCAGTTTATCTTTTCCCATAGTAGGTTATCAGATATCTCAGGCAAAGTTTTTTTTTTGAGGCAGAGTCTTGCTGTGTTGCCCAGGCTGGTGTGCAGTGGCGCAGTGATCTTGGCTCGCTGAACCGTCCTGGGTTCAAGCAATTCTCCTGCCTCAGCCTCCCGAGTAGCTGGGATTACAGGTGTGTGTCACTAGGCCCAGCTAATTTTTGTATTTTTAGTAAAGACGGAGTTTTGCCATGTTGGCCAGGCTGGTCTCGAGCTTCTGATCTCAGGTGATCAGTCTGCCTTGGCATCTCAAAGTGCTGGGATTACAGGTGTGAGCCCCACACCTGTCCCAAATTTTTGAATAGTGGATTGATTGTGCTTCATTTGTGTCAGAGTTAGAAACAGTGGTGACATAACTTTTTTATTATTAATTTTAAAAATTTAATTTTTATTTTTTAGACTAGTCAAGTGCAGTAGTGAGAAGGGGGGAAAGAGTAGAACAAGGAGTTCCATCTGTAACTGACTGAACAATCAATTGAGATAACTACCTTCAGACAAGGCAGATATAGCTAATTATATTGGAAAGGTTTTTTCCTAAAAAAGTTATGGCAAGCAATATGCTTTGTTTCTGTGACTTAAAAATATTATATACGTCCCTCTAATTCTAGTTGTAAATTTTGAATGATTGAATGCTATGTGCATTTGAAATGTGATCAGGTTTCTGCACATTTGAATTTTTAATAAGGTTTAAAATTTTAGGGATAAGCACTAAACTTATTCTGTGCTGTTTCTCTTTAACTACAGACCCTGCTACATGGAAAAACTCAAGACACCTTTCTAAAGGTTTCCTTTATCCATTTGCTTTTGACCCTTTTTTTCTCTTATGCCTGCATGTGTGCTTATGTACTATTACAGGCTGTGTGCATTTTTTTTTCTTCCATTTTTATTTGCCCATCCACATTGATTGCAGGTTTTAGTGGTTCTTGTTATTTTTTTGGCATTGCATCAAAATGCAAGCTTTTTTGGTGGTGAATGTAATTTATTTTATTTTTATTTTTGAAGACGTGCTTGTGAAGTCAGGCCTTTTTAAATATAATAAGATAAAGTAGAAACAGTTCTTTGGTATGTAGTACTTGCATTTTGTGAGTTCTGTTCACCTAGATTACTCCAGTCCTCCAATGAGACTTCTTGGAAGAAGGTACTAAGCTACAAGTAGGTGAGCATTTTATCTGCAAAAAGGATCCGGTTTTATTTACCTTTATCCCACCAAAGCATTGACTGACTCTTCTATTTATCTGAATATCTTACAATCATTTTTATTTAGACTTCAGGTGGCTGATATGCATTATTCAATAAACTTATTAAGATATTTTAACCTTCTCTAAATTTGACAAAAGCAAAACAGCTGTGTTTGGAGGAGATTAAAGTTAGATTATCTTTCCACAATTAAACAGTTCTAGTTTCTCTAGGAAAAACAGAATGTATCTTGCTCTCCAAGTTTTAGACTACTTCACACAGTGCAACAGTGAATCTATTTTCCTCTTTCAGCAAGTACAAGAGGAACAGACCTATGCCTGGAAACTAATGGAGAGTGGCAACTCCTTACGCTGCATATACCAGGGTTCTTGTTTTTTCTTTTCTTCCATTTTATTTCTTTCCTGCCTCCAGTTCCAAGGGAAAAGTCTTGACCCTGGGGAAAAATCACCTTGAAAGTGTGTGTAAATTACAAAGCAGCTAGCTCTATAATAATGAGAGAGCTCTTTAAAGGAACAGCAAATTGTGACTCTACAGGTAACCAACAGGAAACCAAATTTTTAAAAAGAACTGAAGAATTAGCTGTTTCATTGACACATTGTAAAATTTTTCCTTGAGTCATATGTGTAAATCTGTTACATACGTTTTTTGCACTACTCAGTGGGATTCTTAATTTTTCTTCTTAGCCCCTAACTTTACTTTCGTCAGAAAACTGCTTTTATACGTAAGATGTTTAAAACTAAAGAATATTCCTTTTACTGTAATATAACTTCACCAAAAAAATGAAGAGAAATAAACAATTTTATTTGCAAAATCTAGATTTCAGCTGGTGGGAAGACATGTGAGCAGCTCTGCCTGAAGTTGGTCATGTTTTTGAAATACACCATACAATTTTTAAAATATAATTTAGCAGAAAATACAATTTTAGAAAAATATAATTTAGCAGACTTTAAAATACTTGTTAACTTGTACTTAATGGCAGAATTAAATACAAGTTAACAAGTGTTTTATTATGTTGCCTTTTTGAATTCCTAAAGATAAAAAGTAGTTTCCATAGTTTCTAATAAATGAGTTTTTCTTTTTCCAGGGGTGGAAGCAGAAGAATGGGGTAAATTTCTTCACACCAAAAATAAGGTAATCACACAAGCGTATAATGAAATAATGTTGAAAATAATATTTTGTATGAATACTTGATAATTTAGTTTCTAATCATTGGCAATTAAGTTATTTTGAAGTAACTATAACTATTCCTTATAAAATCTTAGTAACGTTTCCAACCACAGTTTATTGGAAAACACTTGAAATTGAGGCTGATTTTCTCTGTGATTTGGTGATTCTTAATTGTTGTGGGATCAGGAAGCTTTGAAAAGTTCATAATGGCCAGGCATAGCGGCTCATGCAAGTAATCCCAGTACTTAGGGAGGCTAAAATGGGTGGATCACTTGAGCCCAGGAGTTCGAGTCCAGCCTGGGCAATATAAGGAGATCCTGTCTCTGTAAAAACTAAAAAAAATTAGCCTCGCATGGTGGTATGCACCTGTAGTCCTAGCTACTTGGAAGGCTGAGGCAGGAGGATGGCTTGAGGATGTAAGGTTGAGGCTGTAGTGAGCCATGATTATGCCAGAGTCAGACCCTGTCTCAAAAAAAAAAAAAAAAGCCAAACAGACAAACAAAAAACAACTCATAAAAAAACTATGAATCCTTAGCTCAGAAAATGATATGTATACATTTGAATTTATTTATTCTCTGAAGCAAATACATAGACATCCTTGAAGTATATGGACTTCCCCTCCAACTTAAGAACTTTTGATCTTATTTTGAATATTATGCTTTTTTATTTCGAAAACTTTTAGCTTTACACGGATTTTGATGAAATTCGACAAGAAATTGAAAATGAAACAGAAAGAATTTCAGGAAATAATAAGGTAGGCATCTTTTTAGAGCTAGAAGGCATAAGCATCAGTAAATATATAATTGAGGTATTCTGTAGATAATATGTGAAGGGCATTGTAAATTCATACTCTTGATCTTAGCCAAAAGGCCGAGAAGCGATGGACATTGAAAATTCATAATGGACTTTGAAACAAATGGAGTATTTTCACAAATATGTAGAACTTTGCTTAAAATCCCTTTTCTTTCTTAAAGCTTTCATATAAATCAGGTATTTTATTTAGATGTTTATTCTTGTTCCTGTCATGTACATACCACATTATTATATAATTCTACTTAATATTGCTACAATAAGTTATCTTTTTCTGAAGGATTGATTGTACTCCAACTCAGGAAGCATTGTATCACTTATTTATATCTTTTGAGGAGTTCTTTTTCTTGCCTGTGTATGGCTAGATTTGCTTATGAAAGCAAAGAGAGACACTGGGAATTTTTTTTTTTTTTTTTTTTTAGTGAAAATGAAAAGTAATACATTAGCAACTGGTTATTTTCTTATTTTCTGAGATTGTGACAATGCAAAGTAAGTTAGGTATCTAAGATACTGTTAATCTTGACACTAGGTACTGTCACTCCCTTGCCTGAATCCTGCTGTCTTCTGTCTTCTCTCTTCTTTATTCCTATTATTTTTCTCTTTACATTTTTACATATATCTCTTTAAATTTTTATTTCCCTTCCTTTTTGTTCTTAGCTCCATTCTTACATTATCCAGAGGCACATTTAATCCCACAAGTGGGCCCTAGCCTAGTACTAATATTCAACAAATATTGAACCCTTGTATCTGCCAGTTACTGTGCTAAAAGATTATTTCCTGACAGAAAGGCATTTTTAGAGTCATGTTAACTCTTTATGACTGTTCAAGGTATTTGTTGCTGTTACACAGTGACTGACTGACGTTTGTCCATTATTGAACTCTAGGCTGGTTACCTTTGAGTTACTGCTACTGCTGCCATACTTCCCTGAATTTCTAGAAACCATGTTGTGTAGAAGGGGTTGGAAAAGTGGCCAGAAACTAGATTAGCTTGTCATCATTCCTCTAATTATATCAGGGATATTTTTGGCTTTTGGAATGTTATTGATCATAACATCAGTCTGAATTATCTCTCCTACAGTCCCCATTTACTTACTGAACTCAGCAATTGGTGGTAATTTTACACAGTACCAGAATTTAGAGTGTTGTGGTGATTCAAAAATGTTTTTAGTTAACTAAACTGAATGTCATTAAAGATTGAGTCTATATACCTACAAGATGTTTAATTTATGTTGAGGATATAATTTACTTACCTAGCAGCTTTTCATCCGCAGTGTCTAAAAGATGAAAAGTCCCCCAACCCCAAATCTATGAAACATCTCTTCTTTCCCAAATCACGTATGTAATGAAGTAAATGATACTTTGATCTTATATAATTTTTATGTCAAAATATGTAAATGACTGCATATGCCTAACATAAAGCCCTGAAGGATTTAAAATGTCTATGAGATTGGAGTTGTAAAGGCATTGGGCAAAGCTTTGTATTGGACATGATAGGGGAATGCCATGGCAATAAAGGTCCTGAGAAATACACAACCTAAATAGGTATGCCAGGTATTGACATCTGTTGGCTTTGGAACACTGGAGTATTTAAAATGAAAAAGTAGCACAAAGTAATCTAAAATAGCAAATATAATTGTATAGGGAACATGGAGTAAAGGATATTAAAAACTTGCTGGCAAATTAGAATTTTCAGTGGGTTAATGAGGGAAAACGTAAGGTGGATAAACAGATGATGAGAGGATATATTAAAGGGTAAAGAAGGGCATGTACAAAGATGGGGTATAAACATCTCATAAGTGTCTTTTTACATGTAGTTGATTTAATCCTAAAACTTGCAGAGGGCCAGTGGTGAAGAGGAGGGAGCCTACACAGTAATCTTAGTCTACAGGAGAGAAAATACATGTATCTCTCACTATCCAAATTCTTACTAGACATTAAAGATTTAGATAAACTTCTTGAGGAATCTCTTACCATACACATTCTTGCCACTTGATATTCAAAGATCAGGAACCAAGCTGATCTGGACAACTTGTTATCTATGCCTTACCTTCTGAACTTGGAGCCTCATAAATTTGGATAGCGGGGAATACATTATTCTTTTATTCAGTGCTAAATCTATTAAACATGTTTAAGGAATGGTATATGCCAGCCTGGGCAACATTGTAATGCCCTGTCTCTACAAAAAATTTTTAAAAAATTACCTGGGCATGGTGGTACACACCTTATAGTCCCAGCTACTCAGGAGGCTAAGGCAAGGGGATTGCTTGAGCCCAGGATTTTGAGGCTGCAGTGAGCCATGATTACACCACTGCACTCCATCCTAGGTAATAGAGTGAGAACTTGTCTCAAAAAAAAGGGGAAAGGTGTATGTTTATAATCAAGAGAAAAGAATGTAAAATAATACATGGTATATAATACATGTGTATATAATATGATACAGGGGTGGAGGTAGGCTTATAACCTGTTAATATGGCTGGCTACCTAACTTCCCATGTGTTTCATCAGGTTTTGATTGTTAAAAAAAGTTTTTGGGATCATTACTTAATTCATTTTTAAAAGCATCAATGTCTATGTACTTGAAGTTTATTACTTCATAGTTCATTGAAATTTTAATGTGATTTTTATATAATATTTTAAAATTTATTTCTAGGGAGTAAGCCCTGAACCAATTCATCTTAAGATTTTTTCACCCAACGTTGTCAATTTGACACTTGTGGATTTGCCAGGAATGACCAAGGTAAGGAAGGAATAGTTGCAGATTTGGTCAGGTTGTTTTCACTTCCTTGACATCCCATATGAGAATAATCAGCTTCTTTTTGAAATCACTTTGATCTGTTAGCAGCATTTGATAACGCTGAGCCCTCCTTTCTCCCTGAAATACTTTCTTTACTTGGCTTCCAGGATACCACACTCTACAGGTTTATCTCCAGTCTCACTGGCCACTTCTTTTCAGTCTCTTTTGCTCTTTCTTCTCATCTCCCCAATGTCTAAACAGTAAGTGCCCCAGAGCTCAGTTTGTGGACCTCTTGTTTTCTCTAGGTACACTTTCCCCTTGATGATTTCATCAGATTTTTTGGCTTTAACTACATAAGGCTCTGTATATTGATGGCATTCAAATATCTCCAGACTTGTGTATCTAGTTCCTATTCAACATATATACTTAAATGTCTAATAGACATTTCAAACTCTAATACCAAATTCCTGACCTGTTCCTCAACTAGATTTGGTCCTTCTGTAGTCTTCCCTCATTGCAATAAATAGCAACTCATGCCATTTATTGGCAACTCATTAAAAAGCTGAGTTGATTTTTAATTATTAGTTCCTTGCCCATCTCTGTTTGGTGTGATGGCTTATCCTGTAATCCCAGCACTTTGGGAGATCAAGGTGGGAGGAATTCTTTGAGCCCAGGAGTTCGAGACCAGCCTGGGCAACATGGGGAGACCATGTCTCTACAAAAAGTACAAAAATTAGTCGGGCAGGGTGGTGCATGCATGTAGTCCCAGCTGAGGCAAGAGGATTGCTTAAGCCCAGGAATTTGAGGCTACAGTGAGCTATGATTGCATCACTGCAGTCTATCCTGGCCAACAGAGTGAGACCCTGTCTCTAAATAAATAAATAATAAATAAATGGCAACTCCATTCTGCCAATTGCTTAGTCAGAGTTTGTAGTCATCCTTGACACAAATTTATCCCACATCCCACTTCCTGCCAGCAAATCCTCTTGGCTCTTCCTACCTTTATAGTATATCCAGAACTCAATCGTGTTTTATAAATTCATAGCTACTATCCTAATCTAGCCACTATCATGCCACCTAGATTACTGCACAATAATAAATAATAGGTCTTCCTCATGATCTCATCTTAGTAGACAGTGATACTATTAAAGTGAAAATTCGATTGTGTCATCCCTTGGCTCAAAACCTCTCCAGTTGCTTGTCATTCCTTGACTTAAAACTTCTCCCATTTCACTCAGAGTAAAAGCCCAAGTTTTTACAGAGATCTGAAGTATCTACTTGGTACGTCCCTATTCTTCTCCTAACTCCTCTTGCTTCAGCCTCCTGCCCTCACTGTTCACTCTCTTTGGACTGTTTTTCCCCCACATATCTGTATGTACCTCTCCCTTATTGGCTTAATTTCTGCTCATTCTCTTAAGTGTCAGTTGTCTCAGTGAAGTTTCCCTGATTACTGTATTTAAAAACATAAACCAATTTAAAACATTAAAATCATAATCCTAATGGCCAGGTGCAGTGGCTTATGCTTGTAGTTCTAGCACTTTGGGAAGCTGGGGCAGGAGGATCATTTGAGCCCAGGAGTTCAAAGATACAGTGAGCTATGATCGCACCATTGCACTCCAGCCTAGGTGATAGAGTGAGACCCTGTTTCAAAAAAAAAAAAAAAATCATAATCTTCTCTAATCATTCCCTAGCCTGCTGTTCTGCCTTATTTTTCCATAGCCCTTACCACCACCTGGATACTATATATATGTTTTTGTTTATTATATGCCTGCTATTACTAAAACATAAGTTCTATGAAGACAGGAAGTTTGGTCTTTTTAAAATTCGCTACTGTAACATAATCTGACATGACCTGAAATCACGTTCAGAAAAGAGCCTGAAATAGAGTAGCCTGCCAGTAAACACTTGATAATTGAATGAATGAATCAATGAATTTGTATCTAGCCAATCCACACTGACCAGTTCTTAACAGGGGATTGTATTAAATTAACTTTTGATATTTGCAAGAGTTACAGTTTGAGACTCGACACATTACCAGAATCATAAATACCACTGTAGTATATTATTAATGTCTTTATTTTTATTTTAACTATTTGTAAACGGATATACCTATATTCTGTGGATTAAATGTGGGTAAAAAAGCTGAGCTGATTTTTAACTATTAGTTCCTTGCTCATCTCTGTTTGGTTTAGGTGCCTGTAGGTGATCAACCTAAGGATATTGAGCTTCAAATCAGAGAGCTCATTCTTCGGTTCATCAGTAACCCAAATTCCATTATCCTCGCTGTCACTGCTGCTAATACAGATATGGCAACATCAGAGGCACTTAAAATTTCAAGAGAGGTAGATCCAGATGGTAAGGACAGATGTTAATATTTAATGAGATGCTTATTTTACAATGGTAAATCTACCCTTGAGAAAGGAATTTTTCTCTTTAAAAACAGTATCTCTAGTTGTTAATACAAATTTAAAAGATAATGCTTTCCTATTTTTGTTTATAAAAATAGAAATTCTGATGGAAAATAAGGTTATTAAATTGCTATACAGACTAGGCAAAAATATTTCACATCTTTATTTGTAATGGTTACCTAATAATTTTAAAATAATACAGTGGCTTTGCAAAAAGGATTTCTTGTTTTGCAACTTAGGTATTTGAATGGCTGGCTTTTAAGAGTAAATCACATAGCCAGGTGTGGTCACATGTGCCTGTGGTCCCAGCTACTCAGAAGGCTGAGATGGGAGCATTGTTTGAGGTCAGGCGTTCAAAGTCAGCCTGGGCAACATAGACTCTGTTAAAAAAAATAACACAGTAGATAATCATTGTAGATTATTATGGTACAGTAGAGAATTATGGTATCTACATTCTGCAGAGGTAGAGAACATTTAGACATGCTCAAGGCAAAGGGGATTTTTAGAAATGATGGTAAAATCCTTTCATGAAGCATTTTAACCCCAAGGATTAGTTCACACTGTGGGTCACTGATGCTTGACTAATGATGTAGTGCACATCTCGTAGCATTTATAAAATGCTGGCTTGTAAGAGAGTGGTTACTATTGTTGCTAACAAATGTCTGCATGGCCTCATATAGAAACCATTTTTTTCACCTTACTATTTAGAGGGTCTGAAGGTTGTGTCGTGTTTTTCTTACCCTGCTTTGAAGAATAATTTCAAATAAAAATTTGATATGAAATAGTGCTAAGACTGACAATAAAAAATCCCATAAGCAGGGTCACTTTAACACTTTTTTTTTTTTTGGATACAGAGTCTTGCTCTATCACCCAGGCTGGAGTGCAGTGGCGTGATCTCGGCTCACTGCAAGCTCTGCCTCCCGGGTTCACGCCATTCTCCTACCTCAGCCTCCCGAGTAGCTGGGACTACAGGTGCCCGCCACCACGCCCAGCTAATTTTTTGTATTTTTAGTAGAGACAGGGTTTCACCATGTTAGCCAGGATGGTCTCGATCTCCTGACCTTGTGATCTGCCCGCCTCGTTCTCCCAAAGTGCTGGGATTACAGGTGTGAGCCACTGCGCCTGGCCTCAAAATTTTATATTTCAAGTTTTTAAGAAACTTTTTTTTACCACTTGAGTAAATAATGTTCACTTCAGTTAAAGTAAAAGATAAACTTTATCAAAGAGTTTATTTACATTTATTTTTATTATTTAAAGTAGGCTGGGCTCAGTGGCTCATGCCTGTAATACCAGCACTTTGGGAGGCAAGGCTGGTGGATCACTTGAGCTCAGGAGTTCGAGACCAGCCTGGGCAGCAAAATGAGACCCCCATCTCTATAAAAAATACAAAAAAAAAAATTAGCTGGGTATGGTGGCACTGGCCTGTGGTCCTAGCTACTTGGGATGCTGAGGTGGGAGGATGGCTTGAGCCTGGAAGGCAGAGGTTGCAGTGAGCCAAGATCATGCTATTGCATTCTTGCCTGGGCTCAGAGCCAGACCTTCTTAAAGAGCAAACAGAAAAAAACCTGTTAAGCATTTTATATGTATTAACTCTATTTTAAACTGACCCTCGAGCCATAAATATTGTAATATTTTTAATCTAATCTTTTTTTTGTATTGGATGTAGGGTCTTACTCTGTTGCCCAGGCCTGGAGTGCAGTGGCACAATCATGCCTCACTGCAGCCTCGCACTCCTGGGCTCAAGCGATCTGCCCGCTTCAGTCTCCCAAAGTGTTAGGATTACAGGAGTGAGCCACTGCCCCTGGCTTGATTACTAATCTTAATCTAGTAATACATCATAAGGAAATAATTGGCCTAGTATTATTTATAGTATTAAAATTTTGAAACAACTTAATACGACCAACAGTTGGAAGGATTAAGTAAATTATAACAGTAAAATATGAAATAATTAAAAAGGATGATTTTGTTGATTTGGAGCAATACAGAAAAATGCTTGGCGTGGTGGCTCACACTTGTAATCCCAGCACTTTGGGAGGCTGAGGTGAGCGGATCGCTTGAGGCCAGAAGTTCCAGAGCAACCTGGCCAACATGGTGAAAACCCATCTCTATTAAAAATACAAAAATTAGCCAGGCATGGTGGTGCATGCCTGTAATCCCAGCTACTGGGGAGGCTGAGACATGAGAATCATTTGAACTCAGGAGGCGAAGGTTACAGTGAGCCGAGATTGTACCACTGCACACACACAAAAAAGAAAAATGCTTATGACTAAAAATTGTACACTATGCAGAGCAGTTGAACTCATACATTGCTGGTGGGAGTGGTATAGTCATTTTGGGAAACAAGTCTGGCAGTTTCTTGTAAAGTTAAATTAGCAGTCCCATTCTTAGGTGTTTAATCATGTTAAATGAGAACCAGTGTTCATATAAAAAACTATATACAAATGTCTACAGCATCTTTATTCATAATTTCCAAAAACTGGAAACATCTCACATATTTCTCAGATGAGGAGTGAAACTAAAGTATAGTACATTCCATACAATGGGACACTACTCCGCAATAAAAAAGAATGGACTATTAATATACAAGAACATGGATGAATCTCAACTGCATTATGCTAAATGAAAGAAGCCAGACTCAAAAGGTTATGTACTATCTGATTTCGTTTATATAACATTCTAGAAAAGGCAAAACTAGGGATGGAAAATTGGTTTGATTGGTTAGCATAAGAAAATTTGGTGGGGGGCAGCAGTGTCTTGAGTTGGTTGTGAAATATCTCTTGGCATTTGTCAAAACTCTTAGAACTGTACACCAAAAAGGAGTCAATATTTTTATTTTAATTTTTGTTTTTTGAGACAGGGTCTCATTCCATTGCCCAGGCTGGAGTGCAGTGGTGCAATCACGGCTCACTGCAGCCTTGACCTCTTGGGCTCAGGTAGTTCTCCCACCTCAGCCTCACCTGTAGCTAGGACTACCATACCCTGCTAAATTTTCTATTTGTTGTAGAGAGAGAGTTTCACCACTTTGCCCAGGCTGGTCTCGAACTCCTGGGCTCAAGCAATCTGTCCACCTTGGCCTTCCAAAGTGTTGGGATTATAGGCATGGGCCATATCACCTGGATGTAAATTTTATATAGATTTTTAAAATGCTTACAAAATAGCCCTAAGAGTCAACAAAAAATTGCTTGTGAAAAAAATCTATTTTTTTATATATACTATCTATATCTATATATCTATGTCTATATCTATATTTTTGTGAGACGGAGTCTTGCTCTGTCATCCAGGCTGGAGTGCAATGGCACGCTCTCAGCTCACTGCAACCTTCGCCTCCCGGGTTTAAGCAATTCTCCTGCCTCAGCCTCCCGAGCAGCTGGGATTATAGGCGTCTACCACTACGCCTGGCTAATTTTTGTATTTTTAGTAGAGATGGGGTTTTACCATGTTAGTCAGGTTGGTCTCAAACTCCTGACCTCAGGTGATCCGCCCGCTTTGGCGTCCCAAACTGCTGGAATTACAGGCATGAGCCACCACACCTGGCAAAAATGTTTTTAAAAATTGTACACAATGTTTAAAATTATTTTTTAAAAAGTACTGGTAAGAAAGGCATTACCAAAATGATGACAGAGGTAATACTAAGTGGGATTATAGATGAGGGTTTTCCTTTATTAATGCTTAATAGTTTTATTTAATGGATCATTTTCTTTCTTTCTTTTCTTTGCCCTTTTCTCTTTTTGCATTTACCAGGTCGCAGAACCCTAGCTGTAATCACTAAACTTGATCTCATGGATGCGGGTACTGATGCCATGGATGTATTGATGGGAAGGGTTATTCCAGTCAAACTTGGAATAATTGGAGTAGTTAACAGGTTAGCAGTTAGAATGGGATAAGAATCGGTAGCATTCTCACTTCAGAGCAAGTCTGAATTTCTAAAATCTGTTTGAAATGTGATACTGTCCTGTATTTTTTCTCCCTTTTACTATGATCTTGGTATTGCTAAAGAATCAATTGCCCTAAAGGGAGAAAAGAGATACAAATTTTTTTTTTTTTTTTGGAAACAGGGTGTCTCTGTTGCCTAGGCTGGAATGCAGTGGCGTGATTGTGGCTTATTGTAGCCTCGACCTCTGGGCTCAAGTGATCCTTCCACTTCAGCCTTTCAAGTAGCTGAGACTACAGGTGTGTACCACCACACCTGGCTAATTTTTAATTTTTTTTGTAGTGACAAGGTCTTGCCATGTTGCCCAGGCTTGTCTCGACTTCTTGGGCTCAAGCAGTCCTCCAACCTTGGTTTCCCAGGTGCTAGGATTACAGGCATGAGCCACTATGCCTGCCCCCAGAGAAATTTTTAATGGAAAATGTTTCTAAAGTAAGCAATACCACAAAATGGAAGAAATGTTGTAATAGCCAGGCTTTAAGAATTCTTGCCTATCATGTTAAGCAATGTATGAGGAGGTACTGGGTAAGGGAAAAATTACCTAATGTATACACAGTCGAGAAAGAGTTTAAGGTGGCAGGATTTTAATAGATTGGTTTAATCCCTAGCATTAGTGATTTTGTGTAATTGCCAGGATGTGACTTGGAGAAATTTTATTAAAGGTATCCTAATTATAAATAGTTGGTATTAAAAATTGGAAAAAGGAAACTATTATTGAGTGTCTAATTACGTTTTAGACACTCTATTGAGTGTCTAATTACGTTTTAGACACTCTACTGTGAGCAATTTGCAAATGGTATCTCTTGGAATCCTCACAGCATCCCCTGAGGTAGGTGTTGATGTCTATTTTATAATCAGAAACCTCAGGTTATACATTTAACCAAAAGTCACATGGGTAGTGAAAGAGCTGGACTCGGATGAATCTCTCTTTTAGTCCAAAGCCTTCATATGCTAGGAAACCCTGAAATTATCATGAAATCTGAGTTCTAGTCCCAGTTCTTCCATAAACTAGATACAATGTAGGTTTAAATGACACCTAATGTCTTTGGGTCTCAAGCCTTTAGAAAATGAAAATGTTTTTACTACCTGATATATAAGATCCATTCCAGTTGTCTGCTTCTATTTTAATGTCCTTCCATCCCATCCCTCCTGTCATTCTCCCATCCCCACGCTCAATTCCAACTGTGTCTTTTTTCAGGCAAGGAGGTGGCGCAACACTGTTCATTATTTGTAGATGATTGTTCTTCAAATTAACTTAATTATTTTTGGGCGAAATTAGTTCCCTGGCATGGATAAAATATACAGTTGACTAAGATACTCTTATATTTTTATACCTGTCTATACCTGTTACTTACTGTTTTTGTCTATAGTTAATGGTAATAATGAGGCCTACTCTATTTAGGCACTAGTTACTTATAATTCACTTAGTTCAAGTCTTGGCTATGCCAGTTAGTTGTGACCTTGGGTAAGTTAGTCTCTGTGAGCCTCAGTTCCTTGCTATACAATGGGGTAATAATACCTGTCACATAAAATTATTGTGAGAATTAAATAAAACAGTCCTTGTCAGGTATTAGAGAATAATGGCTGGTGCTGTCATCATCTGAGGTAGGAAGAGGACAACCATTAAGCTGAATAGTTTTGTAATTTTTTCAACCTCAGGAGCCAGCTAGATATTAACAACAAGAAGAGTGTAACTGATTCAATCCGTGATGAGTATGCTTTTCTTCAAAAGAAATATCCATCTCTGGCCAATAGAAATGGAACAAAGTATCTTGCTAGGACTCTAAACAGGTAATTTTTTTACCTTTTGGAAATGAGATGTGTTTGTTTTTACCAATAGGTGTCTGAGAGGGTTCATTTTCAGTTCCTTACATTTTCATACTGTTCCTAACAGCTTCACTTATGGTTTCTTACATAGTAGGTTCCTGAAGAGTAGATGTCTCTATTTTTATTGGGGTGGTTGACATTACATCATCATGTAGTCTAGAATGAATGTTCAAGTGATTTTAAGATGTTTTAATTATGAAAATTTTGACAGTTAATTTAGTTTTGTGGATAGAACTAGAGATGACTTCATTTGCACTTTGCATTTCAGCAACTGCATTAAAATTTGTAATTTTCACATTATCTATTCTTAACTTAGAATGTCTTTTATTTACCAGGAAAGGGAGATGGAAAAACAAAGAAATAGAATGTCTTTTATTCCTATTCACTGTAGAAATAACTTAAGTTGTATACGTTGGATTCTGAATACCCATTGATGGTGGGGGACTAGAAGATGTTTCTAGATTATTTATAAATGACTGAAGTGGAAGCCATTTTCTCTTACTTTTATTCCTTAAAGACTGATAGATTTGGATCTTAATAAGGTTGATTTTTACTTTGCTGTCATTTACTAATTGTAAATGACAAGTCAATGAAACCAAAATTATATAGGAAGAATTGATTGAGTGGCTTGCTTTCTCTGTGGTAACTGCAGTAATATGAAAATAATTTGCATTTTTTTTCCTTTTATGATTTAGGAAAAACGAATACAAATTGTTTTTTTCCTATTTACACACAGTTAATCATTATGGCACATAATGCTTCTGAGAGCAGACACACGGGGAGTTTTCCCCATACATCAAACAAGGAATTCTCCAGGGGATTGTAGCTGAATGTCCTTTAATTCAATGCTAACACTATTTACCTGGCGATAGTGTCAGCTCCCACAGTTTGAGAGTTCAGTCCCACAAGACTGCCCCCAAGTCAGATGCTAGTTGTAAGCACACGTTGTAGCCTGTGTTTCTGACTGATGGACTATAAGTCAGGGTACCCATGACTCCCGTTTCATGTTTGATTAATTTGTTAGAGTGGCTCACAGAGGTCAGGGAAACACTACTTAACATATACCCATTTACTAGAAAGCATATTAGAAAGGATATAGGTAAATAGCCAGATGAAGAGATGCACAGGGCTGGGCATGTGGGAAGGAATGTGGAGCTTCCGTGCCCTCTCTGGGCACACCACACTCCGGGAACCTTCACGTGTTCTACTCTCTGAAGACTCCGTGAACTGCATCCTTTTGAGTTTTTATGGAAACTTCACTGGCCACTGGTGATCAGCTCAACCTTTGGCCTCTCTCCCTTCTTCTGAGGCTGTTCTGGTGACCAGCTCCCATCCTGAAGCTATCTAGGGACTCCCAGCCACCAGTCATCTCATTAACATGCAAAGACACTCTAAACACTCTTATGCTTTTGGAGAGTCGAAGGATTTTAGGAGCTGACTGCCAGGAAATGAAGACAAAGACCAAATATATATTTCACAGTATCACATTTGCCAGGACAAATTATTTGATAGGTTTTCCCCATTTTAAAAATTTGACTTATTTTACTTTTAAATCCTTCCTTTCTAAAAACCTTTTTTAGGTTACTGATGCATCACATCAGAGATTGCTTACCAGAGTTGAAAACAAGAATAAATGTTCTAGCTGCTCAGTATCAGTCTCTTCTAAATAGCTACGGTGAACCTGTGGATGATAAAAGTGCTACTTTACTCCAGCTTATTACCAAATTTGCCACAGAATATTGTAACACGATTGAAGGAACTGCAAAATATATTGAAACTTCAGAGCTGTAAGTAAGAAATGTTTCTGTAGATTTGGTTACCTAGAGTGCTAGGTCACTTTTCCTTTTGTGAAGATGACTTCAGCTCAGATTATCTGAGATTTGTTATCTATAAAACAAAAATATAATTTTGTAGAGATAATAGGATGATGTCTGGTTGTGTGAAAATATGTTTTGTAAATGATGTAAAGCAAAGTAAAATTTTCATGTATTTGTAAAACTATTTTAATAAGAAAAAATATTTCTTAATTTAGCTTTTAAAGTGTTTGTTTCTTTAGTACACACAGTATAATTGCTCATAAAAAATTAGAAAATGCAGATAAGTACAAATAAAACATAAAAACAAAATTACATGGTGATGTGCACCCGTAGCCCCAGCTGCTCAGGAGGCTGAGGTAGGACAATCCCTTGAGTTCAGGAGTTCAAGGCTAGCCTGGGCGACATATTGAGACTCCCTTTCTCTCTCTCTCTCTTTTTTAAAAATTAAATCCAAATTTTATTAAGGATTTCAAGTTACATACTTCAAATTTCTAGAATGGAATGGAATAATTTTGGAACTGGAAAAATGGCATAAACACTGACATCCCTTGAAACTTCAATTTTATAAAGAAAATTCTTCGGCAAACCACATCCCCATTATGTAACAAGACTAGGTATTGTTACATAACAAGACTAGGTATTGTTACAAATTGTTACACCTTCACTTTGGCAATAGCTATTTCCTAAAAGAATGAAAAAGATGATTTTGCTACCTCAGTTTGTTAAAAATGGGATTCTGGCCAGGCACAGTGGCTCATGCCTGTAATCCCAGCACTTTGGGAGGCTAAGGTGGGCGAATCACCTGACGTCACGAGTTCGAAACCAGCCTGGCTAACATGATGAAACCCCATCTCTACTAAAAATACAAAAACTAGCCGGGCGTGGTCACAGGCAGCTGTAATCCCAGCTACTTGGGAGATTGAGGCAGGAGAATCTCTTGAACCTGTGAGGCAGAGGTTGCAGTGATCCGAGATGGTGCCACTGCACTCTGGCCTGGGCAACAAAGCAAGACTCTGTCTCAGAAAAAAAAAAGTGATTCTGTCTTTAAAGTTCAGAAAAAGCTGCACTTAGATGAACTACGGTTACCAAAAACAAACAAACAAAAAAAACAGTGTCTAATCAAAGCAAAGGAAATCATTTTGAAAATAAAGAGAACAAAGCTGTTATAATTGGTTAAGGATTTCCAGTAGTAAGTTAAAATCTCAGGAGAGGAATGGATAGCACTACAAACAATGTGTTCACAAGACCTTAACACCAACTTCTCAAAAAGGAAGTTTTCATCACCTCTAAAAATGAATTCAATGTAATTTTGTTAAAAGCTGGAAATCTAGACCTTCCTATAATGACAATCCAATAGTCCACCCTCACCATCGTCAAAAGAAAGTTGCCTCAAAATCAACAGTAATTAGCCTGAGGTATTGTAAATGTGGCTCTACAGTCTGAAATTTAATGGCATCTTTTGTCAAAAATAGTCTTATTTCCACTTTACTCTCATGACTACAATACTATAGTGCTCTCCCTGTAGTACTACAACGCAGTCATACAGAAAAAAATTCTTTAACCTTGTGAAATAGTGCATCCATCCACTTCTATAAAAATAGGAGCCACACTGGCCGGGCGCGGTGGCTCACGCCTGTAATCCTAGCACTTTGGGAGGCTGAGGCAGGCGGATTACGAGGTCGAGAGATCGAGACCATCCTGGCCAACATGATGAAACCCCGTCGCTACTAAAAATACAAAAATTAGCCAGGTGTGGTGGTGCATGCCTGTAATCCAAGCTACTCAGTAGTCTGAGGCAGGAGAATTGCTTGAACCCAGAAGTTGGAGGTTGCAGTGAGCTGAGATCACACCACTGCACTCCAGCCTGGTCAACAGAGAGACACTCTGTCTCCAAAAAAAAAAAATTTATATATATATGTATATATATATATGCGCCACACAAAGATCACTAACTGATAATTTAGTTGATAACTGAACTGTTTTCTTTTTTTTTTTTGAGACGGAGTCTCGCTCTGTCACCCAGGCTGGAGTACAGTGGCGTGATCTCCGCTCACTGCAAGCTCCGCCTCCCGGGTTCGCGCCATTCTCCTGCCTCAGCCTCCCGAGTAGCTGGGACTACAGGCGCTGCCACCTCGCCCGGCTAATTTTTCTGTATTTTAAGTAGAGACGGGGTTTCACCGTGTTAGCCAGGATGGTCTCGATCTCCTGACCTCATGATCCGCCCGTCTCGGCCTCCCAAAGTGCTGGGATTACAGGCTTGAGCCACTGCGCCCGGCCGTTTTCTAGTTTAGTTATCAAAGTGTGGTGTGAACAACATGCTGAGTGTCACACTGGCATTACAAATAGGCCCAAAATTTTGAGCTTTTAACGAGATCAAGAAACATTTTATGAGATTTAACTCAATATGCCTTAACACATCCGTGAGGTAGTTAAATAAACAGTACTACACATTTTAATACATAGCAAACAGAAGCATGGGTAATTGACACACTCATACTTTAAGCAATAAGAATTAGAAGAAACCACAGAAGCTTGGGGCCTTCTCTCTAGCTCTACCCCAAAGAAAATGAACTTTAACTTTTTTTTTTTTTTTTAAAGCATCATATCGCTTAAAATTTTCTTCTTCTTCTTCTTTTTTTTACACTTGCTTATTAGTATAGTATCTCTTTCCAAAGCTGGTACCCTTTTCACTAATGTGGTAAAAACTGAGTATAACCCATAATTCAAGCTAGGCCTCTGCTTCTACCTGAATTGGTACAAAATTAAGACATTATCTTGTAAGAACTAAAATTGTATTTGAAATTTTTATTTTAGGCTACAAAAACAAGCAAACAAACAATAAGTAACTTGAAAATAGGTCTTGTCAAATGATGTAAATTCATCCTTTCCAGGGAAGCAGAAGGTAGATCCTGCTACAAAGAAAAGATGCTTAGTTAATGGAGGTTAAATTTAAAAGTATAGTTAAATTCAGGCTAACTTCTGAAAATCCTGTCTTATTCATCTCACTGTTGTACCAGTAACTATACTGAGTCAGGTTACTTTACAGTTAACTATTTCACCTATAACACAATAATCCATTAACAATCTAATACAGTTATTGGGTGTGGTCATACTGGAAATTATTAAATTCTTAACCATATAGTTGTCTTGCCCATTTTTTTTTTTTCTTTCAGACCGAGTCTTGCTCAGCCACCTAGGCTGGAGTGCAGTGGCATGATCTCAGCTCACTGCAACCACCATCTCCTGGGTTCAAGCGATTCTCCCGTCTCAGCCTCCTGAGTAGCTGGGATTACAGGCACCTGCCATCATGCCCAGCTAATTTTTGTATTTTAGTAGAGATGGGGTTTCACCGTGTTAGACTGGTCTTGAACTCCTGACCTCAGGTGATCTGCCTGCCTCAGCCTCTCAAAGTGCTAGGAATACAGGCATGAGCCACTGCACATGCCAATTTTTTTTTTTTTTAAACGATGAATTGTCTTAGTATAAGTCCCTGCATTTCTGTAACAAAGTAATGAAAGGCATAGCTAATCCAAGCAGACTTAACCCTATTCAACAGACAGCTGAAAATATACTTTGGTTCTTCAAGGGAAAAAATTCCGGAAAAAAAAAAAAAAGTGTTTCCTTTAACAGTTGTTAATTTTCATAGCTGTACTCCAAGAGCTACATAAAAAGATTCCAGAAGAACCAAATTATTAGCAATGAATGAACATGTGTGACAGAATTTGTGCATTCAACATATCTGGCAGAAAAACTAGTGAAAATGCTAGCTAGAACAAATTGGTCTTTAAAATATCAGTTTCCTGTCCTTTAAAACAAAAATGACCTAGTCTACCAAGAAAATACAAAAACATAAGGCAGTAAGTAAGAGTTGTGTTTAGGCTATTACAGTGCAGGTTATCCTCAAGGCCACATATATCCTGCTTCACTGCTGCCTGCATTCTGCTGGGTTTTGATCCTTCTTCAGGTCATAGTCTGGATCATTTCCCTCATCTCCTTCATCTTCCCCTTCCTCATCTGCTTCTTCACCTTCTTCACCATACTCATCATCATCATCTTCAGTAACTCCTCCAGTAAACTGTAACACTGATCTTGGGATTACATGCTCACATAAAAAGTGACCAATGTTGAAGTCTGCAGCGAGGACAGCTTCAGCATCATCATCCAGATCTCCACTCTCAGGAACTTCAGGAGGGGCAAGAAAATTAAAGCAAGAGTCATTGGAAACTGTTTTGGTCACAGTACGAATTGTCCCATGTACCTTGTGTTTCTGCTTCTTAATGGTTTTCAAAGTGACATTCTTTCCTTTTTTCCAATCTATTTGGCCCCCTGTACAACCCATAATTTCTGGTCCATCAAAAGAAAAGGGATCAGAATCATCTGGTTCTGGTTCTAACCTTATCCTACATGTCTTTGTCAGCACTTCATTTGTAAAATATTCACTGGGTTCAAAGTGAAATTCTAAGACAAAACTCTTCGGCTGGCCAGCATCTGAGAACTTCACTTTAGTATCTTCGAAATGCTTCAGAATAGGTTCATCATGTTCCTGAAGCATATCACTGAGTAAGTCAACATTCTTAAAAACAGGTAACCAAAATTCAGGAATTCCTTTGGGGTCTTCTTTTTCTTCATCCTTTTTCTCATCTTCAGTCTTGGCCTTTTCTTTCAACTCCTCTGAAATCTCATCTTCCTCATCTGGTTTCCATTCACATTCTTCATAGGTTCATAAATTGCATTAATAATCATAAATTGCTTATCAAATAGAGGCTGATAGAGAACAGCATACTTTCTTTCAAGATTGTGAACTTCCTCATATAATTTGGCTTCTATCTGTGCACTTACGCAGGTTTTTGAGAGTATTCACTCCTCTTTTAACTACCCTAGCTAGGCAGGTTGTCAATGTCTGCCATGTTGTAAGAACTCAAATATCAGAGGCTAGTATGGGGAGCCAGGCGGGTGGAGCTGTGCAGGCAGTGACTCAGGGCAGCAGCGGTGGTGGGAGGAGCAAGAGGAGGTGGTGGGAGGAGCAAGAGGCAGCGCTGCAAGCAGATGGCGCTAAAAAAGGAGACCCCATCTCTGAAAACGAAAACAAACCCTTAATTTCACCAACCCGAGATAATTCCTAAAATTTGGCATTGAACTAGGCATTTTTCTATGCATCTATAACACATAGATGCCTGTACTACATATCTTTAAAAATCAGATGCTATACCTATCTTGGAATCATTTCTTAAATCATGTAACAAATAACTTTCTATCTCATACATTATCAGTCTGAAGATTTGCATAGTATTTTACTTTTTAGATATACCCTCATTTGTTGGGCCAGTCTCCTACTACTGGATAGTTTGTTTTCTGTTATATACACATATAAGCTGTGATGGACTACCTGCATCTATCTTTGGGGCTTGTGTCCAAGTAAACACTGAGGATAAATTTGTAGAAGTAAGTTTATTAGATTAAAGGATATAATATCCTTAGAATCTTTCATTACATATTGCATATTGTTAGCATATTGTACTGTTTTACTACTAGCAAGAACAACCATTTCTCTAAAAACATCTTTTTATTCTGAAATAATTATAGACTCACAGGAAGTTGCAGGGTGATGTACAGGGAGGTCCCACTCACCCTCCACTGTGTACCCTTTCCCCAACTTCCCCCACTGTTGGACATCTTGCATAACTACAGTACAATAACAAAGTGAGAAAATGGACATGGGTACAATCCACAGAGCTTGTTCAGATTTATACGTTAACTCATTTGTGTGTTTGTGTGTGTGTGTGTGTGTGTGTGTGTGTGTGTGTGTAGTTCTATATACTTTAGTATAACCGAGATGGTCTTCAAATGGTCAACTCCGTCAAGAGAGTATTTATCAGACTAATTATTGAATGGTTATATATATGGCATATTGAAAAAAATAAAGATGACCACAAATGGGCCTTTAAAGAGTTTAGTGGGTAAAGTAGGTCAAGGTAATACTGGGCTTGATTAGGCTGCAAAAGTATAACTTTTATTTAAATACTTCTTATTGTTATATATAATTCATATTCAGAAAAGTACATATAGCGTATATGAACACTTTATAAATAGTTAATGAACCAATTATCTGTGTCTACCTAATGAAGTGTTTCAGACACTGAAGAGAGACCATTGACATTTATTTCAGGGTTTGGGAGAGCTCCACATTTAAGAAGGCATTTGAATTGGGCTCTGAATAGAATTTGAGAAGCCAGTAATGACAGGGTGTTTCAGGCTTGGGAACAGCAAATAATAATGGAAGACTAATGTTTTTGTAGAACAGCATGTGTAGTGATGGGACATAATAGGAGATAAGACAGGAAGGGTGTCTAGGAACAAGACTATAGATACAAAGTCTTTTCTGTCTTGCTCTGTCGCCCACTCTGGAGTGCAGTGGCGCGATCTCGGCTCACTGCAACCTCTGCCTCCCAAGTTCAAGTGATTCTCCTGCCTCACCCTCCCCAGTAGCTGGGACTACAGGCGTGTGCCACCATGTCTGGCTAATTTTTTTTTTTTTGTATTTTTATTAGAGATGGGGTTTCACCGTGTTAGCCAGGATGGTCTCGATCTCATGAACTCATGATCCACTTGCCTTGGCCTCCCAAAATGCTGGGATTACAGACGTGAGTCACTGCACCCAGCCCTCCCCCCCCCCTTTTTTTTTTGAGACAGTCTCACTCTATTGCCCAAGCTGGAGTGTAGTGGCGTGATCTCGGCTCACTGCAAACTCCGCCTCCTGGGTTCAAGTGATTCTCTTGCCTCAGCCTCCTGAGTAGCTGGGATTATAGGTGCGCACTACTATGCCCGGCTAATTTTTTGTATTTTTAATAGAGATGCTGTTTCACCATGCTGGCCAGGCTGGTCTCGAACTCCTGACCTTGTGATCCGCCTGCCTCGGCCTCCCAAAGTGCTGGGATTACAGGCATGAGCCACTGCGCCCAGCCAAAATTCTTATCTATTAAGCAATTACTCCTCATTCCCCTCTCCTCCAGCCCTGGTAACCTCTAATTTAATTAATTAATTAATTAATTTTGAGACAGCGCCTCACTTTATTGCCGAGGCTGTAATGCAGTGGCACAGTCTGGGCCAGTCTCTGCCTCCCAGGCTCAAGCAATCATCCTGCCTCAGCCTCCTGAGTAGCTGGGACTACAGGTGGCCACCATCACACCTGGCTAATTTTTGTATTTTTTTGTATTTTTAGTAGAGACTGGGTTTCACCATGTTGGGCAGGCTAGTCTTGAACTCCTGACCTCAGGTGATCTGCCTGCCTTGGCCTCCCAAAGTGTTGGGATGACAGGTGTGAGCCACCGTGTCAGGCCAAATTTACTTTCTGTGTCTGAATTTGCCTATTGTAGATACTTCAGATAAATTGAATCATTCAGTATTTGTCCTTTTGTGCATGGCTTACTTCTGTTAGCATAATATTAGACTAGTACCTTTTACCTGAGCTAGTATAAAAAGGTACTCAATAGTGGTTGTAAAAATAGAGAGGAAGGGATGATTGGGGAGGCATTATAAAGGTATTTGTACAATTCAACTGGACTTGAATTTGAAAAAGATAATACCAGGGTTTCTAGTTATTAAACAAGATAGGAAACATAAGGTGCTCAGTAACTATATCAAGAGATTTTATTTGTCTAAGGCTGGGTGCGGTGGCTCATGCCTGTAATCCCAACACTTTGGGAGGCTGAGGCGGGCAGATCATGAGGTCAAGAGATCGAGACCATTCTGGCCATTGTGGTGAAACCCCATCTCTACTAAAAATACAAAAACTAGCTGGGCATGGTGGCGCATGCCTGTAGTCCCAGCTACTTGGGAGGCTGAGGCAGGAGAATCACTTGAACCCGGGAGGCGGAGGTTGCAGTGAGCCAAGAGCCCACCACTGCATTCCAGCCTGGGCAACAGAGCGAGACTCCGTCTCAAAAAAAACCAAAAAAACAAAAACAACAACAAAAAGAGATTTAATTTGTCTAAAGCAAGAGTAGGGCTGGGCACGGGTGGCTCATGCCTGTCATCCCAGTACTTTGGGAGGTCAAGGCGGGTGGATCACTTGAGGTCAGGAGTTTCAGACAAGCCTGGCTAACAAGCTATGCTTATTTATTTACATATTGTCTGTGGCTGCTTATGTGCTTAATGGTAGAGTTGAGTAGTTGCAGCAGAGACTGTATGACCTGAAAAGCCTAAAATACTAACTATGTGACCCTTTATGGAAAAAGTTTGCCAACCTCTACTTCAGATTG
The DNA here is from genome assembly GCF_008728515.1 of Papio anubis. Lineage (NCBI taxonomy): Eukaryota > Metazoa > Chordata > Mammalia > Primates > Cercopithecidae > Papio > Papio anubis. The sequence goes on from NC_044984.1 coordinate 31,477,426, forward strand.
TGAATCAATGGAAATAAATATAAGGCACTGTTTCCTATTCTCAAGGAGCTTATATTCTAGTTGAGGAAAACTAGGGCAGCGAAAAGGTGCTTAGCAATTCTTAGTTAACTGTTGTTTTATGTCAGAACATGTATTATATTTACAAATATATATATATATACACATACACTTATCATTTAATGATTCCTTTTCCCATTTAAAAAAATTAGAGAAACTAGTTCATAATGAGTTGAATTAGAACACATGGTAATGGGAATGAATGAAATTGTTTATCTGAGGCTCTCTCAGAAAATAAGATGAACTTAAAGGTCTAGAAAGACTTCTAACTTGTATCTTCTTTCCCCTTTCACAATGCCAGAAACCATATACTTCATTGCCTTTCAGATGCGGTGGTGCTAGAATTTGTTATATTTTCCATGAGACTTTTGGGCGAACCTTAGAATCTGTCGATCCACTTGGTGGCCTTAACACTATTGACATTTTGACTGCCATTAGAAATGCTACTGTGAGTATGCTTAGCTTTTTAGACTGTAAAAAAAATGAGGTTAAAGTTTTTCTTACCCATATACTATGTCTTTTTAAACTTAATTATACAGTTTATTTTGCTCTCATATTTGAAATTAAAAAGCATTTTGCATGAAAAATACAAAAAATGTGACTTAACCTTTGGGAAGCACTGAAATTACATATATAATAAGAGTTCTAAGTTTTATTTTCTCAGGGTCCTCGTCCTGCTTTATTTGTGCCTGAGGTTTCATTTGAGTTACTGGTGAAGCGGCAAATCAAACGTCTAGAAGAGCCCAGCCTCCGCTGTGTGGAACTGGTTCATGAGGAAATGCAAAGGATCATTCAGCACTGTAGCAATTACAGTACACAGGTAACGGAGAGAAATGTAACAGGTTTCACGTAAACTAGAAAAGAACATGAAGTGGTGGTTTCATTGGGTGGAAGGAAATGTGTAAGATGGGATACAAGGTAAAATCTGTAGTTCCCTTACCTGAAAGTGATTTGAAATAGGATTCTTAAATGTAGGCTCTAAATCTAATTCAGTATTTCTGTGATCATTAAATAAAAGAAAATGACTGTTGGCCTGGCATGGTGGCTTATCCATGTAGTCTCAGCTATTTGGTAGGCTAAGGTGGGAGGATGACTTAGTGAGACTATGTCTTAAAAAGAAAAAAAACAAACTTACATTTTTCTTTCATCTACCATTTATAGGAATTGTTACGATTTCCTAAACTTCATGATGCCATAGTTGAAGTGGTGACTTGTCTTCTTCGTAAAAGGTTGCCTGTTACAAATGAAATGGTGAGCTACTATAGCATAGATCATTGTAATTACTGTGAGTCAAAGTTTAAATTTTTGCTTGACTGCTTTTCAATAAACATTATATGGTTACTTTAGAGTTTAGGCATAATGTTTTCCAGTGTATTGGGAGGAAAAAGAAGTTGAGTTTCAGTCTCATTTTAAAGGAAAATTTTTAATAATTCTAGTATAAAGTATATTTTTTCTTCATATTTTAATCGTTAGCCTACAGACATGGGTTTTCTTGAAAATAGATTTATGATTGAGGGGTGTGAATAGCTTTGCTGTATTATTTAGTACCACTGATCTTAACAGAAAATTAGTTCCATCTTTAGCCTCAGTAAACTGAGCCTTTATAGCACACTCTTACTTTGAGGTACATCGGCGTAATCTGGCCACTTCTGCAGTTTGCTTGTTATGACCTAATAACTATAATATCATAGTTGCTTGCTACTATTCTGTGGGTTGCTGCTATCCACACAAATAAAAATGCTGAAATTGGCAGAAATATGGGATAAGCATTTAAAATTGCCCTTATGCCTCTAATTGTTGGCTGGGTTTTTGTTTTTTGTTTTTCTTTCTGATCACTAAAAGTGCATTTGGGTCCTTGGCTCAGGATGGTGAGCCCCGTGGAGGTTACTAAGAGTACAAAACCATCCTTGGAATGTAAGTGCTGCTGCTTGGCTGTTTCTTTAGTGAGGACACCCCTCAGATTCTGATGTCTAAGACTGAATATAGCACAGAATCATTGGACCTTCATTTTAATAGACCCTTTTTACCCGGTTCTGGACTGATAAGTGCCATTCTGATACCTGAGATTTGTTAGGACAGCACATAATAAAGGGCTTAAGTTTATTCTCTCTGTAAGACTTAGTGGTGTGGTAGCTCACGCCTGTAATCCCAGCACTTTGGGAGGTCGAGGTGGGTGGATCACCTGAGGTCGGGAGTTTGAGACCAGCCTGGCCAACATGGAGAAACCCCATCTCTACTAAAAATACAAAATTAGCCAGGCGTGGTGGCGCATGCCTGTAATCCCAGCTCCTCGGGAGGCTGAGGCAAGAGAATCACTTGAACCCAGGAGGTGGAGGTTGCGGTGAGCCGAGATTGCGCCACTGCACTCCAGCCTGGGCAATAAGAGCGAAACTCTATCTCAAAAAACAAACAAACAAACAAACAAAGACTTAGCAATTCTGTAGAGGTCTGGATAAATTAATTTTAACTTTTCTTTTTTATTTTCCTCTAAGGATTTTGAACTACATATAATATTTTAACTAGGTGCTTTATAGTTAAGGCTAACCAGTCACTACCTCAGGTCTTTAGATGTATCCTTTACCCAAATAAAATTAACATTTTTAACTTATGCCTGGTTATGAACTTATTTTCTTATTGTTGAAAATGAACTTAAAAAGTGACATGGAATAGTGAATGATCTGAAGTTTTAATAGCAAAGTTGCATAAAGCATTGGAATTAAGATTTGCATCAAATAGATGACTATTTTTCCCTAATAGTAAAATACTTGTAGTTACTTTAATGTTATTGTTCCCTCTTAGAAATGCAGTTTTAGATGCTGAAATGTAAATAATTTTAAAGCTAGAGTAAATTATTGTTTGACATAAGATTTATCAGTTGGAATATAATTAGCAAGTAATTTAGGCATAAGTTTCCTGTACTTTTTCGGTATTGTCTGTTTCGTAAGTTTTATATATAAATTTCTCAAAGTAAAATATGGTTGATGTATTTTTGTATATAGCCTAACTTACCTTTTTTCTAGGTCCATAACTTAGTGGCAATTGAACTGGCTTATATCAACACAAAACATCCAGACTTTGCTGATGCTTGTGGCCTAATGAATAATAATATAGAGGTAAATATAATTCTTACACTTTTTCACAGAAAAATCTGTTGTAACTCAGTTATATCAAACTTACTTAGCGCGGAGTAATGATAAAATAGACATGTGCCACATTAGTGCCTGCTGCATGCCAGGAAGTATGCTGAGGGGATTACATTGTTTTCTTAATTCTCAAAACCACCTGGAGGCATTATTACTTTCTGCTTATGAAATTGAAATTCAGAAAGAATCTGAGAATTCATTGATTTGGTGTGACTAGCTCTATTTTGGTAACTTATAGTTTATACAGGGGAAGTGTGTAAAACAAAGTGTTTAAAATTGTTTTCATTTGGCTCTGAAAGCTGTGAAGGGAACACTCAAGAATTGACCAACTTAGCATAAATTTGGAAAAGCAGAGTGCTTTTTTCACCAGTACTGGGGTGGCTGCATTTCATAGATCTTTTCTTTCCTTTTCATGTTAATGTAACAAATTGAGTAAGATCTCAGATGGAGCCAAGGCTGGTGGACAGAGCAATTGATCCAGAAGCCATTTTTTTCCTCTGCCACTTTTCTCCAAAAATAGTACATTTTTCTGTTACTCCCTAATTCAGTAAGACCTCAGAGTCCCCTTCTATATCAAATTTCCTCTTCTGCGTATGCATGGTGAGAAAATTGTAAATATGCAGTTCAGAAGCTGGAAGGGATCCTGTGTTATTGACTTCAATTCCAGTTAAAACAGATGGGGTGGTCAGGCGTGGTAGCTCACACCTGTAATCCCAGCACTTTGGGAGGCCAAGGCAGGTGGATCACCTGACTTCAGGAGTTCGAGACCAGCCTGGCCAACATGGTAAAACCGTCTCTACTAAAAAATACAAAAAATTAGCTGGGGTTGGTGGCAGGTGCCTGTAATCTGAGCTACTAGGGAGGCTGAGGCAGGAGAATCACTTGATCCCAGGAGGTGGAAGTTGCAGTGAGCTGAGATCGTGCCATTGCACTCCAGCCTGGGCAACAAGAGCAAAACTCTGTCTCCAAAAAAAAAAAAAAAATGGGGAGCTTGAGGTTTACAGATAGCAGTTATTCCTTTGGTGCTTATTTTGCACGGCACTATTATAGGAAACAAGCACCTTCTTAACACAGGTATAGGGAACTCATTTTTGGTTACATAGCTGGGGGTGATTCCTGTTATCAGAAAAAATTCCAAAATGCATACATGAGTAGGCTCTTCAAAACACGCTAGATAACAGTTATGTTAAAAATTAGCATGTAGACACTTAAAAGGATTTAGTTCTTTTTGCATTGAAACTAACATCATGAAAAACTTGTGTTTGTGATAGTTTTGTTACACTGACAAGGTCATATGTGATATGATTTCAGATTAGTATTTTTCTACAAATGAATAGGTTTGTGGTTATAATGACTGTGCCAGAGAACTTTATGTGGATATTTTCATTTAATCTTTACCATAACCCTGAGGGCAGGCAGATCATGTCATTAACAGATTAGGACACTAGGGCTTCAAAAAGAGTTGGTAAGCTGTCCAGTTAGCAACGCAGGTACACCAGGTCTGCTGGGGTCCGGGAGCAGCTCAGATCATAACTGGTTAGTAACAGTCTAGGGTGAGAATTCGAGATACTGTGCCTTTTGCTTTGTATCCCTGTTCAAAACGTACATTTTATCATGCTAATTTTTTATTTTGAAGATTGTTAATATCTATACTTTTACTATCTGTTATTTTTTATTACTGAATACCCTCCCATGAAAAAATAAAATTGGGCCAAGTTTCTGGCAAAAAAAAAATTTCTTACACATGGAACATCATTGTGGGCTGGGTGCGGTGGCTCACGCCTGTAATCCCAGCACTTTGGTAGGCTGAGGCAGGCTGATCACCTGAGGTCAGGAGTTCAAGACTAGCCTGGCACATGGCGAAACTGTCTCTACTAAAAATACAAAAATTATCCAGGGGTGGTGGGTGCCTGTAATCCCAGCTACTAGGGAGGCTGAGGCAGGGAGAACCAATTGAACCCGGGAGGTGGAGGTTGCAGGGAGCCAAGATCATGCCATTGCACTCCAGCCTGGGCAACACAGCGAGACTCTATCTCAACAAAAAACAAAAACAAAAGCATTGTGAAGCTTTGTTAACTTATAGTTTTTTTGCAAGTTGAACTGTGTTCATGAAATACTTTCTACTTAGGGGCAATTTTGACTTTAACCTAAATAGTTTCTACTGTATTTGATGCTGCCTGTGAGAGATCCACCATTAACATCTACAGATTTCTGTATCTTCATAATTTTTTTTTTTTTTAAAGACAGTCTCACTCTGTCGCCCAGGCTGGAGTGCAGTGGCATGAACTCTGCTCACTGCAACCTCCGCCTCCTGGGTTCCAGCAGTTCTGCTGCAGCCTCCCGAGTAGCTGGGATTACAGGTGTGCACCACTATGCCTGGCTAATTTTTATATTTTTAGTAGAGACAAGGTTTCACTATTTTGGCCAGGCTGGTCTTGAACTGACCTCAAGTGATCTGCCCACCTTGGCCTCCCAAAGTGCTGGGATTACAAGCATGAGGCACTGTGCCTGGCCAATATTTTCATAATCTTTTACCTATCTATCTTGGTGCTTGGATATAGCAGATGCTCGGGACATTCTAATTTGAATTTAACAGTCTCTTTAGCTTTGTACAAGTTACTTTGATAATATTAGCAAATTAGAACAGTGGGCAATTGATCAGTCTGTTAAAGTAGCCAGGTTACAGAAAGGACTTTCAGTTGTCAACACTATTTCTTGGAGATAGGATAAAGAAATGGAACATTTTTATGGGATAACGTCAACCACAGATACTTCTTCAAGATACAGTTTTATGAGGGGAGTTGTTTGAATTTAACACAAAGGTGTTCAGGTTAGAGTGACTTTTAAAGTCTTTGTGGAGTTTTCTGTGATCTCTGGACTTCAAATTCCACATGGTATGTTGAAGGCTTATGTTCCACATTTATGTGAGGACAGGAAAGGGGGAGAAGATGTCACTCTGTTGCCCCTCATTTGAGAATCTCCAGTACAGGGAGCCACTGTTACTGACACTGTATTGTATCCTTCAGGTGTATGGGCAGAAAAAAAAAAAAGATTGAGAAGCTTTGGGTTAAATGATTTATTTATTTTAAAATATGATAATTATGGCATGAGTCCCAACAGTGAGAGGATGTATCTCTAAGTTACTCCACACTTTTCAATTAACATGAACATTTTTTAGTAGGCATATATCTCAATACTAGGATAATCACTTTTGTTCTGCTCGATTGTGTTTCTTAGGAACAAAGGAGAAACAGGCTAGCCAGAGAATTACCTTCAGCTGTATCACGAGACAAGGTAAAAAAAAAAGTTTTAAATGCATATTCCCAATACCTAAAGATAGACTGATGAGCTCAGAATATTATTCAGTTCTAGGAGTAATTGTTTCTTCTTTTCCTCCCTTTAACACTCCATTGGAACTGAGTAAAGACATACAAGTTTAAAATGGGTTTTGAGTGATTTAAAGATAATAGTATTTTGAATTCACTGACAAATGCTTAAAAGTAGGTTTAAGGGTTTATTTAAGCATTTAAGCATCAAGTTTTTAAAAAAAATTTAGTCAGTGACTTTATCAACTTTGTAAATAGTTGAAATGACTACATATTTTATTATAATAAGAGGGTTTCTTGGAAAACACAGTATACACAGAATAGAGTTTTTAATTACTAGTAATACTTATAATAGTTGTAATACTAAAGTGTGTATAAAAATCTTTTACCTTGACTTCTTTGCCAGAAAAGAATCTTATCAAATACCAAAAATAAAAATGAAGCTTTTGGATTTGGATTCTTATTATGTATTCATCTGAAGGAAACTTTTAACAAAGGTGACAATGGTGAAGGAAATAAGGCAGAATAAACAATTTTATCTCCCATGATTATTTTCATTTTTCATGTTATTTTACGATTTTGTTACAGAAGGGAAAAATTCACATTTATAGAGTGTTCCTGAATGCATTTTTGCATCCTTGATTTTTTTTTCCCCCCTGCATTTTTTGCCTTTAGTCTTCTAAAGTTCCAAGTGCTTTGGCACCTGCCTCCCAGGAGCCCTCCCCCGCTGCTTCTGCTGAGGCTGATGGCAAGGTCTGTTCTGATTCTTAATCTAAGCCTGCATGCCTAGTTCTTTGGTACAACATAATCTTCTGGAAACAATACACTGAATAGAAGAATATTAATATGGGATACCATGCTAAGGTCAGATCACTTTAGTCTAATATATATTTTAAAATTATATAACAATGCAATGCATAGTTTATATTGTTGACATGCTTTTGCTTGCAATATAGAAGATGCACACAGAAAAAGAAGTAATTTAAAGAGGAAATTATCCTGCACTTTTAAAATTTCAATCCATTGGTATTTAAATTTTGCTTGTTAAATTGCATGTTTTAACATATCTTTCAACAGTTAATTCAGGACAGCAGAAGAGAAACTAAAAATGTGAGTCTCTTGCTTCAGAATGGAAATGTTGGTACCTTTGGTTCTCACTGAAACACTGTCTGTAACACCATTAAATAACCTGTTTGTGTAGTGGTATCTATTTCTTGTCTGTGTTATGTTCTTAATGTTCCTTTTATCTAACCGGTGGAAGATGGCGTTAAACGTTTTAATTAGTAACAATAATAGGCTTTCTCACTGTTTTCTGTGACCTTCAAGAATAGTTTTAAATTTTGATAGGAAATTTAACATATTTTGATAGGAAATTCAGAGATTTCCTAGATTTCAGAGATGGAATTGTATTTTTGGACATTTCCTTTCCTCTTTAAAGATCTTGAGATCTGTTCAGTACTAATAGATAATCCTCTAATCTAATGCTTCTTTCTTATGCTTCCAGTTAGTTTGCACTTGTTACCCTATATATAGCTTCACATATGCTTCAGAAGCTTAAGCAAATTAAAAACAAACAGGGGGACTGTGAGAGTTTGAGACTGTTTTCAATTCTTGATAACTATTTTAGAGGAAAATTAAATAATGTATAAATTATTCAGACTCATTGCTATTTCAAGATTTTCTGCCATTTAGCTCCGCTCCTTAATTATCCAGATTTAAAGTTCTGAACTTGAGATAAAGGTTTATAAATGTCTTATCTTCTCTCAGCCCCACTGTGCTCAGATATTAAGCGAACCATCTAAATCACTGCACAAGTTTTATTTCATTCATGACATCACACTGAATGTGCTCACTCTCCTTAAGATTTCATTTGGTATGTTATTCATGTATAGAAACCTAATTACTCATTTTTAAGTTAATGTGTAATATAAATATACCAATATTTATAGTTCACCTTAACTGACATATTAAAGACAGATTTAAGCAAGTATTTTGATTCAGAATGCTACCCCAAACTACCATTTTTCTTACTGCCATAATCCTCTATTAAATTTATATAATCCATTTTTAGATTGTAAGCTCTTAAAGAATAACTAAAAAAAAAAACCCTCTTAAATGTTGATGAATTGTTTTTCCATTATAAAGTCATTTTTGACTTTTAGAAGTCAAGATTAGTAAATTTTCTAGAAAATAAGGTGTAAAAGCACTTGTGATTAATGTGATAGCACTAGATTTCTTTCTGCAAATCCTTAAGAGTACAGAGGTTGAGGGGATTTCTGTTGTGTTTATCACATTCCACATTTGAAACAACTCATAGTGACTGTCAGCCTACGAAAAGCAAATGTAGTCTTGCTTTTTGTTAAAGAGTTCCTACTGATACCTTATGGCATTTTGTTGACTATAGGAATGTAAATTGAGTTGAAATACATAAACTCTTAACTTCAGAGACATAAGTTCATGGAACTTTTAGAGTTTAACAGTGTTTATGATTACTTAAACTGAATGGCAGTTCTTTGTGCTTTTAACGAGTAGTTTTGATTTTAAGGGCAGCATATACTTTTTCTACAATTTAGTGTTTGAAGGGTGGGAGAAGAGGAATGATTTTGAAAAGCTGGTGAGCGAATGATAAAGAAAAAAGGAATTAAATAGAACATACATTGGTTGATGCCTTGCAAACAGTTTACAGCAGAACCTCTTATTTAGCTAGGTCAGGGTTTCAGTTATACATGCTACCTACTGTCTCCTTCTGACCTCATTATCTGTATGAATAAACTTCAGATGGGTACTGGATGTATATTGACTACTGTCAAATAAAATGAACTTTGTTTTAGTTAAGGTCAGATATGATGTGGTTGGTATAGGTTTTGGAACATGTTTTTTCAGGTTGCATCTGGAGGTGGTGGGGTTGGAGATGGTGTTCAAGAACCAACAACAGGCAATTGGAGAGGAATGCTGAAAACTTCAAAAGCTGAAGAGTTATTAGCAGAAGAAAAATCAAAACCCATTCCAATTATGCCAGCCAGTCCACAAAAAGGTCATGCTGTGAATCTGCTGGATGTGGTAAGCCATGACAATTTGGTTTAGGTCTAATAAGATGACCAAGTTAGTAGGAAATTGATTAGACAGAAAGAACTAAAGTCTCAAAAACTTACATAACTTTCAGATGTTAAATGCTGCCATTTCAAAGTGTCACAAAAGTAACATTTTCCTCCCCTCATCCCTATTTAGCCAGTTCCTGTTGCACGGAAACTATCTGCTCGGGAACAGCGAGATTGTGAGGTTATTGAACGACTCATTAAATCATATTTTCTTATTGTCAGAAAGAATATTCAAGACAGGTTAGTATTACTTAATATAAATCACAGGCTGTAATACTGCTGGATGATTCTATGATCTGTTTTGAAAAATACATGTATTTTTTAAATTTTAGGTTTTTATTCTAAATCATCGAGTGGATTCTCTGATAGTCCTTTGGTAACTTGTAGCAAGACTCAGTTTGTTAACACAGAATGACTAGGACCTCATGTATCAGCTAGAAAAAGCTATTAAAACGAATCTTTTGTTCTATATGGCTGCCACATTTTGAGTCATTTAAGAAAATGTTTTTTTCCTAAATTTTAATTCAGTAGTTTCATTAACTATTTTGGCTAGTAACACTGACTTGCCTTTTTAATTTAACTTGGTTTTCCAAAGCATCAAAATGAATGTCTTTTACTAAGAAATATGTATACGGTTTCTCGTTCAGAATGTTTTTGCATGTGTCTACTCCCCTACTGCATCTTCTCCTTCATGTTGCCTGGTATGTCATTTCATGCAGTAATAGGGAGAATACACATTTAGTTGTATGAAGTGATCTATTAGAAAATATTCTGTATCCAGTTTTTGGTAATCTGTCAGCAGCTAAGATGAATTTTACTGCACACAGTAATAAATATACTTCATATTGACATAAATGATTTTGTCTGTAGAACCATTTATCTTTTTTGCTTGTAGACTTTTTAAACCTGTAGCTTGTGGTAGAAATAATAGTTCCTAGTGTTTTACACTGTGGGCCTGAAGAAAAAATTCCATTTGTCTCCTTCATTGCCCCCATCCCCTGCAGAGGGTGTTTTTGTTTTGAGATGGAGTCTCACTTTGTCGCCCAGGCTGGCGTGCAGTGGCGTAGTCTTGGCCCACTTCAACCTCCGCCTTCAGGGTTCAAGCGATTCTCCTGCCTTAGCCTCCTGAGTAGCTGGGATAACAGGTGTGCAGCACCATGCCTGGCTGATTTTTGTATTTTTAGTAGAGACGGGTTTCACCATATTAGCCAGGCTGGTCTCGAACTCCTGACGTCAGGTGATTCACCTGTCTCGGCCTCTCAAAGTGCTGGGATTACAGGCGTGAGCCATCGCACCTGGCTCACTTAATGTTTTCAAGCCTCATCTGTATTGTAGTAAGAATCAGTATGGTCATGCGCCACATAACATTTTAGTCAACACACAACATATTTGAATGTGTTCCCATTAGATTATAATACCATATTTTTGCTGTACATTTTCTATGTTTAGATACACAAATTCTTCCCATTGTATTACAGTTCCCTATTCAGTACAGTAACATGCTGTACATGTTTGTAGCCTAGGAGCAATAGGCTATCCCATATAGCTTATGCGTGTTGTAGGCTGTACCATCTACATTTGTGTAAGAACCCTCTGTGATGTTCATGTAATGAAATCATCTAATAATGCATTTCTCAGAGCATATCCTTGTCATTAAGTGATGTATGTTTTTATCTGTGAATAATACTAGATTATAGAGATATACTGTGTTATCCATTCATCAGCTGATGTTTGTGTTTTTTTCACTTATTGGCTATTATGAGTAAATGCCTATTGAAGAGTTTTGAAATAAGGATGATGGAAAGAAGGTAAAGTAGCTCAGCCTCTCGAGTAGCTGGGATCACAGGCATGTGCCACCGCGCTCAGCTAATTTTTGTAGTTTTAGTGCAGATGGGGTTTCACCATGTTGGCCATGCTGGTGTCAAACTCCTGGCCTCAAGCAATCCACCTGCCTCAGCCTCCTGAAGTGCTGGGATTACAGGCATGAGCCACTGCGCCCGGCCGAGAACTGCTTTTCTTAATGTTTAATTATAATTAAGCAAAAATATAAAGGGCGATTACGCCATTAATGAAATATCCAAAGTAGTAGAGTGTTCTTACTTAACTTTATTTCATGAGGTTATTTTCTAAGCCCAGATTATTAAAAGTAGAATTTTGGCTAAAATTCCGTAATTTGGTTTTGTTTGCAGTGTGCCAAAGGCAGTAATGCATTTTTTGGTTAATCATGTGAAAGACACTCTTCAGAGTGAGCTAGTAGGCCAGCTTTATAAATCATCCTTATTGGATGATCTTCTGACTGAATCTGAGGACATGGCACAGCGCAGGAAAGAAGCAGCTGATATGCTAAAGGTACTGTGAACCTTTGGAATTTTTATACTTGGGTAGTAGATAGAAACATAGAAATAGTGTTAAATGCAGTTTGATTCTTGGATGTATATAGTCTTTATATTCTAGCTAGGCTTGTTTCCTATTGGTACTTGATAAAAATCTTTTTTTTTTGAGACGGAGTCTTGCTCTGTAGCCCAGGCTAGAGTGCAGTGGTGCCATCTCAGCTCAATGCAAGCTCCGCCTCCCGGGTTCACGTCATTCTCCTGCCTCAGCCTCCAGAGTAGCTGGAACCATAGGCACCCGCCACCATGCCCGGCTGCTTTTTGGTATTTTTAGTAGAGACCATGTTAGCTAGGATGGTCTCGATATCCTGACCTCATGATCTGCCCACCTCAGCCTCCCAGAGTACTGGGATTAAGTGCTGGGATTACAGGCGTGAGCCACCGCACCTGGCCGGTACTTGATTAGATTCAAATTCCAGAGAAGATATTGGTTAGTTATAAACCTACCACATATACACTGGAAAAATCACCCCGCATAATTCAGATTAATTTCATAACTTTGTAATAGCATTTAAAATTTTTATTTCCTTTAATGCAGGCATTACAAGGAGCCAGTCAAATTATTGCTGAAATCCGAGAGACTCATCTTTGGTGAAGAGAACTATGTAATACTGAGACTTTGTTGACTCAAAACTTGCTAGTTACTGCCTACCTGAGTAGAATCTTATTTATGAACTCCTGTGTATTGCAGTGGTATGAATCTGCTCATGTGAAGACTGGCTATAAACTGAAAAGTGTATTCCATCTTACAGAACGAATCACACATTTAATCCAAATAATAAATGGCTGTTTCTAAAGTTTCCCAGTATATGTAAAATACATCAAGTCTGTCTTGTGACAGTTTCATCTGAACTTAAAAAGAACTGTTAATGTTCTAGCTGTGCAAAGCAGTTTGCCTGTGGATAAGATGACCTGTGTAATAATCTTTGTTAGTAGTCTCAAAGCTGCTGCCATAGTCCTCCAAGAAGAAAGCACCAAGACAACATTTCATATGACTATAATGCATGTACTATATAAGCTGATCTGGCTTTGAAAGATGTGAGTTGGCAAGTTCCTCACATAGAGTCATTGTATTCCACCTGTCCTGCAATTTAGTTTTTCTGAGCTTCTCTGCAGCCTTTGATGTGTTTTTAAGAAAGCTGAATGCACAAGAGGATCTGTGACACTGACATGGATGTGGTGTGCATACTGTGTAGTTACATAGCCCTTCCAATTCTGGGTCCATTTGTGCTAGCAAATTAAAATATGCTTTGCTTCATACTTAAACCTGAAAGCTGGAATGTGTACATTAATTCCTACATTAAAAACAGCCATCTACCCTTGATTATCTAGAAAGACTTGGTAATGATGGCCAGTTCCTTTTAGGTTTTAGAAAATCAAATGATGACCTAAATTTCCCTTAATTTGCAAATACAGTAGTAATTAAGGTACATCTCTCTAAAGTGGAGCACTTAAACCAGGCTCTAAGATTCACTTTGAGGTGGAACTTAAAACCAATGTACTGTATGTATGCACTGGTAATAACTACTTTTGCTTCATACCAACAAAATGTATTAGAATAGTATGAAAGTACTGGAGGAGCTGAAAGAAAAACACCCAAGGCCGGGCGTGGTAGCTCACGCCTGTAATCCCAGCACTTTGGGAGGCCGAGGCAGGCAGATCACCTGAGGTCAGGAGTTGGAGACCAGCTTGGCCAACACGGAGAAACCCCGTCTCTACTAAAAATACAAAATTAGCCGGGCATGGTGGCGCATGCCTGTAATCCCAGCTACTCGGGAGGGTGAGGCAGGAGAATCACTTGAACCCGGGAGGTGGACGTTGTGGTGAGCTAAGATAGTGCCACTGCACTCCAGCCTTGGCAACAAGAGCGAAACTCCGTCTCAAAAAAGAAAAAAGAAAAATACCCAGATACACATACTCCTTCAGATTTAAGCTGCATTTATGGGGTAGTGATGAGGTTTAGAACATATACATATTTTGTTAAAATTCCCCAGATGATTCTTGGTATGAACCACAACATTATAAATTTTAAGATATACTTAGAAATCCTTAAGACATCTAGCCCCATTTCTAATAGGAAACACATTTATATTGCAGATAATTTTTTTTTTTTCCAGTTTATGACCCGATATTTATGAAGGACTACTGGCAGGGAAAATATGAATATGTTAACTTTAGCTTATGGCACCAATTTACTAAGGAACAACAGGCTCACCAACTGATCTCAAACATAAAAAACCCCACATCATCAGTCTGATCCGATATGGTACTACTTTGAATCTCTTACTAGTACCATCTTGAGAGAGGATACATGCTCCCAAAACGTTACCACACTTAAAAATCACTGCCATCATTAAGCATCAGTTTCAAAATTATAGCCATCCATGATTTACTTTTTCCAGATGACTACCATTATTCTAGTCTTTTGAATTTGTAAGGGAAACAAAAACAAAAACAAAAACTTTTGATGCACTTTCTCAAGCACATCAGATTTCAAATTGAAAATTAAAGACATGCTATGGTAATGCACTTGCTAGTACTACACACTTTGTACAACAAAAATCGGAGGCAAGAAACTTAATGGAAAGAGAAAAACCTTCCTTTGTTGGCCCTTAAACTGAATCAAGATCTGAAATGTAGAGATGATCTCTGACATTTATAACATACCTGTATGTTCTTGCTGTGTAAATAAAATTGCTGGTATGAAATGACATTAAAGTTTGTCAAAAAATGAATTCTTAACTTTTCTCCCAGAGAAAGGGAGAGAGAGAAAAGAAAGAGCTTTTTAATACCTAAATCTATTTTGGAACATAACTGTATAGAATACCAAACATTTTATGACTTTTTTCCTACCAGATTCTGACAGTTCACCAAGGTATTATAACACCTCCATTTTTGCGTATGAAGACAGTGACTTGCTCCAAGTAATCCAGGTAGTAATGGCTAGAATTTGAACACTAAAGCCATGCTCTGCTGCCTGTAAGGTTTTCAAAAGAAATCTGATTAATCATTTCGTATGTGATTCACTTGATCCTCAAGGCAACAGGGAGGCCATTGCCTTGATTTTTCAGATATGGAAATAGTTCTGGAGAATTAATTTGCCTCATGTTTGCAGAGCTAGCTCAGTCTTGATTCCAAATCCTTTAAGTTTGACCTGAAAACTTGCCTTACCTGGATACTTTTTGATATTCTCATATGATTGCATATGATATTGCATCTCATATGATGGGGTGTAACTTTTTAATTTACCTCAAGTTGGAATCTGTTTGGGGGGAAAAGTTGAAACTTAAAACCAATTTAAATTTCTAAATTTAAAAAAATATTGCTACCATAGGAATCCACTGACAAGGCTTAACGTGAATAGAATTACACTGGAACACAGGCAAGGAACTAGAAAACGGAATTAGAAACTTTCTGAAAAGTCACATACTGATTTTTGTACTATTCTTTGTAAAGAAACTACTTCTTACTGTAATTTCTCAAAGCAACCATAGCCTCATCTAACTTTTCTCCTTTTTAGGGAGAACTACATTTGCTCCCTGAACTATAAAAAAATCAAATTTCTAATCAAAGTTTTTAATACTAGTTTTTCCATTTCTAATGTGGACACTAGAGGCTCTGTTGATTTTATAAACAACTATATAACATTAGTGAGATCGGTGCTCCATATCTGATACAAAAGCAGCTACAATTCCTTTATTTTTTTGAGACAGAGTGTCACTCACTACTCATGCTGTCTCCCAGGCTGGAGTGCAGTGGTGTGATCTCAGCTCACTGCAACTTCCATCTACTGGGTTTGAGTGATTCTCGCAGCTCAGCCTCTTGAGCAGCTGGAGTTACAGGTCTGCCACCATGCCTGGCTAATTTTTATATTTTCAGTAGAGACAGGGTTTCACCCTGTTGGCCAGGCTGGTCTCAAACTCCTGGCCTCAAGCGATTTGCTCAGCTTGGCCTCCCAAAGTGCTGGGATTACAGGTGTGAGCCACCGCACCCTGCCTCACAATTCCTTACACTACCTCTTTTTCATTGTTCCTCGTCACTACAAAAAGGAGAGCAGGAAGGATAAGATACGAAAGCCAGCATTTCTTTCTCTTCTGAAGTATAATTTTAAAAAGAGATTAACGCTGAAAGTCATGGTTTTTTATGGTAATCAAGGTTTGCACATCAGAAAATAAAACATCCCATCATTAAACAAATATTTATTAACCAGCCCATAAAAATAATGAAGTTACTCACACTGAGTCCTAGTCCGTTCTATTTTTCTGATTTGCATAAGCAAAGGTCTAAGTTCTGGAGCCAGCCCTTCAGAGGTCTTGAGAATGAAGGATGGTTAAGTTTATTTGGACAACATGAAGGACTTTTCATCATAACTGAAGCCATTTTATAATGTAGAAGTTTCTTTTTCCTATTTTAAGTAAGGAAAGTCCATTCTTGAGAATATGTTGTCCAACAACTAAAACACTCTCAGGATTTGTTACTTGTCGGTGATTGATGCTGACTCCGCCTTCTGTTATCATTCGATACCTAAAAAACAGAAACGTTTAGTAAGTAGAGAGATCCAATCACTGTTGATCTGTCCCCCAAAACAGACTGTTCACTTAGATTTCAGAGGCCCTCCAATTGAGAACATGTGGCCCTGGACTGTTACCTTCATGTTTGCTCTATTATTAATAGATTCTGCCTCCCTTTAATGCTCTTTGTTTTTTGTTTCTTTTTGAGACACAGTCTTGCTCTGTAGCCCAGGCTGGCGTGATCTCAGCTCACTGCAACCTCCGCCTCCTGCGTTCTAAGTGATTCTTCTGCCTCAGCCTCCAGAGTAGTTGGGATTACAGGTGCACGCCACCACACCTGGCTAATTTTGTATTTTTAGTAGAGACGGGTTTCGCCATGTTGGCCAGGCTGGTCTCAAACTCCTGACTTCAGGTGATCCACCTGCTTCGGCCTCCTAAAGTGCTGGGAATACAGGTGTGAACTACTGCGCCTGGCCGGAATTTATGCCTATGCATCTGAGATGCAAGGCATAAAGGTAAATTTCTTGTTTAGCGGAGAAAAAGAGCTGGCATATCTCACTGCTTTTGCTAACTATTCAGTTGGTAGTGGCTTTAAAAACGAAGTGAATAGGAATAATGGAGAATTCCCCCCCACCACCTTGGGGGAAAAAAAAAATCACAGAAAAGAAACTTCCAAAAATAAAAGAGAACAATGTTGCTTTCTATCCATGAGACACAAGTCACAACTACAGTGTTAGCTACTGTTGCTTTCAGTAAACTATCCATGAGACACAAGTCACAACTACAGTGTTAGCTACAGAAATCTTTAGGAAACTTGCTTATGAAGCTGGAAAGTCCTTGCAAATTATATTGAGACTATGCAAATAGCAAATTGTTAAAATGAAAAATTTTCTTAAAAATGAAATTGGTTGGTTTCAGAAATTGGAGATCCATAGCTGATCTAATACATCAGATTACTAACCAAAATTTTTGATGGCATATATAAAGTTAAATAAATTTCACTGGAGTTATTTATCATCCAACTAATTCACTAAACATTTACAGAGCTCTATGTGCTAAATATAAATGGTATTGCAATCTAGCAGAGAGATAAAGACAAATAAATGAACAATGACAACACACTGTGATTAATGCTGACCTAGGAGAAGCTGGGCACGGTGGCTCACGCCAGTAATTTTAGCACTTTGACAGGCCGAGGCGGGCAGATCACAAGGTCAGGAGATCAAGACCATCCTGCCTAACATGGTGAAACCCCGTCTCTACTAAAAAATACAAAAAAAATTAGCCGGGTGTGGTGGCGGGCGCCTGTAATCCCAGCTACTCGGGAGGCTGAGGCAGAACTGCTTGAACCCAGGAGGCAGAGGTTGCAGTGAGCTGAGATCGCGCCACTGCACTCCGGCCTGGGCAACAGAGCGAGACTCTGTCTCAAGAAAAAACCAAAAAAGACCTAGGAGAAGTTGTTCTAGGAGCACACTGGGTAGGTGAGGGCTGAACATTTCACTGAAAAAACAGATACTTAAACTGGGAGTTAAGCTACCTTGACAATCGTCAGGAAACGGGAGCAGCTAGAAAGAGGTGAGATCTGTGAAGTCAGGGCTACAGCATGGCTAGATCTTGGAAGTCCTTAATAAAGATAAATGGTGGTTTTCTCTCATCTGAATGTGTTACCAAATAAAATTAAGAAACAACTACTGACATAGTTTTAAAAATATTTTTATACCTTTTTTTTGGGGGTAGAGACGGAGTCTCACTACATTCTTGACCACACGGATCTCAAATTCCTGGCCCCAAGCAATCCTCCCACCCCCGGCCTTCCAAAGTGCTGGGATTACAGGTGTGAGCCACCATACCTGGCCATGGACATGGTTTTATAAAACTCATCAGTAAAAGATTTTCTACTTAAGGCAGATTCCTTTTTTTTAGAAAGTATTATTTTACGTTGTCTGCTGGTTTCCAGATCATGTTCTATGTTTTATTTAATTAGAGCCCTGGCTAAATCAGATGTAGTGTCATCTTCAGTAGTGGTAAAGCTTCCAGTATTAGTGAACACACCATAGTAACGCTGAGAAGAAAACAAAATCTGCTTCCATAGTGAGGAAAATTATTTGTCTCAGTGACGTACTCTAGGGAAGTATGTGACACCAGCCTCAAATTCACTGTGTATTAAACCAGCAGATGAGGGAATCACTAAGGTGGAGTGGTAGGTGGTGCACAGGGAGATACAATGGGTGCTTTCTCCAGGCAGAATAATCTAGGACTCTTTAGGACAGAGGCAAACAATCCAAGACAATTGAAAGAACAGCAGCTATAACAAATGTCATTCATAATCACGGCCATGAGATGGCTGATAAGCATTTGACTTATGTGTGAATTCCTGTAAAAGAGGCACCCGGGGGCCTTCTGGCTACTCAACACTTTCCCTTCCATGTCACTGCTCATTTAAAAATGGACAAGCATCAATTATATGCTGAATTATTTTTTGTGAAACACCTTATTCCTTAATACCTCATAACTGAGGAATTAAAATATTCTACTCAATTCCTGAATAGAAAATGCAATTCTCAAGGGGATTATTATATAGTTTACAATAATAGTCTTATGACGTTAGTAGGTCAGTGCAAAAGTACTTGCGGTTTTGGCCATTATATGCTCATTTCATTTTCAGAAATTCAGATAATACTATCGATAGGTAACCTTTCCCATCCCTGAATATAAAGAGGATACAGACTATGAGAGGGGCTGAGTGAATCTGTTACACAGGGCCTCTGTTTCTGCGTCCCTCTAAAATTGTGACCATATCCCTAAGCCGTACACTGATGCCAGTATATTTACTGAACAACATGTCCCTCAAATGCACTTTTCCAGTGTTGAAGGAAAGACTGGGTTAGATGTAGTAAGAGACAGTATATGAGTATTGTACTATTATAGAAAATGTAAGGTATTTTCAAAAATAAGTACTCTCAGGCTATACTTTATTCTTGGACTAAACTAACTTTTCTAAGGAAGAGATGCCACTAAAGCATTGTCAGGAAAACACCCTCTCTGGAAACACATGCTGTGAACTGTAACATTTTATTTATTTATTTATTGTTTGAGACGGAGTCTCGCTCTGTCACCCAGGCTGGAGTGCAGTGGTGGGATCTCTGCTCACTGCAAGCTCCGCCTCCCAAGTTGACACCATTCTCCTACCTCAGCCTCCCAAGTAGCTGGGACTACAGGTGCCCGCCACCA
The DNA here is from genome assembly GCF_008728515.1 of Papio anubis. Lineage (NCBI taxonomy): Eukaryota > Metazoa > Chordata > Mammalia > Primates > Cercopithecidae > Papio > Papio anubis. The sequence continues at coordinate 31,497,182 of NC_044984.1, forward strand.
CGCCCGGCTAATTTTTTGTATTTTTAGTAGAGACAGGGTTTCACCGTGTTAGCCAGGATGGTATCCATCTCCTGACCTTGTGATCCGCCTGCTTCGGCCTCCCAAAGTGCTGGGATTACAGGTGTGAGCCACTGCTCCTGGCCTTGTGAACTGTAACACAGTTTAATGGTGAATTAACTGTAAATCTAAAAGTTAAATAATCTTACCCTCGGGGACCATCTGGAATGGCATTTGCTTTGCGGCAGGTATCTAGGACACTTGTTCCAGGATCGAGAAAAAATTCAGAAAACGGAGCTTCTTTAAACAACTCTTTTAACTCCTGATCAGACATGACCTCCAGTGCGTCTATGCTACTGTGATAAAGGGCTTGTGTACACCTGGAAAACACATTTTAAGAGCCACATTATATGTTTATTCAAATACATGTTCTAATACCCATTAACCAATTATAGAGTGTCCAAGTTCTAGACTAAAAGTTTTTTTTTTTTGAGATGGAGTCTTGCTCTGTTGCTCTGGCTGGATTGCAATGGTGTGATCTCGGCTCACTGCAACCTCTGCCTCCTGGGTTCAAGCAATTCTCCTGCCTCAGCCTCCTGAGTAGCTGGGATTACAGGCGTGTGCCACCACGCCCAGCAAATTTTTGTATTTTTAGTAGAGATGGGGTTTCACCATGTTGGTCAGGCTGGTCTCGAACTCCTGACCTCGTGATCCGCCCACCTTGGCCTCCCGATGTGCTGGGATTACAGGCGTGAGCCACTGCGCCCGGCCTAGACTAAAAGTTTTTTAAACATCTATCTGGTAAAATTCATGAACTTAATTCAAGATAATCCTTCTTTCCAATAAACAGGGGCTATTTTAAATTGCTAAGTCAAATACTGACAGTCCTTGTAATAAACGACAAGATAACCCTAAAACAGCATACCTCCTACTTTTCTCATGTCCATCCACTAAATAACTATCAGGTGTTAATTATACTAAACGACTACCTTTTAGCAGAATCCAATCCTTCTCGTCCATGAACAAGCTTTGTTACTTCTGCTGCCAGTCGTTTCTGAGCACCCCGCCTTTCTGGCTCTTTGACATGCAGCTGCATGATATGATCAATCTCTGGAAGGGGCAGGAAAGTGAACAGCTTCAGATACCTTTGGGACAAAAAATAAAGAGTTACACTTACATCACATACCTAATTTATATGTCCAGCTCCTTTACCCTTTAAAGTTTTCCTGCTTATTTTTAAATATGAAACAAACATACAGAAACATACTGAACATAGTAGGTCCCATGCACACATCACCCAGATTTAAGGTGTTACTATTTTGGCATCTTTGTTTTCAATTTCTTTTTTTTTTTTTTTTTGAGATGGGGGGTCTTGCTGTTGCCCAGACTGGAGTGCAGTGGCATGATCATGGCTCACTGTAACCTCAACCTCCTGGGCTCAACCAATTCTACCACCTCAGCCTCCCAAGTAGCCGGGACCACAGGCTTGTGCCACCACACCTGGCTAATTTGTTAATTTTTTTTTTTAAAGACAGGGTCTCCCGTGTTGCCCAGGCTGGTCTCAAACTCCTGGGCTCAAGTGATCCTCTTGTCTCAGCCTCCCAAAGTGTTGGGATTATGGGTGTGAGCCACCACACCCAGCCTCATGTATCCTTTTTAAAAGGAACAAAATAGGCATAGATGAAGGCCCCAGTCCAATCACGTTCCCTGCCTTGCCCCCAGAGATAACCATAAATCTAAGTTTATGTGCTGCCATCCTTCCCAAGCATGTTTTTATACTTTTATGTGCATGTGGCCATAAAAAAAAGTACTGTGTAATTTTAAAAACTGATATAAATCATCATGCTCTGCATAATGATGCTCCTGTCAATGACGGACTGCATCCATCCGCGATCCCCAACCATTTTGGCACCAGGGGGCGGCAGGGAGGGAAGGTGGTTTCAGAATGAAACTGTTTCACTTCAGATCATCAGGCATCTGTTAGATCCTCATAAGGAGTGCGCAACCTAGTCTCTTGCATGCGCAGTTCACAACAGGGTTTGTGCTCCTATAGGAATCTAATGCCACAGGGGATCTGATAGGAGATGGAACCCAGGTGGAAATGCTCGCTCGCCTGCCCCTCAGCTCCTGTTGTGCGACCCTGTTCCCAATAGGCCACGGACTGGTACAGTCTACCAGTGGTCCATAACATTATAATACCATAGTTTACAGTACCTTTTCTACGTTTACGTATACAAATACCCTCGTGTTACCATTGCCTTCAATAGTTAGTACAGTCATGTGCTGTACATGTTTCTGCCCTAGGAAGGGTACACTGTATAGCCTAGGTGTGTAGTAGGCTACGCTATCTGTGTTTGCGTGGGGACACTCTATGATATTTGCAATGATGAAATCACCTAACAACACATTTCCCAGAACATATCCCTGTTGTTAAGTGATATATGACTATTAATATCATCCTATATGTATTCTCTTTTTAAACTTTTTCTTTGGTGAAATACCTAACACACAGAAAAAAGTACATTATTCGCAAAGATACAGCTTAATGAATCATAAAACATCTACGTAACCATTACTATGGTCAAGAAATACAATATTGGGCTGGGCGCGGTGGCTCATGCCTGTAATCCCAGCACTTTGGGAGGCCGAGGTGGGTGGATCACGAGGTCAGGAGATTGAGACCAGCCTGGACAACATGGTGAAACCCCATCTCTATTAAAAAATACAAAAAAAGTCCCAGCTACTCAGAAGGCTGAGGCAGGAGAATCACTTGAACCCGGGACGTGGAGGTTGCAGTGAGCCGAGATTGCGCCACTGCACTCCAGCCTGGTGACAGAGGTGAGACTCCATCTCAAAAAAAGAAAAGAAAAGAAATACAGTATTGCCCTTACCCAAGAATGCGCAAATATATCACACACCCCTCCAAGTTAATCACTATTTTGCCTTTGATAGTAATCACTTCCTTGTCTTTCCTGATACTTTTAACATCTCAGTATGCCTCCCTTAAGAGCATCACTTAATTTTGCCTGTCTGTAGGATTTTATATAAAAGGAATCATACAGAATTTATTTTCTGGCACGTTGATATGTTTAGGCGAGTCATCCATGATTCTGCATGTACAGCATTCCATGCTATGATTATCCTACAACGTGTTTTTCTGTGAACTTTTGTGCTGTTTCTATTTTTAGACAATTGCTATTAATGCTGCTCTGAATAGCCTCATATACCACTGTTGGTGCATATGTGCATTAATTTCTGTTGGGTATATGCCCAGAAGAGGAACTGCTGGATCACAGGTTATGTGCACATTTAGCTTTAGTAGGTACTGCCAAATGTTTTCCCAAAGTGGTTCTATACGTTTATTCTTCCACCACCTTGGAACAGTCTTGTCAGCACTTGGTTCTGCCAGCTCTTTTGTTTAGCCATTCTGGAGGGTGCATAATGGTATCTCGTTGTGCCCTTTATCTTGTATTTTTTCTTCTCAGTATGAAGGCTAAGCACCTTTTCATATGTTTTTGGCCTTTGGACAGGATCTTTGTGAAGTACCTGTTCAAATCTGTTTCCCTTGTTCTGCTGGGTTGTCTTTTTCTCACTGGCTTAGAGAAATTTCTGTTTTTAACATTAAGATAACTATGTTTAATATAGTATTTACATAGTTTTTTCATTTTTAATTTTTGAAATTATTTAAACAATTTTTTGTGGGTATACGGGTGTATATACTTATGGGGTACATGAGATGTTTTGATACAGACATGCAATGTGAAATAAGAAATTCTTTATATTAATTTGAATACAAGCCCTTTATCATTTAGATACATGTACTGAAAATAGCAATCTTTTCCCACTCTTAACAGTGACTTATGATGAACAGATCTTATTTTTAATTTAGTCTAACTTATCTATCTCTTCCTTTTGTGTCCTGTTTAATAATCTTTCTCTATCTTAAAGTCATAAAGGCATTTTCCTATTTATCTAAAAGCTTTATTGTTTTGTCTTTTGATATAGATTTAGGTCTATAACCTACCTGGAATTGACTTTTGTGTACTATGTAAGGTTAAGTTTCATTTTTTTCCCCCACAAAGATATCTAACTAATGGAGCAATATTCACTGAAGACTGTCTTCCCAAACTACAATGCCACCTTTGCCAGAGATAAGGAGACCATATATGCTAGAGTGTGTCTGGATTCTCTAATCTGTGCCATTGGTCTTTAAACGTGTACCTTTAAACCTAAAGGTCATTATTAGAAATAATGAGTTTGGCAAAGTTGCTAGATTTAAAGGTAATATATATAAAGTAATTGTATTTCTAAACACCAGAACCAGATAGAAAATGCAATTTTCAAAAAGATTATCAATTATCTAGGCTGGGTGCGGTAGCTCAAGCCTGTAATCCCAGCACTTTGTGAGGCTGAGGAGGGTGGATCACTTGAGGTCAGGAGTTCAAGACAGCCTGGCCAACATGGCAAAACCCTGCCTCTACAAAAATACACAAATTAGCCAGGCATGGTGGCACATGCCTGTAGTTCCAGCTACTCAGGAGAATCGCTTGAACCCAGGAAGTGGAGGACACTCCAGCCTGGGCAACAAAACGAGACACTGTCTCAAAAAAAAAAAAAAAAAGATTATCAATTCTCAATACATCAAAACCCCAGGACTATATCGTCAAACATTCTAGGACTAAATCTAAAGAGGAAAAAACCATAATTACTGAAATTTTATAATAAGGCATGATAATCTTCCACGCTGTTCTTCAAAAACATCTTGGCCAATCTTAGCCCTTTTTATTTCTATGTCAATCTTACAATGAGCTTGTCAAGTTCCACAAAAAGCCGGTTTAGATATGGTTGGTGCTGTACTAAATGTGGATCAAATCCAGAACTGGTATCTTGGCCGGGTGTGGGGGCTCATGCCTGTAAGCCCAGCACTTTGGGAGTCCGAGGCAGGTTGATCGCTTGAGTCTAGGAGTTTGAGACCAGCCTGGGCAACATGGTGAAACCCCACCTCTACTAAAAAAAAAAATACAAAATTAGCTGGGCATAGTGGTGTGCACCTGTGCCTGGGAATTCCAGGCTACAGTGAGCCAAGATTGTGCCATTACACTCCAGCCTGGGCAATGGGAGTGAGATTCTGCTTCAAAAAAAAACAAAAAAGAACTGATATATTTTTGTACTATCAATATGGTCTAACTCTTCATTTATGTAGGTCTTTATTTTGCTCAATAGCATCTTTTAATATTTTGCAGGAAAGTCATTTATTATTAAGTCTTAAAGAATTATTCCTAGATTACTTTGATGTTAGAGTATCAAAATATTTTTTTCACTTTTTGTTGTAGGTATGTTTGTTTCTCATTAATTCATATTCTCCCAAGAGTTTAAGGCAATTTAATTTAAGGAGAAAATCATTTCTTAAGAGAGTCTTTAAAGTCATATTTGTGAGAGAAGACAAAGGAAAAATAAGGGTAGTCAAGTTTAAGATGAAAGGACTGAAAAAACTAGAATATGCAGGTGATAAAATCCTAAGAACTTGCTAGATATAGATCAAAAAGTTGGCTCTACATTTTCTAGCCATCCACTGTGGTTTTTCTGCTTTAACCAACAAAGTGTTTAACTTTAGAACACAGTAAAAATTAGTCTTCTATGATGTAATGGTTTATGTGCAGACAGCAACTAAGTTAAAAACAAAAAAACTATAAAGTGTACATAGATTCAATGGCTAAAATTATATCATGAGTTTATGGTGTCAATTTTTCTGAGCCCATTATTCAGAACTCACCTTTCCACTGAATCGTCTGGTTGCCTGACAAAGAATTGATACAATTCAAATGGAGATGTCTTATCTCTGTTTAGCCAAACAGCGTTGCCAGCAGACTTTCCCAGCTTTGCTCCAGTTGTACTTGTAATTAGAGGAACGGTGATTCCAAATACATCTTCTCCAGTCAACCTATGCATAAAGAACAATTTCATTATGTGCCTCAAGCAAAGTCGTGGTAGGTTCTACTGTTCACCTTCCAGATTTCTTTCTGGTTACTTGCTCCAGGAAAACTTCCTTGACCTCCTAAATCTGAATTCTTGTCCTTCTTATGTACTGTTACAGTACTCACCCTATTCATTCTGAATCTCATGAGTGGTTCCAGGCAGTTTCTAGGCAGGCCAAGGGGAAGTGCTACTTAACAATGGACTAGAGATTTTGAAAGGCTGAGTGGGAAGGAGAAAACTGGGTGAAGGGGTGTCAGGAAGAGACACTAAAGGAAATGTTCTAAATGCCTTTTAAACATGTGTTTTACTCTGTAGCACATGAGCTAGCCCTATCCTTCACCTCTCTCAAGAAAATGCTATTAGACCCGCATTACTTGTCAGTTATTTGGAGTTGAAAAAACTTTTTGAGATACCAACCAAGGACTAACACTAGTTCCATGGAGGGTGCAGAGCTAAAGCAGAGGCTAGCTACTCAAGGAGGTCCAGTCATGTTCTAGTATAAACACACAAAAGCAGTTTCTCTAATTAGAAAGGACGACTTACGGGAACCAAAACAGACCGACCAAATCTTCACTAGTGGTCTGTTTCTTGCAGAGCTCTAGAATACACGGTTTCCTTTTTTTTTTTTTTTTTTTTTTAGATGGAGTCTCCCTCTGTTGCCCGGGCTGGAGTGCAGTGGCGCTATCTCGGCTCACTGCTAACCTTCGCCTCCCGGGTTCAAGCCATTCTCCTGCCTCAGCCTCCCGAAGAGCTGGGATTACAGGCGTGCATCACCACGCCCAGCTAATTTTTAGAATACACCGTTTACTCTTAATACCCTTAATTCAGCCCTTTAGTTCTTATTAGCCAGTGTTATTAACGCCATTATAGACCCTTAATGGGGATAAAACCAACAAGAGCTGGAACGAAGGGCAGCAACCTACAATCCTAAGAGTAAATCACAGGCTACTAGTGTGTAAATTATTTGGTCCCAGGATTTCCCCAGGGTCTAAAGGCACTTACTTGTTGATGAACTCATATCCAGACATAATGTTGCCTAGTTGATCAGATCCGCCCAGCTGGACCCTGCATCCATAACGCTGGAAGAGGTAATAGAAGTCATAGGCCTGGAGCACCTGGTAAAAGAATTCGGCCAAGCTCATGCCCTCCGCGCTCTTGAGCCGCAGCTGCACGCTCTGCCGGCTCAGCAGCGTCCCCATGCGGAAGTGACCCCCAACTGCCGCCAGAAAGTCCACCAGGTGCTGCTTCTGGTACCAGGCCGAGTTGTCCAGCACAGTGAAGCTGCCCCAGGAGCGCCCATCAGTGAAAAGCTGCTGGTGATTAGCCGCCAGAGCCTCAAGCCCTAGGCGCAGGGCGCGCGCGTTGGCTCGCACGCGCTCTGTCTCCAGCGCCTCGCGTTCCTTGGTACGGCCGCTCGGGTCTCCCAGGCGCGCGGTGGCGCCTCCCACCAGCGCGATCACGTTGTGGCCCGCTCGCTGCAAATGAAACAGGCCCAGCAGCGCAAGAAGATGGCCCACATGAAGCGAGTCTGCCGTGGGGTCGAAGCCACAGTAAATGGTTTGGGGAAAACTCGCCGTGCCACGGTCGAAGAGCTCTGGGAGTTCTATTTTCGTCCCCGTCTCCGGGAAGAAGTCCTTGAACAGACCTCGAGCCTTCTGCGCTGCCAGTAACCCCTGAGGGCCCGAGTGGGCCTTACGCAGCCCCAAGGGCAAGAATACTGAGAGATTTAGGGTACCAGACCAACGGCCCCAGGAAAAGGACCGAAAGATGGGCGCCGCCATATTGATGGCGGCACGAAGGGAATGCTGGGATTGCAGAGGCCCCGCCACACCCACCTGCTTGCCGCTCCTAGGGAAGGTACGTCAGTGTTTTTCTGCGCATGCCCAAGGCGGTTACGTAGTTACGGAGCTTGCGCTCTCGGTAGTTGAGTTCCGACTCCAAGTGGCGATTCCGCCTGAGAGCCGTCGCTTTAAGTTCCCTGAAACTTAATTTCCCCATTCGCAGTGTGGATCTGCTTGATAGTTCCTACCTCATAAGACTGTTGTGAACCTTAAGAATTAAAGCATTTGGCACATAACGCTTCACAAATGTTAACTTGTATTTAAATTTTCACGTAAAAAGATTGTGATGCGCAAGTTCTTTGAAGTCTTGGTTCCGTGCAAAAAGCTGCTCACAGAGGTTGAGAAAGGTTAGGAGTTGGTTTAACTTCACGGAGAGAGAGAGAGTTGCTGCTGAGACGCAGGCAATTTCATAGTACCGATTCCCCAATTGCACCTCAGTCCCCAGTATTCATCAGCTCTTCCAGGAGGTGGCAGTCTTGTCCAAGCTATAGCAAGAAAAACTCAGTGCAATAAAGTACATGTATCAAGTGCTATGGTTTATTTATTTATTTTAAATACAGCTAACTAGGTTGGGACACAGCTTAGCATGAGTGGATTCAAATTAGTATTCACATCGTGCAGCTTTACAAGTGCTCTGAATACTCACCAGGGATGAAGTGCTTACTGGCAACTGGCTGGCAGGTGATCTAGCTTCAAAATCCCACGTTAGAGCCTGATTTCTAGGACCGCTTTCTTTATTATTATTATTATTATTATAATACTTTAAATTCTAGGGTACATGTGCATAACGTGCAGGTTTGTTACATATGTATACTTGTGCCATGTTGCTGTGCTGCACCCATCAACTCGTCAGCACCCATCAACTCGTCATTTACATCAGGTATAACTCCCAATGCAATCCCTCCCCCCTCCCCCCTCCCCATGATAGGCCCCGGTGTGTGATGTTCCCCTTCCCAAGTCCAAGTGATCTCATTGTTCAGTTCCCACCTATGAGTGAGAACATGCGGTGTTTGGTTTTCTGTTCTTGTGATAGTTTGCTCAGAATGATGGTTTCCAGCTGCATCCATGTCCCTACAAAGGACACAAACTCATCCTTTTTTATGGCTGCATAGTATTCCATGGTGTATATGTGCCACATTTTCTTAATCCAGTCTGTCACTGATGGACATTTGGGTTGATTCCAAGTCTTTGCTATTGTGAATAGTGCTGCAATAAACATACGTGTGCATGTGTCTTTATAGCAGCATGATTTATAATCCTTTGGGTATATACCCAGTAATGGGATGGCTGGGTCATATGGTACATCTAGTTCTAGATCCTTGAGGAATTGCCATACTGTTTTCCATAATGGTTGAACTAGTTTACAATCCCACCAACAGTGTAAAAGTGTTCCTATTTCTCCACATCCTCTCTAGCACCTGTTGTTTCCTGACTTTTTAATGATCGCCATTCTAACTGGTGTGAGATGGTATCTCATTGTGGTTTTTATTTGCATTTCTCTGATGGCCAGTGATGATGAGCATTTTTTCATGTGTCCGTTGGCTGTATGAATGTCTTCTTTTGAGAAATGTCTGTTCATATCCTTTGCCCACTTTTTGATGGGGTTGTTTGTTTTTTTCTTGTAAATTTGTTTGAGTTCTTTGTAGGTTCTGGATATTAGCCCTTTGTCAGATGAGTAGATTGCAAAAATCTTCTCCCATTCTGTAGGTTGCCTGTTCACTCTGATGGTAGTTTCTTTGCTGTGCAGAAGCTCTTTAGTTTAATTAGATCCCATTTGTCAATTTTGGCTTTTGCTGCCGTTGCTTTTGGTGTTTTAGACATGAAGTCTTTGCCCATGACTATGTCCTGAATGGTACTACCTAGGTTTTCCTCTAGGGTTTTTATGGTATTAGGTCTAACATTTAAGTCTCTAATCCATCTTGAATTAATTTTCGTATAAGGAGTAAGGGGGAAAGGATCCAGTTTCAGCTTTCTACTTATAGCTAGCCAATTTTCCCAGCACCATTTATTAAATAGGGAATCCTTTCCCCATTTCTTGTTTCTCTCAGGTTTGTCAAAGATCAGATGGCTGTAGATGTGTGGTATTATTTCTGAGGACTCTGTTCTGTTCTATTGGTCTATATCCTGTTTTGGTACCAGTACCATGCTGTTTTGGTTACTGTAGCCTTGTAGTATAGTTTGAAGTCAGGTAGCGTGATGCCTCCAGCTTTGTTCTTTTGACTTAGGATTGTCTTGGAGATGCGGGCTCTTTTTTGGTTCCATATGAACTTTAAAGCAGTTTTTTCCAATTCTGTGAAGAAACTCATTGGTAGCTTGATGGGGATGGCATTGAATCTATAAATAACCTTGGGCAGTATGGCCATTTTCACGATATTGATTCTTCCTATCCATGAGCATGGTATGTTCTTCCATTTGTTTGTGTCCTCTTTTATTTCACTGAGCAGTGGTTTGTAGTTTTCTTGAAGAGGTCCTTTACATCCCTTGTAAGTTGGATTCCTAGGTATTTTATTCTCTTTGAAGCAATTGTGAATGGAAGTTCATTCATGATTTGGCTCTCTGTTTGTCTGTTACTGGTGTATATGAATGCTTGTGATTTTTGCACATTAATTTTGTATCCTGAGACTTTGCTGAAGTTGCTTATCAGCTTAAGGAGATTTTGGGCTGAGACAATGGGGTTTTCTAAATATACAATCATGTCATCTGCAAAGAGGGACAATTTGACTTCTTCTTTTCCTAACTGAATACCCTTGATTTCTTTCTCTTGCCTGATTGCCCTAGCCAGAACTTCCAACACTATGTTGAATAGGAGTGGTGAGAGAGGGCATCCCTGTCTTGTGCTAGTTTTCAAAGGGAATTTTTCCAGTTTTTGCCCATTCAGTATGATATTGGCTGTGGGTTTGTCATAAATAGCTCTTATTATTTTGAGGTACGTTCCATCAATACCGAATTTATTGAGAGTTTTTAGCATAAAGGGCTGTTGAATTTTGTCAAAAGCCTTTTCTGCATCTATTGAGATAATCATGTGGTTCTTGTCTTTGGTTCTGTTTATATGCTGGATTATGTTTATTGATTTGCGTATGTTGAACCAGCCTTGCATCCCAGGGATGAAGCCCACTTGATCATGGTGGATAAGCTTTTTGATGTGCTGCTGAATCCGGTTTGCCAGTATTTTATTGAGGATTTTTGCATCGATGTTCATCAGGGATATTGGTCTAAAATTCTCTTTTTTTGTTGTGTCTCTGCCAGGCTTTGGTATCAGGATGATGTTGGCCTCATAAAATGAGTTAGGGAGGATTCCCTCTTTTTCTATTGATTGGAATAGTTTCAGAAGGAATGGTACCAGCTCCTCCTTGTACCTCTGGTAGAATTCAGCTGTGAATCCATCTGGTCCTGGACTTTTTTTGGTTGGTAGGCTATTAATTATTGCCTCAATTTCAGAGCCTGCTATTGGTCTATTCAGGGATTCAACTTCTTCCTGGTTTAGTCTTAGAAGAGTATAAGTGTCCAGGAAATTATCCATTTCTTCTAGATTTTCTAGTTTATTTGCGTAGAGGTATTTATAGTATTCTCTGATGGTAGTTTGTATTTCTGTGGGGTTGGTGGTGATATCCCCTTTATCATTTTTTATTGCATGTATTTGATTCTTCTCTCTTTTCTTCTTTATTAGTCTTGCTAGCGGTCTATCAATTTTGTTGATCTTTTCAAAACACCAACTCCTGGATTCATTGATTTTTTGGAGGGTTTTTTGTGTCTCTATCTCCTTCAGTTCTGCTCTGATATTAGTTATTTCTTGCCTTCTGCTAGGTTTTGAATGCGTTTGCTCTTGCTTCTCTAGTTCTTTTAATTGTGATGTTAGAGTGTCAATTTTAGATCTTTCCTGCTTTCTCTTGTGGGCATTTAGTGCTATAAATTTCCCTCTACACACTGCTTTAAATGTGTCCCAGAGATTCTGGTATGTTGTATGTTTGTTTTCATTGGTTTCAAAGAACATCTTTATTTCTGCCTTCATTTCGTTATGTACCCAGTAGTCATGCAGGAGCAGGTTGTTCAGTTTCCATGTAGTTGAGTGGTTTTGATTGAGTTGCTTAGTCCTGAGTTCTAGTTTGATTGCACTGTGGTCTGAGAGACAGTTTGTTATAATTTCTGTTCTTGTATATTTGCTGAGGAGTGCTTTACTTCCAATTATGTGGTCAATTTTGGAATAAGTGCGATGTGGTGCTGAGAAGAGTGTATATTCTGTTGATTTGGGGTGGAGAGTTCTATAGATGTCTATTAGGTCTGCTTGCTGCAGAGATGAGTTCAATTCCTGGATATCCTTGTTAACTTTCTGTCTCGTTGATCTGTCTAATGTTGACAGTGGAGTGTTGAAGTCTCCCATTATTATTGTATGGGAGTCTAAGTCTCTTTGTAAGTCTCTAAGGACTTGCTTTATGAATCTGGGTGCTCCTGTATTGGGTGCATATATATTTAGGATAGTTAGCTCTTCCTGTTGAATTGATCCTTTTACCATTATGTAATGGCCTTCTTTGTCTCTTTTGATCTTTGATGGTTTAAAGTCTGTTTTATCAGAGACTAGTATTGCAACCCCTGCTTTTTTCTGTTCTCCATTTGCTTGGTAAATCTTCCTCCATCCCTTTATTTTGAGCCTATGTATGTCTCTGCGTGTGAGATGGGTCTCCTGAATACAGCAGACTGATGGGTCTTGACTGCTTTATCCAATTTGCCAGTCTGTGTCTTTTCATTGGAGCATTTAGTCCATTTACATTTAAGGTTAAGATTGTTATGTGTGAACTTGATCCTGCCATTATGATATTAACTGGTTATTTTGCTCGTTAGTTGATGCAGTTTCTTCCTAGCCTAAATGGTCTTTACATTTTGGCATGTTTTTGCAATGGCTGGTACCGGTTGTTCCTTTCCATGTTGAGTGCTTCCTTCAGGGTCTCTTGTAAGGCAGGCCTAGTGGTGACAAAATCTCTAAGCATTTGCTTATCTGTAAAGGATTTTATTTCTCCTTCACTTATGAAACTTAGTTTGGCTGGATATGAAATTCTGGGTTTAAAATTCTTTTCTTTAAGAATGTTGAATATTGGCCCCCACTCTCTTCTGGCTTGGAGAGTTTCTGCCGAGAGATCTGCTGTGAGTCTGATGGGCTTCCCTTTGTGGGTAACCCGACCTTTCTCTCTGGCTGCCCTTAAGATTTTTTCCTTCATTTCAACTTTGGTGAATCTGGCAATTATGTGTCTTGGAGTTGCTCTTCTCGAGGAGTATCTTTGTGGCGTTCTCTGTATTTCCTGGATTTGAATGTTGGCCTGCCCCACTAGGTTGGGGAAGTTCTCCTGGATGATATCCTGAAGAGTGTTTTCCAACTTGGTTCCATTTTCCTCCTCAGTTTCAGGCACCCCAATCAGACGTAGATTTGGTCTTTTTACATAATCCCATACTTCTTGCAGGCTTTGTTCATTTCTTTTTCTTCTTTTTTCTTTTGGTTTCTCTTCTCGCTTCATTTCCTTCATTTGATCCTCAATCGCTGATACTCTTTCTTCCAGTTGATCGAGTCGGTTACTGAAGCTTGTGCATTTGTCACGTATTTCTCGTGTCATGGTTTTCATCTCTTTCATTTCGTTTATGACCTTCTCTGCATTAATTACTCTAGCCATCAATTCTTCCACTTTTTTTTCAAGATTTTTAGTTTCTTTGTGCTGGGTACGTAATTCCTCCTTTAGCTCTGAGAAGTTTGATGGACTGAAGCCTTCTTCTCTCATCTCGTCAAAGTCATTCTCCGTCAAGCTTTGATCCATTGCTGGCGATGAGCTGTGCTCCTTTGCCGGGGTAGATGCGCTCTTATTTTTTGAATTTCCAGCTTTTCTGCCCTGCTTTTTCCCCATCTTTGTGGTTTTATCTGCCTCTTGTCTTTGATGATGATGGTGACGTACTGATGGGGTTTTGGTGTAGATGTCCTTCCTGTTTGATAGTTTTCCTTCTAACAGTTAGGACCCTCAGCTGTAGGTCTGTTGGAGATTGCTTGAGGTCCACTCCAGACCCTGTCTGCCTGGGTGTCAGCAGCAGAGGCTGCAGAAGATAGAATATTGCTGAACAGCGAGTGTATCTGTCTGATTCTTGCTTTGGAGGCTTCCTCTCAGGGGTGTACTCCACCCTGTGAGGTGTGGGGTGTCAGACTGCCCCTAGTGGGGGATGTCTCCCAGTTAGGCTACTCAGGGGTCAGGGACCCACTTGAGCAGGCAGTCTGTCCCTTCTCAGATCTCAACCTCCGTATTGGGAGATCCACTGCTCTCTTCAAAGCTGTCAGACAGAGTCGTTTGCGTCTGCAGAGGTTTCTGCTGCTTTTGTTGTTGTTTACTGTGCCCTGTCCCCAGAGGTGTAGTCTACAGAGACAGGCCGGTTTCCTTGAGCTGCTGTGAGCTCCACCCAGTTCGAGCTTCCCAGTGGCTTTGTTTACCTCCTTAAGCCTCAGCAATGGCAGGCGCCCCTCCCCCAGCCTCGCTGCTGCCTTGCCTTAGATCGCAGACTGCTGTGCTAGCAATGAGGGAGGCTCCGTGGGCGTGGGACCCTCCTGGCCAGGTGTGGGATATAATCTCCTGGTGTGCCTGTTTGCTTAAAGCGCAGTATTGGGGTGGGAGTTACCCGATTTTCCAGGTGTTGTGTGTCTCAGTTCCCCTGGCTAGGAAAAGGGATTCCCTTTCCCCTTGCGCCTCCCAGGTGAGGCGATGCCTCGCCCTGCTTCAGCTCTCGCTGGTCGGGCTGCAGCAGCTGACCAGCACCGATTGTCCGGCACTCCCTAGTGAGATGAACCCAGTACCTCAGTTGAAAATGCAGAAATCACCGGTCTTCTGTGTTGCTCGTGCTGGGAGTTGGAGACTGGAGCTGTTCCTATTCGGCCATCTTGCTCCGCCGCCCCGTGAGCCTTTCATACATCTCTAGGACTGCTTTCAAAACCCCTGGACTCTGAGTTGGGGGCAGACTGGTTTGCAGGAGGGTTACTGGAGTGTGCTCTTAAGAACAACGCCTATAATGGAGTGAAGGAGGCCGGGTTGGGCGGAGGGAGAAAGAAGTTGAACTGTGAACAATTTGTAATAGAGGCCTCAGGCAATCCAGTAGGGGCTCTGGAGCCGGGATTTCCTTTCAGAGTCATCCTGAATTGAGGCCACAGGGCAGACCTTTAGACCCTCTTACTGACTGCTCATTAAATGTGGGATGTTTCTGGGGAGGAAGCAAAACGCTGGGTAAGGCTTTTGGAGAGGGAGATGTGCAGAAAGGGACTCAGCTGTGAGCCATAAGCAACCAACACTCCCAGCAGCTGGGGGATTGAGTGCCTTGGTCCTGGGGCTGGAGTCTGGGCCATGTTCCAAATCATTCCCTACAGGACTTTTCCATTTTTTAACGTTATAAAGTCATCTAACAAAATGAAAACTTATTTTAATAATTAGTTTCTTTGCATGTATAATTATCAGTGAATTAGTTTCTCATTGCCAGATAGTAACTTCAATAGGATTTTGAGATACTCATTCAATAGACTATTAAACATACTCCGAACTGCATAAGAAAATAGAGTGTGTTCTTTCATGTTATTCAAAATATCTTAAAATTTGCAATCATAACCTGTTGATCTGAGTCTTTTTTTTTTTAAGTGTCACTCGGTTGCCCACACTGGAGTGCTGTGGCAGGATCATGGTTCACTGCAGCCTTGAACTCCTAGGCTGCAGAGATCTTCCTGTCTCAGCCACCCAAGCAGCTGGAACTACAGGTGTGGACTACCATGCCTGGCTAATTTTTATTTTTTATTTTTGTAGAGACGGGGGTCTCACTGTATTGCCCAGGCTGGTCCTAAACTCCTGGCCTCAAGCAGGCTTCCCAACTCTGCCTCCCAAAGTGTTGGGATTACAGGCATGAGCTACTTCACAAGGCCAATCTGCAGTCGTATGGTCCACCACTTTGATCAGAGACAGATTTCAGTAGGTATGGCAGGCAATTCTCCTGAGCACATGTAAGTAAACTGACATCTGGGCCACTTGTCACCTGAAAGCCAAAATCTCAAGAGCTGTAGTGAAAGTAAAGTGAGTTTGATTCAAGAGGCCAGCAACCCCGGGGGAGGCAGTGAGCTAGTGTTCGAAGACCACCTCTGGTGTTTAAGGGAAATTAGGAGAAAGGATTATCAAAATATTTTTGTGAAACATGTACAGTCTCAGGTCGGCAGTAAATCATTGCTTTCTTGGTCAATATTTTGTGGCTTTCTGCAGGTACCATCAGCCTATTCTTACCAGGTCGGTCAGCCCATTCACAGAGATGCTGACCTAGGTGTTTTCTTTTATCTCTGTTCAAGATCCTGTTTTCCTGAGGCTGATTTTGGTGAATGATCTACAAACTCAAGCAAAGCAATAATTGTATTCAAGTAAGCAAGCTTTCCTCTAACATGGAATCAGTACTGTCACACACAGCAAATGGTGCTTTCTATTTAGTACCTTAATACATAGGACACACATGTGTTTCTGGTGACACACAACTCTGGCTTTTACAGATGTGTTAGTAATTTGAAAATCCTACTTGTTACAACAGTATGTACCAATGTCAGGGTTACTTGATGACCTGTGCTTAATGGAGAATAATTCTGTGGATGATGAAAAATAGAAAATTTCTACTTGGGATTAAAATTTATTACAGAGTATAAAGTGAGGAGCGCCTCTGCCCAACCACCCTCTCTGGGAAGTGAGGAGCGCCTCTGCCCAGCCGCCCATGTCTGGGAAGTGAGGAGCGCCTCTGCCCAGCCGCCCTGTCTGGGAAGTGAGGAGCGCCTCTGCCCGGCTGCCCTGTCTGGGAAGTGAGGAGCGCCTCTGCCCGGCTGCCCACTGTCTGGGAAATGAGGGGCGCCTCTGCCCGGCTGCCCTGTCTGGG
Source organism: Papio anubis (assembly GCF_008728515.1). Lineage (NCBI taxonomy): Eukaryota > Metazoa > Chordata > Mammalia > Primates > Cercopithecidae > Papio > Papio anubis. Next base: position 31,513,903 of record NC_044984.1, read on the forward strand.
AAATGAGGAGCGCCTCTGCCCAGCTGCCCTGTCTGGGAAATGAGGAGCGCCTCTGCCCAGCTGCCCTGTCTGGAAAGTGAGGAGCGCCTCTGCCCGGCCGCTGTGCAACCTTCCAAGTGTGAAGTGACAGCCTTGTGTGTGATCTTTTCTGTCTTCCCCAAGTTTGCATTTTCGATATTAAAGTTTACTTTTTAGTTAAAAGTTTAAAAAAAAAAAAAAAAAGGTGGTGTCGGGCCGTGAACAGTGGCTTATGCCTGTAATCCCAGCACTTTGGGAGGCTGAGGTGGGCAGATCACTTGAGATTGGGAGTTTGAGACCAGCCTGACCAACATGGAGAAACCCCATCTCTACTAAAAATACAAAATTAGCCAGGCGTGGTGGCGCATGCCCGTAATCCCAGCTACTCCGGAGCTGAGGCAGGAGAATCGCTTGAACCCATGAGGTGGAGGTTGCAGTGAGCCGAGATCGCACCATTGCACTCCAGCCTGGGCAACAAAAGGGAAACTCCATCTCAAAAAAAAAAAAAAAGAAAAAGGAAGGTGGTGTCACAGGAGGTGCTAGACGAGACTTGACAGTAGCTCAATGACAGTAACAAGCAACAATTTTGGAACACACGGTCAGACCCACTGCTTTCTTTTTATAATTCGTGTTGGTATTATAGGGAAATTGGGCTTTGTCCCAAAGACAGGAGCGAGAGTAGAAGATGGGACTTTCAAACCTTTGGAATTATATCCATGGCTAAAATTTTATGGGATTGCACCCATGGTTTGCATTTGGGTTACAAAAAAGTGACTAAGTTAATTCTTGCTGTTTTTATTGGCTGAAAAAGTGAATGAACAAGGGTTAAAAAGTATTTTTAAAAATATGATTTATCTCAACTGTAATAACTTGAGGTTAACTGGTCTTGAATTAGAGGCACATGTGTTTTACAGTTACCTTTTCCTGCAACAAAATGCCACATAAATGTTCTCTTTGAAGGGATCCCTGTTTTAAATGGCTTGGTTTTCAAAATGTAAACAACTATAAATATAATAGAATTCAAAAGACACAGAGTAAACAGTAATGGTGTTTTAACTGATCTCTACTTAATTTTGAAGCATTTCTCTATCTGTAGCATCATATGAAATATACATTCAGATTACAGCAGAGATCTGGTTAGGGCTGAAATATGAGCTGTCCAAAGGTCACAGCAAATGATAGCAGAAAGAAGTCTGAGGAATTCTGATCATTATAATCACTATAAAATATAATTCTTATTTGTGTTTTCTTTTTTTTTTTCCCTTGGAGAACATTATTGGTGACATAGGATGCAAAAGGGAGTGGATAGGAACAAGAAATAGAAATTGTAGGTTACAGCCGGGCATAGTGACTCACGCTTGTAATCCCAGCACTTTGGGAGGCTGAGGCGGGCAGATGACCAGAGGTAAGGAGTTCGAGACCAGCCTGACCAACATGGTGAAACCCCCGTCTCAACTAAAAATACAAAAATTAGCCAGATGAGGTGGTGGGCGTCTGTAATCCCAGCTACTCAGGAGGCTGAGGCAGGAGAATCACTTCAACCTGGGAGGTGGAGGTTGCAGTGAGCCGACATAACACCACTGTACTCCAGCCTGGACAACAGAGTGAGACAACATCTCAAAAAAAAAAAAAAAAAAAAAAAGAAAAGAAAAGGAAAGAAAAAAAAGAAATTGTAGGTTACTTCAGAAAGGCCATGGCTTTTCTTCCAGTTGAAGTATTTCCATGACATTCCTATCTCCTATTACTTGGGAAGAATCATTTCTAAAGATTGGTTTCATGCCTTTGTTATCTTTGGATAATAATTTATAACTCAATCTGCCTCATAATTACATCTTCTCACACATGACTTTCATGTTGCTATTTTTCTTGAAACCTACATCTAAAGTCCTAAAGATCCTCCCACTCTGCCCATCCTTACCTGCAAGGCAATTGCTCTCCTTTCATTCCAAACTAATTTCTTTCAGGAAGCTCCTCTGCATTAGGTGGGGCAAGGGAAGCATGCTTTTACTGTCCAGGTTCATCATGCCCCTAAAATGTATTAAAATGTAAAATCAATAATGCTCACCCTTCCCACACACACACAAAAATGTAAAGACCATTAAGTTCTATTAAAATTTATAGAAATTTATGTGAGCTAAGTGTCTTGAAACCTAGTCTATGTCCCTTGATTGAAGTGGCTTTAATGCTTTTTGAGCTGATGGTCATATTAACATCCAAAATTTTTTTATAAGAGATTAGTTTATTTTAAGATGCTGATCGTAGGAGGATAATTAGACAAAGAAACATGTTACTAGATGTTTCCTTTCTATATTAGAGTTTAGAGAAGGATACCCCAAGTTTGTTTGTTTGTTTCTTTCTTTCTTTCCTTCCTTCCCTCCCTCCTTTCCTTTCCTTTCCTTTCTCCTTCCCTTTCTCCTTCCCTTCCCCCTTCCCTCTTTCCCTTCCCCCTTTCCCTTCCCCCTTCCCTTTCCCTTCCCCCTTCCCCTCCCCCTTCCCCCTTCCCCTTCCCCCTTCCCTTCCCCCTTCCCTTCCCTTCTCCCTTCCCTTCCCTTCCCTTCTGCTGTTGTAGCCAGTGGAATAACCTGGAGGTCTCAGCATTGCCTTAACTTTATGCACCTGGTCCCATACCATATGGCTGGATAATATTTTGAGATATTTATGGGTTTAAAAAATCTTTCATCTTCCAGGCCGGGTGTGGTGGCTCATGCCTGTACTCCCAGCACTTCGGGAGGCTGAGGTGGGCGGATCACGAGGTCAGGAGTTCAAGATCAGCCTGGCCAAATAGTGAAAACCCGACTCTACTGAAAATACAAAAATTAGCCGGGTGTGGTGGCACATGCCTGTAGTCCCAGCTACTTGGGAGGCTGAGGTGGGAGAATTGCTTGAGCCTGGGAGGCGGAGGTTGCAGTGAGCTGAGACCACGCCGTTGCACTCCAGCCTGGGTAAGAGTGAGACTCCGTCTCAAACAAACAAACAAAAAACCTTTCATTTTCCACTTTTCATTTTAACTATGCATTTGTAGCAAGTTGTGTGTGTCAGTGCCTTGGGGAAGGTGCAAGGCAGGGAGGAATACAGAGTCATCTGGAACTCTTTGTATTTTCTGTTTCCCAAAGTCAGAAGCCTAAGATAGGATGAAGTTTAAGGAAATAAGCTTATCGAAGAGAAGGAGGTAGGATTCTCCAGCTTAAAGAGAATGCCCCTGCCCCAAACCTGGGCAAGGGAGCCCTGGCTATGGCCCTGGTTTGCCAGAGGAGCTGTGCATTGCTCTCTGTCCTCAAAGGGACAACCTCCTGCTACACTTCAGACCTGGGGCTCCTGGCTTCGCCTAAGGTTCCTCTGCTTCATTTGAGGCAGGAGAGCCCCTGAGTGCCAGCTGGAGGTCTCAGAGAACTATTGAAGGCTTGGCCAACAAGGATGGCTAGAATGACCAGAACCAATTGGAAATTAGAGATATTATTTCCTGGGGCACGTTGATCAAATTTTGGTAAAACCCTAGAAGGGGGAAGGAGGCTAATAATGATGGAGAAACAATTTCCTACCATTCTAGTGGGTTAAGGACATAGATGTTTGCTTATTCATTTAACAGATATTTATTAGAATTATTTGATCAGTCAGGCACTGTTCTAAGGGCTTAGGACACGTTCGTGGAAAGAAAGATTCCTGTCCTCATGGAGATAACATTATTCTCTGAAGTTATTTTTCTCTGAGCAGTTTTATTCTTCACTTCCTCTTTCTTCATTTCCTCTTTCTGATTGGGCTCCTTTTCCACCCCCAATTTTTGGAGCAGAGAAAGAGTGACTCCTAGATAGTTGTTGAAGAACATTCAGATTAGGAGGGGACTGTGGGAGAAAAACATTTGTTGAGAATAGGACCAAGGGAAAGACATCCCTTGTAGGAGGGTGGTGATTGGGGTATAGAGTAGAATTCAAACAGTTTTTCCCCTTTCAATGTGCAATTGTGTCTCCCTTCGCTCCTGCTGCGGTGAAATTTTCTCCTCGCAGAACCCTTTCCCGAACATCCACCCCTTCTGCTCTGAGCTTGGTGACAGCTGCCGCAGTCCCCCACCAGCATGTTCTTTCCCAGGCCATGTTGTCAGGACTGTAATTCAGCCATGATTGGCAAGCAACGCAGTCCGCCCGGCTGTTTGCTAATGTGATGAGAAAAGCAGGCTTCCCTCTTAGAAACAGGATCTTGGAGACACTATTGTGATTGCATCTGAAAAGCTTAGATCAAACGGATAATGTCTTCAGTGAAGATAATTTTGGAATTTTCCTATTTATCAAGTTACCATAGTAATTTTCTGGTCCCTCTGACAGAGAGTACAAGTGAATCAATCAACTCATCATTGGCCCTCCGTCAAGGCCAAGTGGATTCATATCTCCGTTGGAGAAGAAACAAAACAATAAGCAATCAGTCTGTGTTTTGTAGAGCAATTCCATTTTGATTAAAATTATTTTTGTGTTTTTTTTTTTCAGTGTCTTCAATATGGACTTCATGTGTTTCTGTTATAAGCACTGACTGGTTAGCTATCAAAATGAGCAACAAGTCTGGAAACATCTCACTCATTAATGTTCTGTAACATCATAAGGGGAACAAATACCTTGAATTTACATAATGTTTGCAGAAAAGTCAAATATTACTTCCTTCATTCTCACAACCATAACAAAATGTGCTTCTGAGTGGTGGTCCAAAGACCATTGGACTAGCAGTCACAGACATGAGTAGCTGTCTCAGCTTGACCTTGAATACCTGTTCCTCCTTAGATAAGTCATTTAACACATTAGCCTTGGTGTCCTCATTTTAGAAGTAAATGGGCTGGGCTGGACGTAGTGGCTCACACCTGTAATCCCAGCATTTTGGGAGGCCAAGATTGGCGGATCACTTGAGGTCAGGAGTTTGAGACCAGCCTGGCCAACATGGTGAAACCCCATCTCTACAAAATACAAAAAAAAATTAGCTGGGCATGGTGGTGGGCGCCTGTAATATCAGCTACTTGAGAGGCTGAGGCAGGAGAATCGCTTGAACCTGGGAGTTAGAGGTTGCAGTGAGCAGAGATCATGTCTCTGCACTCCAGCCTGGGTGACAAAGTGAGACTCCCTCTCAAAGAAAAAAAAAAAAAAAGAAGCTGGGTGCTGTGGCTCAGGCCTGTAATCCCAGCACTTTGGGAGGCCGAGGCAGGCAGATCACTCGAGGTTGGGAGTTCGAGACCAGCCTGACCAACATGGTGAAACCCTGTCTCTACTAAAAAAATACAGAAACTTAGCTGGGCATGGTGGCACATGCCTGTAGTCCCAGCTACTTGGGAGGCCAAGGCAAGAGAATTGCTTGAACCCAGGAGGTGGAGGTTGCAGTGAGCCGACATCGCGCCACTGCACTCCAGCCCTGGTGACCGAACAAGACTGTGTCTCAAAAAAAAAAAAAAAAAAAAAAATCAATCAATAAATAAATTCATCTATTTTCTCCTCTACTGAGGTTTGCTTAAGCAGTAGAGGTCAGTTTAAGTCCATGCTTACATGGCTGTTATTAGAGGGAAACTGTATTATGACAAGTTTTGAAAAATTAAGATTGAAGATTTAGAAAGTGATAGTTAACCAATGAAACATATCATGTTTGCAGAAAGATCCAATGAAAATCCAAGCAGCTTTGCTCAGATCCAAAGAGTTTTGATCACCATTGACCTCATTCAAAGCTGCCCATGGGTGGGAGACCAACCTGGAAGGGTGTCACTAACAGAGGTAGCAAATGAAAACAACTCCTCTGTATTCTCATAGCTATTTTTTTCTAAAACCAAAGGAAATCTTAGATACCCATGCCTCTCTTCCCATTATATGTCTCACGTAACTCTTCTCCAAGCACAGTTTAAGGAGGTTTAGGGGAGTGGCAATCAGGGACACGATGGTGTCAGATGGCGACCAAATATCTAGCATATAGCATCAATTGAGACACCTTTCCAATGGACTTGTAACATTATGTCACACTATATATTTGAGAAAGCTTCCAGTAAGTAGGTGAATGTAGCCCTGGTTTATATGCCTCTTGTCCCAGCCTAATTATTTATATGACCCCTTTTATTCTCAAAAATGTCCTGTTTTGGGAATAGATTATACAGACATTCTATCTAACATTTCTACTCTGGAAAACAAGTTAATTTTAAAAATGGGTATTTTTGAAACAGGGTCTTGCAATGTTCAGGCTGGAATGCTGTGGCATGATCACAGCTCACTGCAGCCTCGACCTCCCAGGCTCAAGTGCTCCTCCCACTTCAGCCTCCTGAGTAGCTGAGACCACAGGCATGTGCCACCATGCCTGGCTAATTTTTTTAAAATTTATTTTTTGTAGAGACAGGGTCTCACTACATTGCCCAGGCTGGTCTCAAACTCCTGACCTTAAATAATCTTCCCACCTCGGCCTCCCAAAGTGCTGGGATTACAGGCATGAGCCACTGTGCCTGGCCTAAAAAATTTTTGAGTTAAGATTTTTAATGCTTTGTGTAAGATTTTATTATTATTATTATTATTATTATTATTATTATTATACTTTAAGTTCTAGGGTACATGTGCATAACGTGCAGGTTTGTTACATATGTATACTTGTGCCGTGTTGCTGTGCTGCACCCATCAACTCGTCAGCACCCAACAACTCGTCATTTACATCAGGTATAACTCCCAATGCAATCCCTCCCCCCTCCCCCCTTCACTTCACAATAGCAAAGACTTGGAATCAACCCAAATGCCCATCAGTGACAGACTGGATTAAGAAAATGTGGCACATATACACCATGGAATACTATGCAGCCATAAAAAAGGATGAGTTTGTGTCTTTTGTAGGGACATGGATGCAGCTGGAAACCATCATTCTTAGCAAACTATCACAAGAACAGAAAACCAAACACCGCATGTTCTCACTCATAGGTGGGAACTGAACAATGAGATCACTTGGACTCGGGAAGGGGGACATCACACATCGTGTAAGATTTTTTTTTAAGAATTTTACTTTATTTTAGATTCAAGGGGTACATGTGCATGTTTGTCACATGGGCATATTGTGTAATGGTGGGGACTGGGATTCTAGAGTGCCTATTACCCCAATAGTGGGCACTGCACGTGATAGGTAATTTTTCAACCATTGCCTCCTCCCACCCTTCCCCCTTTTGGAGTCCCCAGTGTCCATTATTTCCCTCTTTATGTCCATGTATACTCTTTATTTAGCTCCCATTTATAAGTGGAATCATGCAGTATTTAATTTTATGTTTCTGAGTTAGTTTACTTAGGATAATGTCCCCCATGTTGCTGCAAAGGACATGATTTCATTATTTCTTACTGCTGCATATTATCCCATGGTGCATATACACCACATTTTAAAAATCCAGTCAACCATTGATGGACACTTAGGTTGGTTCCATGACTTGGCTATTGTGAATAGTGCTGTAATGAACATATGAGTGTTGAGTCTTTCTTATGGAATGATTTCTTTTGCTTTGGGTAGATACTCAATAATGGGATTGCTAGGTCAAATGGTATTTCTTTTTTTAAGTTCTTTGAGAAGTCTCCATACTGTTTTCTATAGAGCTTGAACTAATTTATATTCCCTCAAACAGTGTATAAGCATTCCCTTTTCTTTTCTTTTTTTTTTTGAGATGGAGTTTCACTCTTGTTGCCCAGGCTGGAGTGCAATGGCACGACCTCGGCTCACTGCAACCTCTGCCTTCTGGTTTCAAGTGGTTCTCCTGCCTCAGCCTCCCAAGTAGCTGGGGTTATAGGCATGCGCCACCACGCCCGGCTAATTTTGTATTTGTAGTAGAGATGGAGTGTCACTACATAGGTCAGGCTGGTCTCGAACTCCTGACCTCAAGTGATCCACTTGCCTTAACCTCCCAAAGTGTTGGGATTACAGGTGTGAGCCACTATGCCCAGCCACGCATTCCCTTTTCTTCACATGCACGCCAACATCTGGTGTTCTTTGACTTTTAATAACAGCCATTTTGACTAGTGTAAGATGATATCTCATTGTGGTTTTAATTTGGCTGCCTGCATTTCTCTGATGATTAGTGATGTTGAACATTTTTTTGTTGTTGTTGTTGTTTTGTTTTTTGTTTTTTTTAATTATACTTTAAGTTCTAGGGTACACGTGGATAACGTGCAGGTTTGTTACATATGTATACTTGTGCCATGTTAGCGTGCTGCACCCATCAACTCGTCAGCACCCACCCAAACTCGTCATTTACATCAGGTATAACTCTCAGTGCAATCCCTCCCCCTCCCCACTCCCCATGATAGGCCCGGGTGTGTGATGTTCCCCTTCCCGAGTCCAAGTGATCTCATTGTTCAGTTCCCACCTATGAGTGAGAACATGCGGTGTTTGGTTTTCTGGATGTTGAACATTTTTTTCATGTGTTTGTTGGCTGCCTGTATTTCTTCTTTTGAGAAATGTCTGTTTGTATGGTTTGCCCAGTTTTTAATGTTGTTTTTTTTAAAAATTTTTTTAGTTTATTTATTTATTCATTTTTTCTTGTTGAATTGTTCCTTGTAGATAGATTCTGGATATTAGTCAGCAGGATAATTTGCAAATATTTTCTCCCATTCTACTCATTGTCTGTTTACTCTGTTGATTATTTCTTTTGCTGTGTGAAGCCTTTTAGTATAATGAAGTCCCATTTGTCTATTTTTGTTTTAGTTGCATTTGCTGTTGGGGTTTTCATCATAAATTATTTGCCTAGGCCAAGGTCTAGAAGATTTTTTTCTAGGTAAATGAATAAGCAAATCACACATACACACAAATCCCAACGGCCAATATAATACAAAAAATATTCAGGCTCGTAAGTATTCAAAGAATTGTGGTTTAAAGGCACATTTTCCTCATGTAAAATGTTTTGGTGTTTGAAGTGACACCAAAGTTTGGTAATGACAACTAATAATAGCAACAAACAATAGTGAATTCTATGTGCGCTGAGCATTGCATTAAGTGCTTTACATGCATTGTTTTCTTGAATTTTCACAAACATCCAGAAAGCAATTGTTTTTATCTAGCTCACAGATGAACAGATTTACTAACAGTAGAATCCAGATATTTCTGACAGCAAAGGACATCACCTTAGCCACTCTGCACAAGATCTTTATGTAGTTTTTCATTCAAGAGGTATTTATTATGTGTTGGGCCTATATTAGGCTCTAGGAATTTCACTGATAAGAAGACAAATGACTCTTGTCCTTGTAGAGCTTATAGCTTAGCAGGAGCTTACGGATGGTACTGGTATTGCTGCTCAGGTTTGCTGCGAGATGAGCACATCGGGCAGTCTTAGTCTGATACCATTCACGCTAGTTAGATTGGAATGACATTTATTCCTAAATCCTTCTATATGCTTTTCTGTGCTGCAGGTCCTAGAAAGCTGAAAGCTCCATTTCCCAGATTCCCTTGCAGGTAGGGTTCTAAACATGAATGAGTTCCTTGAATTAGATATACTCATGAGAAATTGGTGAGGCGGAGGCCATCCTTCTGACATCGTTTCTCCTGGGAAGCAAGTTGTGGGAATGTATCAGGAAGTGAAAGAGGTAACTCAGTGTTCTTGCCTCTGGTGTCCGGCTTCATGGGTTTTGAGAGGCAGTTATGGAAGTAGGAGAAGCAGCTACCCCTTCCTATCCCAGCTTTATGATCTCCTAGTCACTGGGACACAGTAGGTCCAGTGGCAGCCCCTTGACTCCTGCTCCTTTGGCCCTTCCAATAATCATGATTCCTTCTTGATTGCTCCTTAAATACCTGGGGTTGTTTCTTCCTGTGCTGAATGTTGACTGATCTACCAATTCTCATTTCATTCATTTCACTCTCCTGGTGCTGATTCCATGTTCCCCAAATAGCCATCTGATTATGATTTGAAAGGCAATGTTGTGTAACGGCTAAATACATAAGCTTTGGAATCAGATTTGGGATCAAATCCTCTACAATGATCATGGGCAAGTCATTTAACCTTTAAGAACCTCAGTTTCTTCACTGCAAACCATGAATAGTGATTCTAATGCACTTCAAGGGTTGTCGTGAAGATTAAATGCCACCTTATATAATAAGTACCTGGTATATAATGAAATTGTTAAATCACAGTTGTGTTATTCCTGTTGTTATTACTAATGTGTGTCTGACTTTAACATGCTCTTTGGAGTTAAAGCAGAGGGTAGGTCCCTATGACTTCATCAAAGACATCACTGCTACTATCTATTCATAAGATAACTTATTGTAATTAAAAATCATCTAAATTTTAGAACACCTTTTCCACAACACATATAATGACATTTACTTGTATGACAAACACGTGAACTAAGGGTATAACCCGTGGTTTTATCTTCCATTCCAGAAAGCATGTGTCTTAGTCCCTTTCTGTTGGTTATAACAGAATGCTTGAAACTCAGTAATTTATAAAGAAAAGAAATTTATTTCTTACAGTTGCAGAGACTGAGATGTGTAAGGGCAAGAGGCCACATATAGTGAAGGTCTTCTTGCTGGTGGGGACTCTCTACAGAGTTCTGAGGCAGCACAGGGCACTGCATGGCCAGAGGACTGAGTGTGTTAATGTGCTAGCTCAGATCTTTCTTCCTCTGCTTATAAGGGCACCAGTTCCCTTCCCAGGATAACCCATTAATCTATGACTAATCCATTCATGAAGGCTGAGCCCTCATGATCCAATCACCTGTTAAAGGCCACACCTCCACACCTGTTAAACGTCACACCTCTCAATACTGCAACACTGGGGGTTAAATTACAACATGAGTTTTGGAGGTGATGTTCAAGCATAGCAGCATGTTAGAATTCACATGAGTAAGAATGAAATTGTTATTGCAATACATTCAGGTATGTATTTGTATTTACGTATTTTTTGTTATTTATGCTGTTATTTGTTAAATTAAAGCAAACGATTCACACAGTTTTATATGTTACCATTTTACAGGTGCCTCAACCAATGAGAACATTTCTTCAATGTTCCTGATTGCTGCTGTCTGTTATTTATGTCATTACAACTGTTGTTCACTGATTGGATTCCCTTTACAGATGCTGCGGACTGGAAAGCTCAGATGATGAGCTGACCTTATTTTATTCTTTTCTCACTGTGATCAAAGCCCTGAAAAGCCTGTTATTGAATGTCTAAAAACAGTTGTTTCGTGTATCTTATTTTTTCAGTTGTTTATAGTGAAAAGACAAGTCTAGCAAACCAGTTACTCCATCCTGGTGGAAGTAAATGTGTCTCCATAAATATTTTTGGTTGAATGAATGATAAAATGCCAAAGAACCCTTAGAACTTTATCCCTGTTTTCTGCCAAACTTCATTTGTGGTCTTTTAGAGATTAAAGATACTTTTCCTTTAGGGCTAAAATTTCAATTATCGCTCCTGTCCCTTTGATCTTTTCTCTGCAGTGCCTAAATCCCAAGTCACCACCAGGGTGGTATTCTGTAGCTTAGTGTAGAAAAAAAGCTATGGTTATAAGGATTTTTTTAGAACGTAAATATGTGTAGTTTACTAAATTACAATAAAACCATAGAATTTTATCTGGCTTAGAGCCTGTCCTGAGCTTCCTAAAATGTCTAGTGTCTTATTCTCATACAGTCCTCTGCCTTCATTTCACTAATCCTGGACACCAAAGAAGCAAATGTCTTCCCATCTGTTTTCTCTAATTCTTAGCCTGGAGCACTGGTCCAGTGACCTCCAAACCTTTTTTCATCATGTACCCTTATCAATAAAGTTTGGGCAGCCAATATTTCAATGTATGCATGTATTAAACGTATCCTACTGAAAGAATATGTATTATGTACCTAATAAAACATCCACAAAGTGAACTGAAAATATAAAATTAAAAATTCTAATTTTTCCATCTTGTATCCCAGTGGATAAATTTGCACCCTCTAAGGAATGCTTATTCCCCATTTTAAGATGAATGCCTTGCAATGCTGAACAGAGTGCAAATGAGCCAACCCCCTGCAGTGGTAAATCTCCTTTGGCTCCCCTCTTGGTAATATTTTAAAACTAGAGTTTAATGGTTTTTTTAGTTTCTTAATGCACACACATAATCCTTCTTACTTCAGACCCCAGCTAACTTAATCCTTGATTTTTCTTGTTCTCTTTGGATTTCCATCGTATTTCTTTCCTTTTGCTCTCCCTTATTTGTGGTCTTGTTTTCTCCCATCATAGTTTAACATGTAAGAACAGAGGTATTCATGCTGACTTTATGAGATAGTGTTCTTGGCAATATTGAAATGATACACAAAAAAACAAGGAGGGAGTGATTTCTTTCAGAGCCCACTTGGATTCTGCCCAAGATGGAAAGGACCTGGAAGCTATTCAAAGACTGGATAAGTTGCTAATTGGGTGGAAAACTGGAAAGTAAATTGGGATTTCCCACATGCAAAAATACATAAAAGAGATGTGAATAGAAATAAAACCTGTACTACTTTTCATTATAAAAATGACACTCTAATACATAATAAGAGCTGTGATTTTAGCCATTTGACCATCCTATCCTGGGATTAATATCAAAAGCCTATGAGCCAAATATGAGGCATTTAAAGACAGGTCCAGTTTTCTTTCAGAAGACAACCATTGTTACCAGCTTCTTTTGCATTTTTTCAGATATATCATACATAAGACTAATAATAACATCCCATATAGATGCTTCTGCATCTTTCTTTTTTCCATTTAACATATCTTGGCAAAGTTTCCAACCAGTACAGGAAGAACAACTGCATTCTTTTAAATAATCTCATAAAAAGCTCTAACTTTATTTATTTAACCAATACTATTGATAATCAATAGCACTAGTCTTTAGTTGTTACAAACACTGCTGTTTGAATACTCTTGCATATGCCAGTGTACATAGGTACTAATGCATTTGTAGTATTAATTCCTAAAACTTCCACTACTGATCAAAGGGTATGTGAGTTTTTACTTTTAATAGGTAGAAGCCAGCAATAAATGAGACTGAGTAATGTGTCCTTTACAATGCCAGGCATAATGCTTTATTGGTAGAAAGAGCTCACATATTCATTTATTGACCCAATTAACTGTTGTAACAGTCAAATATAGGAAGAAAGGTGAAAGATATGGTTAGTATGTAATCTTTAACACAAAACATGATGATGATTCTCAATAATAAATTCAAAAGCAACTCATGTTAGATAAATGAGTTTCTGGGTTTATCACTTCCTTGTCCTGAGTTGGGCACAGAGATAACCCAGAGGTAAGCCCTGCTTCTAAACTCCACCCTAAGCCTATAAACTCTGCATCATACATCTGCAGTGGCTCTGACTTCAAAAAACATTTGCTTTAAGAAAGAAGGGTGGGTGGGCATGGTAGCTCACACCTGTAATCCCAGCACTTTGGGAGGCCAAGGCAGGAGGATCACTTGAGGTCCAGAGTTCAAGACCAGCCTGGCCAACATGGTGAAACCCCGTCTCTACTAAAAATACAAAAAAAAATTAGCTGGGTGTGGTGGTGCGGCCTGTGATCCCAGCTACTCAGGAGGCTGAGGCAGGAGAATTGCTTGAACCCAGGAGGCTGAGGTTGCAGTGACGCACCACTGCTCTCCAGCCTGGGTGACAGAGTGAGGCTCCATCTGAAAACAAACAAACAAACAAACAACCCCCCCCAAAAAAACCCACAAAAAACAAAAAACAAAAAAAAGCCTAAAGAAAGAAGGGTAATGTTTTCTGGTTTTTACTTTTTTTCGTTTTGGGAGGTCGAGGTGGGCCGATCACTTGAGCCAAGGAGTTTGAGACCAGCCTGGAGAACATGGCAAGACTCCATCTCTATTAGGAGGGTGTGGTGGTGTTGGTGTTGGTGGGAACATATGCCTGTGTTCCCAGCTACTCTTGAGTCTGGAGTGGGAGGATTGCTTGAGCCCAGGAGGTTGAGGCTGCAGTGAACTATGGTTGTGTCACTGCACTCAAGCCTGGGTGATAGAGCAAGACCCTGTCAGAAAAAGGAAGGAAGGGAGGGAGGGAGGGAGGGAGGGAGGAAGGAAGGAGGGGAAGGAAAGGAGGGAGGGAGGGAGGGAAAAGGGAAAGAGAAAGGAAAGAAAGAAACAGGAAGGAAAGGAAAGAAAGGAAGAAAGAGAGGGAGATAAAGGAATCAAGAATGGTAATGTTATATTTTATAAACCAAAAAGCAAGAATAAATTATTTTTACAGGAACTGTTTGTTCCTCATCCGAACAAACAGTTCCTGTGAAAATAATTCCCAGCACTTTGGTAGGTCAAGGCGGGCGGATCATTTGAGGCCACTAGTTTGAGACTAGTCTGGTCAACATGGCGAAACCCTAGCTCTACAACAAACATAAAAATAAGTTGGGCGTGGTATGCATGCCTGTAATCCCAGCTACTTGGAAGCCGGAGGCACGGGAATCGCTTGAACCCAGGAGGTAAAGTTTGCAGGGAAAAGCAAAAAACAAAAAAACCACCACCACTACCAACAACAAAAACTTGCTTTGTTCTTCCAGGTGTGCTGCCTTGGCTAAAAAGACACTATTGTTAATGCCTCAAATGAAGTTAATTACTGAGTAGAGGATATTGTTCAGCATTATCTCTGGTGGAAAGCATTTAGGGTATAAATGAAATCCTATTGGCAGGAAAAGATGATATCAAGAAGCCTAGAGTTTGGATTGAAAACATACCAAGGCTAAGGAGTGGACAGTGGCTGCAACTGTTGCTCAAGACCACTGGTGCCTGAAATTGGGATTTGCATAAATATACCCAAAAGCCAGCATACCAAATGGGGGAACCATTTGGGGAAAGGCACAGATCATTATTAATATCATCTCTCTTTATGGTTATATCAGTTCTATTAGAACTTTGAAGTCTCTGCAGTGGACCAAGTCTTTGCCCTGTAACACAACACAGAGCCTTGCCTTGCTTTGAGAGCTAAACATGCTGCCTTGACAGGATTCATCCACATATCAAATGCAACTTAAAGCAAGAACAGAGGACAGCAATGCTCTGTTCTGGGATAATGAGCCAGTTCTGTGTTCCTACTCTGTGGATACCTTTTTCTTTTAAAGATTCTGTGATGCTGATCCCAATCCAAACAGGTCTACACTCGGTTCTACTCTTGTTTTTCATAGCTGGTGTAAGCCTTGAATCCAGCCTGGATCTTGTACTGCCCGATAATGCTTCTCCTCAGTTGAGGTCATTGCATGCAGACCTCTTAGCCAAGATCTTGTGGCTAGGGGCTTTAATTCTTCACTCTGACCTGCTTACCCAGGGTTTGAATTTTGTGGGGATTCTCGGGTGCCGGTTAGCTCAACACTTGCATTTTGATCTCTGCGCTGCTGGTGAAAGTCCTGCTAACTAGATGTCTCTTTTCTCTGAGAGCTGGTCCATGCCAACCCTTGCAGCCCTTGTCCTGCTCTGCAGCTTGACCGGCCTGAGAGCGTTCGGATGAGAGTCCCTCTGAATCGGGGGAGCCATACATTGAGGGTAAGAAATGGGCTTCGGAGTAAAATAAAGGTGGTCTTGAATCTCAGCTCCATTTTTCTCTGGCTGTGACTTTCAGCAAGTTATTTAGCCATTTTGAGTTTCAGCTTCATTATCTAAAATATGGTGACAATAATGTCTACTTTATGAGGTTGTCGACAAGAAACATATCATGTGTAACATTTTTGGCAAGGGTGGACACACCTTCTGTCCTTTATTATTTATTGTAGCTCTGTCCTGCAACCACTTTTGACCTGAACTGCTTTTCTCCTCCAATCAGTGAGGATTGTAGTGGTCTAGATGACTTGTATGTCCTCAAAAAGAGACAAAGGGGAAGCATTCTTTTTTCTTCTCTTCCCATGAGAGGTGTGTGGACTCTTCCTCTGCATGATGCTGAGTAAAAAGATAGACATGTTTTTAAGCTCCCGGTAATGGCCCAGTCAATCCTCTCAGTAGATAAGAGGGAAGGACTCCTATGGGATGTTCTGGTCCCAGCTCTCCTCCTAACAACGACCTTTAACTTAGGGCCCCACTGGCTGTGAAAATGTAGACTTTCGGCAGACTGCCCAGCAAAAAGCTCACACGCCCATATTTCTTATCATTTGCTTTGGATTTTATAGCCGTGTAAGAGGAAGCAGATTAGAAACTGCTCTTTCATAATGAATATACCTACATTTAAAAGGCCAATAAATGTTAGTTAAAGACCAAGAAAACAAGATACAAGGAAATGAGACTATTTTGTGCAAACAGCCATAAGGAAAAGTAACAAGTACATTTGCAAGCATTGCCAAGCAATCACAAAAGGAATTTTCTTGTTTTGCACCCAAGAGAGATTCAAAACTGTTTGTTATTATTCTTTTGCAAAAAGCTTTTAGGTCTGAAGACCATTATTAAGTTTGCCTTCTGTCACTTCTTACTAAGGTTAGTAATTCTAGTTTTTTTTGTTTTTTTTTTTTTTTTTGAGATAGAGTCTCACTCTGTCACCCAGGCTGGAGTGCAGTGGTGTGATCTCAGCTTACTGCAGCCTCTGCTTCCCGGGTTCAAGTGATTGTCCTGCCTCAGCCTCCCGAATAGCTGGGACTACAGGTGCATGCCACCGCGCCCAGCTAATTTTTTGTATTTTTAGTAGAGACGGAGTTTCACCATGTTAGCCAGGATGGTCTCGATCTCCTGACCTTGTGATCAACCTGCCTTGGCCTCCCAAAGTGCTGGGATTACAGGAGTGAGCCACTGCGCCCAGCTTTTCTCTCTTTTTTTTTTGAGATGGAGTTTTGCTCTTGTCATTCAGGCTGCAGTGCAGTGGCACAATCTCAGCTCACTGCAACCTCTGCCTCCTGGGCTCAAGTGATTCTCCTGCCTCAGCCTCCTGAGTAGCTGGGACTACAGGCGTGCACCACCACACCTAGCTAATTTTTGTAATTTTAGTAGAGATGGGGTTTCACCATGTTGGCCAGGCTGGTCTTGAACTCCTGATCTCAGGTGATCTGCCTGCCTTGGCCTCCCAAAGTGCTGAGATTACAGGTATGAGCCACTGTGCCTGGCTGATCTTAGTTTTTGAAAAGCTTTTAGATGGGCCAGGCGCAGTGGTTCATACCTGTAATCCCAGCACTTTGGGAGGCCAAGGCGGGTGGATCACGAGGTCAGGAGATTGAGATCATCCTGGCCAACATGGTGAAACCCCGTCTCTACTAAAATACAAAAAATTAGCTGGGCGTGGTGGTGCACACCTGTAGTCCCACCTACTTGGGAGACTGAGGCAGGGGAATTGCTTAAACCTGGGAGATGGAGGTGGCAGTGAGCCAAGATCACGCCATTGCACTCCAGCCTGGAAACAGAGTGAGACTCTGTCTTAAAAAAAAAAAAAAAAAAGTTTTTAGATGGTCTTTCCCCACAACTGTTTGATTCTATTTTGAGTTCTCTTCAAAAATATCCACATTTTTAAGGGGAATAACCTAGAAGTAATCACAGTCTTCTTGTGGGGTTTAAACCATTGCTGAAGATAGTCACAATTCTCTTGTCTGATGCTTTATCACCTGGAAGACTAGAAACCAGTGTTTCTGAAATACCAAAAACAATATTCAACCTAATCTTTGATCTAAGAGTACCCCTATCCAAAAGAAAGCAGTTTAGCAGCTTTGAGAGATGTTGTTGGGCTATCACTAGTACTTGTGTATGTGCCCATGGGAATTCAGAGTTTAGGGAAAGGGAACTGTCAATCAGTGGCAAACCTAAAAGACTGGTCATCAACAATGCTAGTTAATTCCCTTTCTTTTATAAATCTATGGAGGGAATGAAGAGAAGAAAGAGAGGAACATATATGGTAACAAAATCATAGGATAATTTAGAGCTGGAAGAAATGTGCTGATCTTCTAGCCAAAATGTTTCATTTAATAGGTGATGACCTAAGACCATGCTGGCAGGTGTAATGTATTTATGACATAGGTATCATTTTAGTACCAATTTACAGATAATGAAGTTGAGGCAACTCAGATGTTACATGGGAGGGCTGGGATTTGAACCTAGATTTGGTGGGCTTCAAAGTCTAAGTTTTTAGCCTCTGTACTATCTCATATACGTATATCTATGAGGTCTTTTCTTGCATTGATGTAGCTGCTTTTGTTTATAATGAGTGACTGCATTTACCCCATGGCTTTGCCCATATTCCCTAAAGGATTTAGGTGGTTTTAGTGCAAGAGACATACACATATGTTTAAGAGACTTGGTTTAATGCTTGTGCTTTTCCCCTGTGTAGAATTTTACTATGTGCCATGGCACCATGGCACAGGAGAAAGGTCCTGGGAATCAGAGAAAGGTACAGAAAGGCCAACCTGAGAGTCCTTACCAAAAAAGAAAAAAGTGGGTAAGATGTGGGTAGCAAGGGCCAAAGGATACTTCTAGTAAATTAAGACATTAAAAATAACACTACCCTGCTTTACAATGGGCAAAAGTAATAGTCACACTTTAAAGTGTGGAAACAATGAGAAATCATACTGGTAAAGGTGGTAAGTTGAATGGAGCAACTGACCCAAGGATGCTACTAGGAAAGAGTAAAGGACTCACTGTTTTCCCAAGGCCTGGCTTGAGGTTTTAAACATTCCATACATCTTTAAGTGATAACTAGGCGGGAAGAGAAGGAGGAAAGAAGGAGGCCCTACACAGTATAGATTGCAGAGGCAATATTTATTTCAAAATACAAGGACTGTATCTTCATTGATTCACCTATTCAATGATTAACATTTATGGAGTGCCTATTCTGTGCCCAGCCTTGCTTGAGAAGCTGAGTGTCCACAGATGACCAAGACACCAATACTAACTTCAATCCACCAATACTAACTTCAATCCACTTATTGCCCAGCAGGGGAAACAGACAGTGAACGGTAAAGTAGCTGGACTTTAGAACTTTAAAACAATTTGAACAACCAACTCTGCTTGGGGTATCCGAGACATCACAAAAATTTCTTTTGATTTACATCTTGAGGGATGAAAGGAAGTTTGCCAGGTGAAGAAATGGGGGAAAGTATATTTCAGGTGAACAGTTCTGTGTGAGCAAAGACATAGAATTATGAAAGGACTTGCACGAAAGATCTGGAGAAATGTGACAAGTTCGTGTGGCTCTAGTTAGTGGACTGAGGGTGGCGGCTAATTTTTGTGTTTTTGGTAGAGACGGGGTTTCATCAGGTTGGCCAGGCTGGTCTTGAACTCCTGACCTCAGGTGATTTGCCTGTCTCGGCCTCCTAAAGTGCTAGGATTACAGGTGTTAGTCACTGTGCCTGGCCTCTTAGTGCCATTTTTAGAGAGGGAAAATTTTGCCGGATAAATTCCCGAGCCAATGGAGTTTCTAGAAATTCTGGGTGGGTAGGTTTCCAGAGTTCACGTCTGAATGAACATTTTATTCATAAAGATTGAAGGAAGGAGACAAACGATAGTGAGGGTTTACATTTCGAAACCCAGCAGCCTTCAGATAATTTCTGTACTCTTTTCCACTCTCAGCCAAAATACAGGCTTTCCACTTCTCTCAAAATTCCCCGTTTGTTGCATAAATTAAGAGTCCCCCTCAGAGCTCATCTTGTTAAGCAGAACTGACCAAAGGGGGGAATCTTCTATTTAACACAGTTGGGAAGGTCCTACCTGATTTTCCAACAAGACTGAAAGATAAATGCTGGTGTCACACTCCAGATGTCCTGTCCCTTTGACTTTTTAATTCCTTGCCTCTAAATATCAGCCCTTAACCAGCAGCCTGGTCATAGCAAACTGAAGTTGTATCATTTGCATTGGTAATATTTCTTTAAAAAGTAAACTTTAGGCTTGTATATTTTATTTTGTTTTAATTCCATTTAGGAAAGAATGCCTCAAATCCTCATATACAAATAAAACTGAAAATTCCGTCATAGAATTTGTATTCTAGAATGTTAAAACATATTTGTTACTATTAGAGACCGCTGATGAAAAACATCTCAGCAAGAGGTTCTTGACAATAGTATGCACTTTTGAGAAGACGCTGTAAAGAATGACATCTGTTTTCAGTGATATGTAGCTGGCATTTAGTCAACCCTAAGTATTCTAATATTTTGCAAGTTTATGTCATCACATGTGTATCCTATTGGGGGTCAAGGGCTGAACCTTTATATTTTCACCAGTCTGTGTATATGGGCTTCCCCAGGAAGAGGGCATGCCCTTGGGCTGTTTTTTTTTTGAGATGGAGTCTCGCTCTGTTGCCCAGGCTGGAGTGCAGTGGTGTGATCTCAGCTTGATGCAACCTCCGCCTCCCAGGTTCAAGCAATTCTCCTGCCTCAGACTCCCAAGTAGCTGGGATTACAGGCGCCCACCACCACGCCTGGCTAATTTTATATATTTTTAGTAGAGATGGGGGTTTCTCTATGTTGGTCAGGCTGGTCTCGAACTCCCAACCTCAGGTGATCTGCCCACCTTGGCCTCCCAAAGTGCTGGCATTACAGGCGTGAGCCACCGCACCCAGCCTGGGCTATGGCTCTTTTCAGCCAAAGGGTAGTCCCTGAGAGAGACTCAGCTGAGAGATGGTGCTGCCAACACTCCCAGGAGCTGGGCTGTCTGTTTCAGACCTAGAACAGAGGATCTTTAGTGGCGCACCATGGCCTCTACTAGAGATATGAATCTACCACTTTTGAATCATGGCAGCCCATCTTTAATGTTTAAATGAGTTTTGGGGCAGGAGGAGGAAGTGGGGAAATGCAGTCAGAGCTTACAAAGTAGCAGATGTACGGGATGAAAAAGTCTAGAGAGCTAATGTCCCACATGAAGACGGCAGGAAATTAGACTGTGCTGTAGCAGGGATTCCTGCTAAACGAGTGGATTCTAGCTACTCCTGCCACAAAGCAACAAAAAATTGGGAAACTATGTGAGATGATGGATATGTTCATTTGCCTCACTGCAGTAACCATTTTACTATTTGTATGTATCCCATAACATCAGGTTGTATACCTTAAATATACATAACTTATTTAAAAAATAAAACTCGTTTTATACTTTTAAAACATGACATATATCACACTAGAGAACTCGTACTTTATGTGTAAGTATTAGACCATTTTCAATACCTTGGGAGCCCCTGACAAATCTCCCCAGTAGAGGTAACTGCTGACCTAGGTTTGGTGTTAATTTTTACTGGCAACTCTTCATAGCTTTTTTATTTAAAAAATGTTCAGTCCTGCTCCTTCTGTACCTTTATAGCTTTCCAAAGCTAGAAAAATATGTATGATTAATTTTTGTAGTTTTGTTTTTGAACTTTAAATGGAATCACACTTACTTTATACTTTTGTCTTTTCCTTAACATAAATTTAGATTTATTTTCATTGTTGCTTGTAGCCACAGCTCCTTCTTTTTCTTTACTGTATATTATTCTGTTGTGTGATGATTTATTATGTTAATGCCATTGATTTGCTCTATATAGTCTTCTGATGCTGGTTAAACTTTTGGTGTAACTTGTCTAAGAAAATTTGCATTTTAAAAGAGATTATATTTAATCAAAGCCTTAATCTCCAATTGTTGAATTTCAGGTACTATGACAAACCAGATACAAACATCTCATTCAAGCAGGAACGTTTTTTAGGGGGATAGGAATGTCTTCATTATATCACTTCCTTAGACTCCATTTGTTACTGTAGGTAGCTAGTTGGGCAAGAGCAGGGCAGGAGAGGGCTCCCCTTGCCCCCCACACACCACGTACACATCAGGAATGTCAGATGACCAACAGATGATCGTCAAATGGTCGTTAACGGTCTCTCTAATAACTGGTCACAGCTGACACTAGGGAACAGCAGTCTCCTAATAGATAGGAAACACCTGAACCTGGTGACCAGCCGCTTCCCCATCTCAGGAGTTGGGCGCATGGGAAGTAACACAAGACCCCAGAAACAAGCTAACTTATAAAATCCCAAGTCAAAATGTCAAATGGGGCACATGTCCTTCAGGTTGCCCAGGTGGCCCTCTTCCAAGTATACTTTCCTTTCTTTCATTCCTGCTCTAAAGCTTTTTAATCAACTTTCACTCCTGCTGTAAAACTTGCCTTGGTCTCTCCTTCTGCCTTATATCCGTCGGTCGAATGCTTTCTTCTGCCGAGGCAAGCACTGCGGTTGCTGCAGACCCAGATGCATACTTTTGCTGCTGACACATTTATCCCCAAATAATGGTTGTTTTTTGTCAGGACGTAGTAACATTAAAAAATTCAAACACATTATAATTGTTTGATAAACTCTATGTCACTTGAAAGACTGTATAAGGTAATGTTTTCTTAAAACTACAAAGTCAAAAGGATAAGCAAGAATCAATAACGAATTGTGGAATACAGAAATAAATTTTGTGTACGGTCACCACATAAATAACCTTGACCATCATTTTTGAATTTTAATGCTGTGATTATCAAAGGTGGGGTCTGAGCCCAAAACACAACTTTTCAAAATAATGAATCATGGGCAGTGAGTCAAGAAATGTTGAACTTCAGCCCACAACTCTAAGAATGAGGAGTTTTGGCTAACTGCTTGGGTTTTTGTATTGTACTAATGTTGTGAATAGTATTTCAAAAAAAAAGATTAATTTGCTAAGCATAGTATTGCTAGAAATGACCTTTCTCTTACTGTTTTCCTGATACAGAAGAAATTCCTGCATGAAATCTCAGCTTTCAGTGATAAGTTCCAGTAGCTAAAGACAGAACAAATCAATAGCTTTAAGCATCTGCTTGCCAAAATGTCAAACTCTTGAAAGTAAAAGCCCCAGTAGGGGCTTGTTCAGAAATGATTTTAAAACATCTCGAACTGCTAAGTATTCTCGATCGAGGAAACATGTCTTTGAAGTAGGATGTAAATTCCAGACCTGGAAGTGCTCTTCATTTCCCATGAGCTCAAAGCTATTAAGCTTTCAGGGGCAATGGTTTTTCCCTAGGAGGAAAAAAGGAAGTTTTTCTTTTCTTTTTAAAGGAGTATTGTTCTCTAAATTTTAATTTTCTTTAGATTTTTTGGAATCAGGGCCAAAAGTAAGCAATGTCCATATAATGTTTTTAAAAAGGTAATGGCTGATGAGATAGGTAATAAAGTAAAGCATAAAAAAGATTAATTGCAACGTGTGTGTGCTTGCAGGATTCAATGAACTCTAATGAGGCAGGAAAGAGATTAGTTGCAACCTCAGTTTGGGGTGTGTGTGTGTGAGCGTGTGTATGAGAAAGGTATGCACCCCATCTAAGATAATACAATGGTGTAAGAGGTTGGGTAAGGAGACTAGGTAGCAAGAAAAAGCACATGCTTCAAAAGTCCCATCACTCTACAAAGAAAAATTTGTGGGAAGGGGAGAGAGGGCTTCTGTAGCTTAGGGAGAATTGAATGGAACCAGCAACCAGACCCCTTGTCCAGGGCTAGAATCTCTGTACCTAGATCTGCGGCAGCTTTTTCGTCCTTGATTTCACACCAACTGGACTCAGCTACCCTGAGACTATAAATCTGCTTTCCTTAGTTATAGGTAACGATATAATCCCACAAAGACTCAGAAATTATAACAGAAATTAGGACAGAAATAAAAAAATAATACTTCTATGTACACTTAGTGTTCAGTTTTAAAATCATCATTATAATCTGCCTATGTATGTTATTTAACACATCTAATCTATTTAAGATAATCTGAAATTTTGTAGTTGGGATTTTAATGTTTAATATTTGTCTTGTGATTTTCATGATGAAAGTATTTGGTTTATAAATAGTATTTGAATATTTAAAGGCATCAGATGTATTATCTCTCTACGCTCAGGTTTCTCAGGTTGGTAAGCACCATTTAAGTGTTTAGGTGAGTTTGGTTTGTTAAATGTCTGGGTCTACCCTGTTAGGTGTGAAGGCCTTGAGATACACTGAAATTATGTTATTATAGTTTAACATACTTAACTATTTACCAATCTATTACTAAATTTAATTAATTAAGGTGTTAATTATTTGGGGGTAAATTACTCTGTTAAACATATCCATTATTAAAATATTAATCTAAGATCAAGTAAAAGCCTTATAGAAAAAACTACTAGATTTATATGTGAAAATAACCAGATATTTAAGCTTAATGTTTAAAAAATAAAAATCTTTATGACATACTAAAGATCTCTTTATTTATTAATTATTATTATTTTTTGAGACGGAGTCTCACTCTATCCCCCAGGCTGGAGTGCAGTGGCATGATCTCGGCTCACTGCAACCTCCACCTCCCGGATTCAAGTGATTCTCCTGCCTCAGCCTCCTGAGTAGCTGGGACTCTAGGCATGTGCCACCACGCCTGGCTAATTTTTTGTATTTTTAGTAGAGATGGGGTTTCACTGTATTAGCCAGGATGGTCTCGATCTCCTGACCTCGTGATCTGCCCACCTTGGCCTCCTGAAGTGCTGGGATTACAGGCGTGAGCCACCGCACCCGGCCAAAGATCTCTTTATTTATTTATTTAGAGACACAGTCTCACTCTGTTGCTCAGACTGGAGTGCAGTGGCATGATCTCAGCTCACTGCAACTTCTGCCTCCTTGGTTCAAGCGATTCTCCTGCCTCAGCCTCCCTAGTAGCTGGGATTATAGCGCCCACCACCACGCTCGGCTAATTTTTATATTTTTAGTAGAGATGGGGTTTCGCCATGTTGGTCAGGCTGGTCTCGAACTCCTGGCCTCAAGTGATCCACCTGCCTTGGTCTCCCAAAGTGTTGGAATTACAGGCATGAGCCACTGTGCCCAGCCCAAAGATCCCTGTTTTAATGTTGTAAACATTACCAAAAAAAAACTCCATTAACAAACAAGATTAGGCTTTTCCGGTAAATTAATTATTCTAATTCCTAGAAAATAAAAGTGGTTAGAATATGTACCAGGGTTTAGTGCAGAAAACACAATTCACTCTAGATATTTGCAGAAAGTATTTAATTTTTTTTTTATTTCCATAGGTTATTGGGGAACAGGTGGTGTTTGGTTACATGAGTAAGTTCTTCAGCAGTGTGATTTGAGAGTTTGGTGCACCCAACACCCAGCAAGTATTTAGTACAGGAATCTGGGTGCTTGTATTATACAACTGTGGAAAGGGCTGCAAGAGCAGAAGTCGGGGCAGGCTGCTGCACTTCCTGCCACCACATCTGCCACTGTCAAGGCTGCCGGCACTCAGGAAGCCGGTGACTAGAGGCTGGTGACTTACGCTGGGACCTCCTCCCCAGCCATAACAGCTCTTGGAAAACGGCCTCCACCTTCCTACCCAACTAATCCTACTGGCAGCACCTAAGCTGCGTCCAAAACCCAGCTGTGAGGGGCTGAGAAATCTAGCCCCAGGGATACAGTAGGAAATTCAGAAGTCAAACAGGGTGCCGAGTGCCCAAAGGCAAGATTCATGAAGCAAAAATCCCACAAATCCACATAGGACTGTTTATTATGACTTGGCAATGTTTCCTAAACACAACATGTACATGAAAAGCTGGATGCCTTTTGTCAAACATTGCCTCTGTCAGATACATTGTATTAGGCAACTATGGTTTCCCTGCAAGTCTTTAAAACATGTGACCTAAGTTTGGCAGAAAACCATTTCCTCTTGACATCTATCAGCAAATACACTGCAGCAAACAGACTTCGCTTGCTACATAGTATTTTCCCCACCCCTCATCTTTATTAAGGTGTAAGTGACCAATAAAAAATATATATGTTCAAGATGTATAATGTGATGTTTTCATATATGTATATACTGTGAAATGACAACTACAATCAAGCTAATTAACAAATCTATTACCTTAGCTTTTTTTGGAGAGACTATTTAAGATCGCTTTCTTAGAGAATTTCAAGTATACAATACAGCATTAACTAGTTACCGTGCTGTACATTAGGTCTCCAGACCATATGCACCTTAAAACTGCCAAGTTTGTATCTGTTGTCCAACATTTCCCCATTTCCTTACCCCTAACCCCCAATAACCATTCTTATAGTGATAATATGACTTTCTTTTTTTTTTTTTTTGAGACAGGGTCTTGCTCTATCACCCAGGCTCATGCAGTGGTACGAACACGGCTCACTGCAGCCTTGACCTTCTGGGCTCAAGCAATTATCCTGCCTCAGCCCCCTGAGTAGCTGGGACTACTGGTGTGCACCACTACGTCCATCCAGTTTTTTGATTTTTTTTGTAGAGATGGGAGTCTCACTTTGTTACCCAGGCCGGTCTCGAACTCCTGAGCTCGTGACCCTCCTGCCTTGGTCTCCCAAAAGTGCTGGGATTACAGGCATGAGTCACCATGCCTCACCGAGTATGATTTTTAAATTTTTATTTATTTTTTGAAATGGAGTCTCACTCTGTTGCCTACACTGGAGTGCAGTGGTGTGATCGTGGCTCACTGCAGCCTTGACCTCCTGGGCTCAAGGAATCCTGCCACCTCAGCCTCCTGAGTAGCTGGGACTAAAGGCATGCACGCCACAATGTCTGACTAATTTTTTGTAGAGACGGGATCTCCCTGTGTTGCTCAGGCTGGTCTTGGACTCCTGAGATTGCAGGGAGTGCTGGGATTACAGGCAAGGGTCAACATGTTCAGCCTATGACTTTTTAGATTCCACATGTAACTTAGATCATTCAGTATTTGTCCTTTTGTGACTGGCTTATTTCACTTAGCTCAATGTCCTCAAAGTTCTGCCATGTTGTAGTGTGTGACAGGACTTTCTTCATCTTTAAGGCTGAATAGTATTATCTATCTATCTATCTATCTATCTACCTACACATACATACATACCACATTTTCTTTATCCATTTATCCATGACAGACACTTCGCTTGTTTCCATATCTTGGCTATTGGCTAGTTATATAGTTTTATAAATTATTTTAGGTACTACTTTTTTTTTTTTTTTTTCCTTACAGGTATGGTTCCCAAGGGAAATTTGGCATCATTAGGTCAGTTCTGTTCCTTTCAGTTCCCTCTTGGACTTGTAGTGTCTATATAGTAGAATTAATTTCAGAGCATGGCTGAAGACTGCTTTGTAAAGAGCATTATCAACAGGATAAAGGGATCTAAAGTCCAAAATTAACTCACTGAATTCAATTCTCTGTGTATTCTCACTAGCAGGTTAATCTTCTAGTTGGTGTTCTAATCTAGGACGGACGCATTGTGTCTTCTGGGTTTGGAAATTTAATTTTTTTTTTTTTTTTTTTTTTGAGCAGCAGCAAGATTTATTGTGAAGAGCGAAACAACAAAGCTTCCACGGCTTTGAAGGGGACCCGAGCGAGTTGCCCAGGGAATGCAGTCTTTATTCTGAGTAGCATGTGCTCTGTTAGACTTTCTATTGTGTTGGAAAAAGGAGAAAAAGGGTATGGTGGAGGCAATGAGAGTCTTTGTCACATCTGACTTTCATATGGACAGAAAACATGTGCTGGCTCCAAGCTATCTTCCAAAAAAAAATTTTTTTTTTTTCCAGAAAAGTAAATCCATTATTACTATTGGGCTGACCTAATTCATTATTTACCCTGGGTAGTACAGATGCTTTTTTAAAACTAGGAAAACATATTATTTCCACCTGGGTTAGCGAGACCACATTGTCTCCTGCTGCAACCCTCGCAGCAAGAAGGGGAGTCACCTCACTTTGTGTCCCTGGAAGACTCCTGATTTGAGTTCTCCAGAAGGATGGGGTTTGGCGTGGAAATGGGGAGCTCAGGAACTGTGGGGTTGTGGATAACAGATCCGCAAGAGAAGTGATTGAAACCTGGAGCCATGAGGAGAGGCTGCTGGGAATGAGGAGATGAAGCAGGTACATTTCCCCTGCCCCTCATCATTTCCTGTTTTGCCACTGTGGAATTTGCTTTCTGTTCTGGGATGATCCCTGGGACCCGGTGAAAGGCATGGGAATGAAACGGGTGGTGGTGGTAGGGTCAGGGGTGGGTGGAAGGGGCAGGAGGCAGATGTTCAAGCCCGGGGGTCCCTGGGTGGCAGCCAGATCTACAAGCGGAAGGAAGTAATCGCTACCTTTTCTTGCGTGCCCAGGTGGCAGACATTTTGACATTATCTCATTTTATTCCCTCAACAATCCTACAAAGAACTGAAGTAAAATGGACACCCAGAAAGTTAAAGTGACTCTGCAGAGTCACACAGCCAGTCAGAGACAAAGTCAGAATTCAAATTCATGTTCTCTCCACTGGGCTACACTGCCAGGGCTGATGTCTCAGTGGGGAAACTAGACTATCCAACAACCTCAGGCACAGGCCAACTTTCTTTCAGAATGATTCTGTCAATGAAGGTACAACTTCGGGTCCATAATTACAACTTACAGGTGAGAAATGGTAGATGTCAAGCAAGGGAGACAATGGAAAAGAGGCACCATAGCTTCTGAAATGACTTTTCCTCCACTCCCCGTTGTAAAACTGAGCATCGCTTTTATTCTTCTCCCTGAAATCACGCGGCTAACTGCAGTTCCTAGCTCGCCCATCATTCTTTACCCACAGATTTTCATGGACTGGGTCCTAAATGGAACACAACAATCATAGTAGAAAAATTTAAATAGACACAGCTGCACGGTTTGAAAAACCAAGGTGCTCTTATAGGCCAGGTGAAATCAATTTGCTAAAAAAAAGTTGAATTCTTCCTTCATTGAGTGTCTCTGTTATCCAGTTATCAATGTCGGCTGACTAGTCTACAGCCTTTTTTTCCCCCCTTGCTCAGTAAAACACTCCACAAGCCTCAGGGGAGGTAGGCCCAGCCTTGGGTGAAATGTAATTGGCTTAAAGGCATAGTAGTTGCACCTTTCTCACTAGAAACTGGCTTAGGAATGGATGTGCAATGCAATTCTGGGCAATAAGAAATAAAAGATATTTGATGGAGACTTCTAGAAAAATTTACTTATAAAAGAGGTGCAAGAAAGGTATATACTTCCGGCCTTTGGACATGGCTCTGTGAAGATGGAATGTTTGGAGCTGCTGCAACCATTTTGTAAACATGAAGAGATTAACTGGAATGCAGAAGCCAAGATGTCATGGATGGTACAGCTGAAAGACAGAAGGGTGTGGTGGCTCATGCCTGTTACCTGAGCACTTTGGGAGCACTTTGGGAGGCCGAGGTGGGGCGGATCACGAGGTCAGGAGATTGAGACCAGCCTGCCCAACATAGTGAAACTCCGTCTCTACTAAAAATACAAAAAATAGCCAGGTGTGGTGGCAGGCGCCTGTAATCCAGCTACTCGGGAGGCTGAAGCAAGAGAATAGCTTGAATCCAGGAGGTGGAGGCTGCAGTGAGCTGAGATTGTGCCACTGTACTCCAGCCTGGGTGACAGAGCACGACTCTGTCTAAAAAAAAAAAAAAAAAAAAGCAGGGGACTGAGTTCGTGATGTCTTCAACAAGCTGCTGTAATAACCAAGCACAAGCCTAAACCTGGCCTTCCTGTTACATGGGATAAAAACATTTATTGCATAAGCTATTTTGAACTTTTTTGTTACTGAAATGCAATTGAAGCATTCCAAGTGATAAACTGAAGAAGGAGAAATAAAACATAAGATAAAGAATTGGGTCACTCTAAGTATGAGCTACCAAAAGAAATCGGAATGTGTTACTTAACATGTTCACGCATAATTCTTATATAAAACTGTTAAGGCAACCCCACTAAAATAGATTGCTTCTATTTTTTAAATTAGGAATTGCAAAATCTGCAATTAGAACAAAGGGCAAAAGAAACAAAAGTTTCTAAAAAAAAAAACTTTGTTCATTTCTCAAATATTAGAATTACAGGTTTTCTAGGTTGTTGTTCTTACCATTAATTCTGATTTAACTCCTGGCTAAAACTGAATGATTTTTTAAAATAATTCTCTGCTTCTCACTCCAACCATGTCTTATTTTATAAGACACCTATTCTAGATGATCCGTATGGGTCTAGGGCTCCTTAGCCCTCACCAAACAGTTGATAACTTTTTGTTTCTCAAGTGAAGGATACTGTGAGCGGTGAAAGTGTCCATCATAGTGCAGCAAATTTCACGAATCTGTGAGCACTTCTTCATAAAGTTACATCACCGGTCCTCAGCTCCAGGAGTAGGGGTGTTCAATACATGTTGAAAGATGGATGAAAAATGAAAACACTTTTTTCTTAAAATCCCCAAACCAAAAAATACCCAAAGGATTGTTATTGGGAAGAACATCCAATTACTGTGAAGAAAATCCCCAAGAGTTTGGACTTGTTTTGTATTCCTTGCCAGGTTTATTGCGGGTCAGCTGCTTACAGGAGAAATTCAGGCTTCTAAGAGATGTAATTGTTTCTTGATGTGAGAGTAAAGAGATTTATTTATCTGATCAGCCAGATGCAAGAATGCCAGTCACTGCTTCCATCTGCTTCTCTGGGCTAATAACCACCTTGAGTTATCCACCTGTCTAGATCTGCAGCACTTCAGGTGGGCATGAAACAAAATCTTGAGGAAATGACCCTCAATCTATTGAAATCACAGATTTTCAGATTTTACTAAGGTTGTTCAGGACTAACACTGCATATAGTTGCTGAGGCTTAGCTTGATGAACTGTACTGAGAGCCAGATAAACACCCCTTGTCCTCTTGCATATGGCACAGGTGGATGTTGGTCAGAGTTCACAGCAGCGGCATAGCTTCAAGAGTTGTCTAAGAAAAAAAGGGCTTACAGCTTCAAAAAACAGGTCTCTGACATGCAGCATAAGCTGTCCCTCCTTGGAAATTTTACAATTACAAGGCACTCATGGCATTCTGAGAAGTCATGCCACAGTCAAGAATCTTTTGATCTTTGTATAACTATGTTTTTTTTCATAAAGAACATATTTATTTAAGTATAGGATATTTCTTTTCATGTAGCACTTTACCCACAAAGGACTCATGTTCTGAGGAATGGACATTCAGAGTCACTTGCCTGGGCCATATTTGTTTTCCTCATTTCTACCTGGCCTTCTATTGGGGCTTTTAACTGAACCAGCTTTATCTACAAAGAGAAATTCACAAGAGATGAACTTAAAAAGAAAAGCAAAGACCTCCAAACCAGGGAATTCCAAGTAATTTAGTTAGCATTTGTATTAGTTTGTTTTCACACTGCTATAAAGAAATACCCGAGACTGGGAAATTTATAAAGGAAAGAGGTTTGATTGACTCACAGTTCCACATGGCTGGGGGAGCCTCAGGAAATTACAATCATGGCCGAAGGGGAAGAGGCATGTCTTACATGGTGGCAGGCGAGAGAGAGCAAGAAAGAGCAGGGAAAACTGCCATATAAAACCATCAGCTCTCATGAGAACTCACTATCAGCAGAACAGGATGAGGGAAACCGCCCTTATGATCCAATCACTTTCCACCTGGTCCCTCCCTCAACACGTGGGGATTATAATTTGAGATGAAATTTCGGTAGGGACACACAGCCAAACCATATCGGCATTTATTGAGTAGATACTATTAGGCACTGTTTCAAATGCTTTGTATTTATTAACATAGTTAACCCTCAAAACAACCCAATGAGGTAAATCCTACTGTCACACATTATAAATAAGGAAAGCTGAGGCTCAGAGAGAATAAGAAATGTGCCTCAGCTAGTAAGTGGAGAAACCACAATTTGAGCACAGGCTGGCTGTTCTAGAATGAACCCTCTTAACCATGATGTCATACTGCACTCTTTACTCTCCAAAGGTAGCAAAGCCAAAGAGACTTCCACTGTTGACCAGCATGGAGACATGAATTGTTCACGCTTGGCTCACAGGGGACTCGCAGAGAGGAGCCAGACCGTCTGGGTTCACAAAGCCCCTCTGCACTTTCCAGCTATGACTTAACCTCTGTCTGCTTCGAGGTTTTCTTTCTCATGCTTTTTAAAATGTTAAAAAAGAGGCCGGGTGTGGTGGCTCACACGTGTAATCCCAGCACTTTGGGAGCCTCAGTGGGGTGGATCACGAGATCAGGATATCAAGATGAGGTGAAACCTCGTCTCTACTAAAAAGACAAAAAATTAGCTGGGCGTGGTAGCATGTGCCTGTAGTCCCAGCTACTTGGGAGGCTGAGGCAGGAGAATCACTTGAACCTGGAGGTGGAGGTTGCAGTGAGCCAAGATAGCGCCACTGCACTCAAGCCTGGGCCACAAAGCGAGACTCTGTCTCAAAAAAAAAAAAAAAAAAAAAAAAGAGAAAAGGATGATTTCATGAGGCTGTGAGAAGTACTCAATATATGTCCACTATTACCCTGTCAAAGCTAATCTCATAATAGCCTCCACCTATTGATCCTGGTTTCATCCTCTATACTATGCCAGAACAAGCCTATCATCTTCTCTACAGTGGGCTTTCAAATATGTACAGAGAGGTGACACAACACCCTTCTCAGGCTAAGGACTGCTGGATCCTCTCACTGAGTCTCCCAGGCTAGGGCCTTCACGGCACTATCCCTTCTCATATTTTCAACAATTCTTATGCCAGTGCTTGGGATTTTGGATCTCTCTTTCCTGAACATCATATCACAAAGAATTTTCTTATAGTCCTTCAAAGGTTAACATTTACTTCATAAATGATGAAACTGTTCTATAAACTAAAACATGAAACTTAAAGCAGAATTTTATTTTGAAAAGTTTGTTCCCTTTTTTATCTATCTTCCCTCCCACAAGAAATACTTTAATGCAACAGTGAGTCTTGAAAAGAGCCAGTTATATGGTCATGTTGAGAATTAGTTGAGTGTACAACTCCATGTTTTTCTTTTCTGTCACATTAATAAGAATTGAGTCTTTTTCATGCAAGATGATACTTCGAGGAGGATTTGACCAAATGCCTTCTAAATTCCCTCTTAATCCTGAGATTCTGTGATTTGAGGCTTCTTCTGCAATTGAACATTGAACACAATGTACACACATACTGAAGTCCTCCTTATTCCAAAGCGGTAAGTTCATTAGACATTTTATTTAGGGGAAATCTCATTTTATAACTATAGTATATAGGCGCACACACACACACACACACATATATAGGTGTCTATATATAAACGTGTGTGTGTGCGTGTATATAGATATATATCTCCTATCTCCTGTTTTCTTCTAAGAAATTGCTTCTTCAGAAGGTGATTAAATTGGTTTTATAGTGGTTTATCTAGTCCTGCTGCTTATTCTCCCACTTGACATGTTAATCCCCTGTCTATTTTATCAGATAACCCTTTGGTTATTGCCATCAGATCTAAACAAATGTTTCCAGTGATGGAAATCTAGGGCAGCAGCCTCCTTCATTCCAGAAGACCATGAAGCATTCTTGACAGACAGCAGCCCTTTGGAACAAATAAACACAAATAAATAAAAAGGCCCAGCTTTGCCCATTAGTTTCTCTGAAGGCATGGGCGAGGTCTGGGACACATAGGAAAACAAACATATTTATATATAGACCTGTGATCAAAACTGTTCATTCACAGAAGAACCTCCCTGAGAGGTGTTCACAAACTGTAAAGTAGTGAGGTGTTTGCAAACAGAGTGGACAAAGCAGCACATGAAAATCAAATGTAGTCTGTCTTTTCGCAGTCACAGAATCACCCAATAATATACTAAAATCTAATCACAGCTAACACGTCTGCATGTGTCTTCATTTTTATGGACACCATCTAGTCCCACCATTCTTACAGGAAATGTCTCTTGGTAAAAAATTTAGGATTTTAATTAGGGGGAAAATATAAGTAATTACAAAGTATCAAACCCTTAGTAATTGAAGTTTACAAAGTTAAATCCTCAAATTTCATGTCAATCATACCATATATTCCAAGATACACAAATAAATCAGATATACACAGACACCAATGCAAGTAACACTACTTTTGTCTCATTTTGTATTTAATATCAAAGGCTTTATTAATGCCTTAAAAAACACAAAAAGTTATTGAACATACATTTATTATCTGGAGGAATAAATGCACTCCAAATGCTTATCATCAGAACTCTGGAAAAAGACATATAAATTCTCTCCAGTATTTTAAAAATTGGTATCTAAATAATTTCATTTTGAACTAGGTTAGTAACCTAAGTTGTCTTCATTCAGCTTTTAAAATTGAAAAAAAAATTGTTTCAAATACAATAAAGACTTAAGTACACATTCAAAATTTATTTTCTATTACACCTTTCTGGCCAAAGGAGTTGAAGAATTTTTTTCCTTATCTTACTTAGGACAAATGTTGCTAGATTTTAAAAAATGTATATAACAGAATAGTAGTTGTAAAGACTAACTCTATATGAATGGTTTTAATCATAGCGCAGTTAAAATAACATTTAATATAGATTCATTTCGCTGGATGATGTCACCTTTTAAAACATCAGTATTTCTCATATCATTTCTGGATGGTCTTGACACATTCTTATCTCTTCTTCAACATGACTTCTTCATTTTTTTTCTCTAGAGTTTTCTTGAGTTAAAATAATGGCTTGAAGAAGATCATATGAGATCTAGTGGCTCTGTGATATTTCTTAAATGCTGGGCAAAGCTGGGCTAGTTGATAATGTAACTCATTAAAATGAGCTGTATTTTCAGTGCCCCAGGCTGGTTGGTTAGTCTGATAGAAGGCCTTAGTTCCTCTTGCAGATAAAGATAGAGTCCATTCTTCTACTAGTCCAGGGCAGTGGCCAAAGAAGTCCAGGAAAGGCATTACACGGAATGCCATTGTTTAGAAGGGATTTGGATTTAATGGCATTGTTATAGGTAAAGTATTTCCTGAGCAAAAATCTCATTCACTGAGTGTTTGGGGGAATGTTAAATTTTATAATCATAGTTGCCTTTCTCTGTGGAAAAGATTTTATTTATTTATTTCTTATTTTACTTTAAGTTCTGGGAGGAAAAGATTTCTTTAATTTGCCATGATCACTTCCTCTCAATTTCTTTTTCTTATAGTCATGCATACTCTGTAATCTAAATTTCTTAAGTTTATTTAAAAATCAGAGGGAAAAAAAAGGGGATAAAAACAAGCACAAAGTAAAGAAAGAAACCAATAATTTTGCCATTATACTTTCTCCTGGATAACTGCAGATATTTATCATTTCTATTCTGTTTCAACACTGCAGAACAATACACTCGTGGCCCAATGGTGAAGCAATGTGCACGAGTGACCAAGCATGGGAACCGGAAAAGGAATATAAATGTAAATCAAACTTTTAAAATCCCAGTAATGCAACAGCTTCTTTCCTTATTTATTGGATTAATGTCCCTTCCACATGAATTCCCATTTTGGTTCCAGGAGGCCATGCACCATAAGCTCTAATAGCAAAGACGACTATTTGTAGTGCCTGTAGCCAGTATCTACTGGTGGCAAACTCGCAAAAGTCTTCTGGAAGACTCATAAAATTATGTTCTATTTGTTTTCTGGATTCAGGGGACCATGGAAATAGAAAAGGATAGAAACAAGGCATGCTTTTGAGGTTTCTTGGGCTGGGTAGTAGAAAAATAGGTGTTTTCCTTTGGGGATTTTTTGCAGCTGAGAATGCTTTGTCATTTTCCTCAGTCTTTAAGGGAGTGGTAGGCTTTGGCAGTCCGGCTGTTGACGAAATCTGTCTTCTTAAACTGAGCCTTTGGAATAAGGAAACAGAAACGTGAAAGGTAACAAAACTGGCACACTAGAAAATGCAGTTTTTTAGTGATTTCTTACCAGGGTCAAGTCAAGTGGGCCATTATTACCTGGCTCTGTTAACTATGACACATTCCTTATTCATGTTCTTACCTTCTTGTAGGCATGGTGGAGTTCCGTGTGTGCCCACAGAGAGTACAGGAGGATGGAAGCAGCTTTACTTGCTTTGTTGGAGGCATAGCTGAAAAGAAAAGGACATTCTGAGATCAAGGAGAATGAGTGAGGCTTCTGCATGCTGCCTCTCGGCGTTCTGTAAGACCTCTTCACTCTTCAACTGCTCCTCCCCAGCAGCCGTCTGTGAAGTCAGGCCACTCAGTGACCAGACAATTAGGCAGCAAACTCTGGAAGGAGGGGACCATATTTGTTTTTGTTTTCTTTTTAAACCACTAGCGCAGTGCTAATAAAGAAATAGTTTATAGGCCAGGCGGGGTGGCTCATGCCTGTAATCCCAGCACTTTTGGGAGGCCAAGGTGGGTAGATCACGAGGTCAGGAGATCGAGACCATCCTGGCCAACATGGTGAAACCCCGTCTCTACTAAAAATACAAACTCTAGCTGGGTGTGGCGGTGTGTGCCTGTAATCCCAGCTACTAGGGAACTGAGGCAGGAGAATCACGTGAACCTGGGAACGGAGGTTGCAGTGAGCCGAGATCGTGCTACTGCACTCCAGCCTGGTGACAGAGTTAGACTCTGTCTCAAAATAATAATAATAATAATAAAAAAATAAGCAAAGTAGTTTATAGAGAAAAATCCCTGATATTTATAAGGAATATATCTTTAGATATGTTATAAATTCTTGAATTATTTATAGAATATAATCTATATTTGTATGGTTATAATGTATGTTTATAGAATAAAAATGCATGAAAGCATGACTGAAAAATACATATGATTTTGTGACACCATGAATGTAGGAGTAATTTTTCAAGTCAATAAAATAAATTCTTGTGGCAGCCCCTGTTAAAGCAGTTTCAAAATCTCTTTACGTTTCTGTATAGAGCAAATGGAAAACTTGTTCCTGCTATAAATCCAAGTCACCACTGCATTTGAACTGTACTTAGTATTTCATATTCTGCTTTTTTTTTTTGAGATGGAGTCTCACTGTGTCACCCAGGTTGGAGTGCAGTGGTGCCATCTTGGCTCACTGCAAGCTCCGCCTCCCAGGTTCAAGCGATTCACTTGCCTCAGCCTCCTGAGTAGCTGGGACTACAAGCGTCCACCACCACGCCCGGCTAATTTTTTGTATTTTTAGTAGAGACCGGGTTTCACCATGTTAGCCAGGGTGGTCTCAATCTCCTGACCTCATGATCTGCCTGCCTCGGCCTCCCAAAGTGCTGGGATTACAGATGAGAGCCACCGTGCCCGGGCCATGTTCTGCTTTTAAATTTATTCTAAATGTCCCACTTCAGGCTTAGATCAGTGCTGCCTTAGATCTCTTTCTCTTCTATCACCTGATTAGCACATGGCTGACTTTTTTTTTTTTTTTAAAACAAAGACTTTCCCCCCCTCCCATAGCATAGGCATTTGTAAACATAAAACCAAAACCAGAGAGTGCAAAGATGTACAGAGAAGAGCATGCTGTGTTCCTTCAAGAGTGAAAAGCCTTTCTCTTCCATACTAGCCTGGCAGGGAGGAGCAGTCAAATCAGCCTTCACAGACTTGTTAGTACCTCCTGGACTTTTCAGAATCACTTGGTAATAACTGAAGGGCAAATAAATCCATCAAAGTGATGGGTCTCTAATATTCAAAAGTGTAAAAAGTTATTAAATTCCAAGGCTGTTATATTCATAACGTTTGTTTATAAGTTGGTTGTTTGATACTTGGTATTCTTTTATTCAAAGATGTAATGTTATAAATGATAATTAGTTCCCAGGCTAGCCTACAAATGATAGGTCAGATATATAACACTCTAGTAAGGAAAGAGCAGCAGACACCACTGGCAAGAAGCTGCTTGTTAACTTTTGTTTTTGAAACAGAGCATGTGAGGACTCACAAGTGGACACACAGGGCAATAAACAAGTAACAAAGTAGCTCACCCCCCATCTTGCTAAGCTACCAGAAGTTTCCAAAAGTAATTGCATATTCCCATGTGCAACAATTGTTATATCTGAATACTCAAATAATGAGCATCATACTATCTTATGGTGATTTGCCTGGAAGTTTGGATGACTGTTTGGAAGAAGAGTCATTTCTGTTTTCCAGCAGTAATTCATTCTCTCCACAAAGACTGAGCAACTCTAGATACTATCTGCCAGCCTGTGGCGACAGGTGAATATTCTTGGGGAACTGACGCTCCAGCCAGTGCTCAGGGCTTGTTTTAATCTGACTCTGAATGCAGTCTTCCTTCCTCATGTGCACTGCAAAGTGGGCTGCAGGGTAGAAGGGACCTCACTTGGGTGGGGCTGTGGTGGAGGTGACATGTACATCCCTGAACAGCCAAGCACACGTTTCTTCAGTACAGATGAAGTCATCTGCTTTGTAACTCATTAGCACTACGCTATAGTGGCCATTTCTTTTCTTGTTTGGTTATTTACAAAAGTAACTTGTATCTATTTGTAAAAAGTCAAACAATTCCGAATTGTATAAAGAGAAAAAGATAATCTTCATGCCCCTTTTCAATCTCATCACTCTAAATTAACTAATAGTAAATAATTTGGTTAAACAAGGTTTTTCATTCTCCTCACTTTTTTTTTTTTTTTTTTTTAAATAGGGCAAAGTTGAAAACAGGAACACATTGGACCTTCTATTCTCAAAAGGGAATAAGATGTGGAAGAGATAAGATAGAGAAAAAACTGTGAAAGCAAGACTTTCTCATCAGGCTCCCCCCACTGCTTCTCCTGTGCCATCACTGCTGCTGCTGCTGCTTTTTTTCTTCTTTTTTGAGACAGAATCTCACTCTGTCAACCAGGCTGGAGTGCAGTGGCATGATCACGGCCCATTGCAACCTCTGCCTCCTGGGCCAAAGCAATTCTCAAGCCTCAGTCTTCCAAGTAGCTGGAATTACAGGCACGCACCACCACATCCAGCTAGTTTTTGTATTTTAGTGGAGACAGGGTTTTGCCAGGTTGGCCAGGCTGGTCTCGAACTTCTGACCTAAGTGATCCACCTGCTTGGACCTCCCAAAGTGCTGGGATTACAGGCATGAGCCACTGTGCCCAGCCCATCACTGCTTCTTCTAAGCCACCTGGTGTGACGTTGCCTCCTAAGATGGAAGTGAGGAAAAGGGCACTTATCTGTCCAGAGGACTCCTGCTTTGCCTACATTCTGCTGTTATTAAATCACGGCTGTGGCTCTGGGAAACTAATTCATTAGGCCAATACAATGCTGGAATGCACTACTAAGAGAAGCTCTGGAGTCTGACCCTCTCTCGACACTTCAGAAGAGAAGGGACAAGCATGTGGTGTGGTGGCTCCAGTTCTTTCCTTGGCTGGTCACTGAGGGCTGGCCAGACGATCTGGCCTGGCTTTGCGTCCTGTTTGCCGCCATGTTGCACATGATGACCCTGACTGCACATTCATAACTGGGCTGTTTACAAACAGGGTGGTGAGGGGAAAGGGAGGCCGCTGACGGGCAGAGGCTGAAGGACTTACGCATCGCCTGCACTGATGGTCATAATTTTCTGGATGCCCCCGGTGTTTAGAAGGTCCCGTGCATTCTGGTAACTGTTTTGGATTATGTTGTTCAATGTGTAACAGGCAGAAGCTGTAGTTTCAATGAGAAGGTCAGTACTTGGGACTGTGTCAGGAATGATGGAAACCAAATCGGGGAGAGTTTCTTTGGCTACAAAATGAAAAAAAAAAAAAGAACACTTGATTTAAAAGATTGTTTCTTAATCCCAAAATCCCAATACGTTTTGGGTAATGAACATTTTTTTTTTTTTTGAGACGGAGTCTTGTTCTGTGCCCAGGCTGGAGTGCAGTGGCACGATCTTGGCTCAATGTAAGCTCCGCCTCCCGGGTTCACTCCATTCTCCTGCCTTAGCCTCCCGAGTAGCTGGGACTACAGGTGCCCGCCACCACGCCTAGCTAATTTTTTTGTATTTTTAGTAGAGAGGGGGTTTCACTGTGTTAGCCAGGATGATCTCAATCTCCTGACCTTGTGATCAGCCCGCCTCGGCCTCCCAAAGTGCTGGGATTACAGGCGTGAGACACCGCGCCTGGCCAAGAACATTCTTAAAAAGAAACACAGCTGGTTAACAACACATGGAAAGATGTAATTTCCCTAATAACAAATTTTTAAAAATATTTGAAAAGAGGATACTCTGTGCTCAGCACATTGAAAATCTTTTCAGAATGTAATTTGGCAGAAATGTCAAGAACTTAAAACATTTTCATCTTCTTCAATTCGGTCATTCCATGTCTAGGAATACATCTTAAAAACATCACTTTGAAAATGGAAAAAGCTTTCTACAGAGATCTTTATGACAGTACTACACGTAAATGAAAAACTAAAAAGCCTGAATATCCTAATAATAGGAATATGATTAACTAAAACACACCTGCAAAGACTATTATTCATCACAAAACCTATCTATGAAGCATGTGTAATAAAAAGAAAATAATTATGCTAATAGTGTATGTGAAAAATCTGTATATTTATTTATATAAAGAATACATAATATTATTGGCCAGGTTTGGTGGCTCACACCTTTGTAATCCCAGCACTTTGGGAGGCTGAGGCGGGTGGATCACTTAAGGTCAGGAGTTCAAGACCAGCCTGGCCAACATGGTGAAACCCCGGCTCTACCAAAAATACAAAAATTAGCTGGGCGTAGTGGCACCTGCCTGTGCCTATAGTCCCAGCTACTCAGGAGGCTGAGGCACAAGAATTGCTTGAACTTGGGAGGGAGAGGTTGCAGTGGGCAGAGATCATGCCACCATACTCCAGCCTGCGCAGCAGAGAGAGACCTTGTCTCCAAAAAAAAAAAAGAATACATAATATTACCAAAAAACCCACATAAGAAACCTGAGGAAAAATGTTAATAGGAGCTGTTTTTCTACAACAGTATTAATAGTGAACTAAAATCATTTTCTTTTTTTTTTTTTTTTTTTTTGAGACGGAGTCTCACTCTATCGCCCAGGCTGGAGTGCAGTGGCGTGATCTCGGCTCACTGCAAGCTGTACCTCCCGGGTTCACGCCATTCTCCTGCCTCAGCCTCCCGAGTAGCTGGGACTACAGGCGTCTGCCACCATGCCCAGCTAAGTTTTGTATTTTTAGTAGAGACAGGGTTTCACCTTGTTAGCCAGGATGGTCTTGATCTCCTGACCTCGTGATCTGCCTGCCTCGGCCTCCCAAAGTGCTGGGATTACAGGCGTGAGCCACTGTACCCGGCCAAACTAAAATCATTTCTGAGGCCAGGCACAGTAGCTTATGTCTGTAATCCCAGCACTTTAAAAGGCCGAGGCAGGTGGATCACTTGAGCCCAGGAGTTTGAGACCAGTCTGGAAAATATAATGAGACCCTGTCTCTATTTTAAAAAGTACAATTAAATAAGTGAATAAATAATAAATGAATAATCTTTGCTTCCCAAGGTTTTTTTCAATACATAAGTAACACTACCATTCTAAAAAGAGAAATAAACTATTTTAAATGTACTTTTCTACTATGTATATAACTTCTTGGTTGTAAGTTTGAGTTTGGCTTTTTTTTTGTACTAATAAGAAAAGTATTAAAAAAAATAGACACGTCACTTTCACAATTAGGCTACAGAAAATAAAAAAGACACATAGACCAATGGAACAGAATAGAGAACCCAGAAATAAAGCCAAATACTTACAGCCAACTGATCTTTGACAAAGCAAACAAAAACACACAGTGGGGAAAGGCCACCTTATTCAACATATTCAACAAATGGTGCTGGGATAATTGGCAAGCCACATGTAAAAGAATAAAGCTGGATCATCATCTTTCACTCAAAAACCAACTCAAGATGGATCAAAGACTTAAATCTGAGACCTGAAACCATAAAAATTCCAGAAGATAATCATGGAAAATCTCTTCTAGACATTGGCTTAGGCAAAGAGTTCATGACCAAGAACCCAAAAGCAAACGCAACACAATGCAAAATAAGTAAATGGGATTCAATTAAACTAAAAAGCTTCTGCACAGCAAAAGAAATAATCAGCAGAGTAAACAGATATCCCACAGAGTGGGAGAAAATATTCACAAACTGCATTCGACAAAGGACTAATATCCAGAATCTACAAGGAACTCAAATCAGCAAGAAAAAAGCCAAATAATTTCATCAAAAAGTGGGCTAAGGACATGAATAGACAATTCTCAAAAGAAGATATACAAATGGCATATGAAAAATTTTTTTGATAAGCTTCAAACAAACATGAAAAAAATGCTCAACATTACTAATTATCATGGAAATGCAAATTAAAAGCACAATGAGATACTACCTTACTCCTGCAAGAATGACCATAATTTAAAAATCAAAATATAATAGATGTTGGCATGGATGTGGTGAAAAGGGAACACTTCTACACTGCTGGTAGGAATGTAAACTAGTACAACCACTATAGAAAACAGTATGGAGATGCCTTAAGGAACTAAAGTAGAACTACCATTTGATCCAGCAATTCCACTACTGGGTATCTACCCAAAGTAAAAGAAGTCATTATATGAAAAAGACACTTGTACATGCATGTTTATAGCAGCACAATTCACAATTGCAAAATATGGAGCCAACCTAAATGCCCATCAACCAACAAGTGGATACAGAAAATGTGGTATACATACACCATGGAACACTACTCAGCCATTAAAAAGACAGACATAATGGCCTTTGCGGCTCAATTGGATGAAATTAGAGACCACTATTCTAAGTGAAATAACTCAGGAATGGAAAACCAAATATTGTATGTTCTCACTTATAAGTGGGAGCTAAGCTATGAGGATGCAAAGGAATAAGTGATATAGTGGATTTTGGGGACTTGGGGAAAGGTAGGAAGGGGTGAGGGATAAAAGACTACACATTGGGCACAGTGTGCACTCCTCAGGTGACAGGTGCACCAACATCTCAGAAATCATCACTAAATAACTTATCCATGTGACCAAACACCACCTGTACCCAAAAACTTATTGGACAATTTAAAAAGGTATTACTATTTGACAAGTCCACTGGAACTTGTCCTATGGTACATATTTTGGTCAATGCGAACTTGTGCTTAAACTTTTTGTAATAGTTATTTTCATGTATGTTTTCCTCTTTTTCCTCTAACCACTTTAGACTCTTCTTAAAAGATAGAGAGCATGCATCTTTTGCTTTTGCTGATCCCCACAGTTCCCGAATATGTGTTGCATTGATCAGGAATTAACAAATACTGCCTAATTTTATTGTGTGCCTTCATCTGTGTTCACGTGGCATCTTGAAGCACATTTCTCTCTCTGTGATACTGGATTGTAATGAATTGTGTGACTGTCTCAACCTCAAATGAGGCTGTGGGTTCCTTGAAGCCAATTATCTTACTTATTTCTATGTTTCCAGCATTGATCATCATTCTTGAAATGGACAAGTACTCAATAAAAGGCACTGAATGATATGTCATCATAATACCTGGACCTGATTGACAGGTAAGACATACCTTCCTCTCACAGGCCTGAACTCTTTCTTTTTGACTGTGGTTCAAGCACACAGCATACTGTGGAGAGCTCAGTGTTCATCTAAAGCCAGAGGGCTTTAGTTTCAGTCCTGGTTCTGCTACTTTATGGCTCTATGGCCTGAGCAAGCTATTTAACGTCTCT
Organism: Papio anubis; assembly: GCF_008728515.1. Taxonomy (NCBI): domain Eukaryota; kingdom Metazoa; phylum Chordata; class Mammalia; order Primates; family Cercopithecidae; genus Papio; species Papio anubis. Next base: position 31,557,161 of record NC_044984.1, read on the forward strand.
GTTTTTCCCTAAGTTGCAATGTGAGATAATAATGTCTATGTCACAGGGTTATTTTGAGGGAATGAATCAATGCATGTTAAGTGTATTATAGTACTGCGCATGTGGTAAGCTCTCAATGGATGCTATTATCAGAAGGCTTCCTCCTTTTAATAAGTTAAACTACAGAATGAAAGCCTTGACTGGCAAAGTAGCACTGTGAGATACATACCTGTGTCTTCTGTGTGAAATCTGTTATTCTGTTACCATGCCCCATTGCCTGTCTTTAAGTTTTTGAGAAAATGTAAGTTTCAAGTTTATTTCTCTAGATGTAAGTAAAACGTAACAACTTATTGCAGGTGAGAACAGGGAAAGTTACCTGGCTTAGAAAGCTCTGGTGAGAAACACAAAGCGTGTATTCAAGATGATTTTCACTTATGTCTGGCTATTAAAATTCTGAATTAAGAGAAGTCCTTTTACTTATATATTTGACATGAAGCCAATTTGGAATTTTAAAATTGCATTTATCTTGCTGAAGCCTCTTCTCTCTGTTATCCTTAAAGTGAAGTGTATCAACAGAATCATCTACTATAAACCAGGTGGCTACGGCTATACCTTCCCAACATTTAGGGGACTGCAGAGCCTGAGGCCAACAGCATTCCTGCCCTGAAGGTACATGCTTAATGTGTACAGTGCCATTGTTTACCTTGGCGGTGTTTTAAAGATGGAGTCAATTTTTCATTTGGGAAAAGAACAGAAAAGGGAAGGATAATACACCTCTATTGAAGTTCAGCACAAAAGACCACGGGGAGAGCATTTTAATAATTTTGAGAGTGCCTATGGCAAGGTCTCTTTCAGATTCACTGAGAATGTTCCAGGTTGTCTCTACTCATAATGAGCATGAAACCATTGTATAAAACCTCCTGTCAAATGTGCGGCTGGTTGGCTTTGAAAATGACATTACTAAAACATAACTGCAGCCTTCAATATCTCTGGGGCTATCTGTGTGCATATTTAAAAATCTAATCCATTAAAACAAGCAAAATATTGTTTATATTTTTTGTGAAATGTTGTGAAAAACTGAGTTTGAGTTGTTAGAAACGACCTATTTATACAGCATTACGAAGCATATTTAATTTTAGCATTATCTTTCTATCATCTCATTTTGTAATTTTCTACTTGATACAACAAACATTTATCACATACTTCTTGGTATAAGCAAATAAATAAAAAATTATGTTATTTGATAATGTAACACCGTTATCATCCCTGTCAATAATACAGTCAAAGGCAAAATATGTCTCATCGCAGTTACCCAAAAACAGATGCCAAATTTGCTATATTCAGTGACTCCTTTTTTGTCTTTCTATTGTGATTATCTGCTTATCCATTTTTTTTATGTCCAACACACTGCCAAACTACTAAAGTAAACTACCACTACATGTGTTTTTCAAATGTTCTAGAATTATGGTGCTTAAGAGAGCCACTGAGAGAACGTTCTGAAAGACAACTATATGGATTAGAAAGACTTCATTGGATGGTGTGACTGAGGGTGCCACCCAGTGAAAAATATCAACAGTATTACTTATCTTGTTAATTATTAGTATGCTCTAAAATTTTTCTTTTGTAGTAATTTTTTTAAAAATGTCGGGTATTTAAAAAAATCTCTGGTGAGATCCACCGAGAAAGCCTCTTTGTGATATCTGGCGGCAGAAAAGGCAGGCCAGTTTATCACCTACTCCTTACTCCCATTTCCAGTGCATCTTTGTGAACGGGAGGGGATACAGACAACATTTCATTGCACTGTATCTTCAGCATGTACATATTACACATAGATACTTATACCGACTCACCAATTTCATTCTGCAGAGAAAGATTCCGGGACAGATTTCTTAGCAGCGAGATGGCTGTCTTTTTCACACTTAGGTCACCGACATGCAGCATCTTTCGGGTGTGCTGCAGGCCATTTTCCTTCTGGACAACTGCCTGAGCCACTGACGTCGGCATCTGTTTTGTGAGACACATCTTATAAGTGCTATTGTGTTTGATTTCATGATAATATTAAGTTTTCTGTAGATTACCAGAGGTTGATGAAAATGTTTTATTTTATTTTTATTTTATTTATTTATTTATTTATTTATTTTTTGAGACGGAGTCTTGCTCTGTCGCCCAGGCTGGAGTGCAGTGGCGCGATCTCGGCTCACTGCAAGCTCCGCCTCCCGGGTTCACGCCATTCTCCTGCCTCAGCCTCCTGAGTAGCTGGGACTACAGGCGCCCGCCACTGCGCCCGGCTAATTTTTTGTATTTATTTTGAGACGGAGTCTCTCTCTGTCACCCAGGCTGGAGTGCAGTGGTGCGATCTCAGTTCACCACAACCTCCACCTCCCAGGTTCAAGTGATTCTCCTGCCTCAGTCTCCGGAGTAGCTGGGATTATAGGTGTGTGCCACCACACCCAGCTAATTTTTTTGTACTTTTAGTAGAGATGGTGTTTTATCATGTTGGCCAGGCTGGTCTCGAACTCCTGACTCAGGTGATCCACCTGCCTCAGCCTCGCAAAGTGTTGGAATTACAGGAGTGAGCCACTATGCCCGGCTGAAGATGTTTTAAAAATTAGAACTGTGATGAAACTAGTCTAAATTAGGTTTTCAAGTCAATTACTAGATAAAAACTGTTTATTCAGTACATTTAAATGCAATCTTGGGGCTGGGCGTGGTGGCTCACACCTGTAATCCCAGCACTTTGGGAGTCCAAAGCTGGCGGATCACCTGAGGCCAGGAGTTCAAGACCAGCCTGGCCAACATGGTGAAACCCTGTCTCTACTAAAAAATACAAAAATATTAGCCAGGTATGGTGGTGCGTGCCTGTAGTCCCAGCTACTCAAGAGGCTGAGGCAGGAGAATCGCTTGAACCTGGGAGACAGATGTGGCAGAGAGCCAAGATCGTGCCACTGCACTCCAGCCTGGGTGACAGAGCAACACTCTGTCTCAACAAGCAAACAAACAAATAAATGTAATGCAATGCAATGTTGGATTTAATTAGGTTATTACATTTTTTTTGCATCTGTGTTTATAAATAAAATGGATTAACCTTTTCCTTGTACTACCCTTTTCACTTTTAGAATCAAGGTTATACTAACATCATTAAGTTAGTTGGGCAGTATTTAATCTTTTTCTATCTCCTTTAGCTGTTTGTGTAATACAAGAATAATCTCTTCTTTGGGGCTTGGTAGAATTTAGCCATACAGATTGAATATCCCTTATCTGAAATGCTTGAGACCAGAAGTTTTTTTGGGTTTTTTTCAGATTTTGGAAGATTTGCAAATGTACAATGAAATATCTTGGGGATATCTTGGGGATAGATAGAACCAAGTCTAAACATGAAATTCATTTATCTTTCATATGCACCTTATACTCATAGCCTGGAGGTCATTTTATACAATATTTGTAATAATTCTGCGCATGAAATAGTTTGTATACATGGAACCATCAGAAAGCAAAGGTGTCACTATCTCAGCCACAAACATGGACAATCTGTGGTTGTTTGGTATCACCATTATTCCTGACTCTGAATTCATATACTACGATAGGCTATCATTTTCTTACACCTGTACTCAACAGTTAAAAATATGGTATGCCATTAAAACAGTTAAAAAAAATAACGTGTTCAGGTAACTAAGCAGCACAGTAGCATCACCAGAATACCTGTCTCAGCAGTCTAACAGCGACAGACAATGGCAGGCTTTCTGTCTCTAACTACCATGCTGTGTTTTGATGCAGAGGTTATTGTCTACTGTTTTTTGTTTGTTTTTTTCTGGTGAGAAGAAACATGAAAAGCAATTGAGGGATGAGGAACTGGGTCCTTTAGGGATGAGGAGGCATTCTGTTGGATGGTTTTGCAAAATGTTGCCTCTAGAGTCATCTGCCTCATTAACAATGGCTTTTTTTCCTTCAACTTTTAAGTTTGGGGTACACGTGTAGGATGTGTAGGTTTGTTACATAGGTTAATGTGTACCATGGTGGTCTGCTGCACAGATCATCCCATCACCTAGCCCGGCACACATCAGCTATTCTTCCCGATGCTCTCCCTCATCCCCCCAAGTCCCCAACAGGCCCCAGTGTGTGCTGTTCCCCACCAAGTATCCATGTGTTCCCATTGTTCAGCTCCCACTTATAAGTGAGGCCATGTAGTGCTTGGCTTTCTGTTTGCCAAGGATAACGGCTTCCATCTCCATCCATGTCCCTGCAAAGGACATGATCTCGTTCCTTTTTATGGCTGCACAGTATTCCATGGTGTGTATGTAGGACATTTTCTTTATTCAATCTATCACTGATGGGCATTTGGGTTGATTCCATGTCTTTGCTATTGTGAATAGTGCTGCAGTGAACATACACATTCATGTATCTTTATATGAGAATGATTTATATTCCTTTGGGTATATACCCAACAATGGAACTGCTGGGTCAAATGGTATTTCTGCCTCTAGATCTTTAAGAAATCACCACACTGTTTTCCACAACAGTTGAACTAACTTGCCCTCCCACCAATGGTGGAAAAGCGTTCCTTTTTCTCTGCAACCTCACCAGCATGTTGTTTTTCTGACTTTTTAATAATCGCCATTCTGACTGGCATGAGATGGTATCTCACAGTGGTTCTGATTTGCATTTTTCTAATGATCAGTGATGTTGAACTTTTTTTTCACGTTTGTTAACCACATGTATGTCTTCTTTTGAGAAGAGTCTGTTCATATCCTTTGTCCACTTTTTAATTTTTTTTTTTTTGTCTGTCTTCTAAATTTGTTTAGGTTCCTTGTAGACGCTGGATATTAGACCTTTGTCAGGCAGATAGACTGTAAACACTTTCTCCCATTCTCTAGGTTGTCTGTTCACTCTGATGATAGTTTCTTTTGCTGTGCAGAAGCTCTTTAGTTTCACTGCATCCCATTTGTCAATTTTTGCTTTCATTGCTATTGCTTTTGGCATTTTTGTCATGAAATCTTTGCCGTTGCCTATGTCCTGAATGGTATTGCCTAGATTTTCTTCTAGGGTTTTTATAGTTTTGGGTTTTACATTTAAGTCTCCATCTTGAGTTAATTTTTGTATAAAGTGTAAGGAAGGGGTCCACTTTCAATTTTCTGCATTTGACTAGCCAGTTCGCCCAGCACCATTTATTAAATAGGGAATCCTTTCCCCATTACTTGCTTTTGTCAGGTTTGTTGAAGATCAGATTGTTGTAGGTATGCAGTCTTATTTCTGAGTTCTCTATTCAATTCCACTGGTCTATGTGTCTGCTTTTGTACCAGTACCATGCTGTTTTGGTTATGGTAGCTTTGTAATACAGTTTGAAGTCAGGTAGCATGAGGCCTCTAGCTTTGACCTTTTTGCTTAAGATTGTCTTGGCTGTTCGGCTCTTTTTCAATTCCATATGAATTTTAAAATAGATTTTTTTCTAATTCTGTGAAGAATGTCAATGGTAGTTTAATGGGGATAGCATTGAATCTATAAATTACTTTGGGCTGTAGTTTATTGAGAGCTTTTACCTTGAAGGGATGCTGAATTTTATCAAAGGCCTTTTCTGCATCTATTGAGATCATGTGGTAGTTCTGTTTGTAGATCATGTCTGTAGTTCTGTTTATGTGATGGATCACATTTATTGATTTGCAAATGTTGAACCAACCTTGCAGCCCAGGGATGAAACCCACTTGATGGTGGTGGATACGCTTTTTGACATGCTGCTAGATTCAGTTTGCCAGTATTTTACCGAGGATTTTTGTATCGATGTTTGTCAGGGATATTGGCCTGAAGTTTTCTTTTTTTGTTGTTGTATCTCTGCCAGGTTTTGGTATCAGGATGATGCTGGTCTCATACAATAAGTTAAGGAGGAGTTCCTCCTTTTCAATTTTTTGGAATAGTTTCAGTAGAAATGGTACCCACTCTTCTTTGTACCTCTGGCAGATTTCAGCTGTAAATCTGTCTGGTCCTGGGTCTTTTGTGGTTGGTAGGCTATTTATTACCACCTCAATTTTAGAATTCATTATTGGTCTATTAAGGGATTTGATTTCTTCTTGGTTCAGTCTTGGGAAGATGTATGTGTCCAGAAGTTTATCCATGTTTTTCTAGATCTTCTAGTTTATGCATATAGAGGTATTTATAGTATTCTCTGATGGTTGTATGTATTTCTGTGGGGTCAGTGGTGATATCCCCCTTATCATTTCTGATTGTGTTATTTGATTCTTCTCTCTTTTCTATTAGTCTAGCTAGCAGATCATTTTATTAATTTTTTTTTTTTTTCCAAAAAAACAGCTCCTGAATGTGTTGATTTTTTGAAGGGTTTTGTGTGTGTGTGTCTGTATCTCCTTCGGTTCCACTCTGATCTTGGCTATTTCTTGCCTTGGGGTTTGTTTGCTCTTGGTTCTCTAGTTCTTTTAGTTGTGATGTTAGATTGTTACCTTGAGATCTTTTTTTTTTTTTTTTTTTGAGATGGAGTGTCATTCCGTTGCCCAGGCTGGAGTGTAGTGGCACAATCGCGGCTCACTGCAAGCTCTGCCTCCTAGGTTCACGCCATTCTCCTGCCTCAGGCTCCCAAGTAGCTGGGACTACAGGTGCCCACCACCACGCCCAGCTAATTTTTGTATTTTTAGTAAAGACAGGGTTTCACCTTGTTAGCCAGGATGGTCTCTATCTCCTGACCTTGTGATCTGCCCACCTCGGCCTCCCAAAGTGCTGGGATTACAGGCATGAGCCACCGTGCCTGGCCACCTTGAGATCTTTCTAGCTTATTGATCTGGGCATTTAGGATTACAAATTTCCCTCTTAACACTGCTTTAGCTGTGTCCCAGAGATTCTGGTACACTGTTTGTTCTCATTAATTTCAAATCACTTCTTGACTTCTGCCTTAATTTCATTATTTATCCACAAGTAATTCAGGAGCAGGTTGTTCAATTTCTATGTACTTGTGTAGTTTTGAGTGAATTTCTTAATCTTGAGTTCTAATTTGGTTGCACTGTCATCTGAGAGATGGTTTCCTATGATTTCGGTTCTTTTGCATTTGCTAGGGAGTGTTTTACTTCTAATTATATGAACAAGTTTTGGCTAAGTGCTATAGGGTGAGGAGGAGAATGAATATTCTGCTGTTTTTTGGTGGAGAGTTCTGTAGATATCAGGTCTGCTTGATCCAGAGCTGAGTTAACTCTTCTTGATGAATTGAACCCTTTACCATTATGTAATGCCCCTCTTTGTCTTTTTTTGATCTTTGTTGGTTTAAAGTCTGTTTTGTCAGAACTAGGATTGCAACCCTTGCTTTTTTCTGTTTTCCATTTGCTTGGTAAATTTTCCTCTATCCCTTTATTTTGAGCCTAAGTGTGTCTTTGCATGTGAGATGGAAGACAGGACACCAATGGGGTTTGGCTCTTTATCCAGCTTGCCATTCTGTGTCTTTTGATTGGTGCATTTAGCCCATTTACATTTAAGGCTAGTATTGTTATGTGTGAATTTGATCCTGTCATCATGACGCTAACTGGTAATTTTGCAGACTTGTTTATGTGGTTGCTTCATAGTGTCACTGGTCTGTGTACTTCAGTGTGTTTTTATAGTGGCTGGTAATGGTTTTTCCTTTCCATATTTAGTGCTTCTTTCAGGAGCTTTTGCAAGGTAGGCCTCGTATTGATGAATTCCCTCTTCATTTGCTTGTCTGCAAAGGATCTTATTTCTCTTTTGTTTATGAAGCTTAGTTTGGCTGAAAATGAAATTCTGTGTTGGAAATTATTTTCTTTAAGAATTTTAAATATTGGCCCCCAATCTCTTCTGGCTTGTAGGATTTCTGCTGAGAAGTCTGCTGTTAGTCTGATGGGCTTACCTTGTAAGTGATCTGGCCTTTCTCTCTGGCTGCCCTTAACATTTATTCTTTCATTTTGACATAGAATCTGATAAGTATGTGTCTTGGAGATGATCTTCTCATAGAGTATCCTACTGGAGTTCTCTCCATTTCCTGAATTTGAATGCTGGCCTGTCTTGCTAGGTTGGGGAAATTCTATTGGGATGATATCCTAAAGTATGTTTTCCAACTTGGTTCTGTTCTCCCTGTCTCTTTCAGGTACCCCAATCAGTCGCAGGTTCCATCTCTTTACATAATCCCACATTTCTTGGAGGTTTTGTTCATTCCTTTTCATTCTTTTTTCTCTATTCTTGTCTGCCTGTCTTATTTCAGAAAGATAGTCTTCAAACTCTGAGGTCCTTTCCTCCGCTTGGTCTATTCTGCTATTGATACTTGTGATTGCACGGTGAAGTTCTCATGTTATATTTTTCAGCCCTATCAAGTCAGTTATGTTCCTCTCTAAACTGGCTATTCTGGTTATCAGCTCCTGTATTGTTTTATCATGATTTTTAGCTTCTTTGCATTGGGTTACAACGTGCTCCTTTATCTCAGCGAAGTTTGTTGTTTCCAACCTTCTGAAGCCTACTTCTGTCAACTCAGCCATCTCAGCCTCATCGCTGTTCTGAGTCCTTGCTGGAGAGGTGTTGTAGTCATCTGGAGAAGAAGAGGCACTCTGTCTTTTTGAGTTTTCAGTGTTTTTGCATTGATTCTTTCTCGTCTTTGTGGGCTTATCTACCTTCGACCTTTGAGGCTGCTGACCTCTGAAGGAGTTTCTGTGGGGTCTTTTTTGTTAATGTTGTTGTTGTTGTTTTCTGTTTGTTTGTTTTTTTCTTTTCACAGTCAGGCTACTGACTGTTAGCAACCACAGGCTGCTGTGGTTTGCTGGGGAACTGCTCCAGACCTTAGTTGCCTCTGCTTTTCCTGTACTTGGAGGTATCAACAGTGAAGGTTGTGAAGCAGCAAAGATGGCAGCCTGCTCCTTCCTCTGGACACTCCATCCCAGGGTGGGTACTGACCTGCTTCTGGCCCAAATGCTCCTTTCGGAGGTTTATTGAAAGGTCTCACCTAGTCAGGAGGAATGGAATTAGGCACCTGCTTATAGAAGCAGTCTGGCTGTAGACCAGGTATGCTGTGTTTGGGAGGACCCTTCCTCATCCGGACTGCCCAGACTCTCTAGAGTAGGCAAGCTGGAACAGCTCAGTTGACCGAACCACAGAGATGGCGGCCTCCCCTCCTGCCGGGAGCTCCATCCCAGGGAGAGATCAGAGCTCTCTGTCCATATAAGCCTGGCTGGAGTGATTAAAGGCCCCCCACAGGGAGGCCCTGCCCAGTGAGGAGGAATGGATCGGGGTCCCACTTTAAAGCAGTTTGGGCACAATCTGGCACAGCAGCTGTGCAGTGTTGGGGGTGTATCCCTTCCTCATCTGGACCACCCAGACTCTCTGGAGCTGGCAGGCTGGAATGTGCAGTTGACCAAACCATAGAACTAGTAGCCACCCCTCCCCCAGGGAACTCCCTCCTGTTTCAGGCAGACTCACTGTGTTGCCATTGGCTGGCTGGAATTCCCAAGCCAGTGGGTCTTAACTTGTGAGGTGCTGTGGAAGTGGGGCCCGCAGAACAATGCTGCTTGGCTCCCTGGATTCAGCCCCCTTCCTAGGGGAATGTACAAAGGGATCTGTCACCTTGCTGGGAATTCCAGGGTGGAGTATGTAAAACTCTTGTCTCTGTGTGTACCTGTGCTGAGGCTCCACACAGCTCTGTTTATTGGATCCAAGGCCTTAGTAGTGTGGGCTCATGAGGGGATCTCCTGATCCACAGGTTGCAAAGATCTTTGGGAGAAGCATGGTTTCCTGGGCGGGTTGCACAATCAGTCACTGCTTCCCTCCGCTGGGGGTGGGGGTTCCTTTGGCTCCGTGAGGCTCCTGGGTGGGCCACTGGCCCACTCTGCTTTTCTTTATTCTCTCCGGGTCAGGATGATTGTCTAGTCAGTCCCAGTGTGAGAACCTGGATATTTCAGCTGAAGGTGCTGAATTCACTCGACGCTTTCATTCCTCTCTGTGCTGTGGGCTGCAGCTGCTTCTAATGGGCCCTCTTGGTCCCCAACTCAACAATGGCTCTTATTTTAGCAGTCTCTCTTTGATTTTATAAATAGAATGAGTTGTTCTGTTATGAATGCCTGCTGCTCTAGTTCTTCAATAAGCCCATCACACAATTTCACCCTGTCATCTATAGGCACTTTTTCTGCAGTGTTAACAACATCACTATTATCATGATTACCTTATTCAGAATCATTTTGGCCATTCCACCATTGGTCAGTGAATGAACAAGTGGAGCCTTGTTATCAATGTTAAAAACTTCTTTAGTATTCACTTCTTCCAGCTTACTGACGGATTATGAAGTCTATTTTTTTGCAAAGGTAAGGAGTTCAGCCATCTTTTTTTTCTCACTTGACATATATAATCCTTCAAAGCCACCATCTTGTTTATCATTACCACTGGACATAGCTGTAGGCCAGAGTTGTGCCAGGCATGCACACCTGTTTCAAGCAATGGCAACAGCATATAGAGCATCCTCAGGCTAAACTCCTTTTGAACACTTTCTCACACCCACACCTCTGTACACCGCTGCTAGCCAGCATGCTGTTCAAGAAAAGTGTTTTTTTAATCTACTCTTTATTGATCTAAGGATACTCTGGTCACATGGCTAAAATGATGAAGTCACATTTGAGGGAAAGTACATAGAATAGACATTTTTAAAATGAGAATTTCAGCTGGGAGATGAGCAGAACAGTTGTCATGTAATAACAAAATCTTGCAGTCATCATCCAGTCGAGTCTCCCTGCAGCAAGCATTAGCCACTTGGTACCAAAAGTTTGTGAAACCAATCAAAAAAGATGTCCCTGGTGCTCCATGTCTTTCTGTTAGCATAATAACAGACTGGTAAGAAACTTGCTCCTTGAAAACAGTGAGGACACAAGTTTTTATCTATCACCCCACTTATGTGTGCCTGATGCATTAACACATCCCGGCATATTCTGTCCTTGGCAGCCTTAATTCTAGTAGGTGCTGTTTCATCAGCTGTAGTCAGTGTCTTTCTGAGGCAATGATGCCAAAACAGTGATGTTTCATCAGCATTATAGACTTGTTTTGGCTTCAGATTTTCATTAGGCATGACTGGCAAACTCAATGAATTTCTTCACTGCTTTGTGATCAGCAAATGCTTTATCATCACAAATCTTTAAAAATGTAATGCTGTGTCTTTTGTTAAATTTCTGCAACCAGCCTATTGATTATTCACATATCCTTTTAATTTTCAGTTCATCAAGATCTTTGCTTGTTTCATGGTCAGCATACCATTATGTGGCATGTGTTCACTGTGACAGATCCGCACTTTCAATACATGATCAAGATCTTCATGTTTGACTTTATGCAGTTTTCTAATTTTCACTAACTTCTGTGAATCAGTTTCAGCACAGAACTTCAACAATGTATCCTTCTGTTTCTTCAGGTCATATATGGATGTTTCATATACTCCTGTCCAGTTTCTCCAACAGCTTGGCTTTCTGTGCTAGAGGTAAACATAAATGCTTCCTCTTTTTATCAGTTACCTTGAGGGGTATTTGTAGGTCATTTTTTCATTTTCAGCAATACCTTTATACCACAGAGCAAAGAGTAAGCAAGCAAACACAGTTGAGTCATGCATGTAGGTCTTGGCTCCATGTGGGGCATTGTGGAAAACCTGCCATCAGCATGCCTGGCCTGCACACATGCCATTTTGCTATCCTTTGTGGGTGTGCTTGCTTGCATGGGGGAAACTGGGTGTCTGTGGAAAAGATATATGGCAGCTGAAGGGAGCTGGGAGGGATTTGTTTTTTTTTTCTTTTCTGCTTGGGGATGCCGAGTAAACTGTGTATTGTGTGCCTGCGTTTTGACTTGACTCGCCATATAAGGTCAAGTATAACATTTTCAACGCATGATGTCATGCTGGTGCTAAAACGGTTTTGGATTTTGGAGCATTTCAGAGTTTGAAAATTTGGATTAGGGATCCTCAACCTACATTGCTGCATATCTGTCACTCACTTCCACGGTGACATGGAATCTGTGTTCACCCAGAAAGCTAACTGAGCTGAGAAAAAAAATCTTACAGGGAGATGTCTTTCATTATCATTTCAGTTCATTTACCGGTTGATAATTAGTCATCTTTTCTATTTCTTCTTGTTCAAGTTTTGGGAATTTACACAGGTTAATTAATTTACACTTTTTTTTTTTTTTTTTTTTGAGACGGAGTCTCGCTCTGTCGCCCAGGCTGGAGTGCAATGGCGTGATCCTGGCTCACTGCAACCTCTGCCTCCCGGGTTCACGCCATTCTCCTGCCTCAGTCTCCTGAGTGCTGGGACTACAGGCACCCGCCAACACACCCAGCTAATTTTTTGTATTTTCAGTAGAGACGGAGTTTCACCGTGTTAGCCAGGCTGGTCTTGAACGCCTGACCTCAAGTGATCCACCTGCCTCAGTCTCCCAAAGTGCTGGGATTACAGGCATGAGCCACTGCGCCCAGCCATTATTAACTTTTAAATGGGAAAACCCATCACTATTTCCATACAAACGACCTGCCAATTGACTTTCTGTAACCCACTTAGAAGTTTGGATCTATATTCGGTCAAATCTGTGTTAACTGATCACAGTCCTTGCATTTGTTATTCCTGGCTGTAGCTGTAAACTATCGCAAGCACAGTCAGTCTGAAGGTGAGAATTGTATTTTTGAAAATATAAAATGTCTTGACTTCCAGGAGCTTACTAGAGAAATAAAAAAGTGTAGCCTGCAGATTTCAAAACCAATTCATCACAAGATTGAAGGTTATAAATCTAAATAATGGTCAGTGTTAGCCCAATAGTGACCAGACAAACATAAAACAAAAATGTAAACAAAACCAAAGCAAAAAACTAAAAACAAAACCCCAAAACAAACAACCAAACAAATAGTCTAAGCCATAAGGACCCCTTGTGAACTCTCATATGGATGTCTGGATTTTAGGAACAGGATTATCAGATCAGTGGGAGAAAATATATAAACATTGGGAAGTAGAATCATTTCAAGTTCATTTTGGGCCTTTGGATATGACTTTAATGTTAATCAACTTACTTTAAACTGAGCCTGCTTAATATATAATGAAACAAATAATTGTCATGTCTTATTGTTTTTATAATTTAGTCAGTATCTTTTTTTCTTTCAATATTAAAAACAGCAGGAAGAAGCTAGGCCTGGTGGCTCATGCCTGTAATCCCAGCACTTTGGGAGGCTGAGGTGGGAGGACTGCTTGAGGCAGGAGTTTGAGACCAGCCTGGGCAACATATTGAGACCTTGTCTCTACAAATGATAAAAAAATTTAGCCCAGTGTTGCGGTATGTGCCTGTGGTTCTAGCTTCTTGGGAGGCTGAGGTGGGAGAGAATCATTTGAACCCTGGTGGTCAAGGCTGCAGTGAGCCATGTTTGCACCACTGCACTCCAGCCAGGGTGACAAGGCAAGACCCCATCTCGGGAAAAAAAAAAAGGGGGAGGAAGAAAACATGTAATTGTTAGATACAGTTGCAATACTCTGTTTATTAGTTATTAAAACATATCTTTTATTAGACTCTCAAAGTGTCCATGACTCAAAGGAATTTAATTACTATTTTATAATGTTTGTTCTATTATAAACAAATAAAAATTGGTCTTTCATTAATTTGCAGAACATTCTGTTAGACTATTTGCTCTCCTCTGAGAAGAATCCTTCCCCTGTAGCCATCCAAGGAGGAGACTATTGGACACCACTCCTGTATCCTGGACCAGGAGGGACATTTGGCACTTCTCTCTCTTCCCAGCTGCACTTCAACACTATTCCATCTTCCCTCAAATGCATAAGTCCTGTTCTTCTGAGTTACCACCGTCCAGCTGTATCACCCCCCACAGCATTTTCTTTGCTATCACAAGGCCTATTGTTCTTTCCTCAATATTCGCTGGAGGCTTTGGAGCCCAGTTCACAGCCTTCTCCATCTCCTGTTCATATACCTCATCAAAATGATTACCTCACAGTTCCTAGACTCCCGCACAGTCCCTGACTTCCATCTCTTCCATACATCAGCCACTCACTTCCATGGTCACACAGAGCCTGTGTTCACTCAGAGATATGTTGCCTCCGAAAACATAAACTCAGCAATGTCAGGCTCTGAACACATTTTCCCATTCTCCTTGCTCTCCCTCCTACCATGTTTCTCTTCAGCCTCATCAAGAACTTCAGTCCCTTTACCCAACCTTCATTCCTTACACCTCAAGATATCAGTTCTCTCCTGTCTTAAATTTCTTATTTAGACTACAGTGCACGAACCATCGCATGAAATATTATCTCTCCAGGCTGGGCACTATGGCTCAAACCTGTAATCCCAGCACTTTGGGAGGCTGAGGAAGGCAGATCACCTAAGGTGAGGAGTTCGAGACCAGCCTGGCCAACACGGTGAAACCCTGTCTCTACTAAAAATACAAAAAATTAGCTGAGTGTGGTGGTGGGCGCCTATAATCTCAGCTACTTGGTAGGCTGAGGTAGGAGAATCACTTGAACTTGGGAGGCAGAGGTTGCAGTGAGCTAAGACTGTGCCACTGGACTCCACCCTGGGCGACAGAATGAGACTCCATCTTAAAAAAAAAAAATTCCAGTACTCTCAACAATCTTGTCAGTCTAGCTTATTATTTTCTCACCCATCAAAACTGCAATACGGGGTTCATTTAACTTTTTTCTTTTCTGATTTTATACTTGTCTACCAAATATTGCTAGGGCAAACAGTGCATTTGCAGAAGAACCAATCTGCAAATTATGGCCTCCAATCTCTACAAGGAACTCAATGTTGCTAGTAAACTTGCTGTTTCTTAAACACCAGTGGGGGTTTCAAAGCCTTACACCAGAATCACCCTTGTAAAATTTAATCTGATTATGTTCCACAGCTCAGATTTAAACCCTTTCATGATTCCCCATCGCCTTCATCTTAGTACGGCTCAAACAGTCCTCTGTAGTCTGACATTTTACTTCCTTCCTTACCACTACTCCCTAATTCTCTAGATTACAACTCTCCTAAACTGCCTATCTCTCCTACTAGACCATTCATTAGCCTCTTGAAAGAATGTATCTTATCCATCTTTTCTCCACCTCAGTGCCTTGTATGGTACCTTGCACACGATAGGTCCTATACAAATGTTTACTGACCTGAATTGTATAAATAATATGCTATCAAGTTTCCCTGAAGATTTATCATCTCAGAAGGTACTTGAAAACAAGATGAGGAATCAAAGTCACAAAATATTTCTTACAATTTTTGTTTTCTTTTAAAACATGAGAATTTCTTGAGAATTAAAATCTTGCTTTATAGACATATCGTACTACACTATTTAATGATATATGCTTAGATATAATAAAGAGCATTAATGTTTTCATGTTAATTCATAAGAACAATCATTGAAAACATGTGACTGTAGATGAGGTCTGATTCCTTAAATGCTGTTTGCTCAGCTTGGGGACAGCATGGCAAAATTTCACTAATTCTGATTCACTGAGGGAAATGAGAAAGCGTGAAGTAGGATGACCTTTATAATTTGCTCCATAAGGAAAATAAGCAATGAGCGCTACCAAATAGAGATTCTATATTCTAGCTTTTATAAATATGTGAGAATGACTGTTATTTAGCTGGTCAACTGTTTGCAATAGCACTTTTAACTTATATTGCCTTGATCATTAATGAGGTTGAAAAAATGTTTTCAAATGTTTATTGGCCTTGGAAAAAAATTTCAACTTTTAGATTCAGGGGGTAGATGTGCAGCTTTGTGACATGGGTATACTGTGTGATGCTAAGGTTTGTGATATGAATGATCCCGTCACCCAGGTAGTGAGCATAGTACCCAAGAGTTAGTTATTCATCTCTTTCCCCCTCCTTCTCTCCCTCTTCTTGTAGTCCCCAGTGTCTAATGTTGCAATCTTTATGTCCACGAGTAACCAATGTTTAACTCCCACGTATAAGTGAGAATATGTGGTATTTGTTTTTCTGTACCTGCATTAATTCACTTAGGAAAATGGCTTCCAGATGCATCCATGTTGCTGCAAAGGACATGATTTTACTCTTTTTTATGGCTGCATATCATTCCAGGGTGCATATGTACCACATTTTCTTTATTCAATCCACCAGGGATGGGCACCCAGGTGGATTCTGTGTCTTTGCTATTGCGAACAGCATGGTGATGAACCTATGAGTGCACGTGTCTTTTTGGTAGAATAATTTATTTTCCTTTGGATATCTACTCAGTAATGGGATTGCTGGGTGGAATGGTAGCTCTGTTTTAAGTTCTTTGAGAAACCTCCAAACTGCCTTCCACAGTGGCTGAACTAATTTCTATTCCCACCAACAGTATGTAAGTGTTCCCTTTTCTCCTAAGCCTCACCAGCATCTGTTGCATTTTGACTTTTTAATAATAGCCATTTTAAGTGGTGTGAGACGGCGTCTCACTGTAGTTTTGATTTGATGATTAATGATGATTAGTGATGATGAGTGTTTTTTCATGTTTTTTGGCCACTGGCAATGTCTTTTTTTGAGAAATGTCTGTTCATGTCTTTTGCTCCCTTTTTTAATGGGGTTATTTGGTTTTTGCTTGCTGTATTTTTTAAGTTCCTTACAGATTCTGGATTTAAACCTTTACCAGATACATACTTTGTGAACATTTTCTCCCATTCCGTAGGTTGTCTATTTACTCCCTTGATAGTTTATTTTGCTGTGCAGAAGCTCTTTAGCTTAATTAGGTCCCAGAATAGACAACCCAGCAATGAAGCTCCACACCTACAGCCATCTGGTCTTTGACAAAGCTGACAAAAATAAGCAATGGGGAAAGGACTCCCTATTCAATAAATGGTGCTGGGATAACTGGCCAGCCATGTGCAGAAAAACAAAACTGGATCTCTACCTTTTACTATATATAAAAATTAATTCAAGATGGATTAAAGATTTAAATGTTAAGACCTCAAAATGTAAGAATCCTAGAAGAAAACCTGTGAAACACCATTCTGGACATTGGCCATGGGAAAGAATTTATGTTGGCTATTTCAATGTTATCTTTCGCCAAGTGTCTCTTAAGTCTCTTGTCCATTCATTTTTCTATTGGGCGGTCCATGTTTTGTTTATTTATTGTTATCTCAACTCTTCTATATTTTCTGGATACCCACATTTGTTACTTACATATGTTGCAAAAATCTTTTCCCACTCTGTGGTTTGCCTTTGTAATGTCTTAACATGTCTTTTGATAGCATAAGTTATTAACTTAGTCAATTTAGCAAATATTTACTTTAAGGTTAGTCCTCTTTGCGTCCATTTTAAGGAAATCTTTCCCTATTCCAGGTCATGAAGATATTCTTCCATGTAATTGTTTAGCATCTTTATTGTTTTACCTTTTATATTTAGGTTTCATTCCTGTTGGTATTTACTTTTGGGTAAGGTATGCAGTAGGGTCACAGTACCAGCCCGCGGACCGTTAGGAACCCGCCGCACAGCAGAAAGTGAGCAGTGAGTGGGCATTATTAGTGCTTAAGCTCCACTTCCTGTCAGATCCGTGGTGGCATTAGGTTCTCATAGGCGCACGAACCCTATTGTGAACTGCACACGTGAGGGATCTAGGCTGTGTGCTCCTTATAAGAATCTAATTGATCTAAGGTGGAACAGTTTCATCCTGAAACTCTCTCTCCCCAGCCTAGTCTGTGAAAAAACTGTCTTCCATGAAACCAGTCTCTGGTGCCAAAAAGGTTGGGGGTCGCTGAGGGAATCTGTTTCATTTTTTTCTGATCGATATTAAATAAAGGGCTTTTAAAACTATTTATTTCAGGCTGGGCACAGTGAGTCAGGCCTGTCCCCAGCACTTAGGGAGGCTGAAGAGGGCAGATCACTTGAGGTCAGGAGTTCGAGACCAGCCTGGCTGACATGGTGAAACCCGTTTATATTATAAATACAGAAATTAGTTGGGAGTGGTGGCACATGCCTGTAATTCCAACTACTCGGGAGGCTGAGGCACGAGAATTACTTGAACCCAGGAGACAGAGGTTGCAGTGAGCCGAGATCGTACCACTGCACTCTAGCCTGGACAACAGCATGAGACTGTATCTCAAAAAATTAAGACAAAAGAACCAAACTTTATTTCAATGACTTTTAACTTTTACTATGCAATGTTTAATCTTTTAATTTATATTATATTTAAAGAGCTTGCTAAATAAGTAAATTTTATTATTCCATCCTTTTGCTACTAGAGTGACTAGTAGCAAAAGGATGGAATGACTATTATATCTGAACTAATAAAGCTTAAACTAACATACTTTTACTAACTAGAAATTACTGTCATAATTTTTGTATGTAAATTATATAATCTGTCTTTTAGGAAGCTATTTCAGCTTGGGTTCTTTGCCAAGTAAAGTACACCGTCATTAATTGTTCGGTGCTATCTCAGTTACGATCATATGACCAATGGACTTGATATTTTCTGGTACTATGTGTATGACCTAATTTTCATGTTTTCCTCTTCAAAGATTCCTTGTTTGAAATTATAAAGCCAGATATCTTATCACAGCATCTAAGCATACAAAATTAGGAAAAGTAATGATTTAAAAAAAACACATATGTCAAAATTTTAAAAAGCATCTCGTAACTTAAAAAAATAAAGGGAGGTTGGGTGCGGTGGCTCACACCTGTAATCCCAGCACTTTGGGAGGCTGAGGCTGGTGGATCACCTGAGGTCAGGAGTTTGAGACCAGCCTGGCCAACATGGTGAAACCTCATCTCTACTAAAAATACAAAAATTAGCTGGGCGTGGTGGTGGGCACCTGTAATCCCAGCTACTCAGGACGTTGAGGCAGGAGAATCGCTTGAACCCGGGAGATGGAGGTTGCAGTGAGCTGAGATCGCGCCACTGGACTCCAGCCTGGGTGACAGAATGAGATTCCATCTCAAAAATAACAATAATAAATAAAAACAAAATAAAATAAAATAAAGGGGCCTCATATTTGTCCCATGCTGCTAATGATTTTCTCTTATAAATCTCCAATCAAGTCCAATTCTAACAACCTTGAATATGAATCAGTATCAGTTGAGTGTAAGCTTCCTTTTAGGGATGGCCTGTTAGGCCCCTTAGGTATGACTATTGGTTACTTCCTTGCCTTTAGGAGAGAGTATAGGTCTCCCTTTAAACACTCCCTCCTGAAGCGAGGGAAATAGCCAATAGTCATACCTAAGGCTAGGTATGATTCTAAATGCCTTGATACAATTAGGGCATGAAGGTATCTTCCTTACTTAGGTCCTTTATGGACCTGGTACCTTAAAGTTTTCCTAGTACTTTAAATTTCTGTTTTTTATCCCAGTAAGACTATTACCAAACACAGGGATTTGTCTTATTTACTGCTGTGTAACCCACACCATAACTGCTAGTGTCTGTTATGTAATATGCTCAAAAGAATGTGTGTTCAGCAAATGAACGTAGGAACTTAGGGACTACGTAATACAATCATATTCAGAGCTTAAGTGGCACAAATATCCCTGTAACCTCAGAAAAATGAAAGCACCCCTGGTCTGGATTCTGTGGGAGGCTCTTGGAATGGAAGAAGCTAAAATCCAAGCTTAAAGGGTTAGCTTATATTGAACTAGACTCCAGACCACAGCAAGCTTAAACACACACACACACACACACACACACACACACACACACCCCTATTTAATTTTCTTTTATGTTAGCTGGGAATTAATAAGAGGGCTTCTGTAGTTCAGCAAAGTAAGATAAATGGTTTTGGGAAACCTAGCATAGGAAAATGGGAAATAACATGATTCATTAGTGTCCCTGTGTCATTAAGGGCTCCCTGGTAGTTATCAGTTTCTTTCTCAATGTACATTTTGCAGAAAGCCAAACAGACGAAAGTTTGGTTGCATTCTTAACCACAATGCTAAGGTAAGAGAAATACTGGTGTTAGCATTTCACAATTTTATTCAAAACAGAGAACAAGCTTCTGTGTAAACACACATATTAAAGAATAATATGGTTTCTCAAGTAAAACATAAATATTTTTTGCTACTTACAAGAGTCCTTTTCTCTACAGAGATAAGTGGAGACTACACAGATAATGAGCTATTTGGGGGGAGTTCATTCTAATCGTTTCATGATCAAGGCAAATAATACAAGCTTAGTTTAAATCATTAAATACTTATAGAATACCTTAAATATAGGAAGGGTATAAAATACATGGGGAAGTGAATAAGCTTTTACTGTTTTAATTATTTTGACTTTGCTGGTATAAAGTAAGTGCATCTGGAAAGAGGATCAGCTCTTTATTTTGTAGCTGAATTTCTGGGACACAAAAGCACAGATGGCCTTTCCAACTCCACACTGCAGTAGACATCTGCTGTTGTTTTTGCCTTCCCAGCACTTTTTCCTCCTTCCTTTGGTAGTAACAGTCTCATTTTCCATTAGGAAGCACTCCTTTACCAGTTCAGCCCATGTGGTACAAGGGGTAGTGGCCCTCATCCAATCAAACCCATCCCCTGGAAGTGCAAATCTGGGCATATGACCCAGACTTGGCCAATTAGAACATCGCAGCCTCAGAGACACAGGTACTGGTTCAGAAACGGGCAAGAGGCCCAAGCCAGCCCGTGAGACATACTCTCCAACTTCTTAACAACACTCTTGGGAAAATGGTAGTTTGTTTCTTGTGGGGGACACATTGGGCTGATAAAATGTGAGCCTGAAATAATTCATGGCTGTCTTTGTTACCCTATGGACAGAACCTTTGAGAACAAAACCAGCAGAGGAAAACCAAGCCCAAAAGATGAAGAAAGTCATAATTGTAATCACTGATGCACCTAAGTCCAGTCATGACAGAAAGAAGACCCACCCTGGACTTTTCAGTTCTATAAGCCAAAAATTTCCTCTTTTTTGCTTAAACCGGTTTGAGGCAGGATTCTGAAATCTGTAACTGAAAGAGTACTGACCAACAGCAGCCTGACTTGACTTCACATAAGCTGAGACTGAAACCCTCTGTAATTTCTGAGAACTGTCTTGACTAAAATAAGAAACCTTTGTCTCTTACCTCACTGTTTCGTCTCTGAAATGAATGTAGGTATGTCTACAATATCATTATTTTAAAAAGTAGGAAATCAGGCCCAATACTCACTGGTCCACTTCCGGCAGTGAGGTTCTGGAGAGCTCCTAAGGATGCTTCCTGTGTGTAGTTGCGGACACTCTTGGCGATCAGTGACAGATACATCCTTATCACGATGGAATGCCACAGCCACTCCACACCCTTGGGGTTGCTCTTTTCCTCTGGCATCGGCATGTCCTGGTATTGCTGACCACACACAAAAGGAATCCAGAATTAAGGCATGTCAGGTGATGTCTACAATTTCACACTCAAACCAGGAGACCAGAAATACTGTCTAGAAAGGCTCATAATTTGCATAAGCCCTTGAAATAGAAATTTTAAAAGCAAATACATACAATTTCTAATCACTTAACTTTTAGCCCATGATGATTATTTCTCCCTAGTAACACCCCACACCCCGAACTTGATATTTCTCCCAGTGAGAGAAAATTCAGAGAATTAAGCATAGGCCATTCTAGAATGGTTTTCAGGCTGCTGTTGAGCTAAAAGCTAAATTAGTCACAACCACCCTGCAGATAAGAAAAACAGGCCTGTTCCCTCAGTCTTGTGAAAGTGTCCAGGATAGCACCAGGGTTCTAAATTTACCAGCTGATCTCCACAAATACCATGATACTCAGAGAAGGAGGGGAGGTTACATTCTTTTAGTTTTCATATCAGTATGGAAATAAATATGTATTCCTTCCTATGAGGTTTGCTTTTAGTATGTCCAAAGTTGGTTTTCAGAATGCCCAAAGCCAAATATCAGGGCTGACTTTGATAAAAACAATTTATATACAATTAGCTATGCTGCATTAAGCTTCTTTCCTAACCTGTAAGGCATAAAGCAGTATGGTTCATGGGTAGCAATGAAAATCTGGAGCCAGGCTGCCTGGGATTGTATTCAATCTCTTCTACTTATTTGCTGAATTATTCCGGGAAAATTAATCTTACTGTGTCTCTGTTTCCTCACTGGTAAATGAGGGTATTAATAATACACACCTCAAAAGGTTGATGTAAGAATTAAAATAACTTAAAATAGTGCCGAGATATACCAAGTACTTAGACATACACATATACACAAACACAGAATCTCTCTCATTATCTCCCTCTCTTTCTCATTCTTTCAAAAACTTCCCAATATACCTCTTTTACTTTCCTGCTTCGACTGCCAAAACACCCAATACTTTTGTTGTTGTCAGTCTGGATATTCCGGTTTTGAATATAGATATTCTGGGAATATTTCTCTGGGAGCTCTGCCTCCAGCTGGTAGGAGAGGTTATGAAGAATGCATACACAATTCTCTGTGGCCTGAGGAAACAGGACAAGAATATTGATCGTATACATATAGACATCCTTGCAGGTGTGACATCACAGGACGCAGGCTTTAGCTCTTACAAGGTTTACCAGATGCAACTGGGTGTGCTTACACTGCGGGATGCCTGGGGGAATCGCAATGAGTATGTCTAGAAAAGCTAATGTTATCATGAATAGTCAGGAGTGCGATGCTAAGAAGTAGAGGCTAAATTTCTTAAACAATGGAGAGTCTTTTTAGTTTACTTTCTAAAGAGTGTGTCCAGAACAACTCTATAGTTTAGATACGTAACTTACTAGCTATGCTGAGTTGGGAGAAGAGGAGGAGATACTGTTTATAGGGACCAACTAGGAGGCTATTGCAATAATTGGAATGAAAGATGCACAATGTAGGAAAACAGTAGAAGCATCAGAGGGAAGTGGAAGAACTGAAAGCCTTTTCAGAGGTAGAAAGCACATGATTACTCAGATTTCCATCTTCTTTTGGTGGATGGTGATGATTATTAAGAAGGATTATAGGCCGGGTGCTGTGGCTCACGCCTTTACAGAGCACTTTGGGAGGCCGAAGCGATGGATCACCTGAGGTCAGCAGTTCAAGACTAGGCTGGCCAACATGGCGAAACCCTGTCTCTACTAAAAATACAAAAAAAAATCAGCTACGCATGTTGGTGCACACCTGTAATCCCAGTTACTTGGGAGGCTGAGGCAGGAGAATTGCTTGAACCCAGGAGGTGGAGGTTGCAGTGAGCCGAGATTGTGCCACTGCACTCCAGCCTAGGCTGGGTGATGGAGCAAGACTCTGTCTCAAAAAAAAAAAAAAAAAAAAGAAGGATTATAAACAGAAGGAGCAAGTTTGGGAATGAAAAAAGAGATACATTAAAATTCATTGCTGAACATGTAGCATTTGTGCTCCTTTCAAATATCCACATAGTGAGGTTAGACAGACAGACAGACATTGGAGCCTGGAAAATAGAAAAGGCAATAGGTTTTAATATTTCTAACGATGTATGGAAAAATCTTAGGCTCAGCAATTGAGTCAGTGAAGAAATCCAAAACCAAGCAGCTATCTTAAGAATATTCTGAAACATCTTAGTAAGACAGAACAGGATAGTTATCTCTTGAATCACCTTGTCATCTGGCTGGTAATCTGCAATGGTTCCTCTGACATAATGGACCAGTGAGTCAATGAGTCCGTCACATCTTCTCATTGCTTTTCTCCCATCAGGGCCAGCAGAACTCATGTTTCTACCAGAAAAAAGTAAGCAAAAAACCGTAAAGTCTTAGGCTGTGTATCCAACAGGCCTTTGTTTTGAAGTTTTACTTGACGCTTCTTCCAAGTGTTTGGAAACTGGCAAATATGTAAAAGTGTGACAGACTTGCCCAGTCAACAAATCACTGACTGCCTAAAGGATCAACTATGAACATACTTTCTAAATATTTCCAAACAACACGTAATCGTGTCATAAGTCTTCCGTCTACTTCACTCCAAGCACCATGATCAAAACATTATTTACTTAATCTTCGCTCCATTTTGACTGTTTTGGATATGAGGCAAATGTTTTTGTAACTAGAACGAGAGCAAATGGCACATTAGACATTATAATATACTGGATGCCAAGTCCCAATTTGCTCTAATTTTAACTCTAAGTAATTTAAAGTTGCTCTGGGCCTCAGTTTCCTCATTTGTAAAGACAGTGTGTTGGACTACATTCTTTGTGGTTTTCTAAGTTTCAGTATAAACTGTTATTGACAAATATTAAATCAGATGCTCTAAAATATGATTATTTTACCATTAAAATGGCAGAGAGATGTTACAGAAAACATGGAAGAGTCTGCAGTTGTAAGGCTTCAGTCAAGAGTATGGCCCATGAACATCTTTACACTTCTCTATTTCTAATATGGCTAAGTCATGACACCTTTCTACAAACACTAACTAAACCTACAATTGGAAGTTGTTTACTGAGAAATGAAACTTATCAAATACAGGAAAGTAATGCATTTGGGGATTACAGTGCAGATTCACATCATGTTTATAGTCTGGTATTATTGTTACTACCTTCCCTTAGATTAAGTTTTTCTTACTAGCATTAACTACTTAAACATATTTTTTTTTCCAAAAGTGTCAATACCTCAGTCAACAAGAATGACAAAAAAATAGGGCCTTCAGGTTTTTAAAACTTGAGAATCACCTCTATTCCCAACTTTGTTAAGAACTGTCCCTACAAAATGTATCAGATTTTTTTTTTTTTTTGAGACGGAGTCTCGCTCTGTCACCAGGGCTGGAGTGCAGTGGCGCGATCTCAGCTCACTGCAACCTCCACCTCCCGGGTTCAAGCGATTCTCCTGCCTCAGCCTCCCTGAGTAGCTGGGACTACAGGCGTGCATCACTACGCCCAGCTAATTTTTGTATTTTTAGTAGAGATGGGGTTTCACCATGTTGGTTAGCCAGGATGGTCTCGATCTCTTGACATTGTGAACCACCCGCCTCAGCCTCCCAAAGTGCTGGGATTACAGGCATGAGCTACCACGTCCGGCCCAGATCAGTTTCTTTTACTGGTAGGTAGAATATCCAAAATATGTTCAGGACTTTTTGTTTACAATGTGTTAGTGTCATTCTGAACATCAAAAAGAACTGCAACTTCGAGACATTTTTGAGCCTTATTTTCCTCATCTTTAAAATAATATAGGCCAGAAGCTGTGGCTAACACCTGTAATCCCAGCATTTTGGAAGTCCAAGCCAGGAGGATTGCTTGAGCCCAGGAGTTAAAGACCAGCCTGGGCAACATGGCTAAACCCTGTCTCTATGAAAAAATACAAAAAACTAGCTAGGCATGGTGGCATGTGCCTGTAGTCCCAGCTACCTGGGAGGCTGAGGAATAAGACTGCTTGAGCCTGGAGGTTGAGGCTGCAGTGAGCCGAGATTGTGTTACTACACTCCAGCCTGGGTGACAGAGCAAGACCCTGTCTAAAAAATTAACAAAATAAAGTAATATAATGTAAGTGATTTCCAAAAGGCCTTCTGCCTCAAAATACTGCTTTCAATGCATATTTGTCAAAGAAACAAAGGTGCCTAAGCATTATATCAAGAACTAAAGGGAGCTGGGCGCGGTGGCTCACGCCTGTAATCCCAGCACTTTGGGAGGCTGAGGTGGGTGGATCATGAGGTCAGGAGATCAAGACCATCCTGGCTAACATGGTGAAACCCCGTCTCTACTAAAAATACAAAACAAAAATTAGCCGGGCGTGGTGGCGGACGACTGTAGTCCCAGCTACTGGGGAGGCTGAGGCAGGAGAATGGCGTGAACCCGGGAGGTGGAGCTTGCAGTGAGCTGAGATCATACCACTGCACTCCAGCCTGGGCCACAGAGCTAGACTCTGTCTCAAAAAAAAAAAAAAAAGAACTAAAGGGAATGAGAGGAAGATACACAATATTATACCTTGCTTTCAGGGAGATCACATCTATAGGTTGAACTCTGGAAACTAACAAAAACCGACTGTTTTAACCCTCAAAAATGGCAATTTCATGATTCAACCTGACAGTTGAGGAGATAAGACTAACATATCTAAAACTAAGAATATACTAACAATTTAACGGCTGCTGAATTGATATAATGAAAGCTTTTAACAAAATCTCTTATGTGACTGATTCTCATTTGACCCTTCTACTTCCTTATTAATTTTTACTGTACCTGAAAAACTTGGACAGTTTGTTCATTAAAAAAAAATAATGAATGGGTTCATAAGCTGGAAATAAAACAATTTTTTACTTAGCTTTTTTCAAAGAAATGATCATTTCAGCCAAGATCCTCTATCTACTTTGTGAGCCCTTTAAGAATCATGGGGCTTCAGAAGCTTGACAGAAACTGAAAAAGCATCTTTTCCAGTCTCCTTATTTTATACATGAAAAACTAGAAGCCAAAAGAGCTTCCGTTACTTTTCCCAGTGACAGCAAATTAGTGGTAAAGTCAGGAAAAGAGGGCTGTTCTTTATTCTGCACCCAGGGTGGCCCAGAACACAGCAAACCCCATCTAGCATTCATTCAGTCTGCAAATACCATATGTCCCCAACTACGTGATGTTATCATATGTTTAAAAGCTTCTCCTTGGCCTTTTCAACCTCTAGCCGGGATAAATGGCAGTAGTTTAAAATTGCTTTGACAAATCAAAAGGTCTTTCTTCCTGGCTAAGCCCACTGCGTACCTTGCAGATGGATGACTTAGCTTTGTTTAACTCCAGGGTGTTTATTTCGGGTTGGAGTGGTAAGTCAAGTTGGCAGTACTGCCAGTTCACAAGTACTAACTGTTGTCTTGCTGTTTGGTATTATCCAGACTCTACTTGCTTGAAATGGGACTTATCAGGGGTTTCTGGCAGCCGATACTTTTGCTGACAGAAAGTGCATGGAACCCCATTGCTCCAGCATATCAAAAATAGTTCCCACCTTACTCAACTACACAGAAATATGAATGATAAGGGCAGATTATTTTATACCGCTGCATCCAGGAATAGAAGTCATTAGACAGAAAGTAATTTGTTATTGTACCACCCTGAAAATAAGCAATAACTATAGAAAATGATACATCCATCTTAAAAAATATATATATTTTTAACAGCTAGTACTTAAGCTTGAGGGAATCAGAAAATTAACATGGCTATCCTTAGGCAGAATTGATCTTTTTTACAATGTATCTCTTGAATCATAAGAACTATTTATTGATTAGTTTCCCATACATTACCCAATCGTGGCTCAATAGAAAAATATCTCAAAACTATAAGTGAAATACACTGAAACAATGACCTTATTGAAAATTAAAAGAGAATGAGCATACAAACATGGTAGCTACTCAATAAAAAGTGCTTATTAACAACAGAATATATTAAAAATGTGTAATTTAGTGCCTGTCATTTGCATTTGATTAAACAATGGGTTTATTTCCCCTGGTATAATCAAGCCTAGGTCTGAGTAAATATCTGGGTACCTTTAGGAAAACTAAAACAGTATACTGTTATATACTGAAATTTAAAAACAGCTCCTTGGACTAGGGGTTGAAGGCAAGGGGCCAGAGCCTTTGGAGACGGGGAGTGAGGAAGGAGACAAACTACTCTTCACATAAAGGCAGGAATTATTTGGAGTTCTTCACCTTCACTGGTCCCAAATGGGAAGACACCAGCTTGACTTGTGGCCAGTGCTTGATATTGGGAAGAATCTCTCCAGCAATGTGACTTGTAATGGGGGAAGAAATAGAATTTGAACCTCTGTGTGTCTCTGAAATGGTCACAGAGCTTCACATATTTAGGAGGATTCAGGTGTTTTATCAGAAAGCAAATCTGTGACTTTTCACTCCCTCTAGGACCTCTTATCTCACACATTCCTGAGTGTCACAATGAAAAAGAGAAAAGAAAACACAACACCCGGACCTTGCTAGAATGAAAAGGAAGAATGGTATGTTAATGGTTGAAATTAATGACAGTGTGACTAAATCTTAGATTCATATGGTAAACCAAAGAATGGGCAGTGACAAATGAAAAAAAAAAAAAAAAAAAACAGCTGCAATTTAGTGTTTGCACTAGACCTTATGGTAGGCAACTTACAACTAGCATGATCTGTAATTTTCACAAAATTCCTGATATTAGGGTACCCTAGAATTTCATGCTGGGAAATTCTGACCTGTGATTCTCATTTAAAATCAGAATTAACTGCTCTAACAGGATTGTTACAGGCTCTTCCATATAAGGTAGGATATAAGCTAGTCTGTCTGTGGCTATGTGCAGGGGTGCTGTCAAATATGCTTAATTGACCAGCATTGAAAGGAAGTTTGTTACAATCCCAGAACATCCAAGCTCAGTGTACAGTGTGTGGTCAGCTGGCCTGGAGAAACAACGAGCTGAAAGAGATGGTGAAAGTAAAAGGCTACAGTTAGTTTCCAGGACATGAAATGGCCGGGAACAATAATGTCTGGTGCATCTTTTCAAGACGCTTCACCACCAGACAAAATAAGGAACTTTAGGAGGCAGAATTTTTGTTTTGTTTTGTTTTGTTTTGTTGTTTTTGAGTTAGTCTCACTCTATTGTCCAGGCTACAATGCAGTGGCATGATCATGCCTCACTGCAGCGTCAACCTCCTGGGCTCAAGGGGTGCATGTGCCTCAGCCATCTGAGTAGCTGCGACTATAGGCATGCACCGCCAAGTCCAGCTAATTTATTTTTGTAGACAGTCTCATTATGTCGCCCAGGCTGGTCTTAAACTCTTGGCCTCATGTGATCCTCCCACCTGGCCCTCAAAGTGCTGGGATTACAGGTGTAAGCTACTGTGCCTGGCTTAGAAATTTTTTTTTTTTTTCAAATTTTTTTGAGACAAAGTCTCACTCTGTTGCCCAGGCTGGAGTGTGGTGGCACAATCACAGCTCATTGCAGCCTTAACCTCCTAGGCTGTAGGGATCTTCCCACCTCAGCCTCCTGAGTAGCTGGGACTATAGGCGCATGTCACTATGCTCAGTGAATTTATTTTTTGTAGAGACAGGGTCTCATAGTGTTGCCCAGGCTGGTCTCAAACTCCTGGTTTCCAGGAATCTTTCTGCCTTGGCCTCCCAAAGTGCTGGGATTACAGACGTGAGCCACGGTGCCCAGCCAAAATTTTGTTTTTTAAATAGGACTATTGCTACTTGATAATGGGTATGGTTTTTACCAACACACAGTTTATGTGCATGTATCATATACAAGGCCTGGTGGCTGTGGGACCAGTCTTTTTTTTTTTTTTTTTTTGAGACAGAGTCTTGCTGTGTTGCCCAGGCTGGAGTGCAGTGGTGAAATCTTGGCTCACTACAACATCTGCCGCCAAGTTCAACTGGTTCTCCTTCCTCAGCCTCCTGAGAAGCTGGGATCATAAGTGTGTGCCACTGTGCCCAGCTAATTTTTGTATTTTTAGTAGAGACAGGGTTTCACCATGTTGGCCAGGCTACTCTCAAACTCCTGACCTCAGGTGATCCACCTGCCTCGGCCTCCCAAAGTGCTGGGATTATAGGCATAAACCACCGCACCTGGCCTGGGACCAGTCTTGAAGGTCTAATCAGCACTCTCTGAGAGAGTGATCACCTCAATGGTTTTAAAAAATTATGCACGCATCACCAACAACTATAGGCTTCCTAATACTGTGTAATGTAAACTGTATGGTAAGACCCTAAGTGGTACCAGTCAGAAAAGCACTTGGTAGGCAAAGTTAAAGTCTATTCCAAGACTAAGTAGGTACTTGACAAGACATCAGCTGATACGCAGGCATCCTTCTTCCTCTTGTTATTTAAGATTTAGGCTTGGGCTTTTGTTTAACTCCCACCTGATACATATCAAACAGTTGGGCCTTGTCTGTGATTAACTAAGAGAAGCAGCACAGTCAGCTTGTGGTTGCACATGACAAAAGGGAAGCCTCATTTGAACTGGCAAGAGGAAGAAAAACTCGATGCCAAAAGAAGGCTTGTCTGTTACTCTGAAGTCAACATTATTTCCTGAAGGTATCAACAAACATCAGCCAAAAGTCAGCTGTTCATTCTGCAAATAGAGCAACATTGGGAGGTAGGACAAGGCCCTACAACCTACACATCCTGGTCCTTTCCGGACAAGCAAAATTAATGGAACAAAGCTATGTTGTCATCTATTCTGTACCATGAAACTAGAAGGTGGTAGAGGAGAAAATCTAACCTTAAAAATCCTTTAGCTCTGGCCAGGCACAGTGGCTCACGCCTGTAATCCCAGCACTTTGGGAGGCCGAGGTGGGCAGATCACCTGAGGTCAGGAATTCAACACTATCCTGGCCAACAAGGTGAAACCCCGTCTCCATTAAAAACAAAAAATTAGCTGGGTGTGGTAGCACATGCCTGTAATCCCAGCTACTTGGGAGGCTGAGGCAGGAGAATCGCTTGAACCCAGGAGGCAGAGGTTGCAGTGAGCTGAGATAGTGCTACTTCACTCCAGCCAGGGTGACAGAGTGAGACTCCATCTCAAAAAAAAAAAAAAAAAAAAAAAAAAAAAAATCCTTTAGCTCTGCTTTCCTGCATTTTCAGGTTTTCCAAAAGCATTCTGAATAGTTAATTCAGCCAGTAATCAACTGGCTGGCAGGCTACATTAATTTCCTCTCAATTAGCTAGAATATGTTATGTAGGACAGAATCCCAAATTCCATTTAAAATAATTCCATTAATTATAAACAGCAAACTGTAATTTTAAAAATATACCGAAGAGCTACTGCAACTTGAATAAGCATTCTTGACGCATAAAGGAGATATCTGGAATGTCAGACTAGGAATAATAAAGATGTTTAAGACCTAAAGTAAAATAATATGATGCTTAGATAGTCTGTACCTTCAAGACAGGCAGAGATTTTAACCACAGGATAGTGACAAAATCGTCAGTTGCTTTATCCCAATGTATCAACCCACTCACTTTTTATAATAATGAATAAAAACAATTTAGTAGTCATTTTAACTATGACGATAGTCTTACATTTTTTGGAAAAAGACCTTCAGTGTCACAAAATACAGTTCATAAAACACCAATTTGAGCTATATAGATATTTTTCTTTAAACATGAAGATGGTATTAAAAGTCTCTGATAACGACATTCTTGTGAATTCTTTTTTTTTGCCCAAGACTCAACTCATAAGCTAACTGATTAAGAAAGCCCAGCAAAAAGAGTCCACTTGATATAATGAGTAAAAATTAATGTCCTGTTTCCTTCCCTGATTTTTCTTCCTCTGTATTGTTCCTATTCATGTATTTTCAGGCAGTCAATATTTATGCACTGATTGATAAGAATAAAGAGTTTCTTTAGCAAAGAGAAGTGTTACATAATTTCTGTAAAGTACAACTTTTAATCTGGGCCAATTTGGTAAAGATACGAATAGGACAGTGGAAAATGTTAGTCTGAAGAACAGGGACCTTCGTAAAGGGGTCAGTTGGTTGTACATGTGCTGCTTGAGGATTTCAGTGAGACATGTACTCTTAAAAACACTGGGTTCAGGAAGACCATGGTTGACCAGGTAAGCATAGTCATATTTGTTTTGATTTTGTTTGCTTTAATAACTTAAGAACTGTTGAGATATTTCAAAATAATGGCCTAAAACCCTGAAGCTTAGTTCATAAAACAATCATTTTTAAAAATCAGGATCTTATTTACCCATTTAAATACCACTTCCACCTTTTAAATTTACTTAAAGAAAAAGTTGGCCAGGCACGGTGACTCATGCCTGTAATCCCAGCACTTTGGGAGGCTGAGGTGGGCAGATCACAAGGTTAGAAGATCGAGACCAACCTGGCCAACATGGTGAAACCCCGTCTCTACTAAAAATAAAAAATTGACTGGCCGTGGTGGCACACACTTGTAGTCCCAGCTACTCAGGAGGCTGAGGCAGGAGAATTACTTGAACCCAGGAGGCAGAAGTTGCAGTGTGTGCCACTGCACTCTAGCCTGGCGACAGAGTGAGATACTGTCTCAAAAAAAAAAAAAAAAAAGATAAATTTACAAAGTAATTTAATTAATTAAACCATGTACTTATTTGTATATCTAAAGTAACCAACAGAAAATATGGTTATGACCGGTTATGATAGTGTAACATTAGAAATATTGCCAATTCCATATTTACAAACTTCATATTGCTTATGTTTACACATGAAACATGAAGAGTTTAAATAATCAGCCAAATAACTGAGGCTGAAGATGATGATTCAATTGTCTTTCTATTTCTGGGAAAGCCAGTCTCAGGGCTGAACTATCTAGATACTTTCATCAAGTTTCCATTTTGTTTGCACTGTCTCATCTAGCATTACTCTTCTAGTTTTATGGTTAATTCTTCTCCAGAAGTAAATGCATTTAGATTGTGATTTTCAATAGTAAGTTCTGGCCTCTTTTGGGGGCTACATCTTACAAAAAAGAAAAATAGCTATTTGATAGTCAAGAAAATTAGATCCTGATTTACTTATCTTCTTAATTATCTGGGATTATGCACAAGGCTAGACCAAATAAGTCATGAGTATTCAGAATAAGATGTGGATGAGCAAAGGTAACTAGAATGAAAATGCATACAGGCTGGGCGCCTTGGCTCATGCCTGTAGTCCCAGTACTTTGGGAGGCTGAGGTGGGCGGATCACGAGGTCAGGAGTTTGAGACCAGCCTGGTCAGTGTGGTGAAACCCCCGTCTCTACTAAAAATACAAAAACTAGCTGGACGAGGTGCCAATGCGCTTGTAGTCCCACCTACTTGGGAGGCTGAGACAGGAGAATCGCTTGAACCTGGGAGGCAGAGGTTGCAGTGAGCTGAGATTGTGCCATTGCACTCCAGCCCAGGTGACACAGCAAGATTGTCTTCAAAAAAAAAAAAAAAAAAAGAAAGAAAGAAAAGAAAATGCATAATCACGAAAATGTAGATGCAGTAAATTTCTAAAGTTTGGTACCAAGATATACATTAAAAATTATATTCAGTATATGGTTTTTTGGTGTATATGTGCTGGAGAAGACAGTTGTAACTGAATATATTAAAAATGTACATGGAGACATTCATTTTTCAGAGAGTAGCTTGTACTGATATTCCAAAACAACTTGCCCTTAACTCTGTGACTAATTAGAAACAAGATTGATAGTTACAGCTTTTCTTTCTAAAGGTACAGTTTGCTTCCTCTGACAACTCCCCATTCCAGCTAGATTTCCAGTGGAAGAGACAATGAAAGTTTCTTTTAAGAATTTAAATAATTTTAAGTAATAAAATGTAATATATAAAAGGATATTATACATTCAAAACACATTTACTATAGGATGAGAGGTGGGAGAAAGTGAACTTTATGTCATTTGTAGGAGAAATGCATTACAAATTGCTTTTCGCCTTTCACCAGCATACACAGGCATAAAATGCATTGAGAAAAAAAGAATATGTTTTATAATGTGTACTGACAAATTCTGGGTAGACCTTCATAAAGCAGACTGCATCTTTATCTTAAGGTGGCAATTTTATAAGCCTTTTCTCATAAG
The DNA here is from genome assembly GCF_008728515.1 of Papio anubis. Classification (NCBI taxonomy): domain Eukaryota; kingdom Metazoa; phylum Chordata; class Mammalia; order Primates; family Cercopithecidae; genus Papio; species Papio anubis. The sequence goes on from NC_044984.1 coordinate 31,590,499, forward strand.
TAGATGGTCAACAAAATACAGTAACTCAGGAAAATGACTTTTTAGGGCTTTATGAATTCAGATTTTTAATATGACTATAGTATTTAAGAATGCTGGAGATGACCTAATGATAGAATGATGATCTGACGACTGAGATGGACATTCAAACACCTACTCATCCTTTAACAGTTTGACTTTCTCCAGAAAAAATTCCCAACTCCCAAGGCAAAGTGAGTGAAGCAACTCAATGCTTTGATAACAGTTTATTCATTCCTCTCTTTAATCTCTTACCAAAAGGATTGTCACGATCTCTTCAGGTGCCATTTTCCTCCACTAAACCCAGAGTTCCTCCAGGGCAAAAATAGGTCCCATTCCATTTTGAAATCTCAGAAATTTAAATAGTGGTTTGGATAGAGGAGGCCTTCAACAAGTACTCAAGCAATAACAAAAGGGTTGGATAAGAGGGAGAATAAATGAAGACCAGTGGCAGATTCCCAAGAAGGCTGGACTAGCTGTCATTCTCAAATTTCTGATCGCTGGTTCTATAACTGTCGAAGAGTCTTGGGGACTTAATTTCTTCCCCTGAAGAATGAGGCCACTAACAGAAGCTCCCTAGATGTGTTTGGTTTTGACCTAAGTGTTTTCCAGAACCCGACTCTCACTGCTCTTAGGGCAAGTGTTTTTCCCCTTCTCTAGTCTGACAGAGCCAGCCCATTCCTCATGTCTTATACCTGCCCACTTAAGTGCCTACCTGAGCCCTGAGGCATTTTAATTTATTACCTCTAAATTGCTTCCAGTTCTTGTCCTTTAAGAGAAGAAAGAAGCTGCGGGAGGAGGAGGGGAGAAAGAAGGAAAGAAAGAAAGAGGAGGAAAGAAGCTATAAGAATAATAAGCAGAAATGATGGTAAATCTTTGGCAGCAATTTCAGACTTATCCCAGATAATAACCATTGGTTTTATTTATGCTACATTCAGAGGTTTTCCAATCAGTGATGTGGAAAATAGAGTTAATAGTCAGGTTACACCAATTCCCTAGGATAAGCCACAGTATAAATTCATACTAAAAAAAAAAAAAAGGACTCACAATAGGTGTGTGTGTGTCTAGGGGGGTATAGAATCAAAGAAGACAGCCAATGCATTTTTTTTTTTTTTGAAGTGGAGTCTTTCTCTGTGGCCCAGGCTAGAGTGCAGTGGCGTGATTTCGGCTCACTGCAAGCTCCACCTCCTGGGTTCAAGCGATTCTCCTACCTCAGCCTCCCGAGTAGCTGGGATTACAGGTGCCCACCACTATGCCCAGCTAATTTTTTTGTATTTTTAGTAGAGATGAGGTTTCACCATGTTGGGCAGGCTGCTCTTGAACTCCTGACCTGTTGATCAGTCTGCCTCGGCCTCCCGAAGTGCTGGGATTACAGGCATGAGCCACCGTGCCCGGCCTACTTTTTTGGTAATTTAAAATTCTAAGCCTATTATATAAATATTTTGGAATTTGAAATATTTGGAAGAGCAATCTGATAATTGCAATACATATTTTAACTAAGTTATACTTCTTACTCCAAGTAAATAAAGGATGCTGTGAAAAAAAAAAAAAGAGATATTTTAGCAGCTTTTCTCCACTGAAGAAAGAAAAAGAATGAGGAAAAAAAGAAAAAGAGGAAAAAAAAAGAAAAAAAAAAGAAAGAAGAAGAAAACATGCTGAAGTTTCATTATACCGTCTAAGAAAACAAAGGAATTGCTTCTTCTTTGAAAAGGAGTGTTTATGGAGAAATATGCCTATACCTTAGTTACCTATGTTGTGATGTTAAAGTAATCAACTAATGGAAATTCAATGCTAGCAGCTTGCTGATAAATGTTTAACAACCAGCTTTCTGGGGCTGTGGTAGGGGGAGACGTCTGACTTGCAGAGTTTGTCAATTTCTTTCTTTCTTTGTTTTTAGAGATGGGTCCATGTTGCCCAGGCTGGACCTCTGGGCTCAGGCAATCCTCCTGCCTCAGCCTCCCAAGTTGTTGGGACTACTGGCACACACCACTGTGCCTGGCTTGTGTTTGCCAGTTTCTTACTAAAATACTCCCATCACGGCTAGTCTCAAGCTACCAACATGGCGTCACTGAACACGGAATGATGCTGAAATGCCAAGAATCCCTCTCACTTGCCGGCTCCAACACACTGGAGTGTACAATTTATTTTCCTCTCCTATCTTGGATTTTACCAGTCATTAAGCTAGTGTAGTATGACTTAAGAAAAAAACCGGAAACTTTACGTGGGCACATGGTTATCCCTGTTGCAAAATTTGTATCACCTTTCAGTGAGTGACTTCAGTGGTGAAAAGTACATAATTCCAAAGGGCCCTAAAGAAAGCACCGATGCCTGTGGTAAATGCTGTTGCAGGCACATGCTCATCCTAAAGACAAATGATCCGGTACATCCCCAAGGTGGTGGACCTGACAGTGCTAGTCTTTTTTGAAGGATAAATTATGCATGTTCTCTTAGAGGAGTGACCTCACTATAGAAGCTTCAGGTGGGCAGAACTGAAGTCACTGCTACAAGTTCGTTAGTTAAGCAAACATTCTACCTACAGAGCAGATTTGCTCAGCACCATTGCCACGTGCAGACCAGAAATGATCTCAACGTCAAGTCTGGTAAGTGGAGAAAGTCACTGGCGTATGCACAAGTTTTTCTCCAAAATAGACGGAAAGAATTTATTATAGTAATCTAAATCAAACACAATGCTCGAAATACTACTCAATTTAGTTCACTGTCGGCTCTGAATACATGTAGGGAGAAAATAACACCAATCAATTTGTGGCAATTAAGATATTCGGTAACATTCATGATTTTTAAAAATATAGCTAAGATTAACTCTTACTAGAACCAGTCAACATCTGTCTTAAAAATTTTTAAGAGTGAGCTGGAGACATAAATGAGCAACTACTTAGCAGACACCTCTATGTCCTGGAAATCAATGCTATGTGACTGCAGGTTCCATGGAGGTCCTTTCTTTTTTTTTGAGACGGAGTCTCGCTCTGTCGCCCAGGCTGGAGTGCAGTGGCCGGATCTCAGCTCACTGCAAGCTCCGTCCATGGAGGTCTTTTCTTACATTCTGACTCATATCCTGAATATTCTCCCGGTGGCCTTTCTATCCATTGTGATGACATCTACCCTGAAGTTGTCTACAATGCCATCTCCTACCTTGGAAAGGTGTCTCATTTCATATACTTCATCTTTGTATCTTCTTTGATTATATGAAATGCAGTACAGAGTTCTGCATGCACAGAACTTCAAAAAGAACAACACTGAAATGCTGATACAATGCCCATAATGACAACTGAATATGCCTGTAAATTGGCAATATCTGACCCTGTGGTGTCTTGAGACTATGAAGGGCAGGGGCTTTATCCACCTAAGCACAATCTGTGGACATGTGACAAATACTAATGTATCTAGCATACTAAGACCTTCGGCTTTGAAGACAAGCTTCCCGCATTTGAATTTCAACTGTCTACTGCTAGCCATATGACTTTAGGAAAATCACTCAACCTCTTTGAGGTTGTTTCCTCATCTATAAAATGAGGAAAACCTACCTTGTAGGGGCTGCTGCTGAGAATAAACTGAGAAAAACCTCATAAGGCATTTAGAGCAGTTTCTAGAACATAACAACAATAAATGTTAGCTATTATTGTTATAAATGAGATATACAGATGAAATCGGAAGGGACAGTTTAGTAAACATATATATTATGGTACTCACTTCCCAGATTTTGGCTATATTCTGCTTTTGGAAGGTGAAATTCAAATAAGTGTTCTGGACTGTTTTGCAAACACTGTTTAAAACAGTGCTATTCTGACTAGAGTGTATTCAGCTACTATATGTTCTGAAAAATGTGTGCCAACCAGGGCATTGCTACAACCAACCAATGTATATCTTCTACTCATCAATCGTAAGGGGAGACTACAGGAAGAGATTTGTAACTAGCATCGTTGCCTTTAGATTTTTACCTTCACAATACACCTTTCCCTGTTGATACTATCATTCTTCTTCTTCCCACAAAAATTATCGTATCTCTGTCCTCCATACTAGCTAATTTTGCTTACAGAAGAAAAAAAATTAACTCCTGTTTCTCAAAGAACTAAAAATAGAATTACCATTCAATCCAGCAATCCCATTACTGGGTGTATATACAAAGGAAAATAAATTGTTCTACCGAAAAGGCACATGCGCTCGCATGTTCATCACAGCAGTTCACAATAACAAAGACATGGCTAGATGCCTATCAATAGGGGACTGGATAAGGAAAATGTGGTACACATATACCATGGAATACTACACAGCCATGAAAAAGAATGAAATCATGTCCTTTGCAGCAACATAGATGCAGCTGGAGGCCATTATTCTAAGCAAATTAATGCAGCAATAGAAAACCAAATATCGCATATTCTCACTTAAAAATGGGAGCTAAACACTGGATACAAATAGATACAAAAATGGGAACAACAAACATTGGGGATTTCAAAAGCAGGGAGGGACAGAGTAGGAAAAAGAGTTGAAAATCCATCTATTGGGTACTAAGTTCACTATTTGAGTGATGGGCACATTAGAAGGCCAAACCTCAGCATCACACAATGTACCTGTGTAACAAACCTGTACGTGTACTTCCTGAATCGGAAATTTAAAAAAAAGTTAACTCCTTAATGTGATCCTCAAGATCCCCACTATCTGGCTTTAGCCTATGTTTCCAATTTCTGTTTGATTACTTTCTACCACAAACTCCACACTCTTATCAGACTCGACTATTCACCAAATTCACCATGTATTTTCATTTATTCACTCATTCATTTATTCATTTTATTCACATACCTTGCTCACTTACTATATGCTGAAAACTTTGCTAAGGGTTAGGCATTAAAGATGGTTTTTAAATGCATAGGCTTAGCTTCTATGGCATTCACAATCTATTAATAGTAGAAAAGGTACGTAAACAACTATCATAATACAGCTATGTGACAAAATCAGGAACGGTGGTGACTTGCCTACAAACTCTCGTTTGAACCCTCAGGAACAAGCACTAGCTTTTGCTGGGGAAGCTGGAAAATGTTTCACAGAAAACATAAACTTTATCTTTGGTTTTAAATCATTAGGAGATTAAGTATTCAATAGGCAGATAATAGAAAATGTTTACCAGGCAAATACAATTAAATAAAGTCTTGATAAGAAAGTACTATGACATCTAAGGAAAAGCAAGTACTTCGGTGGGTATGAAGTATATTTGTGGGAAAAAAGGTGGTAATGAAGGTTGTGGATAGACTGAAAAGGGCTGTGTATACTGTCATGGACCAACGTGTCTTCCATTTTTGTTTGGTTCACCTAGCAAGTTCTTCCACCCTTTTCTTATGGTAATATATCTTGCTGTCCTTGCTATGAAAGCAGGTATCTGATCCAGGCTTGGACAATCCAGGTCAAAAGTGGCTCAAATGATGTGCCCCTTTCTGAAGCCAGGCCAGGAAAAAACTTTCCCTGTGATTGGCACAATCATTTTAAGAAAGACGTGCACTTTTTGTGTGTGTGGCTAAGCAAGGGCTGCCTATGATTAAGTTATTTAGCAGAGGCGGCTTGTTTGCATTTGCAGGAAATGAGCTCACTAGGAAAAAAGAAGAGCAAGAAGAGATGAGATACAAATAGAAAAAGAGTGAGTCCCAGGAATGCTGAATTCTGTCCCAAAAAGGGAATACGGCCATGGTTCCTGGTATACTTCCTTCACTTCCTCAAGTGACCTGCAATATCTCAGCCACATGGGCCAATGAATTCCTACTTGTTTCAGTGAGTTTAAGTTTGGTCTCCACCACTTTCAACGGAAACAGTCCTAATACATCTGCCATACTAAGAACTCTGTTTTATGTGGTAAGGCAATGGGAGCCGAAGAGAAACTTTAAGACGTGAAATGTGTTTAAGCAGGTGAACGATGGATCAAAAGTGCACTAGAAAAGCAGATTCAGTGGGCAGTACAGAAGATGGATTCAAGGAAGGCCATTTAGGCACTTCTTACGCCTTTCAAGAATGTGGTCCTTTATCTTTAGAGAATTTCTGACTACCGAAATAGTCCAGCAAGGCCCGGCTCACTTGACACCTCTTTTCTAGTGCCCTTCTGATCTCACCAGACGCCAGAATGGTCCTTTGTTCTGCATTCCCGCAGCACTTCACTTGCACCTTTGACATCTTAGTTCGCAAACTTCAGTGTCTGTCAGAATCACCTAGAGGCTTGTTAAAACTAGACTGCTGGGCCTGACCTTGAGCATTTCTGACTCAGGAGGTCTGGGGTGGGACCTGAGAATTCTAACAACTTCCAGGTGGTGCTGGACCTGTGGCCAGCTTTGAGAACTGCTGCTGTCTTCTATCTGTGTCCCCTGCTCCAATAAACATCCCTTACAGATATTCTTGTTTTGTATGTTTTGAGACAGGGTCTTGCTCTGTCACTCAGGCTGGAGTGCAGTGGTGCAATCAGGGCTCACTGGAACCTCAAACCTCCTGTGCTCAAGAGATTCTCTGTCCCAGCCTCCCGAGTAGGTGGGACTACGTGTGCACACCACCATGCCCAGCTAATTGTTTTCATTTTTTTGTGGAGACAGGGTCTTGCTATGTTGCCCAGGCTGGTCTTGAACTCCTGACCTCAAGTGATCCTCCTGTCTCAGCCTCCCAAAGTGCTGGGATTTCAAGTGTAAGCCACTGCACCCAGCCAAGGGTTTTCTTATTCATCTTTGTATAGCCTTCAGTAGCTAACATAATGTTTTATACAAAATTGGCATTTGATAGGTATTACTGTGTGATTAACTATGGAGATAAAATAAACATATTATCATAATAAATTTTTTCAGTTACCATCCAAATAGAGTCTCTCAAAAAATCAACTGTGTGGGCCGGGCACAGTGGCTCACACCTGTAATCCCAGCACTTTGGGAGGCTGAGGCAGGCAGATCACTGTACTCCAGCCTGGGCAACAGAGCAAGACTCTGTTTGTTTAAAAAAAAAAATACAAACAAACAAACAAACAAACAAACAAACTGTGTAACTAGAGAAAGAACCAAAGGCAGAACATATCCTGACTTCCTTGGGGCTACCTAATTTTTGATTACATCTTCTATCAGGGCAGGGTACAGGTAGCATTACCTTAGGCATCCAGTGACGTTGTAGAATATGTCAAAATCGAGCAAACCATTTGCTTTTGGGTAGTCTCCTTCAGGCCACCCAGAAAAGGGGATGATGATATTCTCGGTCAGCGTAAGCAATGCTTCTGTTATCATGAGATTCTTGAGTTTGTCATTAGATGACAAATTCCACAGCAAACCTAGAAAAGCACAGAGTTAACATGAAGACAGTGCAGGGTGGGAACAAAATGACTGCTGGCAAGTTCCCTGAAGGCCATCAACTCCAGGGCTATGACTAAGTCACAAAAAAATCTGGGGGTGGGGTGGGGCGGGCAGCCCCTTTCCCAAATGGAAGAACCCAATAAGAACTCATTAGATGGTGATGGAGGCTGACCCACGTGAACAATAAATATACGGCTTAGGCTACACACTGTGCAGGTTTAAACTCATCAGATAGATAAATAAAAGTCACACATACTTAAGCATTTATTGCTGTTTCTCTTAAAGGGCCCTACCACAAAGCTGACCTGACTGAGATAATAAAGTCTGGGCTCACCAGCAGGGAGGCTTAAAACGGTCCTATTGTAACTAAAACTTCAACATTTTTAAAGAGTTGTATTTTTTTCTCCCTTAGATACACATGGGAAAATATCTTCCCTATCTCCTTCCCCACTAACTGTAACTTTCACCTGACATTGTGCCTCCCAGTAAGAGCAGGGAGGGTCTGCAGAAAGCCTTTCTCCATGCCTGTCAACAGGAAGCTGATCAACATCACCAATTAATGTTATTGACTGCTACCCAATCACAGAATCACATCCTCCAGCTATTTATTCTGGCTACCTCATGTATAGTTTTATAGTTTGGCAGTGAAGGAGAGACAAGAGGATCTTCCCTATCTGCCAACTTGCATGGTCAAAGATTAGTACCTTCTTTACTCATTAAATTTTCTCTTTCCTCTTGAATCCCCCATATTAAAGAGAAAGACCATATGGGCTAATCTGAAGAAACTGAGATAATAGCATGTTGTAATTTCTAAGGTATATACTGTGACATAGAGACTGAGGCTGGGTACTGAGAGAGAACAGAAAGTGGTATATATATTTACGATTTTTTTTTTTTTTTTTTGAAATTTGGAGCGCGAATGCTTCAGATTCAGTGGAAGGAAGACTGTACACCGATTGCTTGCTATTCCAGGGACTCCCAGCAGGTGTAGAGTTGCCTCACCATCTTTTTTTTTTTTTTTTTTTTTTAGACTGGGTCTCACTCTATTGCCCATGCTGGAGTGCAGTGGCGGCTTGATCTCGGTTCATTGCAATCTCCGCCTCCCAGGTTCAAGTGATGCTCCTGCCTCAGCCTCCCAAGTAGCTGGAATTACAGGCGCCCTCCACCATGCCTGACTAATTTTTGTATTTTTAGTAGAGACGGGTTCCACCATGTTGGCCAGGCTGGTCTCAAACTCCTGACCTCAAATGATCTGCTGCCTCAGTCTCCCAAAGTGCTGGGATTACAGTCATGAGCCATTGCCTGGCCCGCCTCATCATCTTTCATACTGCAATAGGTTACCCTAACTCACTAATGCCCAGGAAAAGGAGAAGAAGGGGCAGAAAGAGAAGGGATGACTCTTCCCTTTCTACCCTATCCTCCTTGCTGCCCAGGCAACAATTCCTACTTCTTTTTTTTCCCTTGAGACGGAGTACTACTTTGTTGCCCAGGCTGGAGTGCGGTGGTGCGATCTTGGCTACTGCAACCTCTGCCTCCCAAGTTTGAGACATTTTCCTTCCTCAGCTTCCCGAGTAGCTGGGATTACAGGCACGCGCCACCATGCCTGGCTAATTTTTGTATTCTCAGTAGAGACGGGGTTTCACCGTGTTGGCCAGGCTGGTCTCGAACTCGACCTGGTGATCTGCCCACCTCGGCCTCCCAAAGTGCTGGGATTACAGGCGTGAGCCACTGTGCCTGGCCCAGCAATTCCTACTTTTTGTTTTGAGACAGAGTCTTACTCTGTTGCCTAGGCTGGAGTGCAGTGGCGCAATCTCGGCTCACTGCAACCTCCGCCTTCTGGGTTCAAGTGATTCTCCTGCCTCAGCCTCCTGAGTAGCTGGGATTACAGGTGCACATCACCACACGCTGCTAATTTTTTGGTATTTTTAGTAGAGACAGGGGTCTCACCATGTTGGTCAGGCTGGTCTCAAACTCCCGACCTCATGATCCACCCGCCTCGGCCTCCCAAAGTTCTGGGATTACAGGCATGAGCCACCACGCCCAGCCCAAAATTCCTACTTCTTAAATTGACTGTGGTCTGTGCAAAGGAAAGAGGAAGCATAGGTACTCGGAGCAGGCTCCTTTATGAACACAGCAAATGTGGCAGACTTGGCTGAACTCTGTGGCAATCATCATCTCCCCTGAAATAACAGTCTGTATAGTTAAAGCTTGGTAATTACTCAGTATACTTACATTTGGTCCAACCAATTAGAACACATTAGGCTTCAGGCAGTCTTTTGGGCTTAAAGAGTTTGCTTCCGCTGTGCAAAGGTAGCTACTTTTTGAAACTGTAACCAGATTTCCATTGAAGCCTACACAGAGCTTCCATTAGATACAGTGACACTGGGTCTGGTGTCTTGTGAGGACTAGATTTCTGACTTATGAGGAGGTCTTTTCCTGATCAAACTAGCATTTGGGGTTAAGGAGCAGTGTCCCTCAGCCACAGGTTTTGTAACACAATGACTTCATTCCTCCCACTTCTCCTTAAGAGGCCCTGGAAGAGGGACAGATAAAACTCAGAAGGTGGTTGAAAACAATTTAAAGGCAAGTCTGAGGTTGAATTTTGGTTACTAAGCTACAAAAGCAAGTTAGAAAGAAGAGAGAAATGAAGAAGAAGAAAAAAAGCTTCTTTAGTTCTAAATAAGCAAACAAATTAATAGTCTCTGCCTGCCAGAAGCTTAAGAACGTGAAGCATAATGACATTTCCTCCTTTTAAAAAGGACCACACAGGGCACTCAAAGGAAAAGTACACCTTACAATAAAAACCAGAGAGGATTAATTGGAACAAAGGGAGTGGAATTTTCCTTCAACAGTCAATATCCTTTAGAGCTTGGCATGCTCTGTTATTTCTACAAAAGTATACAATTTCGGAAGTTTCAGTATAATTTTAGAATTTCTAATATAGGATTTTGCATAGAAATGTCATGCCTGTCAAATTTCTGGGTGGCATGAAAGCTGTGAAAGAACTAAGATGTTCAGTAGAGATTCAGGATTACATATGCGTACACACACACACCCTCAAACAAAATCAGTGAGTAACCAACTACAAACTGGGAAAATACGTACAAGATGAGATAAAAGGTTAATATTCTTAATATATAGAGTTCTTATAAATCACTAAAAAGTGAAACACCAGTAGAAAAATTGGGAAGGTACACAACACAGAACCAACTGATATTAGGAGCTAATCTACACAGCAATCCATGTTCTCTAGTAACTAAAGAAATGCAAATTTAAACAACTAGATATCATTTCGTATCACCGGAGGAGGCAAAACCAGAACCAATGAGTGGAAATTCTAAAGAAGGAGATTTTGGCTCACTGAAAGGATAAACTTCTAAGAGAGCTTTGACGAAAACAGAAGGAACTACTTGTAAGACCCAGCTCTATCACTGGAGGGAATAAAAATTAGCTTATCCCTTATCAGAAAGTAGATGAGGGCTTTCACCCTGAAATTAAAGTGTTAGACTAGAGGAGTGGGTTCCAAATGAGCCCAGTGACAAAACAGACTCACAGTCTTGGGCCATGCCCCAAATTTGCTGAGCCAGAATCTCGGGATGGAGTTCAGGACTTGTATTTTAAAAAAATGATTCCAGTTTTGGGCATGACGAAACCAATGGACTAGATGATTCTGAAGAGATGTCCCTTCGATGATCAGATTCTGGACTACCTAATATAATATTTACAGTTTGGGTTTTCATGTATCTCATCTTTAACTGTTGGTCAATTTATTCATAGTGTCTTAATGTCTACTAGTATAGTTCTTTGTTGCAGATGGTCTGTCTGCCTGTAATTTTCTACCATGAGGCTCTCATTCTAGCCAAAAAGAAAGGGATCTGGACACTGTTAAGGGATATAATTAGAATAATTATCAATTATAAGAGACAATGATAACTCCTATTATCCAGAAATTTATTGCCAACTGTGATGTTTGCAAAAAATAGCTAACCAGTAAAGGGATCTTAGATATTACAACTCATGTTTAATACTAATGGCCTCAGCCGGGCACGGTGGCTCACGCCTATAATCCCAGCACTTTGGGAGGCCAAGGTGGGTGGATCATGTGGTCAGGAGATCAAGACCATCATGGCTAACATGGTGAAACCCTGTCTCTACTAAAAATACAAAAAAAAAAAATTAGCTGGGCGTGGTGGTGGGCACCTGTAGTCCCAGCTACTCGGAGGCTGAGGCAGGAGAATGGCGTGAACCAGGGAGGCGGACATTGCAGTGAGCCAAGATAGCGCCACTGCACTCTGGCCTAGGCGACAGAGTGAGACTCCGTCTCAAGATAAATAAATAAATAAATAAATAAATAAATAAATAAATAAAATGACCTCTAGGACAGAAAATATAGTAATTTAACAAATCTGCCTTAACACTTAGGCAGCAAAACTTCCAAATTTTCTGATTAAATAAATCCCTATCTTCAGTGACAAAGAATGAGGAGGAAAAGATGATGACAATGACCACTCGAACAAGGACAAGAAAGAAAACTGGTTCTTTTTAACCGTGGTTTTCAAAGGGGTCAAAGAGTGGGAGGATTTTGTTTTTTGTTTTTTGTTTTTTTTTACAATTTCCCTTACATAGATATACCCCTTTCACCTAAATTTTGCAAAACTTACCTGGAATATCAGGTTATTAAAAAAGTCATGTATTTCAAGTTACATATAAACCCAGGGTACCTTGTTATACATTATGAATGTAGAATAAAATAATATACAATTACTTAAAGTACATAATATTTTATAGCAAAACATTTTGAGTATTTTATTAAAATGTAGCAATCCAATTAAGTACTTCTACAAAACATGCAGAGATTAATACGCAGTTTCAGCACATTTCACTGACCATCACCTCTGACTCTTTCATATGTAATGAGAGAGGGATAAGAACCCCCGCTGCACTCTTACCATGACTTGTCCGTTTTCATCCAAGGTATATCCCTGCTCACTCCAGCCAATGCTCACTACTCAGTGACCTTGAAGATGAACTTCTGAGACTAAGATGTGCCGTTCTCATTTCAATTACGGGAACACTACCACACTCACTCAGTAAGGGAGAAAGAACAATCTCACCGGGGTAAGGGGAATGGGGGTGTCTTTGATCCTAAAGTTCTTTCATTAGAAGAGACGCTCCTAGGCTACTACTGGAAATGTCAGGAAAGTCAGTGAGTTTAGATTCGTTCCCAGTGATGCTAAACTTCTTATGCACGTGTAGAAACAGATGGTTCATTTTGTATATTTTGGCTAGAAAAATGAAGGTCTTATCTTAAAACACACCTGACTCTCTTACTGGTATGTATTCTAGGTATTTCCAGGCCAGAAGACTCTTTTTCACATTTGGTCAGACATCCACAGTTGTTGAGAAACTAACGTGAGCACCACAGCTCATTCTGCGATTAAATACACGGCATGGCAGAAGTGGCAACTTAATATTAAAGGATGCAAACGCGGCTCAGAGACGCCCCTTTCTTCAAAATTCTGCTGAAAGTCGGGAGGAAACTGAGAGTAAAGTATGGAAAGATGGCATTTGAAATGCTTCAGAGAAGTGAAGTTGAGCCAACTATTGAAGGATGAGCGGGTTCTCCAGGCAGTTTAAGTATGCAAAAGGATTCCACTCTAAGACAGCAGCAGAGACAGACACCAAGACAGAAAACAGGCATAGAGCAGAGCAGCAGGTTCTTTAGGATTTCAGAACTTAGGCTGGAAGAAGATGAGAGGAGACCCTGCTGCCAACGATCATCAGGCTCACATCGTAACACCTTTGTGTGGGATACTACAGAGTACGGGCTTCATCTCACGGGAAGCAGGGAGCACAGTGGGACAGTATGTTTATTAGAAAGACAACACTAGAAGCAGAATGGAGGATAGTCTGGCGATGTGCAATACTGAATCCCAGCGGCCAGGTCAGAAAGAGGCTACTACTGCAGGAGTAGAGCGAGAGATGAAGACAGCTTGAACCAAGGCAGAGACAAGAAGAGAGGGGGCCGGGCACGGTGGCTCACGCCTGTAATCCCAGCACTTTGGAAGGCCGAGGCCAGCGGATCACCTGAGGTCAGGAGGTTCGAGACCAGCCTGACCAACATGGAGAAACCCTGTCTCTACTAAAAATACAAAATTAGCTTGGCATGGTGGCTCATGCCTGTAATCCCAGCTACTCGGGAGGCTGAGACAGGAGAATTGCTTGAACCTGGGAGGCAGAGGTTGCGGTGAGCCGAGATCGCGCCATTGCACTCCAGCCTGGGTAACAAGAGTGAAACTCCTTCTCAAAAAAAAAAGAAAAAAAAATGAATAGAGAGGAAGGATCAAACAGGAACGAGGAAGAGCTCTCTGATGCGAGTCTCAAAGACTACAGAAATGAGTCATCACGTGCCTCAAAAGTAGGCAGGATGACAGCAAAACACTCAGATACAACTAGGTTCAAACCTGGGCTTTGTACTTTACTATTTATACAACCTTGGGCAATTAACCCCTCTGAGTCTCATACTGATCATATGTAAATCACCAATTATGCTTCCACCTCTTATGGAGTTGTCAGGAGAAACTGGATAAAAAAAAAAGAAAGCCCTAGCTTAGTGACCAACACATAATAGAGGTTCAGAAAAAAAAAAAGGTCTAAGAAATAGACCAGTAAGATTCACATATATACTTACTTTCTTTGTGTTTCTAAACAAAGATATAAACATGTCTATATTAGGTTAACAATTTATTTCCGAGGCCCAGAAAGCCCTTATTTAGCTCTTCTATTAGTAGAGCCACAGGGAGTAATTTAGAAGGATTTGTATCAAATGTTCAAATGTCTGTTCGGTTCAATTAGCATGTAATGAACACCCTCCAGGAGGGATGTTTGGCTTATACTAGAAATCCTGGGTGCTGTACAATCAACTTCCATTTATCAACTCTATAGCTGATCTAATGATGCCTGAATGGTTTCATATGGAATCAACATCACAGAATGTTCTCTGATGTTAGTCTCCTATTGCCTATGCAGGAGAAGAGGAACCGTGCTTCAATGGCTTGTTCCCTCGACACATGCAAGCACACACACACTTCCCAAGCTTTCTAACTACCAGGCACCCTAACTCCAAATCACACTATTTTCCATGTTTCCTCTAAATGACTGGCAGCTAGCTTCTTTCTGCCTCTTTGCCTTGCTAGTGATGCTCACTTTGCCAGGAATAACTTTCATCCTCCTCCTTCAAAACACCAATCCAAAGCCTATTCCTCTTTTAAGGTCCACAATGAAACATAACCCCATCAGGAAATGCTGTCTATTGCTGCTTTTGCATTACAACACAATTGAGAATTGCTACTGAATCTGTATGACCTACAAAGGCTAAAATGTTCACTGTCTTACCCTTTACAGAAAATGTTTGCTTACCTCTGCTCTATGTGAATGGAGGTAAGTGATGAACTTTTCCAGGGGCTGTAAAACTAGTAGATGGAGAAACAAAATCCAATGTGGGTGCAGTGGTGTGTCCCTGTAGTCCCAGCTACTCAGGAGGCTGAGGCAGGAGGATCTCATGAGCCCAGGAGACCAGCCTAGGCAGCACAGTGAGATCCCCATCCTTTAAAAAAACAAAAACAAAAACAAAAACAAACCCAAATCCACACCCTTCCTAGGCTGTGATTCTCAGTGCCCGACCTCTGAAAGCTGCTCTGTAAATGTTGGTTAAATGAATGGAATCACTTTTAATTTCTACAGGCATTTTACTACAAATCATGGATATGAAAAGAAATCCCTCATGGGACATGACAAAATGCTGGCAAGAGGGTAGCACGGTACTAGCCAGGCGCGGTGGCTCATGCCTGTAATCCCAGCACTTTGGGAGGTGGAGGCAGGAGGATTCCCTGAGGTCGGGAGCTCGAGACCAGCCTGACCAACATGGTGAAACCCTGTCTCTACTAAAAATACAAAAAATTAGCTGGGCGTGGTGGTGAGTGCCTGTAACCCCAGCTACTTGGGAGACTGAGGCAGGGAGAATTGCTTGAACCCCGGAGGTGGAGGTTGCAGTGAGCTGAGATCGTGCCACTGCACTCCAGCCTGGGCGACAAAGCAAGACTCCATCTCAAGGAAAAAAAAAAAAAAAAAAAAAAAGAAAGTAGAGAGAGTAGCATGGTACCTCACATAGTTTTATAAAATTAAAATACATCAGAATTTAAAATGTGATATTTAGCAATATGGATACAGCTGGAGGTCATTATCCTAAGCAAATTAATGCAAAAACAAAAAATCAAATACTACATATTCTCACTTACAAATGGGAGCTAAACATTGGGTATACATGGACATAAAGATGACTAAAACAGGGAGGAAAGGATGGGGGCAAGGGTTGAAAAACTATCTATTGGGTACTACGCTGAGTACCTGGATGACAGGACCATTCGTACCCCAAACCTCAGCACCACACAATATACCCATGTGACACACTTGCACATGTAACCCCAAATCTAACATGAATGTTGAATTTTTTAAAAATGTGATATTTTAAGATACAAAGCGAGTAGAGACAATGACAAAGTCTTTATAGAGAAATTAAACCTATCGTATAACTAAATGAATAAGGTAGAAGAGCAAAATATATTCAATTCAATTTAAAACAGTATTTGTGGAGTACTTCCTTTAAAAGTATTTACCAGAACACTGTCAACTATTATACATAGTTAATTTAAAAAAAACCTCTTCTATGATATATATTCTTTGAGCATTTGTTTCCTCATCTATAAAACTGACATATAACACCTGATAATATCTAGAAACCCAAGGTTTTTGTGATAATTAAATTAGAAACTGTATGTATATCTCTGAGACACTGAAGATATTTAATAAAAATTTACTGATGATTGCACTCAGTTATGCCTCCTGCAATCTTTTTTAATTCTTTTGAGATAAGGTCTCACTCTGTTGCCCAGGCTGGAGTACAGTGGTGCAATCATGGCTCACTGTACCAAACTCAACCTCCTGGGCTCAAGCAATCCTCCCACCTCAGCCTCCCGAGTAGCTGAGACTACAGGCACACACCACTACCACGCCTGGCTAATTCCTTATTTTTCGTACAGACAGGGTCCCACTGTGTTGCCCAGGCTGATCTTGAACTCCTGGGCTCAAGCAATCCCCCTGCCTTAGTCTCCCAAAGTGCTGGGATTACAGGCATGAGCTACTGCACCCAGCCGCTCCTTCACTCTTTGTACTGTGTGCAGGGAGCACAAGTGGAGAGCTGATGGTGATAGCAGGGAGCGTGATTTTTCTGGAACATCAATAAATCATTTTCTCTTTTATCATATGACTGTTCATTTAAATGAAACTAGCCCCTTCTCTTCATGCTTAGAGGACATATTACTAACACTGTTGTTTTAATTCTATCTGATTAGTCCATCTCTCCAATTCATTGCATAAAAAGGAGACATTTGCTCAAATCAGTATTTGAACAAAAATGTGAAGTAGACAATTAAAAAAACAAACATATCCAGTTACTCTTCTTTCTTTAAGGTTGCAGTGAGCTAAGGAGGTGGTACTGAGAGGAGTCCAGATAATGGAAAGATTGGGAAAAACAGCTTCTAATATTTGATTAATTTGATTAAATTGATTCTCCACATGGGAAAACTACGTGACTCTCCATTTCATTTTTTTTCTATAGATCCAGCAAGCCGGTTGTTGAGCAAATAATACGAACAACTGAGTGTGATTCTTGTCAGTTTTCTTTAGAAGGTTTAGGACACCTGGGTAACAGTGAAACCCTACATGTTCTTAAACTACAAAGTGGGCTGTTAGTGAATTTAAGCAGAATTTTTATTACAGTGAGTCTTGTCAAGTTGTTTTAAAGACATTTAGTCAAAGGCGCATAGAGTTCCTAATTAAGAATATCAAGCAAAAGCCACAGAACATTTTCCCTTTCAGAAAAAAGGAATTCAGGCTGGGCGCAGTGGCTCATGGCTCATGCCTGTAATCCCAGCACTTTGGGAGGCCGAGGCGGGCGGACGAGGTCAGGAGTTCGAGACCAGCCTGGCCAACATGGTGAAACTAAACTTTAGTAGAAACATGGTCTCTACTAAAAATACAAAAATTAGCTGGGTGTGGTAGCACATGCATGTAATCCCAGCTACTAGGGAGGCTGAGGCAGAATTGCTTGAACCCCAGAGGTGGAGGTTGCAGTAAGCCAAGATTGTGCCACTGCACTACAGCCTGGGTGATAGAGCAAGATTCTGTCTAAAAAAAAAAAAAAAAGGAATTCAAATATGGCTCAAATCTGGAGTCTAAGCCAGCAGGTAACCATGTTCCTTTAAAGCCATCTATAGCATAACAATGAGCCCATCAATCATTTGCTCCAGGAAACTTAAGAAAAAGAGATGACGTAAGGCATCTGGCTGGGGTGCAAATGTGTTACGTTCTACAATATTCAGTAAGCACTACCTGTTATTTGTTTTTTAGTCTCCAAGTCTCTGGTTTGCTTCAGCACCTGGAGCAGCCGAGGTATCCCATTTAGTTCAGCCACCTCCAATTTGTTGTCATTGTCTTCAAATACTAAGTTTCTCAAGGCCCCACACACAGCTCGCTGAACGTCTTCATTCTGAACTTTTAGGAGCTGCAGAAGCTTGGGGATGCCACGAAGCTGGTTAACCTGCGGAAGAAGTAGATGCACATTTCTAAAATTAATTTTGATGTGGCATCAAGACATCCAATGTAATACAAACAGATGAAGTTTACTGATGCTGATTAGAACCTTTCTTCATCAACAACTATGTGTAGCACAACTGAGATTCTTGTAGAATATACCCCAGCTATAAGGCAGTTATCTGTCATCAAGGAACTTACAGTAAATTCAGGAAGTTAAGACTGAAACCTATGAAATAATTGAAGGGGAAGATTAAGTGATAAAGGGTGCATAGGTACTAGTTAAACAAAGTTAAGTGATAAAAGCTTGGAGCATAATAAAAATGAAGAGAATTGGGAATCTAGGCAGTAAGGGAAGTTTTATTAAAGAATCCAGAATTACGTATGTTTTTTCCTAAGACAAAACTTTATAGTCCATATAAAATGAATAGCATCACTTTCATTAACAGAAGTAAAAATGCATTTACTATGTCAACCTCAGTAGTAATGCAAACTAACCCTAAATTCTTATACTCAATTGCATTGAGTATTTTAAAAGACTTATAAAACCTATGCAAGCAGTTTAAGCAGATAAAATAACTTTACACTTTTAAATGTGTTATTTAAAAAATATTCCTTCTCTCCAAATACGTAAGAAAGCGCATGCTATTAGAGAAAAGGCACAACCACCAATGGGAAACAAATTGATGGTTTAAATTTTGAAACCTATGGGTGTTTAAGAAGAGGCCAAATAATCCTAATCTAAACAAGGAGGTTTCCTGTTTTAGTCTGAAAATATTATCTAAAGAAATTAAAAGGCAGACACAGTGTTGGTGAAATGAAACATTAGGTTGTAGACTGAAGGCTTTCCTTCTCTTAGGCTTCCATTCACATTTGATTTTGAAACTTTTAAGTTGCCAAGAGCAGTTGGTAAAGATCTCATTTTCACTATCTTAATGCAGAAATTTTGAGGAAGTAAGTTTTCATGAATGGGCATGAGCTTCCCTTTCAGACGAAGTTTGTCACTTAGCAAGGACACCCTAACTGCCAGCAGTTTATGCTCAGCAGAGAGCTGCATGCCTGGCTCGGGGCAGATTTGCATATTTTCTATGTATCAAACTCTAGCCTCCCTTTCATAGACAGATAAATGGTATTTAGGACACAGGCTCCAATATTACATATTCTTTTGACAGGACTGGAGAAAAGTCTAGAAAGGTGGAAATAAGTATCAGAATTGTAAAACAATATAAATAATAAAAATAATAGCCACAATAACAACCACAATCATTATAATAAAGCAAAAATTACAACTCCTCTCCCTCCTACTTCTAACATTAAGAAGTGTCAGTATAGTGTTAGGAGTTTTATATACATTATCTAATTAATAGATTGCAAGAACCTTAAGAAGAAAGTACTCTTGATTCCTTTAAGGCTTCACTGGACGTAATAAGGAATAAATACTTCCACTTGCTGACTGCCTTCTGAGGAGACATTTGCTGAACAAGAGACAGATGGGAGAGTGGCCGCAGCAATTCTGTTGGACTGTGTCTAAAGCCATTTAAATGCATGATAAAGATTTCTTAGCTGGCTGGGTGCGGTGGCTTATGCCTGTAATCCCAGCACTTTGGGAGGTCGAGGTGGGCGGATCATGAGGTCAGGAGTTCGAGACCAGCCTGGCCAACAAGGTGAAACCCCGTCTCTATTAAAAATAAAACATTAGCTGGGCGTGGCAGTGCATGCCTGTAATCCCAGCTACTCAGGAGGCTGAGGCAGGAGAATTGCTTGAACCCGGGAGGCGGAGCTTGCAGTGAGCAGAGATGGCACCACTGCACTCCAGCTCAGGCGACTGTGAGACTCCATCTCAAAAACAAACAAAAAAGATGTCTTAGCTGTCAAGTAAATCTGGTCCAACAGATTATTTCATCATTTCATCTATTCCTCTTACAGGCTGAGTATCCCTTATCTGAAAATCTGAAATCTGAAATACTTCAAAATCTGAAACTTTTTGAATGCTAACATAATGCTCCAAGGGAGTAATTCAGATCTTGGATTTTTGGATTAGGAAGGCTCAACCAATGTAATGCAAATATTCCCAAATCTGAAAAACCCCAAATTCAAAATACTTCTGGTCTCAAGCATTTTGGATAAGCGACACTTAACCTGTATTATACTTCCTTAAAAGCAAAAAAAAAAAAAAAAAAACACACACACACATGAACACACCAAAATTTATGTTAAAACAATCTGTAATTCACATTTCCCTAATTCCCTAATTTTTATTTCATGGTAAGGTTTTAAGGTAAATTCATACTATCTCTTTTTTTTTTTTTTATACAGAGTCTCACTCTGTCGCCCAGGCTGGAGTGCAGTAACATGATCTTGGCTCACTGCAACCTCTGCCCCGTGAGTTCAAGCAATTCTCCTGCCTCACTCAGCCCCCCTAATTGCTGGGATTACAGGTGTGCGCTACCACGCCCAGCTAGTTTTTGTATTCTGAGTGGAGATGGGGTTTTGCCATGTCAGCCAGGCTGGTCTCAAATTCCTGACCTCAAGTGATCCACCTACCTTGGCCTCCCAAAGTGCTAGGATTACAGGGGTGAGCCACTGCACCCAGCCGGCTTCCTCCTTCTAATAAGTTAAATTACAGAAAGAAAGGCCTTGACTGGCAAAATAGCACCGTGGGATATATACCCGTGTCTTCTGGGCGAACCCTGTTATTCTGTTACCATGCCACATTGCCTGTTTTTAAGTTTTTGAGAAAATACAAGTTTACAATATAAATTCACACTGTATAAGCTACATGAATGCCAGATATACCAAATCTTCCCAGTAGCAGTATACATATCAGATGCAAAAACAAAATCCTATTTGTCCTGAGGTACTTTGGCAGCTTTAGACATATTTTATTAACTTAATTCTTAATTTATAAGTTGTCTTCTTCAAAATATGATGGGAAATGGCTTACTGGCCATATTGCATTTCAAGCTGCAATCATAGAATTAGTACAAAGTGACATATGGAAGCCTCCCCAGCTCAGAACAGCTCCCTTACCCTGTCACCTTTATCACCTTGGCTTTCAGCACTTGCTCTAGCCCGGAAAGGGAGAACTACAGACACAGCAGTGCTCCGATAAAGGCTGAAATCTGGCTACAGCTCTACTTACTGTATAACTTGACTCCCTCGTGTCTGGCACTTATCCCAAGTTTAAAAATAGGCTTTAGTTACTTTCATCGATTTTATCAAGCAAATGGATATAAATCCTGCTAAACGCAAAAAGTTAATGACCTTCTCCTTGCATTTAACTAAAAGATGGTAGGTGACGAATCCTATCCACAGTAGGACCAATGTCAAATATGCTGCTCTTGTCCTTAACATTCAGGGAAGCAGCTGGGACCAGAGAGGTTTGATGAGTTTCCCAATTATACTGAATCCTCGGGGTATTTTTCCCTCCTTTGGGAAAAGGAAAAAAGAAATAGACTAACATGCATGTTTCAGAACTTCAAAAAAGTTATCATTTGAGTTGGTTTCTAAATACATGAAAGGGCAGAGTCACATATGAGAATCTTAACTCTCTCTGTGGCTTTATTCTGATTATCTTTCCTGTCAATTACAAAATAAGTAAATGACGACGACTTCTGGTTGCAAATAAGTACAGGGAACACACGGCCTCTGCTGAGGCAAAGGCTCTCTCCAGCCCCGGAGCCTTTGCCCTCACTTCCTCCTCCTGTCTGGAAGGTTCAGTCCACTCTGCCTCTCTTCCAGCAAAGCCCTATTCATCCTGTGGGATCCAGCTCAAATGTCACCTCCTCTATGAAATGTCACTCCCTTTCTCTGCTTTCCCTCCCATTAGAATTAATCACTCCCTGTAAATTGACATAACCTTTCAGGAAGGCAAGTGGCAATATGTGTCAAAACTTTTAAAATATTCACTTCTAGTAACCTTTATTGGGAAACAATGTGAAATGAAGACACAGACTAACATGCAAAAATAGTGACTACTTCTTTTATAATAGCAGAAAATAAGAAACCATGAATATCCAGCAGTGGGGGAAGACTGGTTGATAGTTGTCACATACCCATATGTTGAGGTATCCACAGGTGAGGCAGACCTGACAAAGACACTATTAGCCACACAGTTCCCTCACTAGTCAAATGGGAATTACTGTGTAAGATGAGCAATTACATGTCAGGCACACAGCAGTCACTCAATATAAGGTTGCAACTACCATCACCTTTAACAAGTTAACTGAAACTGGCCATCAGAGAAATGCAAATCAAAACCACAATGAGATACCATCTCATACCAGTTAGAATGGCAATCACTAAAAAGTCAGGAAACAACAGTTGCTGGAGAGGATGTGGAGAAAAAGGAACGCTTTTACACTGTTGTTGGGACTATAAACTAGTTCAACCATTGAGGAAGACAGTGTGGCGATTCCTCAAGGATCTAGAACTAGAAATACCATTTGACCCAGCCATCCCATTACTGGGTATATACCCAAAGGATTATAAATCATGCTGCTATAAAGACACATGCACACGTATGTTTATTGCGGCACTATTCACAATAGCAAAGACTTGGAACCAACCCAAATGTCTATCAGTGGCAGACTGGATTAAGAAAATGTGGCACACATACACTATGGAATACTATGCTGCCATAAAAAAGGATGAGTTCATGTCCTTTGTAGGGACATGGATGAAGCTGGAAACCATCATTCTGAGCAAACTATCGCAAGGACAGAAAACCAAACACCGCATGTTCTCACTTATAGGTGGGAATTGAACAGTGAGACCACTTGGACACAGGAAGGGGAATACCACACAACAGGGCCTGTTGTGTGGAGAGGGGAGAGAGGAGGGATAGCATTAGGAGATATACCTAATGTAAATGACGAGTTAACGGGTGCAGCACACCAACATGGCACTTGTATACACATGTAACAAACCTGTACATTGTGCACATGTACCCTAGAACTTAAAGTATGATAATAAAAAAAAACAAAAAAAAATTGTTATAAAAATTCATATGTCATTTAAAAAATGGAATAAGGCCAGGCGTGATTGCTCATGCCTATAATCCCAGCACTTTGGAAGGCTGAGGCAGGTTAGATCACTTGAGGTCAGGAGTTCAAGACCAGCCTGGCCTTAGTGAAACCAGGTCTCTACTAAAAATACAAAAAATTAGCTGGGCGTGCTGGTGCAAGCCTGTAATCCCAGCTACTGGGGAGGCTAAGGCAGAAGAATTGCTTGAATCCGGGAGGCAGAGGTTGCAGTGAGCTGAGATAGCACCACTGCACTCCAGCCTGGGCGACAGAGCGAGACTCCATCTCAAAAAAAATAAAAAAAATAAAAATGGAATAAAACATCTATGCATTTCTACTTATAAACACAGGCAAAAAGGAAATGAGATTAGGGAATTTGGGAGAAGTGGCAAATGTATGAGTCATAAATAGGATCTGCCATTTTCTATGTTTTCAAATAACAAGACTGTATTTGTGCACACTTTTAAAAATTGAAATAAAAATTTTGTTTTGTGGGGACAAAGAAAGCTACATAAGCAATTTGATTGAAGATATGTAAATATATGCATTAAAAATTAGAGAACAAACCCAAAATGATAATGGGGAGATTATGGGTGCATTTTCTTTTATGTTTTTTAATTTCTCAAATTTCTTATCAAAAACTTGAATTTGTTTTATAATAAGTTTTTGCAAGATATTTATGGCAGTAACTACTTCAATAATGAGATATGAAACAGCATGAAAATAAGACCATGTTAAAAGGGGTCTTACGACTAAATAAGGGATTTATCTTTTATCCTGCAGGCAATGGGGGCAGTTATCGAAAAGGTCTCCCTGGGGTCCGTGAGGCATGAGACTATTAGGAATGGATAAGAATGGAGACAGGGATGTTAATCTGGAGATAGCTGGATTAACAGAAGATGGTGCTGGGACCAAGTCAGTAGCTCTGAGTAGGGAGGGAAAGATGTGGGTAGATTCCAGATACTTTTAAAAGTAGCGTTAATAGGACTTGAAGACTAAGTGACTATGAGAGGTAAGTTAAAAAGAAGGTTCACCACATGTTCTCACTCATAGGCGGGAATTGAACAATGAGAACACTTGGACACAGGATGGGGAACATCACACACCCGGGCCTTTTATGGGGTAGGGGGAGCGGGGAGGGATAGCATTAGGAGATATACCTAATGTAAATGATGAGTTAACGGGTGCAGCACGCCAACATGGCACATGTATACATATGTAACAAACCTGCACGCTGTGCACATGTACCCCAGAACTTAAAGTATAATAATAATAAAAAAAAGCTTCAAAGTATTCAAGTTTTGGTGTCAAATTACCTGGGTGAACTACCCTCCTACCGTTCACTGACAGGGAACAATATGCTTGGAGTTATTGCCTTGGGGCAGGCAGTGCACCATTATCTGATTGCATTATCAGGACGACTCTTGGTAGGAGAACTATTTCCACTTTATAGGTAAGAAAGCTGAAGCTCAGAGAAGGAAAATATCTTGCCCAAGGGCATCTATGTAATTAGGGTGCTGGGATTCAAATTCAGCTAGCAGTGACTCTTGAGAGTCCATGATTAAGCCACCAATGTCCTGCCTCCCAGCCCAACAGGAAGAACAAGTTCAGAGGGAGGGTTGGAGAGTAGAGAAGAAAAGCAAAAGAAGATAATAGGTTCAGGCTGGCACTACGGCTCATGTCTGTAATCCTAGCACTTTGGGAGGCCAAGGTGGGAAGACTGCTTGAGCCCAGGAGTTCAAGACCAGCTTGGGCAATGCAGGGAGGTCCCATCTGTATAATAAAAAATGTTTAAAAATTAGGTGGGCATAGTGGCATGCACTTGTAGTCTCAGCTACTCGGGAGGCTGAGACAGGAGGATTGCTTGAGCTCAGAAGGTCGGGGCTACAGTGTGCCATGATAGTGCCACTGCCCTGCAGCCTGGGCAACAGAGTAAGAACATGTCTGAAAAAAAAAAAAAAAAGAGAGAGAGAGAGAGAGATCAACAGTGTAAAACACCAAAAATCCTAATCAAACAAACAAAATGAGGACTGAAAAGCTGCTACTGGTTTTAAAAGTATTATGATTTAAAATTTTGATCTCTATGTCCAAATTATAATTTTCTTTCATACATACATTTAAAAACTATAGTACCATGTTTAATATAAGGATTTTTCAAATGTTCTTGGGTTATAACATTATAATTCTTAGGCTTTCTATGAAGCATATACATTTTTAGTTTTGTATATAATTTTCATGTTTTATCATTCTCAAAACCAGTCTTTGTTCTAGTTTTATCTCTGAGTAATGGTCAAGCCAGCAAACACAACTTCAATCCTATGTGTAAGCAAAATGATATTTTTAATCAAATTAGTAATTTAAGAGATAGTAGAAATCTAGCCCAACTTGGGCAACAGAATAAAAATTCCAGTAATTTGTAATATGAAATTGAAGCATACATAATGATGCCCAGTTTTTAAAAACTGGGAATAGGCCCTGGTGTGGCGGCTCATGCCTATAATGCCCAGCACTTTGAGAGGCCGAAGTGGGAAGACTACTTGAGCCCAGGGGTTTGTTGCCAGCCTGGGAACACAGGGAGACCCCATCTCTATGAAAAAAAAAAAAATTAGCCAGGCATGGTGGTATGTGCCTGTGGCTCCAAGCTACTTGGGAGGCTAAGGTGGGAGGAATGACGCCCAGAGGTCAAGGCTGCAGTGAGCCATGATCACACCATGCACTCCAGCCTGGGCAACAGAACAAGACCCTGTCTCAAACAAACAAACAAAACTCCCCCAAAACCAGGGATAAACAAATATTGAAAGATTTAAAGATATTTAAATCTAAATATTAAAACAAGTATTTAAATACTTAAAGACAAATATTTAAAGATTTACCTCTGACTAGCTATTAAAGGATCAATATTTAGCCCCATTCCCTTCACCTATATGCATAAAGAAGGTTCATCACTAGCTAAATATCTTCTAAAATCCTTACTCATTCTTCCTATGGAGCAAATAGGCAAAGGGTCAGTGAGAAATACTCCATAATTACACAACTTTTGGAACAGAAAAGTCTAGATGTAGGGATAGGTCTTTTAAAGCAATATCTAACATACAGACATCGAGATGAAAAATACTGAGTTTGATCTCACAAGAATTTTAAAATCTTGCATGATGAAAGATACCATAAACAAAGTTAACAACAACAACAAAAATAGAGCAGGAGAAACTATCTGCCACATAAGTAACAACAGATTAATATGTGTAATAGGTAAAGAACTGTAAGTCATTACGAAAGAAACGTATCTTAGTAGAAAAAATACACAATGGATTAAAAATGACAATTCACTGAAGAAATACAAAGTCAAAAACCACACCAAAAGGTGCTCAACTTCATGAATAATTAATGAATGCAAGTGACAAAAAAAAAATCAGCAGAAGCTCTTTTGTGTGACCTTTCCTCAACCGAACTGCAAGGTTTACCAACCACCTGCTCTTTTCCCTCTGTGAAACCTCCTTGATTCTCAGAGTACTATCAAAGCTGGTAGGTTACTCTGTTTGAGCCTTTGCACTTCTATTTCTACCAGTTGAGTTACATGTTTACCAATAGTAATTTAGGTTTGTTTCCCAGTGTATTTATGTCAATTGTATTTGTTATAATTATGTAATTTACTTACCTATTCTATAAATGGATGGAATATAAGTATAGAAAGAGTACTTATTTCGCTGAAAATTAATCTGAATATTTTGGAAAGACTAGATGAAGGTGAAAAGCTTAAGAGAGCTCTGTAATTAGTGGTGGATAGAATTAATGTAAGAGACTAGGATTTGAACTCAGATGAATTAGTTCCATTAAGTTCTCATTCCACTTTAAACTTAAACTAAAAATGGCAGATGATCTATAATGGGCATAGTTTATGCATGCAAGATGACGACAAATTCTAGAAAAGTGTTTATCACTTTAAAAAATAATTTTCTCAATAACTTTTTTTGAGTGTTTGTATGACAGAGTCTCTCGCTGTTGTACAGGCTGAAGTACACTGGCATGATCCTGGCTCACTGCAACTTCTGCCTCCTGGGTTCAAGCTATCCTCCTGCCTCAGCCTTCTGAGTAGCTGGGACTACAGGTGCGTGTCACCACGCCAGTTAATTCTTGTATTTTTAGTACAGATGGGGTTTTGCCATGGTGGCCAGGCTGGTCTTGAACTTCTGACCTCAGGTGATGTGCCTGCCTTGGCCTCCCAAAGTGCAGGGATTACAGGTATGAGACACTGCACCTGGCCCTCAATAACTCTTTGGACAACTACTAGTCTTGATTTCAAAATATAAGAAAATTTCTATGATAATGAAATGCCTATTTTTGCTTCTCAGATTAACAAAAACAAACAAAAGAATAATACCTTGTGGTAGTAATGGTACATGGAAATGAACACTCTGATAAAATGTTGATGGGAGTGTAAACTTGTACAGTTTTTCGGAGGACTTATTGGGGAGTTATTTATCAAAATTAAAAATGACTCGATAGTAATTAACAACTCAACTTACCTACTGCCTGAAACAAAAATTGGACAAAGCATACAATGGTTTCAATAACTGAATATTAGTAAATGATGGATAGCGATCCCTTAGATATCACTGCCTTGGGAGAGTTCCCAGGCTACGGGGCAGCGAGAGAAAACTTAAGTGAAACTCAATAGAGTTGAGGGCACAGAGCTCAGAGTCTGAGAAGACCAAAGGGGCGAATTTGTTCGGAAAAGAGTACCACAGAGAAAAGAGCCGAACAGAAAGGGAGCTCCTGAGATCTGCAGAGGACCTGCCCGCTAGTATTCAGTAGAGTATTAATTAGTGCACATGGTATGAGGAAACTGTCTGAGGCCAGGGAAATAATCATCCAAAAGGATTTAAGGGAACAGCTCCCCATGTTCACACAGGCCTAGGAACAATGACTATTTTTGTCAGCCAGCCAGAAAAATCTCAAAAATTCCTGCTACATTAGGTAGAGTTCTCAGAAGTGTCTTGCCTTAAGAAGTAGGGATTAATGATCTCTAGAATAAATGCTGCTCTGGTTCCACTTAACGAATCTTAAAAGTAGAATTTGAGTGCAAGGAGAGGGAAAGCATTAGGACAAATACCTAATGCATGCGGGGCTTAAAACCTAGATGATGGGTTGATAATGCAGCAAACCACCATGGCACATGTATACCTATGTAACAAACCTGCACACTGCACATGTATCCCAGAGCTTAAAGTAAAATTTTTTTAAAAAGTAGAATTTGGTCTGGGCGTGGTGGCTCAGGCCTGTAATACCACCACTTTGGGAAGCCAAGGTGGGTGGATCATGAGGTCAGGAGTTTGAGACCAGCCTGGCCAGCATGGTGAAACCCCATCTCTACTAAAAATACAAAAATTAGCCCAGCATGGTGGTGCGCGCCTGTAATCCCAGCTACTTGGGAGGCCGAGGCATGAGAATCGCTTGAACCTGGGAGGTGGAGGTTGCAGTGAGCCGAGATCACACCACTGCACTCCAGCCTCTGGGACAGAGCAAGACTCCATCTCAACACAAACAAACAAACAAAGTAGAATTTGAAAGGATCAAACTGTTTCCAAGTACCTTAACTGCACCCAGAACAAAGCTCAATGACCCATAATGTGGAGAAAAGCCAATCAATCAAAAGCTACCTAGAATAGACACAGATGTTAGAATTAGCAGATAAGAACATTAAGGTAGCAATTTTATCTGTCTTCCATATGTTCAAAAATCTTGAGCAAAGATGGAACATGTTAAATAGAAACACATAAGACATAAAAATACTGAAATCTAACTTTTAGAGATGAAAACTACAATGAAGAAAAAATACACTGAATAAGATTAATGGCATATTAAACACATATTAATGTATTAATGGCATATTAAACACATATTAAGAGATTAGCAAACTTACAGCATAGGAATTGAACTTGTCTAAAAACACAGAGAAAGAAGACTAAAAAAGAAAGACCTAAAGAAGCCTAATATGTATGTGATTGTAGTTCCCACAGGAGGAATAGAAAAAATGTGACATTTTTCTAATTTTGATGAAAAGTAGAAACTCACAAATATATGAAACTCAGTGAACTCCCAAGCACAAAAAACTAAGAGAAACTACACTAAGGCACATGTGACCAAACTGATCAACACCAACAAGAAAGAAAATCTTAAAAGCAGCCAGAGGGGGTTGGAAAAGACACATGTATGGAGGAAGGAAGATAAGGATGACAGGAGATTTCTTGTCTAAAACAATGCAAGTGATGCAAGTGAGAAGACAGTGGAGCAACTTTCCTTCTTTCTTTGAGACAGAGACAGGCTGTCACCCAGGCTGGAGTTGCAGTGGTGCGATCTCAGCTGACTGCAACCTTCGCCTCCTGGGTTCAAGTGATTCTCCTGCCTCAGCCTCCTAAGTAGCTGGGATTACAGGCACCCGCCACCATACCTGGCTAAGTTTGTATTTTTAGTAGAGACAGGGTTTTACCACGTTGCCCAGGCCGATCTTGAACTCCTGGCCTCAAGTGATCTGCCTGCCTCAGTCCTCCAAAGGGCTAGGATTACAGGCGTTAGCCACCGCACTGTGGCCAACTTTCAGTACTAATATTTAGAAACGGTCAACCTAGAATTCTAAAGCCAGTGAAAATACCTTTCAAAAGCAAAGATGAAATTCTTTCCCAGACATACAAAAGCTGAAAAAATGCAGGTTTGCTGGTGATGAACTAAAATATTTTTAAAAAATTCTTCAGGCCGGGTGCAGTGGCTCACGCCTGTAATCTCAGCACTTTGGGAGGCCGAGGTGGGCGGATCACGAGGTCAGGAGATCGAGACCGTCCTGGCTAACACGGTGAAACCCCGTCTCTACTAAAAATACAAAAAATTAGCCAGGCGTGGTGGCGGCGCCTGTAGTCCCAGCTACTCAGGAGGCTGAGGCAGGAGAATGGCGTAAACCCGGGAGGCGGAGCTTGCAGTGAGCCTAGATCGTGCCACTGCACTCCAGCCTGGGCCACAGAGCCAGACTGCATCTCACAAAAACAAAACAAAACAAAAATTCTTCAAGTAGGCCAGGCGCAGTGGCTCACACCTGTAATTCCAGCACTTTGGGAGGCCGAGGTGGGTGGATCACCTGAAGTCGGGAGTTTGAGACCATCCTGACCAACACGGATAAACCCCGTCTCTACTAAAAATACAAAATTAGCCAGGCATGGTGACACATGCCTGTAATCCCAGCTACTCAGGAGGCTGGGGCAGGAGAATCACTTAAACCTGGGAGGCGGATGTTGCGGTGAGCCAAGATCGCACCATTGCACTCCAGCCTGGACAACAAGAGTGAAACTCTGTCTCAAAAAAAAAAAAGAAAAAAGAAAGAAAAGAAAAGAAAAATTCTTTAGGTAGTCTGGGCATGGTGGCTCATACCTATAATCCCTGCACTTTGGGAGATAGATCACTTGAGGAGGACCCAAGTGGATCACTTTGAGAGGCGGGTGGATCACTTGAGGTCAGGAGTGAAAGACCAGCCTGGTCAACATGGCAAAACCCTATCTCTACTAAAAATACACAAATTAGCCAGGCCACGTAGTGCCCACCTGTAATTCCAGCTAGTCAGGAGGCTGAGTCAGGAGAATTGCATGAACGCGAAAGGTGGAGGTTGCAGTGAGCCAAGATCACGCCACTGCACTCCAGCCTGGACGACAGAGCGAGACTCCATCTCATAAATAAATAAATAAATAAATAAATATTCTTGCTTCACCATCTTGGATCCTGGGGAGGCCTGCTAGGAACAGGACTTCTAAAAGGAAATACGTCTGGAAAGCAGGCTGTAGTCCAAAGCCATTTTTGCTGGCTATAAGTGGGGTCTCCAGAACCAAAGGGA
The DNA here is from genome assembly GCF_008728515.1 of Papio anubis. NCBI lineage: Eukaryota > Metazoa > Chordata > Mammalia > Primates > Cercopithecidae > Papio > Papio anubis. The sequence goes on from NC_044984.1 coordinate 31,621,380, forward strand.
ACACATCTCTTCTTAAAATTAAAGGTGTTTATGCCCGAGAGGAAACAGAATTCTATTTGGGCAAGAGATGTCCTTATGTATACAAAGCAAAGAACAACATGGTGACTCCTGGCGGCAAACCAAACAAAACCAGAGTGATCTGGGGAAAGGTAACTTGGGCCCACGAAAACAGTGGCATGGTTTGTGCCAAATTCTGAAGCGGTCTTCCTGCTAGAGCTATTGGACACAGAGTCCAAGTGATGCAGTACCCCTTAAGGATTTAAACTAATGAAACAATAATAAATAAAAGTGGGTTTGTAAAAAACAAAACAAAACAAAATTTTAGGTAAAGGTAAATGATCACAGTATCTACACAAACAGATAAAGAGCACTGGGGCAACTTAGATCAAATGGACAAATCCCTTGAAAGACACAAACTACCAAAGTTCACTAAAAAAGCAACAGATAGCCCAAATAGCCCCGCAGCTGTTAAAGAAACTGAATTTGTAGCCAAGCCTTCTACACATAAAAAACTTCAGGCTAAGATGGCTTCACTGCTGAAGTCTACCAAACATTTAAGGAAGAAATAATACCATTTCTAACCAAACTCTTTCAAAAAACTGAAAAGAAGGGAATACTTCCTAGTTAATTCTATGAGACTAGTATTACCCTCAACTCAGAATCAAAGACACTAAAAGTACAGATCATGTCTTTTATACATACAGACATAAAATTTCTTAACAAGATTTTAGCAAATCTAGTCATAAAACCTACAAAGTGATAGTACATCATAACCAGGTGGGGTTTATGAATGGAATAACATTTCAAAATCAATCAAGGTAATTTACCATAATGGCAAAATTAAAAACCCTAAAAAATTTCAATAAATGCATAAAGAGCATCTGACAAAATCCAACATCCATTTGTGATTCAAAAACTCCATTAAAGCAGGAGTAGAAGGGAAGTTCTTCAACTTGATACGGTCATTTATTAAAAACCTACAGGGTTGGGCGCGGTGGCTCATGCCTGTAATCCCAGCACTTTGGGAGACTGAGGCGGGCGGATCACGAGGTCAGGAGATCGACACCATCCTGGCTAACACGGTGAAACCCCATCTCTACCAAAAATACAAAAAAAAAAAATTAGCTGGGCATGGTGGCGGGCGCCTGTAGTCCCAGCCACTCAGAAGGCTGATGCAGGAGAATGGCGTGAACCCAGGAGGCGGAGTATGCAGTGAGCTGAGATCGCACCACTGCACTCCAGCATGGGCGACAGAGCGAGACTCTGTCTCAAAAACAAACAAACAAACAAACAAACAAAAAAAACCCTACAGGTAGCATAATATTTAAGAGTGAAAGAAAGATTGAATACTTTTGCCCTGAGATCAGAAACAGGATAATATGCCTACGCTCACCATTTCTTTTCAAGATTGTAGGAGAGGTTCTAGCCAGTACTCTCTCTCTCTCCATAGATATATATACACACACACACACAAAAATATATATATTACATATATATTATCTATTCTATATACTGGCAATGAACAACCAAAAATATAAATTAAAAAGTATCATTTATAATAGGAGCTGGAAATATGATAAACTTATGGATAAATCTAAGAAAAGACATGAAAGACCTCTACAGTAAAAATTATAAAACTCTGCTGAGAAAAACTGAAGACCTAAATAAATGTTAAGATGTACCATGGTCATGGGTCACAAGACTCAATATTGTTAAGATGTCAATTTTCTCCTTATTGATCTACAGATTCAGTGCAATCTCTAACAAAATCCCAGCAATTATTTTTTAAGAAATTGACAAGCTAATCAGCTTCAGATGGAACTGCTGAAGATGTAGAATAGCCAAAACTTTGAAAAAGAATAAAATGGAAAGACTAACATTACCTAATTTCAAGACTTACAAAACTATAGTAATCAAGAGAGTGTGGAATTTGAAAAAGACAGACAAATAGTCTTCATCTTTGCTGAAGACTAATTACTCTGGGATTATTACCTAACGTGTCTGTTTCTCTGAATCAGATGATGAGAAGTTGGCCCCTTTCTGGGTAAAGGCTTTTTGAAAGTAAGACGTGGTTGACTTGAGTCATATTTATTTGCACTAGGACGTAAGCATGTTTCATATCCCCAGTTTTACATAGTATCCTCAAAAAATCAATTTTCTCAAAATTCATTTAGGAAATAATACTTGGGAATAGTAAACATTCAAAAATAATCTTACAGGCTGGGTGTGATGGCTCACACCTGTAATCCCGGCACTTTGGGAGGCTGAGGTGAGCGGATCACTTGAGGTCAGGAATTGGAGACCAACCTGGCCAACATGGTGAAACCCTGTCTCTACTAAAAATACAAAAATTAGCTGGGTGTGGTGGCAGGTGCCTATAATCCCAGCTATTCAGGAGGCTGAGGCAGGAGAATCACTTGAACCCAGGAGGTGGAGGTTGCAGAGAGCCAAGATTACGCCAGCCGGGGTGACAGAGCAAGACTCCATCTCAGACAAAAAAAAAAAAAAAAGTCAGCTGGGTACAGTGGCTCACACCTATAAATTCCAGAACTTTGGGAGGCCGAGGGAGACAGATCACTTGAGGCAAGAAATTCAAGACCAGCCTGGCCAACATGATGAAACCTCGACTCTACTAAAAAAATACAAAAATTAGCCATGCGTGGTGACACATGCCTATAATCCCAGCTACCTGGGAGGCAGAGGCTGCAGTGAGCCAAGATTGTACCACTGCATTCCAGTCTGGGAAACAGAGTGACTCCGTCTCAAAAAAAAAAAAAAAAAAAAAAGACAAACAGATCAATAGAACAGAATACACAGTCCAGAAATAGACTCACACATATTTAATCAATTCCTTTTCAGCAAAGATACAAAGACAATTCAGTAGTGAAATAAAAGTCGTTGCAACAAATGACACCTGAACAATTAAATTTACATATATCAAAAAAAGGAACTTCAGTCCACATATTACAATATATAAAAAATTAACCACAAATGGACCATAGAACAACTACAAAATATAACATTTACAACATTTCTAGAATAAAATATAGATTATCTTCTAACCTTTGAATAGGGAACGATTTCTTGGATACACAGGAATCTCATTAAATCTCATTAAAATGAAAAACTATTAGGAGAATGAAAAAACAAAGCGCAACTGGGAGAAAATATTTCCATATATATCTGGAAAAGGTCTTGTGTATAGAAAATATTCAAAAACTGTCAAAATTCAGTAATAAGAAAACAAAACACAAAAAAATGGGCAAAAGAATTGAATACACATTTCACCGAAGAAGACATATAAGTGGCAAATAAGCACATAAAGAGATGTTCTGGCTAGGTGTGGTGGCTCATGCCTGTAATCCTATCACTTTGGGAGGCCAAGGTAGCCGGCTCCTTTGAACTCGGGAGTTGGAGACCAATTTGGGCAGCATGGTGAAACCCCGTTTCTACAAAAAATACAAAAATCAGCAAGGTGTGGTAGTGCACCGGTAGGCCCAGCTACTTGGCAGGCTGAGGTGGGAGGATCACTTGAGCCCGAGAGGTGGAGGTTGCAGTGAGCCTAGATTGTGACACTGCACTCCAGCCTGGGCAACAGAGGCAGATCCTATCTCAAAAAAAAAAAAAAAAGTTCAACCCCTTTATCATTGGGGAAATGCAAATTAAAATCACAATAAAACACCTCTACAAACTTACAGACTAACATTAAGGCTCACTATATCAAATGTTAAGATAAGGAGGAACTGGAACTCTCATAAATTGCAAGTGGGAATGTGAAATGGCACAGCTACTTTGTAAAATGGTTTCACAGTTTCTTAAAAAGTCAAACATACACCTATCATACCATCCAGGCATTTACGCCTGCGTATTTACTCAAGAGAAATGAAATCATACGTCTACATGAAGTCTTGTACACAAATGTTCACAGTAGCTTTATTTGTAATAGCCAAAACTTCTGACACACACGACATAGGTAAATCTCAAAAGACTTACTCTGAGTAAAAGAATTCAAACCAAAAAAAGCTTACATTCTATATGATTCCATTTATACAAAATTCTAGAAAATTCAATCTAATCTATAGTGACAGAAACCAGATCACGACTGGGCATGGTGGCTCATGCCTGTAACCCCAGAACTTTGGGAGGTCGAGGAAGGGAATTGCTTGAGCCCAGGTGTTCCAGACCAGCCTGGGGGCAACATAGTGAGACCCCCATCTCTACAAAAAATACAAAAATTAGCTGGGCATGGTTGTGTGCACCTACAGTGCCAGCTACTCAGGAGACTGGGGTAGGAGGATTGCTTGAGCCCAGAAAGTTGAGGCTTCAGTGAGCTGTGATCGCACCACTGCTCTCCAGCCTAAGTGACACAGTCAGATCCTGTTTCAAAAAATAGAAAGCAGATCATTCATTGGTTGTTTTGGGAGGCTGTTAGTAGGTTAGGGGCAGGTGGGATATATGGATTACAGAGGGGCACAAGAAAACACTGGAGGTAATGGATGTGTTATCTTGATTGTGATGATGGTTTTATAGTGTCAAAACATGTCAAAACTATGTCAGATTGTACCCCAATAAGGTTGTTAAAAAATGAATCAACAAAACTGATACATTTAACAACAGTAATCTATGCAGCATCTTGAAAGAATGAGGTAAGATTAATATATATTGAAGATTTCCAAGATATAGTGTGAAAAAATAAAGTACTGTAAGTAGTAAGTTATCATTTATTATTTCATGTTTTAAAAAGGATACTCAATCAACTGTTTCAACAATTGTTTCTATGTGTATAAAATATCTCTGGAAAGACAAAAAAAATGATATATGTGTTTGTGTGTAAGAAAGACTGAAAGAGAACAGAGAGAATATATAGGCTGGAGTTTAGAGTAGAAGAGACTTACTTTTCACCGAACACCTTTTCGAGCTGTGATTCCTTCTCCCTCATGAATGTATCATTTTTTATTTTCTTTTTTTTATTTTTATATCACTTTTTAAAACAAATATAAAATAACCTATTGATTCCATCTCTGAGGATCTGTCCTACAGGAACAAAGAGTCAAACGACATATGCACAAAGCAATTCATTGAACAACTGTTACAAATGTTAATGGAATCATTGAATGAAAAAAAGTTGCAAAACACTCGCCGCTGGGGAGGGTTCTAAATGGAGAGGTTGGGGAGACAGGAAAAGAAAGGGGAAGTTTGCGTAGGGACTTACTTTCTGCATTTCCGATTTGCAGGAAATATTTTTGGTAATGAGTGGCTGTTTCCTTTTAAAGTAAAAGACCTCAATGAAATTTTTGTTTGTTTATTTTTCCTTTTTTAAGATGAGTCTCACTCTGTCGTCCAGGTTGGAGTGTCATGGTGCAATCTTCGCTCACTGCAGCCTCCGCTTCCTGGGTTCAAACGATTCTCCTGCCTCAGCCTCCAGAGTAGCTGGGATTACAGGCACCTGCCACCACACCCAACTAATTTTTGTATTTTCAGTAGAGATGGGGGTTTCACCGTGTTGGCCAGGTTGGTCTGAAACTCCTGACCTCGTGATCCACCTGCCTCGGCCTCCCAAAGTGCTGGGATTCTAGGCATAAGCCACTGCGCCCAGTCTCGATTTTTAAAAATTTAAATAAAGTACTGGTTTCAGTGTGCAAGGTCATCATAATAGAAGTGAAAGTGTGTTGCGTTTTGCAATGGACTGAAGATGACACTCACCCTCTTCCGAGCTTCAGATTTCTGGAAGCACTCATGCTGTATGAAAGTGGCTGCAGCAGAAATCCTGGACAGCGGTATGTGGTCTGCATCGAGCATACTCACTGCTCGCTCCAGAGTCATCTCCATGTCTGCATTCCTAGACAAACAGGCACAGATTCAGCCAGATTCCAGACCTCCCACCTCCTGCCTACCGACCTGGTCTTCCACAGATGACTCAGCTAATACTGGGAAGCACTAGAACATCTGAACCTTGGCTTTTCTTCAGCCAAAAGAAAAATCAGCACCCAAGATTGGAAGGCAGAGGGACTACTGGCTAGAAATTCTCCAGCTCTGATCAGACGGGAGAATTGGATGATGTCATTCGATTGAATTATACCATATACCAAAGAAAGAAGCTGAACTTTTAAAAAGAAATATGATGCCGAGGTGGGTGGATCATTTGAGGTGAGGAGTTCAAGACCAGCCTGGCCAACAGGGTAAAACCCCATCTCTACTAAAAATACAAAAAATTAGCTGGGTGTGGTGGTGGTATACAACTGTAATCTCAGGAGGCTGAGGCAGGAGAATCACTTGAACCAGAGGTGGACATTTCAGTGAGCAGAGATAGTGCCAATTCACTCCAGCCTAGGCAAAAGAATGAGACTCCGTCTCAAAAAAAAAAAAAAAAAAAAAAAGGAAAAAAGATAAATATGTGTCCTATGATTCTTACATCTTTAAAAGCAACTTTAAAGGCACAGTAAGATTTTTAAAATAATTCAAAAGAAATCTGTTTACAGAAATTAAACATTATTTCTAGGCTGGGCACGGTGGCTCACATCTGTAATCCCCGCACTTTTGGAGGCCGAGGCAGGAGGAATGCTTGAGTCTAGGAGTTCAAGACCAGTCCTGGCAACATAGTGAGACCCTGTCTCTACAAAAAAAACAAACGAAAAACCCAAAATCAGCTGGGTGTGGTGGCATGTACCTATAGACCCAGCTACTTGGAAGGCTGAGGTGGGAGGATCGCTTGAGCCTGGGAGGTCAAGGCTGCAGTGAGCCTCGGTGACGCCACTGCACGGCGCTCCAGCCTGAGCAATAGAGCGAAACTCTGTTTCAAAAACAAACAAACACACAAAATAATGACTAAAGACACGCTTAAAGGTAATATAGGGCTGTTCTTTGGCTTCAAAGAGGGTTATACCAGACTCATTCCAGGTAATAAAGACACTGGAGACATCCTGAGAAGGAGTTTTCCAATATCTACTAGCAAGTACAGTGAGTAAATACTCTTTTCTATTAGGCTAACCCATGAATACATGCACATGTGTACAGGTGTGAGTGTGTGCAGCGTTGTGAAGGGTGTGCCTGTGTGTGGGTGGGTGTGGTACAGGTGGGGCGATAAGGAGTAATGTGCCTCATGACTAAACACTAATACCCCCTGCTTCTGAAACACATGTTCAAACACAGAAGGGTTACCTCATAAGTATAAAGGGTATTAAAAGTGAAGCAGAAAATTGCTGGCATCTATACTGAGAATTATATAATGATCTCATATTTTTAATGTGCCTCACACGAGTCAATTATAATTGGTAAAAAAAAAAAAAAAAAAAAAAAAGAGCAGGCTATTACCATTAAAACTAGAATTTGAGTCACTTTTATCTAATATTTTTATCTAATATACACACACCTTTTAAAGGAGAGGGAAATATTTTACATTCATGGACTCTGAGGCCTTTACAGAGAAGTCAAAACTCTGTAAGTCTAGTCTCAAGCTCAGTGGCAAAGTCTTTACCAGCCATCACGGGTGTATTAACTGATGAAAAATCATTCGTAAGAATAGCCTTCTGTTATGCAGCTTTTTAAAAAAAAAAAAAAAAAAGATTGAGCCATTAATCCATCTCATAAGCCATACATGACTCAGGAAAGTTTGAATTTCCCATCTCTAACACCCACAAATAATTCCATTACTCTAATCCTTTATTTTCCTGAACATGATTCACCTAGAAGCTCTGTGTTCACACTTAGGCAATCCAATGCGATTTCACTTTATCACTAAAAAAATTCCTAAACTAAGTGAAGACTTCCTCAGCAAGGTTTACTACAGCTGTCAGGGGGTCAACTTTCTGTCTGACAGTCTATCAAGTCCAACTCCATACATTCTGGCCCAAGTCTGACTCCATTTCCTGTCATCCTCAACCTCTTTTCCTTCCCCTCCTTGGATCTTACACCCCTCCAATCACACCGGGCTTTTAACCCTTCTCTAAACACTGCCACCTTCTTCACAAGCCACCTTCTTTTACTTTTCCAGCAAGCTTATCATACTACCTAATTCGTACCCATTCTTCAAGACTCAATTCAAATATCTTCATTTCTTCTTGTTCTTCTTTTTTCAGAAAGACACAGTCCTGTTCCGTTACGCAGGTGAGAGTGCAGTGATGTGATCATAGCTCACTATAACCTCAACCTCCTGGACTCAAATCATCCTCCCACTTCAGCCTTCTGAGTAGCGGGGACTACAGTTGCATGCCACCACACCTGGCTAATTTTTTAAATAGTTTTTTTTTTTGGAGACGGAGTCATGCTCTGTCACCCAGGCTAGAGTGCAGTGGCACGATCTTGGCTCACTGCAACCTCTGCCTCCCAGGTTCAAGCAATTCTCCTCCCTCAGCCTCCCCAGTAGCTGGGATTACAAGCGCCCACCACCACACCCAGCTAATTTTTGTATTTTTAGTAGAGATGGGGTTTCACCATGTTGGCCAGGCTGGTCTCGAACTCCTGACCTCGTGATCCACCCACCTCAGCCTCCCAAAGTGCTGGGATTACAGGCGTGGGCCACCGCGCCTAGCCAAATTTTTAAATTTTTGTAGAGATGAGGCCTCGCTATATCGCTCAGGCTGGTCTCTAACTCCTGGTCTTAAGTAATCCTCCTGCCTCAGCTCAAATATCTTCATTTCTGTGAAATCTTTTCTGTGCCCTTATCCCGGCTAGAGCTATTCTTTCCTCCTCTATTCTCCTACAGCATTCTCCCATTCCAGCCCCTTTTCTCTCTCTTCCTCCCTCCTTCTCTCTCTTCCTCCCTCCTTCTCTCTCTCCGCACTCACTTATAAAACATTTCTTGAAGCCGGCAGAAATGTGGCTTGAAGAAATGGCGATGGGCCTGGGCTGGAGGATCAGGAAGAGAAAGCTGTTCCCCAGCCCCACTGACCCCTGAACATATTCTCCAGAAGTGAGTCATTTCAACAATTTTTAAAATGATATCAGTATAAATTTAAAAATGTAAGAGAAAGCAGTGTAAAATACCACTGGTCGGAATATGAGACATTACGGGGGGTGGGTAGGGAAACCCCAGTAACTTGGCCGGGGAGCGGTAGCTCATACCTGTAATCCCAGCACTTTGGGAGCCCAAGGTAGGTGGAGTACTTGAGCTCAGGAGTTTAAATCAACCTGGCCAACATGGTGAAACCCTGTCTCTACTAAAAATATAAAACATTAGCCGGGCATGGTGGCAAGCACCTGTAATCCCAGCTATTCGGGAGGCTGAGGCAGAAGAATTGCTTGAATCTGGGAGGTGGAGGTTGCAGTGAGCCAAGATCGTACCATTGCACTCCAGCCTAGGCAACAAGAGTGAAACTGTCAAAAGAAAAAAACAAACAAACAAAAAAAACCAAAGCAAGACAACACTGTAACTTGTGTGTGTGTAATCCCCCAGTAGCCAGCATTCCTGCCAACTAACAACACAGCCCTGCCCGGGCTGGTTCCCATGATATTAGAATATGGCTACACCTCTGAAGGCAAAGCAAACATAAAATAATGAATGGATAGCTCCTACAAGTGTTGTCAGATGCTCAGTAAATGCAAATCCTCACAAATATTTTAAAGTATGATGAAAGCAATGCTTTGGAAAGATGACTCTGGATATGTGTTCCTCGAAAGAAAGAGACAGTGTTGAGGACACTATAAAAGGTTCAGCAGAGGCAAACAAGGCTTGAACTGGGCTGTTAAAAATGGAAATGGAAAAAAAAGGTATAGTCGAAAGAGATGAAAAATCAAAGAACTAAAGCAGGTAGTAATTAAGATGATGTGGAGGGAAGTCAATATGCTCTGTTTTCTGCTCTGCAGTGCTCTTGGTCACAAATTTGACTGTCAGTCCTAGAGAAGATCCATCCTCTCTGCTTAGTCTCCCTCAACTAATCCCAAAGTACAATGCTCTTGTGGGTTTTGTTTGTTTGTTTGTTTGTTTTGCTTTGAGACAGGGTCTCACTCTGTTGCCCAGGGTGGAGTGCAGTGTCGCGATCATGGCTGACTGCAGCCTGGACCTCCCAGGCTCAAGTGATTCTGTTGCTTCAGCCTCCTGAGTAGCTGGGACTACAGGCATGCACCACCATGCCCAGCTAATTCTTGTACTTTGTAGAAATGGGGTTTTGCCATGTTGCCCAGGCTGGTCTCAAATTCCTGGGCTCAAGCAATCTGCCAGCCTCAGCCTCCCAAAGTGCTGGGATTACAGTTGTGAGCCACCATGCCCAGCCCTGCTCTTGTGTTCTTTAAATTTCTGTAGACACTAATATGTATCACACAACCTAGCACTTGACGACATATCCTATTTTTCACTGCTCTTCTCCTAGACCATCATACATCCCACTCAATTTTCATCTTTAATTTTATTTATTTAATTAGTTTTTTGGAGACTAAGTCTTGTTCTTTCACCCACGCTGGAACGCAATGACACGATACCAGCTCATTACAACCTCTGCCTCCTGGGTTCAAGCAATTCTCCTGCCTCAGCATCCAAAGTAGCTGGGATAACAGGCATCTACCACCATGCCTGGCTAATTTTTGTATTTTTAGTAGAGACAGGATTTCACCATGTTGGCCAGGCTGGTCTCGAACTCCTGACCTCAAGTGATCCGCCCACCTTGGCTTCGTAAAGTGCTGGGATTACAGGTGTGAGCCACTGTGCCTGGCCCATTTTCATCTTTTGTGATGCTTACTGGGAAGGACCTACGAAGACCCTAATACTCATTTGCAGAACCATCAGTCTCCAACAGGTCATAAATCATGGTTTTAGAAAAATTCATCTAGAATTTTTTTGTGGTGATTCTTAAAACCTTTTTCATCAGTTTGATTTAGAACATGGGTTTCATCAGTTTGTCTCTCTTATACTCCAAGTCTCAGTTTTTAGCTGCATTAGTAACCATTTAACCACCTATTCTTCTTTTGGAAAGCCAGGTCCATTGTTTAATAACTTAGGTCATTATGCAGGTTTATGGTTTTATCCAGTTAATATTCAACGTATATGAAAGAATACTCCTTTACATGTGGGAGTTTCACTAGGCATAAAAACTTAAATCTCCAAAACAGGGGCTGGACAGAGTTTGACAATGCAGGACCAAGGAGAACACAGTGTGTGGTCTCAGGGCAGGTGTCCCAGGAGCAGCCTGGGGAACTGAAACGAGGCGTGGAGCCCAGCAGAGGAAAGGGGGAGGTCAGGTAGGCACAGGCACCACCGTGGGCATCTATCTTCCTCATTACATGAAATATTTCTGGTTCCCTCTCCTTTTCACAGACAGCTAAATTTTCCTTTCAAAATCAGAGAAAAAAGTTGATTTCTATGATTTCTACTCTCTAGAATTTGGGGAAATCTCAGGAAGAGATTTCTTACTCATTATTTTTAAATTTCTTGACCCCAAGTGTTCCTTCTATTCTTTGAAATATGATTAAATATTCTAATACAATTTACCCTGTCTATTAAAACAATAATCCAAAAATAGTATGACTAATACTTCTAGAATTTGAGCAACAAAAGAACCTAGATGGCAAAAAGTAAAGCTTATACTTCATTTCTCCTTTCTTTAATTCCTTCATTCTTTCACTATATACTTATTTATTTATTGAAATAAGATCTCATTCTGCTGCCCAGGCTGGAGTACAGTGGCACGATCACAGCTCACTGTAGCATCAACCTCCCTGGTTCAAACAATCCTCCCACTTCGGCCTCCGGAGTAGCTGGGACCACAGTTGGGAACTATCATGCCAGGCTAAGTTGTTTATTTGTAATAGAAATGGCGTCTCCCTATGTTTGTCCAAGCTGGCCTCAAACTCCTGGGCTCAAGCAATCCTCCAGTCTGGGCCTCCCAAAGTGCTAGGATTATAGGTGTGAGCCACTGTGCCTGGCCTCATCATATATTTATACAGTGCCTACTATAGACCTACTTCCATTTTAGGGTGCTGAGAATATAAAGATGATTGAGCATTCACAAAAAGCTCAAAGTCCAGAGGGAGAACAGATAAGCAAATGAGGAGCCACAATATAATATTCTGATAGAGACACTCACACAAGGCTCACAAGGCTCCCATCTGGGGCACCTAAGCTAGACTGGGAAGGAAGGGGTCAGAAAAAAGGCGGTATCTGAGCTAAATCCAGAATTATAACTAGTCAGACAAAAATAGAGCTGCATATGTAAAGGTCTGGACTGGGGGGAAAGAAGGAAAGAGAGAGAGAATGAATATGGATGAATATCTTCCATTAAGGAAAGTAAAGAGGTTCCAGGTGGTTTGGGTATTGGTATGTGGCTATGTTTGGGGATGGTGGTGGCAAACGGCAGAGAAGAGTAGAAGGAGAAGAGGCTGAAGTGATGAGCAGAGCTGAAAACACAACAGGCCCCGTATGTCATGCCTAAAAGCATGAACACTTAGTGGAATTATGGAAAGGTTATAAACTGGGGAGAGAAACAATCAGACGTGGAAAGATAATTCTGACAGTCCTAGAGAACGGTTCTGACTGAGCAAGACCAAAGGCAGAGAGGCCTGTGTAATGGAAATGGAAAGAAGGATAAAATTCAAGACCCATTATAGAAGGAAAAATATGGCTTGGTGATAGGTGACCAGAGAGGGAGAAGATAGGAATGACTTCCAGGTTTGAAAATAGTAGACTACAGCAGGAGGAGACGGGTGGAAGTTGAGCACAGGGAGATGAGTTTAGTTTAAGACATGCTGAGTTTGAAATATGTAGGAGGTTGTTACATTTTCATATAGGTCCAGAATTCGGCATCGAGGATGGAATTGCAGACAAAACTTTGAGAACTATAAGGATAAAAGTGGGGTACACAGGGCCTCTCTGGAAGAGCACCAAGGCTTGGAATAGAAGGGTTACTGAAGATGCCTCCTTTGGGCAGGCAGAAAGGGAGCATGCAGAGAAGACTAACAAAGAATGGCTGGAGAGCTGAGTGGAAACCCAGGAGAAGCTAGTGCCCTGAAAACCAAGGGATGAGAGAATTTCATGGTGTCTCAAACACCACCCGCAGGTTGAGTAATATAAGGACTGCTTATACTACTCAATATAGCATCAGCTTAGAATGTAGCAGAGAAGGCAGTTATTGCTACATTTGTCAGGAGACCGTTTAGGTGGAATGGAGGGGACTGAAATCATGTTGCAGTGGGTTGACGAGAGCCTGGGAAGTGACAGGGTGGTTCAAGAAGCAAGGGGCACAGAGATGGAGGAAGAGAATACCAGTTGTTGAAGGATGTCGGATAATAATTTTTTTACTGTTAAAATCATTTTGCTAAAATTGTGGCTATCACAAATCCTAGACTATGGTAGGCATTCCATAAATTTTGAATTACCTGTTTAAAAGCCTATATCAGCTTTTTCCTCCATAAACAATGACCTGATACACTTTCTCTCTCTCTCTCTCTTTTTTTTTTTTTTTTTTTTTGAGACGAGGTCTCACTGTGTTTTCCAGGCTAGAGTGCAGTGGCACAATCTTGGCTCACTGCAACCTCCATCTCCTGGGCTCAAGCAATCCTCCCGCCTCAGCCTCTCGAGTAGTTGGAACCACGGGCACACACCACCACACCCAGCTAATATTTGTATTGTTTGTAGAGATGGGGTTTCACCATGTTGGCCAGGCTGGTCTTGAATTCCTGAGCTCAAGTGATTTGCTCGCCTGGGCATCCCAAAGTGCTGGGATTACGGGCCTGGGCCACTGCTCCTGACTCATTTTTCCTCTTGCTAAGTATGCTCATATTGCCAAAGGTCATATTGCCAAAGGTCTGGCAATATGAGCATAAGAAATGTTAGAAATCTTGCTGGGCACGGTGGCTCACACCTGTAATCCCAGCACTCTGGGAGGCCGAAGTTGGTGGATCACGAGGTCAGTATTTCGGGACTATCCTGGCTAACACAGTGAAACCCCGTCTCTACTAAAAATACAAAAAATTAGCCGGGCGTGGTGGCAGGCACCTGTAGTCCCGCTACTCGGGAGGCTGAGGCAGGAGAACGGCTCGAACCCCGGAGGCAGAGCTTGCCCTGAGCCGAGAGCGCCACTGCACTCCAGCCTGGACCGCCAAGAGAAAAAAAAAAAAAAAGTTACAAATCTCATGGTGAATTTTACATCATAAAAAATATTTCCTGTGTTAAGATTAGATTAGCCCTCATCATTTTGAGAAGTAGTTCACCAATGATGCCTACCTGGTCAGTGAGCATGCTGTACAATTTCACTTGAAGGGATGTTTAGAGGTAACAACTATCATTAGACAACTTTAGCAATCAAATGACAATAACATATCTAATGTTTTATCCTAATCATGTTAGATGGTTATTGCAGGAGTTACTGATCTAATCAGCCATCCATTTCTCAATCTTTCTCTTAGTAACGTGCTCAGTTTATAAAATTTGTGCTCAGGCATTAAACTTGAATAAGGGTTAAGTTCCAAACACTAAATTAGTCAAGCTATAAAGTAAATAGGAAGGGAAAGGAAGGATTTAAAAATTCAGTTATTTTAATAATTTAGTATGGGCAAAAGAATACCCCTTCAAATCACTGACACTAGAAATGCAAAAGGTACCAAGTATCAAAGGAAGAAAAGAGACATCTACAAGTCAGCCATCTAGCCATCTTTCCTTAGCTCTTTTTACAGTGATAGTTATCAAAATGGCATTTGAGGTTCACACTTAGCACTAGGACTAAGCATTTTTTCCTTTTATTTCATGGGATGATGAAGAAAATACACGTGCAGTTCTCCATTTCTTGGCCTACTTTGGAGTTTAGAGCAGATTTTCATATGGCTGAGGGGTAGGGTCCCTTCAGCCAGCATCTAATCTGGAACAGATGGACTAAATGTCACATTTCTGCACAAAGCTGCCATGTGAGCAGGTAGCCTGGCCCCTGTCCCCGAGGTAAATAGGCTGATCTGTCAATTAGGCAGCTGCCTGAAAAGTCATTATTTTAATCACTTATCTCTGGAAGCCTTTCTCTCAAGCCCCAGAAGTGCCAGCTCATGCTGTCAGGGCTGTGGGAACAGAATGTGCTGGCAATGACTGAGCTGCAGAGTCAGGAGGGGACTTACCCCAGCTGGGAGTCAGTGAAAGTGCTTCTCTCGGTGAGCAGATTCCCACTTCCCCCTGCCGCCGCCTGGCCAACGGTCAAGTGCGCTCTCCTCCCGCTGGAATCCACGGCGACACTGGGCCCAGCTTCCCTCAGCGTGCGGGTGCTGTGGAAGGAGCTCTGGTGCCAGGAGGACCTGGAAGCCCTGTTCTGAGTGAGGGGCTGCAGGGGCACCAGCGGCCTGACCTGCCCAACGGTGAGCCCTGCCGTCAGGTAGTTCTCTTTCTCCAAGAGGTTGCCCATGCTGCGGCTGGTCCCTGGCCTGGGGTATGTGAGCAGGGCCGGGTTGGCAGGGATGCTGTCAAAAACGGTGTCGCTAACAGAACCATGCTGGTACTGTCTGTGGTACGTGTCAAAGTGGCGCTGCCTGCTTGTGGTGCCAGCACGGCTGACCCCCACAATCTCGGAACGAGCATATCTCGGTGGCACTAGGAGGGCGGCCCGCCTGCTTTCTTGGTGGCGCAGGGTATGCCCAGCCTGGCTTCTCTGGCTGTACTGGTAATCGCTGTGTGTGTAGTGAGCCCTCTCTGGGCTGCTGTCAGGAGAAATCTCCAGCCTCCTCAGAGGATGCCTCAAGGACCTTTCTTCCACCGACTTCTGGGAGCTGTACTGTGCTGTTCCTCTTCCCCAGCGACCTTCATAAGTGGCCGTTGTGCCAGCCTGCACATGAGAGAAATAAAGTTTAAAGGAGGCATAAATCAGATTTCAACTTTGCTGAGGACTAATTACTCTGGGACTATTACCCAACATGTCCGTTTCTCTGAATCAGATGATGAGAAGTTTGCCCCTTTCTGGGTAAAGGCTTTTTGAAAATAAGACTTGGTTGACTTGAGTCATATTTATTTGCACTAGGATGTAAGAATGTTTAACATCCCTAGTTTTCCATGGTATCCTCACAAAAATCAATTTTCTTAAAGCTCATTTAGGAAATGATAATACTTGGGAAAAGTAAACACTCAAAAATAATCTTAGGAAGTTTGAAAATATTTTCATGGTAATCTGATCACTAGGGTTACATTCTTTGATATCCTACCTTCAGCATGTCATAGGTTTTAGGAACAGGGGAACGGCCTCCAACAAAATCATTTTCAACCAGGTGTAGGTTGTAGACATATTCAGGAACACTGCTGGTTCGGTGAAGATTTCCTGCAATCAAGAAAATATTAAAATAACTCAGAATATAAGTGGGCTAATTAACATTTCCAGACTGCATAACAACGATGTACTAAACTTTAAGTAATGGACGCCAAGAACAAGTATTAAATGTACATTAATGTTTTTAAATGCTAGTTTCACACCACCCTGGGATATGGCAAGTGATCAAAGGTTATCAAAACATTCTCTACAAAAGTTTTTCAGCTGGGCGTGGTGGCTCACGCCTGTTATCCCAGCACTTTGGGAGGCAGAGGCACCTGAGGTGGTGCCTGAGGTGGATCACCTGAGGTCAGGAGTTCGAGACCAGCCTGGCCAACATGGTGAAACCTATCTCTACTAAAAATACAAAAATTAGCTGGGCATAGTGGCAGGCACCTGTAATCCCAGCTACTCGGGAGGCTGAGGGAGAAGAACCGTTTGAACTCAGGAGGCAGAGGATGCAGTAAGCCAAGATCACACCACCATTGCACTTCAGCCTGGGCAACAAAAGCGAAACTCTGTCTCAAAAAGAAAGTTTTGGCTGGGTGTGGTGGCTCACGCCTGTAATCCTAGCACTTTGAGAGGCAGAAGCGGGTGGATCACCTGAGGTCAGGCATTCAAGACCAGCCTGGCCAACATGGTGAAACCCCATCTCTACTAAAAATACAAAAAATTAGCTGGGCGTGGTGGCGGGGACCTATAATCCCAACTACTCAGGAGGATGAGGCAAGAGAATCGCTTGAACCCAGGAGGCGGAGGTTGCAGTGAAGCTGAGATCACTCCATTGCACTACAGCCTGAGCAACAACAGCGAAACTCTGTCTCAAAAAAAAAAAAAAAAAAAAAAAAAATTTCAAAATGAAAGTTGAATTTAAAAAAGAAAAAGAAGGGAGAGGAAATTCACAAAAATCTAAAAATGTTCGGTGGTTATAGTGCTGAAAAATTTGGGACTCATTGTCTGGTTTAGGTGGTCTGGACTATAAAATTCAGTTTCCCAAGTCACAGAACTCTGTTCCCAGGGCAGGAATTCGGAAGCTTCTTATAATAAGCAGGTGTAGGCAATAAATATAATGGTGACTCAGCACTACTAGATAAGACAGCTTGTATAAACAACAGGGTAGGCTGAGCGTGGTGGCTCACACCTGCAATCCCAGCACTTTGGGAGGCCGAGGTGGGTGGATCATGAGGTCAGGAGTTCAAGACCAGCCTGGCCAACATGATGAAACCCATCTCTCCTAAAAATACAAAAATTAGCCAGGTGTGGTGGCAGGCACCTGTAATCCCAGCTACTCAGGAGGCTGAGGCAGGAGAACCCAGGTGGTGGAGGTTTCAGTGAGCCAAGATAGTACTACCGCAGTCCAGCCAGGGCGACAGAGCAAGACTCCATCTCAAAAAAAACAAAAAACAAGGCCGGGCGCGGTGGCTCAAGCCTGTAATCCCAGCACTTTGGGAGGCTGAGACGGGCGGATCACGAGGTCAGGAGATCGAGACCATCCTGGCTAACACGGTGAAACCCCGTCTCTACTTAAAAAAAATACAAAAAAATTAGCCGGGCGAGGTGGCGGCGCCTGTAGTCCCAGCTACTCGGGAGGCTGAGGCAGGAGAATGGCAGGAACCCGGGAGGCGGAGCTTGCAGTGAGCGGAGATCGCGCCACTGTACTCCAGCCTGGGTGACAGAGCGAGACTCCGTCTCAAAAAAAAAAAAAAAAAAAACAAGAAAAACAACAGGGCAGATCAGCATGATCAAGGGAAACATGGATCAACTTAAGGCCAACGCTGGGGTTGAGATATTTGGCAACAGGAGAGTTAGGCAGGAAAGGAAATCAACCTCTATACTCCATCCAAATGGCTGCTTTTGTGGAATCACCTGGCCCCTCCTTTGTTTGGTGTTCTAATAGCCAGCCCACTCTCATGAAAACAGACAGGAGCCAGCCCTTTGTGCTCAGCTCTGTGAAGCCTGCAGGAATTCAACGGATGCCTGTCTCGTACATCTTCAAATACTCCTCTCTGAGGAGTGGGGAGTAGTGGAAAGCAGTATATAGAGTCCCTCTTCTGCCTCCTTTATCCTTCTCTCAGCTTTTTTTTTTTCTTTTGAGTTTTCTCTTACTGCCTTAAAAAAGGGCTAATCAAAATAATCAACAATCTCCAAAAGCCAAGTAATATCTACTTTCTTATGTTTAACTGAAATTTCTTTTTGTCATGTAGCATATTTTAGAAATCGGAGGAGAATATACTCAATTAACTCTTCTAGGCTTTAGAGACTCATGAAAGATGTTGAGAATACAGCAACACAGGCAGCTCCTTTCCAGTGCAATGGGAACACATCAACATAACTTTTCCAGTAAACTGTTATAAAGACAAAATTTCAAAATACTGACGATACATTCAAGGGGAGGGAGAATGGTAATTTGAAATTATTTTTGCCAGAGAGCCAAAAAGTCTAAATCCATCCCAAATTATGTTTGTCCACATGTCCTTATTTCCTACAGCCAAACGATCTGCCTGATAAACAATTTTCAGGCCTCAAGGAGTCTTGTGAGGAGGCAGTGACAGGCTTGTAACTGTCACCCTGGAGACAAGGGCAGCTGAGATAAACCAGGCATCTCCTGTTTCCAGGGGCTTGATTTCTCCACAAGGGCTGGCAAAAGGTCAGGCAGCCACTTAATTTTTTATCTCTATGGCAAAGAACGGCTGGAATTTGGATCTTAAATAAGGAAAAACAATTTTTTTCCCTAAATTTTATTGGAGATGGAGTATCACACTATGTTGCCCAGGTTGAACTCCAACCTCTGAGCTCAAGTGATCCTTCTGCCTCAGTCTCCCTTACTTGAAAGCAATCTTTTCCATGACCCCACAGCCAATTTAAGAGAGAAATCAAGGACACATTAAGAATTGGATCCTTAAGGACGCTGAAATTTATTATTATAAATAAGTTGAAAACAACTCATATTATTATTATTGTTATTATTTTTTGAGACAGAGCTTCGCTCTTGTTGCCCAGGCTGGAGTACGAAGGCACGATCTCGGCTCGCTGCAACTCCACCTCCTGGGTTCAAGGAATTCTCCTGCCTCAGCCTCTGTGAGCCACCGTGTCCGGCCTCATATTATTGTTTTACGTTAGCTGAGGCTCATGCCTAGGCTAACCCTTTATCCTCTACTCTGCACTTCTCTCCTCCCCAGGCCACTAGGGAGGTAGGCCTGCAAGGGCCCTGCTGGTGTGGGAAAGGAGGCTAGCAGGCCAGGTACAGGGAATGTAAAAAGGCTCTAATCCTGAAGAGTCTGGGGGCCAGAGTACCCTCAGCATTGGGAATATGCAGAAAGGGGAAGGGGTCGGGGTAGGGGGAGTGGTTGGAGAGAGTGCTTACACTACCCCCACCCCCAATAAAACAATCCTTTGTACAAAGGCTGTGGCCAGGCAGAACATTATTAGTTAGCTGATACATAAGAAATCCAATTTACTGTCTTTATAAAAATTAGTTTAGGGCTATCCATGTTCAAACCTTTATACCACATGATAACTGAATTAGGAAAGTCTGGGACAATCTAGAATGGCAAAATACTAATGGTCATTTATGGACCGTAGCTGGAACCATTAATTCCTGTTACTGTATAATAAAATGGCAGGTGATGAAAGCAGGCAATTTTAGGAATTCAAGAAAAATTCTGTAAATCAGCCCCTCTAGCCCATCATCACCTGGAATACACCCTTGCCCTAATTTCAAGAGTAGGTAGATATTCAGGAATAGTTAATAGCATGCTTCTTCCATCTTGAAGCTGAGATTCCTGCAAAGGTTTTCTAAATGTGTAACAATCTTTGGACAGGACCCAGTGAAACAGTATATCCTATCACATAGCTAATTAATCAGTGTGTTTTATAATCAGGCTTATTGAACTAAAATGTTTAACTGATGTTAAACATTCACGTTGTTGCTGTGAGTTTTAAGGCTTTTTAAAACAACTTGTGTGAACTCCTTACATTTTAATGTGACTTTTCTTTTAAGGAGCTCAAATTATTTTATGTTCCTTTATAATATTCTGTGATGCGGAGCCAGCTACTATCATCTCTGTTTATAAATAGGGAACCTTAAATTACCTGCTTTACATTGCAAAGAGATTTAATAGTCAGGGTTGAACTCTGCGTTCCTCCTTTCCCCGGTCTTTGCTGTCTGACTGCATGGTGGCTACTATGATATTGTCATTTATCAAGGCCTTAGAGGGATAATTATTATAGTTTTGATATGAGGACAAAAAAATTATTTTCTCTTGGCAGGGCGCGGAGGCTCATGCCTATAATCCCAGCACTTTGGGAGGCTGAGGGGGGCGGATCAAGAGGTCAGGAGATCAAGACCATCCCGGCTAACACGGTGAAACCCCATCTCTACCAAAAATACAAAAAAAAATTAGCTGGGCGTGGTGGCGGGCACCAGTAGTCCCAGCTACTCAGGAGGCTGAGGCAGGAGAATGGCAGGAACCCGGGAGGCAGAGCTTGCAGTGAGCCAAGATTGCGCCACTGCACTCCAGCCTGAGTGACAGAGCGAGACTCCATCTCAAAACAAAACAAAACAAAAAAAAATTATTTTCTCTTTTCTCTAAAACTTTCACTTATGAAACTCCAAATACTCTGTAAATATTAATTCTTTATTTGCCAACATAAGTTCTTAGAAGAAAGCTGCTTCTTCAGTTTTCAGATGAATGAATTGAGACTGGTTTAATGGTTCCCCAAATAACAAGGTAGTTGGAAACAGGGAAAAAATAAGATTGAATTTTTAAACCACAGACACTCTTCCTGTGGAATACATATGAAAGATGTGACTCCAGATATTCAGCCTGCAGGTTGGCGCAATCAATGGTTTTTCTGGATAAATAGCCAATCTCAAACAACAAATAATGCAGATTAATTTGCCTAGGCAGTCATGAGTTTGAGATCAGTGTGGTGGATTAAAAGTGAATTAACGGCTGTGTTCTAAGATTTTAAAGAAATTTTGGACTGAGTAAAATTTTTTTAAAGTAAATACTAATAAGGATGGAAAATGAATTTCTTTAAGTCATTTTCTGTTCAATCAGAGAATAAGATGATATCATGATGACTGCTGAATATATAAAATAACTCAGCCATGTCCTTTTCTGAAAATAGAAGCAAACAAAAACATACTATACACACAGGTGCATCCTGCTTTAAACAAATCCAACATGAAAATCCAGATTTTCTTACACTGAAAATTAAGGTGTGATTCTATTTCAAAGGATGTGTTTATTTCGAAAAAGAAGTAGGCATACTCCCTACGTTGAAGAAATCCATAGACTTCACCTGGAACCCCTATTCTACCACTTTGTATGTGTCTGGACAAATCAGTTAGATGCCTGTTTTCCATAATTCCAGCTACTAACAGGACTGCTGAGAGAGGTTTACCTGAGAAAGCATACACTCAAACGCTTTCAAAATTGTGAAGTGATGGGTTTCAGGACATGTCATCCCAAAATACGGTACTTGGCATTTGAGGAAGCAGCAGGCGCAGGAAGTGTACGCTTATGCCTTCCTCTCATCCCTTCTCCCTTGAAGCAGACCATATAAAATCAAGCTGACCTTCCTTTGAATTAGGTCAAAGACTTATTCCAGAAGGATCCTCCCTATACCTGGAGGAAAGGAATGTCACAATGGGAAGAATCTGAACAAACAAGCCTTGCTAAATTCCCTCAGTTTATTACCATTAGATCAGGCCCACCTTTGTCTCATCAGACTTCTGTATGACTGTATAAAAATATAGTCTTCTGCCAGGCAAGGTGGCTCACGCCTGTAATCCTAGCACTTTGGGAGGCCCAAGGTTGGCGGATCGCCGGAGGTCAGGAGTTCAAGACC
The DNA here is from genome assembly GCF_008728515.1 of Papio anubis. NCBI lineage: Eukaryota > Metazoa > Chordata > Mammalia > Primates > Cercopithecidae > Papio > Papio anubis. Next base: position 31,643,435 of record NC_044984.1, read on the forward strand.
AGCCGGGCCAGCATGGTGAAACCCCGTCTCTACTAAGATTACAAAAATTAGCCGGGCGTGTTGGCAGGCAGCTGTAATCCCAACTACTCGGGAATCTGAGGCAGAAGAATTGCTTGAACCCAGGAGGCAGAAGTTGCAGTGAGCCAAGATCACGCCATTGCACTCTAGCCTGGGCAACACAGTGAGACTCCATCTCAAGAAAAAAAATAAATAATACAGTCTTCCCTGTTTCTTTGGGTCTTCATTTCTGAAAACTCGCACGTCACATAAAACTTACAATAAATAAATTTGTTATGCTTTTCTCTTGTTAATCTGTCTTTTGTTATAGGGGTCTCAGGCATAAACCTGGTGACAGGTAAGAAAAGAAAACTTTTCTCCTCTACTCAAGCAAAATGCAAAAATGAGATAAGGTTTTTAAATAGAATTTGAGTCATAAAAATTTGTTTTTCACATTTTTTCATGAATTGGTCTATTCTAATAACAGGGATAAACTAGTGTGCATGCTTTACACTGTGTTGTAGAGCAGCTTTTTTTCTGCTAAGTTTACCATTGGTCTTGAATTGGACTTTTTCTGGTTTTTGATTGACCTGCCACTGAGGAGCTCGATGACATTACTGTGTTTTCCAGCCATTCATTTCACTCGCACAGTGCATAATGTGCTTTCGATGTTTCCTAAAGAAGGGGATGTTTTACCAGGAAATATTTCAAATCAACATGGGCTCAGGCAACATTACCTAAATTGTTTTTTCTAAAAATACCACGCACATATTATGGAGCCCATTTTAAGGAAAATGAAGTAGGTAGTTGCAGAGCAACTTTAAACTCCACCCTTCTCAAATAACAAGCAATTCAGGTCAAACCAATTGCGGGGTGGGGGGGTAATGGTGAGGGAGGTCTGTTTGGATGGTGGTAGGATTCTAAATTCCTCAGAAGATTGCAGAGGTGAAGCCTTCACAGGACAATGTAATTTTCTCCCTTTCCCAATCTGAATGTTCATTGGAATGATATGATTCCTAAGCAGCTGTTATGGAAAAAAAGAGCTTTGTGTTTGGTCACCAATACAAACACCGCTCGAAATAATGAATTATTGTTAGGGTTAAAAATACTCAGTTGAGGCCAGGCACAGTGGTTCATGCCTGTAATCCCAGCACTTTGGGAGGCCAAGGTGGGCAGATCACTTGAGGTCGGAGTTTGAGACCAGCCTGGTCAACATGGGGAAAGCCTGTCTCTTCTAAAACACAAAATATAAACCCTATCTCTAAAATACAAAAATTAGCCAGGTGTGGTGGCAGGCGCCTGTAATTCCAGCTACTTAGGGGCTGAGGCATGAGAACTGCTTGAACCCAGGAGGCAGAGGTTGCAGTGAGGTGAGACTGTGCCATTGCACTCCAGCCTGGGCAACAGAGCAAGACTCCATCTCAAAAAAAACAACTAAGTTTATTTTCATAATCATAGTTTTGTGAACAATTTTATTATGTAATTGGTTAGATTTAATATATTTATGAAATCAAATTGACAAGTCTCTATTGCCGTTCCATTACCTGTTTCTGGGCATATTTTTAAAAAACCAACTGCAGTTTCTCTTACAGTAAGCAGATGACAGAGAATTGCTAAACAAGCAAGACCTTTATACAGCCTGCTTCTGTTACAGAGAAGAGAGGAGCACTCACATTCAGAAAAGCATCTTTTCTTTCAATCTTCTAGCACTGAGTGTGGTTTTAAAAAAGTGATTTGGTTCACGCTGAGCTCTAAAAGGAGGATTTCTGGAGTTGAAGATGCATGTAGAGGGCCCCACAGAAACAGGTGTGGTTAAACGTAAGCACAGAAATCAGCAGGTGTTCACTACTAGTATTGATTTAAACGCTGCAGGTAATTGGGCTAACAGCCATGAGCAGTTGTCCTCATAGTGTGGATTCACGATGGTCTTTTAGAAGGAAAGAGAGCCTGAAAGTCTAAAAGCTATCGTCCTCCTGTATTTGGTCTTTCTACAGTAATCTCTGGCTTGCAACAGCTCTTATTCTCCACAAATCTTAAAAGATTTAACTTCTCCCATTACAGTAAAGTTGAGGACATGTTATTCCAGGTAAGACAGGGGATCCTGACACTTATTAGGAGGAATTTGTGTAACAATTCATATTTCAATGGATCCTTAAAGTCATTTACTAGCAAAAGTAGGACTTTAAAAGAAAGCATAAAATATGCTGAGACTTATCAAAGACCGTAAGTATGCCCGTACTCCTGAGTTGGTGAAGGAATTTTTTTTGTTTTTTATCTGCCTGTGTTGGCATAAAACATAGGATTGATTCATTTCCTTGGACTTATATATTTTTTAAAACTATATTTTATCTTCTATTCTTACTTTCCGAGAAGAACAACCAGATATTGGTGGAAACCACAACAGCCCAAGTAAGCTTTTGCTTAGGCTGGAAAATAAGTAGAATTTGTTGGTTTAGAAAACTATAGTTGGCCAGCTGGGGGTGGCTCACACTAGCAATCCTAGCACTTGGGGAGGCTGAGGAGGGTGGATCACTTGAGTCTAAGAGTTTGAGACCAGCCTGGGCAATATAGTGAGACCTCATCTCTACAAAAAATTTAAAAATTTAAAAATTAGCTGGGCGTGGTGGCATGGGCCTGTAGTCCCAGCTACTTAGGAAGTTGAGGTGGGTGGATTGCTTGGGCCCTGGAGACAGAAGTTACAGTCAGTTGATGTTGGACCACTGCACTCCAGGCTGGGTGACAGAAAGCAAGACTCTGTCTCAAAAGGGAAAAAAAAAATGGGAACACTATGGTGAACGCTTGTTTCAAAGCAGATGAAAGTCTAATAAAGTTTTATACTATTGAAAATTTAACCAACAGTTGTACAGTGCTGTATTTTGTGACCGGTTAGCTCACATAATCAATCATGGGAAACAACTTGGTGTATCAGGTATATGCTGAAAAGCACTGGCTACGAGTTCTTACGAAGCTGAATATGCCGGGGAGAGAATAGCTCTCCTGCAAGAGTGGGCCACATATTCCACATGCCAGGGTGCAACTGACTAATCCATCGCCATTATCACTCAACACGATACACCGGCCACTACAGTCCTTATTTTTCAGGAGGCCCGCTAAGCAATTCAAGAACTATCCTCTGATATACCAATTTATGACATTTGGGGGGCAATCCTCAAATTACTGCTCTAGGTAATGACAAAAATACATTTTAAGTGTCCCCCTCCCACTTTTTTTATTGAGATGGAGTCTTACTCTGTTGCCCAGGCTGGAGTACAGCGGTACGATTTTGGCTCACTGAAACCTCTTCCTTTCAGATCAAGCGATTCTTGTGCCTCAGCCTCCCGAGTAGCTGTACTACAGGTGTGTGCCACCACGCCTGACTAATTTTTGTAATGTAGTAGAGATGGAGTTTTGCTATGTTGGCCAGGCTGGTCTCAAACTCCTGGCCTCAAGAGTTCCACCCACCTCAGCCTCCTAAAGTGCCAGCACTTTAGGTGTGAGCCATTAAATGGCCCTTTTATATTACAAGTGTTCATGTCATATTTTGTTTGAGGTATTAGAATATGTAATTGTAGAATCTGTTATTATAAACTGGTAATTTGGCATCCTGGCGAAGAATTAAATAGAAATATCCTGGAAGTATCTAAATCTGTTCATTTCTCAGTCAGGTATGGTGGCTCATGCCTGTAATCCCAGCACTTTGGGAGGCCAAGGTGGGCGGATCACTTGAGTCCAGGAATTCAATAAAAGCCTGGGCAAAAAGGCAAAACCCCATCTGTACAAAAAAATACAAAAATTATCCGGGTGTGGTGGCATATACTTGTAGTCCCAACTACTCAGGAGGCTGAGGTGAGCGAATGACTTGAGCCCAGGGGGCAGAGGTTGCAGTGAGTCAAGATGTACTCCAGCCTGGGCAACAGAGGCAGATGCTGTCTCATGAATGAATGAATGAATGAATGAATGAATGAATACACTGTTCATTTCTGTAACTGTCTTTACTGTGGCATTCCTGCCAGTTTATTTGCTGAGTTATCTCATAAGACTTTAAGGCTTGTAAGACTTTATAACTTCAATGGCAAATATCACATTATACTCCCAATAGTATTTAAAAAAGTGAATTTATAGAACTCACAAATTATTTTTTGCTTTAAAATACTTACTAGAGGTTTTCTTTGTAATGACTTTCAAGTCATTATATTTCCCCTGACTCTCACTTGCCAGGGTTAACCCTTCCCAAGTGATTCATAACTGCTATCTCAACTTTTTTTTTTTTTTTCCCAAGACAGTTTCGCTCTTGTTGCCCAGGCTGGAGTGCAATGGTGCAATATCAGCTCACCGCAACCTCTGCCTCCCGGGTTCAAGTGATTCTCCTGCCTCAGCCTCCCAAGTAGATAGCATTACAGGCATGTGCCACCACGCTCGGCTAATTTTTTTTGTATTCTTAGTAGAGACAGGGTTTCTCCATGTTGGTCAGGCTAGTCTCGAAGTCCCGACCTCAGGTGATCCACCTGCCTCAGCCTCCCAAAGTGCTGGGATTACAGGGGTGAGCCACCACGCTCAGCCTCTTATTTTTTTTTTTTTTTTTGAGACAGGGTCCGCTCTGTTGCCCAGGCTGATGTGCAGTGGTGCATTCAGAGCTCACTGCAGCCTCGAACTCCTGGCCTCAAGCGATTCTCCTGTCTCAGCCTCTTAAAGTGCTGGGATTACAGGAAAGAGCCACTGTGCTTGGTCTGTTCCTACTTGAAATCCACCAAATCTGTCAAATGTATTTTCACAAAACTCCTGTACTTTCATGTTTCTTCCCTGTGGAAACATCACAATTATCAAATTCTTTAACTTGCATTCAAGATCAGAGGAGAGGGGTGAAGGAGGCTGCCTATAAGGGACACAACTGAACTGAGTTAACCAGGCAAGAGAAGGAAGGGAGGGAGACAGGGAGGGGTAGAAGTACCAAGCAAGATAAACTGCCCGTGTGTTTGGTAGGGAGCAAGGGTGGTGGCCCCAGGGATGAAGTTTGAGAAGTTGCAGGCATCAGATCACGAAGAACTTGGAATGCTGTGTTCAGTAATTTTACTCTTGTAGATAACAGCAAGAAACTGAAGGAATTTAAACTGGGAAATGATGCAATGAGATTTTAGAAAGTTCACTCTAGCAGCTGTGTGGAGAATGGATTGGAGCAGAGCCACATTAAAGCAAAAAGAGGTTATTTTCTCTTCTAAGGAGATTTTGACAGAAAGAACTGTATCTTACACTACCACTTCTAGCACAGTCTTGCATCAGTACTTGACAAGTTAATTGTTGATTAGTCAGATTACCTGTACATTAGAAATACCCTAGTTACACAAATTCAGTTTGCGCTTATCATTCAGGCAAGTATCTATTCTGTGGCTCACCAGCATGGAACTAAAATGTGAGTATGATAGTCACATATATGCTTTTATCTTGGGGTAGATGGAAGGTGCTCAAATAGTTTCGACTGTTCTCTGTCATTCTGGGTATATGGAGAGGAAGAAAAGTTGCTTCCCCCCAAACATAGGCAGACTTTCTTCTTAAGTTATTAGGAAAGCAGACTTTGGGCCAGGTGCAGTGGCCCATGCCTGTAACCCCAGCACTTTGGGAGGCCAAGGCGGGTGGCTCGATCAGTCAGGAGATCAAGACCATCCTGGCTAACACGGTGAAACTCCATCTCTACTAAAAATACAAAAACTAGCCGGGTGTGGTGGCACACACCTGTAATCCCAGCTACTTGAGAGGCTGAGGCAGGAGAATCGCTTGAACCCAAGGAGGTGGAGGTTGCAGTGAGCCGAGATTGCGCCTCTGCACTCCAGCCTGGGTATAGGGCAAGACTCCATCTCAAAAAAAAAAAAAAAAAAAAAAAAGAAAAAGAAAAGCTGACTTTGTTCATTTTGGCAAGGTTGTTCTACATTTGAATAATGTATGCTTACTATCATTCTTTTATCTGTATGCCTTGTGTATTTGTCTGTAATATTTTGGTGGCCTAAAATAAGTTTATATTATCTGTCAAGAAAAGTTCCCATTTGTTTTCATTCTTCCATGAAAAAAAGTAATCAAGATCCAATAAGCTTGATGCGCCCCCCTCACCCACCCCATGAATAATTTACTGAGAGATTCAGAAAAAATAATCCTAAGCTTCAAATGAATGTTTTCATCCACAAAATCTGGAAATCAAGGAACTGCAGAACTTTGATTGTGACTGCTTTGATTAACTGATGTCGTTAAGTCTAAAGCTGATTATTCCAAGAATATAAATATGTGAATTATTTTAATAGTAATGGCAGGTTGTATTTTCAAATGCTTAAGGTTCTTTTTTCCAACTGTCCATTTTTATTTAAATCTACATACTGAACTCTCAAGCTTTTGTCTTTAAACACTTTAAGAACATTACAACTGTTTTTATGTCCAATATCTAATCACCAGAAATGGCATTATAGAAAAGATACACAGGCTGGGGGCGGTGGCTCACGCCTGTAATCCCAGCACTTTGAGAGACAGAGGCAGGCAGATTACCTGAGGTCAGGAGTTCGAGACCATCCTGGCCAACATGGTGAAACCCTATCTCTACTACAAATACAAAAAAATTAGCCGGGCTGCGTGGGGGGTGCCTGTAATCCCAGCTACTCGGGAGGCTGAGGCAGGAGAATTGCTTGAACTCAGGAGGCAGAGGTTATAGTGAGCCGAGATTGCACTACTGCACTCCAGTGTGGGCAAAAAGAGCAAAACTCTATCTCAAAAAAAAAAAAAAGAAAAGAAAAGATACACAACAGGTTTTTAATGTTTCTATTATGAGAGCACTTGATACTCTATTTAGTAGTCTTACTCTACTAGTCAGGTGAGCCAGGTGGCTCACTCTAATAGAAAAATAAAGTTTTCACCTAATTTATTGTCGTTCCCACTTGCATTGCTGCCTTTTGCTGCTAATTTACTTCCCCAGGAGAAGTAGGGTATTTATCTTCATATATTTGCAGACATGCACAAAATACCTGAAGAAGTCCAACATTTGTCTCAGAATTGTATAATTTAAACTTGTTGAATGTCATCTGAGATGGAAATAAACCATCTTATAGGCCTAATCATCTGATTTATAAACTCCAGAGGTTTTAGCAACATATTTATTATATTTCATTACTATCATAGATAGGTTGCCAATAGTATGCTTGTTCTCTCAGAGAAAAAAAATCAAACTTGTAATAATTTGTATTGATCAGACTAGGAATTCAACTGTCAGGTAAAATCAATGTAAAAATATGTGAAGATAAAATAATGTAAGTATGTATAGCCTTATTTTAATAACTGAGAAAAAACTGTAAAGTTGCTATCTAAAACTGGAGAAACTGTGAACTACAAATACCTAGAATATTTAATACAAGTAAGCTATCCTCTGTTCCCATGACGGTGGAACTCCTAGCACAGGGCATACAGATAACATTAAGGTCTTTTAAAAGCCTAAATGAACAGTCTTCCTCCCTTTAAGGTAATTTCCTGCATCTTATCTGTCACACATAGAACAATGTACTTTCATAATCAAACCTTGTTACTCTGGGTCTACTTGTGGTTTCTTACAGTTCCATGAATTCTGAAGCATCCTTACTTTACCCTCACACAAAACTTCACCCCTAAGAGATGTGTTCTAAACATTTCCAGGGGTGTGAAGTTTGGTGTTTTTTTTTTGTAACTACCATTTTGTTAACATTCTATTTCATTTGACTTACTATAATCAGAAGGATTTCTTTAAAAATAAAAACAAAAGATGACCACACACTTTTTTTGGACTTACCGAACTCAATCTGCTTGGCACTGGACAAAAAGTGGCTCACAGGCCATATTACACAGACACAGAGGTGCATTTAATCCAGTGTGCTACTGACACCTCACATTCAGAGCAGAGGGCCATGACCTTGCCACCCGCCATCTCACTCTTTTTTTTCCTTTCCCGATCCCTCCTACTTTCTGAATGATTAGTCACCTTGCTCCCCAGAATTGCTTCATTCCTGGGATTCCTTTTTGTCAAAGGAAGAATTTATGCAGAATTTGAACAATGTCTAACTTTTTTTTTAACAGTAGCACCTGGTAACTACCTTTCCTTTGCTACCCTGAGCAAATTTTCAATTCTCTCTCCAGAATTCACTTTTTTTTTTTTTTTTTTTTGAGATGGAGTCTCACTCCATTGCCCAGGCTGGAGTGCAGTGGCATGATCTTGGCTCACTGCAACCTCTGACTCCCAGGTTCAAACGATTCTCCTGCCTCAGCCTCCTGAGTAGCTGGGATTACAGGCACGCACCACCACACCTGGCTAATTTTTTTTTTTATTTTTAGTAGAGACGGGGTTTCATCATGTTGGCCAGGCTGATCTCAAACTCCTGACCTCAGGTGATCCACCAGTCTCGGCTTCCCAAAATGCTGGGATTACAGGCATGAGTCACTGCGCCTGACCCAGAATTCACTTTGATCACAGATACTGAAAAGCAGCTTCACCAAGGAAATCACCTAAGATAATAGCGTGCCTCAAGTTTTATGGTGGATTTTCAAAGAGGCTGTAAATTGCATTAGGAGATTGTTCAGTGTCCTTTACAAGTAGTAAATACAATTTAAAACACAACTTTCTCTCTACTCAGATACCCCGGGGGGAGAACTGTGTAACAAGTAGTACTTTTAAGGCAAGTGTAATAAATAGGATACGGACACTTTTAATTTTTCCCTTTGCCAATACTTGCAATTCTTAAATGTCTTCTGTTTATTTTAGGAAAATATTTTAACTATTAGCTACAATACAGACTTACTTCACAATGCTGCTATACACCTCTGAAGACCCCCTTCCCAAAGAGTTATAGCCAACTTTAAAATGTTCAGCACAATTAAAAATAACACCAAAAGTCACTGAGTGATTTACAATGAAAATCACTAAGGCATTGGAAAGAAGTCAAAGGGTTAAAGACCCTTGCGAGATACTTATCAACAAATCAGCCACATTTATCTCATCTCTGTTTTCAGCAGGTTATCCACTGTCTCAGCCACACAGGTTTGTCAACAACTCAGAATTCTCCAGGGCCCTGCAGCTAATAGCAGTTAACATCAGGGTCTTTTCTTCCTGGAATTTCTTATGTTGATACAGGATTTTTTCCAGACCAGCACTGTTTCAACAATTGCTTGTCTGTTTCAACTTGAGAGACAGGATAATAATATGGAAATAATAAAAATTATAGTCAGAACCACTACGAGCCCCCAGACCTTTTCAAAGAATTTAAATTAAACAATACATAGGAACCACCCCTGGTAATTGTTTCATGGCATGCTAATGTTAAATTCCTTTGAAGCTGATTTCCTTTTTGAGTCTCAGAAAGCTGAGGCTTTAAAGTAAGTAGGTGTTGTTTGCTGCCTTATCTCTCTGCCTGATTTGTACTTCTGTGTAGGCTGCAGAGTGTATTTCAGCTTACTGGAAAGCTGCTGTTGCAATCAAAATATTTCAAACGCTTTGTTCCTTAGTTGGAAGAGCCAGTCAAGTAGTTGCCCCAAGCATCATAGCAGAAGGACCAAGATAGCGCCCTTTGTTCTACCATATCAACTCTGCGAACTGTGAAATATTCATTCTGTTCCCTCTTAGAATGATTTTTCTCCAGTCACCTCCCTATGTCCAGTCCTACTGAATTTTTGAGCTCTGCCTCCAGAAGCTTTTCAAAATTTTCTACTACTAGGAGTAACTTACTTTTTTTTTTTTTTTTGAGACGGAGTTTCGCTCTTTTTGCCCAGGCTGGAGTGCAATGGCGGGATCTCCACTCACTGCAACCTCTACCTCTCCGGTTCAAGCGATTCTCCTGACTCAGCCTTCCGAGTAGCTGGGATTACAGGCATCCCCCACCAAGCCCGGCTAATTTTTTGTATTTTTGGTGGAGATGGGGTTTTACCATGTTGGTCAGGCTGGTCTCAAACTCCCGACCTCAGGTGATCCTCCCGCCTCGGCCTCCCAAAGTGCTGGGATTACAGGCATGAGCCACCATGCTCGGCCAATTTACACTTCTAAACTCCATTAATATATTAGCCATTCTTTTAGGTCACTTACTACTTTTTATTTGGTAATGTATTTTTCTAGCAGTTGACTTCCTTCTTTAAACTTTTTGCTTTAAAGCAAGCAGAGTCTTTGTGTTTAATTCAGCACCTGCACAGTGCCCAGCATGAATAACATACTTATTTGATGCTTGCTGAATTCACCACACAGGTGGTGCATTACATTGTAGAGAGAACAGATTGTGTGTGGAGTTGGGATTAAATTTCCAACCAATGCTGACAGACACATACTTCATATGTGAGATGGATTCTCATATCTATCTCGCACAATTGTTTCAAGAATATAGTGAAGATTCTGGAATAGGCACATAGTAGATGCTCAGCAACATTCCCTTTTCTTCTGTTCATGGCTCCATTTATGGAAGAGTTGTATCTGCTTGTTCTCTTCCTGGCTGGCCATTCTCATGGATAAGAAAGAATATCTAATATGCCTCCTGTGTCCCCCACGCAGAGGAAGCTGATTTGATTTCAGTTTAGCACTGGACCTATGGGCACAGAGAATGAATGGGTGTGATGGCTCCACTCATCAAAGACTGGCCTCACTCATCCTGGAATCTTTAGTCAGACTCCTAAGTCTAAATATAAGGTCTTTCCCTCCATGTATTGCAGCAGTTCTGTGTTTTCTAGACCTCCCCAGCCTTTCAGAAATTCCTCAATTTTATTTAAAGAAAAACGGGAGGGGGCCATGGAGAGGCTTAGCATCTAACAAATCCCACTTTGTATTAATCATTTTAAAACTTAATGATAAAACTGATAAGTTTAAAAATCAGGTTTGGGAGTTTAAATACCAGCTCTGCCACTCACCATCTATGAGAGCTTCAGTGTTACTTAACTGCTTAGTTTCCTCATCTGTAAAATGAGGATTAAAATACTAGCTCACAAGTTTTTAAATATATATATCTCTCAAATGAATGCAAACCACATTGCCCAATTCTTGGCACATACTAGGCCCTCAGTTATATTAACTACGATCATTGAACATCTTCTCTTTACCTTTCAAGTATGTTAACATTGACTACCTGATCCTGTCGGATTCTTTTACACGAACAGTACAGCCTCCCAGACGCTGCTGTTTGAAACCTGTGGTCTGGCCTGTTAGAATTTTTCTATTTTCCTAGTAGAAATTAGAATGGGTTAGCCTACATTCGCCAATGCCCAAGTTTACTTCATACAGAAACAATTGCACGTTGCAGGAGACAGATATTCCAACTTAATTGCTCCATTTCTTTCCTCTCCTTTTTGCTATAATAAGCCAACATAGTGCTTTTATAATGCAAACTCACACACACAACAAGTAAAACAAGGGTTACTGAGTTGATCCGATCACCTGACTTCAGCAGGGGAGAAAAGGATACATCATGATCTCTAATTTTTACAAGTGGCTTGCCATCTTCTTTCCCTTCACCTCCCCCGTCTATCAATCACGAACATAGTGTGCGTGTGTGTGCTTACACCCTTTTCACCTCCGGGTTTAATTTTTTGGAGGGATCAGCCTTGCACCACACCCGCATTGGTGGGGGTGGGAAGCGCAGCTAGGCGGGCAGGGCTGTTGCCGGCAGGGCCAAAGTCCCCTACCTCCCCCTCGGCGTGTTTGTTCCCTGGACCAAAGCCTCCTAGCCACTTTCTTCACTCCCTAGATCCACAACTCGCCTCCTCAGAGGGTGGAGCGTCCCGAAGTACTAGCACAAGACAACACAATCCCAATTTATAGGTTGTAGGAGCGCCAGTGCTGTCGGGTTTTTTTTTTTCCCCAAGATATTTATGGGGGTCATGAACTATTTAACAAATCTAATAAAAGTGAAGGACTCCTTCTCCCAGAAAAAGATCGTACACACCAAAATTCTGTATAGCATCTCAAGGTGTTTATAGACTCCCTGAACCTCCAAATTAAGTCCGCACCACCGAGGGGTGCGGACGGGCGGAGTAGAAAAAGAAAGGGGTGATATCTTGAAGTGAGGTCTTTAACACTGATAGATATGTACAATATTTAATATACATAGGTACCTATATGACGAAGCTGAGCAATAGGTTATGGAAAAGAGTGCTTTCCACAAGCAAGTCGGTCACACCGAGGACGGCGAGCAACAGGTGGGCAGAACATGGGGTCCCGCACTCCCAGCACGCGGGGTGAGGGCGGGATAGGAAGAGGTGACGGGGTGCGGGGCAGGAGGCGGCGCCGGGGAGCGGCGGGCTCCACTCACCGTTGCCCACGGAGCTGCGGCCCTTCCGGGCGAGGGTCTGCTGCACCTGCTCCTGGATCCGCAGGCTCTTGACTGTCTGGCCGCCGCGGCCGCTGCTCCCCGCCAGCTTCAGCTTGGCCTCGGAAGGCAGCGCCAGGCTGGAGCTGTCCAGTTGTCCCAGGATCTGCTGGCCCAGGACGGTCCGGATGTAGCCGTACTCAGCTGGGGCGCCGGGGGCTGCCATGGGGCCGGTGGGGGCGACCGAGCCGCTCGCCTGCCTTGGGACTCGCGGGCGAAGCAGCCACGGAGCTGGGGGCGCTGGCGCGAGCCCCGCCCCGCTCGGGTCCGGCCCCGCCCCTGGCCCGCCCCCAGCGCCGGTGAGAGGCCCGGGCCGGGGGGAGCTCGGCCTCGTGGGCGGGACGCCCGGACTTCCCTGGGGAGGGGGCGCGGCTCCGGCCGGGCACGCGCAGTCGGGCCCGGGGAGCGGGGGCGGGCCCTGCCGCGCGCGCGGACACCTGGTGACTTGTACCCGCCTGCGGGGAGGTGGGGAGAGAGGTGTGGTTCGCCCGGGGTCGCGCACGTTGTCGGAGTTCCAGCGGATACCGCCTGCCCTGCCGGGGCCGCGCCCCGCTCTGCCCACGCCCCGCGCTGGACAGGATGGATTTCCGCTTGATGCAGGGAGGGGCTGCCCTGCAGGCAGGTGCGCCCTGGAGAGTCACTCCTGTTCTTAGACTGAGGCTTGCCTGCGGGATCCCCGAGCGAGTAGTATGTCTGGTTAGTCAGGCTTTGTCGGACTGTTGGAAACGTTTCCTGGTTTTCCTGGACCCAAGGGTGAGAAAGGGCTATTTGGTCAGGCGGAAAGGGCAATATGAGGGAAATGTGCCAAGAAGATGACATGTGTGAAATAAAAGACTTTCTAAAGAGAGTGTTTTTTTCTTAGTACAGCTTCAGGACTATGTACTTTTTGCACAGATGCAGTCCCAGAAACATATGTTCTTCCTCATTGAGAGCTTCTGTTTTCTCTTGAAGATACACGAATTGTACCCGGTACTCTTGCTCACCCATTCCTCTCTTACGAACACACCCACACAGAGAAACTCCAGCAAGAGGCTCTAGAGAAGAAATGAATTTTAATAGACGATGCTTTTTTAATAGCCCTTTTAACGTTGATTAAGTCCTCTTTATTGCAGGTTCTTTATAGAGAGATCCACAGAGAGGGCCTCCAACTTTCAATCGAATCTTCCACAACTTGTATTTATCGTGCTATTAATTATGTTTCACCGCAGTTGACTACTGAGAACTTGAGAGCTAAGCTCAACAGAAAGGATCCTTGACCTTAAAGTTTACAACCAAAGCCACTTGTCCTGATTTTCCTCTTTGGACTTAAGAGGCAGAAAGAAAAACATGTATCCCTGGTATTAAGTAAGATAATCTTCCCTTTGATTGCTTGGGTTTGTATGTTCACTTTCCCTCAAATCACTCAATTGCTGCAAAACCCCACTTACTCAAATCTGGAGTGTTTGGCGAACGCAGCTTCCCTCGTCTCCATTTTCCTACCCACACCCTTCTGCCTTTAGACACACACCGAATGCTTAGACACACAAGGCACAGGTGTATGGCCTCCCTTTTTACATGAGCGTCCAGGGAGTGAAGAGGAAACCAAAGGACTGAAAGCCTGGACAACACAGTGGTGACAGTCCTGCCATCTTTTGTCAGCAGGCCACGTGGCTAAGTGGGAGCCATATGGATGTGAGTCCTGAAAGCAATTGCTCCCACCCCAGCAGATGGACCACTATTTAAGCAAATTACACCTTGCGTAAAGCTTGGTTATATAGCCAGATGGAAACATCCAACCATGATGCTGAAACGTAATTGACAAAAGAGGGGTAAACTGAAGGTAAATGGTGATAGAAATGTCCAGCAACATTCCTGGTGTTCTCTCTCTCTCTTTTCGTGGCCTCTTCTGGCAGAGTAGAGTCTGCTGCTTTGAGAGACAGTTTTAGTATCTGTCCCTACAGGGTCAGTTGGGGGCATTCCTTGTTATTTTGTACCTGAAGAGCCATGACTTAAAATGTCAGCTCTGCCTCCAGTTAGATTCCTCACCAGGAGAATAGAGAGAAATTTTTCTCATTTATTTTAATGAGCCAAACCTCAGATACTTTTTTCCTCTCAAATTAATTTTTTAAAATTGTGATGTTCGAATTGATTATCCTGTTGGGTAGGTACCAATAATTGGGCACATAGAAATCTTGATGTTGGATTGTTAGGTGATTTGAGGGGAGGGAAGGTGATTAACAGCACAGCTTGTGAGTGAGGAAAATCTAGGTTTTAACCGTAGCTTACCCCTTGTAAGTATATGGCCACAAGCAAATTTCTTTAGATTTTTGTACCTCTGTACATTCTCTTATCTACAAATGGGAGCAATAAAAGTATCTACTACATAGTTATATTAGTCTGTACGCTGCTGTGAAGAACTACATGAGACTGGGTAATTTATAAAGAGGTTTAATTGACTCACAGTTCCTCAAGGCTGGGGCGGCCTCATGAAACTTAGAATCATGGCAAGAAGGCACCTCCTCACAGGGTGGCAGGAGAGAGAATGAAAGCTGAGCAAAGGGGGAGAAGCCCCTTATAAAACCATCCACCCCATAAGTCAATTACCTCCCACTGGGTCCCTCCCATGACACATGGGGATTATGGGAACTACAATTCAAGATGAGATTTGGGTGGAGATACAGTCAAACCATATCAATAGTGTTGTTGTAAAAGTTAAGCAATAAGTAGTACATTAGACATGTTCAACATCCCCCAGAGATCCACTTCCTTTTTTTTTTTTTTTTTTTTTTTTGAGCTGGAGCGTTGCTCTGTTGCTCAGGTAGGAGTGCAGTGATGTGATCTTGGCTCACTGCGGCCTCTGCCTCGTGGGTTCAAGTGATTCTCCTGCCTCAGTCTCACAAGTAGCTGGGACTACAGTCGGGCACCACCACACACCAGGTAATTTTTGTATTTTAAGACTGGGTTTTGCCATGTTGGCCAGGCTGGTCTTGAACTCCTGACCTCAGGTGATCCACCCATCTCAGCCTCCCAAAGTGCTGAGATTACAGGCATGAGCCACTGCACCTAGCCCAGACATCCGCTTCCTTTCTTTTTTTAATTTTTTATTTCCGTAAGTTTTTGGGGAACAGCTGGTATTTGGTTGCATAAGTTCTTTAGTGGTGCCAGAGATCCTCTTTTCTTTTTTTGTTTTTTATTTGTGTGTGTGTGTGTGTGTGTGTGTGTGTGTGTGTGTGAGAAAGGATCTCAGGCCAGGTGTGGTGACTCGCATCTGTAATCCCAGCACTTTGGGAGGTTGAGGCAGGAGGATCACCTGAGGTCAGGAGTTTGAGACTAACCTGGCCAACATGGTGAAACCCCATCTCTACTAAAAATACAAAAATTAGCCAGGCATGGTGGCAGGCACCTGTAATCCCAGCTACTTGGAAGGCTGAAGTCAGGAGAATCGCTTGAACCCAGGAGGCAGAGGTTGCAGTGAGCCAAGATGGCACCATTACATTCCAGCCTGGGCAACAAGAGCGAAACTCTGTCTCAAAAAAAAAAAGAAAGAAAGAAAAAAAAGAAAGGGTCTTACTGTCACCCAGGCCGGAGTGTGGTAGCACAATCTCTGCTTACTCCAACTTCCATCTCCCAAGAAATCCTACCACCTCAGCACCCTCACCCCCATCGCCAAGTAGCTGAGACCACAGGCGCGTGCCACCACCCCCTGCTAATTTTTGGGTGTTTTTTTTTTTTTTTTTTTTTTTTCTGTAGAGTCGGAGTTTTGCCATGTTGCCCAGGCTGAGATCCCCTTTTAGACCACCTCACTTCTTTCAGGTCTCTGCTTTTTTGTCAACTTACTGGATGATACCCTTTCACACACAGTCACTCTTTCCCTTCTCTGCTTAATTCTTCTCCATAGCAATTATTTTAATCACACATACTTTATGTTTCACTTATTTAATTGTTGATTGTTTCCTTGCTGGCATATAA
This sequence comes from Papio anubis, assembly GCF_008728515.1. Lineage (NCBI taxonomy): Eukaryota > Metazoa > Chordata > Mammalia > Primates > Cercopithecidae > Papio > Papio anubis. Next base: position 31,659,715 of record NC_044984.1, read on the forward strand.
ACTCTGTGAAATCGGGGATTTTGTTTTGCTTACTGCTGTTCTCCAGGACCTAGAATAGGTAGGAAATAGGAATACATGGAATGAATGAATCCTGCATAAAAGCTCTTAGTACATTACATGGCATATAGTAAGTGCTTAACAACTGTTAGTAATAATGATTTAGGCTTTCAAACTCTTGGTAACTCTTATCTTTTAAAAAGTCACTTAGGACTGGGTGTAGTGGTTCACACCTGCAATCCCAGCACTTTAGGAGGCCAAGGCAGGAGGATGCTTGAGCACAGGAGTTTGAGACTAGCCTGGGCAACATAGGGAGACTCTGTCTCTGCAAAAATAAAACAAAACAAAATAAAATTAGCTGCTTGTGGCAGCAATGCACACCTGAGGTCCCAGCTACTTGGGAGACTGAGGTGGGAGGATCACTTGAGCCTGTGAGGTTGAGGCTGCAGTGAGTCCTGATTGCTACTGTACTCTAGTCTGCGTGACAGAATGAGACCCTGTCTCAAAAAACCCACAAAACAACAACAAAAAGTCACATAGATACCATTATATACTAGATAGTCTGCTAATTAGCTATGTAATCGTCTTTATAAATAAAAAACAAACTAAACCAAGATGCAGTTTAAAATTTTTGAATACTCACAGAATGCAATGATTCAGTAGAACAATCTCTTTGAAAATCAGAAAAACAACTTACAAGGATGTTTTTACCAGGCACAGTGGCTCACGCCTATAATCTCAGCAATTTGGGAGGCCGAGGCGGACGGATCACAAGGTCAGGAGTTCGAGACCAGCCTGGCCAATATGGCGAAACCCTGTCTCTACTAAAAATACAAAAATTAGCCAGGCATGCTGGCCAGTGCCTGTAATCCCAGCTACCTGGGAGGCTGAAGCAGGACAATCACTTGAACCCAGGAGGCGGAGGTTGCACTGAGCCAAGATCATGCCACTGTATTCCAGCCTGGGTGACAGAGCAAGACTCCATCTCGAAAAAAGAAAAAAAAGAAAAAAAAGGATATTTTTAGAGTTGAGAACCTCACCCACAGGGTGAGGATGTATGCACACTCTAGTGTTGTGCTCCTAAATGTAGCCTAGATGTGCTTATATTCCAACAGCGAGCGGGCCCTGTCATGTTCTTCTCATTTCTTGGGAAAGCTGCCTACCCAACTTCCTAAACTGTGAGCAGACCCTGAGATAACAGCTACCCTCTAGCTAACAAAGCGAAGCACGGGATAAAACGCTTCCTTTTATTGAATGCTTTTGCAGTGTTTGGCTGTTCTACGATCTGCTACCTTTTGGTATTTAGGTTCCGTTTTTAAAACTCTTTCATTTCTTTGGTTTTCATTTTCCACCAGAATCTGAAAAAAGAAAAATAAAAAGGCAAAACCACAGGAATGTTGAAGTGGAATGTAAATAACAGATAACCAAATTATGAGGCTACAGTTCCTTTTGCTTTGAACCTACAGTAAGGACTCAGAAATTCTTGAGTTTAAACCTTGCATTTTTATTTGATTTATACACTATATAGCCTCAAAGCGCTAATCATTTATTGTTTTAAAATCTACAGTTAGGGCTTCCACAGAATAATCTTTATTTTCTTTAACCATACATAAATTCCTATATGAGAAATTTTAATATGCAAATAATTCAGGAAGTTACTGGAAGACTAAATATAGTATAAATGTTGGAGCAGAAAGAATATTTTAATGGGGAATATTAAAGAACATTAATGGCACCAAAGCTCTTTGATTTATGTTTAAAAAATAATAAACTAACATTCTCATGAGTGTTAACTTACGTGAAGTATTTTCTGCCACTATCTCTAGGCTATTAATATATATTGCTTTTTAAAAAAATATATCCTAAATTAGTGTAAGGGACCTGGCAGGTAGAAAATTTAAAATAAACCTCAGAATGTAGTCCCTCTTTTAGCAAACAGATATGTTGCCAAGGCAATCGGTAGCAGTTTTATGATTAACTACATGTAATGAAACGGAATCAGGGCTAGAAAAGGAAGCTATTCACATGTAAGATGCTGAACACTGCTCTCTGATGGGGACTTTCAGCAGCAGTGGGGGTTAAGGTGTTTATATGTCATTCAGATGTTCATTTTGTCTGCAATTTTGGATATACTGTAGGCGTGTAGGTTTGAAACCTATTCTTTTTGAAAGACCCCAAATGTGGTGTAGGAGGTGGAAATCAGGTGGGCAACCCTGAGGGCTGGCAATGAACAATTTGTTCATAGTCACGGAGGCTTCAAAACAGTCCCTTTAATCATGACTCATGGGCATGCAGAAGCACAGTACATTAGTTAAAATGAATACCTTCTGGATGGATGACCACAGCTGCCCCATTAATGGCTGTCAGGTCTTTCACCTGATGTTCAGAGATGCTGAAGGGCGGGCACAACACGGACAAGTCCTACCATAGGTTCTTGGCTTTAGTAGGAACCATGGTCAGAACTCCTTTGTCTCTACCATAGAACCCAGCACTGAGATAGCTAACAGGTGCTCAAATGAATAGTGAATAGAGTGTAATATCTCACCTATAGGTATTTCAATTAATTCATTTGCCTGTGGGCCCAGCTGCAGCTGAGCAGGAGGAAACATCCTGAAGGACATGGCCTGGCCTGAAACAATATGCCAAAGTGACTTGAGTGCCGGCTATGGGAACACAATGTTTAGTGATTGCTAAGCTTATGAAAATGTCAGAGAAACTCAGTAGGATTGATTTTCATAACTCTGTAGAGAATATAGCACCTCACTGTCATGCATTGTTTAAATAATACTGCACTATATATATTTTTTGAATTGTTTGGATATTATCTGTATATATCCAAACAATTCAAAAAATATTATCTGTATCAGATATTGTATCCAATATTGGATATTATCTGTATCATTGATAGTATTGGCCTCTTAGGATGGGCAGAACATTCACTTAGTTACTAAATATAAGGTACTTCGATCTCCTAGTTTATAATTAGTGTATCAGTTATCTATAATTGCAAAAGAAAAACATACACACATAAAACAAAAAACCTTCCCAACATTTAAGAGCTTAAAACAAAAATGATCTCTTTTTCATGATTTTGTGGTTGATCCAGTTCTGCAGGCCTGGGCTTTTTTCACTTTTGTGGCTAAGGCCAGCAGGTGACTTGGCTGGGGCTGGATAGTCTAAGACAGCCATACTCATACATCTGGGATTGCAACTGGTATGACTGGAACAATTACGAGGACTGAGCCTCCCCTTCCATGCAACCTTTCATCCTGCAGTAGGCTAGTTTGGGCTTCTCCACAAGGTGGTCTTGGGTGGGAGTAGCATTCTAAGACAGCGAGAGCAGAAGCAATCTAGATCTCTTTAAGTCTAGATTCCCAGCAAAATGTCATCTTGACAGACTTCCGTCCTTCTTTCCTTCCTTCCTTCCTTCCTTTTTTTCTTTCTTTCCTTCCTTCCTTCCTTTTTTTCTTTCCTTCCTTCCTTTCTTCCCTTTCTTCCGTTTCTTCCCTTTCCTTCCTTTCCTTCCTTCCCTCCCTCCCTCCCTTCCTTCCTTCCTTCCTTCCTTCCTTCCTCTCTTTCTCTCCTTCCTCTCTTTCTCTCCTTCTCCCCTTCTCTCTTTCTCTCTTTCTCTCTTTCTCTCTTTCTTTCAATGGAATATTGCTTTGTAACCTAGACTGGAGTACAATGGCATGATTGTGGCTCACTGCAACCTCTGTCCCCTGGGTTCAAGCAATTCTCCTGCCTCAGCTTCCCGAGTAGCTGGGATCACAGACACCTGCCACCATGTCTGGCTAATTTTTGTATTTTTCGTAGAGACGGGGTTTCACCATGTTGGCCAGGCCGGTCTCAAACTCCTGACCTGAGGTGATCTGCCCTCCTCAGCCTCCCAAAGTGCTGGGATTAACAGATGTGAGCCACCACGCCTGGCCTCATTTTGACCACACTCTATTGATTGAAGCATGTCACACAACCAGCTCAGATTCAAAGGACAGGGAAAGAGATATCACCTTTTAAGGGAGAAAAGACAAAGTTATATTACGAGGGGGATGCATGTAGGGATGGGAGGAAATATTGTGGCAGTCTTTGCAAACCATCTTAACACCTTAGTGCTCAATAAATGGTAACTATTAAATTATTTTTTATTTTAGAATTGGCATATCTCTCAGAGGTTGTCAGGATTATTATTACTTTTTGATGGCTGGAGGAAATAAATCAAAGGAAGGCAATCTTGATTTACCCATTATGAGATACATTATCTCTTACATAGCTCTCTGCCTGTGATATCAGTGGAGCTTAAGCTCTATTCACAGGAACCTTGGGTATCTAGAAATCATGACATGTTTCACTAGACATGAAGCAGTCCCTGCTGTTCCTCTGCTGGTTCAAAAGTGAGTGGAGTTCTAATTTGCTCCCCATCTTAGTAAGGTCACTGATGCTTGAACAGTCACCATCTTGTATTTTATTCAAAGTACACTCATTAATAATAGAAAATACTAAATGCACAATTTAACCTCAAAGCTGACTAATAGTATGCTTTTATCGTGGTATCCCTACTTACAATGATAAGAGAAAAATACATGATACCTTTACAACAGTAAGAAGGAAAGTGTGCTATTCATTTGGAGTATAGCTGTTGTATTTCATAATAATAGCAATTTATTTGTCCAATCTCATTATTTTACATTGCTTTCCCATTATGTTCTGTTCTCTTTTATTAGGTCTGCAGTAGGATCCTAATTTAAAAATTGTCCAAGTGAGGCTGAGAGGTAGGGATTCCCTTATTATTTCTTGAAGAAATATACCTGTGCATTAATTCTTTCCACTTCCTGGAATATGTTTTCCGCAGATTTCCATGGGCTTCACTTGTTGTCATTCAGATTTGTTTAACTATCTCTTCCTCAGAAGGAATTTCCTGGCCAACAGTCTGAAGTAGCCACCTTGTCACTCTCTGCAAAGTACTTAGCATGCCTGATAATTTTCTTGCTTGTGGAGGTATATGTGTTCATATGTATTATCTTTCCTAGTAGAATGTAAGAGCTAAGCAAGCAGAAACTGTGTCTTGTTTACCAATTCTTCTGAAATTCTTAGAATCCATACATATAGTAAGCTTACAAGATATGTTAAATGAATATTAACAGAAAGATATTTTACTTTTAGTGCTTCTCTACTTTTTTCTTTTTGTTTTTTAGACAGAGTTTCACTGTGTCACCCAGGCTGGAGGGCAATGGCGCTATCTTAGCTCACTGCAACCTCCGCCTCCTGGGTTCAAGTGATTCTCCCGCCTCAGCCTCCTGAGTAACTGGGATTACAGGCACCCGCCATCATGCCCAGCTAATTTTTGTATTTTTGTAGAGAACGGGATTTCAGAATGTTGGCCAGGCTGGTCTTGAACTCCTGACCTCAGGTGATTCACCCACCTCAGCCTCCCAAAGTGCTGGAATTACAGGCGTGAGCCATCATGCCTGGCCTGCTTCTCTCTTTTTAAATAGAGTTTAAATTTGGGGACAAACCTTTTTGTATTTTTCTGAAAGATGGTTTATAATGAAGATGAGATTCTGAGACATTTATATTATTTCATTATTATTGTTTTACTTAATGCTGTGAATAACAGTGTGTTAAGTGAAGGTAAGTTTAAGCAATCACCTGTGTTCCCAATCTGTTTTAATTCTGGAACCTGAAACCCAGAGCTTAGCGCTGAGTTCTGGCAAATCTCCCAGAACCACCACCCTTTAGTTAGGGCTTCTGTGTCAATTCTCTAAAGGGCAAAGGCCTTTTGGGAAACTGGATTTTCATGGTTTCAGGGATAGGTCTAAACAATACATACTTCTGAATCCCCAAGTTCATTTGTTTTATCTTTATAGCCCAAGATTTCCTGCAGCAACTGAAATTCTCCAATATTTTCACTGGATTGAACTAAGGTCAAATTTAAAACCTATTCAGTTACACTGTTTTTAAGCTTAAAGTAGTGTTCTTGCTTAGGTAGCAGGAAACTTTTTCAAGGGATATTCTTGGTACAGAGCCAAAGTCAAATAGAAATCCCAGTGGTTGCCTTGTGATACAGAAGAGGATGTAAGAACATTCTTCTGTAGTTGTGATTGTGGCAACAGCTTCTGTGAAAATGGTTCAAATAAGACTGGGCACGGTGGCTTATGCCTATAATCCCAGCACTTTGGGAGGCTGAGGCCGGCGGATCACCTGAGGTCGGGAGTTCGAGGCCAACCTGGCCAACATGGAGAAACCCCGTCTCTACTAAGAATACAAAATTAGCCGGGCATGGTAGCGCGTGCCTGTAATCCCAGCTACTCGGAAGGCTGAGGCAGGAGAATTGCTTGAACGCGGGAGGCCAAGGTTGCGGTGAGCCAAGATCGAGCCATTGCACTCCAGCCTGGGCAATAAGAGTGAAACTCCATCTCAAAAAAAAAAAAAAAAAAAGGAAACAGGTTCAAATGATGTGCTAGGTATTTTGATTAACCTTGGGAATATTTCAATTTTGTCATCTTCAGCAGAAAAAAATGAACTTTTGAGTCATGAATAACAAGGCAATTATTGACTCAATAAACAAAATGTCAGGAATGTTATCGGAAAAGTATTAAGTGAGGAAATTACCCCACTGAAGTCTTCATTGCTTAAGTGGTCAAGACAGCATTCATTATCATGGCATTCCAAGACCTTCCTTCTGGGCCTCACTTTACCAAGCTGACTTTATCTCAATGTATGGAACTCTTCAGCATAAACGTTCAAAAGCAGTCAGGCCAAAATTCTTATGATATCCTAAATTATTGGTGCTCATTTCCTTTTATTTTGGTGGCTACATAGTTGATTTCTGCCCATCTTCTGAGATCCAGTTCATGCTTCCTCTCCTTAGCAAGGCTGCCTTCATCTGCCCTCATGGATTCTTCCTGGCCCATTCCCTAGAATCTTTCTAGTCATGTTTTTGGTTCCTGATAATCAAAGGAGATGACATAATATTTTTAAAGAGCTCAGCCTAGTGTCCTGAAAAAAGATGCCCCTTTTTTTGTTTGTTGGCCTATATAACATACTGAAAACAAAAACTGGGGTATTAAAAATGAATAATAAATGCACGAGGTATGAAGAAATATAGCATGATGGTTTAGAACATAGCCTCTGAAGTTACAGAAACCTGAATTATTTTCCTTACTAGGCCCCTTACTACTTGTTTAACTTTGGTCAGGTTGTTAGACTTCTCCAAGCCTTATTTTCCTACCTTGAAAAGGAGGGTAATACATAGGACACGTTTAATAGGGTAAATGTGACAAGTGAAATAACAGATATGAAAATTCTTTACAAATCATAAAACAAGTGAAATAACAGATACTAAAATTCTTTACAAATCATAAAAGGGCTGGGCGTGGTGGCTCATGCCTGTAATCCTAACACTTTGGAAGGCCGAGACGGGTGGATCACCTGAGGTCAAGAATTTGAGACCAGCCTGGCCAACATGGCGAAACCCTGTCTCTACTGAAAATACGAAAATTAGGCTGGGTGTGGTGGCTCACACCTGTAATCCCAGCACTTTGGTAGGCTGAGGCGGGTGGATCACCTGAGGTCAGGAGTTCGAGACCAGCCTGGCCAACATTGTGAAACTCTGTCTCTACTAAAAGTACAAGAATTAGCCAGGCGCGGTGGCACGGGCCTGTAATTCCAGCTACTCAGGAGGCAGGGACAGGAGAATTGCTTGAACCCGGGAGGTGGAGGTTGCAGTGAGCCAAGTTTGCACCACTGCACTCCAGCCTGGGTGAGGGAGTGAGACTTTGTCTCAAAAACAAAAAAAATCGTAAAGTGCTGTATTAATGTTAAATATTATTTTGTATATTTTAGAATTTTTAGATATGTGGCATTAGAGTAACAGATTTTTTTTTTTTTTCCTTTTTTTTGAGACGGAGTTTCACTCTTGTTGCCCAGGCTGGAGTGCAATGGTGCCATCTGAGTGCACTGCAACCTCCACCTCGTGGGTTCAAACGATTCTCCTGCATCAGCCTCCAGTAGCTGAGATTACAATGGCATGTGCCACCATGCCCAACTAATTTTTTGTGTTTTTAGTAGAGATGGAGTTTCACCATGTTGGCCAGGCTGGTCTCTCAAACACCTGACCTCAGGTGATCCACCCACCTTGGCCTCCCAAAGTGCTGCGATTACAGGCGTGAGCCACCACGCCTGGCCTACAGATTCTCTTTAAGCCAGCAACATGCAAGGCAATAGCTGTTTTGAACTTGGCATCCAACGAGAAGAAGTCACATTCTTTCCCTGGAGGGGCTTTCATTGTAGATAGGGGGACAAAATTTGTCTCCTCATGAAGCAAAAATATGTCAAAAGTGAAATAAAAATAGTATGCCAAAAATTACTCAAGGCAAAAATAAAGGAGATGGTACAGGGCGTCAAAAAATTGGAAAAATAAACACTATTTCTGAAGTCCCAGGAGTAAGAGATTGCTTTCAGATTGGCGTAATCAGGGAGGATTTGTAGAGGCTATGGTTGGGTGTTAAGTGAGCAGGGGCTTGAAGGTAGGTAGGATTTGATTAGGTGGAAAGTGGGTAGAGGGTATGAGAGAGCAGAAGTGTGGAAGTGGAAAAGGGTAATAGTTGGAAGGTTAACAAGGAAACCAGCCTGCCTAGAGTAATTCAAGCTAGTGTTCCCAGACTCGGTTGAATATTAGAATCGAAGTGGAAACTTTAAAAAATTATACAGATTTCTGAGCTCCACTGAAGATGAAATAAATCAGAATCTCTGAAGTGTGGGGTCTGGAATCTGTAGCTTCAAAAAGCTTTTAAGTTGATTCTAAGGAATGGCCAATTTTGGAAATCACAGATAAAAAGGATCAGTAGATTATAAGCAATAAACTTAATTAAGGTTCAAACTCCAAAGGTCTTGGATGTTAAGACTGTGGATTGTATTTAACAACATCCTCAAGCTTTAGTAATGTATCAATATTGTTTAGAGGGAAAAATGTCTCTGGGGACTCTATAAGAAAACCGCAGAATTCAGTGGAGAGTCACAGAAATTTTGGGGGGACTGACCGTGCTCAGAGGTATGATTCTGAGATATCAGTCTATTTGTCACCTCTGGAATGGGCTGGAAGAAAAAGAAAGTGGAGATGGATTTATAAACTAAGAGACCGCAGGTACAGTGTAGGAATGAATGGGATCAAAAAGAGAATTCAGGGCTCTAGAGCATGTGTTTCCTCAGCCAGACACAGAGGAGGGAATGGAAGCAGAAGCACTTGTTATAGAGGGTGGATATTTAGCACCATCATTCATAAGACCCCTGAAAAGTCTGGTTGTTTAGAAGGTTAAGACTGCTTCTTTGGCCGGGTGCGGGGGCTCACGCCTATAATCCCAGCGCTTTGGGAGGCTGAGGCAGGTGGATCACCTGAGGTCAGGAGTTTGAGACTAGTCTGGCCAACATGGCAAAATCATGTCTCTATACTAAAAATACAAAAATTAGCTGGGCATGGTGGAACACGCCTATAATCCCAGCTACTCGGGAGGCTGAGGAGAATTGCTTGAACCCAGGAGGCGGAGGTTGCAGCCAGTGGAGATGGTGCCACTGCATTACAGCCTGGGCAAAAGAGCGAGACTGTCTCAAAAACAAACAAACAAACAACAACAACAAAAAAACCACTGCTTCTTTTAGGCTAGATGTGGTGGCTCACACCTGTAATCTTACACTTTGGGAGTCAGGCAGATTGCTTGAGTCCAGGAGTTTGAGACTAGTCTCGGCAACATGGTGAAACCCCATCCCTAAAAAAAATAGAAAAAAATTAGCTGGGCATGGTGGCGTTTCCCTGTAGTCCCAGCTGCTTGGGAGGCTGAGAAGAGAGGATCCTTTCAGCTGAGGGAGGATAATTTCAGCCTTGGGGACATTGAGGCTTCAATGAACCATGATCACACCATCGTACTGCAGCCTGGGTGACAGAGTGGGACCCAGTCTCGAAAAAAAAAGACTACTTCTTTTCCCTTCTCAGTCTCCTATAGCTCTTGACACAAGCAACTCTTATAATACAGAAGAATTGTGGATCTATGTAATAATATATGTAAATTAACTGATAGGAGACAGTTTTTCAACTGATTTTCTTGGGAATTCCAAATTTCTAGTCCTGTTCTTAAAAAGCTATTCCTGTATACATTTTTCTGGCCAGTCTATAAATTTCAAATAATGGTTTTACCACAGACTTTTAGGGATTTCTGAGACCCTTTCAGAGAGTTCTGCAAAGTAAAACTATTTTCATAATAATATAGATACTTTATCTACCTTTTTCACTGTGTTGACATTTGCCCTGATGATAAAAAGCAATGGTGGGTAAAACTGCTGGCAATGGACAAGTAGTCATTGTATTCTTCATTGCCACATCCTTGCAGTAAAAAAGGAGATACCAGTTTTATTTAGAACTGTCCTTGATGGAACCATAAAAATTATTAATTTTGTTAAACCTTGACCCTCAAGTACCTACCTTTTAAAAATTCTAGGCTGAGCATGGTTGCTCACACCTGTAATCCCAGCACTTTGGGAGGCCGAGGCAGGTGGATCAGCTGAGGTCAGGAGTTCGAGACCAGCCTGGCCAATATGGTGAAACCCTGTTTCTACTAAAAATACAAAAATTAGCCAGGCGTGGTGGTGGGCACCTGTAATTCCAGCTATTCAGGAGGCTGAGGCAGGAGAATCACTTGAACCCGGGAGGGAGAGGTTGCAGTGAGCTGAGATTATGCCATTGCACTCTAGCCTGGGCAACAAGAGTGAAACTCCGTGTCAAAACTAAAAAATGTTCTATATGATGAATTTAGAATTACACATGAATTACTTCTGTCGCACTTAGAAGTGTGAGGATTGTCTTGAGGAGAAGCATTTGTGCAGTGTTTGAGTTCTAAGTGAAACTAGCACCTTTGTTCATTTGATATCAATTTTTACTTGTGAGAATGACTGACACAATACAGTTATTCAGGCTTGGGTAATTGGCAAGTATTTTCTTGAAAATTAGTGAAGTAAGCATGTCAATTCAAGGATATCAACTACAAATATTTGTTATAAATTTCAAGATTCAAGGTTTTAAGTAAAAAATTAGAATTTTGGAAAACATGTGTCTTAGTCCATTTTGTGTTGCCATAAAAGAATACCTGAAACTATACAATCCAAGAAGAAAAGAGGTTTATCTAGCTCATGGTTCTGCAGGCTGAGAAGTCCAAAGGCATGGCCCTGGCTTCTGGTAAGGGCTTTCATGTTGGATCACAACGTAGTGAAGAAGGTCAAAAGGTAAGCAGACATGTGTAAAGAGGGGAAAATATGAGTGTTGTCCTGTTTTTTTTTTAATTTTTTATTTTTTTGAGATGGAGTCTCACTCTGTCACCCAGGCTGGAGTGCAGTGGTGTGATCTTGGCTCACTGCAAACTCCACCTCCCAGATTCATGCCATTCTCCTGCCTCAGCCTCCCCAGTGGTTGGGACTACAGGTGCCCGCCACCATGCCTGGCTAATTTTTTGTATTATTTAGTAGAGACGGAGTTTCACGGTGTTAGCCAGGATGGTCTCGATCTCTTGACCTCGTGATCTGCCTGCCTCAGCCCTCCAAAGTGCTTGGATTACAGGCGTGAGCCACCACGCCCGGCCTGTTCTGGTTTTATAACAACCCCTTCTCACAAGAATTACTACATTCCCAAGAGGACTAATCCAGTCTCTTAAGAGTGAGAACCCACTCACTACTGGGAAAACAGTCCAAGTCATTCATGAAGTATCTGTTCCTATATCCCAAACACCTCCCAGTATGCCCTACCTCCCAGGGCTGCCATACTGGGAATCAAGTTTTAACATGAGTTTTGGTGGGGACAAGCAAACAGCATCCAAACCATAGCAATACGCATCTATCACCACTGTGCTTCCCATATTTTTCTTTTTTTTTTTTCTTTTTTGAGACAGAGTTTCGCTCTTGTTGACCAGACTGGAGTGAAATGGCGTGATCTTGGTTCACTGCAACCTCTGCCTCCCGGGTTCAAGCGATTCTCCTGCCTCAGCCTCCTGAGTAGCTAGGATTACAGGCATGCACCACCACGCCCGGCTAATTTTGTATTTTTAGTAGAGATGGGGTTTCTCCATGTTGGCCAGGTTGGTCTTGAACTCCCGACCTCAGGTGATCAGCCCACCTCAGCCTCCCAAAGTGCTGGGATTACAGGCATGAGCCACCATGCCTGGCCAGCTTCCCACATTTTTCTAATGAGATTAATGGTTATATTAACAAATAGGATTTTTTTTGCCGTGTATAATACATGTATCAACATGTGGAGGAGACACATAACTCAAGGTACCAACATCTATAATGTTATGATCATGCATGATTGAAAGATCTATTCAAAGTGCAAAATAGACAGATTTTAATGTAATTGATTAAGAAAACTTAATTAATATAGTTTCAGATTCCACATTACAAATAACCTTTTTTTTAATTCTTTAGACAGAGTCTCACTCTGTTGTCCAGGCTGGACTGCAGCGGTGTGATCTCGGCTCACTGCAACCTCCACCGCTTGGGTTCAAGCAATTCTCCTGCCTCAGCCTTCTGAGTAGCTGGGATTACAGGTGTGTGCCACCACGCCTGGCCAACTTTTGTATTTTTTGTAGAGATAGGGTTTCACCATGTTGGTCAGGCCTGGTCTTAACTCTCAACCTCAAGTGATCTGCCCTCTTCAACCTCCCAACTTACTGGGATTTCAGGTGTGAGCCACCGTGCCCTGCCACAACCAACCTTTAAGATTCTTCTATCTGTTGAGTTTTCATGTAACATTAAAGCAAATGCCCACATTATCTGAAAAGGCTATAAAGCTACTTCTCCCTTTTCCAACTACCTCTTATACTATTGCATTGGGGATTAGGTTTCAACCTATGAATTTTGAGGGGACATAAACTTTCAGACTATAGCAGGTATATGTCAAAAGGAACTGAAAACTGATAGTCAAACAAATACATACGCACACATTTTTTTTTTTTTTTTTTTTTTTTGAGACAGGGTCTCACTCTGTTGCTCATGCTGGAGTGCAGTTGGCATGATCATGGCTCACTGCAGTCTTGACCTGTCAGGCTCAGGTGACTCTCCCACCTCAGCTTCTTGGGTAACTGGGACCACAGGTGTGTGCTACCAAGCCTGGCTAATTCTTTTGTATTTTTTTGTATAGATGGGGTTTTGCCATGTTACCCAGGCTGGTCTCAAACTCCTGAGCTCAAGTGATCCACCCACCTTGGCCTCCCAAAGTGCTGGGATTATAGGTATGAGCCACCACGCCAGGCCCTCACATGTCATAGCAGCACTATTTACAGTAGCCAAAAGGTGGAGACCCAAATATCTATCAACAGATAAATGGATAAACAAACTGTGATATATATATATATACATTAGAATATTATTCAGCCATAAAAAGAAATGAAGTACTGATATATGCTGTAACACGGATGAACCTTGAAAACATTATGCTAAGTCAACGAGCCAGACGCAGAAAATCAGAGATATGGTTTGGCTCTGTCCCCACCCAAATCTCATCTTGAATTGTACTCCCATAATTCCCATGTGTTATGGGAGGGAACCGGTGGGAGATAATTTGAATCATAGGAGTGGTTTCCCCCATACTGTTCTTGTGGTAGTGAGTAAGTCTCATGAGATCTGATGGTTTTATCAGGGGTTTCTGCTTTTGCATCTTCCTTATTTTCTCTTGTTGCCATGATGTAAGAAGTGCCTTTTGCCTCCTGCCATGATTCTGAGGCCTCCCCAGCCATGTGGAACTGTAAGTCCAATTAAACCTCTTCTCTTTGTCTTCCCAGTCTTGGATATGTCTTTATCAGCAGCATGAAAATGTACTAATATGGTAAATTGATACCAGTAGACTGGGGCATTGCTGAAAAGATACCTGAAATTGTGGACGTGACTTTGGAACTGGGTCACAGGCAGAGGTTGGAAGAGTTTGGAGGGCTCAGAAGAAGACTGGAAAATGTGGGAAAGTTTGGAACTTCCTAGAGACTTGTTGAATGGCTTTGACCAAAAGCCTGATAGCGATGTGGACAATAAGATTCAGGCTGGGGTGGTCCCAGAGGAAGATGAGGAACTTGTTGGGAACTGGAACAAAGGTGACGCTTGCATGTTTTAGCAAAGTGGCATTTTGCCCTTGCCCTAGGATTTGTGGAACTTTGAATTTGAGAGAGTTGATTTAGGGTGTCTGGTGTAAGAAATTTCTAAGCAGCAAAGCATTCAAGAGGTGACTTGGGTGCTGTTAAAGGCATTCAGGAAGCAGAACATAAAAGTTCAAAAAATTTGCAACCTGACAATGTGATAGAAAAGAAAAACCCATTTTCTGAGGAGAAATTCAAGCCAGCTGCAGAAATTTGCATAAGCAACGAGGAGTTGAATGTTAATCACCAAGGCAATGGAGAAGATGTCTCTAGGGCATGTCAGAGGTCTTCACAGCAGCCCCTCCAATCACAGGCCTGGAGGCCTAGGAGAAAATGGTTTCATGGGCCCGGCCCATGAAACTTAGGCTGTTTGCAGCCTAAGGACTTGGTGCCCTTTATGTAAGCTGCTCCAGCCATGGCTGAAAGGGACCAACATAGAGCTTGGGCTGTGGCTTCAGAGGGTGCAAGCCGCAAGTCTTGGCAGCTTCCACATGATGTTGAGTCTATGAGTGCAAAGAAGTCAAGAACCGGAGTTTGGGAACCTTTGCCTAGATTCCAGAAGATGTATGGAAATGCCTGGATGCCCAGGCAAAAGTTTGCTACAGGGGCAGGGCGCTCATGGAGAACCTCTGCTATGGCATTGTGGAAGGGAAATGTGAGGTCAGAGCCCCCACACAGAGTCCCTACTGGGGTACCACCTAGTGGAGCTATGGGAAGAGGGCCACCATCCTGCAGACTTCAGAATGGTAGATCCACCGATAGCTTGCACTGTCTACCTGGAAAAGCCACAGACACTCAATGTTAGCCCGTGAAAGTAGCCGGTAGGCTGTACCCTGCAAAACCACAGAGGTGGAGCTGCCCAAGACCATGGCAACCACCTCTTGCATCAGCGTGACCTGGATGTGAGACTTGGAGTCAAAGGAGATCATTTTGGAGCTTTAAAATTTGACTACTCCATTGGATTTTGGAGTTGCATGGGCCCTGTAACCACTTTGTTTTGGTCAATATCTCCCATTTGGAACAGCTGTATTTACCCAATACCTGTACCCCCACTGTATCTAGGAAGTAACTAGCTTGCTTTTGATTTTACAGACACACAGAGGGAAGGAACTTGGCTTGTCTCAGGTGAGACTTTGGACTGTGGACATTTGGGTTAATGCTAAAATGAGTTAAGGCTTTGGGGGACTGTTGGGAAGGCATGATTGGTTTTGAAATGAGAGGACATGAGATTTGGAGAGGCCAGGGGCGGAATGATATGATTTGGCTTCATGTCCCCACCCAAATATCATCTTGAATTGTACTCCCATAATTCCCACGTATGGTGGGAGGGACCTAGTGGGAGATAATTTGAATTATAGGGGCGGTTTCCCCCATACTGTTCTTGCGGTAGTGAATAAGTCTCATGAGATCTGATGATCTCGGGTTTCCGTTTTTATATCGGGGTTTCTGTTTTTATATCTTCCTCATTTTCTCTTGCTGCCTCCATATAAGAAGTGCCTTTCACCTCCAACCTGACTCTGAGGCCTCCCCAGCCGTGTGGAACTGTAAGTCCAATTAAATCTCTTTTTCTTCCAAGTCTCGGATACGTCTTTATCAGTAGTCTGAAAATGGACTAATACAGTCATATATTGTATGATTCCATTTATATGAAACATCTGGAATAGGTAAACCCATAGAGACAGAAAGCAGATTGGTGGTTGTAGGGGGCTGGAGGGGAATGGAATGGGGAGTGACTGTTCAATGGGTATAGGGTTTCCTTTTGGGGTTATGAAAATATTTTCGAACTAGTTAGATGTGGCAATTGTACAACACTGTGAGTGTAATTATGCCATTGGATTGTTTCTTTTAAGACTGTTAATTTTATGTTATATAAATTTCACCTCAATTAAAAAAAATCACAGCTGGATGATCACCAGATATAGGCCCTAGCACTCGGCAGGGATTCAGAATTTCTTTTTTGGTTTTACTCAAGTAAGCAAAATGAACAATATCTGTTTTCTTTCTGTTGGCAGTGTTTCGAGTATCTGGTGCTAGTATAATCATTATTTTGGCTATTATCAGACTTAGCAATGCAATTTTTGCTTTGATATTCTTCCCAGTTGTTGTGTCAGGAAGAAGGGAGAATTAGGCAGTGTGCTAAAATCAAATCAGTATTTCTTACATAAATGATTGGTTGGGTGAGTCTGTTTTTAGTCACACATCTCCTTTGAAGTCTGAAAGCAAGCAAGAAATTTGAGATTGTTGACATTTCCTACAGAAGAGCTAAAATGTACTGTTATTGAAAGACCACAAGATTTATCAACTGAAAATACATCAACTTCAACACCTTCAATTTATTAACCAAAGGTGGGGGTCACTTATTGCGTTCTTTGTCCAAGGTACAGGTTGTTCTGTCCCTCACTCCTAGCAAAATTTTGTGAAATATCTTTATTGGATTATTGAAGAGCAGTTGGCTTACGGTTCTGTGGTTTGCCCCTGGCTTTTCTTCCCTAGCAACCAAAAACAATACGACTCATCAATTTACTCATCATAAAGATATAAGATGCATCTTATATCATTATACAGAGCCTTTTTTTTTTTTTGGAAACAGAGTATCACTGTATTGTCCAGGCTGGAGTAGTGGTACGATCTCAGCTCACTGCAATCTCTGCTACTGGGGTTCAAGCGATTCTTGTACCTTAGGCCTCTGAGTAGCTGGGACTACAGGTGCGCACCACCATGCCCAGCAAATTTTTGTATTTTTTGGTAGAGATGGGATTACAGGCATGACCCACTGCACCTGGCCATTATATAGAGCTTTTTATATTTAACTTTTAGTCTAATTTTCCTTGAAGTCTGCACACTGGACAATTAATTGGTCAGCAGCAAGGTGATAGTTCTAGTAAGACAAAGCAGCATCTAAAGGAGAGAGTGAAAACCAGACAAGGTATTTACATTAGTATTTCAGACTTTAAGATTGAGTTAATTAAGGGTGGAGAGGCACTATTTTGGCTTAAATTTCTTCATCTGTAAAGGTATGTTAATGGTATATGCACATAGAGTTTTGTGAAAAAATATGTGTATGTGAAATGTTTTATATAGAATCAGGAATATAATTGGCCAACAAAGGATGCTTTTTGTTTTCTAATGAGGGATAATGCCGCTGATGAGCAGTTAAGATAGTGCTCATCATAGAAGAGAGAACCAAATGACAAAGGGATGTGAGGCCAGCTCAGCTTTCCTTCAGTTAGAAAATAGACATAGAGGTAAAGCATAATATATAATTATTGCTATGAAGCTAGTAGCAACATGGCAAAATCCCGTCTCCACTAAAAATACAAAAATCAGCCGGGCGTGGTGGTGGTTGCCTGTAATCCCAGCTACTCAGGAGACTGAGGCAGAACCTAGGAGGCAGAGGTTGCAGTGAGCGGTGATGGCGCCACTGCACTCCAGCTTGGGTAATAGAGCAAGACTCTGTCACGAAATAAAATAATAAAATAAAATAAAATTGAAACATCGTTACCTTTTAAAAATATCCATATCCATGAAAAGAATATAACCTTATTCCCCTGGTTCCTGAGACTGATTTAGGACGGCACCAGCTTCTTTTCTCCTCTAAAGCAGGGGCCGAGCTACAGCAGTGACACCAAGTGGTTGTTTTAGGGGATTTTCCTTTTCATTTGGGACTTTGTGATTTTTAAATGACTGAAATAAGATGTTGTTTGCCTTCTTTTTCTTTCCCGTCAGTTAGAGCATGTGTTCTTCAGTTCTTGCATACTTCACTCACCAGAAATGCTGAAAGAATGAATAAAGCAACAAACAGGATTTGACCCTGACATTTGATCTTTTGAGGACTTCCAATATAAACACCTTTGTTTAGTTGTTTCTAGGACCAGGTGGTTTCAGAGAATTGAAAGAAAGCCTAAACTAAGCTCTACATGCTAAAACTATGATGATGATGATGAAACTGTCAGTGCATTTAAAATTATATGACTCATAAAAAGAGAGCACTGTGAACTTAAAAGTAAGAATGCTGCAGACTGATGCCAAGAAAACTCAATGAGTCTGTGATGAAGGTCAAGACTCCCTTCATAACCATCTGTGGTAAGCTAAAACTTCAGTATCCAAAGAATAACAATGCTTAAAATGTCTTGCTTAGGAAAAAAAAAAAGTAAAAGTAGGTTTAGAAAGTTTGTGTCTTAGTTTGGGCTGCTATAACAAACTACTGTAGACTGGGTGGCTTATAAAGAAAAGCAATGTATTTCTTGCAGTTCTGGAGCTGGGAAATCCAAAATCAAAGCACTGGTGTCTGGTGAGGGCCTGATTCCTCACAGACAGGGCAGATAGGGCCATGAGTTATCTGTGGTCTCTTTTTTGTTAATTATAATTTTTTGGTTTTTAATTATTTTTGAAAAAATAGAGATGGGGTCTCACTATGTTGGCCAGGTTGGTCTGGAACTTCTGATCTCAAGCAGTCCTCCTGCCTCAGCCTTCCAAAGTGCTGGGATTACAGGTGTGAGCCACCGTGCCTGGCCTGGAGTCTCTTTTATGAGGGCACTAATCTCATTCATGAAGGCTCTTCCCTTATGACTCCAGCCCAGGTTGGAGTGCAACGGCGCGATCTCGGCTCACTACAACCTCTGCCTCCCGGGTTCAAATGATTCTCCTGCCTCAGCCTCCTGAGTAACTGGGATTACAGGTGCCCGCCACCACACCCAGCTAATTTTTGTACTTTTAGTAGAGACGGGGTTTACCATGTTGCCCAGGCTGGTCTTGAACTCCTGACTTCAGGTGATCCACCTGCCTCAGCCTCCTAAAGTGCTAGGGGCCTCCTAAAGTGCTACAGGCGTGAGCCACCGTGCCAGGCCTACTTTCAGGATTTTTACCTGATAATAGTATTCACCAAATATTTCTTTAAGCGGCGATTTCACCAGTACATTTATACTATGACTAAGTTGATAAATATTTGATATACAAACTTTTAAGAAATACATTTGCTAAGTAATGTGGACACACCCAAATTACAAACAAAAGAAAGAAGAGGAAGTTAGGCTATTAACTGACAGGTAGACAAGAGAAGTATATGTAGTTATGCAGAGGAAGAACAGTCAATTATAAAGAAAAGCACATGGAGGAAATGGGATTACTGTTGGTTCTGGGGACCATCATTGTGCAGGTGGAACCAAGAGATTTGGTTGAGAACACTCTGCTAAAGACAGTGCAGCTATCTTAGCCACTAATCACAGGCCAGTGTGGGAACTGCGGGACATAGTCCTCAATGCCCAAGAAATGTTGGTCGCTTTTCCTCCTCGTGTTTCTCAAATGTCATTTTACTTATCTTTTTTTTCATTATATCTGTCCTGTGCTTCTAAAATCTGGACATAAAATGAAACGTTTTATTTTATTTTTGAGATGGAGTTTCATTCTTGTCGCCCAGGCTGGAGTGCAGTGGTGCAGTCTTGACTCACTGCAACCTCCGCTTCCCGGATTCAAGAGATTTACCTGCCTCAGCCTCCCAAGTAGGTGGGATTACAAGCATGTGCCACCACACCCGGCTAATTTTTGTTTTGTATTTTTAGTAAAGACAGGGTTTCACCATGTTGGCCAGGCTGGTCTCAAACTCCTGACTTCAGGTGATCCACCTGCCTGGGCCTTCCAAAGTGCTGGGATTACAGACGTGAGCCACTGCAGCTGACCCTTCATTTTAAATCGTAGCTTTTACCACCTTCTATCTGACGGAAATAACTAGTCCTCAGTTTATTTCCTTAATGCTTACTAATTTTATGTCACCAGTAGTTGGCAGATACATTTTAGAAAACTGTCAAGAGAAAAATTGGTATAGAAACTAAAAACAGCAGTCAGCTGATCCCGTGGGCCGTGGACTTGCTGCTGTAGACAATGGAATGATCAGAAATAATAAACAGGGCAAGAACTTTATCTATTTTTGAGCTGAGTGTTCTAACATTTATGAATGACTAAGTGATGAGGCATCAATCTAAAATGCCTCTGCATTTCACATTAGTATGTGAAAAACTAGTAGGGATTAATGAATATTTTTCTTTAGCTTCTGAGTAAGAAACAGTTCCAAGATGAGGAAAGAATACCTTGCTTTGCCTTAAACTGAGTGTTTCTAACTCTGAAACTCTGGGAACTTTATAAATCCCTAACACATGGTTTAAAGGCCACAAATAAGAGGACTGAGTTTTTACTTTTACCCAATTAGATGCTAAAGTGGCCTGAACAAAATCACATATTCTTGGACTATAGACTGGAGCATAAAAATTTATATCATAGCCAATAATAATGACTGTCCTTTTGCCAAGCCATTGTACTCCTACTCCCTCTACCCCCATGACCCACGAGTGTTTCTTAAGCACCCACTAAACATGAGAGAAAGCAGCAAGACTGGGAGCACATCGTGGACGGCTTGATATTTTCTTCAGCAATAAATGGGAGTTGTCAAGAAGACAAAAGACACCATCAAGCCTGTGCTTTGGGAAGATGTAACTGTCAGTGGTGTGTAAGACATACTGCTGGAGGATGAGGCCGAAAGTAGGGAGACTGGGAAATACCATGGCTGATAAAATGGAAAGGAGGGTAGAAATTACGAAGGTGGCTTCTGTGAACTACTGCTGTCTTTTGCTGTTTTAATTTAGAAAGAATGAATGTTTAAAAAATAGTTGAGGCTGGCTGCAGTGGCTCACGCCTGTAATTCCAGCACTTTGGGAGGCTGAAGCAAGGCAGATCACCTGAGGTCAGGAGTTTGAGACCAGCCTGACCAACATGGTGAAACCCCATCTCTACTAAAAATACAAAAATTAGCCAGGTGTGGTGGCACGTAGCTGTAATTCCAGCTACTTGGGAGTCTGACACAGGAGAATCTCTTCAACCCAGCAGGTGGAGGTTGCAGTGAGCCAAGATCATGCTACTGCACTCCAGCCTGGGCAACAGAGTGAGACTCGGTCTCAAAAAAAAAAAAAAAAAAGTTAGTTGAATGCATATTGGTCATTTGTTGAGGGGAGGAAACAAAGATGATGGTGAAGTTTCAAGTCTTAATAGCTAGGTGTATTAGTCAGGGTTCTCTAGAGGGACTAATAGGATGGATGTATATATGAAGGGGAGTTTGTTAAGGAGTATTCACTCACACCATCACAAGGTGAAGTCCCGCAATAGGCCATCTGCAAGCTAAGGGGTAAGAAAGTCAGCCTGAGTCCCAAAAACCTTAAAAGAAGGGAAGTCGACAGTACAGCCTTCAGTCTGTGGCTGAAGGCTCAAGAGCCCCTGGCAAACCACTGGTGTAAGTTCAGCAGTCCAAAAGCTGAAGAACTTGGAGTCCAATGTTTGAGGACAGGAAGCATCTAGCACAAGAGACTTAGCCAGTCCAGTCTTTCCAAGTTCCCCTGCCTGCTTTTATCCTAGCTGCACTGGCTGCTGATTAGATGGTGCCCACCCAGGTTGAGTGTGGGTCTGCCCTTCTAGTTTACTGACTCAAATGTTAATCTCCTTTGGCAACACCGTCACAGGAACAATACTTTGCATCCTTCAATCCAATCAAGTTGACAGTCAATATAAACCATCACACTGGGTTAAGCCCAAACTCATTCTGTGTCCATCAACATTTGGTCCTTCTCTTGACTTTGCTAAAATTGTCTGTGGTTCATGCTTCCCTCAGTTTCTTAGGGAAAATCAGGCTCAAAATCTTGATGTAATGGTTCATTTCTTTTCTCCCTCTCTTGCCTTCTACAACCAGTTCCCAAGTTTTGTTCTCTTGATTGGGCAGTAGCAATGACTTCTTAATGGTCAGGGCCAACACATAGATTTATTTCACCTTTAACCTTTCTCACATACTACTGACACTTCAATTTTAATCTTCAAATCATAACTTTGAACTTTTTTTTTTTTTTTCCGAGACAGAGTCTCGCTCTGTCGCCCAGGCTGGAGTACAGTGGTGCAATCTCGGCTCACTGCAACCTCCACCTCCTGGGTTCAAGTGATTCTCCTACCTCAGCCTCCCAAGTAGCTGGGACTATAGATGTGCACCACCATGCTCGGCTAATTTTTTTTGGTATTTTTAGTAGAGACAGGATTTCACAGTGTTAGCTAGGATGGTCTCGATCTCCTGACCTTGTGATCTACCCACCTCAGCCTCCCAAAGTGCTGGGATTACAGGCATGAGCCACTGTGCCTGGCCAACTTTGAACAATTTTTTAAAAATTTTATTTTAAGTTCAAGGGTACATGCACAGGTTTGTTGTACAGATTATTTTGTCACCCAGGTATTAAGCCTAGTACCCATTAGTTATTTTTTCTGATTTGTCTCCCGCCTCCCGACCTCCACCCTCTGTTAGGGCCTAATGTCTCTAACTACCATGCTGTGTTTTGGTTAAAAGGTTACCGTCCACTGTATTTTATTTTTTCAGGTGAGAAAGAAACATAACAAGCACTTGAGGCACCAGGAACTGGGTCCTCTAGGGACGAGGAGGCATTCTGTTGGACGGTTTTGCAAAATGTTTCCTCCAGAGTCATCTGTCTCATTAACAATGTTTTTTTTTTCTTCAACTTTTACTTTAAGTTCAGGGGTACATGTGCAGGATGTGCGGGCTTGTTACATAGGTTAATGTGTGCGCATGGTGGTGGCTGCACAGAGCATCCCATCACCTAGGTATTAAGCCCTGCATTCATTAGCTATTCTTCCTGATGCTTTCCCTCTGCCCTCACCAACAGGCCCCAGTGTGTGTTGTTCCCTACTGTGTGTCCATGTGTTCTCATTGTTCAGCTCCCACTTATAAATGAGAACATGTGGTGTTTGGTTTTCTATCCCTGCAGTAGGTTGCTGAGGATAATGGCTTCCAGCTCCATTCACATCCCTGCAAAAGACATGATCTCATTCATTTTTATGGCTGTATAGTATTCCACTGTGTGTATGTACAACCTTTCCTTTTGCAGTCTCTCACTGATGGGCATTTGGGTTGATTCCATGTTTTTGCTGTTGTGAATAGTGCTGTAATGAACATATTCATGCATATACCTTTATAATAGAAAGATTTCTATTCCTTTGGGTATATACCTAGTAATGGGATTGCTGGGTCAAATGGTATTTCTGCCTCTAGATCTATGAGAAATCACCACACTGTTTTCCACAATGGTTGAACTAATTTACACTCCTACCAACAGTGTTTAAGTGTTCCTTTTTCTCTGCAACCTCACTAGCATCTGTTATTTTTTTTTTGACTTTTTATTAATAGCCATTCTGACGTGTGTGAGATGGTATGTCATTGTGGTTTTGATTTGCATTTTTCTAATGATCAGTGATGTTGAGCTTTTTTTCAAATGCTTGTTCACAACACATTATGTCTTTTGAAAAGTGTCTGTTTGGCTGGGCGTGGTGGATCACGCCTGTAATCCCAGCACTTTGAGAAGCTGAGGCGGGCTGATCACCTGAGGTCAGGAGTTTGAGACCAGCCTGACCAACATGGTGAAACCCCATCTCTTCTAAAAATACAAAAATTAGCTGGGCATGGTGGTGCACACCTGTAATCCCAGCTACTGAGGAGGCTGAGGCAGGAGAATCACTTGAACTTGGGAGGCAGAGGTTACAGTGAGCTGTGATCACACCACTGCACTCCAGCTTGGGTGGCAGTGTGAGACTCCATCTAAAAAAAAAAAAAAAAAAAGAAGATCACATTTCATTTAAGTCAAGGAAAGGAAGAAAATGTGGTTAAGAGTGCCAAATACTGTAGAGGCAAAGAAAAACGAAAAGAGACTAAAGGATTCTATATGTAACAGTTAAAAGAGTCATTGATGATTTTTTTTTGAGACAGACATCTCATACAATCATAAAGCTTTGGGGCTGAAAGATCCTACAGAGATCTAGCTCTCTTTCTCCTTCTGCTCCCAAGGATCCTAGAGATTCTTGGGTGTCAATTTTTCCACATTTAAAAAACTGGGAAATGTTTTCTTGGGAAAACTGACACCCAAGAATTTGAGGGGTTTGCCCAGTCTCTAGGAGCACTATCTAATACTCTATATATCTTTCATTTCAGACTTGTGCCTTGTATTGTATTATTATTTTTTAAATAAAGAATTTCTGAGATAATCTGCCTTTTTTTTTTTTTTTGAGATGGAGTCTTGCTCTGTTGCCCAGGCTGGAGTGCAGTGGCGCGATCTCAGCTCACTACAACCTCCACCTCCTGGGTTCAAGCGATTCTCCTGCCTCAGCCTCCCAAGCAGCTGGGATTACAGGCATGTGCCACCATGCCCGGCTAATTTTTGTATTTTTAGTAGAGACGGGGTTTCTCCATGTTGGCCAGGCTGGTCTCTAACTCCTGACCTCGTGATCCACCTGCCTCGGCCTCCCAAAGTGCTGAGGTTACAGGCATGAGCCACCGTGCCTGGCCTGCTAATCTGCTTTCTGAAGCACATCAATTTAGGGAATGTAAAAGTCTAAGAGGCAGCTTTTGATAAGATAAACTGGCACTGAGGGATGAAAGAGAAGAACATTACTCATAGCATGGTTGTGGATATAACAAGCTCTATAATTTTAAAGTTCACAATTTCTTTTAGTATCTCCCATCATGCAGAGGAAGTTTCTTCTGTACATCTTATCACTGGAATGAGGTTCTATGTGTTGAGATAGATGAGCAGGGGGAGAAGAGATGGCTTGTAGAGTAGGTAGTGTCCATGAATGATTCCTTTTCTCTTTTATTTACTTTTTTATTTTTCTAGAGATGGGGTCTTGCTATGTTGCCCAAGCTGGTCTTGAACTCCTGGCCTCAAGTGATCCTCCCGCTTCAGCCTTCCAAAGTGCTGGGATTACAGATGTGAGCCACCACGCCCAGCATGTTTCCTTTTCTATTCTAGAATGAGGAGGGAAAAAGCTAAAATGCCCTGGGTGGAAGAGTGACTAAGGAGTGAGGAGGGAAGGAGTGTGGATTGACTATTTATAAAATAAGTTTAGCAAAGAATAATGAGAGGTTTCTAGGAGTGGAAGATAATGCAATTAAGAAGAAAAAAAAAAAGAGAGAGAAGGGTAAAAACACAACCTTTACATGACATTTCTCGTTCTAGTTCAGTCCTCATTCCTGGGTCCCCTTCTAAGTCCTTTCCTTATCGTTTCCTTTCTTCTTCAGACTCCCTTTGAACATTTACTCTCTCTATGAAGTTGTTCCTAACTCTAATCATCATATTATATATTTCTGTGTACCCCATTCATGACTTTTTAGAATTATGAATTATTGTATAACTTTGTATGTGTTATGTGCTTCTGTTCGGTTTTAAAAAGTGTAGTCTTTCAGAGATCAGTATGACTCATGTTTACTGTATCCAACCCTAATAGTTCTTACTAGACACACATACACGCCATCCCCAACCCCACACACGGCTACTGAAACATTGCTCTTATGTTTTGCCATCCTCTCAAGCTGTCTTTAAGCCTTTCATCCATTTGAAACAGGACTGAGCACCCTGTGTGACAAAGTGATAGAGATTAAGTGAGTCAGATATGACTCTGGCTGGTGTGGGGCTGATTTCTGCTCCTGGAGTCTCAGATAGTTTTGTGGCAGACGTAAAATGTTCATCTACGTAGCAAATGTGGCCTGTCTTCCCTCTTGCTAACTGAGTCTTGCTATTATTGAGGTTTTGGGCAGCAATGGGCTCAAGGAAGTTAGACCTGCCACGTGGTGCAAGGGCTTAACCCCTAACTGATTAAAGCAATCACGTTCACCTCATTCTTTGCCAGTGGGAAGGGGTGGGCTTGGTTCTAGTTATGGCAATGGAATATACGGCAAGCCTCCTGAGAGTCTGTGAGAATCATTTTATTTCCTTGATAATAGAGAAATCATTGGGGGTGGGGATACTTTCTGACTCTCCCTTTCCTTTTTGCTAAGTACATCAGTAGGAGGAAGTACGGCTTGGAGCTATGGCAGCCATCTTGTGACCTTGCAGTAAAAACCAAGAGAATCTCAGTGACTCTGCCCGGGAGTGCTGACAACTTTGAGCCTCTAAACTGCCTGGGACCACTTACCTCTAGACTTTTTGTTCACCATAAGTTATATCTTTGTGGCTTAAACCTCTACTAATCAGACTTTTTTCTTTTTGTAACTTGTATCTGAAAGTATCCTAATGGAAGCCTTATCTATGAGGGAAGGGGCAGCTAGATGCTGAAAAGGCGAGTTTCAAAGCTGAGTCAATTCAGAGAGCTTGTCTACTAAGGGAAGTTTGAAATAGTGCAGCGAGTGGAAGAATATGAATTATTGTTGGGGGCTGAGAGTAAAGGGACACAGGCAATGTCCCCAAAGTCTAGCTGATGTGTGGCACGCAGGATCACAGTAAATACTTACGACATCTTGAATAAGGGAATGTGCTGAGTCCCTTGAATAAGGGACAGTGCTGAGTCAATTTTAACATGTGTGATAAGGGTCAGGAAAGTCAGAAGCTAGGAGAATAAAGTACAGGATGAAATGCATTTTAAGGAAAGAGTCAGGATGAGTAGCTTAGAATTAAGGTTAACGTGGACTCTGATGTGACAGAGAATATCTCATCTTTTAGGGGAGCTAAAGCATGCATATAAGTATAATGCACTGAGAAGATAAATGAGAGATATACATAAAGGACTATAGAAATTTAGAGGTGGGGGATGGGCACGGTGGCTCATGCTTGTAATCCCAGCACTTTGGGAGGCCAAGGTGGGCGAATCGCTTGAGGTCAGCAGTTCAAGACCAGCCTGACCAACATGGTGAAACCCCATCTCTACTAAAAATACAAAAATTAGTCAGGTGTGGTGGCATGCATCTGTAGTCCCAGCTACTCAGGAGGTTGGGACAGGAGAATTGCTTGAACCCGGGAGGTGGAAGTTGCAGTGAGCTGAGATTGCACCATTGCACTCCAGCCTGGGTGACAGAGTGAGACTCCATCTCAAAAAAAAAAAAAAAAAAAAAAAAAAAAAGAAATTCAGAGGTGAGAAGGAGTTTTATTTGAATGAATCAAGAAATCAAGAGATGATATTTGAGATGGATTTCGAAAAACATGATTTGACATGCAGAGGAGAGGAAAGCTGTGCAAAATGACAAGAGGAGCAAAGCCGTGGCATCAGGGGCGGGAAGTAAGGCAATAGGGTGCCATTTCTCTTTTTTTCCTTTTTGTCCATTCACTCAAAATCATCTCCTTTCCTTTCTGTTAAGTGTTTAGGCTTTGTATTTTAACTTCATTAAAAATGTTTAAATTGCGGTAAAATGCACATAAGAATGTACCATCTTAACCATTTTTAAGTGTACAGCTCAGTGACATTACATACGTTCATTTTGTTGTGCAACCATCACCACCATCCATCACCAGAACTCTTTATCTTGCAAAACAAAAACTCTGTACTGTGAAAGAGAAATACATCTATGTATCCCAAACTCATGAAGCCAAAGGGAAAAGTTAAGCTGGGAACTGGGTCATGCAAACCCCTCCCCTTTTGGTTCCCAAATAAGATGGCTACAAGATGAAAAGTCACATACCTCCCCGATATTTTGCCCACAAGGAAATTCCTAGTGAGTTCCAAGATCTTTACCCTAAGGTGTTTCTGTTAAAATTTCACCATGGCAATGTAAATTGATAGCTTATCTTTACAGGTACAGTCACCCCCCTGCCCACCAGCCACAAATGCGTATCTGATTGTTCTCCTGCCCCATTTTGTCTATGTTATCTTATGTAAAAATGCAGATTTCCTGGATTTTTCCTCTGCCCCCTTTGTCTGTGTCATCTTATATAAGAAATGCAGATTCACTGAGCCAAACAAAGGAAAGAATATTTTTCCCTGCCCTCCTCTTACATGAAAATTGTGTACTTCTCAATATCCCACCCTTTCCCCTTTAAATTTGTAGCCCCCCAGATCATCTTCAGAGAAGACATAGACCTATCTTCTGGGCGTGCGTCTTTAACTTTGGCAAATAAACCTCTTAAAATGATTGAGACTTGCCTCATCATTGTTCTAGATTGACAGTACCTATTAAATAATTAGTTCTCCCTCTTCTCAGCCTTTGGCAACCACTATTCTACTTTCTGTCTCTGTGAATTTGACCACTCTAAGTACCTTATATAAGTGAAATCATACGATACTTGTCTTTTGGTGTCTGGCTTATTTCGCTTAGCATAATATCCTCAAGGTTCCTCCATGGTGTTAGTGTGTGTCAGAGTTTTCCTCCTTTTTAACGCTGAATAACATTCCATTGCACACATACATCGTATTTTGTTTATCTGTTCATCTGTTGATGGATAGTTTGGTTGCTTCTACCTTTTGGCTATTGTGAATAATGATGCTATGAATGGCATATCTCTATCAGACCCTGCTTTCAATTCTTTTGGGTTTCTACCTAGAAGTGGAATTGATGGATCATGTGTTAATTCTATTTCCAAGTTTTTGAGAAACTGCCATACTGTTTACTGTAGTGGCTGTGTTGCTTTGTATTCCCACCAGTGGTGCACAAGTGTTCCAATTTCTTCATATCCTTGCCAATACTTATCATTTTTTTAATAGTAGCCACTTAAATGAGTGTGAGGTGTTATCTTATTGTTTTGATTTGCATTTCCCTAATGATTAGCAATATTGAGCATCTTTTTATGTACCCATTTGCATATCTTCTTTGGAGAAATGTCTATTCAAATCCTTCATTTTTTTTTTTTTAATTTTTCTCTCTGCCTTTGCCTTTTTTTTCCCTTTTGAGATAGAGTCTTGCTTTGTCCCCCAAGCTGGAGTCCAGTGGTGCAAACTTGGCTCACTGCAATCCCTGCCTCCTGGATTCAAGTGATCCTCGTGCCTCAGTTTTCCGAGTAGCTGGAATTACAGGCACCCGCCACCATGCCCGGCTACCTTTACTCATTTTTTAATTGGGTTATTTGTATGTTGCATTGTTTCTTTTCTTTTTAAAAATGCCTGGTGTTGAATGTTTAAATCCTGTTGAGGCATGTGGGGAAAATTGGCACAGACCACCTGTAAAGCCAGCCCCAGTGGCAGGCCATTATCCAACAGGTGTTCAAGCTCCTGAGTAATGAAATAGCTGAATATTGTAGATGAAACAGTCTTGATCTCAGATTCATTAGTAGAGGCAGTTTAAAATAGTGGCCAGGAGCAAAACCTATAGAGTCAGATATGCCATCACTTATTTTCAGTGTGGTCTTGGGCAAGTCTTTCAAACTCTGTAAGTTTTGATTTTCTCATCTGCAAAAAGGAGAAACTAATAATAGCTATCTCACAAGATTATTATAAGGATTAATGAAGTAATATGTATAATATGAGCTCAGTACAATAGTAAGTAATCAATAGATGATATTATTAATATTGTATTATTTTGTTATTATTATTTTAACCTTTGGTGTTGCTTTTTCAGTACTTACACTTAACTCTTAACTCTCCAGTTATCCTTAACTTAATCTTAACTCTCCAGTTCTCCTTGGCCATGGCTAACAGATCTCAGTCAGGAGATGGTGGTAGCCACTGGCATATCAGTGAGCTGGGATTTTGGGACCTGGTTCAAATACTAATGCTAGTGTTCTCAATACTTACTTATTGTGGCCTTCTTATTCAACATTGTCTTCTTGGCCATATCCCTACACACATTTTTGACACTATTGAGTAGCCAATCACAGTGTATCCCTGACACAGCCTGATGACTATAGGACAAATAAATATTAAATGGGGTATGTATTATATAAAAGACTCAATATGTAATGGATATTGTACATGAATGGCTGAGAACTGAGAACTGTTCCAAAGTAGAATAAAATGAGTAGATTTCAATTCACTCTAACTTAAATCAACAACAGCAAAAACAAAATTATTGAGTATTTATTTTATTTTAAATATGTCGAAAGGCACTAGAAATATAAAAATAAAAAATTGAGCATTTATTCTCAAGGAAGTGACAGTTTAGTAAAAGAGAAACATGAAAACAATTACAATGAAGGACAACAGGTATAGGGATAGGAAAAAAATTACAAGGTAGAGGAACACCACAAAGTAGGAGAATTGGATTGAGCATCTAGATAGGCTGGTGAGGTCTTCATGAGGAGCGTGACACTTGATCTCAGAACCAGACAGTTGGGCATCACATGAAAGGAACTCCAGAGAATGTCGTACGTGTGCAGGGTTAACAGGGTTAATAGTGAGATACCAGCTAAGAAATTGGAAATAAGAGTATATTGCCAGGCCGGGCGCGGTGCCTCATGCCTGTAATCCCAGCACTTTGGGAGGCCGAGGCGGGTGGATCACAAGGTCAGGAGTTCGAGATCAGCCTGACCAACATGGTGAAGCATCATCTCTACTAAAAATACAAAAATTAGCCGGGTGTGGTGGCACATGCCTGTAATCCCAGCTACTCAGGAGGCTGAGGCAGGAGAATGGCATGAACCCAGGAGGCAGAGGTTGCAGTGAGCTGAAATCATGCCACTGCATTCCAGCCTGGGTGACAGAGCAAAACTGTTTCAAAAAAAAAAAAAAAAGAGTATGTTGCCATCTGAAATTTCAGGTAATAGAGTAGAGCATTGATTCAATTTAATACATCTAAGATGGGTTTGGAGGTTCTGACTTCTGGAAAATCTTCCCAAGGGATAGGGCTGCTCCTGGGCAAATAACCTGATGCTCTTCATGAGATGTTCTTGCTCAGCATTTCCCAAGCCCATGTCCTGCAGAAGACTTTTCTTCAGGATGCTAAAGGTAGTGTAAGGAAGCTCCATGTTCAAATAATTTTGAAAAATGCTATGTTAAGTAATGTTATACAACTTTTAAACGTAAGATCCCTTAAAACAAGTTATGACTCTCTAAGAGGGGATATAATGTGTAGCAATTTAGTATAGATTTCTTTAAAATCTGTAAGTCTGTGAAGATGTTATTGTTTATGTGTCTTTGTATGGGTCTGTATGTATTTGCTATGTGTGTGTGTCCTGTGTGTCTTTGTCTTCCTATTTCTATTTGAGAGTGTGTATGTGATATGGTTTGGGTGTGTCCTTACCCAAGTACCATCTTGAATTGTAGTTCCCATAATTCCCTTGTGTTATGGGAGGGACCCGGTGGAAGTGACTGAATCATGGGGCGGTTTTCCCTGTGCTGTTCTCGTGACAGTAAGTGAGTCTCAGGAAATCTGTTGGTTTTGTAAGTATCTGGCATTTCCCCTGCTGGCACTCATTCTCTTTCCTGCCGCCCTGTGAAGAGGTGCCTTCTGCCATGACTGTAAGTTTCCCGAGGCCTCCCCAGCCATGGGGAACTGGGAGTCAATTAAACCTCTTTTCTTTATAAATTACCCAGTCTTGGGTATTTCTTCATAGTAGTGTAAGAACTGACTAATACTCTGTGTGTGTGTGTGTGTGTGTATGTGTGTGTGTATGTGTGTGTGTGGGTGCATGCACGTGGGTATGTCTGGATGTGTTTCTATCTGTCCCAGGATGGTATTTGTATGTAAATATGGAGGAGACCAGACTAGCAGTAAAGATAAAGGGAAAGGAAAGCAAGTGTCACCATGGATGTTGGAAGTTTCAAGGTATAATGTAAAAAGCAAGATCCTACTGAGTACAATTGGGTTAAGTCTGCAATGTATTTTGGTTTAAAATGAATAATGAATTAGAGATAATTTGGTCTGTGCATTTAGTACAGGTTAAAATAATGTTTTTATTTCTAAAATATTTCTAAAACTGTCTCCTTAAGCCTGATAAAGTAATTGAGCAAAAAATAACTAAACTTGCCTGGGCATGGTGGCTCACGCCTGTAATACCAGCACTTTGGGAGGCTGAGGTGGGCGGATCACCTGAGGTCAGGAGTTCAAGACCAGCCTGGCCAACATGGTGAAACCCCGTCTCTGCTAAAACTACAAAAATTAGCCGGGCAAGATGGCGCATGCCTGTAATCCCAGCTACTTGGAGGCTGAGGCAGGAGAATCGCTTGAACTTGGGAGGCGGAGGTTGCAGTGAGCCGAGATCACACTACTGCATTCCAGCCTGGGTGGCAGAATGAGACTCCATCTCAAAAACAAAAACAAAAACAAAAAAAAACACACACTAAAAAACAAAAACAACAACAAAAAAACTCATTTCTCGGAATAAATATTCAGCATATATTTATTGGGTATGTACTGCATGCTAGGCATTGTTCTAGATATTGGATATGTTATAAGAAACAAGAAAACTTCTTGCTGTTATTTCATGAAGCTCATATTTAGGGGGCAAGAGTCAGTAATCCAATGACTATATAAATAAATGAAGTATGGTGTTAAGTAAAGGTAATAGCTATGAAGAATATATAGCAGGTAAGAGATCAGAAGTGCCAAGGTTACTATTTATTTTACGCATTTTGTGGTGCCTTAAGTATAATTTTCTTCATGTTTTTTGTGTTTGGGGTTTGTTGAGCTTCTTTGATGTATGGATTCACAGATTTCACCAGATTTGAAAAAGACTTAGCCATTATTTAGATAATTTT
The DNA here is from genome assembly GCF_008728515.1 of Papio anubis. Classification (NCBI taxonomy): domain Eukaryota; kingdom Metazoa; phylum Chordata; class Mammalia; order Primates; family Cercopithecidae; genus Papio; species Papio anubis. The sequence continues at coordinate 31,692,291 of NC_044984.1, forward strand.
TCTGTCTACCCCACCCTCTTACATTTACGTTAGGCTGCTTGAAGTTGTCCTGCAACTCACTGATTCTCTGTTTCAGTTAATTTTCAGTCTTTTCTCTCAGTATTTCATTTTAGTTTCTATTATCATGCTTTCAAGTTTACTAGTATTTTCTTTGGCAGGGTCTAATCTGCTATTAACCTTAACTGCTATATTTTTTATTTGATATATTGTATTTCATCTTTTCAAGTTTGATCTTCTTTATATATGTCTTTCATTTCTCAACATACTCTATCTTTATCCCCTTGAACATAAGAAATATGTATGTATGTTTTAATGTCCTTGTCTACTAATTCTATTGCTTATGTCTTTCTGAGTCATCCTATTGATTTAACTCCTGACTGTTGGTGGTGTTTTCCTGATTCTTTGCTTTCCCGGTGGTTTTTGCTGGATACTATTCATTTTGAAGTTTACCCATTGAGCACTGGATATTTTTTATTCCTATCAATATTCTTGAACCTTATTCTGGGATGTAATTAAGTTGCATGGAAGAGTTTAGTTATTTTGAGGCTTGATTTTAGTCTCTGTTGGGAAACACCAGAGTAGCTCTTAGTTTAGGACTAACTTGGCCCCACTGTGGAGGCCTTTGCTTCTGGGAGGGAATGAATGTTTCCCAGCCAGTGTGAGTTCTTTTCCTTCCACTTTTCTTTGGTTGTTTTTCCCCTGGTTTCAAGTATTCCTCACATACACACGCTGATCAGTACTCAGCTGAAGACTTGAGTTGTCCCTCTGCCGATCTACAGAGTTCTCAGTTCTCTCTCCTCTGGTGTTCTGCCCTATGAACTCTATCTGCCTTCCTGGACTCTCAACTCTGTCTCTTCAACTTCGAGTGATCCCCAGGCTTCTCCTGGGTTTCTTTTTCCATGTTGTGGTCTGGAAACTCTTCAGGAAGGAAACCATGAGCAATTACAGGTTTTATTTCACTTGCTCTTCCTCTCTCAGGATTAATGTCTTTTAAAATTTTTGTTTTATTTTTTATTTTTAGAGACAGAGTCTTGCTTGTTGGCTTAGTCAGAGTGCAATGGTGCAATCATAGCTCACTGCACCCCGGAACTCCTGGGCTCAAGTGGTCCTCCCACCTTAGTCTCCCAAGTAGCTGGGCCTACAGGTGCATGCCACCATGCCAGGTTAGTTTTTTTATTTTTTGTAAAGATGAGGTCTTGGTATGTTGCCCAGGCTGGTCTTGAACTCCTAGGCTTAACTGATCCTCTCGCCTCGGCCTCCCAAGGAGAGCTGAGATTACAGGCGTGAGCCACTATGCCTGGCCTTTAAGGTTTACTGTTTCATTTTGCCTAACGTCTAATATCTGAACACTGTTTTATACATTTCATCTTGATTTTCAGCTATTTTAGACATGAGAGTATATCCAATCCCTGGTCATGAGGACTCTCAAGCAGAGGTATGGAGATGTCCACATGGTGAGGAACTGAGGCCTCCTGCCAGCAGCCAGCATGAAATTGCCAGTTATGTAACTGAGCCAATTCTGAAGCAAACCTTTCAGGTTTCAGATGGCTGTAGCTCCATCTGGTATCTGAACTTGCTACCTCATTGGAGATTCTCAGCCAGGACCACCTAGTTAAGCCACTTCCAACTTTCTGGCCAGTGGAAACTGTGAGATAATAAATGTTGATTGTTATTTTAAGTTGCTAAGTTTTGGGATAATTTATTATGTGACATTAGATAACTGTTACAGATTAGAAGTGAAGTGCTGTCATAACAAAAATTAAAAATGTGGGAGTGGCTGTGTGCAGTGACTCACACCTGTAATCCCAGCACTTTGGGAGGCTGAGGCGGGTGGATCACTGGAGGTCAGGCGTTTGAGAGCAGCCTGGCCAACATGGCAAAACCCCATCTCTAATAAAAATACAAAAAATTAGCCTGATGTGGTGGGTGGGCGCCTGTGACCCCAGTTACTTGGGAGGCTGAGGCAGGTGAACCCAGGAGGTAGAGGTTGCAGTGAGCTGAGATTGAGCCACTGCACTCCAGCCTGGGCAACAAAGTGAGACTCTGTCTCAAAAAAAAAAAAAAAAAAAAAAAAATAGTGAGAGTGGCTTTGGGAACTGACAGTGGACAGAAGCTGGAAGGATTGTGAGGAGAGTGTAAGTCAAAGCCTGAGGTGTCTTGAAGAGATGCTTGGTAGAAGCTTGAAGACCTTTCAAAAGACTGCCAGTGAGGGCTTCATGGAATGTGGAAAATGTTTCTGGAGACTGGAGAAAAGGGGGTCCTTGTTGTGTAGTGGTAAAAAGTATAACAACACTGTCACGTGAGGTAAGACAGAGAGTAGAAAATATACCCGATGAACTGGGTGATCTAGTTAGGGAGATTTCCAAACAGAGTGTTGAAGGTGCTTCTTTATAGTAAAATGAGAGGGAGTGGGAGACACGACCTGCTATGGGCCATGGATCTTGGTGGGGCGGGGGCTGGGCTAAAAGGCATATGCCTGACCCTCCTGCATTAGAGGGAGAGAGAAAGAAACAGGTGGCTTTAACACTTAAAAGGTTCTTGTTTGTTTGTCTAGGAGTAGAAGAGCATGGTGCGAAGTCTGCCATCTTTTGTCAGGAATATTGGGCTGGTCATGGTGGCTCATGCGTATAATTCCAGTAGTCAGGGAGGCCAAGGCAGGAGGATCACTTCAGCCCAGGAGTTCCAGATCAGCCTGGGCAACATAGGGTGACCTCATCTCTGCAAAAAATAAAAAAATTAGCCAGGTGTTGTGGCACATGTCTGTGGTCCCAGCTACTCAGGGGGCTGAGGTGGGACGATTGCTTGAGCCAGGGAGATGGAGGCTGCAGTGAGCCTTGATTCTGCCACTGCACTCCAGCTTGTGTGACAGAGCGAGATCCTGCCTCAAAAAAAAAAAAAAAAAAAAAAAATCTGTAAACGTGAAGAGACAGAAATAATGTGTGTGTGTATGTGTGTGTGTGCGCGTGTGCGCGTGTGCGCATGCGCTGTGTGTATTTGTGTTAGATAAAGGCCATTTCTGGTGATCTGATTAACTTTGTGGTTTTTCAGATTTTAATGCACGTTTCAGAGCTTGTGAATAATGCTGTATTTATTTAATGAATTCATTATTCTAATGAAATAAATTTATTTATTTATTTGAGACAGAGTTTTGCTCTTATACCCTGGGCTGGAGTGCAATGGCACAATCTCAGCTCACTGCAACCTCTGCCTCCCGGGTTCAAGTGATTCTCCTGCCTCAGCCTCCCAGGTAGCTGGGATTAGGCACGTGCTACCATGCCCAGCTAATTTTTGTATTTTTAGTTGAGATGGGGTTTCTTCGTGTTGGTCAGGCTGGTCTCGAACTCCTGACCTCAGGTGATCTCCCTGTTTCAGCCTCCCAAAGCGTTGGGATTACAGGCGTGAGCCACTGCACCTGGCGCTTATGTAATTTTGAAAAGAAAAACATGAATCTATTCCCTGCTCATTTCCTTCCACATTGACAAAATGGATTTTCCTGGGTTTAGGAATGCTTTGCTTATAAATCAATTAATTCCTTTATTTTATTTTATTTTATTTTATTTTATTTTTTTTTGAGGCGGAGTCTCGCTCTGTCGCGCAGGCTGGAGTGCAGTAGCCGGATCTCAGCTCACTGCAAGCTCCGTCTCCAGGGTTTACGCCATTCTCCTGCCTCAGCCTCCGGAGTAGCTGGGACTACAGGCGCCCGCCACCTCGCCCGGCTAGTTTTAAATCAATTAATTCTTGAAATATTCATGATATTACTTTCCACTGTGTCCCTTGTGTTTGGAAAATATCTACAGCTGCAGAGTGGGGTGTGTCCTGGAGAGCTTCCTGTGTGCACTGATGATCATAGTCTTTAGCTCAAACATAGTACTTCTTGGTTCTTTATGCCAAATGGAGGACATTCAAAATATTCTCTTTTCCTCGTGCTAAGATATCTGAGGTGCTGAAGTCACCTGTGACAGTTCATAATAGTCTCTCCATGTTAACTGCGGCTCCAGTTTAACGCGATCTTGGGACTGCTGATTATCACAGGAGATGTTAGAGGACAAAATACCAATATAAGGGTCTCAGCCTCTTTCTCTGTGCAGCTCATTGCTTCTGATAATGAAAAGAATTTTTCTCAGGACCTTTTCTTGCAATATATCCATATTCTAAGCTGAAGTTATGTTTATCACACATGCAGGAAATTAAAAAACAACAGCAATCATAGACTGGATTGTTGTATCTCCCTTCTCAAAGGAATATTCTTTATTTCTGAGCTGGAATAAGTCAAATACTTCCTCATGATAAGGCTGAAACAAGGTAACCCCATTGTGACAGTAAGTTAGTAAAGTTCCTGCCAGCTCAAATCTGCCTCTGCGCTCTGTCCCCATAATTACATTTTGCAGGTTAGATATTTGAAATTGTTCACACCAAGGTTAATATTAATAGATGAAAATAATTCCTGAGTTAAAGAATTCAGGTGGGTAGGGGATTAATCTGTGCCTTGATTGTTATTCAGGCAGTTGGAAATCAATGTGGAAATTATGCAACGAGAAATTACTCCCCAGTAGGTACTTTGTGAAAAGGTTGTGCTGTATCAAATGGCACAGTAATAGATACCGCATAAATTTAAGATGCAATTGAGGCTTGAGTCTCACAGGGAGATGGAAATGCTTGGATGACAGAATGATAAGTGGCTGCATTAAGCATTTTAAATACTTCATTTTCACCAAGTGCAAAAACTGAATGATCATGTCTCCTCAACAGCTATTGGCTTCCATTGATGTCATTATTTTCTGACAATGATTTAACATGAAAGATACGTATGTTTTCCAGGAAGCATCCCCTCTGATAAATAGAAGCATAAATGAACAGTAAATCCAAAGGGAAAAACATAAACAAATTAAGTAGCAAAACCATCTCTATCCCTGCCTATAACTGGAAACCCTAGTTGATGTTGCAGTTCTTTAACATGTATTTCTTAATTCAGAATTTTGGTAAAGTACAGTAGCCTCATAGTTCCTCTTGATAAAATTAATATTTGAATGTATTTGTTATAGAAACATGAATATACTCTTTTTTAAATTTTTATTTGTTGAGACAGAGTCTTGCTCTGTTGTGCAGGCTGGAGTGCAGTGGTGCAATCTCGGCTCACTGCAACCTCCAGCTCCTGGGTTCAAGCAATTCTCCCGCCTCAGCCTCCAGAATAGCTGGGATTACAGGCGCGTGCCACCACGCCTGGCTAATTTCTGTATTTTTAGTAGAGACGGGGTTTCGCCATGTTGGCTAGGCTGGTCTCGAACTCCTGACCTCAGCTGATCGCCCAACTCGGCCTCCCAAAGTGGTGGGATTACAGGCATGAGCCACTGTGCCTGGCTTGAATGTACTCTTAAATGGAGGTCCGTCATAGACTGAATTGTGTCCCCCCAAAATTCACATATTGAAGTCATAACCCCCATTACCTCAGAATGTGACTACATTTGGAGACGGAGTCTTGAAAGAGGTAAAATGAAGTAATTAGGCTGGATCCTAATCCAATATGACTGGTGCCCCCACAAGAAGAGCATATTAGAACATGGATATGCACAGAGGGGGAGATGGTGTGACGTCATAGGGAAAAGGTGGTTATCTGCAAGCCAGTGAGAGAGGCCTCAGAAGAAATAACCTTGTTGACACTCTGATCTCAGACTTTTAGCCCCCATAACTGTGTGAAAATAAAATTTTTGTTGTTTAGTCACCCAGTCTCTGCACTTCTTATGAGAACCCTTGCAGACTAATATAAGGTTTCAAATGAGAAGGAATGGGAGAGTCTAGGAAACTTGATATCTCTGGAGAGGCTTACATTTTTCCATATCTCTTACATATCTCTGGAGAGGCTTACATTGTTGGAGGAGGTAGGAAATGAAGGATAGGGTAGTTGAGAGTGAAATTCTCATTCTCCTTATTCAGGAGATGCCTCGGCATAAAAAGGTAAAAAACATCAATATGTTTTGAAACCAAAATATATCCAGTAATACAACTCATTTTAAGCACAAGGAAAAATTACAGAGCAATAGTATAGGATGACTCCATTTGTATGTAAATTTAGATTCCTGTTAGTGCCTATGTTAGACACTGAAAAAGTGCTCCCAATTAAGCATGGCGGGTGGTAAAGTTCTTACTTAGTAAAGTAAGAAAATCATGATCATGTGAATAGAATCAAACATCTATGATATACTTTGGATATCTGTCCGTGCCCAAATCTCATGTTGAATTGTAATGTCCAGTGCTGGAGGTGGGGCCTGGTGGGAAGGAAGTGCTTGTGTCATGGGAATGGATCCCTCGTTGCTTGGTGCTGTGTTAGCGATAGAGAGTGAGTTCTTTGGAGACCTGGCTTTTGTAAAGTGTGGTACCTCCCCCTCCACTCTCTCTCTCTTGCACCTGCTTTCCCAATGTCAGGTGCCTGCTCTCCCTCCTGCACCTTCTGCCATGATTGTAAACTTTCTGTGGCCTCCTTAGAAGCTGAACAGTTGCCAGCATCACGCTTTCTGTAAAGCCTGCAGAACCATGAGCCAATTAAACCCCTTTTAAAGCTAAATTATCCAGTCTCAGGTATTTCTTTCTTTCTTTTTTCTTTTCTTTTTTTTTTTTTTTCACAGTCTGGATTTGTCGCCTAGGCTGGAGTGCAGTGGCACGATCTTGGCTCACTGCAACCTCCGCCTCCTGGGCTCAAGTGTTGTAAAAGCTTATTTAACAGGTTACCTCTGGCTGATACTGTTTTTTTGTTTTTTTAAATTTTGAGACAGGGTCTTGCTTTGTTGCCCAGACTGGTCTTGAACTCCTGGATCAAGTGATCCTCCCTTCTCAGCTAGGATTACAGGCATGCACCACTGTGTCCAACTTGATGTAATTCTTTTTTTTTTTTTTTTTTCCTGAGGCAGGGTTTTGCTGTTGTTGCCCAGGCTGGAGTGCAATGGCATGATCTCGGCTCACCGCAACCTACGCGTCCCAGGTTCAAGTGATTCTCCTGCCTCAGTTTCCCTAGTAGTTGGGATTACAGAGATGTGCCACCATGCCCGGCTAATTTTGTATTTTTAGTAGAGAGAGGGTTTCTCCATGTTGGTCAGGCTGGTCTCGAACTCCCAATATAAGGTGATCCACCCGCCTTGGCCTCCCAAAGTGCTGGGATTACAGGCATGAGCCACTGTGCCCGGCCTATAATTCTTTTAAATATGTATTTTGCTGGGTGCGGTGGCTCACACCTGTAATCCCTGCACTTTGGGAGGCTGAGGCTGGAAGATCACGTGAGTCCAGGAGTTCGAGACCACCCTGGGCAACATGGTGAAACCTCGTCTCTACTAAAATTACAAAAATTAGCCAGGCATGATGGTGCTTGTCTGTGGCCCTGGCTACTCAGGAGGCTGAGGTGGGAGGATTACCTGAGCACAGGAGGTCGAGGCTGCAGTGGGCCGTGGTTATGCCACTGCATTCCAGCGTGGGTGATGGAGTGAGACCCTGTCTCAAATGAATAAATAAATAAAATTAAAAATAAATAAATAAATAAATAAATAAATAAATAAATAAATAAGTGTTTCAGCATTGGAAAAAAATCTGGTGGTAAACTAAGTGTACATTGATTTCTGTAACTGAGTTCTTACCATGGGTTAGGCAATATTATAGGCACGATAACATATGGAGAGTAAGACAGACAAGGCCTCTAATTTACAGTCCATATTCTAGGGGTGCTATTGTTAGTGAAGTGTATAATAATCAGTGAGTATGTAGTGTAAGCTGTTATGATATTATTTCCAGAATCCCTGTCTAGGAATCATTGAAAAGGAATTATGTTTTCTAGACATGGGCACTAGCAGAATGCTAGACTTACAATATTTTCTCATGTGATAATAGGCAAGTTGCTTCCTCTCTGTCTCAAAATTTCTTTTGGAGAATAATCTGTTTTTCCATTCATCATAATCTTAAAATGGACTATCATTAGGGCCTTTAATTCTTTAATTTGTAGGCTGGCAGTGGAGGCTGGTTAGGACCTATATTAAATGATAGTCTACAGACCACAGGACGCTTATTTATGAGTTGTTAGATTTTATTTTACCTTTAATAATCACCATCAGGAGTTTTCCTTTTTTTTTTTTTTTTTTTGAGATGGAGTCTCGCTCTGTTGCCCAGGCTGGAGTGCAGTGGCACGATATTGGCTCACTGCAAACTCCGTCTCCCAGGTTCAAGCAATTCTGCAACAGATTCATGAGTAGCTGGGATTAAAGGTGCATACCACCACGCCCTGCTAAGTTTTGTATTTTTAGTTAAGTTTCATCATGTTGACCAGGCTAGTCTCAAACTCCTGACCTCAAGTGATCTGACCCGCCTCGGCTGTTTAAAGTGCTGGGATTACAGGTGTGAGCCACCACGTTCGGCAGATTTCCTTTTTAAAAAACATTTTAAAAGGCTACAGGCACGTGCCACCGTGCTTGACTAATTAAAAAAAGAAAAAAATTTGGCCCAGCGCGGTGGCTCATGCCTGTAATTCCAGCACTTTGGGAGGCCGAGGTGGGCAGATCTTGAGGTCAGGAGATTGAGAGCATCCTGGCTAACACAGTGAAATCCCGTCTCTACTAAAAATACAAAAAAAAAAAAAAAAAAAAAAAAAATTAGCCATGCGTGGTGGCGGGTGCCTGTAGTCCCAGCTACTTGGGAGGCTGAGGCAGGAGAATGGCATGAACCTGGGAGGCGGAGGTTGCAGTGAGCCGAGATGGTGCCACTGCACTCCAGCCTGGGCGACAGAGCAAGACTCCGTCTCAAAAAAAAAATAAATAATTTTTTTTTTTTTTTGTAGAGATGATGTCTGCTATGTTGCTAGCCGGGTCTTGAACTCCTGGGCTCAAGTGACCCTCCTGCCTCAGCCTCCCAAAGTGCTGGGATTACAGTCATGAACCACTGTGCCTGGCCAGGAGAGTTCTTAAAAGAATATCTATGTCCAGTGGAAAGTAATAGGCAGCTAACTCTTGAACAGTTAAAGTCTTAGTGTGCATATATATATATATTTCTTTTTTTGTTTTTCTGTACCATTATGATTTTTTTAAAATTATACTTTAAGTTCTAGGGTACATGTGCACAACGTGCGGGTTTGTTACGTATGTATACATTGCCATGTTGGTGTGCTGCACCCATTAACTCGTCATTTACATTAGGTACATCTCCTAATGCTACCCCTCCCCTCTCCCCCCACCCAATGACAGGCCCCGGTGTATGATGTTCCCCTTCCTGTGTCAAGTGTTTTCATTGTTCAATTCCCACCTATGAGTGAGAACATGCGGTGTTTGGTTTTTCGTCCTTGCGATAGTTTGCTGAGAATGATGGTTTTCAGCTTCATCCATGTCCCTACAAAGGACATGAACTCATCCTTTTTTATGGCTGCATAGTATTCCATGGTGTATATGTGCCATGTTTTCTTAATCCAGCCTATCATTGATGGACATTTGGGTTGGTTCCAAGTCTTTGCTATTGTGAATAGTGCCATGGTAAACATATGTGTGCATGTGTCTTTATAGCAGCATGATTTATAATCCTTTGGGTATATACCCAGTAATGGGATGGCTGGGTCAAATGGTATTTCTAGTTCTAGATCCTTGAGGAATTGCCACACTGTCTTCCACAATGGTCGAATTAGTTTACAGTCCCACCAACAGTGTAAAAGCTTTCCTATTTCTCCACATCCTCTCCAGCTGTAGTTTTCTGACTTTTTAATGATCACCATTCTAACAGGTGTGAGATGGTATCTCATTGTGGTTTTGATTTGCATTTCTCTGATGGCCAGTGGTGATGAGCATTTTTTCATGTGTCTGTTGGCTGCATAGATGTCTTCTTTTGAGAAGTATCTGTGCATATCCTTTGCCCATTTTTTGATGGGATTGTTTGATTTTTTTCTTGTACATTTGTTTAAGTTCTTTGTAGATTCTGAATATTAGCCCTTTGTCAGGTGGGTAGATTGCAAAAATTTTCTCTCATTCTGTAGGTTTCCTGTTCACTCTGATGGTAGTTTCTTTTGCTGTGCAGAAGCTCTTTAGTTTAATCAGATCCCATTTGTCAATTTTGGCTTTTGTTGCCATTGCTTTTGGTGTTTTAGTCATGAAGTCCTTGCCCATGCCTATGTCCTGAATGGTATTGCCTAGGTTTTCTTCTAGAGTTTTTATGGTTTTAGGTCTAACATTTAAGTCTTTAATCCATCTTGAATTAATTTCTGTAAAAGGTGTGGAAGGGATCCAGTTTCAGCTTTCTACATATGGCTAGCCAGTTTTCCCAGCACCATTTATTAAATAGGGAATCCTTTCCCCATTTCTTGTTTTTGTCAGGTTTGTCAACGATCAGACGGTTGTAGATGTGTGGTATTATTTCTGAGGGCTCTTTTCTCTTCCATTGGTCTATATCTCTGTTTTGGTACCAGTACCATGCTGTTTTGGTTACTGTAGCCTTGTCGTATAGTTTGAAGTCAGGTAGCGTGATGTCTCCAGCTTTGTTCTTTTTGCTTAGGATTGTTTTGGCAATATGGGCTCTTTTTTGGTTCCATATGAACTGTAGTTTTTTCCAATTCTGTGAAGAAAGTCATTGGTAGCTTGATGGGGATGGCATTGAATCTATAAATTACCTTGGGCGGTATGGCCATTTTCACAGTATTTTTTTTTATTATACTTTTTACATAGGTATACATGTGCCATGTTGGTGTGCTGCACCCATCAACTCGTCAGCATCCATCAACTCGTCATTTACATCAGGTATAACTCCCAGTGTCATCCCTCCCCCCTCTCCCCTCCCCACAATGGGCCCCGTTGTGTGATGTTCCCCTTCCTGTGTCCAAGTGATCTCATTGTTCAATTCCCACCTATGAGTGAGAACATGTGGTGTTTGGTTTTCTGTTCTTGTGATAGTTTGCTCAGAATGATGGTTTCCAGCTGCATCCATATCCCTACAAAGGACACGAACTCATCCTTTTTTATGGCTGCATAGTATTCCATGGTGTATATCTGCCACATTTTCTTAATCCAGTCTGTCACTGATGGACATTTGGGTTGATTCCAAGTCTTTGCTATAGCATTTTCACAGTATTGATTCTTCTTATCCATGAGCATGGCATGTTCCTCCATTTGTTTGTGTACTCTTTTATTTTGTTGAGCAGTGGTTTGTAGTTCTCCTTGAAGAGGTCCTTCACATCCCTTGTAAGTTGGATTCCTAGGTATTTTATTCTCTTTGAAGCAATTGTGAATGGGAGTTCACTCATGATTTAGCTCTCTGTTTTCTGTTATTGAGTGTATAAGAATGCTTAGCCGGGCCGGAGCAAGATGGCGAATAGGAGCAGCTCAGTCTCAACTCCCAAGCCAGCGACACAGAACCGGTGATTTCTGCATTTTCAACTGAGGTACTGGAGTTCATCTCGCCAGGGGAGTGCGGACGATGCGGTGCTGGTCGCTGCTGCAGCCCGACCAGCGAGGCTGAAGCAGAGCCGAGGCATCGCCCTCACCTGGGAAGGCATGAGAGGAAGGAATCCCTTACCTACAGCCAGGGAACTGAGACACACAACACCTGGAAATCAGGTAACTCCACCCCAATATTGCGCTTTAAGCAAGCAGAGCACCAGGAGATCCATATCCCACCTGGCGGGAGGAGTCCCACGCCCAGGGCCTCCTCATTGCTAGCACAGCAGTCTGTGATCTGACAAGGCAGCAGCGAGGCGTGGGGGAGGGGCGCCACCATTGCCTGAGGCTTAAGTAAGGTAAGAAACAAAGCTGCTGGGAGGCTCCAACAGGTGGAGGTCACAGCAGCTCAAGGAAACCTGCCTGTCTCTGTAGACTCCACCTCCTGGGGACAGGGGCACAGCTACAACAACAACAACAACAACAACAAAGCAGCAGAAAACTCTGGGCCTTAAGCGACTCTGTCTGACAGCTTTGAAGAGAGCAGTGGATCTCCCAGCACGGAGGCTGAGATCTGAGGGAACGAGACCAGACTCCCTGCTCAAAGTGGGTCCCTGACCCTGAGTAGCCTAACTGGGAGACATCCCCACTGGGAACGATCTGACACCCACCTCACAGGGGTGGAGTATACCCCTGAGGAGAGCTTCCAAAGCAAAAAGTCAGACAGGTACACTCGCTGTTCAGAAATATTCCTATCTTCTGCAGCCCCTCTGCTGCTGATGAAACAAACAGGGTCTGGAGTGGACCTCAAGCAATCTCAACAGACCTACAGCTAGAGAGTCCTGACTGGTAGAAGGAAGAAAACTGTATCAAAACAGGAAGGACACCTACAAAAACCCCATCAGTACATCACCATCATCAAAGACCAAGAGGCAGATAAAACCACAAAGATGGGGAAAAAGCAGGGCAGAAAGCTGGGAGATTCAAAAATAAAGACACATCTCCCCGGCAAAGGGCGCGGCTCATGGCCAGCTGGATCAAAGCTGGGCGGAAATAGCTTTTGTGAGATAGAGAGAAGAAGGCTGATCCATCAAATTTCTCAGAGCTAAGGAGAATTGCAGTACCCATGAAAAAGGAAACCAAAAATCTTGAAAAAATTAGGAAGAATTGGCCAGCCTAGGAAGTAATTAATGCAGAAGAGGAAGGTCATAAACGAAGTAGAAAGGGTAAAACCATGACCGCGAAATGCATTGACAAATGCAAGCTTGTGCCGACTCGATCCAGCTGGAAGAAAGGTATCAGCGATTGAGGATCAAATGAGATAGAAATAGCTGAGAAGAAAACAAAGAAAAAAAAGAAAAAGAAAAAAAGGAAATAGACAAAGCCACCACAAAATTATGGGATTATGTAAAAGACCAAATCTCCGTCCCCGATTAGAGTGCCTGAAAGTAGAGAAAATGGAACCAAGTTGGGAAAACACTCTTCAGGATATCATCAGAGAACTTCCCCAACCTAGTAGGGCAGGCCGGCATTCAGATCCAGGAAATGCAGAGGCATGCAAAGTACTCCTCGAGGAGAACAGCTCCAAGACACTATAATTGCCAAGATTCACAAAGTTGAAATGAAGGGAAAAAATCTTAAAAGGAGGCAGCCAGAGAAAGGTCAGGTTACCACAGAGAAGCCATCAGACTCACGGCAGATCTCACCGGCAGAGAGTCTCCAGAGCCAGAGAGTGGGGGCCAATATTCAACATTCTTAAAGAAAAGAATTTTGACCAGAATTCATATCCAGCCAAACTAAGTTTCATAGAGTGAAGGAGAAATAAAATCCCTTTACAGATAAGAAAACCCAAGATGCTTGGGGATTTTTGTCACCACTAGGCCTGCCTTACAAGAGACCCTAGGAAGAGCACTCCAGCATGGGAAAGGAACCTTGGTGCAGCCATTTGCAAAACATGCCAAGATGTAGAGACCATCCGAGGGGCTGGGAAGGCACATCAACTGGCAGGCTGAAGCCAAAGCAAGTTATATCATAATGGCAGGATCAAGTTCACACATAACAATCTAACCTTAAATGTAAATGGATTCATCTCCAATTAAAAGACACAGACTGGCAAACTGGATGAAGTCAAGACCATCAGTCTGCTGTATTCAGAGACCCATCTCACACACACAGAGACATACAGGAAGGCTCAAAATAAAGGGATGGAGAAGATTTACAAACAAAATGGAGAACCAAAAGCAGGGGTTGCAGTCCTGGTCTCTGATAAAACAGACTTTTAGAAGCCATCAAAGATCAAAGAGACAAAGAGGCCATTACACATAATGGTCAGGGATACATTCAACAGGAAGAGCTAACTATCCTAAATATATATACTTAATACAGGAGCACCCAGATTCATAAAAGCAAGTCCTTAGAGACTTAGACAAAGGAGACTTAGACTCCCATACAATAATAATGGGAGACTTCAGCACTCACTATCAGCATTAGACAGATCCAGCAGAGACCAGAGAGATTAACAAGGATGTCCAGGAATTGAACTCATCTCTGCAGCAAGCAGACTGTGAACACACATCTATAGAACTCTCCACCCCAAATCAACAGAATATACATTCTTCCTCAGCACCACATCCATTACTTACTCCAAAATTGACCATATAATTGGAAGTAAAAGCACTCCTCAGCAAATGTACAAGAACCAAGAAATTATAACAAACTGTCTCTCGAGGACACAGTGCAATCAAGCTAGAACTCAGGACTAAGAAACTCAATCAAAACCGCTCAACTACATGGAAACTGAACAACCTGCTCCTGAATATTTCACTAGATTTTATAACAGAAATGAAGGCAGAAATAAAGATGTTCTTTAGAACCAATGAGAACAAAGATACAATACCAGAATCTCTGGGACACATTTAAAGCAATTAATGCAGAGGAAATTTATAGCACTAAATGCCCACAGAGAAAGCAGGAAAAGATCAAAATTGACACTCTTATACTTAATTAAAAGAACTAGAGAAGCAAGAGCAAACACATTCAAAGCTGGCCAGGAGGCAAAAGAAATAACTAAAGATCAGAGCAGAACTGAAAGGAGATAGAGACACAAAAACCCTCCAAAAATCAATGAATCCAGGAGTTGGTTTTGAAAGATCAACAAAATTGACAGACCACTAGCAAGACTAATAAGAAGAAAAGAGAAGAATCAAATCGATGCAATTAAAAATGATAAAGGGATATCACACTATTACAAATACAAACTACCATCCAGAGAATACTATAGAAACACCTCTCACATAAAATAAGCTGGAAAACCTAGAAGAAATGGATGAATTTCCTGGACACTTACACTCTTCCAAGACTAAACCAGGAAGAAGTTGAATCCCTGAATAGACCAATAGTAGGCTCACAGAAATTGAGGCAATAGTGTAGCCACCAACCAAAAAAGTCAGGACCAGATGGATTCACAGCTGAATTCTACCAGAGTATAAGGAGAGTTGAGCACCATTCCTTTAAAAGAGCTATTCAATCAATAGAAAAAGAGAATCCTCACTCATTTATAGGAGCCAACATCATCCTGATGATACAAAGCCTGGCACAAGAACACAACAAAAAAAGAAATTTTAGACCAATATCCCTACCAGTGAACATCGATGCAAAATCCTCAATAAAAGCAATACCTTAGCTACCATGGGGACATGGGATGCAGCTAGAGGCATCATCATTCTTGCTCCGACTATCCCGCAGAACAAACAAACACCGCATGTTCTCACTCACTTAGGTGGGAACTGAACCATGAATCAGCGGACTCAGGAAGAGACATCACACACGGGCTGTTACTATCGTAGGGGAGGGAGGGGGAGGGATTGCATTGGGAGTTATGCACAGGGATATAAATAGCAAAGGAGTTGATAGGTGCAACAGACTAACATACTTCGTATACATATGTAACAAACCACATGTTATGCACATGTACCCTACAACTTAAAAGTATAATAATAATAAATAAAATTTAAAAAAAAAAAATAAAAGATGCTTATCATTTTTTGCATTGATTTTTGTATCCTGAGTTTGCTAAGAGTTGCTTATCGAGCTGGGGAGATTTGGGCTTGAGGATGATGGGTGTTTTTCCTGAAGTATGCTATCTATCCTCCATGTCTCTCATGCTTTTAGTTGGGCAAAGAGCTGGGAGGCTCCTTTTGAGAGCTGGCTGAGACGGGGATGCCTCTCACTTGTCCTGTTCGGCATGGTATTGTTGGAGTTCTGGCCAGGGCAATCAGGCAGGTGTGCATATATTTATTGATAAAAAAATTTTTGAATTACTTTTCATCTCATTACACTGAAATGAGGCACATATTAATAAGTGCCTCATAAAGGAAAACCAGTAATGACAAGAGATGAAATGTATTGAGTAATTAACCATACTCCAGGTACTCCGCATTTCAGTTTATTGAATCTTCACAACCACTGTAGGATTTAGGGACTGTTATCCATCCTGTTTTTCAGATGAAGAACGTGAGGCCCAAAGAGGGGTTAAGTAACTTTCTCAAATACAAAATTTACTTGGCCATGCACACTGGTTCTTTCCTGTAATCACAGCACTTCAGGAGACTAAGGCGGGAGGATCGCTTGAGCCCAGGAGTTTGATACTAGCCTCGGCAACAACAACAACAAAATTATCTGGGCATGGTGGCATGTGCCTGTAGTTTCAGCGACTCAGGAGACTGAGGCTCAGGATTACTTTTGCCCAGGGGGAGTGAGGCTGCCAGTGAGCCATGATCACACCACTGTCCTCCAGCCTGGCAACAAAGCAAGACTCTGTCTCAAAAAAATTTTAAATGATGTTTCTCATGTTACTTCCTCAAGCTGATATATGGATTTATTTTAGGTGACAAGCTATGCTGGTTTGCCCAGGATTGTTCTGGTTTTAGCACTGAATGCGCCATGTCCTAGGAAAACCTTCAGTTGCTGGCAAACCAAGATGGTTGTTTACACAGATATTTCGTTTAATTATTTAAATCCTGTGTTGATTAGACTATTGTTATGGGAGGGTGCTTCACTAAACTCATCCTCACAAATGGTTGCTAATTTCAGGGTCAGAGTCCCACTGAATTCTCTAATCCAATGCCTACCTATTTCACTATTATGTCAAACCTCACTCATTTTCATTCCATTTACAGTGACTCTTTGCTGATAACAAACGTTAACTTTGGCATAAAATGTTTACGTAGGAGAATCCTGAAGACCCTACTCTGGGGCATGGGGGTGTGGAGATAAGCCAGACAAGGTGAGTCAGTGCTGAATGGCATAATACAAGAAATGTCCCCAAGGGCCAGAGTAGACAGTGAAGCCATCACGTACACATCACTGTTATTCTCATTCAAGTCTGCTGATGATCAGGTGTTCATTTCTGCTGCCTGAGTCAACCTGACTAGTAATGTTTTGAGATTCTCAATGGGGAGTAACTCTAGACAGAGTCTCAAACATGTGGGATGGTATTGAAACTACAAGTTTAAACTTGATATGTGAAATACATTAAGATTATTAGACAACATATCAGTAATGGAGTGTTAGCTTCAGTGCTAAGTGGGAAATTGAAGCAGCCCTGTTTGTTGTTGATTGCCATTATCTAGTGTCTTTCATTTACCCAACAATTATGTGTTGAGTAATTTCTGTAGACAAGAAACAATGTTGGTGCTAAAAGGAATATAAAATGGAATGATATTCTATCCCTTCCCTCAAGTAGCTTATGTCCTAATAAGGAAGATGATGCATTCTCCTAAATGACCAAGGAACCTCTACCTCAACGAATCTCATGGAAAGAAATCATAACAATTAAATTATTGGGCATATTGTGGAGGGACTGTTGTCCAGATTAAAAATGTAAACTTTATTTAATAGGTGGTGGGAAACTATAATTGCTCTTCATCTCACCCTGATATACAGATTCATTTGTTATTATCCGTCTTTCCTCTCTAAAATGTAAATTCCATTGCAGTTGAGACTTTGTTTTGTTTTATCGATGTTATTGCCAGCACCTAGAACCTGGCACCTGATAAATTCTTAAATATTTGTTTATTGTTGGATGGATTACTCCAGAGGTTCTCAAACTTTCTTTGTTGCTGGTGCTCTTTGTGCCTTAGAGACTTTTTATGGCACCTCTAGGCAAAACAAAAACAACACAAAATTAACCGTTCTATTGATTTTCAAACAGTACTGTATTTGCTTTTTAAAGAAATCACAGTAACCGTAGAAACTCAGCTTCAAAAAGATTTGACATCAATGAAAGGAATGTAGTGCAATCTAATGGTGAAACTGATTTACTGTAGGCTAGTAGTTCATGCAGGGCCTGACAGATGTCAAGATATGCTTCACTTGAAAACTTAAAATAGCTTGTAGTGGCCATGCAAGTTTTCTGCCGTGCCCTTTGGCATCTTGGTGCACAATTTGAAACAAAAATATTATTTTGAGTCCCTATGTCTTCACTCTTCTTCTATAGGACATATTTCTATGGTCCTACAAAATTTAGAAATTTTAGTGAGATTTTGCTTTTTCCAGCTGCTCTAGTTGCTGGGCATAAGCCACTGAATAGATCACAAAGACGAAACTGATTTGTGTGTTAAGAATACCAAAATAGGCCAGGCATGGTGGCTCACGCCTGTAATCCCAGCATTTTTGGAGGTTGAGGCGGGCGGATCATGAGGTCAGGAGACGTTTGAGACCAGCCTGGCCAATATGGTGAAACTCCATCTCTACCAAAAATACAAAAATTAGCCAGATGTGGTGGCGCGCACCTGTAGTCCCAGCTACTTGCGAGACTGAGGCAGGAGAATTGCCTGAATCCGGGAGGTGGAGGTTGCAGTGAGCCAAGATTGTGCCACTGACTCCAGCCTGGGTGACAGAGCGAGACTCTGTCTCAAAAAAAAAAAAAAAAACAGACAAACAAACAAAAAAAAAACCAGTGCCAAAATAAGTACATGAGATGGATCAATTTATTCTGATAACCATACCAGTGTAATTCGATCAACATTTTTATCTAATCTTATTACAACAATGTTGTCGTAAGAACACTATTCCTATGAGATGGTCCAAGAAAAAGAGACCAATATTCAAATAAAGGTGTGAAATTTGCATATTACTGTATTTGTACTCAGTAAAAGTGACATTAATTGCAAGTCTTGCTGTTGATTTAATAACTTTTGCAGAAAAGGGTGGGGCATGGTGGCTCATACCTATAATCCCAGCAATTTGGGAGGCAGAGGCCATCAAATCACTCGAGCCGTGGAGTTGCAGACCAGCCTGGGCAACATAGCAAAACCGTGTCTTTACAAAAAAACTTAGCTGGGCACGGTGGTGTGCATCTGTAGTGCCAGGTACTTGGGAGGCTCAGATGGGGAGGATCACCTAAGCCTAGGAAGTCGAGGCTGCAGTGGACTGTTATTGTGCCCACTCCAGCGTGAGTGACAGAATGAGACCGTCTAAAAAACAAACAAAACAAACAAAACACAAACCCTTTGAGAAGCCCTACATTTTTTAAAAAAGGCTTATTTTTGTTTTACTTTGAGTTACCCAAAGTTACTCGACCACAGTGCCTTTTTTCATATATCACCTATTCATATATTGTGACTCCAATGATTAAACGTCAGAGACGTTGGAACCAGAGTGACTCCATATTGAGTAGGGGCTCGGTAAAATGAGACTGAGACCTACTGGGCTGCATTCCTAGGAGGTTAAGGCATTCTTAGTCACAGGATGAGATAAGAGGTCCGCACAAGGTACAGGTCATAAAGACCTGGTTGATAAAACAGGTTGCAGTAAAGAAGCTGGCTAAAACCCACCAAAACCAAGATGGCAACGAGAGTGGCTCTGGTCATCTTCACTGATATACTCCCACCAGGGCCATGACAGTTTACAAATGCCATGGGTCAGGAAGTTACCCTATGTGGTCTAAAAAGGGGAGGAACCCTCATTTCCAGGAATTGCCCACCCCTTTCCTGGAAAACTCATGAATAAGCCACCCCTTGTTTAGCATATAATCAAGAAATAACTATAAAAATGGGCAACCAGCGGCCCTTGGGGCTGCGCTGCCTATGGAGTAGCCGTTTTTATTCCTTTACTTTCTTAATAAACTTGCTTTCACTTTACTCTGCGGACTTGCCTCAAATTCTTTCTTGTGCAAGACCCAAGAACCTTCTCTTGGGTCTGGATTGGGACACCTTTCCAGTAATAATACTACAAGAAACGCTGACTTGACATGCAGTAGTTTAAAAATGTATCCACACCATTTGATTCAAAGGTGTTAAAAGAATGTTTTTAGAACACTGAATTTTTTCAGATCGGATTTCCCACTAGATGGTAGTGTTACAACATCAAAATCCTTCACAATAATGGCCTAGCAGCTCTAATTCAGTTCCACAGTTACTGAGTGTCTGCTGTGTGTAAGATACTGTTTAATTCTATGTAGGCTAATGACTGCTGAAACAAGGATCCAGGCCTTTTCATTCCCAAGCAATGCTGTTTCCCTTATACCCTGCATACGCACTTAAGAGAGCAACTGCCCAGTGTCCTTAGCGAAGAGTCTTTGCAAAGCTGTATATTTATAACCTTGCAAAAGAAAATTTTCCAAGGAGTTTATACAAGAAGGCACATCTGTTTATGGGAATGCAAAAGTAGATGCACAAAAGCTCCACAAAACCTAAAGAAAATATTTCATGACCTCCTAGATCCCAGGAAGGTGAGGGAGATAGTCTATTCTAGAAAGAGTTCAGCTCCAGGAAAAACAGAGCAGGCCTAAAGCAGTTATAACACATATGAGTAATACATATACTCTAGGTTACAGTGTGATGTATGGCCTGGACACCTATCTTATGATTTGGAAGCTACTTGCTAGGCTGGTGTGTAATGTTGCAACAAGAAGCAACCTTAAGGGCTAGCTAGTTTGAGACCTCTATTTTGTAAATGAAATAGCTGAGATTAAGGGAAAAATAATGTGTTGGGATCACAGAAAGATCTCTAGAACACACATGAACAGGGTAAAATCTAAGCAGATGTATCTTTAGATCATTATTCTGGCTGCCACTATTTCAGGGACCTCTGATCTATGCTTTTTTCCATGAAGTAAAACACAATTTCAGGGCTGGTACATTGTGACTCTTGCTGCCTGTCCACAGCTTGTTTTCTTCATGATCCCTGTATTATGAGCAGAAATCTATCTGATTCACAGAACTCTCTAAGTTGTCTATTGTGGAGTGGAGTCATCTCTCCATCCCCGGAGTCTGGCATGGTGCCTAGCACCTGCTCAGGAATCTCATAGGGATGGATGCATCTATTTTGACCCATCCCCTCATCACCATATAAACTACAGACAGATAGCTATGCTGATGTGCTGGGGGTGGTTAGTTTGATAAGACCTTCAGAGCTCTCCTTCATTTTTGGTTGATTTTTTTTTTTTTTTAAAGACAGGATCTCACTTTGTCACCCAGGCTAGAGTGCAGTGGCATGAACGTAGCTCACTGTAGCCTCGCCCTTTTGAGTTCAAGTGATCCTTCCACCTCAGCCTCGCCAATAGCTGGGATCACAGGTGTGTGCTACCACACCCAGCTAATTTTAAAATTTTTTTGTAGAGATGAGGTCTTGCCATGTTGCCCAGGCTTGTCTTGAACTCCTGGGCCCAAGCAATCCTCCTGCCTTGGCCTCCCAAAGTGGTGGATTACAGGTATGAGCTGCTGTGCCCAATTTTGGAAACATGCGTTTTTAAGAATAAATTTTTGGAAATAGCATTGCCATTCCTCTGCCACCCCTCCATCATCCCATATGGCTTCTGTATTGTGATTTTATATTTACTTTATTTTACTTTTTTGGAGACAGAGTCTTGCTCTATCACCTAGGCTGGAGTGCAGTGGTGTGATCTTGGCTCACTGCAAACTCAGCCTCTTGGGTTCAAGTGATTCTCCAGCCTCAGCCTCCTGAGTAACTGGGATTACAGGAGTATGGCACCACACCTGGCTAATTTTTAAAATATTTTTAGGAAAGATGAGTTTCACCATGTTGGCCAGGCTGGTCTCAAACTCCTGACCTCGTCATCTGCCTGCCTCAGTCTCCCAAAGTGCTGGGATTACAAGTGTGAGCCACCGCGCCCGGCCCATGATTTTATATTTATAAACTCCTTCTTCACTATGATATTTACACACATATTTCTAGTTTCACCTAGTATTTTTTCATATTGGCATTTGAATCTTTAGTCATTCTAGATTTTATTTTTGGGTCGTTTTCTAACACCATTCATTAACTTATCTGTCCTTTCCTCACTGTTTTGAAGTGTTATATTTGTCACGATTTTAAAAAATATATAATTGGATCTGCTTCTAAAATTTTATTATATTTTACAAAATTATATTTTTATTGCTCTGATTTCTTCTTGTGAAGAGAATGGTATGCATTAATTTTTTTCTTTGGAACAAATGGATAAACACATTTAATAAATATTGTTACTATTTAATATGGAGATGGTTAGCTAAGTGAACAATATATTCAATATTATATAAATTGACAGACTTATGAAGAAGTAGTTTTTATTGCTGTAAAAGCTTGAGATTATGGGAGGTGACCGGGGACTGTGTGGTCACCTGAGCTGAAGGGGTTGCACATTTCTCAGGTAGATCTTGCCTATGTTTGGGAAGCATAGTAATCGAGAATCAGTCTAGAAAACACATTGTCTCCTCTTCTGGAGACATCACTTCATATTTAAAGACTGTTGAAGGCAGTGAGGTAGGAGGTGAAACTTGACTCCAGAGGCGGGGCTTGGACACTGGACCAGATTGTGGACTAGCTAAAAATAGCTGGGGCAGAAGCAGTTTTCAATCAGACAGGCCCACCAGTGTGCCATGGCAATGCCAGGGAGTTACTACTCCGTTCCAGGGTAAATGACCCAATGATCCAAAAGTTATTACCCCTTCCCTAGAAATTTCTGCAGAAGCCACCCCTTAATCTGCATACAATTCAAAGTAGTTGTAAATTGACTGCAAAACTGCCCTGAGCTGCTACTCTCTGCCTAGGGTAGCCTTGCTTTGCAGGAGCAGTCACAGGGCTGGAACACCACTGAAGCTGTAACACTACCTGTTCAATAAAGCTGTTTTCTTCTACCTCTGACTTGCCCTTGAATTCTTTCCTGGGGGAAACCAAGAGCCCTCCGGGGCTAAGCTCCACTTTGGGGCTCTCCTGCCCTGCATCAGTAGGACCAGAATAATCCTCAAGAGCAAGATCAAAATGTTCTCATTTTCAAGTTTCAGAAATAGAACAAGAAAAAAAAAAAGCATAGATAATAATAGATTGTGTGAGTTCATTATGAGGATTAAATGAGATATCAAAAAGTTATCCAGCCCAGATTAGATGACTAATGATATTACCTTTTCTAAAAGAAGTTCTATGTTATCCTTGTTGGCAATAGAGACTTTAGTAGGAATATAGAAAAGAAGAAATTCCTCAAAATATGGAGCTGATCAGTCTTCTTCCCATTTGATAAAATAACAACTGCATAGATCAAAATAAGCATTAGATTTACATTTTTTGAAATGTGGAATGTTTTCCTCTCTCTGTAACTCTAACATGGAATATGCACCTAATGCTACACACTTCACATGAGAAGTCTGTGCTTTGACTGTATGGATAGAGTAACTTTTTTGCTTGTTTTTTGAGGAGGGAGGATCACATATACCTTTGTTAGTAGTTCTGTAGGTTAGGTCAAATGTACAGCTCTTTAATTTGGAAGCATACTGTAGAGCTCTAGCAGATATCTTGTTAATGAGAAAATTACTAATAGGTTAAGCTAGGATGTGTTGATTTTTGTTCTTGCGGAGGAACTGTCAAAGATGCTATCTATCACTGTAAGTCTGATGCCCCAAGGTTGGAAACCACTGTACTGAGTTCAACAGTTTTTGTATCAAGTCAAGAGTTTTGCACATCTTTTGTTTTGCCATTCAAAAACCATACCTTAGCCAGCTAAGAGGTCCAGCTTGAGGAGCTGTTTGTCAAAGACATATGTAGGAACTGAGGTGAAATTACAAACATGGAACAGACTTGAAACCACCTGCCATAGATTGTTTTATCAGAACAGAACGCTTAGGTAGTGAGAAGTTAAAAACCTTGTGTGGTAGACTGACTGCACGAACGACTCACATTCTCTGCCCCGTCTCTATCTGTGTTCTTTGCCAGGTAACTTGTGGGCCCCTGCACTCTGATTTTGAGCTCATGCAATTGACTTGCTTTGTCCAATGAGATGTGGTAGGGTGACCAGCTGGTCTGGTTTGCTTGGAGCTGAGGGTGTTTCCTGGATGTGGGGTAGACCAGGAAAATCAGAATGAGTTGGTTATCCTAAGACTTAGGAAAGTGACCAGGCAGAGGCTGAAAATGCTCTTTTGCTGGTGGCTCTTGTACTCATCCTGAAGATTCCAGGTTAGCCTGCTGGAATAGAGCTGTATTCTCCGAGTTCTTTCAGCGAATGAGTTCTAGATCAGCTGATACTTAGTGGACCACACACAGTGGCATTCATGAGCTCAGCCAGGTCATGGAAATTCACAGCCTCCTGAGCTGGATACATATCTATTGTTAACATGCCACTGAGGTTTTATGGTGGTTTTTTATGCATTATTGTGCAATAAATGATATACCTTGTTACATTTATTTAACATATAGAGACATTATTATAATTTGTTGACAAATTAGAAAATGGAGAGTGGAAGGGTCCTTAATCTGTAAAATCTGACCATTCTAAGTTTCTGTGTTTGAATTTTTATTATAATTTAGGTATCATTATCTTCATATGCCCAGAGGATCGAATTGACTATGTTTTTCAGAATATAGCTGAAAAGTCAGGGAGGTAGCTTAGCAGAACTCAGTGCACAGAGATTTGGGAATCATTTACCAGTGAAATCTGTCTTGTTGCTTCATGATTGTTGGCAGTTCTTTGTGAATTGCTCTATGCTCTGGACGAGGTAGCCTGGTCTTTCCATTTCTCTTTCTTCTCAATCTATGGCAGGTGGTTTCAAGTCTGTTCCATGTTTGTAATTTCACCTCAGTTCCTACATATGTCTTTGACAAACAGCTCCTCAAGCTGGACCTCTTAGCTGGCTAAGGTATGGTTTTTGAATGGCAAAACAAAAGATGTGCAAAACTCTTGACTTCTCAGCTTCTTCTCTTCATTATTTGAAGTCATGTTTCACCCTTGTGGAAATTTGTGTGTTTCACTTTTCACTAGAACACCTGTTTGAGTGGTCCATTACCATTTATTTTCTGGGTTATGCGAAGCTGATGAAAAACAGAATCCCGAACTGCATAAGTAATCACCCCTCTCAGCTGTCTGATGAGGAAACTGAGATTTGCAAAAGTTATATCATTTTGCCCCTCGAGTACTCAGCAAATTAATTGGAGAAATAGGATTAGAATTTGAGACCATTGACTGCTAGTCTAAATGTGCTTTAATAATCTCAGGAGTGTTTCCTCAGGGACAGAGAAACATTCCTTCTCCTCTCCCCTCCTCGCAGCCTTCTCACTATAGAGGACTCTGGCCTGTCCTCCCTTCCACTCCCCTCAGCACAAAGGTTTGGTGTTGCCAATCTCATTAAGGTTAAGTTTAAGCCACTTTGCTTTTGTAAGCGTAAATAAAAAATGAGAAAGAAAAAAAAATTCCTTTGTGCAAAAGGGAAAGACACTCCATCCTTTTCCTCAGAGCATTTTCTTTAGAAAACTTGGGATTGTAAATTCTTTCTCTGTCCTTTTAAGATGTATATAAACTGTTTTTTTTTTTTTTTTTTTTTTTTTTGAGGAAGAGTCTTGCTCTGTTGCCCAGGCTGGAGTGCAGTGGCGCAATCTTGGCTCACGGCAACCTCCGCCTCCCAGGTTCAAGCGATTCTCCTACCTCAGCCTCTTGAGTAGCTAGGATTACAGGTGCCCACCAACACACTCAGTTAATTTCTTGTATTTTTGGTAGAGACGGGGTTTCACCATGTTGCCCAGACTGGTCTTGAACTCCTGACCTCAGGTGGTCCGCCCTCCTCAGCCTCCCAAAGTGCTGGGATTACAAGCGTGAGCCACCCATGCTCAGCCAAGATGTATATAAACCTTTTAAAACCTAAATAAGCCTCCTGCCTGCTTTACCACCCAGGACGTGTTTTTAAAGGAACAGGGAGCTATCTCGTTGAAATGTAATCATCAAGGAATATAGTGTTTCTATCTCTCAGTTTCTGTGAGATGTGAGGAGCTTAGTTTCATGGATGCCTCACTCCTAAACTACCTCCAGTTATAAAGATATGAGAAATTTATCTTTCTTTTGGATAAAGCCAGTTCGCAAACGCAAATGGCCACTGCAATTACCAGGTAAAACTGGGATGTGGGTGACCAATAGTTCTGTCTCTTCCTTGGGGCGTAGTTATTGTTAATCTTGAGAACGTAGGTAACGTATGTAACAGGATGTGTCTGCTTTAAGGGTGAGAGTCTTTTCCGAGTTTGCAATCTTAGTGGAATGGCTGTGATATGTGTCATATTCTGGTTTAATGCTTATTTGATAATAAAACTGTGTCTTTTCTCCTCTACTTTTCTGAGACGTTTTTTGAGTTGGCAGGGTATTCTGTTTTTAATTACATTTTTCCAACACATGATAAGTAGTAGTGAGACAGAGGGAGATAACAGGAACAAAAGTTGCCTAGACTATGGAAGAATTTTTAGGTGGCTTTGAAGAGAGAAACAGACTCAAGAGGCACTTAAAGTAAGAGGGTGGGTGGGAGAAGAAAAAGAGAATGTCCAACAAGTATTATTAGGCAGGATATGTAGCTTCTTTCCTTCACAGCATTGAAGAAATAGAAGTAAAGAACTTGGATTAAAAATTGAAATTATTTTTGCTAACATGGATCATGATTATTGACTATATTGGGTTAAACATTGAAATTGCTTTGGTTATATTGTTTTGTTTTTTTTGTTTGTTTGTTTTTGACCCATAACATCACTCTGGGCCTGAGCAAAACAAAGCACAGTTTATAGCAATACAAGTAAAATGAAGATTTATGTTCTGAAATTTTATCTTCCTTCAGCTGCATTCAGATAGCACACATGCCTCAAACTATTTAGCATCCCCTAACTAGATTTATCTTCCAAAAACACTTGAACAAACATATGAATTGAAAGGTGAACAAAGAGTACAAACAGGCAATTAAAAATTCATACCATGAGTACATGTATAAAAATTGTTGAAATGCACTAGTAATTAAGGAAATGCAATTTAAGATTACAATGAGATGCCAGTTTTTACTCAACAAATGTAAAATGATAATTTCCAATTTAGACAAAGGTATGTGAAAATGAGAATTTTCAGAATTAAAATTGATGTAACTTTTTTTATAACTTGCACATTAAAACATGTGTATTTCATCCACAATTTTTCTTTTAGAATTATGTCCAATAAAAAAATCCGACAATATTCTTACATTATGTCTTTTAACATAAACAATTTGAAAATGGGCCGGGCGCGGTGGCTCACACCTGTAATCCCAGCACTTTGGGAGGCTGAGGCTGGTGGATCACGAGGTCAGGAGATTAAGACCATCCTGGCTAACACGGTGAAACCCCATCTCTACTAAAAATACAGAAAATTAGCTGGGCGTGGTGGTCGGTGCCTGTAGTCCCAGGTACTTGGGAGGCTGAGGCAGGAGAATGGTGTGAACCCCGGAGGCGGAGGTTGCAGTGAGCTGAGATCACGCCACGGCACTCCAGCCTGGGCAACAGAGTGAGACTGCATCTCAAAAAAAAAAAAAAAAAAATTGAGAATGCTATAATTGTCTGGCAATAGATTTGATAAATTATGGTATACTCATATAAAGAAATATTATTTAACCATTAATATGATTTTTAATGTTCATTGACTTGGAAAAATAGTCTCAATATGTCAAACCAGAAAAGTAGATTTCATAATAGCACGCCTAGTATAATCTATTTTCTTTAAAAACATTTTGAAGAACATATACCAAAATGTTACATGAGGCCAGGCACAGTGGTTCACACCTATAATCCCATCACTTTAGGAAGTTGAGGTGGGTGGATTGCTTGAGGCCAGGAGTTCAAGACCAGCCTGGGCAACATAGTGAGACCCTGTTTCCACAAAAAATAAAAAAATAAAAAATAAATAAGCTGGGCATTGTAGCAGGTGTCTGTAGTCCAAGCTACTCAGGAGGCTGAGGCAGGAGGATTGCTTGAGGCTTCAGGGCAGGAGTTCAAGCCTATAGTGACCTTTGATTGCACCACTGCACTCCAGCCTGGGTGACAGAGAAAGAATCTGTGTCTCTCTTAAAAAAAAAAAAAAAAACAGAGAGAAAGAAAGCATTATTTCTAAATCTATGTATTTTTTATGTTAATTTGCTTTTTTGGTAAGAGCTTTATTAGGCTCAGCAACTAACACAGGAACAGAAAACCAAATACCGCACGTTCTCACTCATAAGTGGAGGTGAACAATGAGAACACATGGATACAGGGAGGGGAACATCACACACTGAGGCCTGTTGTGGGACGGGGGGGCAAGGGGAGGGAGAGCATTAGGACAAATACCTATTACATGCAGGGCTTAAAACCTAGATGATGGGTTGATAGGTGAAGCAAACCACCATGGCACATGTATACCTATGTAACCTGCGCATTCTGCACATGTATCCCAAAACTTGAAGTAAAATTTTAAAAAAGTTGCGAAGTTACAAATGTCATAAATATTTGTCCAGTACCTCTTGGTGTTACCTTGTTAGAAGCTAAAGATATTACAATAAATAAAATAAACTGCATATATTTTTTAAAAAGAGCTTTATTGGAACATAATTTACATATACCTGTGTTATTTTTACATTTCTTTTGTTAGGTTTCATCAGAGGTTTTATGAAGCTATTGTTATTATTTACTATAGCGGATTTTTTTTTTTTTTTTTTTTTTTTTGAGACGGAGTCTTGCTCTGTTACCCAGGCTGGAGTGCAGTGGCCGGATCTCAGCTCACTGCAAGCTCCACCTCCCGGGTTTACGCCATTCTCCTGCCTCAGCCTCCCGAGTAGCTGGGACTACAGGCGCCCACCACCTCGCCCAGCTAGGTTTTTGTATTTTTTTAGTAGAGACGAGGTTTCACCGTGTTAGCCAGGATGGTCTCGATCTCCTGACCTCGTGATCTGCCCATCTTGGCCTCCCAAAGTGCTAGAATTACAGGCTTGAGCCACCGCGCCGGGCCTATAGTGGATATCTTTTTAAAAATCCCCTCCCCTCCCCTCCCCTGCCCTCCCCTTCCCTTTTCATTCTTTCTTTTTTTTCCTCTCTCTCTTTCTTTCCCAGGCTGAAGTGCAGTGGTGCAATCATAGCTAACTACCACCTTGAACTCCTGGGTTCAAGCAATCCTCCTATCTCAGCCTCCCACATCACTAGTGTGTCTGGAATTGGTGGGTTCTTGGTCTCACTGACTTCAAGAATGAAGCCAGGGACCCTCCCGCTGGGTGTTACAGTTCTTAAAGATGGTGTGTCCTGAGTTTGTTCCTTCTGATGTTCGCACGTGTTCAGAGTTTCTTCATTCTGGTGGCTTGGTGATCTCGCTGAATTCCAGAGTGAAGCTGCAGACCTTCGTGGTGAGTGTTATAGCTCTTAAGGCAGCCCCTCTGGAGTTGTTTGTTCCTCCCTTCCGGAGTTGTTCATTCCTCCTGGTGGGTTCGTGGTCTGGCTGGCCTCAAGAGTGAAGCTGCAGACCTTCGTGGTGAGTGTTACAGCTGGTAAAGGTAGCGTGGACCCAAAAAGTGAGCAACCGCAAGATGTATTGCAAAGAGTGAAAGAACAAAGCTCCCACAGTGTGGAAGGGGACCCAAGTGGGTTGTTGGCTGGCTGGCTTGGGCAGCCTTTTATTCCCTTATCTGACCCCACCCACATCCTGCTGATTTGACAGAGAGCTGACTGGTCCATTTTACAGAGAACTGATTGGTCCATTTTGACAGAGTGCTGATTGGCGCATTTACAATCCCTGAGCTAGACACAGAGTGCTGATTGGTGCATTTACAATTCTTTAGCTAGACACAGAGTGCTAGACAGAAAAGTTCTCCAAGCCCCCACTAGGTTAGCTAGATACAGAGTACTGATTGGTGTATTTACAAACCTTGAGCTAGACACAGAGTACTGATTGGTGTATTTACAATCCCTTAGCTAGACAAAGGTTCTCCAAGTCCCCACTAGACCCAGGAGCCCAGCTGGATTCACCTAGCGGGTGGCACACCAGGGCTGCAGGCAGAGCTGCCCGCCAGTCCTGCGCCTGTGCGGTTACAAGGGCGGGGGGAGACACGGGGGTGGTGGGGTGGTCCCTGAGCCCTGTCTCTCAGAGAGGAAGCTGAGGCCTGGCGAAAATTCCGGCGCAGCGCTGGCGGGGCAGAGCTGCTGGGGTACCTACCTGGCACACCCTCTGCAGCTGCTGGTCTGGGTGCTAAGCCCCTCACTGCCCGGGCCAGTGGCTCCAGCCCTCCACTCCGAGTCTGGGGCCGCCGAGCCCACGCCCACTTGGAACTCCCGCTGGCGTGCTAGTGCCAGGCGCAGCCCGGGTTCCTGCCCGTGCCTCTCCCTCCACACCTCCCCACAAGCAGAGGAAGCCGGCTCTGGCCTAGCCAGCCCAGAGAGGGGCTCCCACAGTGCAGCGGCAGGCTGAAGGGTGTCTTAAGCATAGCCAGAGCGGATGCCAAGGCCAAGGAGGCGCTGAGAGCCTGTGAGGGCTGCCAGCATGTTGTCACCTCTCACTAGGACTACAGTCACCACCACATCTGGCTTCTTTTTTTTTTTTTTTTGAGACGGAGTCTCACTCTGTCGCCCAGACTGGAGTGCAGTGGTGCAATCTTGGCTCACTGCAACCTCTGCCTCTTGGGTTCAAGCAATTTTCCCGCCTCAGCTTCCTGAGTAGCTGGGATTACAGGCGAGCGCCACCATGCCTGGCTAATTTTTGTATTTTTAGTAGATACAGGGTTTCACCATATTGGTCAGGCTGGTCTCAAACTCCTGACTTGGTGATCTGCCTGCCTCAGTCTCCCAAAGTACTTGGATTACAGGTGTGAGCCATGGTGCCCAGACATATCTGGCTATTTAACAATTTTTTTGTAGAGACAAGATCTTGCTATGTTGCCCAGGTTGGTCTGGAACCCTGGCCTCAAGCAATCTTCCTGCCTCAGCCTCCCAAAGTGTTAGGTTTATAGGCATGAGCCATCATGGCTGGCCAAAATTACATTTTCTAAATCTAATATAGGAAATGCTTTTGAAGTACGTTTATAATTAAAAACTACTTCCACTCAAAACATTTTAGTATTGTTTAAAGAATTTATTACATTAAAAAAAGACCTCTAATCAATTGTTTTTCAGTACTTTCACCAATTTTTAGCATTGTTGGGGAACATAAAAAGACATCACTAAGCAAATGTAATACCTTTGGGACATCAGCTTTCAAACCCATCCACAATCTGATTCTAATTCTAACACTTTAATTTATTGATTGGTTATTTGGCTGATTCTTTTCACAAACACTTTATTTGCCAGATACTTTCCTATTTTCTTTTGTACTTGGACCTTCCATAACCTTTGCTGCAATTTAAAAATGCTCTATACATTGCTGCCTCCCTGCCCATAGGGATTCTTATAAATCAAAGTTCATTTATTCAACATCTACTATCCATTAAGGTACACTTAGGAACGAATTTTTTTTCCCAAATATTCTAATTCATCTTTCTTCCATTTGAAATAATTCAGTTTTCTACTATTCTGTCTAAAGAGAGTATATACTGCGAGAATTCAAGTTACCAGCTTTGGGATTAAGGTTGACTGAGGAGTTCTGATGGTGACAATTGTCCCCAGTTGAGGATGGAGTTATGCATCTGACCTTGCTGCCTGCATGGTAACCCCTTTCCATCTTGTTGGCCTAGACATGTGCTTAACTTGGGAAAATTTACAACTGAATTTAAGATGTAATAGAGCGGTTAATTCCAATCCTAAGGTAAAACATTATGGCCCTGGAGGATCTAAATTTTGATTGTAATATTTTCAAATCTGTTTATAATCAACCTAAGTGCATTTCTTAAGGTGTTCTTCTAGATCTAATTGGAATTTTATAGTTTACCCCTATATTTTAGAATTAGTTCCACAGGAAAAAGCCCATGAAAAGACCATCCATGACCCACTTATATCCTTTTCCTTCTTTTCTATTGGGATCCTCTGCTATAGCAGCACCTGTTACCTTTCTTTTTTTTCTTTTATTTTTTTTTTTGAGACAGTGGCTCGCTCTATCACCCAGGCTGGAGTGCAGTGGTGAGATCTTGGCTCACTGCAGCCTCTGTCTCCCAGGTTCAAGAGATTCTCCTGCCTCAGCCTCCGGAGTAGCTGGGATTATAGGCATGTGCCACAACACCCAGATAATTTTCATATTGTAGTAGAGGTGGGGTTTCACCATGTTAGTTAGGCTGGTCTCAAACTCTTGACCTCAAGTGATCCACCTACCTCGGCCTCCCAAAGTGCTGGGATTACAGGCGTGAGCCACTGTGCCTGGACTGAACCTGTCTTCTAATAGTTTCCTTCCTGTCTGTTTGCTTGTGCAATGTCTTCAGCCTCTATTGCGTTCCTTGTTCTTTTTATTCATTAAAATGCCACTAAATCTTATAGATTTGGCTCAAGACCCATTTATGTCATTATTGCTAATTAAATTGGGTCTAAATTGATTTTTTTTTTTGAGGGTCTTGCTTTGTTGCCCAGGTTGGAGTGCAGTGGTGCAGTCTCTGCTCCCTGCCACCTCTGCCTCCTGGGTTCAAACTATTCTCCTGCCTCAGCCTCCCAAGTAGCTGGGATTACAGGCATGTGCTACCATGACTGGGTAATTTTTGTACTTTTAATAGAGGTGGGGTTTCACCATTTTGGCCAGGATGGTTTTGAACTCCAGCCTGGAGTTCTTACCAGATAGGAAAGGCTAGATTTTCTTACCAGATTGGAAAGGCTACATTGTACCATGGCAACAAACAGTCCAAATTTGAGTCACTTAACACAAAAGTTTATATCTTTGTTGGATTTCATGTTCAACATGGGTTGGCAGTGGGGATCACTCAGTGAAGTGACTTGAGGACTCAGGGTGAAGGGGACTATTTTGACAAGTGCTTCCATGATCACAGAAGCAGTGGAGAGGGACCATGCCACACTGACGCTTAAACCTTCTGCTTGGAAGTAAAGCACTTTCTTTGTACTCATATGAGTACATATTCCATATTCCAAAACAAGTCACATGTCCACGCTCAACTTCAAAGAGGGACAGGAAGTACACACCATGTACCCTGAATGGAGAGAGTCGGAAAGATATGGTGAATAATAATGAGATGTATCTTTCACAGAACTTATAGTGCTACATGTAAAACAAATTCCCAATGAACAGATGCTTGTTGAATGAATATTAGTTTGCCTAGGAAGGGAATTAGGGCCCACAGTGAGCTACTCAAATAGCTCCTCTATTTGAGTAAGTTTACCGTAAAGGGTTTCATTTTGATGGGTAGATGGAAAGTTGTTATTACGTTTATTTAGTAAGTTGTTCCAAGCGAATGTGAAACACTGCGACTGTGCCACAGAAGCATTGCATTTTAATGTAGGGAGGGTACTAATAGGTCATCCAGTCCTTGGTCTTATCTAGCCCTCCTCCATGTTTTCCTAAAGTGGTTATTCAGCCTCTACTCTAGCACCTCTGTTACTAAATAGACTAAAAGTTCGGCAAGAATTTCTTACTGAAATAATTAGACTTCAGTAGAGTCTTCTATGTAGGTTTGTGATTTACAAATTTATACTTCTCTGTTTTACTTTTACAGTGCTTTCAATTTGGCTCTGCTCATAAATCTTGCTATCATGCTAACAACATGAAGGACATTATTAGGAAAATAGAAAGCAATTGATGCGTCCTACTCCAACCTGTGGGTGAATTGTTGCTTTAATGTGGTTGTTCTGTTTTATGCCTAGGCTTTGTCCTACCTTGGTGAATACTGAGGCATAATGCTGCAATTTAGCCAGGAGAGCACCAGGTGGTACATAATGTCATCACTGAAGATGCCGTTACTATGGCATCCAGAACCCTATTCCAGCTCTATGCTTTTACCATCTTTCTCTGTTTTCACAGAGGGACAGAAGCTGCTGCAAACCAGATTTTAATATTTAAAGCATAGCTAGAAGGTTTTGTTCTTTGTCAGGATAGGTGTTCTTTTCCATCATTCTTTTTTTGTCAAGCAGTCTCACCATGCGTAATCCTCAGCTTCCTCTGGTGTCGATAGAATATTTTAAAGTATTAACCATTGTAATCTGACAGTTGAACCTGAGAAAGAGAACGAACCTCTGGGAAACATACTAGTGAATAGAAAGTTGACAGCCTTCTGTGCACTGTGGAGTCTTGCTGGTAAATTAAATGATCGTCCTTGTTTCTAACAACCTTAAAATATATAGATTGTTTAATTGGTTCTCCGGACACTGAAGGATAATCTTCCACATGGAAAATCTTTAAGGAGAACTTTTAATACAACAAAGGTTTATAACATTAATGTTCCTCTTCATTAATCCTAACAAACTTTACAGCGATAACTCAATGATAAAGTGGATATTTTAATATGACCTTTAAGAAAGAGAAAATGGAAATCTGAATGTCACAATCAGCATTTCCCTAAGTCTGTTCTGCAGGATGTTATTGAATGCTATGCAACAAATGATTTCACTGAAAAACATTGAGTTAAAGTAAATTAAGCTGATTTACTTACTACAAAAATTCACAGGAATATTTTAATGCACAGTGTGAATTTCTGAGTTGGCTAACGGCTGGAGTGCAGTGGCACTATCACAGCTCACTGCAGCCTTGACCTCCTGGGCCCAAGTGATCCTCCTGCCCAGCCTCCTAAGTAGCTGGGACTACAGGTGCATGCCACCATCGGTTAATTTTTGTATTTTTTGTGGAAATGAGGTTTTGCCATGTTGCCTAGGCTGGTCTCAAACTCCTGAGCTCAGGCTATCCACCCATCTCAGCCTTCCAAAATGCTGAGATTACAGGCGTGAGTCACTGTGACCGGCCTCGTTTTTCATTCCTGTTTCACCATGAAAAAATTTTTTTTAAAGAGTAATTTAATGGTTTCTTATTCCCCCAAACACATTTTAGGAAGACCTGCCCTAAATTCAGCTGTTATACCTAAGTAAAGCATTTCTCACTTAATTAAGCAATGTGTGTACAACCAGATGAAGGCATAATTATTGTAGATAACAATGGATTAACATGCTATGGCATAGTACAGATTATTGAACAGACTCACTGATTCAGCTGCACGTGCCAGGAGATTATCAGAAACTTGGACTTCTTGTGATTTGAGGGCAATTGAGCAAGCTCCATTGTGAAGACGCTATCTCCTCATGAATATGAAATGTAGGTACTGACCAGTTGTGTGCTTAACATGGTGGGATACAGTCTTGTTCTTAGTTTGCTCATATTCTCATTGGAAAGGGCAGTTTTACACATATGAAAAGTGAAATATCAACATAATTAAAGATTGAATTGAATTCTAAATGTGTTCTGCAGGCAAAAGTCTGTCAGACTTCAGAAAAGGGAGAGATTAGTGGATAGGTTAGAAGGCTTCAGTAGTAGGTGAAATTTGGATTAACTTTGAAGAATTGCTTAAGATTTCCAGAGGCTGAATTGGACGATGAACTCAGTAGTTCTCTCTCCTCTGCCCCCAAATATCTCTCCCCGATTATCTTATTGATGACTTGAGACATGATATATTGAATTATAGAGCATGCCACCAGATAATCCAGACATTTCCATACTGCGCCACTCATCTCTTGTAATCTAACAAAATATTTGCTCCATCTAAAAATGGCATATACACTAATTCCTGAAAAGAATGAGGAAAAAGGCAGAAAAATAGTGTAGGGAAAAAAATTTAAAGCAGCTTTGCTGCTTCTTTGAAGATAATCCTTTGTAGGTTTCTATATTTCAACTATAGCATAAGAAAAATTGGTACTATTTCAAGCCATATGGATTTATAAAATCTTTTGCTATTTATTTATTACACAATTAATTATACAAAAAATGAAAAATAAAAATAAAAGAATTAAAAAATGAAACAAAAACGTAAAAATTTTACGGCCAGGCATGGTGGCTCATGTCTGTAATCCCAGCACTTTGGGAGGCTGAGGTGGGAGGATTGCTTGAGGCCAGGAGTTTAAGACCAGCCTGGACAGCACAGCGAGACCCTGTCTCATATTTAAAAAAGGAGTAAAAGTTATAAGCCCCGAGATAAACAGCAAACACATAGAAAATTATACATACAATTATAAATCATTCCATGTATGTATTCGGATATATATCCATATCAACCTATATATGGAAAGCTATATAATATATATGAAATATATATCTATGTTTGATCTGTATGTATTTTAAAAAATGGGATCATTGTGTTTATGCTGTACTGAAACCTGATTTTTTTTTGTACAACAGTATTAGTCTACTTTAGTATGTATCTATTTTTTATCCATGATCTGTTGAGCCCATCCCCTATTGTTAGATTTTTATTATTTTATTTTATTTTTTTGAGATAGAGTCTTGCTCTTTTTCCCAGACTGGAGTACAGTGGCGTGATCTTGGCTCACTGCAACCTCCACCCGCTGGGTTCAAGCGATTCTCCTGCCTCAGCCTCCTGAGGAGCTGGGATTACAGGCATCTGCCACCACGCCTGGCTAATTTTTGTATTTTTAGTAGAGATGGGGTTTCCCCATGTTGGCCAGGCTGGTCTTGAACTCCTGACCTCAGGTGATCCATCTGCCTCAGCCTCCCAAAGTGCTAGGATTACAGGTGTGAGCCACCGAGCCCGACCTATTGTTAGATTTTTAGATTGTTTATTTTATAGATTTGACAAATGCATATTTTCGAAGAAGTAATTCAAATGATTGAATTATAACTGCGTTCTTAAAATGAAAATCATCCAAGGTGTAAAAAGCACTATTGTTATTATTTTTGTTGCTAACCAGTCTTGGTGCTATGATATGACAGACCAGCAGCCAAGGCCCTGTGACACACTAAGAGTTTCCTAAGTTATGTCTCCTCATTTCTCAAGTGTGTTTTATAGTACAAACAAACAGTGCCCAAACTCTGAATTAGGATATTTTATTTTCAGTCTAGTTTAGAAAAAGCAGTATTTCTTTATCCTTCACTTCTTTATGTGGAGGGAGTAAAACTCCTTTTGGACACCAATGACTGCCATTTTATCCTCTTTGGGCACTTCAAATATTCTGATTGCACCTGTGTCTCAGTTACTGGCGTGGAGTCAGTCACACGCAGGGAAACTCTGACTGTTTTTGTTGTTTTTAAGCTCCCCCTGTGCCAGAGAGAGAGAGTGAGAGAGACAGGAAGAGAGTACAATACACCGATATAACAGTGGTTCTCAACTCTTGGTACACCTTAGAAACACCTGGAAACTTTAATAAATACTCTTACCCAGGCTCCTTAG
This sequence comes from Papio anubis, assembly GCF_008728515.1. Classification (NCBI taxonomy): domain Eukaryota; kingdom Metazoa; phylum Chordata; class Mammalia; order Primates; family Cercopithecidae; genus Papio; species Papio anubis. The sequence goes on from NC_044984.1 coordinate 31,729,204, forward strand.
GACAGGCTGATTTAATTGGTCAGAGGTGGATTCTAGGCATTACCATTTTAAAAAGTGTCCAGGTTTCCAGGTGATTCTAATGAACAAACAGTTTGAGGACCACTAATGTAGAGAAACCAATTATATATAGAGAGAGACACTAGAAATGACTTTTAATTTTCCCACAGTAGTAAGAAAGAAGCAATTTCAGAACAAATAGAATAACATAATGTTTTACTTTACAATCTAAGGAACAAATCCATAGAATGCATCATTTAGAAAGGTGGTGCAGGGAGAAAACAGAATAGGTGCCATGGGGTACAGACAAAATGATGTGTTATAGATTGTTTAGAAGGAAGTTGAGGTTGTTTAGAATGCATGTTTAGCCTTTGGGTTTGCAATCATGAAAACGATTACATTTTTCTCTTCCAAATGTCCTTTTGATTCAGACTTACATACAATATCAAGCGGAGAGAACCACTAATTTTACTCATATGGAAACTTATAATATTGCATCTCTTTTGCGGTCTTATCACAGGATTCTTGAGTTTGAAAGAGCCTCTGGAGTAATGGAATTCATGCTCCTCTTACACCTTTTTTCCCCCAACTTAAAAATTATGGAAAAATTTACGTAAAATAAAATGTATCATCTTAACCATTTAAAACTCCATTTATGCTTTTGAATCCCTGCTATGACATCCACAGTAAATAGTATACATCTTTTGCTTAAATAATTCTAGTGACAGGGAAATTATTACCTCACATTTAAGGAACATCTCTAGTTGTTAGAAAATTATTTCTCTACTCATAAAAATGTGATGTCTTATAACGTCCACTTCTTTCTCTGTAGCTATCTGAAGAAAAAAAATATTTGTAGAGGTAATTGCTCCAAGTAAATCAAATAAAGGAATTAGCGATTCTTTTCTGTGTAGATGAAAAGTATAAACACTGTAAAATTACAAAACACTGTAAACTTTCTTGTGAAAACTTTCATGTGAAATGAGGTATTCTAATTAATCGTATTTTAAGTTAATTATAATTAATCATATTTTAAGTTAATCAGAGTACAGAGTTGTCCATTGGTATCTGAAAGGGATTGGTTTCAGAACCTCCCATGGATACCAAAATCCACGGATGCTCAAGGCCCTGATGAAAAATAGGCCTTGCGTATTTGCATAAACCTCTGCACGTTCTCCTGTATACTTTAAATCATCTCTAGATTACTTATAATATCTAATCCAATATAAATGCTATGTAAATAGTTGTTCTATTGTATCATTTAGGGAATAATGACAAGGAAAAAAAGCCTGTACATGTTACAGTACAGATACAGCCATCTATTTTTTTCCAAAGTATTTTCCACCTGAGCTTGGTTGAATCAGGGATGCAGAACCCATGGCTATGGAAGGCTGACTATAATTCAGCTTAGTAAATCATGAGTGCCTCTGAGTTACAGAAATACAAAGAAATGTGAAACAAATAACCATAAATAAGTGAATTTGTAGTTGTTTGAACTATTTTCCAACTAGAGCAAGCTCTCTCAATCAGAGAACAAGGGTTTATACTTGAATTTCTCAGATCAATATATTTACCAGTGCCTTAGACAAAAATACAAAAAGCACATTTATCAAATGTACAGATAACATAAATCTGGGGATAGGATGAGAATGTGGGCGAATGCAGATTGCTGTAATGTGCCTAAAGGGAGCCTAAGATGAAAGGAAAAATGTGTGCTCCAAATTTTTGGTAAAATTTGGAAGATATTTTATGAAATTATCTTCCCATATTATAAACCAAACGGAAAAGGAAATAAAATCTTGACAATAAATGCCATGACTACATATAAAGCTTCGCTTTGTTCAGTGTGTTTGCATGTCATTGCCAGCTCTCATAAACACACTGGGATAGGGGCAGGGAGCCTTGATGGCCCCTGGGAACTGCAGGGGGCTTGGAAACTATTCCCACTGCACGATAGTGCTGGCTCATAAAGCAAACAAATGAACAAGAATATTCTACTTTCACTTAAAATGTTGATGTTTTATTTAACTTAGATTTTTGGCATTGATTTTGAGTTTTTAAAGGATTGCCTTCAAATATTAATTGTCTTGATTCCTTAGAGCTTAAATTTTGTGCTTGAGGTGAGTGCCTTACTTGCCTCACCCTAATCCCAGTCTTGGGATATTACATTGAATAATGATTCATTGAAATATTAGTCAGCTAGTATGAATGAAAGTAGACTAACAAGATGAAATTTCTTTGGGATAAAAGTAAATGTAAACATTTAGAAAACTGACTTAATACATTCAGGTTTGGGAATTTATGGTTTAGCATCAGTTCATGTGAAAAGGAATTAGGAGCTTCAGTTGACTGTAGGCTCACTATGTACTACCAGCGTCACATAGTTATTTAAACCCTAATGAAATTTATTCTGCAAAGAATAAGAAATTGCAAGGCAACTTTATTGTTCACTGATCAGGCCATTGGAGAACTTGTAGGTTCTGATTTAAAGATAGACTTTGACAAAGTAAGGCATATTCCAGGGACTAACATGAGGGAACCTGGAAATTATATCATAGGAGGAATAGGAGGAAAGGGAAACATTAATTCTGGGAAGAGAAGCTTAAAAGAAGAGAAGAGGATATAGATGTGTAGCCTCCATGACAGTTATAGTTCAAATAGAGGTTGAGTTATGTGGAGGAAAGTTGTGCTTTGGCCGAGAGGGTGAATTAGATAATTTCTAATGTTTTTTTCCATTTTAATGATTCTATTACTCTGTGCCAAAAAATTACTTAGCAATCCACTTTGGAATGAACATGGTCTTATCTGCTTTGATCTTAGAGGTTCATTTACTGACCCACCTACCCATTCCTGCTCTCCTACTCAATTAAGATGGATTAAAACTAGAATAATTACGTTTGCGATGAAAGCTATTAGTCTGAGCAGATTATCTCCATGATAATCTAATTGCATAGCTGCAAATGACTTTGCATAAATGAGCATTATGACAGCCCACTTCTTTTCTTTTCTTTTCTTTTTTCCCGAGACAGAGTCTTGCTTTGTTGCCCAGGCTAAAGTGCAGTGGTGCGTTCTTGGCTCACTGCAACCTCTTCCTCTCAGGTTCAAACAATTCTTGTGCCTCATCCTCCTGAGTAGCTGGGATTATAGGCCTATACCACCACGCCTAGCTAATTTTTCTATTTTTAGTAGAGATGGGGTTTTGTTATGTTGCACAGGCTGGTCTCCAACTCCTGGCCTTAAGTGATCCACCTGCCTAGGCCTCTCAAAGTGTTAGGATTACAAGCGTGAGCCACTGCGGCTGGCCTGACAGACCATTTCCTGTCATTCTTTGTGCAGAGTATAAACTGTAGCATTTTAGATGAAACTTCAGTATTAGGTTTTAACTTTGATTATATTCTTCTTAGCAAAGAAGGGGCAAGTTGTAATTTTACCTCCTAGAGAAGTGCAAGTAAGAAAGCAGGGTCAATAAAGTATCATTTATCTCTTTAAAATAAGCATACTTCTTTCTTTAGTTCAGTGACAAAATGAGAGATGATATATGTGTGCATCAGGTACTGAGATAATAAAAAGCTTCAAGAAGCAGAAGTATTACATACTTAAGTAATGGTATTTAATGGGTTTAAGTCCTTTCCAAAATTAACATCTTCTTTCATCTACATTTATTTTCAAGCTATCTCCTCTGACAGCTGACTGTATTTTTTTTTTTTTGAGACAAGGTCTTGCTCTGTCATCCAGGTTGGAGTGCAATAGTACAAATGACAGCTCTCTGCATCCTCAAGTTTCTAGGCTCAAGTAGTCCTCCCACTTCAGCCTCTGGAGTAGCTAGGACCATAGGCATGTGCCATCTTTTTTTGTTTTCGTTGTTGTAGTTGTAGTGACAGGATCTTGCCATGTTGCCCAGGCTGGTCTCAAACCTCTGGGCTCAAGTGATCCTCCTGCCTTGGCATCCCAAAGTGCTGGGATTACAGGCATGAGCTGCTGCACCTGGCCCTGTTTCTTATTATACCTAAATATTTAAAATAATTTACTTTTCTCATATCCCATAAAGTAATGAAAGTATTTAATAAATCCTGAAAATTTCCCTTAGAAAGGCAAAAACCATGCATATTGAATAATGAAAACCTTAATTACTTATGAACACTATAACTCACTTATAAGTACCATTATTAATGGAGCTCTGATCTTATGATTTATCATCCTTCAGGCTATTGCTAATATTTATCTCTATGTGAAGTTGCAAAACTGTGAAAGACTATAAAGAGCTGAGTGTAAACTCATTACCCCTGCTTCAAAAACCATTCATTTATTCAAAAGGTATTCATGAGGTGCCCACTTTGTGCTGGACACTGTGCTTGGTGATGGGCCTGAATTGTGAACAAAGTGGACAAAGTTACTCTCATCATGAAGCTTGGGGCATAGATGATAAAAGGTTAACACATAAGTGAATAAATAATGGAATTCCAGGCATTGATAAGTGTTGTAAAAATAATGTAGAAAAGTGATAGGGTAAGGGTAATCTAATTTTGACAAGTAGAAAGATCTTTTCAGGAGGTCCCATTTCAGCAAAGACCTGAATTAGATGAGCTAAGGAAAAGTAAAAGGATATGAGACAGGGATGTGGTGGCCACATTCTGAGATGACACCGGTGGTCTTTGCCTCCTGGTATTTATGTTCCTATGGAGTTCCCATCCACACTGCATCAGGATTGGTTTGTGTGACTGGCAGAATACAGTGAAAATTGTGGTGTCCACACTCTGAGATTAGTACATAAAAGACATTGCCATTTCCCCCTTGATCTCCTGGGACATTCTCTGGGAGAAGCCAGTTGCCATATCATGAGGACACTCAAGCAATTCTATGGAGGCGATGGAACCGAGGCCTCCTGCCAACAGCCAGTACCGGCTTGCCACCTGTGTGAGTGAGCCGTCTTGGAGGCTCCCCAGCCAAGCCTTCAGATGATGGCTGCCCTGGGTGCATCTTTCTGCAATCTCATAAGAGACCCTGAGCCAGAGCACCCAGCTAATCCCCTCCTGAAATTCTGATCCACAGGAACTTGGGGATAATAAAAGTTTATTTTTTAAATAATAAAGTTTTGGGATATGTTGTTATGCAGAAATACGTAACTAATAAAAGGAGAAATCGCAAGAGTAAAATCAGAGAAGAACAAGCTTGGCATGTCTGAGGGATGAAAAACAGGCAGTGTGGCTGGAGATTTGTTGGGAGGGTGAGAGTGGCTGGAGATTTCTATTCATGACCCGTTTTGTTAAATTATAGAGGATAACCAAAATTTCATATGTACTCAGCACATACTGTGTGTTCACAGTTATTTATCTTCTTGGCTTTTGTAATTTATAGTAAATCATATATTTAAAAAATCTTCATTAGAAATCTATGTACAGGATCAGATGAGGGGGCTCACACCTGTAATTCCAGCACCTTGGGAGGCCAAGGCAGGCAGATCACTTGAGGTCAGGAGTTCAAGACCAGCTTGGCCAACATGGTGAAAATTTTGATTGGTGTCCTTTTTGATTCATAATTAAGCCAAATTTTCTGTCTCTACTAAAAATTAAAAAATTAGCCAAGCAAGGTGGCGGATGCCTGTAATCCCAGCTACTTGGGAGGCTGAAGCAGGAGAATTGCTTGAACCCAGGAGGTGGAGATTGCAGTGAGCCAAGATGGTGCCACTGCACTCCAGCCTGGGTGACAGAGTGAGACTCCATCTCAAAAAAAGAAACCTATGTACAATGTAAAATATTGTATTTCAGCTGTGGTCAGGTTACTGTACTTTCCAGCAGATACGTAACACATTTTTTTTCTAAAACAAGATGCTTTGGATAGATTAGACATCCTAAAGCATGACAAAGCAACTTAAATGCTCCAAGGATTAATATTATATAGAGTGGAAAATAGATATTTAAAAGAAGTCCATGTAGTAATATTTGGTTATCACTAATAATCAGACACAGATGGAGTCTTTGAGGATAAAATAAAAACACAGCAAATGATTTTTTTTTTTTTTTTTTGAGACAGAGTTTCGCTCTTGTTGCCCAGGCTAGAGTGCAATGGCGTGATCTTGGCTTATCGTAACCTCTGTCTCCTGGGTTCAAGCGATTCTCCTGCCTCAGCCTCCCGAGTAGCTGGGATTACAGGCATGCACCACCACACCTGGCTAATTTTGTAATTTTAGTACAGATGGGGTTTCTCCATGTTGAGGCTGGTCTCAAACTCCTGACCTCAGGTGATCTGCCTGCCTCGGCCTCCCAAAGTGCTGGGATTTACAGGCGTGAGCCACTGTGTCCCACCTGATCTTTTTATGAAAAAGGGAATCTTTGTCCTTTTTGATTCATAATTAAGCCAAATTTTCTTGTAGAAAATAGGTTATTGTTAAAATAGAATTTTGGATCAAGCCCATGTCTGTGGAAGATAAGAATAATTAGAAAATTAATTTTCATGTATTAGGGTTTTGTTTATGTCTAATAATCAATCATTTGCTAGGTTTTATCACCCAGGGAGTAAAAACAACTCCCCAAAGCAGTATTTTTCCAGCTTTTCTTACATCTCTATGGGAACACTAATCCTGTTTTAAATGTTTCACAAAGAATCTTGGGCGTTTTCTCTAGAAGTTGTTGCTCAGGTTCTCCATGAATTAGCGCTTTGATTACCACCAGTTCCATTTTCCTACTCTGGATCAGATGGAGATCCTCTTGTGAACCCAGTAAGCAGCTCTGTTGCTGATGCTTGCTGATTGCTCTGCTGGTGATATTACTGATGATCCATGAAGCTTATTCCAAGGAATACAATGTTCAGAGTTGAGACTGCTGATGCTTGCTCCAGGATTAATGAATAATATCAAATATCCGTGTCAAGATGCCACCTCTTCTGTTGAGAGCCATCAATATATCTGCCAAGTTTGCTATCCAATATCAAGAATCCTACGTTTGTACAGAAGCCGTTATTTATTGTTGCTGTTGCAGTCCCAGCATCCAATGTAGCTAGAACCTTTTATTACAGATGTCTAGATGGAAATTCAGTGAAACGTGTCTTTTAAGCATTTCTAGATTTGTAATTACAATGACCTCAATCTAGTAGTCAGTCATAGGTCCATGGAAAACTGGCCTGGATGATAATTTGATTGATCAAGTCATCAACATTCAGAAGCATTTTCCCTAAGCAAAATATTGTGCCTGGAGTCTCTTTTGTTGTATGAAAATTTTTTTTGGAGGTGTCTCCAAAACCTCATATAAACAGACCCATTGCTAATGTATCCTGCAGCTTTCTTTTGTTCCTTATATTGATAACAAGTAGTCAGTCATCTTCAGCATTGTTGATCCCCCTTCTTTTGTACTTTTCACATGTATTTCATTACCAAATTCTATGTACATTCTGCCAAAAAATTTCTTTCCTTTATAGCCTTGCTTTTTCCAATTCTACTGCACTGCCCTAGTTTAGGACTTCATCACATTCACAGAGACCAGCAGTTTCAAAGTGTTATCTGCAGATTTCGTGGTCCCCAAAACACTTATAGGGACTCCCAAACCTATTTTTACAAAAACATGAAAAAAAATTTGTCTTTTCAACTCTGTTGATATTTGTATTAATGATGCAAAGCAATGGTGCATCCTGAGCACAAATTAAGAGAATGCTACCAAACTGTGTGAGCAGCTGTTTGATTTGATTTGATTTTTTTTTGAGATGGAGTCTCACTCACTCTGTCGCCCAGGCTGGAGTGCAGTGGTGTGCTCTTCGCTCACTGCAACCTCCACCTCTCGGGTTCAAGCGATTCTCATGCCTCAGCTTCTCTAGTAGCTGGGATTATAGATGTGCACTATCATGCCCAACTAATTTTTGTATTTTTTGTAGTGGCGGAGTTTCACTATGTTCGCCAGGCTGGTCTCCAACTCCTGACCTCAAGTGATCTGCCCACCTCAGCCTCCCAAAGTGCTGGGATTACAGGCGTGATCCACCGCACCCAGCCCTATTTTATTCTTCATTGCCACACACTTACAGGGAAGAAAATGAGTTTCACTGAAGAATGGTTTTGATGGAGCAGTAAAAATTATTTATTTTACTAAATCGCTAATTTTACTAATCTTACTAAAATTATTAATTTTATTAAATCCTGTGAGTACACATTTTTTGGCCTCATTTTATTAAGTTCCTCAAATGATTTCAACATTTATATCCAAACGAGAGCCTCTGGTTTCCTGTATTTTTTTTAAGAGAGCAATAACATAAAAATAAAAACCTTGATGTTTAATACTAATTTTATATGATTCATTATAATTTGTATGATTAAAATTCACTTGCAGTTAAAATTAACTTAAGATCTTAGATTTCCCCAAAGTATCATGAAAATTAATATACTTATATTGGTAAAAAATAAAACACTGGAAAATAGATGGTAGTATGTACGGGTGTTTATGCATATATATATATGTATTTTTTATTTTATTTTTCACCTTTAAGCTCTTTTACTGGGCAAACATAAATTATAAGCAGTATTTTCTAGTATGTGTTAATTTTCTCTCCAGGTATTGAAAAGTATCATTTTATACTTTTATTTTATGCTCCCCCCCCCGCTTTTTTTTTGAGATGGAGTCTCACTCTGTTGTCCAGGCTGTAGTACAGTGGCATGATTGGCTCACTGCAACCTCCACCTCCCAGGTTCAAGTCATTCTCATGCCTCAGCTTCCCAAGTAGCTAGGATTACAGGCGTGTACCACTGTACCTGGCTAAATTTTGTATTTTTTAGTAGAGGTGGGGTTTTACCATGTTGGCCAGGCTAGTCTTGAACTCCTGGCCTCAAGTGATCCGCCTGCCTCAGCCTCCCAAAGTGCTGAGATTACAGGCACGAACCACTGCACCTGGCCTATTTTACACATATTTTTAATATTCTCTGTGACAATAGGAAATATGCATACCTTTTGCTATATACCAAAGTATGATGGTTGTATTGAGAAAAAGTGTTGTGTGATTGATTTGTGAGCTGAATTGCCTCAGATACGGGAGAACAAAGTACTTAGTGAGAAAATGGTACCCAGAATTTTAATGAGATCATCCCCAAGACTGACTTGGTGCTGAGCTCCCAACCAAGGCTGTTTCTATCCCTCTTTCCAGGACCAACATTAGATTCAGAGTCTGGAATAGGACTCAGGGTCACAAGGTCCTAATTTGAAGTAAGCAATGGCAAGGACCTGGGTGGAATATTGTTGCAGAATATTAGTAATATAATTATATTACTAATGCTGACAAAATCGAAACAAGAACAATTCTAATTTCTAGAAACATAGATATCAACTCGCTGAGTATATGTTAAGTAGAGAAAATAATATTAACATAAATTTGTCTAAAAGACTTTGCAGAAGAGTGGGTCAAAGTAAATTTCTATGTTAAGTGAAAAAGAAGTGAGTTTTGTGTCTTTAGCTGTTAATTTTTGTTGCTCTATATTTGGATTTTTAGAAGATACTTATTTGTTAGTGTATACAACTATAATATAGGCCCTTGAAAATGAAAAAAGGACTGTTATATTCCATTATTAACCAGTTTTAACTTTTAGTTGGACAAAAATATAAGGATTCCAGGTGATGGTATGTGACAATCCCTTATTTTGAGATTTATCTTCCAACAGAGTCCACAGCTTTGTGGGCGTTTGGAGCGTCTCTTCTACCTTATTCTACAAGTCCTTCACTTCTCAGTGGGAGCCCCTAGGGTTACCCATCTAGGGGTAATGTTTTTAAGGTTTTTGGGTGGATAAATACACTCGTTTTATGGACCTCTTTATCCTCTTTCCCCACTAACCAGACAATTTAACACTCTGCTCCTCTCCCTCAAAATTTTACCTTTTCATGAGTCATTCATTCCTACTGGGGACAGCTCTTTATAAACTGTAAGTGAGATTTCTATGGGACAACTGCCTCTTTTAGCATATCTCTTCTGTATCGTAATGCTACAATTACCTGTTTTTTTTTCCCTATCCAGCTTAAGTCAGATGACCAAGTGCCCTATATTTTTATAATGACTCACAGACACGATGGGTATTTAAAGAAATAGGCTTATTAGCATATGTTTTAGCATAAATTTGTGTGTGCATACACACACACAGACACACACACACAAACACATAAATGAAAAACACTGTGACAATTCTCCATGAATCTCTTTGTGTTTCTGAACATCTATGCCTTTGTTCTGGATTATTCTTTCAAGGATGTTCACATAGACAACAGTCTTGGTACACAGAGATAGTGTCTTCCCTAGGAACAAAGAGCGTACAGGCTTCTTGTTCATTATAAAATACTTAAGTTTCTGAAGCTTTGGTTCCTCTCCTGTAGTGCAACTCAGCGCGTATGCAGATGTTAGCTTCATGACGTTATCTGGTCTTCATGATGCACTGTGGCAATTAGGAACTTGGTACAAGGAAATGCTGATACTATTGCTGAAATAAAGTCCTTTGCAGGGGTGGGACCAGGGTGAGACAAGAGAGACACATAGGTGAAAAATTTAAGGAGACATTCTTTTTAAAGGCTGATCTGCACTTCCATGGATCTTGAGAGTAAGAGCCTCCTCAAATTGTTCACCGTAGGCACCTCTCTTGCCTTACTCTAGTCCCACTCTTTTGTGTTTGACCTAGGAGTCCCCTGTCTTCTGCAAATATGCGATACTGTGGCAGGCTGTTTTGTTACTTTGCAAGTAGAGTGAAATCTCAGACTCTTTGCGGTTCTTGTCAATTTTGGCAGTGAGGATGGGATGTGGATGAAGATATGGCTTTCTTGAAGAAAAACAATAAGAGCTGTGTAGGTTGATTAATAGGATTTGAAGGAAGTCCATGGGAATTGGTACCAAACGTAACGACTACATTGTATGATCACCTGAGCCATAAATGATCTTCCCATGATTTTCTGTTACTGTGGAGGAATTGGGGATGTGCTTGTAGGCCAAGTGCCAGGAAGTAGGTTCAACAACTGTTACATCAAGTGTGCCCTGTTTGCTAACTACTCTGGGTGGGGAGATTTCTTTGCCAATCTGGTGATTAACCTCAAGTGTGCTCCATTGTAATAACTAGTACTAAGATTTGTCCTGGGTGGGTAGAAACTTCCAACATCTTTCAGACAACGGTTGTAGAGATACATTTTGAGATTATCTTCCATCAGGGGTTACAGATTTGTGGGTGTTTGTAGTGACTCTTCTATTTTATTTTCAGGCCCTCAGTATCTCAAAGGGAGCTAAAAGGAGAGAAATCTGTGGTTGCTATAGGCAGAAATCAGGTGAATCATTAGAACTTTGGCCGGTTCTCGTGCGAGAGAAAAGAGCAGGATGCATATTGAGGAAGAATGGCAACAGCTGGTCTGTCTTATGGCTCAGTTAATCAGTTTATCATCCTAACCTTAGATCTATCTGGAGATGATGGTAAATTGCTCAGAATTTTTTGTTGCGGCTGCTATAAGGGGGTTTTGGCCTCTTAGAGCCGAGGGGAATTTTTATGAGACAGACGAGGAGTCCCTAAACCTGAAATAGATGATGTCAATAATGATAACCCTGCCGTTGTTTGCTTTGGGTCAAACAAAAGGATTGAAGTTCATTTGGAAAAGCAGCAAGCACCTGCTATACCACTTCAAACTGAAAGTGAATGTGCCTTGTTTATTGGCACAAAGCCACTCTGTCCCTCTGCGTCCCCTAATCCCTTTTTTCCCTTCTACCCTGAGCTCAGCTGGGTTAAAGAGGAAGGCGGAAGGTGACTAGGGATGGGGCTGAGGTCTCGCCTCATAAGGGGGACCAAAGGTCATTTGAAGCCACCCAAGAATGCTGAGAAACTGGAGCAGTGAGGGCCTTAAACTTTTATGATTTGATGGCTATTGGAGCCCAAGTCAATCTCCTGCTCACCCTGTGGGAGGAGGGGCCACTAAATTCATTTGATGGGGTTTGGGCAAGGTTCATAATAGGAAGGAAAAGTAGCATAACCTTGTGGTGGTTCCAATTCAATATACTGTTTTTGTTGCTTCTACATGTAAATGTATGGTAGGAATTGATCAATTTTTATATATATATATATGAAATGAATATCAATTTATATATATACATAAAATATGCTTATATTTTCCTATACCATAAATGTCAGAGGAAATTTTCTTCATTGGAGAAGAGTATTAGTACCTCTGGGACTCCAAAACTCTGATAAGCCCCTTGACTACAATTCTCTGTGATTGATGATATTGCCAGCTGGGACATCTGGCAAAGAGGGAGGCATGCCACTTCCATGATATGGTTACCAGGCACACTGTTTGAAAAGCAGCTACTAGATTGCTACTGGGCACTTTTTGAAACGTGAGCTATGGAGGCCTTGTGACTCTCTGGCTTGATACCCTATTTTGGGGTGGGTCAACTTGGACTGAATAACTCATAAAGTAGGAAGGGTCTAAGAATCCTCACTTGTCAAGTGGAAATATTATATTCAAGAATGCAGCTGGCTCATCGCCAGAGGATCTTTTCAGTTCACAGGTACTTTCTTGCCCTAGTCAGTTACACTTGGTAGATTGGTGATCCACCGCAATTTACACAGCAACCGATTATTCATGAACTTTTAGGTTTTCTCAAGTTTTCTCCATTAATACCATTGAATTTGTATTTTGGACTATGTCTGTATCTATAGGGAAAATTTCTAGCTGGAGAATTCTTGGGTCAAAGTACATGCTTATTTGGTTTTCATTCTTTTATTTAAGGTAACTAAACACTTTAGAGTCCTTATTAATGTCAGAACTGGCACTAATGTTGCTCTCAGTCTGTTTCTTACTGATGGTTAATTGAGGAATATTTGTAAAACTTAAAATACACAATTATACAATGAAAAACCTCTCTCTCACCCCTTTCCCTAGCCACCCAGTTCTCCTCCCTGTAGGTATCCAGGGCTATCCTTTCAGAGATATTTTGTTTAAATATAATCCAAATGCATTCATAATTTTCCCCTGCCCTAGTTTTTTTTTGAAAACTGAAATGATTATTTTAATACTGTTTTGTATCTTTTTTATTTTAATATTATGCTTTTGAGATATTTCCATATGGGTGTATGAAGAATCCCCTTATTAGTTTTTCATGGCTTCATAATTTTATGATATATGGGCATTCCTCACCATGCCCAATTGGTCCTAAACATTTTTTTTTAACTTAGCTGTCAATGATAGTACCATGGACAAGATGGCCAATTGGGTTTTTCTATTGCTGGATAATTAGTCTCAAGTTAGACTTTTTGTTTGGTGGCAATTTTTTGCCTCCCTTAATTTCTCAGTGATTGCACTTTATATAATGGGAGCTCCCTCACAGGTTTATGCACACAGTTAATAATATTAATACTCTTCATGGCCGGGCACAGTGGCTCATGCCTATTAATCCCAGCACTTTGGGAGGCTGAGGCGGATGGATCACTTGAGGTCAGGAGTTCTAGGCCAGCCTGGCCAACATGGTGAAACCCCATCTCTACCAAAAAATAAAAAAATTAGCCAGGCGTGGTGGTATACACTTGTAGTTACAGCTGCTCAGGAGGCTGAGGTGGGAGAATCATTTGAACCTGGGAGGCGGAGGCTGCAGTGAGTTGAGATCATGCCACTGCACTCCAGCCTGGGTGACAGAGTGAGACCTTGTCTCAAAAAAAAAAAACAAAACTATTAATAATCACCCTGTTTATTATCTGACTTATTTTACATTGTTCATAACACAACCTTTTTGCCCTTTTATCCCAGGTGCTGAATAAAGGGTTTCAAGGTTACTGTATGCCCTGAAATTGGGCAAGGAGCTTTAAGAGGGAACTTTAAGAGTTTGCCAGAGAAAACTCAAGATGTTTCTACATGAAGAAAATGGTTTCAGACATTTGACATTTTTATTTTTGGCCTACTCTTTGTGATGGTTGTTAGCAAAGACCTAGAGTGGTTGTATGGCTATTTGCAAAAGCTGAGTGTGAATTGATATTGGCTCAACTTGAAAACTTTGATATTTGATGTTTGTGTTCAAAATTGGAAATAAAGGTGTTTAAAAGGATGATATATGATTATGGGTGGCATATAAGACTTTGCAGAACTTACCTGCATACTTACATATTTTCTGCCAAAATAGTTGTTATGATGTTAACCTATGCTTGGCATGTTTATCTCCATACCTTCTTTGGTTTAAAGTTTATTCTAATTAAAACCCTAATTAGTAATATTTGTATTTACCGGTAGCTTAGCTGTCTGAGTGTAATCTCATTTTGTTTGTTAATTGGTTTGCATTATTAGCTCATTTTAAATTGCCAAGAAAAATCCTGAAGACAAGCGAACATAATTAAATTGGAGCATAGGTCACTTCTTACTGCCTCTTTTTCCAGTGAGCAGAGAACTTCTATAGACAAAAACAAGGTCTACTTTAAAGAGAAATAACTAAGGTTTGTATTTTAAGTAAGGATAAATCCTATTGTATTTAAGATGATAGTTGTGAAATTTGATTGTTATGAAATATGAAAAGGTAAAAGTGAGACTTATTTGAAGATTCATGCAATAATTTTCTTTTTTGAGCAACATTTAAGACTTCATAGGGGGTGCATTTTGGTAAAGAAGCAGAAACTTTAGAGTTAGATAGACCTGGGTTGGGGCTCGGATTTGACATTTACTGTTTCTGAGATCTTGGTTAAATTACAGGTTGAGTGTCCCTCATCCAAAACGCTCGTGACCAAGAAATAGGGGCTTTAAACGGGTTGTGAGTAAATAGACTGTCAGTAAATACGCTGTGAGCAAGAAAGTCTTGACTATCACTATAGATAAAACATTTGATGTGCAGATTTGCCTGATCTAACACATTTTTTAATTATAGAAATGTAATTCTGTATTTTCACAACTAAATTAATCTTTTCTCCTTCTGGTTAATTGGGGAATTGTTTTTTACCTAGAACAATAAACATATGATATGATCAAGTTCAATAATGTACTCTTCAAATTGATGAAACAGTTCTTCAACTAGTCTCACATAATTATACCGCATATTTGAAAAGTATTCATTTCTTATAATATGACATTTAAATCAGTGGTTAAAAATGAGCACACAGACAGAATATGCCAACAAATCTTGCTTTCCAGTGTGGCGGTGGAGAAGAGGTGGGAGGTAGGAGGGAGAAGGGGAATTGAGAGGTAGCTAAATCTCTAGATCAATGAAAGTAATTAAAAAACAATCTTGAAAAATTTGATAAATAATTAGTGCTAACAAACTCAATAGAAATCAAAACTAGTTAATATACTTAAACAGGAAAAGAGTCTCACAGATAAAAGATAGAGAATGGTCATTTATTTATTCACAAATATTTATTTAGTGACTATGATGTAAAAAATAGAGCTATAAACTAAAGAATATGTGGGCTAATTGAAAAAAATGTATTTATGGTAGAAAGAAGTGAAGTCAAATATTTTATTCAGTTTACAAATGAAAGCCTCGTAGATGTAGCTAAAATTACCATCCTAATTATTGTAAAAATTACTACTTTTGAAATGAAAATATGTAAAAACATGACAAATTTCCTCCACTCATTCAACTCCATTTTTCATAGTACCTTTTGTGCCTATCCTTTCCAATCTTTTCTTAAATTTTATACAGACCCAGTGAAAGACACATACGTTACACACACATATATACACGTACACTCTCGTTACCAATTTTCTGTATTTGTTCTTACACTGTTATAAAGAACTACCTGAGACTGCGTAATTTAGAAAGAAAAGAGGTTTAATTGACTCACAGTTCCACAGGCTATACAGGAGACTGTGGAGGCCTCAGGGAACTTATACAATTATGGCGGAAGGCGAAGGGGAAGCAAGCACGCCTTTGCATGGTGGCAAGAGAAAGAGAGAGACAGAGAGAAGGGGAAAGTGCTACACAGTTTCAAACAACCAGATCTCTAGAGAACTCTCTCAAAGGACAGCACTAGGGGGATGGTCCTAAATCATCAGAAACCACCCCCATAATCCAATCACCTCCCACCAGGCCCCACCTCCAACACTGAGGATCACAATTCAACATGAGATTTGGGTGGGGACACAGAGCCAAGCATATCATATACCTTACTTCACAAAAATGAAATCATACTATAATATTCTATAATACTAGCTTTGTAATTAATGTTATTATATTCATGGCTAGTGTCCTAGGAAAAAATGCTATGTTATAGGGAATGCATATTTTATAATGGACAAATTACTTTTACATAGGTTATATTAATTTAGATTAGGAGATTTCCAGGTTGCCAAACACTCCTGCTAGCATTGGATGCTATCTTCTTAAATCTCCCCATTTCCACTGGCAAAAATTATAAAGGTTTAAACTTTTTAGGTAGCCAAATCTGTGAGACTTTCCTTTACTAATTCTGGGTTTCCAATTTTACTTAGAAAGCCTTCCCCTCACCCTGCATCAAACAGTTGTAAAGTATTATCCTATCTGTATGTATTAATATTTTAAAAGATACATTGCTTACATTGAGTCTTAATATTTTGTTTTATGTATGTTGAGAGATTATAAATTCACTTAAATGACTTCTGAATTCACAACTAGTCGTAATACCTGACAGAGCAGGAGCATTGCCATCTTGGACAAGCCTCTCATTCTAAAGTTCACCTTAATAAAAAAGTCGCCTAAATCCAAAGGGCATCAGCATAATGGCTAAGGTCGGGATAACCATAAACCACAAGTAAAATCTCCAACCAGAAACATTCCAAACTCCTCCCTGACCAGAGACATACTAGCCCCCAGATAACCCCCCACCGGCCGGGAAGACGCCAGCCTTGAGATAACCCTGCTCCAAGCCAGAAAGATGTCTGCCCCAAGATAACCTCCCCTCTCCCCAGAGACATTCCAACCCTGTGACAAAACTTCTCCCTCACACAGAGACATTCCAACCCTGTGATAAAACTTCTCCCTCACACAGAAACATTCCAAGCTTCTAATAAGCCCCCTCACCCTAAAACCAATATAAACGCTTAGTCTGTAAGAGAAAGTGCTCCTGACTGAAACTGGCCAGAAGCCCCTCTCATTTTTTATTTAAAGTAAACCTGTCTTTAACTTCCAGCTGTGTTTTGTGTTTCTTTCCTCTTTAACTCTTACAATACCATTTACTGAACCATACATGGTCCTTTTTGATGTAAGAGTTAAAAAGAAATTGTTTAGGCAGATAGGGTAAGGAAGTCCTCAGTAAGGTTTTCCTTTTAATGAAAAGCAGTCCCCAAATCATTTCTTTTCTAACAAACAGCAGCCTTTAAAATCGATCTGCAGACACAGATAAGCAAGCTGGAAACTTGCACGGGTGAATACCAGTAGCTGTGCCAATAGGAGAAGGCTACCTGGGGGCTAGGCATGTTCAACCTGGTGGCTCCATCTTCTCTTTTGTCAACCACATGTACAGTAAGGAGCAGGCAACATGGCGCCTGCCAGATAGATTCCATCTGCATAATAAAAGATTAGGATTGGGTGGTCAGCTTCTTCCTGTGCTATGTAAATGGCACACCTAGTCTAGCCAATCTGTGGGCCCTGTGTAAATCAGATACCGCCTCCTCAAGCTCCTCTATAAAACCCCATGCATTTCAGTACTGAACCGGAAGATCCACTGAAGGCCCACTCTCTCTCTGTAGGAGAAAGAGCTATTCTCTTTTTGCTTTCTGTTGCCTGTTAAACCTCTGCTCTTTTTGTTTTTTTTTCTTTTTTGAGACAGAGACTCACTCTGTAGCCCAAGCTGGAGTACAGTGGTGCAATCTTGGCTCACCGCAACCTCTGCCTCCTGGGCTCAAGCGATTCTTGTGCCTTAGCCTCCAAGTAGCTGGGACTACACGCTACATTTTAGTTTTGTTCCCTCACTTTGCTTTTGTGTCCCCTTTTCTCTCTGTCTCCTCTGTCATCTCTCCCGTTACCTCATTTTCAGGGTGCATGTGTCTGTACACTCATACACAGTTCCTGTATCTCATGATGGTAGGGTGGGGTGCCTTTGTCTTTGTCTCTGTAACTTTCTGAATGTTTATGTTTTTTTCTGTTACTGACTCTAATTTTCTCCATTTTTCTCTTTCTCTCCTTCTGTCTCTTTCCAGATAAATGAAATGCTACCTGAAGTTTACTATTGTCTGTTACAGCAACATCCAAAGGACAAACCAAGAAACTAAGTATTCCACAACACAGTCACTGAAACATAAACCCAACCACTGCATTCATAACTCTGAAGGCAGCCCTGCTCTTGACCACATAGATCCTTTATGCTTTTATCATCACAACTTTGGAGAACAACTTCAACTACTGTTTTGAAAAAGTGTTAATGCATTGATTATTAATAGAGATTTGGGGCAAAAAACACTTACCTCTTCATCATTTTTGCCTCCTCCTTACTGGAAATAGAATTGGGACCAGCATTTAACAACAGGTAGAAAAAGGGAATATTCCTGGCTCAGACTTCCCAGATACCATTCAGACAATCTTGAAGAGATTTGGGAAGTCTCAATACCTCACAGTTTTTAGAGTTTTGACAGAGCAGAGACCTATTTTTCAGTGTGAAATCAAGGCCAAATAGCCCGGTAAAGTAGATGATGGTAGAACTTGCATTTCATGTTCCTTCTTTGTGGAAAGGATGAAAAACCATCAGTGATAATTTCCAGTCTCAGTTGCAGGGAGGGGTCTGGACATGAATCAGGTCCTGCTGATGAGAAGCACTTGAAGAGTGGGGAGGCAGAAGAAGAGGGGGTTGTCTTCCTGACAAGCATGCTCTGGCTGCAGGTTGACATGGCCGGCCTCAGCCTTTCCTTTTCTAGGCTCCGACTTTGTGGGTATGAGGCTTTCAGGGATGCCGCCGCAGCAGTGGGAGCAGCAGCTCCAAAATTCTGAATGCTAGCTAACTAGTGTGACTTTGATGCAGTAGTGGCTGCCTGACTTTAGTTTGTTCCATATGCTTGGGACAGGCCTGCTTTCTACCCATTGTACCAGTCCTCTTCACTCTAAAACCTGCTCTTAGTGGCCCTGCTCTGTTGCCTGCCACTGCTGCCTGGCCCGAGTGGTTCTCTGCACTGTAAAGACAGATTCCAGACGCTGGGAACTCATGCCTCAGACGCTATGTCCAGCAAAGGCTCTGTGGTTCTGGCCTACAGTGGCGGCCTGCACATCTCCTGCATCCTCGTGTGGCTGAAGGAACAAGGCTATGATGTCATTGCCTACCTGGCCAACACTGGCCAGAAGGAAGACTTCAAGGAAACCAGGAAGGCGGCATTGAAACTTGGGGCCAAAAAGGTGTTCATTGAGGACGTCAGCAGGGAGTTTTTGGAGGAGTTCATCTGACCAGCCACCCAGTCCAGCACACTGTATGAGGACCACTGCCTCCTGGGCACTTCTCTCACCAGGCCCTACATCGCCCGCAAACAAGTGGAAATCGCCCACTGGGAGGGGCCAAGTGTGTGTCCCATTGCGCCACGGGAAAGGTGAGCGATCAGGTCCAGTTTGAGCTCACCCGCTACTCACCAGCCCCCCAGATAAAGGTCATTGCTCCCTGGAGGATGCCCGAGTTCTATAACTGGTTCAAGGGCCGCAGTGACCTGATGGAATACACAAAGCACCATGGGATTCCCATCATGGTCGCTCCCAAGAACCCGTGGAGCATGGACAAGAACCTCATGCATGTCAGCTAGGAGGCTGGAATCCTGGAGAACCCCAAGAACCAAAAGCCTCCAGGTCTCTACACGAAGACCCAGGACCCGGCCAAAGCCCCCAACACCCCTGACATTCTCGAGATCTAGTTAAAAAAGGGGTCGCCGTGAAGGTGACTGACGTCAAGGATGGCTCCACCTACCAGACCTCCTTGGAGTTCTTCATGTACCCGAAGTCATGGGCAAGCACGGCGTGGGCCGTATTGACATTGTGGGGAATCGCTTCATTGGAATGCAGTCTCAAGGTATCTAGGAGGCCCCAGCAGGCACCATCCTTTACCACACTCGTTTAGATATCGTGGCCTTCACCATGGACTGGGAAGTACACAAAATCAAACAAGGCCTGGGCTTGAAATTTGCTAAGCTGGTGTATACCGGTTTCTGGCACAGAACTGAGTGTGAATTTGTCCGCCACCGCATCGCCAAGTCCCAGGAGCCAGTGGGAGGGAAAGTGCAGGTGTCTGTCTTCAAGGGCCAGGTGTACGTCCTCGGCCGGGTGTCCCCACTGTCTCTCTACAATGAGAAGCTGGTGAGCATGAACATGCAGGGTGATTATGAGGCAATTGATGCCACCGGGTTCATCAACATCAATTCCCTCAGGCTGAAGGAATATCATCGTCTCCAGAGCAAGGTCACTGCCAAATAGCCCCCTGTACAATGAGGAGGTGGGGCCTCCTCAATATGCAGCACCCCTAAGTACAGGTGCTAGTTGTTGTGATAGTTTGTAATTGTGACTTGTTCCTCCCAGCTGGCAGCGTAGTGGGGCTACCAGGCCCCAGCTTTGTTCTCTGGTCCCCCTGAAGCCTGCAGATGTCATCATTGAAGGGAAGGGTGTGGGGCAGCTGCGGTGGGGAGCTATAAAATGACAAAAGATAACCGCCCCCCCCCAAAAAAAACAACTGCTCTTAGTTTGGACAGTAAACTTAGTAACCCTATCTCTAATTCTTCCAATAATTTTGTAAGTACCTAATTACCTGCATTTAAATTCTTTCTGTTTGAAACGCCTAGAGTAGTTACTGTTTCCTTTATTGAATGCCAGCTGATGTCAAACACAGACAAAACCAGATGGTGGTTAAAGGTGATAAAGACAGATTTTATTCAGTACTAACTCTCGTAATAGGGGAGACTAGCCAATGTAACCTGACCTCAACTCTGCTGTAACGAAAGGTGGGAGACTTTTTAAATATTGGGGTGTGCTGAAGGAAAAACACTGACGAGTATGGGGCATTTGGTCTGTGTCACTAGGCTATCTAGGTTTGCTACTTGGTGCTTATCTGGAGGAGAAACAAACTTCTTGCATTTTTATTACAGGAGAAGTTGTGCAAGCTGGAGCAAGGGGCTGCAGATGTTAGACCCTTACCTTCACACGGAGAGGAAGAGTTATCTCCCTAATGCTTGCATTTCAGAGAGAGGGCTCCCAGGTCCTTGAGGAGACAGTTGTGCGTGGTAGAAGATTTATGTCTCGAGGGCAGAGAAAGGATTTATAATTGCAAGCTTTCGCAGGCATTTTAAGAGGGAGCTGAGGTCATAGTAGGAACAAAATCTTAATCTGCTAGAAGTCATACTAGGGTTTGGTCAAGAACAGAGTCTTTGTCATGAATGTACCTGAGATCATGAGATTTTGCTTGAATTACTTTGGGAATATACCATAGCTCACAAGGCATGGTATATAGAACTTGATTTGAGCAGTCATCTTTTTTGAAAATGACTACCAGAGGATCAGTGTGACCCAATTTCCAAGACCAAGAGGCACCTGGAGTGAGAAGTGTTGGTGTACATATTTACGAATCTAAAACAGTCTTTTCCTTTTGTATTGCTAGGAATAGCCTTTTCTATTTGTAATAAAAACAGCTGTTCTTTTTCTATTGGGTTTTGAAAAGATATTTACTTTAATCTCTTTTTTCATTTTGAGACGGAGTCTTGCTCTGTCACCCAGGTTGGAGTGCAGTGGTACAATATCGGCTCACTGCAACCCCCACCTCCCTGGTTCAAGCGATTCTCTTACTTTAGCCTCCCGCGTAGCTGGGATTACAGGCACGTGCCACCATACCTGGCTGATTTTTGTATTTTTAGTAGTGATGGGGTTTCACCATGTTGGCCAGGCTGATCTCAAACTCCTGGCCTCAAGTGATCCGCCTGCCTCGGCCTCCCAAAGTGTTGGGATTACAGGCGTGAGCCACTGCGCTAGCCTACTTTAATCTTTATCACCTCAATTTCTACTCATCCACATCCATTCCAACCAAGTAGAGAGGCAGTAAAGAATGATTAAAATATTATAGCTTGTGAATATAATGCAGACTGTGTGGGATCTTGTTTGTGACCTGAACTTTGAAAAGGGGCCTAAGGCACTGCTGTTCCTGTGACCAAGCCTCCACATTAAGCTTCCTGGCATTCTTTCTGAGTCTGGCCTGCTGGGGATTGCCAATTCTGTGTGCGTTTCTGATCAACCGTCAATATTTCAAGGCTAAGAATTTTGGGATAGAGGTGATGCATATTCCAAATCTCTAAATCATTTCCACTCAATACTCTTTATTATAAGTGGAAGAATTTATTTGTTCTCTGAAAGAGGCACAAAGCACATTTGATTATACCACTTTGCCTGACACTTGATTTATTTTACCAGTAGATCTGTTTTTAAAAATAGAAAGCAAATTATTATGCCTGAGTGACTTCAAAGCCTTCGCATCATTCCAATTAGCAACCATGTTGCTCCCATGGAGGAGAGAGAGGGGCTGAGGGTATGTGGGAGTGAAAAGGAGACAGGTAGGAGGGGAGAAGGAGTCAAAGAAATGACAAGGAAGGGCAAGTTGCCAGGAGCTCAATGGTTTGAAATTCTAGCCTGCATGCATTCCTTATTGTAGTTCCTCAACTAAATGAAAGCTTGCTTGTCTTGGAAAGAAAATTAAGAAGATTACAGTATGAAGGTACCAAGTAAAAGATCAGACACATTCCAAGGTGACTGGACTAGAATCTACAGAAAATATTTTCATAAAACATTTTCCACAGTCAGTCCCTTTGTAAAAACATGATTTGGAGCGAGTGGTATAAACACATAAAAAACACAAGCATTTCAATATTGGTTATTTTCCTCTTTATTTTGATTTTATTTTGAGGAGGCTAGAGAATGAAATAACGTCTTCGGAAACAGCTTAAACAAGTCAGTTCAAGACAATCTCTGGTAAGAACTAAATTATTTACTACTTTAATTTTCATAAGCTTTCTCACCATTAGTTTCATCTTCATGTATTATGTTTTTGTTGGACCAAGAAATTCAAGTATTTTATTTTTCTTTATGCTCTTTTGATTTCTGAATTCTTTGTTTCCATTAGTTTCATCTTCATGTATTATGTTTTTGTTGGACCAAAAAATTCAAGTATTTTATTTTTCTTTATGCACTTTTGATTTCTGAATTCTTTGTTTCTCTATGTAAGAGAGTAAAATAATCTCCAGACTAAGCCATTCTGCTAAGAACTTGGAATGCCTTGTTTTGACTTCCTGTGCTGAACTCTGTTTTAGTGTTCAGACTAATTTCCTTTGAAGAATGCTCCTCAGGCCCCAGTGCTTTTCCTGAGTTTCTGATGTGTCAAACTTATTTTCTCACTGGACCTTAAGGACTATCTAGGCTTATTGTTAAGAATTACAGATAACCCCGGAATTTGCAAGTATAACTGACATATACAAAATGAATCATACTTACTCTTCAGAATTGCATGGCTTATCACCTAATGCATTTTAAGGCACTACTATATTTTCTTCTTTTCTTCCTTTCTCTCTCTGCTTTCCTTCTTTCACTCATATACATAACAGTTACTATCAGCCAGACTGATAGTAGCTGGAGACAGTGAAAGGCAAAGCAGCGTTGAAATATCACTAGTAAATCTGTAAGCTTTACCAGAAAAAACAAAGGGTGGAATCCATAGACATACCCAGTTACTAAAAATCAGATATCATAGGAAAATGTCATTGGAGATATAGCCCCAGAGACTGTGCTGCAAACAGCCATCGTTTGAAAATGGAGTATATGTCTTTTATGAGGTCTTCTTAGCATAAGAGGTATATTTGTGAATATCATGACTAGAACACATTTTCAGCTAAGTAAAAGGTGACACTTCTTTCTTCCTCCCCTTCTCTCACCACTAACCCCACTAACTTAGTAGTTAACCCCATTAACTTCCTTAAATTTGCCCATTACCACTGACTATGAAGGAAGGTTTTGTCTTAGTTATAATCCCTCAAAAGTGGAATTGGAAAGCAGTACTTGGAGGTGGGTAGTTTATCTGGGGGGATTCCAGGATGCATAAAAGAAGGAGCTAAGAGAGTGAGCGAAGACAGGGAGTATGAACCTAGAACAAACAAAAAGGTCAGAATCTAGTTCAAAGAGAGTGTATTCAAGCCTAAAGGTTGAGAGGGGCCACCCAGGAGCATAGATTCAAGTTGCCCAGGATATACATTTTGGTTAGCAGCCGTTAAAAGCGGGTTTTTAAGGAAAAAGAAGAGGCAGTTCCTAAGTTGTTTACCAAGATTTACGTTAAGATTACTAAAGCTATTGGTAGGCTGTACATTGTTCTTTGTATCACATATTCCTGGAATTTGAAGACTGTGGGTGAGACCGTGCATCATGAAAAAGATGCTTTTAAACAATTGCCTCCAGGCATGGGTTCAGGCGCTGGACTGAACCATGTTTCTTAGTGCCTGGTAAGTTTTGTATACCCCAGGTAGCTCAGACAGCTCTAAGCTATTTTTCTTTTCTCAAGAGAAAAGCCACTTGAGGGTGCATTCATAGAGGTGGGTTACCTATATAGGCAATAGGGTTCTGTCTAGCTGGGGACACGCTCAGG
Source organism: Papio anubis (assembly GCF_008728515.1). NCBI lineage: Eukaryota > Metazoa > Chordata > Mammalia > Primates > Cercopithecidae > Papio > Papio anubis. The sequence goes on from NC_044984.1 coordinate 31,753,715, forward strand.
CACTTAGACTTGTTCTGCTGAGGGACAAGGAAATTGCGGTATTTATCCACCTACTCCCTCTCCTCATTGGTTGAGGGTTGCTCTTCGTGTTGAATTCCTAGCATTTCCAGATTGCTTTTAAGTATGGATTGAAAGAGCCTTGCTTATAGTAGCTTTGTACCATATTATCAAGAATAGGAACTGCAAAGCACATCCAAAGGAGAAAAAAGTCAAGAGTTTTACACTGCTAGCTGTGCATGCAAGTAGCCTAAGCAATCTCTCACAGGCGAGAGAGAGCCCGCAGGTGGAGAGACAGACAGGGAAGGGTATTTGAGGTGGGAAGTTACCAACGTGCCCATTGTCCATACAACTACAGGAACTCAGAGTTGAGGCTGAAGGGATATGGAAGGGAGTGTGGCAACAGCATCTGCTGTGGTTCTTCAAGTCTTTAGATTTTTCACTTGGTGGAACTTGAACTACATTAAGATTGATGCTTCAAAGCCCCTTTAGTGGTTACTCTTGCTGGTAGTAAGTCTGCACATGCTAGGTGAAGTATGCCTTCATATATTGAACACACATGCTCTAAGTCTGCACTTGCTAGGTGAACTGTGCATTCATATATTGGAACAGTTATAGAGACAACTGTAAAAGTTTCCCAGTGTGAGCAGTATGGGGAGGGTCAGGTCTTTATGTCCCAGAGCCCATCACCACCCTCAGTGCAGTCTGCCAGCATCTTGCTCCTTTAAGAATCTCATTTTCAGACAAGCATACTACAGTGGTGAGTGAAATTATTCTCTGTAAAACTGCTTAGAGATTCTTACAGGAACTATTTCCCCTGTGTTAAAAACAGTGAAAAAAAAAACTTTAAAAAATAATATTTCCTTGGCAGTTACAAACTAATTGACATAACCATATTAACTTCTATATAATCATATTATTATATATATAATAAATATATTTACAATCACTCGGTTGGATAGGTTTAGCATGAAAATACATTTTAGGGTGGGTAAAATAGGGTGGTCAAAGCTATCATTTACGTCTGAATAGCAATAAGCTGTTAATAGTTCACCCAACCAGTTATAGCAAGATAAAATGTAATTCATAGGCAAAAAAGACAATGCCTGCTGCATAGTTTAGGAGGCTTTACCATAATTAGTGCATAAGAACCGAGATAATGATTTTGTTATTATGAGGGATGAGGTAAACCCAACCAAATTCCAAGATCTGTATGCATTTAGAGAATATTCTTTTTAAAGAGAACGATTTTATGTGCAGTACCCACAGTTGGGCACTTATAAGTAAATGGACATTTTTCAACTCTGTGCTATCTTCTGTATATTCTCTTTATGTACAGGCAGAAATTAATTCAGCAGCTAGTCAAGATCACCAACTACGTGTAGTGGTCTGTGCTACTAAAAATAGTTCTACAGTATTTAATTTACACTTAATATTTGGTATCTGGTGCTGACACAATCTATAACTGGGGAGAATTATGAGGAAGATCTGACAAATTTTTCTTGAAATAGGGTGAGCAGGAGGAATATTTGGTATATTTCTCCTGTGGGATAGTTTATTTTTTTCATGCTTATTTAATGTCTATTATGTACATCATTAAAGATGTAAAGATAATAGAACATGGTACTTTTGTTTGATGACTTTATCCCTTGGGGGAGACAAACCTGCAGTTTTTTTGCATCATATTTCCTGTTGCTTGGTGACAAAAACGCATTCTCTTACGTGCCTCTGAGGTTAGACCCAAGTGACTAAAGCCCTTATAAACATTTTCTTGGGTTAAGATTTTAAATTACATTTTCAGAAAGATTTAACCCAAAAACACTACTTTAGTGCGTTTTGTTTATTTCTCATCTTTGTAATGAGTGATTGGACTTGCTGCTATTTAAGTTCTCATATAGCTATAAAGAATTCTACATTGCAATATAAATGGGTTAGGGTACAGTGGAAAAGTCTCACAAGAAAAAATAAGTCTCCCAACCTGAAGATCTTCTATGACCACATAAATAATACTATGTACATTAGAGCACTTTTACTCAGGCCTAATGAGAATTTTCTAGGAGTACGCAGCTATGAAGTGTCACATTTGAATTATTCACCCGAATGAATCAACCTGAATTTTTAATATTTTGATTTACACCTATATTACACATTCATGTTACTTAGAAAGTTTACACAATTGCATATTGAAACCTCGGGAAAACAAAGGCAGTAGATTTCACTTTATATTTGTCAGATGTAGTGCATTCCTGGCATGCATATGATTAAATAATTTGGGGCAATTGTGCTTTGGATGTAATCAAGAACATAAAACTTGTCAGCAGTAGATGAGCTGTAAGAACTGGCTATGGCAGACCCCTGGGAGAGATAAATGTTTTATTTTGTCGTGTTTGGTATGCAGCATCATTTTGATTTTTATTAGATTAGTCTTTTCTTTTGACTTCTTTTCTTGCAGGCTCTTTCTGAAGGCAACATTATAAGGCTTCAAAAATAGCACAGTGAGCCAAGAGAAACTGCAAAGACACCGCTGTGGGATGGTGATTTGGATATAAAATTCTCTGAGCCAGGTGACATGTTTATGACTAACTCACGTCAGACTTACTCATTTAGTATTGGCACTATTTCAAGTAAAAAAGAATTCTCTTTTTCTAATCTTTCAGAAGATATTATTAATTTAAAAGATAGCTAAAAGGTGCCATGAGGTTGAGGACAAAAGCAGATGGCATATTCCAGTGTGTGTTTCTGTCCCCTGACATGGAATGGTCAGTGGAAATCCTGTGATTATTTTTTGCAGGGTATGATAAGCTGTTGGACCATCTTAGACAACCATCTAGACCCTGGAGCCATTGTAGTTTGGGTAAGAATGCTTAAGTAAGGGGTGGGGGACAGAGAAGGATGTTTTGGGGAGGGGTATCAATATTCTTTCTATGCTTTTGCACCCAAGTACCCGGGATATCTTCTAAGACTATGTTTATGCAGTACCTTCTATGTGTTAGACCACTGTGCCATGTACCTTCTTATGTTCTCCTATTTAATCCTTTCAGTGAGTCTTTGAGCAAACTCCTGTCCCTGCAACCGGAATTTCCCCAAGTTTTACCTGTCTGAGGGCAGAGATGAAGTCCTGTTAATACTAACACCCAAATTGCAATGACCCTTTGCCCCTCCCTGTGTGGGAGGACTAGCCCTTCTAGTCCTCCTCCATGCCTGTCTCAGGAGGGTCAGAAGCAAGGCTGCTTCGTTTTTTCCAGGCTGACTCCTGCCTTGCTGTGGTCAGCACTCCTCCTGCTGGAAATGCTTTCTCTGAGCTTTACTGCCAAGTAGATCTTCAATGGGCTGGGAGCTGCCCTTGGACCCCTTTGCCCAAGATCTGAATTGAGGGCAGTGGCAGCATGGGGTGCTGTAAAGGGCAAGAGGGATTCAGTTTAAAGGATGACTGCATTCCATCTCTGTGGAGCCCCTTGAAGTACACAGCTGATGTACACGGCTTGTGCTACTAATTCCCAGCTCCATCTCCCCTGCCTCCCTGTGCCCCACCAATTATTGCTTGTCAAGCTTCTGTTCCTAACTCCTCTTTTCATAGGGACTCAGGTCATGGGAGGAGACACAGGCCATGCCTCTTTAGTCTGTTCCTCTTTCCTATCCCTTCTTCTTTCAGGCATCCTAGCGCTGTCCTTTCTCCTCTACTTAGCCTTCTTTCTTTAGATCGAAGATCAAAAACTCTCAAGCATTTCAACTCATGCAGTGAACATCTGAAGGGATCACGGATCCACCAGTTCCACAGATTACCATACTCATTCCACAGATGACCCACTTGGGAATCAGCTGGGGAAGCCAGTTAAAAGAGTTCCCGAGCTGTGACGGAAACACAGGGCAGTGACCCCAGAGGGCACCCCACTTTCCAGTGCACAGGGTTAGACATTTCCTTGTTTCTGACTCAGCTCACTTTAGAAAGAAGACTTTTGTCATCAAAAACCATTCTCCATACCTAATATTTAATGATTCTGAGGAAAGAAAAATAAGAAGCCTAGAAAACTATTCTGAATTATAATGCTCGAAAACTTCATGTTATTTGAAAATTAATCATATGCAGGGGTACTGAAAGGCATCATACCAAGAAAATGGTACCTACAGAACAATGGAATCTGTCAGGAGAAACTTCCATTTTTATGACACTTTGAAGGAAGCAGTGATTTATTATTTCCAGGTATATGATTAATTTTTAAATGTTTTTAATTGTGTGTTTTATGCTTTGTTGAACAATGCACTTTAATCTACACATTGTAATTTGCTGGAACATCTGAGTTTGCTTCACAACTCAACTCTTTCAAGTTTCACGAAGGATACTGTGGTGCCCTGATCTCTGGCCAAGGCTCTATGGTCTGTGCTCTACTTTGCAGCCTATGACAGGTTACAACCACATTTATAGTAGAGAGGCCAAGACCAGCTGCAGTTTCCTTCTCTTCACTCCTTTGAAAATATTTGCATTGTAACTGCCACTCTTACTCCCACTGTGCTTAATGTCCCTGACAAAATATTAAGGCACCAGAATTAAGACAAAATATTAAGGCACTGTTTAACAGTAGTACAAACTGTAACACCTTATTGATGCTTTTACCTTTTAAAGCACTTTGCTCACATGATCATATTTTATGCTGATAACAATTCTATAGCTCGTAGCTGTGACACCTACGGATTTGTTGTGAGTCATGCCCAAAATCCTCTATGTTGTTGGTGTCCTGACTCACAATCCTGAGCTCTTTCATTGGACTCTGCTGACTTTAACAGATATGATCGGAGGCCTTGACAGAATGACTTGGTTAATATTTCTATCATGTTGAAAAGTCATTTAGAAAAAGCTGACAGCAAATTAGTCATTCGTTTCTGCATTTATTAATTAAAAATATTTTAAAACATGTATTTAGGTCTGTGGATGTATCTAGGACAAAACAGTAAAAAGAAACCTTCATTCTTATGGAGTTTATATTCTAGCAAGCAGTGAGTCCATATGCAAGCCAAATAAGTTGGATATATAATATGCAACATCATGATGGTGCCAAGAGAAAAATAAAGCAGGGATGGCGTTTGCAGTAGGCTGTAATTTTAGACAAGGTGCCCAAGGGTGGCCTCACTGAGAAGATGGCATTTGTGTAAAGACTCAAAGGAGAAAGACACAAAGGAGGTTAGGTTTTTATAGTTCATAATGTCATTTGGACTTCACCAGGGAGAATATTTACAGATGAGAAAAATAAGTGTCGGCCGGGCGCGGTGGCTCACGCCTGTAATCCCAGCACTTTGGGAGGCCGAGACGGGCGGATCACGAGGTCAGGAGATCGAGACCATCCTGGCTAACACGGTGAAACCCCGTCTCCACTAAAAAATACAAAAAACTAGCCGGGCGAGGTGGCAGGCACCTGTAGTCCCAGCTACTGGGGAGGCTGAGGCAGAAGAAAGGCGTGAACCTGGGAGGCGGAGCTTGCAGTGAGCTGAGATCCGACCACTGCACTCCAGCCTGGGCGACAGAGTGAGACTCCGTCTCAAAAAAAAAAAAAAAAAAAAGGAAAAATAAGTGTCAAGCATTTCCTAAGTTCATGCAGCCGATTAGGGTCCAAGCTGGACATAGAAGTAAAAAAAAATATCCCAACTCTTGTCCCTGTGGTTTCTATTGTTCAAACTCTGCCTCTATAAAACAAGACTGAACATCTTTAGTGGTTTGTAGAAAAATGGGTTTGATATTTTTATAATACAATTAAAAACCCCACTATTTTAATTAAAAATGCAGAAATTAAAGTCTTTTAAGAACTTTTATCACACTTGAGTCATATTCAATTACTCAAATTTGGTATAATTAATTGTTTTAACAACTTTTCATTTTGTCTATTTAAATTCAATTACATAAATTTTATTAAGTACCTGCTACATGAGCCAGAAATTGTTCTGTCCTATGAACAAAAGAGAAGGCTAAAAAAAGCCTGCATCGTCAAATGAGCTCTCAAGGAATTCATTTGAATACTTTTTGTGATCATGACAAGTTAAACCCTTGAGGTCCTCATTCCTGGGGTCTTGGTTCTGGGGATGGCCTATGAGACACAAATAATTTTTATTCCATATCCTCTTCCTAGGTACAAATCTTCAGGAGGTGGGTCCTCTGTTCTGGCTTGTAAAATCTCAGAAATATGGGTGTGGCTAATTGTTCCTGTTAACGTTTTTCTTAAGATCACTGGAAAACAAAATGCATAAAGATGTTCCCCAGCCCCTTTGATGCACATGACAAATAACAGTGCTTTTGGTAAATGAAAAAATTCCTTAATTGATTGCATTTTTAAGAAGGAGAAGAATGAAGAACACAGCTGCAGTTTTCTTTCCATAGTACTGAGCACTTTATGCAGGTTTTTTTTTTTTTTTTTTTTTTTTTAAAGCTAAGTAAATGGGCAAGTTTTACTGGATTTGCACATTGCTCAGAATTTTGTGGTACCTAACAGGCAGCAACATGGCAATGGTTTTCTAAGTTGCTGGATGGCACTGTATTCAACCTGGCCTCATCACCAGGCCTATGGGGGAACTGTGAACAAACACAGGATGCATCATTAGTCTACCTCCTTGTTGTCAAGGCAGCTGGAAATTGCGTTTTTACCAAGCCCCTTTGAAAAACAACCACTTCATTAGGCAACGGGCATGCTCGTCAACATCAACTGTACATCCTATAGAGTTCTCGAAGCCTCCTAGCTTGCCTTTCTCCCTCCCAAAAAAATAAGCAATTTTCTCTAACTCTGCCCACTGTTGTCCCTGTTTACTGAATTAGAATTGCCAGGTTTGGTAAGTGGCCTCCTGCAAATGTTGCAGCCACAAGTGGTTCTTGTCGCTCAGCTGCTGCGGTTCCCATGGCAACAGACGTGTTTACATTCACAACATTATTCACCTTTTTTTTTTTTCCACCTTTGCAATTCAGGAAGAAGAAAAACTGACATGTGGAAAGGGAAGATAGTGCCTTGAAAAGGGACAGGAAAGGAAGACGATTTTTAATTAGAAGAATTAATAAAATATTCAATACAGTGGAGCATGTTTGCTTTTAGAGGAAAGCAGTGAAGGCGGGGGCTGGTGGCTTTGTGAAAAGGGCTAAAATATTTTAAAGTCAGGAATAAACAGATCTTACTTCAGGCTTGAATAGAGATAAAATAGTCTATATTAAGAAGGTAAGAAGTGCTCTGGATTCAACTCAAGGAAAGATTATACATGAAGACAGTGGTTTTCACATTCTCCCATAGAGTTCTTCCTCCCTGATCTTAAGATCTTTGGACTCTATGACTGAGCTGGTGGAAATGAATAGTTTGGTACTGACATGCTTCAAACACTGCAGAGCAGGATGAATGCAGTTTCTCTGTGAAACCCCTTGGTTTCTGACTATGCTCTTCGTGTGTGTTTCCATAACTTACACTTAGGGTGAGATAACTTGTGGTTTGAGGAAAGTCCCGGTTATGCCTTGGGTCTGAAGTGTTTGTACTCATTTGTACCTGGAAATGGAAGCTGCGACCCATTTTTATCCCTGTGAGTGTTCTGTAGCTGATGAGTAGGCCAGTTGCAGGCAACAGAGTGCCATAAAATCATTTTTCTTCATGCAGCTGAACAGGAGCTAAAAAATTTAACATATGAGTAAGCTATTAACCTCTACTTAATTCACTCTTTAAGGAGGTGGGTACTGGGGAGGATTCTTTGATTTTCTTGAGTCGGGTGGTGACAGGAAAATGCAGAGATAAGGGGTAGATTGCTGGGGTATAAATCTACCAAGAAAAAATACATCTGACAGACAACTAATATCCAGAATCTATAAGGAACTCAAACAAATTAGCAAGAAAAAAACCAAACAATCCTATGAGAAAGTGGGCTAAGGACATGAATAGACAATTCTCAAACGAAGATATACAAATGGCCAACAAACAGATGAAAAAATGCTCAACATCACTAATGATCAGGGAAATGCCAATCACAACCACAGTGTGATACCACCTCACTCCTGCAAGGATGGCCATAATAAAAAAAAAAAATAGACGTTGGCATGAATATGGTGATAAGGGAACACTTCTACACTGCTAATGGGAATGTAAACTAGTGTATAACCACTATGGAAAACAGTGTAGAGATTCCTTAAAGAACTAACCGTAGAACTACCATTTGATCCAGCAATCCCTCTACTGGGTATTTACCCAGAGGGAAAGAAGTCATTATATGAAAAAGATACTTGCACATGCATGTCTATAGCAGCACAATTCACAATTGCAAAAATATGCTCATCGATCAATGAGTGGATAAACATATTGTTTTATATATATATATACACAATGGAATACTACTCAGCCATAAATAAGAGTGAATTATTGGCATTCGCAGCAACCTGGATGGAACTGCAGACTATAATTCTAAGTGAACTAACTCAGGAATGGAAAACCAAACATCGTATGTTCTCACTTGTAAGTGGGAGTTAAGCGATGAATATACAAAGACATACGAATGATACAATGGATTTTGGGGGCTCAGGGGAGAGGGTGGAAGGGAGGTGAGGGAGAAAAGGCTGCAAATTTGGTTCAGTGTATATTGCTTGGGTGATGGGTGCATCAAAATCTCACAGATCATTACTAAAGAACTTACTCATGTAACCAAATACCACCTGTTCCCCAATAACCTATGGAAATAAAAAATTAAAAAAAAATAAAGTTAGTAATAAAAATGCAAAGAAAATAATACTTGTAATTGCTGTGTGATGTAATTCCCCTTTGCTGACTTACCAAGCAGTCTTAGTGAAGACCTTGGTATTTTTCAGTGTTTATTTTTGAAGTTGAATTTTTTTTTTCAGTTATGTCATTATGGTGATATTGGCAATAAGGTAAACTTTGAGTTTTTCTTATCCATATTGACCATCAAAACAAATTTCTTGGCATCCCACATTGATAGAACTTAACTTGATTGACTCAGTTTTTCTAGATAATTGTGTGAGTATCTCAAAATCAATCCGTCAGGCTTGAATTTTACACAGTATCCATGCCTTGTTATTTTAGTTTACTGCTTCTCTGTCTCCTTAGAAATGTTTCTATTTCTGAAATCTCAGAGCCATCCCTGAATCCTTCTATCTAAGCTCAACCTATTTCTGTATCAGTCTTCTCCACTTCATTAAAAGGCATCAACATCCTCCTAGTGGTTCCCCTTCCCCAAAGCATCAGCTTTTGTGGTAGGTAACAGATGTCTATAAATTCTTTGTAGCTCCTCTCATCAAAAGGAATAATCTATTCCTCAGCTCCTCAAATCTGGACTAGCTTTGTGATCCTTTGACTAGTAAAATGAAGTGAAAATGATATTGTATGAATTTTAAGCCTAGACCTTTAGAGATCTTGCAGCTTCCATTTTCCCCATGGCAGTGTTTCTCAGCCTTGGCACTATTGCCATTCTGGGCCAGATAATTCTTTGTGGTTGAGGCCTCTTTTTTGTATTGTAGGATGTTTATCAGCATCCCTGGCCTCTATCACCAGATGCAAGTAGCAAGTACTGCCCTTCCCTTTCCCAAATTATAACAACCAAAATGTCTGTAGACATTGCCAAATATCTCTGGGGAATGGGGGCAAAATTGCCCCAGTTAAGAACCACTGCTCTATTGGAATGCTGCTGCCATGTGAACAAGGCTGGGCTGGGTTGCTGGAAAACAAGAGTAGAGATGAGCAGTCCCAGCGGGGCCCTTCCAGCCTGGCCATCACACCAGCAGGCTACTCAAAGCAGCTGGCTAGTTGCGTGTGGCCTGAGGTTGAATTCAAGTTTGATTTGTTCCAAATGGTTATCCAATTGTTTCTGCACAACTTATTTATTTTTTGTTAGGTAGAGTATACACATATGTGTATGTGGTCTTTTTTTGGGCTGTCTATATTATGTTACTATTATTCCATATTATTCAATTGGTTCACTCATCTTTGTATGTTTGTTGTAAAACTTGATATGATAGTTTATGTCCTCTTACTAACACCACCACAATGACTACCTCTCCTTTTCCTCTTTTAATAGTGCACGTGCTATTCTTGATTCTTTGCATTCCCCATACATTTTAGAATCAACTTGTTATATTCTCCCCAAAATTTGTTGTGGTTTTGGTTGGTAATGCATGGAAACTATAAATCAATCTAGACAGACTGACGTCTTTACAATATAAACTATTTCAATCTATGAACAAGATTTTTCTCCTACATTTTCTGGTCATCTTAATTTCTCTCCATAAAATTTTATAATATTTAGTATAGCACTCTTATTGTATTTGTTAGATTTATTCTTAGAGAGTTGATAGTTTGATGCTATTTTAAATGGCATCATTAAAAAATCATATTCTTAGCATTTTGCAGCTGGAATATATAAAGGCAATTGAGTTTGGCATTAACCTGTGTCCAGACACACAGCTAAATTCAGTTATTTATCTTTTTTTTTTTTTGAGACATAGTCTCACTCTGTAGCCCAGGCTGGAGTGCAGTGGTGCAATCTCTGCTCACTGCAACCTTCGCCTCTCAGGTTCAAGCGATTCTCCTGCCTCAGCCTCCCGAGTAGCTGGGATTACAGGCATGTGCCACCACTCCCGGATAATTTTTGTATTTTTAGTAGAGACGGGGTTTCACCATGTTGCCCAGGTGGGTCTTGATCTCTTGACCTTGTGATCCATCTGCCTTGGCCTCCCAAAGTGCTGGGATTACAGATGTGAGCCACTGCACCCAGCCCAGTTATTTATCTTAATATTTTAATTTTAGATTCTTTTTGGATTGTTTTACATATATAGTCATAACATATGCAAATATCCTTAAAACATATTTCTCTTCATTACCTTACTTCACTTATTGGGAGCTTGGTATAGTTTTATAGTGGTGAGTGGGCTAGTTTTAATAGCTTGATATGAATAACCAGTAAGCTGAAATATTATATGTACATTCTTTTATATTTATGTATCAGGCAAAATAATAATTCCCAACTTTGGAACATCTGGGAAGTTTTCTGTACAATTCTAGATGATGGTACTAGTAAAACTTGTGTATCCTGCTACTACTTGGGAAAGACATCTGTTATTAGGTGAACTTTCTTTGGTATTGAGTTAATCATTTGAATCACATTCAAATTATTGAAATTTATATTAAGTGCCAGATGTCAATTGTTCATTTTTTGCTTTTATTATTAATTGACACACAGTAATTCTGCATATTTACAAGATACAGAGTGATATTTTGATACACGTATATGATGTGTAATGATCAAATCAGCATAATTAGCTTAACCATCACCTCAAATATTTATCATTTCTTCGTGTTGGGAACATTCAAAATCCACTCTTCTAATGAAAATATAAATTGTTGTTAATTATAGTCATTCTACAGTGCTACAGAACACAAGAACATATTCTTTCTATCTATCTCTATTTGCTATACTTTTGTATCTGTTAACCAAACTCTTTCCTCTTCCCCTTCCCAGTCTTTAGTAACTATATACCACTTTCTACTTCTGTGAGATCAACTTTTTTAGCTTCCACGTATGGGAGAGAACATGTGGAGTTTATGTTTCTGTGCCTGGCTTATTTGGCTTCACATAATGTCCTCCAAGTTCATCTATGTTGCTGCAAATGAAAGGATCTCATTATTTTTTATGGCTCAGTAGTATTCCATTGTGTATATGCACCACATTTTCCTTATCCATTCATCTGCTGATGGACACTTAGGTTGATTCCATATCTTGGCAAATATGAATAATGCTGCAATAAACATGGGAGTGCAGCTATTTGACACACAAATTTCCTTTCCTTTGGGTATATAACCAGTAGCAGAATAACTGGATCATATGGTAGTTATTTATTTATTTATTTATTTATTTATTTATTTATGACATGGAGTCTCACTCTGTCACCCAGGCTGGGGAGCAGTGGTGTGATCTCAGCTCACTGCAAACCTCTGCCTCCCGGGTTCAAGCAATTCTCCTGCGTCAGCCTGGGTAGCTGGGATTACAGACATGTGCCACCAGGCCCGGCTAATTTTTGTATTTTTAGTAGAGACAGGGTTTTGCCATGTTGGTCAGGCTGGTCTCGAACTCCTGACCTCAGGTGATCCGCCCACCTCAGCCTCCCAAAGTGCTAGGATTACAGGTGTGAGCCACTGTGCCTGGTCTTATTTTTAATTTTTTGAGGAACTTCCATAATGTTCCCATAGTGGCTGTACTAATTTCCATTCCCACCAACAGAGGGAAGTAAAAGTGGAGTTTCCCCCTTTCCACATCCTCACCAACATTTGTTATTTTTTATCTTTCTGATAATAGCTATTCCAACTGGGATCAGGTGTAACTCACTGTGGGTTGTTTTTTGTTTTTGTTGTTGTTTTTTTTAACAGTGTCTTGCTCTGTTGCTCAGGCTAGAGTGCAGTGGCATAATCTTGACTCACTGCAGCCTCTGCCTCCTGGGTTCAAGTGATTCTCCTGTCTCAGCCTCTGGAGTAGCTGGGACTACAGGCGCCTGCTACCACACCTGGCTAATTTTTGTATTTTTAGTAGAGATGGGGTTTCACCACATTGGCCAGCCTGGTCTCAAACTCCTGACCTCTGGTGATCTGCCCACGTCAGTCTCCCAAAGTGTTGGGATTACAGGCTTGAGCCACCATGCCCGGCTTCATTGTGGTTTTTATTTGCATTTCTCTCATAATTAATGATGTTCAGCATTTTTTCCTATACCCATTGGCTATTTGTGTGTCTTGAGATATGTCTGTTCAGCTTATTTGCCCATTTTACATTAAAATTATTATTACTTTTTGCTTTTGAGTTGTTTGAGTTTCTTATATATTCTGGATATTAACCCCTTGTTGGATGAATAGCTTGCAAATATTTTCTCTTGTTTTGCAGATTTTCTGTTGCTCTGATGATTGTTTGCTTTGCTTTGCAGAATCTTTTTAGTTCAATATAATCCTGTTTTTCTATTTTGGCTTTCGTTACCTGCGTATTTGAGGTCTTAGCCATAAAATCTTTGCTCAGTCCAATGTCTTGAAGAATTTTTCCTGTTTTCTTCTAGTAGTTTCATAGTTTTGAGTCTTACATTTAAGTCTTTAATCCATTTTATTTTGATTTTTGTATATGATGAGAGGGAGGGGTCTAGCTTTATTCTTCTGTATATGGATCTCCAGTTTTCCTAGTATCATTCTTTCTTGACTATTTTTTTTCCCACTGAATATTCTTGGCATCTTTTTCAAAAATCAGTTGACTATAAATATGTGGATTTAGTTTTTGGTTCTTTATTCTGTTGCATTTTACTATGTGCCTGTTTTTATGTGGTACCATGCTGTTTTGGTTATGACAGCTTTGTAGTATATTTTGCAGTCAGGTAATGTGATGCCTCCAGCTTTGTTCTTTTTACTCAATATTGCTTTGGCTATTTGGGGTCTTTTGTGGGGTTCACATGAATTTTAAGATTGTTTTTTCTATTTCTGTGAAGAATGTCATTGGTGTTTTGATAGGGATTGCATTGAATCTATAGATTACTTTTAGCAGTACAGTCATTTTCACAATATTAATTATTTCAGTTCATGAACATGGAATGTTTTTCCATGTTTGGTCCTCTTCAATTTCTTTCATCAGTCTTTCATAGTTTTTCTTGTGCAGATATTTTATCCTTGGTTAAATTTATTCTTAGGTATTTTATTTTTTGTAGCTATGGTAAATGGGATTGCTTTCTTGATTTCTTTTTCAACTAGTTTGTTGTTGGTGTATAGAAATTCTACTGATTTTTGTATATTGATTTTGTATTCTGCAACTTGGCTGAATTTGTTTATCAGGTGTATTTTTTTTTTTTTTTTTGGTGGAGCTTTTAGGGTTTTCTATGTATAAATCATGTCAGCTGCAAACAGGGACAATTTGACTTATTTCTTTCCAATTTGGATGACCTTTATTTCTTTGTCTTGCCTAATTACTCTGGCTAGAACTGCCAGTACCATGTTGAATAAAAGTGGTGAGAACAGACATACTTGTCTTGTTCCACTTCTTAGCTCTGATTCATTGGCTTTCAAAATAATTATACAGAATTTCTTGATTCAGTGGTTTCCAAATGTGGCTGCACATAAAAATCACTTGGGAAGCCTATATAAAATAACAATACTAAGTCCCTTCCCAGACCACATCAGTCAGGATTTCAGAGGATAGGGCTTATGCTTTGGTATTTTTTGTTTTAAGGCATTTCAACTGATTCTAATATGCAGGCAGAATTGAACACTGTTTTAATTTCTGAGCTATTTTCTGGTAGCATCTTAGGCCTTTGAGGAGCTGTATTAACCCTTTCAAGCAATATGTCCAAGAAGGATTAATAACTGATAACTCAGATTTTAAAAACAGAGAAATAAATATATCTGTAAACAACGCTACTAGAAAGGGCAGTGTGTTTGTTTGAGAAGAATACAATAATCAAGTTGGACGGTGAAACTACTATAACAATAAAAATTATTATGAAATATTTATTTTGAAAGTAATTTTCTCTCTAAAATATCACTCATCATTTTTGTTCCCTTGATAATTGTCTGTAATCAGATCAAAGGGCTCAGTTTCTTTCCCTAAGTAACAGTAATAATCTATATTTTATTTCCACTTAATAATAGGAAAAGAGGACAATATGTTTTGAAATTATCACTCTCTGTATCAAGCTCTCCCTGTTGGCACATGGGTTGCAGTATTAAAGCCTTCATAAGCTTGAATAGCCTCTGTTTGTAGTTACTTCTACTTCAGGGAGATTTTATGGATGTAATTAAGCCAAAACTGTCAGAAGCTCCTCACAAGGATTGTTTTCAGCAGGGACTTTTGGTATAACAACAGTCTGAAAATTAGACTGACTTTAATCAGGATAATCTAAAATCAATTATACCCAACAGCATTGAACAAACATGTCAAATTTTGTTGGCTTGTAAACAGAGAATTCTTGCAAAGTAGATGCCTCTCTAAAGTGGGACTTTGAGTAGACAGCAAAGACCCTTCTTGCTAAGGATTCCCAGTCCTTGTGGGCAATGGTACCCTGGGCAGATAGCCCTAATGATGTGCCCTTGAGTGACTAATTTGACCCGGGAGTAAAGATCTCCAAGCTTTCAGAGATTTTGTTTTTCTTCACTATAAGCTTTCTAAAATATGTATCTTCATTTTATTACTTCCATAGTTGAGTTAAAGGTTTCTTTTTGAAGTCTGCTTTTAAATAAATTTTAATGTTGATCCTGGATGGGCTCTCTGAATATTCCTCAACTGTAGGTGGGTTGCTCAGCCTGCCTGTCTGCTTATACATCTCTCACCCCATCTACCTCCCTCCCAACCTGCCCCATTATGAATTTTACTCAAGACATTAATGGATGATCTGTTTAAGGTAGCAAGATAGGAATTTTATATAGCTTATCACTTAAAACTTTTCCTAAAAACATCTTCATACATTGTTTACTCTGCCCAAAGTTTCCTGCTTAGGGCAACTGATAAAATCCTCCCCGTCTGCCTGTCTTTCTGCAGTCTCCTCACCATTTTGCTGCTTTCCCTCTTCCTTTTCTTATTCTTTGCAGTGCTTACGTCCCATTGTGTTTGTTCACCCTCACACTGCTGTAAAGAACTATCTGAGACTGGGTAATTTTTAAGGAAAAGAGTTTTAATTGGCTCACAGTTCACAGGTTATACAGGAAGCATGGCTGGGGAGTCCTCAGGAAACTTGCAATCAAGGCTGAAGGCAAAGGGAAAGCAGGCACATCCTACGTGGCTGAAGCAGGAGGAAGAGAGAGCAAGGGAAGTGGGAGGTGCTATACACTTTCAAACAACCAGATCTTGTGAGAACTCAATCAGGAGAACAGCAAGGGGAAGTCTGTCCCCATGATTCAATTACCTCCCACCAGACCCCTTCTCCAACACTGGGAATTATAATTTGACATGAGATTTGGGTGAGGACACAGACAAATTATATCACCCATACTCCTGACAATTGTTCTTTCCTCTTCCATAGCAGTTCCCTGGCAATCATGGTTTATCACTTGTTTTCCTCATATAAATTAGACCCTCCAAACCCCGGAAACAAATGAAAACAAGTGACACATCATCTTTATGAGGAAAACAAGTGACAAATCATTGTATATGATTCTCTCATACACAATTCTCTACCTCATTGCATTTTTTACTTAGCAAACTTCACAAAGAGGAGCACAGTGTACAATTTTTGCTTCCTAGGGAAGCAAAATTCCCTTCCCATTCACAGTCCAATATCCCTTTCCCTTATTTTTCTTCTCTGAGGTAAATTAAGATTTTCTGTTTCATCTGAAGATGTTACTATATTTAGTCTGGTTATGCCAATCCATGTTTTTGGGGGTGGGGAGCATATCTGGGAATGAGCACATTCATACTGGAATTTAATTTTCTCCTTAAGGGTTCTACTCCTATAATTAGGGTTAAAATCTTCAGGATGTAGGTTGCCATTATATGTCTTTCTGTTGCAACCAGAGCCAATGTACAGCTATCTTTACTCCCCAATGGGGACTACAAAATGGCTGTAGATGGATATGTGGGTACTAAAAGCTGTGGGCAACTTGCCATACTCAAAGCAGATCATGGAGTTTTGTTTCTAGGCTGAGCCCTATGTTGACTCGGGACAGGAAAGATGCCAATCGCCTTAACTAGAACTGATGAACTGACTTACTCCTGTCCATTGACATCTTTCCTCTCATGGGCCCAACTTCAATAGGATGAGGTATACCTATGGCACTCAATCAGTACTTTAAACACTATTACTTTAGTTCTCATTAGCTTAACTAACAGTGAGAATTTAGGGAGCCCTCCAAGTCTCAGTAAATGTCAGTCCCTCAAATCACTCACAAAATTGGTTCAAATTTTTGGTTCAAGTGTGCCCGATTTTCTAAGCTATGCTTCACTTTTCCTGGCCTTCATTTGAACATATAGTGGAAGGAACGTTTATTTTCTTCTTGCTGACTCTTGATTATGAGTCCAAACTACAAATCCAAACTACGCTTCTTCCTATAATCTCCCCAAGGAAATGAGATCATCTACCATCTACACGGAGGCTCTGATGACTTTGAGTCCCTTAGTAACTACTATCCTTAGATCCCATAACAAGAAAGCTCCATACTGCAAAGTGTTTGTGTTAACTACACATTGTTTTAAAAATAGAGAAGCTTTATATCCAATACTCTGAGTTTTGCATCTCTGTAAAAAGTAGCAATACCTGGCACCATTGGATGTATGTTCCCATTGAACAGAAGTTGGCCAATGCCCCATCTAAAGAAGCAACTGCTTCTTTAGATGGGGCATCTGCTTTCCAGGTAGCAAAAGTCCTCACCACACCTAATTCTTTGATATCTGGCCTGCCTCGGTTATTGATATGACTTGATTGGTCCATAGAGGCATTTGAGTTTTCCACCTATGGTGTAGACTTTCACGTAGTCTGCAGTAATTTTATCTCTTGAGTGTTCCATCCTTGTAATGTACTTTAAACACTACTCAAAGTCATCTTCTTTTACATAGAAATCCTCGAGGTATTTCTGCATTTTCTCGTAGAAAAGAGGCTACACTGGTAGGTTCGCATCTGCTTTGTTACAAATTCCCCATCAGAAACAAGTCCCCAGGACACTTGGTGAATCAGGTTAAAGATTTAAAATAAGCCTTAGTATATCTGCCACCAACTACTTTTCCTCTTTGCCTCGCTTTCTCCTTCTTTGTCTTCTTTTCTCGCTTGTTCTCTTTCCTTATTGCACTTTCTTTTGTTATGCATTTACTAATCAGATGATTTTTTGTGTCATGCTTGTCTTGGCACAGGGTGATCACCAAAACCAGACAGTTTTATGATCATGAAGTTTAGATGGCAGAGAGAGAAGGAGAAAGAAAATTAAGTAAGCCTACATATTTTTCCTTTTTAAAAACTGATTTCTTTTAAATAGATAAAATTTTATACATTTATCATATACAACATGATGTTTTAAAATATATATACATTGTGGAATGGTTAAATCTAGTTAATTAAAATATGCATTACCTCACGGTTATTTTTTGTGGTGAGTACATTTTACATCCATTCTGTTAGCATATTTCAATAATATAACATATTGTCATTAACTATAGTCACCATGTGGTCCAATAGATCTCTTGAACTTATTTCTCCAGTCCAACTATAATTTTGTATTGTTTGACCATTGTCTTTCTAGCCCTTCCCCATCCCTGCAAGTGCCCCAGCCTCTGGTAAGTACTACTGGACTCTCTACTTCTATGAGATCAACTTTTTTAGATTCCACATATGAATGAGATCATGTGGTATTTGTCTTTCTGTGCTTGGCTTATTCTACTTAATATAATGTCCCCCAGGTTCATCCATGTTTTTGCAAATTTATAAGATTTCTTTATTTTTTTTTATAGCTGAATAGTATTCCATTGTGAACATACACTACATTTTCTTTATCCATTAATCTGTTGATGGACACTTAGGTTGATTTCATATCTTGGCTAATGTGGATAATGCTGCAATAAACATGGGAGTGCAGGTATCTCTCTGACACACTGATTTCCTTTCCTTTGGGTATATAACCAGGAGAAGAATAGCTGGATCATATAGTAATTCTATTTTTAGTTTTTTTTGAGGAATCTTCATACTATTTTTATAATGGCTGTACTAATTTGCATTCCCATCGCCAGTTTACAAGTATTTTCTCCACAGCCTTATCAACATTTATCTTTTGTCTTTTTGATTGTAGCCATTCTAATAGGAGTGAGGTGAGATCTCATTGTGGTTTTCATTTGCATATCTCTGATGATTAGTGATATTGAGAATGTTTTCATATACCTGTTGGCCATGTATATGTCTTCTTTTGAGCTATGTCTGTTTAGCATATTTGCACATTTTAAAATCAGATTTATTTTTTAATTTTTTATTTGCTGTTGAGTTGTTTGAGTTTCTTATATATTCTGGATATTAATCCCTTATCAGATGTATAGTGTAAAAACGCTTTCCACCATTCTGTGAGTTTGTCTCTTTAATCTATTGATTGTTTTCTTTACTATGTAGAAACTTTTGTTTGACGTAATCTCATTTGTCTGTTTTTGCTTTTTTGCCTGTGCTTTTGAGCTCATATCCAAATAAGCAACGCCATGGAGGCTTTTCTCTGTATTTTTTTCTATTAGTTCTTTACTTTCGAGATTTACATTTAAGTCTTTGATCCATTTTGAGTTGACTTTTTTTGTATATGGTGTGAGAGAAGGTCTATTTTTTTTTGTTTTGTATGTAGATATCCAGTTTTCCCAGCCTAATTTAGTCAAGAGAATTTCCTTTTCCCCTTTTGTATTTATGGCACCTTTGACAAAAATCTGTCAGCTGTAAATGTGTGGACTTATTTCTGAGTTCTCTATTCTGTTTCATTGGTCTGTGTGTTTGTTGTTATGCAGTATCATGTGGTTTTTGTTACTATAGCTTTGTAGTATATTTTAAAGTCAGGTGGTGTGATGCTTTCAGCTTTGTTCTTTTTGCTCAAGACTGCTTTGGCTATTCAGGGTCTTTTGTGGGACTATATGAATTTTAGGATATATATATTTTTTGCTCTGTAAAGAATGTCATGGGTATTTTGATAGGGATTACTTTAAATCTATGGATTGCTGTGGGTACTATGGACATTTTAACAATATTAATTCTTCCAATCCATCCACACAGGATGTTTCCATTTATTTTTGTCTTCAATTTCTTTCATCAATGTTTTATGATTTTCAGGGTAGAGGTCTTTCACATCCTTGATTAAATTTATTCCTAAATGATTTAACATTTTTGTAACTATTGTAAATGAGATTGCTTTCTTAATTTTTTTTCAGATAGTTTGCTGTTGGTGTATAGAAATGCTATTGACTTTCATATGTTGATGTTGTATTCTACAACTTTACTGAATTTGTTTATTAGTTCTAACAGTTTTTTGGTGGAATCTTTAGAATTTTGTACATATAACATCATGCCTGTAAGCAGGGACAATTTAATTTCTTCCTTTACAATTTGGATGCCTTTTATTTCTTTCACTCATCTAACTGGTATGACTAGGACTTCCAGCTATATGTTGAATAGAAATTTCAAGAATAGGCACCTTTGCCTTGTGGATATTAAGGGAAAAGCTTTCATGTTTTCTCTATCAACTGTGATGTTAACTGTGCATTGGTCATATATGGCGTTTAGTGAGGTGAGGTACATTGCTTCTATACCTAATTTGTTGAGAATTTTTTATTAAAATCCTGAAACAATGTTGAATTTTGTCTAATGCTTTTTTTGTATCTGTTGAAATGATCATATGGTTTTGTCCTTTATTTTGTTAATGTGATATATCACATTTATTGATTTGTTTGTTGAACTAGCCTTACAAATAAACACATTAAAAAATACTAGTAGTGAGGGACAGGAACACAGAGATTGTAGATTATGCTAAGGTTGTAGAATGTAACCTAGGAGTAATGGGAAAGCATTAAGGTTTTAAGCAGTTGTGAGTGTGTGTGTTTGATAGTGTGTATGTGTGACATGATAAGATCTGTATTTAGAAGTCATTCTTGATAGCATGGGGAGAATGGATTATAAGGAATCAGGGTGGATAAAGACAAACTAGTTATGAAGCTTTTGTAATAGTCTGGCTAAGAAAGAATGGCTTCTTGGATGAGTGTGAGGCAGTGATGATGGTGAGAGAGGGAAAGATGAAACAGACATTTAGTCATGTCCTTTTCAGCAACACGGGAGCAGTTGGAGACTTTTATCCTAAGAGAATTCATGCAGAAACGGAAAAACAAATACTGCATATTTTCACTTATAAGTGGGAACTAAACATCAGCTACTCATGGATATAGAGATGGCAACAATAGAAGCTGGGGATTACTAGAGGGTGGAGATAGGGGTACAAGGGTTGAAAAACTAACTATTGGGTATATGCTCAATGCCTGGGTGATGGGATCATTCATACTCTAAACCTCAGCATCACACAATACACCCATGTAACAAGCCTGCACCTGTATACCTTGAATCTAAAATAAAAGTTGAAAAAAAAGGGAGTTAGGAAGAAAGTCAACAAGACTATATAACAATGGGAAGTAAATTAGAGGAAGAGATCAAGGGTAGCCCCCAGGCTTCTGGGAGCTAGAATAAGACGGATGGTGCTGCCATCATTTTACCGGGGAACCTTACTCAGGTTTGAGGGGAAGATCATTATTTCAGTTTCAGAGATGTTGAGTTTAAGGTGCATTTCTGTTTTCCTTGTGGAGCTGGAGTGTAGGCTATGAGCAGGACCAACTACATAGTTTGCAGGGCCCATGGCAAAATGAAAATTTGGGGCCTCTTGTTCAAATATTATTAACAATTTCAACATGGCTATAGCAGAGCATTAAACCAAAGGTTGGCCCTTCCAACTTGAACACCCTTTGTGACTGTACAGATTGAGTGCCCTTGAAGGTGTTATGAATCTGCAGCTTAGAGGAGATGTCTAGACTAAAAGTATGCTTCTAGGAACCATCATGGTATAGATGACAATTGAATAAATTGTCTAAAGATATTTTAATGAGTGAAAAGAAAAAAAAGCCCTAAAGAATTTCAGCAATGTTGTAGCTGCAAAAGAGGTTCCTAAGAACGTTCACTTCTTAAGACATTGAAAGTTCATTTATACTGAGACACAACTAATTGCTAGAAAATTACTTAAAGAAAAAATAAAAAAATCTCTTCAATGTAGTTAACTAACATAATGTGGTATAAGCCTTGATTTTCTGCCTCATAGTTTAAACTATGCAATCTGTCAAGACGTCAGAGGCGTTTGAATCACAGTAACTTCATCTTAAATAGGGGCTGGGTAAAATAAGGCTGAGACTTACTGGGCTGCATTCCAAGGAGGTTAGGCATTCTAAATCACAGGATAAGAGAGCAGGCCAGCACAAGATACAGGTCATAAAGACCTGCTGATAAAACAGGTTGCAGTAAAGAAGCCAGCTAAAACCCACCCAAACCAGGATGGTGATGAGAGTGACCTCTGGTCATCCTCACGGCTCATTATACTCTAATTATAATGCATTAGCATGTCTAAAAGACACTCCCACTAGTGCCATGACAGTTTATGGATGCCATGGCAATGTCCAAAAGTTACCCCGGATGGTCTAAAAAGGGGAGGAGCCCTCCGTTCTAGAAATTGCCCACTCCTTCCCCCGAAAACTCATAAATAATCCACTCCTTGTTTAGCATATAATTAAGAAGTAACAATAAGTATCCTTAGTTGAGCAGCTCCGGCCGCTGCTCTACCTATGGAGTAGCCGTTCTTTTTTCCTTTACTTTCTTAGTAAACTTGTTTTCACTTCATGGACTCACCTCAAATTATTTCTTATGCGAGATTCAAGAACCCTCTCCTGAAGTCTGGATCAGGACCCCTTTCTGGTAACAAAAACATTAATTCCATGTCAGTATAAACTCTGTAATGTAGTTCCAGGAACCACTATGGTCTGAATCTTGGCTATGCTTGCCCTTGCCACCTGGGTCCTACTGTAGGCTTGAAGTCTATAACTGGAGAAAGGAATGTGACTGCAGCTTCCCTCTTTCTTCTTTTACCAGTGGATTACTGATTGCTATTTTTGACCCCTAGGAGGTTGGAGCCAGTATTGAGAGAGCCAGTAGAGGTAAGGAAATCAGAAGGCTGCTACAGAATGACTTGTGAGGTCAGTTTTATCTGTTATCTATTACTTAGAATATTGACTGAAACTTCCATTTTAACTTCTGTTATAAAAGAATGTAACAATCATGTCTCTAGCCTGAGGCATGATTTTTTTTTTTTAAGTCTTTGATTGAATTACTTAAGCAGTTCTTAACTAATTTAAGTAAAAGATGCTATGAGATCAGAGAGGTGAAATCTAGCCTCAGGGTTAGGAATGGCTTCCTGCAGCACAGATGTTACTAAGTGAGAAGACAGGGAAAAGGAGTAATAAGGTTTGAGCTAAGCTTGTTGGATTCAAAGGTATGGGTCAGGGAACAGGAGCACTAAGAGGACCCAGAGGCATTTCATGGAGCAGATCAGGAAAGCTGGGGAGGGATTGTGATGAAGGATGAGGCTGGAGAGTTAAGCAGGAGCTAGAGTCTGGTGAATGTGTTAAGGAGCAATGGGGAGTTGTTGCACGTTTACAACAAAGGTAATATGATCAAATTTGCATTTTTAAAAGATAGCCAAGGCTCCAGTGTGGGGAATAGATTGGAGGAACAAAGGAGAATGGTTAGAAGATTCTTCCAGTCATTTCTCTTCCATCAGTTGATATGGTTTGGCTGTGTCCCCACCCAAATCTCATCTTGAATTGTAACTCCCACAATTCTCATGTGTCATGGGAAGAACACTGTGGGAGGTAATTGACTCATGAGGGTGGGTCTTTCCCATGCTGTTCTGGTGACAATGAATAAGTCTCACAAGATCTGATGATTTTAAAAATGGGAGTTTCCCTGCACAAGATCAATCTCTCTCTTGCCTGCTGCCATCCATGTGACTTGCTCCTCCTTGCCTTCTGCTATGATTGTGAGGCCTCCCCAGCCATGTGGAACTGTAAGTCCATTAAATCTCCTTTTCTTCCCAGTTTCAGGTATGTCTTTATCAGTAGCATGAAAACAGACTAATACAGTAAATCGGTACCAGTAAAGTGGGGTGCTGCTGAAAAGATACCTGAAAATGTGGAAGCAACTTTGCAACTGGGTGACAGGCAGAGGTTGGAACAGTTTGGAGGGCTCAGAAGAAGATCAGAAAATGTGGGAAAGTTTGGAACTTCCTGGAGACTTGTTGAATGGTTTTGCCCAAAATGCTGATAGATATATGGAAAATAAAGTCCAGGCTGAGGTAGTCTCAGATGGAAATAAGGAACTTGTTGGGAACTGGAGAAAAGGTGATTCTTGTTATGTTTTAGGAAAGAGGCTGGTGGCATTTTGCCCCCACCCTGGAGATTTGTGGAACTTTGAACGTGAGGAAGATGATTTAGGGTATCTGGCAGAAGAAATGTCTAAGCAGCAAAGCATTCAAGAGGTGACTTGGGTTCTGTTAAAGGCATTCAGTTTTATAAGGAAAGGAGAACATAAAAGTTTGGACATGAAAGTATCGCCTGACAATGCGATAGAAAAGAAAATCCCATTTTTCTGAGGAGAAATTCAAGCTGGCTGCAGAAATTTGCATAAGTAACAAGGAGCTGAATGTTATTTACCAAGACAATGGGGAAAATGTCTCCAGGGTATGTCAGAAGTCTTCATGGCAGCCCTTCCCCATTGCAGGCCTGGAGGCCTAGGAGGAAATAATGGTTTTGTGGGATGGGCCCAGGGTCCTTGTGCTGTGTGCTGTCTAGAGGCTTGGTGCCCTGTGTCCCAGCTGCTCCAGCCCTGACAAAAAGGGGCCAAGATACAACTTGGGCTGTGGCTTCAGACGGTGCAAGCCGCAAGCCTTGGCAGCTTCTGTGTGGTTTTGAGCCTGCAGGTACACTGAAGTCAAGAATTGAGGTTTGGGAACTTCCACCTAGATTTCAGATGTATGAAAACACCTGGATGTCCAGGAAGAAGTTTACTGCAGGGGCAGGGCTCTCATGGAGAACCTCTGCTAGGGCAGTGCAGAAGGGAAATGTGGGGTCAGAACCCTAACACAGAATTCCTACTGGGGCACTGCCTAGTTGGAGCTAGGAGAAGAAGGCCATCATCCTCTAGATCCCAGAATGGTAAATCCACCTACAACTTGCACTGTGCACCTGGAAGAGCCACAGACACTCAATGTCAGCTCATGAAAGCAGCCAGGAGGGAGGCTGTACCCTGTGAAGGTAAAGGGGTGGAGCTACCTAAGACCATGGGAACCTACCTCTTGCATCAGCATGACCCGGATATGAGACATGGAGTCAAAGGAGATCATTTTAGAGCTTTAAGATTGACTACCCTGCTGGATTTTGAACTTGCATGGGGCCTGTAGACCTTTGTTTTTGCCAATTTCTCCCATTTGGAATGGCTCTCTTTACCCAATGCCTATAACCCCATTGTACCTAGGAAGTAGCTAACTTGCTTTTGATTTTACAGGCTCGTAGGCTCGTACTTGCTTTGTCTCAGATGAGACTTTGAACCATGGATGGAGTTAATGCTGAAGTGATTTAAGAATTTGGGGGACTGTGGGGAAAGATGATTTTTGAAATTTAGAAAGGATGTGAGATTTGGGAGCGGCCAGGGATGGAATGATAAGATTTGGCTGTGTCCCCACCCAAAACTCACCTTGAATTATAACTCCCACAATTCCCATGTATTGTGTGGGAGGTAATTGAATCATGGGGGTAGGTCTTTCCTGTGCTGTTCTCATGATAGTGAATGAGTCTCACAAGATCTGATGGTTTTAAAAATGAGTTTCCCTGCACAAGCTCTCTCCCTCTATTACCTGCCACCATCCACATAAGATGTGACTTGCTCCTTCTTGCCTCTGCCATGATTGTGAGGCCTCCCCAGCCATGTGGAACTGTAAGTCCATTAAACCTCTTTTTCTCCCAGTCTGGGTACGTCTTTATCAGCAGCATGAAAACTAATACATTGGTGGCCGGGCGCGGTGGCTCAAGCCTGTAATCCCAGCACTTTGGGAGGCCGAGACGGGCGAATCACGAGGTCAGGAGATCAAGACCATCCTGGCTAACACGGTGAAACCCTGTCTCTACTAAAAAATACAAAAACTAGCCGGGCGAGGTGGCAGGCGCCTGTAGTCCCAGCTACTCGGGAGGCTGAGGCAGGAGAGTGGCGTAAACCCGGGAGGCAGAGCTTGCAGTGAGCTGAGATCCAGCCACTGCACTCCAGCCTGGACGACAGAGCCAGACTCCATCTCAAAAAAAAAAAAAAAAAAACTAATACATTGGTTTACCTCCATAATCACACTTATTAAATGGATGGATTTCCCAGTCAAAGTGGGATTAAAAAAAATCTTTCTATGCATTGTGTTACTTAACTATCTTCTTCTAAGAAGCACGGGGAGAATTCAGCAAGCATTAGTGATATGTACAGGAGATGGAAGTACTGGGTAGAAGAGGGAGGTTCCCTGGCAAAGGCCCCACCTTCAAGCCTGGAAACCTGCGGCCCTAAATGGGAACGGACATTCTTGTTTTCTTGCCCAAAAGTTGCCTTTTGTTCCACCATGCCCCCCTATCCTGTACCCATATAAACCCCAGACCCCAGACTCCAGAAGGAGATGAGTAAGAGACAAACAGAAGAGCAGAAGAACACAGAACAGCACAGGAGAGGGAAGACAAGTATCTGAATGCTGAGAGGAGTTCTGTTGGTAGCGGTTGGAGAGGAGATTGGCTGCTGGATGATGAAACTCCAGGGGAAGATGATCTTCCCACTCCATCTTCTTTCTAGTTACCCATCCATCCTGCTGAGAGCCACCTCCACCACTCAGTAAAACCCCTGCATTCATCCTTCAAGCCCAGGTGTAATCAGATTTTTCCTGGATGCTGGACAAGAGCCTGGGATATAGAGAGCTGTTACACTGGCCCTCTGCCCTTACAAAAAGGCAGAAGGTCCACTGAGCTGTCTAACACTTAAGCCATCTGTGGATGGCAAGGCTAAAATAGCGCAACATAATACATGCCCACTTGGGCTTTGGGAGTCACAGACACCCACCCCTGGATGCTATCATTGGGCCAGAGCCCAGGGGTGCTCATCCTGGCTCCTGCACCTGTCCATCTGTGTGCTTTCCCTCCTGTAAGGGGTTTGAGTGTGCATGGTGGCTGAACAAGATGAGCCACATCCCTGTTGCATGTCCTGTGAAGGGCGTCAGGGAACTTTCCCCTTTCATTAGGATGTTCTCAAAGGGTCTTTAAAATAGATATGGACAGAGATTCAAAATATAGAACGTTCTTTAATCCTTTACTTGACATCTAGAGTCCCCCATAGACAGAAAATCAATGCCATTGATAAGCTCCAGCTTGAACCATGTGATCTCTTTTTATATCAGAAGTAGCTAAGAAAGATGCAGCAGATTCTTTTATACAATTCCCCAAGGATGGAGGATAAACTGTAGACTTCAAATGGTAATCAACAGACAAATGCGATAATCCTAATTTTCCCATTTTGTAAACATACTTATGAAACCACCTTAGCAAAAGTTTTATATCAGTGAGAAAATTATAACAGTAAGCTAAGCTAACCCAACCCCATCCTGCCTTTCCCTTAATTATTCCTAGGCTATTGGGCGAAGCTAACTTTGGAAGACATTTAGGCTATAGATTAAATGATAATAGGCCTTGCCCCAAATTCAACCACTTTTGTAAAACTAATGGGAGGCCATCAGGCTTGGGGAAGGAGACGAACTTGAGTCCTGCTAAGGTGCAGACATAGACAATTGCCAGCCATTATTCTTGAGGTATAAGAAATGCAACTTCCCCAATTACTCATGCAAATAACACCACTATTGTAGGTTGTCCTTTTAAGATATCTTTCCAGGGTTTTTGCATGTCTGACACTCATGGTTGCACGTGGACTGCCAAGCCAGCTCCTGTGGCTCCATCCTGAATCAATTCAGCATTTAGGAGGACAGCTTTGACCCCTTATTATTTCATCTCTGCCACAACAAATCAGCAGCAAGCGCCTGATACCTGACCACTTCTACCCCCTCCAAATTGTCTTTGAAGGACCCCTAACTGCCTTTGAAAGCAACCTACCAGCTTTGAACAAGATGAGAAATGACCTGAGTACAAACTCCATCTCCTACGTGGTGTGGCTGGCTCCTTGTCTTTTAAACTCTTTCTGTGCTACAATGCCATGGTCTTTCTTAATGCAGTGGGCAGGAAGAATCCTATAGGTGGTTATGCTTATTACTCAAATGTTCTCTTTGGTCTCATTTACTCAGCTTTGCTTGACTAATTGTTCACATAGGAAACGTTTCTTATCCATAAAGCCCAAATTAATGATGTTCTCAGTAACTGAGAATATTTTTAGTGTCCTTTCTGTATTTATACCATTTACATACTCTTTGGAGTAAATTTTTTTCAGATAATCTCTTGGCCAATTCCCAACCCTTCATATTGACCTTGCTATTCCCAATTCCCCTTTTATAAGTCTTAGAATTTTATAATATAATATTATAATTTTGTGTTTAATTAGTGTTTATTAGATTCTCCTATTTCTTGCATAGCACAAGAAAGTCCATATATTATCTTATTGATACAGGTGTTTTTGCTCCTTAGTTCAGCTAAATCTGGGTTCTTGTCTCATGACCAGGAAGAATTAGTTATGTGGACATCAAAGCATGAGTGGAGTAGAATTTATTAAGTGAAAGGGGAGCTCTCAACAAAAAGTAGGGTCCCACTAACAGGTTCTCACCTCCCAGTGGAGTCCCAAGACTTCCATACAGGAGCTGGAAAAGCTAGACTCCTCCCTAGCATAAGGTGCAGATTCCTGGCAGCTCTGCCCTGTTCTCCTCAGTGTGCATATGGGCATGCTGAGGCAAGCCATTGGTAGTATCAGAAAAGGCAACATTTGATTGGTTAAAAGGCATTATTCAGAAATAGTCAATCAGGAAAGGGCAGGCAAATAGGGCAGTTCTCTCTCTGAGTCACAGGTTCCGTCTGCGACCAGCAGTTTGGTCTTTCAGCCTTTAGGCTGTTGTGGGCTTGAAGGTGGGGTTTTGCTGGGGACCCTTCCTTCCTAGGCATTTGGCTGTCTCCCACCTCTATCATTATTACAAAATATTGGTTTGCTATGCTGTGCCTCAATTTAATTGAATTGGGTCTTTTCAATTGAATATTTTTAGGAGATCAGCAACTGGCTGACCTCAAGCTCCAAAAAACAAAAGGTTGCATTTTATTTCTGATGTTAAGGATATATTAGTACACATTTCCAATGGCTAAACCTGTTTTCCACACCTGTCCTCCCTCAGACCATGACCCTCTGACTAATTCACCTCTCTCAGTACATGGCTAGAAAGTGAATTCTTTCTAGATTTCTTTTCTTTTTTCTTTCCCTTTCCCTTTTTCTTTTCTTTTCTTTTTTCTTTCTTTCTTTCTTTCTTTCTTTCTCTCTGTCCTCTCTCTCACCTTCCCTCCCTCCCTCCCTTCTTTCCTTTCTTTCTCTCTCTTCCTCTTCCTCTTCCTTCTTCCCCTTCCCTTCCCTTCCCTTCCCTTCCCTTCCCTTCCCTTCCCTGCCCTTCCCTGCCCTTCCCTGCCCTTCCCTTTCTTTTCTTTTCTTTTTTTCTTCCCTTTACTGTTGATAGAAGATATTTGGGTAGAGATAGTATAAAGAAGCCTTCAAAAATAGTTGAATATATCCCTTGGGATTAATAACATTCTGTGTGTCTCCAGAATACAATTTCTGAATACAAGAGGAGCAAAAACACCTCATGATCATGATGTCA
The DNA here is from genome assembly GCF_008728515.1 of Papio anubis. Classification (NCBI taxonomy): domain Eukaryota; kingdom Metazoa; phylum Chordata; class Mammalia; order Primates; family Cercopithecidae; genus Papio; species Papio anubis. The sequence goes on from NC_044984.1 coordinate 31,783,081, forward strand.
TGATAATGACATAATGTCATAATGTCATGATCATGGCAACTCCTGATGTCTATAAAAAACACATAAGATTTTGGGAGCTTGGAAACTTATCTGTATTGAACTTCTGATCTGTTAATTCATGGAAAATCTCAATTGGTAGTTGTTTTCCTGTTGCCTACTTCTCTGGAATAGCTGCCTTTCAGAGAAGAAATGAATGGCACTAACTTTCTATTATAAATAATAAAGATGAACACAACTAACGAAGCTAAATAACATCCACTAATCAAAGCCCAATTAATAACACTTCAAGAGACAATTCTTATGTTTAAAAAACCTGGTTAAATTTACTTATCAGAAGAGGATTCCATTTACTACTAAAATGCCTTGTCATACTTTTGTACTCCTAAAATGTTTAAAAATTGTAAATTAAAATTTTAAATGAGGTAAAGGAATGAGTTTCACCTTAGAAGAAAAATAAACTAAAAACTTCATAATCAACAATATTTGCTTGTTCTTTGATTTTTAAAAACTTGATGTTTACCTAGACTGTTTATTTTTAATTAACAGTATTTGCCTTATTCAGATGCCTTTTCTCTGCTCAAGATTTGTATCTTTATCTCCCCTACAGAGGAAATGACCCTACAGAGTTTTTTAAGAGATTTATGATGAACAAATTGAAAAACTAGTGGGAACATTGGGGAAAAACAAGCGATCAGCCCAGTACAGTGCATACAATATTGGAGAATGGGGTTCTAGCCTCAGCTTTGCTGACAGCTAGCAGCAATACGATCTTGGTCAAGTTGAGGACTATTGTAACTTACCTTAAAAATGAGAGATTGTAGTAACAGGAGGCCCTTCACTTCTCACACATCTCTCACTCTATGTTTAGCTGGTTTTGCAGGGGCCTTTGAAAACAGTGTGCTGAGAATAGATAGGGCTCAAGGACAGTATCTCCAATTGAACTTTTAATGAACTCCCGTAGGCGCCAAGAAGGCGGACAAATAAGGAAGAGCATAGAGACAAGGAATTAAGCAGAAGGTTACATCTGGGTAAAGAAAGTTTGTTTTGCATTGTGTTCTTTCTGCTGACCTGGGGTTTATGGAGTATAAATAAAGTGAGGCGGAGGCTCTGGGTGTGGCCGCCATGTTCTCTGTTTGTCTTTGTCTTTTGTGTCTGTTCATTCTCCGCCACCCCCGGCACGGTCCTCAATAGGTTTAATCTTTCTAGCTCCAGAATTCCAATGCTCTGGCAATGAGAGAACATTTATAGAAACAGTGAATTATTTTGGTGTTAATTGACTTAGAGAAAAATTAGTAACGATGATAATACCATGTAAGGGAAAGGAATACAGAGCCAAGAGCTGGGGCATTGTTAGGAGTACTGGGGAGAAATGTACTATGGTGAGATTATGTCAGAAGAATAGGGGGATGATATAGTTTGGAAGTTTGTCCCCCTCAAAAGCTCATGTTGAAATGTGATCCCCCGATGTTGGAGGTGGGGCATATTGGGAGGTGTTTGGGTCATGGGGTCAGATCCCTCATAAATGGCTTGGTGCCCTCTTTGAGGTAATGAGTGATTTCTCACTCTATTAGTTCACTCGATAACTGATTGTTTAAAAGAGCATGGCACCCCTTCCTCTTGCTCCTTCTTTCACCGTGTGACATGCCGGCTCCCCTGCCCTTCCCACTATGATTGGAAGTTTCCTGAGGTTCTCACCAGAGGCAAGTGCTCATGCCATGCTTCTTGTATAGCCTGTGAAATTATGAGGGAAAGAAACCTCTTTTCGTTATAAATTACCCAGCCTCAGGTATTCCTTTATGGCAACACAAAACATACTACAACAGGAAAGAATCAAAAAGTGAGAGTGTGCTCCAGGCAGAGGGAGTCATGAAGAGTGTGAAATTGAGTAGGTGAGAATTGAGTCGGAATGGCTGAATTTTATGAGAGGGTCCTTTGAGTAATTAGAGATAGACTCCAGAGCATAGGCAGAGAAAATATATGAGGCAAGTAATTGTCAACTACTTGTACTAGAAAATAATTTAGGCTTGCCATGTGATTTGTTCTGGAGAATAAAATGTAAGTAGAAGTGATTGTGCCACTTATAGAAAAAGGTCATTTGCTAAATGATATTTTTGTCCCCCTCTCTCTCCTCTGTCTGTATGTTCAGGAAGAAAAGACTGTAGCATAATGAATCCAGACAGTGGAAAGAAAGCTAATTCCTTAGACACTCGTAGAGGAGAGCTAATGGACTACATTCAGGAGTACCACTAGACCACACAGGACTTCATGCAAATGAGAACTAAATTTTTACTGTAAGACACTGAGAGTTGGAGGTTGTTTCTTTTATAGCAGTGAAATAGCTGACCAAAACAGAAATTAGCCCCAGGAGTGGGAGCTTTGTAAGTATGTAATATTGGCTGAGCATCTACATATTTCTTGCTCTGCACTTATGCCAACACTTGATATGGTAAGTCTTTTAAACTTTAGCTCTTCTAGTAAGTTATAGCAGTATTTCATTGTGCTTTCAATTTGCCTTTCCCAAAGAATGAATGATCTTGATTATCTTTTTATGTCCTTATTTGTTATCTTTATCTTCTTTGAAGGAAAGTCTGTTCAAATCTTTTGCCCATTAAAAAAACTTGGGTTGTTTGTTTTCTGTCATCAAGCTTTGAGAGTTCTTTATGTTCTAGATACATATAAAGTATCTAGATGAGATATATAATTTCCAAATATTTTCTCCCAGTCTGTGCCTTGTCCTTCCATTCTCTTAACATTCACACACAGTGTTTGAATGTGAAATGTTGTAGTTGAATGTTGAGAGAATGGAAAGAGAAGCCACAGACTGGGCACATTCTCAAAATATTCTTTGCATTTTGAAGAACATGGAAAAGAAAATAAAAAAATCTCAGGACTCCCAAACTCATTATGCCAAAGGGAAAGTTAAACCTGGAGAGTGAATCACATAACACCACCATCCTTTTCCCAAATGAATAGCTGTTACTTCCCAATCCCGTATCAGAGCCATGCATTAGCCAGGCCTTAACAGAAAGGCAGAAGGCCTCAGGCATCCCTGGATGACTACCCTCACAAATTGTTCATAAGTAAATTATTTGCTGGCCTTGAAACCTTTAAAGATATACATCCTCCCATAAAATAAGGATGGACAATTGTAACTTTAACTCTGCAATTTAAGTCTAGCTCCTAAAACTAAAGTCTGTTAGATTTCACACTGATAATGTCAATTACAAGCTTATCTTCCCAGGTGCAGAACAAAGACAAGATGAGCTCAATCATTCCTCTACCTGCCAGAGACATCTGCATAATTGATTCTTTTACTCCCTTTTTCTTTGAATGTTTACCTTATGTAAAATGTAGATTTACTGGACACTAATTAAAATATCACAAAACATGAAACCATTTGCCTCATGCCCTACCATTCCACCCACTTTCTACATGTCTTCTCCCCTTCAAAGAAATGTATAAATACTAACTCTGCTACAAACCTCTTCAGAGAGCACAGGCCACAGATGCTTTTGTGACTTGTATTTTTTCTGGGCATGCCCTCAAGCTTTGGCTCAATAAACCTCAACTGACTGAGAATCTTGCCTCAGTCTCTCATTTTGGTTAATAAGCAGAAGTTTTAAATTTTGATGGGGGTGAGCAAGATGGCTGAATAGGAGGTGCTCCAGCGTCCAACTCCCAGCGCCCATGGCATAGAAGACCGTGATTTCTGCATTGCAACTGAGGTACTGGGTTCATCCTCACTGGGGAGGCCGGACGACAGGACTCGGTCAGCTGGGTTGCAGCCTGGACCAGCGAGAGCTGAAGCAGGCGAGGCATTGGCCTCACCTGGGAAGCCAAGGGAATCCTTTTCCCAGCCAGGGGAACTGAGACACACAACACCTGAGAGAATCCCCGGGTAACTCCCACCCCACACGCTTTGAGCAAAACAGGCACACCCAGGAGATCATATCTATCCTACACCTGGCTGGGAGGGTCCCACACCCACGAGCCTCCCTCACTGCTACTCCAGCAGTCTGCGTGATCCACCGGCAAGGCAGCAGCGAGGGGCTAGGAGGGCGCCCCGCCACTGTCTCCAGGCTTTTAAGTAGGTAAAACAAAGCCGCTGGGAAGTTCGAACTGGGTGGAGCCTGGCGCAGCCTGGCTGAAACCCACCTGTCTCTGTAGACTCCACCTCTGGGGCAGGGCACAGCAAATGGACACAAAGCAGATACCTCTGCAGACCCAAAACGACCTGCCCTGACAGGGCTTTGAAGGAGAGTAGGATCTCCCAACACGGAGGAGGTTGAGATCTGAGAAGGGACAGACTCTGGCTCAAGCAGGTCCCTGACCCCTGAGTAGCCTAACTGGGAGACATCCCCACTAGGGCAGTCTGATGACTTGGCCTGTGGGTGGGAGGGCACCCTGAGAGGAAGCTTCCCAGCAAGAATCAGACAGGTTAATTTGGTTGTTCAGGAATATTCTATCTCTGTGCCCTGCTGCTGATACCCAGGCAACAGGGTCTGGAGTGGACCTCAAGCAATCTCCAACAGACTAGCTGAGGGTCAGTCCTGACTGTTAGAAGGAAATCCTATCAAACAGGAAGGACACCTTGACACCAAAACCCCATCAGGACATCACCACTGTCATCAAAGACTAGAGGCAGATAAAACCACAAAGATGGGGAAAAAGCAGGCAGAAAAGCTAAAATCTAAAAATAAGAGCGATCCCCCGGGCAAAGTTGTTTTAGCTCATCAGCTACAACGGATCAAAGCTGGATCGAGGAATGACTTTGGGATTGGTGATGAGAGAAGAAGGCTTCAGTCCATCACCCCCAGAGCTTGGAAGGAGGAATTACGCACTCCAGCTTAAAGAAATCCAAAAATCTTGAAAAAGTGGAAGAATTGATGGCTAGAGTAATTAATGCAGAAGCGCCGCGTAACGAAATGAAAGAGATGAAATCCATGATAATGAGAAATACGCGGATAAATGCACAAGCTTCAGTAACCGGACCTGACTAACTGGAAGAAAGAGACCAGCCATTGAGGATCAAAATGAAATGAAATGAAGCGAAGAGAAACCAAAAGCAGAAAAAGAAGAAGAAAAGAAATGAACAAAGCCTGCAAGAAGTATGGATTATGTAAAAGACCAAATCTACGTCTGATTGGGGTGCCTGAAAGTGAGGGGGAAATGGAACCAAGTTGGAAAACAGGATATCATCCAGGAGAACTTCCTCAACTTAGTAGGGTAGGCCAATTATCTAAATCTATAGGAAATATAGAGAACGTATTTACAAAGATACTCTCGAGAAGATATAACCTAAGCATACATATAATGCCAGGGATCCACCCAAAGCCAATGAAGGAAAAATCTTAAGGGCAGCCAGGAGAGAAAGGCTCTGGGTTACCCCACAAAGGGAAGCCTCCACTGTGACTACAAATAAGCAGATCTCCTCGGGCAGAACCTCCCAAGCCAGAAGAGAGTGGGGGGCCAATATTCAACATCTTTAAAGAAAAGAATTTTAAACCCAGAACTCTTATGTCCAGCCAAAATCCAAGTCTTCCTATAAGTGAAGGAGAAATAAAAATCCTTTACAGATAAGCGTGTTTAGATTTTATTTCACTTCACTTAGGCCTCTGCCTTCATAAGAGAGACTCCTGAAGGAAGTAATTTGCACATGGAAAGGAAACAACCTGGCACCAGCAATCCCCAAAAACATGCCAAATGTAAAGACCATCGGAGGCTAGGAAGAAACTATACTGAATCCAATGAGCAAAATAAATCCAGTTAATATCATAATGGTGGCACCAAGTTCATACACATAAATAATCTTAATCCCTAAATGTAAATGGACTAAATGCTCCAATTACAGACACAGATCATAAACTGGATAGCAGAGTCATGACCCATCAGTCTGCTGTATTCAGGGAGTACCCCATCTCACACGCAGAGATATACATAGGGCTCAAAATAAAGTGGGATGGAGGAAGATTTACTAAGCAAAATGGAGAATAAAAAAAAAGTGGGGTTGCAATACTAGTCTCTGATAAACAGGACTTTAAACATCAAAGATCAAAAAGAGATAAAGAAGGCCATTATATAATGGTGGTGGAAGGGACTAACTAACACAGGAAGAGCTAACTATCCTAAATATATATATGCACCCAATACAGGAGCACTTAGATTCATATAAAGCAAGTCCTAGAGACTTACAAAGAGACTTAGACTCCCATACACACAATGGGAGACTTCTACCACACTCCACTGTCAACATTAGACAGATCAACGAGACAGAAAGCACAAGGATATCCAGGAATTGAACTCATCTCTGCAAGCAGACCTAATAGACATCTATAGAACTCCACCCCAAATCAACAGAATATACATTCTTCTCAGCACCACATCGTAATTTACTCCAAAATTGACTCACGTAATTGGAAGCAAAGCACTCCTCAGCAAAATGTGTACAAGAACAGAAATTATAACAAACTGTCTCCTCAGACTACAGTGCAACTAAACTAGAACTCAGGACTGGAGAAATCCAATCAAAACTGCTCAACTACATGGAAGCTGAATAACCTGTCTTGAATGACTATTACATTGCACATAACGAAATGAAGGCAGAAGAAGATGTTCTTGAAACCACAATGAGAATAAAGATATGGGGGCTACAACAGAATCTCTGGGACACATTGAAGCAGGTGTAGGGAAATTGAGGCACTAAATGCCTTACAAGAGAAAGCAGGAAAGATCTAAAATTGACACTCTAACATTGTACTAAAAGAACTAGAGAAGCAAGAGCAAAACACATCTGAAGCCAGCAGGAAGGCTAGAAACAACTAAGAGACTTGCTAGAACTGAAGGAGATAGAGACACAAAACCCTCCAAAAAAAATCACACAATGAACCAGGATATTTTTGAAAAGATCAACAAAATTGACAGACCACTAGCAAGCACTAATAAAGAAGCAAAGAAAAGAGAAGAACTCAAATCGACGCAATTAAAATGATAAAGGGATATCACCACTGACCCTACAGAAAGTCACAAACTACCATCAGAGAATACTATAAACACCCCACAAATAAACTGGAAAATCTAGAAGAAATGGATAATTTCCTGACAATTTACACCTTCCAAGACTAAACTACAGTGGTATTGAAGTTGAATCCCTGAATAGATCTCAATAGTAGGCTCTGGAAATTGAGGCACAAATTATCAGCCTACCAACCAAAAAGTCCAGGACCAGATGATTCAGCTGAATTCTACCAGAGGTACAAGGAGGAGCTGGTACCACCTTCCAAACTATTCCAATCAATAGAAAAAGAGGGAATCCCTAACTCCATTTTATGAGGCCAACATCATCCTTGATACCAGCCTAAGTAGAGATATTAAATGAAAAGAGAATTTTAGACCACATCCCTGATGAACATCAGATGCAAAAATCCCTCAATAAAAACACCGGCAAACCGGATTCAGCAAACACACGTTTCATCCTACCATGATCATGTTTCCATCCCGATTGGCCCAACATCCGCAAATGTGAAACATTATTCCAATCCGCATAAAACAGAACCAAAAAGACAAGAACCACATTGATTATCCCAATAGATGCAGAAAAGGCTTCTTGACAACAAAATTCAACAGCCCTTCATGCCAAAAACGCCAATAAATCTTGGTATTGATGGAACGTGACTTCAAAATAATAAGAGCTTATTTATGATAAAACCTACAGCCAATACTTTCTACTGAATGGGCAAAAACTGAAAAATTCCTGAAAAACTGGCATTAAGACAGGATGCCCTTCACCACTCATTTGGTACATAGTAAGCTGAAGTTCTGGCTAGGGGTAACTTGTGCGGGGTGAGAGAAAATCAAGGTATCTAGTTAGGGAAAGAAGAATAAATCTGTCCCTTCTTGCAGATGACATGGATTAGAGCATTTAGAAAACCCCATTGTCTCGGCCACCTGTAACTTCCTTAAGCTGATAAGCACCCCCAGCAAAGTCTCTTCAGGATACAAAATTAATGTAATTATGGTGATTCCGGAGACGAATTATGGATTTTCTGACGAGATTTTGTGACCTTGATTGACCAACGGATAAGGATCTTTGAGGAACGGCGAACGATTGTTTTATAAATAATATTATAATGGCGAAGAATCAATATCGTGAAAAGCCGTAATTGCTACTGCCCAAGGTAATTTATAGATTCCAATGCCATCCCCATCAAGCCACTAAATGAGCTCTTCACAGAATTGGAAACTGCTTTAAAGTCTCATATATGGAAACCAAAAAAGAGCCCTGCATCTCCCAAGACAATCCTAAGTCAAAAGAACAAAGCTGGAGGCATTTCACCACCTTGACTTCCAAACTATACTACAAGGCTACAGTAACCAAAACAGCACATGATACTGGTACCAAACAGAGATATAGGACTAAATGGAACAGAACAGATCCCCAGAAATAATACCACACATCTACAGCCATCATCTGATCTTTGACAAACCTGAGAGAAAACAAGAAATGCTGATTCCTATTTAATAAATGGTGCTGAAAATTCGCATACTACAAGTAGAAAGCCAAAACTGATCCTTTCCTTACCTCTACGAAAATTAATCTAAGATGGATTTTTAGGAGGACTTAAAATGTTAGACCTAATACCATAAAAATCCTAGGAGGAAAACCTAGGTAGGCACTATCTGCACATAGGCATGTGGCAAAGACTTCATGTCTAGGGCCGGGCGCCGTGGCTCAAGCCTGTAATCCCAGCACTTTGGGAGGCCGAGGCGGGTGGATCACGAGGTCAGGAGATCGAGACTATCCTGGCTACACATGGTGAAAACCCCATCCTACTAAAATACAAAAACTAGAATAAGTGGTGGCGGGATACCAGTCTCAGCTACTTGGGAGGCTGAGGAGAATGGTGTGTGAACCCGGGAGGGCGGAGCTTGCAGGAGCCGAGATCATGCCACTGCACTCCAGCCTGGGAGCACAGCGAGACTGGCCTCAAAAAAAAAAAAAAAAAAAAAAAAAAAAAAAAAAGACTTCATGTCTAAAACACTAAAAGCAATGCGAGCAAAGCTAAAATTGATAAAATGGATCTCTATTAAACTAAAGAGGCTTCTGCACAGCAAAAAGAAACTACTTATCAGAGGAATAGGCAATCCCACAGAAATGGGAGAATTTTTGTAATCTACTCATCTGATGCTGGGCTAATATCCAGAACCTATGAACTCTGCTAAACAAATTTACAAGAAAACAAACAACCCCACTCAAAAAAGCAAGCAAAAGGATATGAATAGATTACTTCCTCTCAAAAGAAGACACTTACAGCCAACAAAACACATGAAAAATGCCCATCATCACACAATACCGGGGAGAAAAATCAAAAACCACAATGAGATACCATCTCACACCCAGTTAGAATTTGGCGACCATTAAAAAAGTCAGGAACAGGCTGAGAGGATGTGGAGAAATAGAATACTTTTACACTGCTGGTGGGATTGTAAACTAGTTCAACCATTATGGAAAAATACAGTATATGGGATTCCTGGTTGATCTAGGGAACTAGATGTTCATATGACCCAGCCATCCCATTACCGGGGATATACCCAAGGATTATGCAAATTCATGCTGCTATAAAAAGACACATGCACACGTATGTTTATTGCGGCACTATTCACAATAGCAAAGACTTGGAATCAACCCAAATGTCCATCAGTGACAGATTACTAAGCAAAATGTGGGTACATATACAATTCATGGAATACTATGCAGCCATAAAAGCAAGATGAGTTTGTGGTCCTTGTAGGGACATGAATGCAGCTGGAACTATCATTCTTAGTAAACTATCACAAGAAATAGAAAACTAAACACCGTGAGCTGCTCCCTACCTATAGGTGGGAACTGAACAATGAGGATCACTTGGACTTGGGAAGGGGAACCATCACACACCGGGGCCTATCATGGGAGGGGGAGGGGAGGGATTGCATTGGGAGCTGAGTACCTGATAAATGACGAGGCTGATGGGTGCAGCACACCACAAGGCACAAGTATATATATGTAACAAACCTGCACGCTATGCACATGTGTACCCTACAACTTACAGTATAATACAATAATAAATAAATTTAAAAAAAAAATTTTGATGAAGCCCAATTCATTACATTTATTGTGATGATAGAATAATGAAGGTCACTAAATACTTAAAATGTACAATTTGACAAGATTCAACACATACAAAATCTTATCAAATTGTATGCTTTAAATATGTGCAGTTTATTGTTTGTCAATTGTACTTTGAAAAAGTTGTTTTACAAAGGGTGGGGGGAATAAAGAGAATTCAGTAATTCAGGGTCTTCAAGTGTTGAAAGCTAATTGCTTCTAGATCCTGTCAGTAAGAGAAACAGTCCTACAAACTTTCCTGTTAATTAAATGACTCAGCGTAAAGAGAGGACTAAGGATGTGGTCTTCCCATCCACTGTGCTATGTAGTCTCACAAAATCACAGTGAAATTGATGAGAGATATGCTGGGAACCTGGGGTGGGGGGAAGGAATTAATAAAATAAATGAGGCTGAGAATTATATCTAATATAAACGTTGAGTGTGGCTACCATCACATGGAACTAAGTGCAATCAGAGCTAAGAAGCCTACTAGGCTTTTGCAGGAATTAAATTGCCAAAGAAACCCAGAACCTATTAAAACAAAAGCCTTTTACTGTTCCGTATTTAGTTATTGTGTCTTCAGCATTCTACAAACAGAAGGTACCTTTGACAACTAAACAGTTCCCAAGATGGGCATCCTCATCACTATTCATTTCGGGTGCGGTCCAGGAAGATAAGGGGAGCTCCTAGAGGGTACAGCACAGGTCAAAAAGAACAGTGGGCAAAGCAGATCCTTGCAGAAGACAGCAATGGCAGAGTGCGGAAGTTTCTGTTCTGCCAGGGCAGAGAGACTTCACATTGTCTTCTCTTGAGAATTCAGAATTGCTGTTGATGAGTGACTACTCTCTGTTTCCCATTCTTCCCCTTTCTGTAGGGGTATCAGGTGCCAATGTCTTGACCCTGTACTACCATCATATCCTCAGCATGTGTCTGGAGGGGTAGAACCTGCATTTTAGTTTGTGGCAAACACCAGGAAGCTCCATGTCTGGATCTGATGGATAAGACTTAGAGACTGGATTCTCATAACCACTCTTTGAGGTATGCAAAATCATTTCTTCAATTTTACAGAGCAGGGAGTGCATAAACAACATGCCTGAAGTCTACACAGCTGGTGAATGAACACTGGATGCTGAATTAAGCTGGCTGAGTCTTTGGGTTGTCTACCTGAGGAGAGGTGTTTTCTATAAGTGGGAAGGAGGGAGCAAATGAGTATTTAGTGACTAAAGGGGAGAGTGTGACAGGGACTATCAATGCCACTGAGTGATGTCCCTGTGTTGCATCTCCATTTTCTAGCCTTCCTTGCAATTAAGTTGGCCATGTGACAAGTTTGGAAGAATAGAATATGTTATGAAGTGACATATGCCACTTCTGAGTTAAGCAGGTTAAATATCTGGTACACATTCCCTAATCTCTCTCTCTAACTTGCTCTGTCTTTCTCTGTCTTTCCCTCTCTTATTTGTGGGCTTGGAAGTAAAGGGGTCAAAGACGGCTTGATCACATGATAGATGGAGCTTGGATTCCTGAGTTTTAGCTGGAGGAATGCGGCCCTGCAGGGCTGCCCAGGCTTTGCTGGACTTTATGTGAATGAAAAATAAACCTGTGCTGTTGTAAGCCACTGAGATTTGGGGCTGTTTATTGCAAAGCCTAGAATTAATTACTCTGACCAAGACCAATGTTATAGTAATTGGGTAAAGGTGTCTATCACATTCTCCACATTTTCCCACAGTCTCTGTACTCAGTCACTTGGAAGATAATGACTGTGAAGCTATCAAGTCTTCACATTTTCCAAAAATTTATGACTCAGTTGCCTTTTTTTTTTTTTAAAGATGACAGCACTAATTTAAGCTATGTTTTTCTTTTAAAAACATAAAAACTTGAATGTCATTTTCTTTAAGTTGAAAAGTATGATATAGAAAGTCAGAGAAAAGGGGCTGGACATGGTGACTCATGCCTTTAATTCCAGCACTTTGGGAGGGTGAGGCTGGTGGATCACTTGAGGTCAGGAGTTTGAGACCAGCCTGGCCAACATGGTGAAACCCATCTGTACTAAAAATACAAAAATTAGCCAGGTGTGGTGGCACACGCCTCTAATCTTAGCTACTTGGGAGGCCGGGGCAGGAGAACCCCTTGAAGCCAGGAGATTGAGGTTGCAATGAGCTGAGATTTTACCACTGCACTCCAGCCTGGGCAACAGAGCGAGACTTCATCTCATAAAAAAAAAAAAAAAAAAAAAAAAAAAAGAGAGAGAGAAGAATTATTTCTGTATTTATGGCTTGGGACACGTAGCTTCTGATCAGATTTCTAAACAAGGACAAAACTACTGAAGGAGAAAGTATATATTAAAAGCCTAGAGCCTGAAGTCAAGTCTGTGTCCATTCACTAGTTGTATGGACTTTGGACAAGTCACTTAACCATTCTCTGCCCTGCATAATTATGAAAATGATTGTTCATACCTCAAAATGTTGTTATGATAATCACATGAGTTAATGTTGTATAATAAGGAACTTAGCTGGCCTTTGTCTCTGGTTCCTGATAGACAGTCTCTAAACCCTTGGAATTTCTCGAGTGATAAGAATGTCTTTGTTATTTATATGGGCCCCTTAGACCACACCTGAGTTTGTGCTAACACGGTGATACATGGTGGTCCTCTGGGTAGTTTCAGGATGGGGACTGCTTATGCCAAAGACCAACTATGTGATTAGGGGGTTGGAGTGGGGAGTGGAGGAGGGCTGGAGATTGAGCTCCTTCTTGTGGCCAATGATCCAGTTAATGACAGGGATAGAATGAAACCCCAATAAAAAACTCTGGACACCCAAAGCTTGCATGAGCTTCCCTGGTTAATTTTCATACACTGATGTGGCAGCAAGGTGATGCATTCTGATCACTCAAAAGCTTCACATTGAGGACCCTACCAGATCTTACCCTATGTGTCCTTACTTTGGCTTGCCCTGATTTGCGTTTATTGTAATAAATTTGTAATCTTAAGTATAGTGTCTTCCTTAGTTCTGTGAGTTGTTTTGAGAATTATGAAACCTGAGGGGGTATTGGGAACCAAAATTTTGTCTAATTGGCCAGAAGTGGCTTGGGGGGCCTAGAAATACCTTGCTTGCAGTTGGTGTCTAAAGTGAGAGCAGTCTTATGGGGGTACTGTGTCCTTACTCTGTGAAGTTTGACCTACTTCTGGGTAGTTAGTGTCAGAATTGTATTGTAGTTAATACATGTAAAGCTTTTAGAATAGTGCCTGGCCCAGAGTAACTTTCAGGGAAAGCTAGCTAATAATATAAAGCTCTAAAATAGTATTCATACAGGAGCACTTACTATTAAAGATGAACATAGAAGTACTGTATTCAGTGCTGAAAGGAACCTTGTAAATAATACAGTTTGATGTGATTTTGCCTTGTCTTAGTTCAAAAATCTTGTTAGTGCCAGGGCAAAGACTCAAACCCCAGTCTTTTAAGACAAAATCATTATATAAAGTGTGCTTTACTTTTCACATATTTTAAATGGGGCTAGTTCAACACAACCTATATCCTAGCAGTAGGAGCATTTTGGGAAATCTGTCCAACACCTATTTATTTCTCTGACAACCTCCTTCTGTGCCTCTAGGATGAGACCTGAAGCTGTGTTTCAACTATGCATGTTTGAATCCTTGGTCACAGTCAAAGGATTGGGGTGCATAATTGACCCAAGATGGGTCTGTAAAGTTTTTACTTCTCAGAATTCAGAATTTGATTTAAAAAATACCAGCTGGTCTTGTGCCCCAAAGATGAGGCAGCTGAGGGCCATGTATGGCCTAATTCCATGATGCCAGATGTGAAGAGAAAGAAAAATGAAAGGAGTACATAGATAGAGGCAAAATGGAGAGAGTGGTGATCAGGGTTATTGTTTTTCTTTTCTTTTTGTTTGATCCTTGTCTCTTTTGGGGCCAGGCTTCATCTCTTGCTCTTGGGTTTTGTGAGATAACCTAGTCCAATACATTCCCCTTGCTTGTTTATGCTTTTTTGAAATAGATTTTGTTAGTTGCAACTAATAGTCTTGATTAAGGATGGAATGAAACAAAAGTGCAAACTGCTTCTATTACGATTGCTATTGTGAATATGGGGAATGAGGAGGATGGGTGGTGCCAGATAAAACACTGGAGTAAGGTGGGCCATGGGCTTAGATTTAATAGGAACATTTTAACGGGATCTCTTAGAAAGCTCCAATGTCTTTGTTGAAACACAATTAAATTAGGCTCCTTTGAATGTGGATGAAAGGATGGTAGAGATGTGGAAGAATAAGGTTAAGCAAGCAATTGACAATTTTGCTTTCTTGCTCAAGATGGAATTGGGTTAACCAATAACTGTGGTGCACCAATGCAATTATAAAATATAATGAAACTGTTGGGGACAAATAGAAAACACAACAGGACCATGTCTTGGGTGACTGTACTGAATCAAAAATAGCATTTTTAGAAACAATTTTGTTATTATGAAGGAAAAACCAACAGCCATCACAAAGCTTATGTTCCACTGCATGTTTGAAAAGAAAAGATATTTGCCTTCTCAAGTGGCGGACCCCATCAGGCTGAAATAACCACTGTCAACAATGGATCTGAGAATCAAATCTGAGAAGGTAGAGATTTACCAGGCTGCCTCTCTTGACGACTGGAAAAGGATCAGAACTTATTTTTGTTTGGTGAAAAAGAAGTTCTAACAAAGCATACAAATAACATTCATGACCAAAGGAACTGCTTTTCAAGGTATTTGTTCTGCTAAAGAAGGCAAGAGGGGCACAGTTCTTAATTTAACATCACAGGTTGAAAAGATCACATTGGAAAGTGCAGTTGAATAAGGGAAGCACTTAATTGTACCCTATCTTTCTTTCTTCCATGCTTTATTCTTTCTCTTTCTCTCTTTCTTTTTCTCCTTTGTCAGACTTTTTTTTCTAAAATGTAAGTGAAAATATGAGATTCTGTCAATATGAAGATATCTTGCAGAGTGGCAAATTTTAAGGCAGAGGATGTTCCTTTCCCATATGGAGATTAAAAAGGGACTAGAAATTTTGAGCATCTTAAGTTCTGTAAGTTACCTGTGTACTTTTTTTTTCTTTTCACTTGTATTTTTGTTTTATAGGTCCTGTGTGATTTATGCTTTAAAGAGATTCTGTTTTGATGTGTTTCTAGGATTTTTTTCAAGATTTACAGCTCCTTTTAGCAGTTCTTGTAGTGTTGGCTTGGTAATGGTGAATTCTTTCAGCATTTGTTTGTCTGAAAATGACTGTATCTTTCCTTGGTATATGATGCTTAGTTTCACTGGACACAAAATTCTTTGCTGATAACTGTTTTGTATGAGGAGGCTGAAGATAGGGCCCCAATCCCTTCTAGCTTGTAGGGTTTCTGCTGAAAAATCTGCTGTTAATCTAATAGGTTTTCCTTTATAGGTTGCTTGGTGCTTCTGTCTCACAGCTCTTAAGATTCTTTCCTTCGTCTTAACTTTGGATAACCTGATGACAACGTGCCTAGGTGAAGATCTTTTTCTGATGAATTTCCCAGGTGTTCTTTGTGCTTCTTGTATTCGCATGTCTAGGTCTCTAGCAAGGCTGGGGAAGTTTTCCTTGATTATTCCCCCAAATATATTTTCCAAGCTTTTAGAATGGTCTTCTTCCTCAGGAACACTGATTATTCTTAGGTTTGGCTGTTTTACATAATCCTAGACTTCTTGGAGGCTTTTCTTTTCTTTTCTTTTCTTTTTTTGATGGAGTCTTGCTGTGTCACCCAGGTTGGAGTGCAGTGGCGCGATCTCGGCTCACTGCAACCTCCACCTCTTGGGTTCAAGCTATTCTCCTGCCTCAGCCTCTTGAGTAGCTGGGATTACAGGTGTGTGCCGCCACACCCAGCTAATTTTTGTGTTTTTAGTAGAGACAGGGTTTCACCATGTTGGTCAGTCTGGTCTCAAATTCCTGACCTCATGACCCACATTCCTTGGCCTCCCAAAGTGCTGGGATTACAGGCTTGAGTCACTGTGCCCAGTCTCTTTGTTCATATTTTCTTAGTTTGTGTTGGATTGGGTTAATTTGAAGACCTTGTCTTCAAGCTCTGAACTTCTTTCTTTGACTTGTTCAATTCTATTGTTAAGACTTCAGAGTATTTTACATTTCTAAAAGTGTGTCCAAAGTTTCCTGAATTTTTGATTGCTTTTTCTTTAAGCTGTCTATTACCTTGAATATTTCTGCCTTTAATTCTTGCATCATTTTTTGAATTTCCTTGCAATGGGCTTCACCTTTCTCCGGTCTCTCCCAGATTAGCTTAACAACTAATCTCCTGAATTCTTTTTCAGGTAAATCAGGGATTTCTTCTTGGTTTGGATCCATTGCTGGTGAATTAGTGTGATTTTTGGAAGGCACTGATGGGCCTTGTTTTGTCATATTACCAGGGTTGGTTTTCTAGTTCCTTTTCATTTGGGTAGGCTCTGTCAGAGGGAAGGTCTAGGGATGAAGGCTACTGTTCAGATTTTTTTGTCCCACAGGTGTTCCCTTGGTGTAGTACTCTCCCCCTTTTCCTGTGGATGTGGCTTCCTGTGAGCCAAACTGCAGTGATTGTTGTCTCTCTGCTGGGTCTAGCCACCCAGCGAGTCTACCCAGCTCTGGGCTGGTACTGGGGGTTGTCTGCACAGAGTCCTGTGATGTGAACCATTTATGGGTCTCTCAGTCATGGATACCAGCGCCGGTTCCAGGGAGGGTGGTGGAGGGTATGATGGACTCCATGAGGGTCCTTAGCTTTGGTGGTTTAATGCTCCATTTTTGTGCTGGTTGGCCTCCTGTCAGGGGGTATTTCTTTCCAGAAAGTATCAGCTATAGTAGTGTGGAGAGGGACTGGCAGTGGGTGGGGCCCTGGAACTCCCAAGAGTATATGCCCTTTGTTTTCTGCTTTCAGGGTGGGTAGGAAAGGCCCATCAGGTGGGGGTGGGACTAGGCATGTCTGAGCTCAGACTCTCTTTGGGCAGGTCTTGCTAGGGCTGCTGTTGGGGATGGGGGTGAGATTTCCAGGTCACTGGAGTTGTGTACCTAGGAGGACTATGGCTGCCTCTGCTGAGTCATGCAGGTTGTCAAGGAAGTGGGGGAAAGGCATCAGTCACAGGCCTTACCCAGCTCCCACACAAATGGAAGGGCAGGTCTCACTCCCACTGTGCCCCCAGCAACAGCCCCAAGTCTGTTTTCAGGCAGAGGGTGAGATAGGCTTGAAAACTTGCCCCAGGCTTTCCACCTCCCAGAGTATTTGGGGTGTCTCTCAGATCCTATGAGAGCAGTCCATTTCCTTCAGAGGGTCTATGGGTCCTCTCAGGATTGCTGTTTTTTTCTCGCAGTTGATATGGAGCTAAAAATTAGTGCAAGCCTCCACATGCTGCTCTGTCCATAGCTGCAATCTAGTCCTGCCTCCCGTCCACCATGATCCCCAAGCTCTGCAAATTGTATAACAAGAGAGTTCTCTTTACAAACATTTGTCCACTTTGCCTCATACAACCAGTTCTAGAATGAAATAAATAAGAAAGATGGCCAGCTATCATTTTCTTAAAGAATTCTAGGCAAAAGTAAAACAATCTGCTTTGATAGGGCATTCAATTTAGAAATATCTTCTTTATAAGTAACTTATACTTCTTCATGTAGTCAAGGGTATTTATTTAATACCAGGAATATATCTTCACTGGAGCAGAGCAGCCTTCAGTTGTCCATGAATCTGTGCCTTAGATAATCTAAAATGTATGAAAAATCACGCAACCTTTTGCTTTGGTGGATATCAAGTAGACTTTTCTCCCTGTGTTTGTAGTAACACATCTTCCATCTTCCTTGATTGGGGAAGAAAGTTAGTGCTTTGGTTTAAAAACCTTCATGTTGAGCTCTTAGGAAATTAGAGGAGAAATGAGTAAAAAGAATCTTAACAGATCTACTCCATAAAAGTTAGTAATTTAAAGTGGAAATAGAATGGAAATAACTACATATTACCTTTGCATTGTATGCTTTATAAGCCATATAATACCAAATTTTCTTGTCTTTTTTCATTATTCCTAATTTCCTATACTTTTCTGTTTTCTGTTGCTATTCACTTCTATGACCTTATCTTAACATAAGAGACTCAAAGTTAACATGACTTTTGAAGAGGATCTTGCTAAAATAAAAAATAAAGACAAATGCTTTATAACTTTGATATATTATAATCTGCTAAATACCAAAGTTGTAAGCTTTTAAAGAATGATCTATATTTTTGATACTCCAATTGAAGTTATTAAAAATGAATTCTATATTTAACATTGTATTACACATTTTCTATTATTTGACATTTAAAGTGTCAAACATGTTAGAAGTTTTGGGCTGCAGTGCTTTTTTCATGTTACCCTTTATATCATGAAGAACATGACTCTCACAGATTTTGACTGTTGAAGAGCTGGAAGAAATGAATTGGAGGAGATGGAAACATATTGCAAAGTACACCGAGTCCTGTCTTCTTGCAAATCATCCAGTTAAATCATGCAAATCTAAGTTCTAGTCATATTCTTATAGCTCTTTCACAGAAAAAGAAAAAGACACAGAGGTTAAGGAACTTGCTTATGTTCACATAACTAATAGGAACTGGGATTGAGATTCAAACCCAGGTCTCTCCAATTCCAAAGTCAATGCTCTTTATGCTACACTACATGACATTATAATTTAATGTGTGTCTATTCTTTTATAATGTTTGGGGTGCATTTCCATCTCAGGAGAAATTTTCTGACAATGGGGAAATCTGAGTAGGGAACTGATGACCAGAGTTAGGTTGTAATCATCAGCAACATGAAGGAATAAATATATGGATTCTTTAGGTATGTGTTAGGAAATTAGATTCATGATGGCAACATGGGCCGCTCCCTGTTCCACTCTCTCTTTGTCTCTTGCCATTTCAATGGAGTAATCACCCAAGTTTTCTAGTTGTGTTCTTCTTTAAAAAGGAACAGCAATGATTATTTCATTTTCCTCTGTTTACTTGTAATCTATTCAGAGAATTGGAAAGGCGTGTAATCAGTCCTGAAGTGGTTAACTTGACTCTTAGAAATCAACAGAAGTTGACAGAATTAGTGTTTTAACTTTCTTCTTTAGGGAGTTCTTTTTCTTTTTTGAAGGACTGCAAATCCCATTTCTCAAAATCTTTTATATAATTGTCTGTGATAGACAGCCTGCTGTTCCATGTCTCTCTCAGTTTAGATTCAATAGAGAATGATGTAAAAGTAACAAATGACAAAATCACTGTTTTACAAGAAGAAACATGACATTAAAACCCAGAATAACAAATAAGTTCAATATAGTTGAAATATTCCAGAGGTTAAAAGCTTTCAATGAATTCTATTAAAACTGAGAAGAAAAGAAGGCCATTTAAAAAAATAATTATTAATGTCGACAAAATCGCTTAAAAATATTCACTGACATATTATGCTAGTTTCTCTTAGTGTAAAATATGGGTTTGAAAAATGTGTTACTTCAAGTCTACAAATATTCTTTTGTAAAAGTAAAGATGGGTTTTTTTGCAGGGTAGGGTGCAGTTTATGGAAAAATAAGCTCAGAAATTGATTCTAAACATCTTGCAATTGCAAATATGAAGGCAAAGTCTCATTCTGGCACTGAGGTTGTATTGTTAATAGCTGATACAAATATTTTCTAGTTATTTTTTATTTTCAGAATTTTAATGAAAATTTTCTAATAATCAAATATCTTTGAAGCATCAATATTTATTTATTTTGCTTGTTTTACCGAAAATCTCTTAGAACTGTATTTCTGTTTCTTCAGTATATAGGAAAGCCCTAGTTCAGTTTTTGTTTTTGGTTTTTGCAACTCAGGTTTATTATTATAAAAGTCAGTTGTTGCATCACATGGAAATGCAGTATTACGACCAGGTGCTCCAACGACCCATTTGCCTGACTTCTATGCTTTGAGTGTATTTATTATTTTGAACATATTATTTAAAGATTTTCCATTGCCCTTTTTCCCCATTCTTAGATCTTCAACCTTGCTTTTTTGCTACTGTCAGTATAGCTGATTCTAGTAATTCAGTGTAAGTCCTTTTTGTCTAATGTTAGGTGAGATGGTTGATTATTAATTAAAAATTGGTAAAATATGGCTTACAAAAATGTTATATACATACAATATATATTTTATTTTAACCTAAAACATATAAACATTTCTGTTGGCCACTATTTTCATAGAGGCCCATGGCTTATTCCTTGCATATGGGTTCACTGATAGGAATTCTAAATTTTCCTACATAAATTGGATACATAATGTGTTATTTGATATCTCAAATATCATTGACCAGATATGAAATGAATTAAACTTGTTATAATTGTGTTTAAAATAAGAATTAGTGGATCATAAGTAAAGCAGCATATCATCAAACAGTATTGATTAATATTGAAGTTCCAAAATCTGTAGTCTTTTTCTGTTGTTACTGTAGCAATTTGCCACAAACCTAGTGACTTAAAATAACACATATATATTATCATATGGTTTTATAGGTCAGAAGTCCAACACACATCTCATTGAGCCTAAATCAGGGGTCAGCAGGGTGGCATTCCTTTCTTGAGGATCTAGGAGAGAATCTGTTTCCTGACTTTTTTTGCAGCTTCTAGAGGCTGCCCATGTTCTGTGGCTCATGCTTTCCTTTCTCCATCTTCAAAGCCAATAATGTTGCATCTCTCTGACCATTTTTTCCATAGTCACATCACCCTCTTTTCATAGCTGGGAGAGGTTTTCCACTCTTAAAGACCCATGTGACTAGATTGGACCCTTCCCTGCCTCCACATTATCCAGAATAATCTCCTCATCCCAAGGTCTTTTACTTAATAATATTTGCAATCTCTTTTGCCATGTAAGGTAACAGATTCACAGGTTGAAGGAATTAAGATACAGACATCTTTGGGAGGGGTTATTATTCTTCTTACCACATGTGTCAAACTGTTGGTAAATCAATCAAAAGTCATAGCACTTACTAGGAACTTTTGTTTTTGTTGTTTTTGGAAACCTAGATTAACTTAAGAGTCTAAATATGTGTCCCCAAATTCATATCAATCCCACGTGGAAAATAGTTTTGCTCCATCCCAAGGTCCCACAAATTCTCAATTATTGCATCAATTCATGGTATAAGATCTCATTATCTCAAAAGTTCAAACTCGTTATTTAAGTCATCTAAATTTAGTATGCATGAAGCCATTGGTATAATCCATCCTGGAGTACAATTTCCCTCCATCTGTGTACCTGTGATACTCAAGAAACAAGTTATCTGCTCCAAAAATACAGTGGTGAGGTAAGTACAGGATAACAGTTATAAACATTTCAGTTAGAAGACAGCTGCATATCCTATTATCCTTTTGTTTTATTCTTCCATTGCCTCCTCGGTAGTTTTCTAGCTTCTCTTTACTGCGAAATTCTAAGACACTTCTACATTTTTAGGTATTTGTTAGAGCAGTACCCCCCCAAATCTTATTCGACCCTTCACTACAACCCAGCTTAGGCAACCTATACTTTTTATTAACCATATGTTAGTTTTGCCTATTTTAGAACATCATGCAAATGAAATCATACAGTGTATACTCTGTTGGGCTTCTTCTACTTAGCATAATGTTTTGGATTTTTTTTTCGTGTTCTTAGTGTCAGTAGGTAATTTCTTTATATGCTGAGCAATATTCTGCTGTGTAAACACACCACAATATGTTTTTGTATTCTGTTGTTGAACATTTGGATTGTTTTCAGTTTTTGGTTGAAATAAGTTGGTAGGAACATTCTTTTCTTTGTTTTTATTTCTCTGGGGTAAATACATAATAATGAAATGCTGTGCCATAGTGTAGATGTATGTTTAGCTTTTAAGAAGTTGCTTGTATCATTTTAAACTTCTGCAATGGTATGGTATAAGAAGTGTGGTTGCTCTATTGGGATGGTCAACCTGCTTGGTTTTATCTTTTTGGGTATGGGTATAGTAACACCTCATTGTGGTTTTAATATGCTTTGAATTGATGACTAACGATGTTGAGCAACTTTTTATTTCCCTTCTTCCCCTCAACTACTTTTAAGACTTCCTCATTATTACTGGTTTTTACAAATTTGGTTAGGTTGTACCTTGACACAGTTTTCTTTGTGCTCATCTTACTTGGGGTACATTGTGTTTCTTGGTTCTGTGGACTGATAATTTTTCGACAAGTCTGGAAAATTTTCAGCCAATTTTTTTTTTAACATATTTTATTGCTCTTCTTTTAATGGAGCTTCACTTATACATGTGTTAGACCATTTGATAGTGCCTTATAAATCTTGAGACTCTTTCCTTTTTCCTTTTTGGCCTTATTTTCTCTCTTTAGTTTGTATATTTTCAATTGCTTTGTCTTTACACTAATCTTTTCTTCTGCAGTACCTGCAGAAGAATATATATATATATATAATTTATAATATATATATTATTACATATATAAAATATACATATTATATGTGTGTGTGTGTATATATATATTTTTTAGACTGAGTCTCACTCTATCACCCAGGCTGGAGTGCAGTGGCATGAGCTTGGTTCACTGCAACCTCTGCCTACCAGGTTCAAGGAATTCTTGTGCCTCAGCCTCCTGAGTAGCTGGGGTTATAGGTGCCCACCATGACACCTGGCTAATTTTTGTATTTTTAGTAGAAACGGGGTTTCACCTTGTTGGCCAGGCTGGTCTCAAACTCCTGGCCTCAAGTGATCTGCATGCCTTGTCCTCCCAACAGGTTGGGATTACAGGCATGAGCCATCGCGCCTGGCCAAAATTTTAATATATTCTAAAATCACTGTTTAAAAATGTTTTGTCTATCTATCACCTTTATTATTTCTGTATTTCTTATTTCTATTAATTGATTTTTCTCCTGGTTTTGGCTTACCTTTTTATGTTTCACTTATCTGGTTCTTGAGTGTTTAGATTTTGTACCTATTATTTAAAAGATTTTTGTTATGACAATAGTTATTTTTTGAAGAACAGCTTGATTCCTTTGGGCTTCCTCCACCCCACTGAGTTTTGTTAGTAAACACTTAGAGTTACTTTTACTCTAGGGCTAATTTAACATTGCTCCTAAGCTGTGGTCTTTCTAAAGTCTCTACCGAATGCCCCAGTGCTCAGTGAGGTTTCTCCTGGCTGGATGGAATTTAATATCTCCCAGTCCTGGGTAAGCTTTGGTAGTTACTTAATACTTGTTTTTTCCCTAGTAGCTGTTCTTAGCCACATATATCTTAATTATTAACTTATGTTAAGCTTATTAGTCAGCTAGAGATTTCTAGAATTCTCTCTTGCATGGCTTTTCCCTTTCAGGTATTCTGTTCTCCAAATTCTACCTACCTTGCATCTCAGAAGTCTGTGCTTTGTCTCTTCAACCTGGTGATACCCCCATAGTCCATGTTCCCTCTTTCTGTGCAGCAGTCTTGAAAGTGACTTCAGGCGAAAAGTTCAGATAATTGTATAGCTTACCTCATTTGTTTCCTCTTAGATGCCTATTGTTCAATATATGAAACCAGTTGTTTCATACATTTAATCCAGTATTATTGTTTTATATAACAAGAGGGTTAATTAAGTGCCTGTTTCTCTGGAATCTGGGTGGGAACCCATGATGAATTTTTGAAAGCATGTGTCAAACTGTTGGTAAATCAATCAAAAGTCATAGCACCTACTAGGAACTTTTGTTTTTGTTGTTTTTGGAAACCTAGATTAACTTAGAGTCTAAATTTTTTTCATAAGTCTTCACTAAAGATATTAAAATGAAAATTGCCATTAAGTTAATTACTGCACAATTTATTAGGGTGGTGCAAAAGTAATTGCGGTTTTTGCTATTACTTTTCATGGCAAAAACTGTAATTACTTTTGCCCCAACCTAATACAAATGATGCAAGATAATCTTTCTTTATATTCATTATCTTGATGACATCTGGATTCCCCATTTAATTGGAGATGTAAAAAAACTGGCAGGGTTCAGAGACAAGCCACTCAAATGCTTAAGAGATTATATTAAATGACTTCCTTGACATATATATGAAGAAAGATCAATGAAACTGAGCTTACTTACCTCTCGGAACAGCATAGTTACCAGAATCATAAATGTCATGATATAGAGGCTATGACCACTTATTCTTGAAGTCCACTAAGCCGATAAATATATTTAAAGCATAAAGGGAAGATTTGCATCATGTACAAAGCTAAATGTCCTCCAAAAGTCTGCTAAATACTGTAATTTGGGGGGATGTTGTGAAATCTTTCCCTGCCTGAAAGATGAGCAAACAGCATGGCTTCCTCTCTGCAAGGTAACTGAGACGTTGAGATTAGCAGTAAGTTAGATAAACGACCCAGGTTCCTTTCAGGCCTCTGATTTTAACAGTATTAAGGAGACTTTTCTTCTGCTTCCTGACAACTCCTGTCTAGATTTTATGAAATTGCTTCTCTTTTTTTTCTTTTATTAGTGGGAAGATGCTTTTTTGATATTCCTTTTCAGTTGCCTGGGGTCTTTCAAAACAGTAAAACAAGAGAGTTTTTAGCCTTACTGATTTGTTTTTTCTAAACAGGAAATTTCTTCCAAAAATATACACCAGCATCTATATTTGCATGCAAAATCAAATATTTCTGGGGTTCATTGCAGTACAGTCCAGGACAAACTGTCTCTATAATTTCTCAGGCAAAATTTTTGCTTAAAAGAAAAATGATAAATTGATATGAATTATTTTTCAAATATAAAAACAAGAACAATTTTCCAACATCTGCCAAATAGATTCCTTCAACTTTTTAATTATCAGACATCTGTTTGTGAAGAACAAATGTATTAAGAATGTGACTTTCTTTCAGTACTCCTTTTGAAAATTATCTCTAAATTTTCTTAAGATATTTGAAAATTATATTGGTACAAAATATATTTTTT
The DNA here is from genome assembly GCF_008728515.1 of Papio anubis. Classification (NCBI taxonomy): domain Eukaryota; kingdom Metazoa; phylum Chordata; class Mammalia; order Primates; family Cercopithecidae; genus Papio; species Papio anubis. The sequence continues at coordinate 31,808,138 of NC_044984.1, forward strand.
CCTCCCGTAGGAATAGAGCTCAGTAGTTGTTTTTTAGCCAGAGGGCATGGTAATGTTTTTGACAATTGTTCTAAGGAAAGGATCAAGTTCAAATCCTTAGAGGATGTGTAAAGCAGTATTGGATTTACCAGGGAAGAGGCTTTTATACAGGACAAAGAATAGAGTCCTTGATTTATGACTATCTTTTTCTGTTTAGTATTTGTTCCATATTGTTCCATCTTCTATAAACATGCCTATTGGGTACTCTTTTACATAATATAATATGAATGATTGTGAAACTCCATGTTCCCTCAAATGTCTCCTTAATTAATTACTATAGCAATATAATCTTCCTATTTAACTCAATCATTAAAATTTGGAGGAAGGTGTGGAAAACAGGTGAAATGGTCTTTAGAATGCATCCATACACTTCAGAAGAGGATGTATTTGGCAGGGATCAGGAGGCAGAGGTAAATGCCTTCATTAGTTTCATTAGTCATCTCTGCAGATTACTTTACTGGATTAGCTAATTGTTACTTAGCAAGTTACCTGTAGAAATTGAGCTTGAATGGTAATATATATTTTTGAGGCAGGTTTATTTTGGGAAAATTTGTAACATAAAAAAGTACCTGTGATAGTGCTTCGTATGTGCCTGCAGAGATTAGTGGGAAGTGTGATTGAATCTGGGCAGGACCGGCAGGAGGAGGTAAGAGGACCCTAAAATGGCATTTCATTGTCAGGGCTGATTTGACAAATCTAACATCTGGTTGACAGTAGTAACACCTTCCAATTTTACCACTTTGTGCCCATCTCTTCTGATTTTACGAATTCAGTTGTAAAAGAGAACATTCTCAAACAGAAGGCAGAATGTTAATTATTATTATTATTATCATTATTATTATTTCAAGAGTATAGAGTATACCTAGATAAGTCTCTTCTGCTAGTGCTGCTAAAATAATGCCCCCTGGCACATGGTAGGCATATAGGAGATATGTATGGAAGTCTATGACAGCATTTGATGTGTTGATGCAGATGAATCGCTAAGGACTAGAGTATTGAAAACCAACTCAATTGGTATTGGTAAAAGTAGTTTTTCCATATTATGCTTAGTTGACAATTATAAGGATCAGGATCAGGACCTAGATGAGGCATATTTTGGATAACTACTCTCATGGAAGCACAAATAAGACATCCTGTTTGAATGTCTGTTATAGAACTTATGACATACTATGCATTAGTGTTATTTAAAAGCTAGACTGTGAGTGGCCGGAAGGCAGAAATGCTGTTTTATCAATCATTGCATTTGCAAAGTTCTTACTCTAGTGCTTTATTAGAGGGAGTTCAATCAATGCTTTCTAAATTGAATTGAATACAACAGCAGGCCCCAAGCTTTTTGGCACTAGGGACTGGTTTAGTGGAAGACAATTTTTCCACGGATGGGGGTTGGAGAGTTGGGGGGATGCTTTTGGGATGAAACTGTTCCACCTCAGATCATCAGGCATTAGCGTCTCATAAGGATCATGCAACCTAGATCCCTCATATGTGCAGTTCACAATAGGGTTCACACTCCTGTGAGAATCTAATGCCACCGCTGATCTGACAGGAGGCGGAGTTCAGGTGGTGATGCTCGCTTAATTGCTGCTTACCCCCTGCTGTGTGCCCCAGTTCCTAGCAGGCCACCGTCCAGTACTGGTCCATGGCCTGGGGACTGGGGACCCCTGGAATATATTATGTTGTCTCCTGACCTCTAGCTCAAAATAATTTGTTAAGTGAAATAATGGTATTTGATACATACTATTGCAATATACTCCAATTCTAACAACAAAAGAATTACTCATGGGATGAGTGGATTAGTGACTGAATGGATAGCATAGAGATTCATTCATTTTCTCACCTCAAATGTACAATAAATTAGACTCAGAGGATCTTCTCTTTAAAAGGCAAAACAAAACAAAAATCTCTGTTTTATTCCCTTGTGAACATAGAAATGCATGTAATTCTCTGTTACATGAGGAAAAAAGTTCCTCCTTTTAATATAAAGTAAGGCAATAAATGAACTTTATATATTGTATTCTGCAACTTTAAAAAAGATTGAAAAAATTTAATGTCTCCCTTCTCTATTTATCTCATTAGCCTTTAAAAAGGGAGATAAAAGAATCTTGCTAGTCATCTCAAAACCAAAACATATTCTGACTTTATAATAGCTTTTAGAGAGCTATGAAAAGGAAAAACATAATATAAAAAATGAGAATTTATTTACATCTTGAGTAAATAAATTGAGTGAAACATCATGATATATAAGTGATCTATTTCATGACCAACAAATAGTATATTCCCCAAAATCATGTTTCAAGTCTTTGAGCAACTATCCAATATATAGAGGTGAAAATTAGACCGATATTATAGATCTATGTTAAAATGTAAATTTGACAAAATAGTATTTGTTTTCTTTTTTATATTAAATAGCTGAAAATATAACCTATGAAATTTGTTCACTTACAATATAGCAGAATCGAGTGTTGATTTACTTGTTTCTTTCGACCTAATTATTTATCTGTACATTCTTAAGTACTTTGGTAATAACTATTTTGTATTTTTAGGTTCTCCTCAACGAAGAGAGAGCTCCTACTATTTTGTTTTCTCATCCCCTGAACAAAATTAGATCCACATTTAAATTCCACAGAGGTCTTTACTTATTGGCTCTGTGGTCCTGGACAAATTATTTGACTTTTTTCAGCTTCAGTTTCATTATCTCTAACGTTAACATAGTATTTACTTTGTAGTGTAACTATATGGATTAAATAATATAATATTGAAAATTCTTAGAGCATAGAAACATAATGATTCTTAAATGTTAGAGTCCTTCAAATTCTACATTTTATCTATTTAAACATTTTTATAATTTTTCTAACATAATTTGGCTCAACCAGTTGAAAAATATAAAGGTAAATGAGCAGAGTCTACTTTTCTCTTTGAGAAGCACATCTTCATATTTGAAAGGAATGATTTGAGCAGGCTTTCAATGAAATTCTTAGGCACAGCATATTCCCTCAAGAGGCACAAAACTCAATTGAGAAACTATCAGATAAGAACACTGAAAATGGAAATCAGCCTGCAAATTTGCTTCCTGTTACTCTCGCTTCTTACTGTTCACCACCTTCCTTTTTCCCGTGGCCCCTTATTCCACCCTTGAATTAAGAAAAAGGCGTATTTCTTCAACATAGAAGTTTTCACAAAAATAGACAAAAGGGATTGAAGTTCATTGTAAATAGGGAGGAAGGTGGAAATTATTTTGCAGAGGTTGGTGGGGAAGTTAAACACCACACCAACTCTTCAGTATTAGGCTGATATTAGAAAAGAGATGGTATGGATAAAGAAATCCTCAAATATTTCATTTTGTTTTACTTAAGCATTTGCATTATAGTCTTTACCGGTAATTTCCCCTAGATTTGTGGGAAAAAAAATCTATCTCTTCTTAAATATCTTAATGGAATGGCTGGCTTCATGAGTGGTGGAAATTGAAAGGAATGAATCTGACTATCACCTTACCCTCTTCTGATGTCCGTGTCATATGCTCACCTCTTATCCAACAAAGAAATAATAATAATGATAGCAAATATACATATAGCACTTAGTATGTACAAGGCACTGTTCAAAGTGCTTTCCTCATACTGTTATTTCATGTTTATAACAGTCTTGAGCAGTAGGTACTATTATTATAACTTCCATTTCACAGATTAATTAACTATGTCATAGCAAGGTTAAGTTACTTGCCAAGGTCACAGTGTAAGTAGTAAAGCCTGGATTTAAATGGAGACTCCAGAATCTTGCCTGTCAATCATTAAATTATTCTGCCTCAAAATGGTTGACAGATGGGAGAAGAGGAGAAAACCTGCAATATATGTTGACTATGGGAAGCACAGTAGCCTTTTTTGGACTTTGAGTGGTGTGCTACCTAAGGAGACTAAATGGCAATTCAAACATTGGAAGAGTGAAAGCTATTGTCTCTGTTAGGGTAGAAGAGTACTAGACTAGATACAGGTATTTGGAACCATGTGACTTTAAATAAATCACTTAATGTTTATTACATTTCTTTATTTTTCTGAGTTAAATGCCCATTGGGGATATTTGGGAATATTACATGCGAAAGTACTTTGAAAAGTAGAATCTTTGTGCAAAGTAAGAAATTGATCGAATATTTAAAAAAGTCTAACTAATGATGTTTTTGCTCTTGTCGTTCAAGTCTAGTGTATTGGTTTCCTTGTTCATAAAAGGCAGAAATTAAAGACGTCTAACCCATAGGATCAGTAAAAATACACTTATAGAGATATTACTAGGCACTTTATCCCTTCACCTTTCCATAATTCAACCTTATTTAATTTCACTGTTAATGTTATTATAATGTATATCAGATGTACACATTGAAAAAAATTGCCTTAGTGTCTGTCTCCAGTTCTTCATCCTTAAATTGTACTCTAACAAATTAGTTTCTGGATTTCCTTTCCAGTAGATACTATTGCTGTTCTCCAAGGTCACCAATGTTCTAATTGTCTGATTCTACACATGTATTTCAGAAACCATTAAGAATTAAAATTCTCCCTCACTGCTGTAATGCCTGGTATATATCTCTAATATGTGTTTCTCTCTTTATTTGGCCATTGTTGATTTATATGCCTCATTATTCTCACAAAATTCTGAGCTGCTTGAATGCAAGAGTTATTAGTTTGTCCCCCTTTGTAATCCTTGCTCAATTCTGGAAACACAGTAGATTTTTGCTAAATATGGATAAACGAGTAGTGAGTGGTAGGAGGTAAATCATATATCTGCTTCTTATTCATAATCCATTTGCCTGGCATCACTGAATGGCTTCAGGAAGGCATAGGAGGCCTGCTGTAAGCAGACTAATTTTAGGATGAAGCTGGGGTATACAGAATTAAAGCCAAGGAGAATCACAGACAGTTCAGTACATAATCAGTTTGAATCAATTGAATCTTGTGTCAAGTAAAAATTATGCTCACCCAAGAAACCACGAATGCTCACCCCATGTCTCTCACTCTCTTTCTTTGTATTGATTTATGAATGTAGCTTACAGAGAGCTGTTGCTAGGGGACAGACATCATTTGGAAAGAAGCCATGCAATTTGCAAGAACTGCCAACAAAAAAATATTACACAGAGCCCTGTTCCATTGTAAAAAACACAGCATATCATTACAAATAAGAATATTTAGTTCAGTTATGTCCTAATCCCATTGAAGGGGTGAGTGGACCCTGAAACCAGCTTGAATTAGGGCTCAGGACAGCATGAGGAGCAGGCTAGAAATTTCTGTGATTGTCCCTAAGCTATTAATTAATTCAGGTAAATATAGTTATTGGAGTCCATTCTGAGCAGGAAAGGGATGCACAGTGATTAAGATCCCCCTACACAAAGGAGTTTACAACCCAATGGTAGATAGTGACTCACCATTTTTGTAGGGTAATATTAACCAAATAATAGAAATTTCATTATTTGATTCAGTCTAATGCTACAAATACAATGTGGATTGCAACTGAAGATATTGAGCAGAAAATAGATTGGAAGATGGGGCGGTGGCTAAGGAAAGCATACTAGAGATGTCTATGCTGAGACTTAAACAATGTGCATGAAAAAGAGAATAAAAGAAGTGGAGAAGGGAGAGCCCAGCATTCCAGGCTGAGTAAGAAGAATGAACATAGACAGGAAATGAGAGACAGCAGGTTGGGCACAGGGGTTCACACCCCTAATCCCAGCATGTTGGGAAGCCAAGACTGGCAGATCACTTGAAGCCAGGAGCCTGAGACCAGCCTGGCTAACATGGCGAAACCCCATCTCTACTAAAAATACAAAAATTACCTGGGCATGGTAGTAGTGCATGCCTGTAATCCCAGCTACTCAGGAGGCTGAGGCCAGAGAATCCCTTGAACCTGGTAAGAAACAACAAAATGTGTGTAAGACACAGCACATCGTTTAATGTTGTAGTACAAAGTGTGAGGCAGGGGCCAGGCACGGTGGCTCAAGCCTGTAATCCCACCACTTTGGGAGGCCGAGGTGGGCAGATCACGAGGTCAGGAGATCGAGACCATCCTGGAGAACATGGTGAAACCCCGTCTCTACTGAAAATACAAAAAAAATAGCTGGGCGTGGTGGCGTGCACCTGTAGTCCCAGCTTCTAGGGAGGCTGAGGCAGGAGAATGGCGTGAACCTGGGAGGCGCGGAGCTTGCAGTGAGCGGAGATCGTGCCACTGCACTCCAACCTGGGCGACAGAGCCAGACTCCGTCTCAAACAAACACACAAAAAAATGTGAGGCAGGGTGATACAGTTTGGATGTGTGTCCCCACCCAAATTGCATATTGAAAGGTTATCCTCAATCTTGGAGGTGGGTCTGGTGGGAGGTGATTGGATCGTGGGGGCAGATTTCTCATGAATGGTTTAGCACCATGCCTCTTGGTACGGTCTTCGCAATAGTGAGTGAGTTCTTGTGAGATCGGGTCCTTAAAAGCGTGTAGCACCTCCCCTTTCTCTTTTTTTCTCCTCCTGCGTTCGCCATGTGAAGTGCCTGCTCCCGCTTTGCCTTCTGCCATGAGTAAAAGCTCCCTGAGGCCTCCCCAGAAGCAGATGCTGCTTTGCCTCCTAAAGAACTGTAAGCCAATTAACTCTCTTTCCTTATAAATTATCTAGTCTCAGGTATTTCTTTATAGCAATGTGAGAAAGGACAAATACACAAGGAGTAAGAAAAGAAGAACCTGAGCAGGAGTCAAGCTGTGGACGGGCTTGTATTCCACGTTTGTGTTGCCCCCACTACTAGACCCCCAAAATGACATTTTTCTGATAGTCTTGGGCTGGGACCCACATTTTCCTTTGTTTCTCTTTAATATCTCAAATGCATTCCCTTGTCTTTAAAACAGTGGCTAGATACAAATGCACTAAAATAAGAGCACAGGAGGCCTATATTTCAGTCCTAGGCTGTGAATTAATTGTCTTAAATATAATGCCTAATCTCAGTTTTTCCACTTGTGAAAATAAACTTTTAATGCTATTTTAAGGATAATTGTTTCATGTGAATAAGACAAATAATACTTTTACAAATGTCTTATAAATGGAAACAAGAAATCCAAATTAGGAATTGCTTTTGCATATAGTGTCCATTATTATCTGTATCTTTAACCTCAATTGTTTCTATAATTTCATGTATTCAAGGGTTCTTTCAGAAAAAAATAAGATGAAAGTATTGAGCGTTTTTATTAATAAATTAAACATTACATAAATGCATATTACATATGCATTTACGTTTGGAAATATACATATGTGTGTGTATATACATATATGGAAATATAAGAGTAAACATATAGGAATTTCATCAAACATTTGCGAATAAAAAAATTAAGTCTAAAATACTTGGGCCGGGCGCGGTGGCTCAAGCCTGTAATCCCAGCACTTTGGGAGGCCGAGACGGGCAGATCACGAGGTCAGGAGATCAAGACCATCCTGGCTAACATGGTGAAACCCCATCTCTACTAAAAAATACAAAAAACTAGCTGGGCGAGGTGGCGGGCAACTGTAGTCCCAGCTACTCGGGAGGCTGAGGCAGGAGAATGGCATAAACCCAGGAGGCGGAGCTTGCAGTGAGCTGAGATCCGGCCACTGCACTCCAGCCTGGGCCACAAAGCGAGACTCCATCTCAAAAAAAAAAAAAAAAAAAAAAAAAAAAAAAAAAACTTGGAAGTAGTCCCATTAAATCTAATACAAATTAGGAAAAATAAAGAATCATTATCATTCTTCAGTAATACTCTGTGTTTTTAATCTTGTCACTGAGTAATATTTATCCTTATATACAACACCTTCAGCACCTAGCATGGTGTTTCGTTTACACCAGGAGCTGAAAAAATGCTTGTATGAATGGATAAGAAATATTCCAGCATTCTCTCATTTCTCTTTTTGGTAGCATTAGTTTTTATTCTAAAGCATGTCATTACTTTTCTCACTGCATTACAGTTTATCCTCATCTTTACATGATTGTGTGTTTCATTAAGTGAATGAACTAATGTGGAAGTACCTTAAGAGATAGTTCTTCTCATGAATTTACTTTTAAGGTGACTGTAGTTGTAACTGGAGAAGATTTGTTTAAAACTTTGAAACAGAAAGGATGATCCTTACAGATAGATTATGTGAAATCAATCTAACAGGCTATGATTTTTCCAGTTTGAAGGCTTTCCTGTCAGAGTTCATCTCACAATTATGGTAGCCAGTGCTGTCTACTACATTGCAGTTGTTTACTTATTTTGGAAGATGATACTCTTGATACATAGTCAGTGTCATACCTGCTATTGAGGTTCTCAGAACAAGTTGCATTTCCTAGAAAAGATGTTTCATATAAAAAATACTTAGGAAGATGGCCGAATAGGAACAGCTCCAGCCTCCAGCTCCCAGCGTGAGTGACACAGAAGACGGGTGATTTCTGCATTTTCAACTGAGGTACTGGGTTCATCTCACTGGGGCATGTCGGACAGTCGATGCTGATCCACGGGTACAGCTCGACCAGCAAGAGCTGAAGCAGGGCGAGGCATCGCCTCACCTGGGAAGCACAAGGGGGAAGGGAATTCCTTTTCCTAGCCAAGGGAAATTGAGACACACAACTACTGGAAAATAGGGTAACTCCCACCCTAATACTGCACTTTACCAAGGGTCTTAGCAAACGGCATACCAGGAGATTATATCCCACACCTGGCCCGGAGGGTCCCATGCCCACGAAGCCTCCCTCATTGCTAGCACAGCAGTGTGAGATCTAACTGCAAGGTGGCAGTGAGGCTGGGGGAGGGGCACCCACCATTGCTGAGGCTTAAGTAGGTAAACAAAGCCACCAGGAAACTCAAATTGGGTGGAACCCACTGCAGCTCAAGGAGGCTTGAATGCCTCTGTAGACTCCACCTCTGGGGATAGGGCATAGCTAAACAAAAAGCAGCAGAAACCTCTGCAGATGTAAAAGTCCCTGTCTGACAGCTTTGAAGAGAGTGGTGGTTCTCCCAGCACAGAGGTTGAGATCTGAGAATGGACAGACTGCCTGCTCAAGTGGGTCCCTGACCCCTGAGTAGCCTAACTGGGATATATCCCCCACTAGGGGCAGACTGACACCTCACACCTCACACGGCTGGGTACACCCCTGAGACGAAGCTTCCGGAGCAAGAATCAGACAGCAACACTTGCTGTTCAGCAATATTCTATCTTCTGCAGCCTCCGCTGCTGATGCCCAGGCAAACAGCGTCTGGAGTGGAACTCAAGCAAACTCCAACAGACCTGCAGCTGAGGGTCCTGACTGTTAGAAGGAAAACTAAAAAACAGAAAGGACACCCACACCAAAACCCCATCAGTATGTCACCATCATCAAAGACCAAAGGCAGATAAAACCACAAAGATGGGGAAAAAGCAGTGCAGAAAAGCTGGAAATTCAAAAAATCAGAGCGCATCTCCCCCTCCAAAGGAATGCAGCTCATCGCCAGCAATGGAACAAAGCGGGATGGAGAATGACTTTGACGAGTTGAGAGAAGAAGGCTTCAGTCTATCAAACTTCTCAGAGCTAAAGGAGGAACTACGTAACCAGTGCAAAGAAACTAAAAACCTTGAAAAAAGAATGGATGAATGGATAACTAGAATAATCAATGTAGAGAAGACCTTAAAAGAACTGACAGAGATGAAAACCATGACACGAGAACTACGTGACAAATGCACAAGCTTCAGTAACTGACTTGATCAACTGGAAGAAAGAGTATCAGTGATTGAAGATCAAATGAATGAAATGAAGTGAGAAGAGAAGTATAGAGAACAAAGAGTAAAAAGAAATGAACAAAGCCTTCATGAAATATGGAATTATGTGAAAAGACCAAATCTACATCTGATTGGTGTGCCTGAAAGTGATGGGGAAAATGGAACCAAGTTGGAAAACACTCTGCAGGATATCATCCAGGAGAACTTCCCCAACGTAGTAAGGGAGGCCAACATCCAAATTCAGGAAATACAGAGAACACCATAAAGATACTCCTCGAGAAGAGCAACTCCAAGACACGTAATTGTCAGATTCACCAAAGGTGAAATGAAGGAAAAAATCTTAAGGGCAGCCAGAGAGAAAGGTCGGGTTACCCACAAAGGGAAGCCCATCAGACTAACAGCAGATCTCTCTGCAGAAACTCTACAAGCCAGAATAGAGTGGGGGCCAATATTCAACATTCTTAAAGAAAAGAATTTTCAACCCAGAATTTCATATCCAGACAAACTAAGTTTCATAAGTGAAGGAGAAATAAAATCCTTTACAGACAAGCAAATGCTTAGAGATTTTGTCACCACCAGGCTTGCCCTACAAGTGACCCTGAAGGAAGCACTAAACATGGAAAGGAACAACCGGTACCAACCATTGCAAAAACATGCCAAAACGTAAAGTCCATTGATGCTAGGAAGAAACTGCATCAACTAACAAGAAAAATAACCAGCTAATATAATGACAGGATCAAGTTCACACATAACAATATTAACCTTAAATATAAATGGTCTAAATGGTCCAATTAAAAGATATAGACTGGCAAATTGGATAAAGAGTCAAGACTCATCAGTTTGCTGTATTCAGGAGACCCATGTCACATGCAGAGACACACATAGGCTCAAAATAAAGGGATGGAGGAAGATCTACCAAGGAAATGGAAAACAAAAAAAAGCAGGGGTTGCAATACTAGTCTCTGAAAAAACAGACTTTAAATCATCAAAGATCAAAAGAGACAAAGAAGGCCATTACATAATGGTAAAGGGATCAATTCATCAGGAAGAGCTAACTATCCTAAATATATATGCACCCAATACAGGAGCACCCAGATTCATAAAGCATGTCCTTAGAGACTTGAAAAGAGACTTAGACTCCCTTAAAATAATAATGGGAGACTTTAACACCCCACAGGATATCCAGGAATTGAACTCAACTCTGTACCAAGTGGACCTAATAGACATCTACAGAACTCTCCACCCCAAATCAACAGAATATAAATTCTTCTCAGCACCACATCACACTTATTCCAAAATTGACCACATAGTTGGAAGTAAAGCACTCCTCAGCAAATGTACAAGAACAGAAATTATAACACACTGTTTCTCAGACTACAGTGCAATCAAACTAGAACTCAGGACTAAGAAACTCAATCAAAACCGCTCAACTACATGGAAACTGAACAACCTGCTCCTGAATGACTACTGGGTACATAATGAAATGAAGGCAGAAATAAAGATGTTCTTTGAAACCAATGAGAACAAAGATACAGCATACCAGAATCTCTGGGACACATTTAAAGCAGTGTGTAGAGGGAAATTTATAGCACTAAAGGCCCACAAGAGAAAGCAGGAAAGATCTAAAATTGACACCCTAGCATCACAATGAAAAGCGTTAGAGAAGCAAGAGCAAACACATTCAAAAGCTAGCAGAAGGCAAGAAATAACTAAGATCAGAGCAGAACTGAAGGAGATAGAGACACAAAAGCCCTCCAAAAAATCAATGAATCCAGGAGCTGGTTTTTTGAAAACATCAACAAAATTGATAGACCACTAGAAAGACTAACAAAGAAGAAAAGAGAGAAGAATAAAATTGACGCAATAAAAATGATAAAGGGGATATCACCACTGACCCCACAGAAATACAAACTACCATCGGAGAATACTATAAACACGTCTATGAAAATAAACTAGAAAACCTAGAAGAAATGGATAATTTCCTGGACACTTACACTCTCTCAAGACTAAACCAGGAAGAAATTGAATCCCTGAATAGACCAATAGCAAGCTCTGAAATTGAGGCAATAATGAATAGCCTACCAACCAAAAAAAAAAGTCCAGGACCAGACGAATTCACAGCTGAATTCTACCAGAGGTACAAGGAAGAGCTGGTAGCATTCCTTTTGAAACTATTCCAATCAATAGAAAAAGAGGGAATCCTCCCTAACTCATTTTATAAGGCCAGCATCATCCTGATACGAAAGCCTGGCAGAGACACAACAAAAAAAGAGAATTGTAGACCATTATCCCTGATGAACATCGATGCAAAAATCCTCAATAAAATACTGGCAAAACGAGTCCAGCAGCACATCAAAAAGCTTATCCACCATGATCAAGTGGGCTTCATCCCTGGGATGCAAGGCTAGTTCAACATATGCAAATCAATAAATGCAATCCAGCATATAAACAGAACCAAAGACAAAAACCACATGATTATCTCAATAGATGCAGAAAAGGCCTTTGACAAAATTCAACAGCCCTTCATGCTAAAAACGCTCAATAAATTCGGTATTGATGGAAAGTATCTCAAAATAATAAGAGCTATTTATGACAAACCCACAGCCAGTATCATACTGAATGGGCAAAAACTGGAAGCATTCCCTTTGAAAACTGGCACAGGACAGGGATGCCCTCTCTCACCACTGCTATTCAATATAGTGTTGGAAGTTCTGGCCAGGGCAATCAGGCAAGAGAAAGAAATAAAGGGTATTCAGTTAGGAAAAGAAGAAGTCAAATTGTCCCTGTTTGCAGATGACATGATTGTATGTTTAGAAAACCTCATTGTCTTAGCCCAAAATCTCCTTAAGCTGATAAGCAACTTCAGCAAAGTCTCAGGATACAAAATCAATGTGCAAAAATCACAAACATTCTTATACACCAGTAACAGACAAACAGAGAGCCAAATAATGAATGAACTCCCATTCACAATTGCTTCAAAGAGAATAAAATACCTAGGAATCCAACTTACAAGGTATGTAAAGGACCTCTTCAAGGAGAACTACAAACCACTGCTCAGTGAAATAAAAGAGGACATAAGCAAATGGAAGAACATACCATGCTCATGGATAGGAAGAATCAATGTGAAAGTGAAAATGGCCATACTGCCCAAGGTAATTTATAGATTCAATGCCATCCCCATTAAGCTACCAATGAGTTTCTTCACAGAATTGGAAAAAACTGCTTTAAAGTTCATATGGAACCAAAAAAGACCCTACATTGCCAAGACAATCTTAAGCCAAAAGAACAAAGCTGGAGGCATCACGCTACCTGACTTCAAACTATACTACAAGGCTACAGTAACCAAAACAACATGGTACTCATATGAAAACAGAGATATAGACCAACGGAACAGAACAGAGCCCTCAGAAATAATACTACACATCTACAGTCTTCTGATCTTTGACAAACCTGACAAAAACAAGAAATGGGGAAAGGATTCTCTATTTAATATATGGTGCTGGGAAAATTGGCTAGCCATAAGTAGAAAGCTGAAACTGGATCCTTTCCTTACTCCTTATACGAAAATTAATTCAAGATGGATTAGAGACTTAAATGTTAGACTTAAAACCATAAAAACCCTAGAAGAAAACCTAGGTAATACTATTCAGGACATAGGCATGGGCAAGGACTTCATGTCTAAAACACCAAAAGCAGCGGCAACAAAAGCCAAAATTGACAAATGGGATCTAATTAAACTAAAGAGCTTCTGCACAGCAAAAGAAACTACCATCAGAGTGAACAGGCAACCTATAGAATGGGAAAAAATTTTTGCAATCTACTCATCTGACAAAGGGCTAATATACAGAACCTACAAAGAACTCAAACAAATTTACAAGAAAAAAACAAGCAACCCCATCAAAAAGTGGTCAAAGGATATGAACAGACACTTCTCAAAAGAAGACATTCATACAGCCAACAGACACATGAAAAAATGCTCATCATCACTGGCCATCAGAGAAATGCGAATCAAAACCATGATGAGATACCATCTCACACCAGTTAGAATGGCAATCATTAAAAAATCAGGAAACAACAGGTGCTGGAGAGGATGTAGACAAATAGGAACACTTACACTGTTGGTGGGATTGTAAACTGGTTCAACCATTGTGGAAAACAGTATGGCGATTCCTCAAGGATCTAGAACTAGAAAAACCATTTGACCCAGCCATCCCATTACTGGGTATATACCCAAAGGATTATAAATCATGCTGCTATAAAGACACATGCACACGTATGTTTATTGCAGCACTATTCACAATAGCAAAGACTTGGAATCAACCCAAATGTCCATCAATGACAGACTGGATTAAGAAAATGTGGCACATATTTTCACCATGGAATACTATGCAGCCATAAAAAAGGATGAGTTCGTGTCCTTTGTAGGGACATGGATGCAGCTGGAAACCATCATTCTGAGCAAACTATCACAAGAACAGAAAACCAAACACCGCATGTTCTCACTCACAGGTGGGAATTGAACAATGAGATCACTTGGACACAGGAAGGGGAACATCAGACACTGGGGCCTATTGTGGGGAGGGGGTGAGGGGAGAGATAGCATTAGGAGATATACCTAATGTAAATGACGAGTTAATGGGTGCAGCACACCAACATGGCACATGTGTACATATGTAACAAACCTGCACGTTATGCACATGTACCCTAGAACTTAAAGTATAATAATAATAATAATAATAATAAATACTCAGAATACATTATAAAAACTAAGACTTTTTTACATGTAACTAAATACGCAATTTTTATTTTTCATGTAATTAGATAGGATTTACTCTTTTTGTAAACGCAGTTAACACTGAAGCTGCAGGGTTGTTTTGTTCACTGCTGTATCTCTCCAGGCCTAGAGAATTTCCTAGGATATAGTGAACACTCAATAAATATTTGTGACAAATACAGATCATAGAGAAAACTCAGGACAGGAACCCAGAGGAAGAACTAGCATTGTACAAATGGAGAGAAACTGTTTCTTGATGATAATTCATAATGATGATAATTCATAATTCATAATGATAATTCATAATTCATAATGATGATAATTCTTGATGATAATATCATAAGTTGTCTGCAATCACTATTAAAAGTCTTCATACAATCAAGTGCCTATTGTAGACTGGCATGGGACCAGAAAGAGAAGAAACAGAAAAGATTAGCCAATAATTCAGAATCTGTGAAGAAAGGAGAGAATTCAGGTAAGATCAGTCAGACATGAAGGGTTTCCTTACATGTGAGGAATGATTTCTGATTCCTCAGTAAGGAAGATTTGAAAACAAATAGCAGGATCCTATTATGTACAACTAAGTTTTGTTGTATGTATATTTATGCAGAAATCCTCAGTTTACTAAATATATACAGTTTTCATTTCATTTTATAGTTTCCATTATTGTTAATTAACACTCTCATAGTCTTTATAGAAATTCACAGAAAGATGAAAAATTGAATTTAAGCATTATTTTAGAAAGATAATCTCTAAATAATTGTCTCAATCTTGTGCCCCAAATAGACAGATGGAATATATGGCATTTCCTCCACGGTGGTGCCTAACAAGGCTTATTTCTGTTTAACATCCTTTTGTTGGTCTCTATATCAGAATTTGCCAGACGGCAGACTGCGGATAGAGGTTTAGATGATGACAATGTGACAACTAAAAGTTACCATTTGTATTAGCCACTATGCTGAACGCTTTACATGTATTACATAAATTACCTCATTTAATTCTCTTAAAAATCCTGCACTCTGCTCTGCCTTGCAACTCGGCAGAAAGTCCTTACAATCGAGAAAGCCCCCACCAGATGCAGCCCCTCCACCTTCAACTTCTCAGCCTCCGTAACTGTAAGAAAAAAAAGCTTTTTATAGATTAAAAAGAAACCTGCAATACTAGTAATAATAATAGCAAGTATCACAGTGTGTACTGCCTGTCAAGCACTGGTCTACCTATTTTGTCTGTGTTAACTTATTCACTTCTTGGAGTAAACGTAAGAAGAATTATTATTTTTCCCATTTTATAAATGAAAAACTGAGGCACAGAGATGTTAGCTATCTGTGAAGGATACACAGATGATAAATGGCAGAGCTAGAATTTGAAGCCAGGTCATCTGGTTCCATAACCCAAACTCTTAACTGTGAATATCCATCTCATATTCTTTAAGGTGACCCTGGCTTAAGAATTACCTTGTTTTAGGTACCCACAGCCCCCACCCCCCGCCTCACGCCAGCGTTCGCCCGTCTGCATGGGCCCCGGCTGCTGTGACCACTATGCCCGGGGCAGGAGCTGTGTTCAGACGGACCCCCCAACCCCCGATACGCACTCTGTGAGGGAGGCCCCGACAGATGATGCTTGAACCAGAATCTCAGGACCCTGACCAGGGAGCTGCCAGCCCAGGGCGCCGCTTTCCATGGGTCCCCCGCCCCCCTCCCTCCCCTCCCTCCCCTTCCTCCCCTCCCTGAGCACCCACAGTCTGCCTGGCCAGGCCTCCTGGCCGCCACGCAGAATACCTCGAACCAGGCGGGCTGTGAACCAGCCTCCAGCTCAACACCCGACGGGGGCCGAGGCCAGGCTGCTTCTCCCTGTGGACTCAGGGTCTCCTGCCCGGGAGGCAGCCAAGAGCTCAGTCCACAAAACAATCCGGGTATCAGAGGCCAAGACTCCGGGGTGGGATCAGGGTCCACCTCCTCACGGGGTATAGGGTCGGTTTTTCCCCAGAGCCTGGGTCCCTGTCTGCTGCTGGGCAGATGGGGTCCCTGGAGCCCTGGAGTGGAGTGGCGAGTCCTGGGGCAGTGCCTGTCTCAGAAGGAAGGGGGCCCTTGGCCAGCCACTCCCCAGCGACACTTTGCAACTCCTGGAGCACCCGCCAGGATCAAAGCCATGACGGGATGCAGGTGGGCTCCAGGCCTGCTGTGGGTGGGCACTGGTTCTCAGCACCGCTCACTGCCGCCGCTGGGCAGGCTGGGGACCAGCAGGCTCCTCACCCAACCTTGTCCCTCAGCCTGGCCCTGCCACAGAGAGGAACCCCAGACCATCGTGGGCGTCACCAGGGCTCAGCCTCTCCCACTTCCCCGCAGAAGCCCAGGGAGTGTGGATACCTGGACCTCTGAGCCCAGCTTCCTGTGTCCCCACCTGGCCCTCCTGGCCCCTCGCCCCCAGGCAGCCGGCCAGCCTAGCCCTCACTCCCCCTCGTACCCTCCCAGGGGCTTCCGGGGCTTTTACACCTGGGGAAATATTCCCCCTCCCTTTTGGCCTCCCTGGTGAATATTTTTAACCCTGTAAATATGGCCAGCTCGTGCCACACACAGACTATTTTATCAACTGTCAGCGCCTGTTCCTTTACGATAGGATTCTCCACAGTGGTTTCCGACTCAGGCTCCAATGGACCAAGTAAAAGCGTTTTGTTTTGCGAATAAATAACTAACTAACTAAATAAATAAATGATAATTACCTTGTTTTGTTGTTTCTGAAATCTTCCCCAGTTGATATTTTCAAATATCAAGATGAGCTAATGTATTTAGATTTTAGGTGCATCAGATAATCTATTTTCTTACAAATTTGCCTCAGAGAGTTGGTCAAATGCGTGTAGAATTTTCAGCTGAAATATAAAGTTAGACTCTTAACCATAACTTTAAAGGCCTATAAGCGTAAGTTAACTTTTAAGACATGTGAGCATAACTTAACTCTGTTAGTGGAAATTGAGTACAAATTCCATTTCGAGCTAATGATTCAAACTCTTGATTTCTAAAGCAGAAGATAATGGATTGATTATGAATAGATTAATCTGCTAAATCTGTATTTCTTAGCATGAATACATCCACTTTCAAAACTGTACAATTTGAGCAACTTTCCTTACTGTGTGTGTGTTTGCACATTCAAAATGGAATTGATAGTTACAAATCTTTAAAATAAAATTTAAAGATATTAGCTATCTAAACATTTAATTCTCCTGACAAAATTGAATTTCACTCATGCACATTTGCTATCTTTTCTCCGTCAAACTCATTTTGGTTTTTTTGAATGTATTGCTTAAAAGAAAATAAGTATCCATGTACTTATTTCCATGATGGATGGATGAACACTGCATGTCACTGTGTACATAGATACTTAAGGAAATTGAAAATAATCACTCAAACGATTTTTAAAACTTAATATGGAAATTAGAACATTAGTGTTCTGCCTTAACAATAATCTAAAATACATGGTGATTATTTAAGTATCCATGTACATAGTGACATGCAGTATTCCCATGGAAGGATATACACCCAGTGAAAATCTGCTGTTAGAATTTTACTTTTGTGATCACACATATGTGTTGCTAGTCCTGAAAGCTCTTTCATTGATGAATATTTGTGTGTGTGCGTGTGTGTGTGTGTGTGTGTCTGTGTGTGTGGTTTGAGCTGTCTTGGCTATTTCCTTCTGTAGCCTAGTAGATATTAATACTATATACTCAGGATATAGAATATTATTTTTGATATCAGTACATATAATCTGTCTTTATAAAAATCTCACTACTCCTTTCTGTATATACTGTTAAGAGTTCAACTTGAGAATATCTATTTGAGGTAGGTACAAAATAAGCAGATGATATCTTTAGGAACATTATAATCTGGTTTGCCAGGACAAGATGTCCAGATAGAAAACAACTAGAAAAGATTTGCTGTTTCCCCTTACTGGGAATATTCTGGTAGACACTCATATGACTTATTCCTTTAATCTATTTAGATATCTGCTCAAAGGTCATATCCACGGAGAGGACTTTCTGAACTGCCCTATCTATAATACTACCCATGTTATACTCTATCCACTTACTATGTGTCATTCCTCAACGGTCAGCTGACTTTATATTTGCTTGCTAGCTGTTTACCTCTAGTATAGAATTTCAAGGGGGCAGGAACTTTGTTTGGTTTACTGTTCTGCCTTCATCAGGTAGGGCAGTGCTTAGTTCATTAGAGGTACTCAATAAACCTTTGTTGAATGAAGACTGTAATGGGTATAAAAATTTAGGTTGTTTTATGTGGAAAAAGTGAGAGGTTTATGTGAATTATGCATATTTTCACTTTTTCAATAGGTATACAATCCAATCCTGGATATTGTTTTATGCTGACCCTTTTGAAAAGTTTTGGCTCAAAAATGACACATGTACCATCCATAGCATTGCAATGACAAGAACAAGTTAGAAGGACACAGCCAAATGTAAGCAGAATGTGGGCAGGGGAGGGTTTGTGGTGGTGGTGGAAAATGTATCCCGGCTGGGCGACCAGCCACTTCCCAGTGGCAACTTTATACTTTTTACTGTAGAACAGTGGCCCCCAGGCTTTTTGGCACCAGGGAACAGTTTCATGTAAGACAATTTTTCCATAGGGGTAGTAGGGGACCTGGATGGTTTCAGGATGAAACGGTTCCACTTCAGATCATCAGGCATTAGATCCTCATAAGGAGCTCGCAACTTGGATCCCTCGCATGTGCAGTTCGCAATAGAATTTGCACTCCTATAATAATCTAATGGTGCACTGATCTGACAGGAGGCAGAGCTCAGGTGGAAATGCTCCCTGGCTGCCACTCACCTCCTGCTCTGTGGCCCAGTTCCTAACTGGCCATAGGCAGCAGCCTGGGGGTTGGGAACCCCTGCTGTAGGAGGAAGAGTATATAATTTGTTGTGACCATCTCTGCCACAATTTGCCCCTTTGGTCGGCAAATTTCTGGGCAGAACATCCTCTGTTACACATCAAATCAACTCAGCTTTTTCTTGGGGAGAAAATTCCTCATCCATTGCCTTCCACGACTTTCGATTTCACCCATGTCTTCATATGACATGGGCATTGGAAGTGAATCTTCCTTCCATGAGGTTGGTTTCTTGCTGGTGCAAATCTGGAGAACCAAAGTTTGAGGCTCAAACACTTATAGACTTACCTGCTAAAATCAATAAGTAAGTAAAACCAACACATCTTGTTCTTTCTATCCATTTTCTCTAGAGCCACTGCTTCAATAGGAAAGTGGTATGTCTTCTAATTATTGTTAATGAGGACTATCAATTTCTATCATACAACACATGGGGTACTAGCTTTTGAGATTATGGTATGTATTTTCATGCCTTGTGGTATCTTCTTCTAATATTAAGCTAATCACCATTTATTTTAGATTATTGTTAAGGCAGAACACTAATGTTCTGATTTCCATATTAAGTTTTAAAAATTGTTTGAGTGATTATTTTCAATTTCCTCCCATGGCTTCTTACTCTACTGTCTTAATGTGATTAATAGTGTATAATGACCAAATTACAAGCAAGAGAAAGAAGAATAGAAAAAAAATAAGATGACATTTTAAATAGCTTATCAATGTTTACATAATAGTGAAATACTAGAAAAGAGATTTTCTTAATAATTATCTTTTAAAAATTTCAAGTAAAAGCTATAATGTTTGACATATGGAGATGGATCTCATGATTATAATTGGAAACTCAATGGTTTGTAGATTTATAGCAAGCATTCATAAAAAATTTCTTATTAACATACTCATTAGTTAAATTTACTTTTGATGATATTTCTTAGTCACATGAAATGTACACACATTTTGGGTTCTAAATGCCCTTCTCCTATGCAGGAGAAATTCTTTGGTCATTCAACAGCTAATCAACAGCTGGAATATATAAAGTTAAAAATGTGCCATTTGTATTTAGAGTTGATTCTGTGAAGATGATACTTTCAGGTTGTTCTAGTCTGGGCACCATTATAGTAACTACACTTGACACATGAGTCTACCTGATTCAGAAGAACTTTAACAAAAGTTGAAATACACTTTTAGCTTGGGGCCAGTGCCCTGAGCTTGGTAGTTACACAATAAATGTAGCACTTATTATTTTCATTAGACGTATATTTAGATATATACATCACTTACTCTAATGATAATAACTAATTCTTCCTCTTTAAAATATTAGGTAAACTCATAAGGCAGGACTGTCAAGGGAAATGTCCATACTGGAGATGAACAGGGATATTATTGCTTTCATGGCTTAATTCTAGTGATCCACTTTAGTCCATCTCAAACTCACTTTTTCTTTGTACAGTAACTGTCATTGCCTAAGCACTCTGAAATTAATTTATATTCACAATTGTTAAAAATTATGTCATGAAGAGAGACCTCCTCAGCCATTATTCTACTTGGTCTTTTTGGTATAATAAATTTGGTGCCATAAATACTTGTGTGCTGATAAAATGATGGCGAGGTCTCTGTTACAATCCTTTACAAAATGGGTTCTCTTACTGACATGGGGTTGTTTTGTTATATGAGTTCTTCTATTTGGGTTAATTATTATTATTATTATTATTTTTATCATGCCTGTCTTTTTCCTGCAGTATGTTTGGGATAAAAGGATTAATATCTACTTTTAATACAGTGGGGATACAAATCTTACTCATCAACTCATGTGAAAAAAATACATACTTTAGTTTATAAAAAGCACAGTTTATTTCATGCCCCATTTTGACATGGGGAAAAATGTAGTCTACATAAATTTAGGATTCTTCTCCTTTCACCAAGTACAAATAAGGTGCAATATTAAAGTGATGTATATCAGGTCCAGCCTTGGTTCCTGGTGGAGTGAGTATGGAGGAAGTGAGTTATATTTGATTTTCAATATAAGGTGCCCACAAGGATATCTCCTGAGATGCATTTCATCCCTTTTGATCTTTGCCAGCAATCTGTGCCAATTACACCAGAGGCATCCCTTGCGTCTATCTGTCTGACTCCTTCAGGAATCTGGTTCTTTCCATTCCATTAGCGTCATTCTCAAGGGCATGAGAATCTCTACAAGACTGTCCAAGTTCCCACTTCCCCAGATGTGATTCTGCCATCTTTGCTCCCAAGACTTTTCCCAGCAAAAGGAAGCAGGTCCTCTCTCTGAGAGCTGTAAATATCTGTTGGTATTCCTGATCTGTCTTCTCCTTCCTGGCTCAGGGGAAACTTTTCTTCATTTAAGGGACCTTCTTCTATCCTATGATTACTACTCACAAACTTAAAAACAAAATGCTTAGAGACCCTTTCTCTATCACAAGGGGTATGCTTTTGGAACAAAAATGCCAAGAGGATTCTTGCTAGCTACTTTGCTTACCTTGCTTCACTAGGATAAAGCATACCTGGATGGTTGGATGTAGGCAAAGTTCAAGAGAAGATAAAAAGGAAGGAAAATCAAGTAGGTAAACAACAATGACATTGTTCTACTACAATTACTTTGAGGTACTTTATTTTATGACTATTTCCTCTCTTTCCCCTTCCACCCATTACCTAAAAGATCTTTGCTCTGATTATTTCCTGCATTTTTCTTTCAGTTTTTCCTTACCCTGGATGCTCTGACTCCATGCATGGGTCTAATTCTTGCCATTGGAAGCAAAGACAAAACTTTGATGGTCAGCTTGTTGGCTGGCTAAGATGACTTCAAGTTTTATGTCATTTACAATCCTAAAATTGTTTTTTTTTGGTGATTAAAATATTTTTAGAATAAGATCTGGCTTTTAACTTTGTTCTTGCTGGTTGGCCGGAGGATCACTAAGTTAGATTAACCATTTTCTGATAGCCATGAAATCGTCCTTACTAGAGTAATACAGTGATGACCATATTTGGCTTCTTAGATAGGTCTGTCAAATACATAGAGTCTTCTACAGCTTGTTAAAAGTGGCAATATCCTAACTAGTCTTTTAACAACAAGCGTATTCCCATATGGATTGTTGATAGTTACTGAGAAAGAACAATTGTACTAAATATTTTTTTCTAAGTGGCAAAGCATAAAGATTTTAAAGTCTCAATTTCTGTTAGACAAATAAAATAACCAAATGAACAGGATTTTGAAATCCATAGAATTGTTTTCCTTTAAATTCAAAACAAAACAACAACAAGCAGAAGAATGTGGAATTTTTTGGTAAACATTGCAAATTAGTAGAAAAAGGCATGATATAATAACTGTCGGTTAAAAAGTGTCTCTTTATAGATCAACATTGAGCCACCATTCTTTCTGTTTATGTTGTCCAGACCAGTTGTCAGCAACATTTTCAGCACTGAAGAAATTATTTTATATGAGGTTTAAGCTATAGTTTTATATTCTATTTTTTAGTGTTTTTTAAAATAGTAGGTCTGTAAACATACTCTATGTACTATAGATGTCATAAGTTAAGTGGTGAAACAGCAGAGATAATGATCACCCTTTTCTAGGGTGAAAAGGTAGGGAAAATATCAGAAAGAAGCAAGGGAGCTTAAAGTCTTCAGAAAGGCTTCATGGGACTCTACATATAGATACCAAAACAATTGGCTTGGGACTTTTGGAAAGGTAGGTATGTTGCATTTCTCTAGACTTTTCTCTTGGTGCAAGGCTACTAGTAAGAAAATAAGTAGGAAAACTAAGTGAAAGATTTCTGTTTCCAGTTATATGACAGATTAGACACCTGAATTGATATTCCTGCTGACAAACTCACAAAATTATGGATAAAATGATTTCAATAGTCATAATGGATTAATGGTCTTGCAAAGGAGTAAGTCATTTTTTTGGTACCAAAAAACCCAGTGAAATTAAGAACTCAGAAGGGAAAGAAGGGAAATTGGAGCACTGAAGCTTGTTTTTATCATGAAGGCATTTGCTAAGCTCTGTACAATTGAGTTTTGCTTTACATAGCCACATTAACTACCTGAAATAAAATATAGTACATAGGGCTCAACCACAGTGATTAATTTAATAGAACATATTCTCCCACATGCCTGAAATATTACTCAACACACTCTAAGGATAAGAGTGAACTAGAAATAAACCAAACATTTATTTTCTTTATTTTGGCAAGAAAAAGTTACTGCCTTGAGATATCTACCTATATATCTATCTTGAAACTGTATGTGTGTGTGTATATATATAAAACTGTATATATAAAAAACTGTATGTATATAAAACTGTATATATATAACTGTATATATATAACTATGTATATATATCTTAAAACTGTATATATATATAAATGTTATTTATATTTATACACACATAGCTTTTATATATACATATATATATCTCCAAAACCTGGGTGCTAGATGTGAGCAGTAACACCCTGTAGCAATGAGTACATTTAGGACCCAGGTTTTGGTTTCTAATATTGTTCTCCAGTGAAAGTAATTCAGGTTATTTGGGAAATGACTGATTCTCAGATTCTAGAATTGGGGCAGGAAATCTGCAAGGTAAGTATCTTGTAGTGTCAGAAAATAAGAAAGAGCTTAAAGAAAAAAACAAAACACACATGCAAACTGCAATGATAGGACATGTCAAAGAGACACAGGAGCCAGCAGAAAGAGCTCCCAGTGTCCAAAATGAAAACAATTTGAGATACAAAATAAAGTAATAATGGATTATAATGCAGAGTATAAAGCAAATATCTATGTGTACATACTAATATTATCTTTTACACAGATGAATTCCAAATAATTTATGTAATAACTATACCACCAGAGGTCTAGAGCATAACTCCCCATTCCTTAAGTGTTTTCTGTGCATAGCGAATTCCCTTCAATGGGTACAGTATGGAAGCAGGGAAGAATAGTAGCTTTACAATAGGAACAGTCTAAAAAAACTACCTTAGCCAGATGATCAAGGTTAACAACATCAGTGATAAGTCATATTGCTATGTGCCCTGTTATTATGTGGTGAGAGTAGTACTTTACCTGTGTGGCCTTCCTTCCAAAAGACCATTACCTCAGTCTAATAATGAGAAAAAAATCAGAAAAATCCCAATTAAGGGAAATTCTACACAACATCTGACCAGTACTTTTCAAAATTTTCAAGATCATCAAAAAGAAAGTATATCTGTGAAACTGTCATACTCAATACCAGTCTAAGAGGAAATGAGGAGTAAACACAATCTGGTATTGTGGCTGGGATCTCGAATCAGGAAAAGGACACTAGATAAAGATCAAGGAAATAAAAATAAACCATGAACTGTAGTTTCATGTATCAACATTGGCTCATAATAATAAATGATGTTAGTAACAGAGATAACTGAGTGTAATATGTATAGGAACTGTCTATACTATATTCCCAACTTTTTTATAAATAGAAATCAATAGTAAAGTAAAAGATTCATTTAAAAAGTATAATAACTTAGAATTTTTCCTCAATGCTGAAAGACACTAATTCACAGATTTAAAAATCCAACAAACTCCAAAAAGGAAAACAAAATCCATATCTATACATATAAAAATATAGCTGAAGAACACAAAAGTAAAGAGAGGATCTCAAAAAAAGAGAAAAGACTTATGATATACAAAAATATCTTGTGCTATATTGTGGCAGGAAAGCAAAAGTAAGTAAAACAACAGCCCAATCTCATTCAAGAAGAAACTTGAAACAGTTTAAACAAAATATTGAATTCAACCAAGCTATATTCAAATAGGTTATTACATCATGACTAGGTAGTACTTAGAGAAATGCAAGATTGATGTAACATTAAACTATTAACTATGTTATTCATTATTTTATATTTTTTGAGACAGAGTCTTGCTCTGTTGCCCAGGCTGGAGTGCAGTGGTGCAATCTTGGCTCACTACAACTTTGGCCTCCCAGGTTCAAGTGATACTCCTGCCTCAGCCTCCTGAGTAGTTGCGATTACAGACATGTGCACCATGCCCAGTTAATTTTGTATTTTTAGTAGCAATGGGGTTTCACCATGTTGGCCAGGCTGGTCTTGAACTTTTGGTCATGAACACCTGCCTTGACCTCCCAAAGTGCTGGGATTACAGGTGTGAGCCACCGTGCCCAGCCTCATTATTTTGAAAGACTGTAGTAGAAAAGTGCGCTTTTGGGAAACTTGGGCTGTTGCTGCTGGGAAAGGGAGTGCTCCTGCAGACAGGGCTGGGAAGCAAGCAAGGTATGGGTACAATCCCTACAACGAACATCGGGAGCTGCCAGCAGACTGTAGGATGGAACTGCTCAAGGATGGGAGCACATCCTGGGTCCCACATCCTTTCGGAGACTAAACAGTTACAGCAAGATGCCATTTTCAAACCTAGCCTTTGGCAACTGCATGCTATCCTGGGACCCAGAGGTGCCAGGACTGGCATGTTACGGAAACTTGGGCTGTTGCTATCAGGACAGGGTGAGTGAGCTGGGAGCACTTCTACAGCCAGTGCTAGAAAGTGAGTGACGTCTAGGTGGCAGGAGCCAGTGCCAGGAAGCCAAGCTTGTGCTGCTGGGATCTGAGAAGGGGATGTGAGAGGCGTGTGGGTTGCTGTTTGGACTTGGTTGAGAGCTGGGAGTGGACTCCTGCAGCCTGGGTGGGGGTGGACGTGAGTCCTGCCTGGACTGGGGTATGAAGGGGATGCATGTTCCTTACCCACTGGCTCAGGCTGTGATCACTGAAGGTGGCTTCACTTTCTGTGGTGGTGGAGCTTCAGCATGGCTGCTACTGCCTCTCACCTAAGCACTCCATCTGGGACCTGAGAATTGCCCTGCCCCTGCTCTTTACTTCTGGCACCTACTCCTTCCACCGGGGGACCAGAGCACAAGTCCACCCAGCTGGACTTAGCTTTCCACCTGCTCCCTTCCCTCCCTCTGAGACAGAGCACACAGCTCAGGGTCCCGGGGATTGCCCAACACAATCTACCACCGTGGATGTCTGAGTGCTCCTTCTGGAAATCTGAGGTTGGGCCTAAACTTCTAGCCACTATCATCTCAGCTGGCACCTACCTGCAAGTACCACCTGTGAGCCTGGAGACTGGCCTGCCAAGCCCTTCACAGCCACCACCACCATCACCACACACTGCTTGGGACCCAGAGAATTGCCCTGTCATTGCTACTGTAATTCCCAATGTCACTCTGGCTGCCCAGTGGACTGAGAACCTGCTCACCTGCCTGGTCCACTACTGTTACTAGTAGCATCCAAGTAAGCCACCTGGAAGCCTAAGAATCAACCTGCTGGTAACTGCCAACACAGATGCCAGTATACACCATCTTGGGGCACAAAGATAGACACACTTACCCCACTGCAGCTACTGTTGGGGTCTGAAGACCAGCCCATTTGGCATCTCAGTCCCCAGCACAACTTAACCACAGCCTCCACTAATAACTGCACCCTTAGCCACTGAGGAAATCACAGATACCACTAACACTGTTTACAGCCAAAAAAATCACACAGAGACTGTACTACCGCATGCACGCAGACTCAAAACCAAAGTACCCTACCCAACCAACGACATAGATACAACTTCAGAAAAAGTTCTTCCCTACAAAAGTAAATTCAAAAATAATAAGAAGTGACTATTACATCAGATGTGCAGGTATCAATGTAAATACACAGAAAACATTAAAAAGCAAGGAAAAATGACATCTTCAAAGGAACACAATAATTCTTCAGTGATAGACACTAATCAAAAAGAAATTTTTAAAATCCCAGATAAATAATTCAAAATATTTGATTTTAAGGAAGCTCAGTGAGGTACAGGAGAATTCTGAAAAACAGTGCAAAGGAATCAGAAAAACAATTCAGGATATGAATGAGAAATTTACCAAAGAGATATTTTAAGAAAGAAATAAATATAAGTCTTGGAAATGAAGAATTCGTTGAAGGAAATACGTAACACATTTGAAAGCTTCAACAATTGACTAGATCAAGTGGAAGGAAGAATCTCTGAACTTGAAGAAAGAACTTTTGGAATAATCCAGATAGAAAAAAGAATAAAAAAGAATGAGTAAAGCCTTTGTGACATTTGGGACAACATAAAGTCAACAAATTTACAAATTACTGATATCCCCCATAATGAAAGAATAAAGAAATAATTAGAAAATGTATTTAATAAAATAATAGATGAAAACTCCCCAAATCTAGTCACAGATTTAGGATATTCAAATACAAGAGTCTCAGTGATTCCCAGGCAGATAAAATGCAAAAGGTCTTCCCCATAGCCCATTAAAATCAGACTGTCTAAAGTAAAAGTTAAAGAGCAAATTCTAAAAACAGCGAGAAAAAGCCTCTAGTCACCTATAAAGGAAGTTTCATCAGACTAACAGTGGACTTCTCAGCAGAAATATTACAGGCCAGAAGACAATGAGATGATACGTTCAAAGTGTTGAAAGAAAAATAAAACTGCCACCCAAGAATACTACCTCCTGCAAAATCATCCTTCATAAATGAGGGAGAAAGAAAGTCGTTCCTAGTCAAACAAATGCTAAGGGAATTTGTTGTCACTAGAATCGCCCTACAAAAAGTGCTGAAGAGAGTTCTAAACCTGGAAGTGAAAGGATAACATTTACCATTATGAAAACACATGAAAGAATAAAACTCAAAGGTAAAGCAATCATGCAAAGTAGGAAGAGAAAGCACTCAAATGATAACACTACAGAAATCTACCAATATACAATGAAAAACTATGAGGAAAATAAAGGAACAAGTAATTTATAAATCTACCATGAAACTATCAACAATATGACAGAAACAAAGCCTCATTATTTGTTGTTATTCAAATAACTATTCAATAATAATCTTGAACATAAACAGATTAAATTATCCTCTTAAAATATTAAATTGCTGAGTAGATAAAAAAAAACATGATCTAACTATAAACTGCTTACAAGAAACTCACCTTATCTGAAAAACAAATATAGACTAAAAGTAAAAGGGATGGAAAATGATATTCCACTCAAACATAACTAAAGGCATCAGGATTAGCTATGCTTATATCAGGTAAACCAGACTTTAAGTCAAGAACAGTAAAGAAAGACAAAGAAGGTTATATAATGATAAAGGGATCAAGCCAGCAAGAGGACATAACAATTCTAAATGTATATGTACCCAATGATGAAGCACTCAAATTTGTACAGCAAATGTTACTGGATCTAAGGAGAGAGATACACTGCAATACAATAATAGCAGGAAACTTTAACCCCAGTTCTCACCATTAGACAGATTATCTAGACAAAAAAAAAAAAAAAAATCAACAAACATTAAACCTAATTTGGACCTTAGACTGAATAGACCTAATGGACATGTACAGATCATTCTATCCAACAACTGGAGAATATATATTATTTTCTTCAACACACAGAACATTTTCTAGGATAGACCATATATTAGATCACAACATGGGTCTCAACAAATTAAAAAATAATCAAATTTATGTCAAGAATCTTCTCAACCACAATGGAATAAAACTAGATATCAATACCAAGAAGAACTGTAGAGACTACACAAAGACATAGAAATTAAACTACATGTTTCTGAATGACCACTGGGCCAATGAAGAAATTAAGATGGAAATAAACATTTCCTTGAAATGAATGAAAATGAAAACACAACATACCAAAACCTTTGGGATACAGCAGAAGCAGTGCTAAGAGGGAAGTTCATAGCAATAAATGCCTATATCACAAAGGTAGAAAAATTACAAATGAACATTTTAGCAATGCACCTCAAAGAACTAGAGAAGTAATAACAAACCAAACACAAAATTAGCAGAGGAAAAGAAGTAAAGATCAGAGCAGAAATAATGAAATATAGACTAAAAAAAAAAATCAAAGAATCAACGAGAAGAAAAGCTGGTTCTTTGAAAAGATAAACAAAATTGATGAACTGCTAGCTAGACTAAGAAAAGGAGAAGACCCAAATAAAAAAGTCAGAAATAAAAAAGGATAAGTAATACTTATATAATAATAATAACACCCCTGATGAACATAGACACAAGATCCCCAACAAAATTCTAGCAAACTGAATACACATCAAAAAGATAATATACCACAATTACGTGGGGTTTATACTAGGGCTGCAAGGATGGCTCCACATATGAAAATTAATAAACATGATGCATTATATCAATAGAATGACAGACAAAAACCATGTGTTAATCTCAATAGATGCAGAAAAAGCATTTGATAAAATTCAACATCACTTCATGGTAAAAATCTCTCAACAAACTAGGTATAGAAGGAACATATCTCAAAAAAATAAAGACCATATACAACAAACCCACAGCTAACATCATATCAGATGGGAAAAGGTTGAAAGCTTTTCATTTAAGAACTGGAACAAAAGAAGGATGTCCTCTTTCATTGCTCTTATTCAATATAATACTGGGAGTTCTAGCCAGAGAAACCAGGCAAGAGAAAGATAAAAGCTATCCATCCACATTGGAAAAGAGAAAATCAATTCGTCCCTCTTTGCTGAGGATAGGATTTTTTAAAATTTTTTATTTTTTATTGTTTATTTATTTATTTATTTATTTATTTATTTATTTATTTATTTTTGATACAGAGTCTTGCCCAGCCTGGAGTACAGTGGAATGATCCCGGCTCACCGCAACCTCCACCTCCTGGGTTCAAGCAATTCTTCAAAGAAGAAGTTGACTCTGTCTCTCTCTTTTGTTTTAAATTATCCTTGAAGTTCTGGGTTACATGTGCAGAACGTGCAGATTTGTTACATAGGTATACATGTGCCATGGTGGTTTGCTGCACCCATCAACCCATCACCTACATTAGGTATTTCTCCTAATGTTATCCCTCCCCTAATTCCCCACCCCCAACCCCCACAGGCCCCGGTGTGTGATGTTCCCCTCCCTGTGTCCATGTATTCTCATTGACAACTCCCACTTATGAGTGAGAACATTCGGTGTTTGGTTTTCTGATCTTTTGGTAGTTTGCTGAGAATTATGGTTTCCAGCTTCATCCATGTCCCTGCAAAGGACATGGACACATCATTTTTATGGCTGCATAGTATTCCATGGTGTATATGTGCCACATTTTCTTAATTCAGTCTATCATTGATGGACATTTGGGTAGGTTCCAAATCTTTGCTATTGTGAATAGTGCTGCAATAAACATATGCATTCATGTGTCTTTGTCATAGATTGATTTACAATCCTTTCAGTATATGCCCAGTAATGGGATTGCTGGGAGCTGACTCTCTATTTTAAAGATACAGGCATGTGTATGTTCATTGCAGCACTATTCACAATAACAAAGGCATGTTTGGAAAACCTACCTGGGGGAATATTTCAGGAAAACTTCTCTGTCCTTTCTAGAGACCTAGACATCCAAATACAAGAAGCTCAAAGAACACCTGGGAAATTCATCACAAAAAGATCATTGCCTAGGCACATTAGCATCAGGTTATCAAAAGTTAAGATGAAGGAAAAAATCCTAAGAGGTGTGAGACAAAAGGACCAGGTAACCTATAAAGGAAAATCTATCAGATTAACAGCAGATGTCTCCAGCAGAAACACTACAAGCAGGAAATCAACCTAGATGCCCATCAACAGTACACTGGATAAAGAAAATGTGGTACATATACACCATGGAACACCATGAAGCCATAAAAAGGAATGAGATCATGTCCTTTGCAGGGACATGATGGAGCTGGAAGCCATTATCCTGAGCAAACTAATGCAGGAACAGAAAACCAAACACCACATGTTCTCACTTATAAGTGAGAACTGAACAATGAGAACACATAAACACATGGGGGCGGAGGAACAACACACACTGGGGCCTGTTATGGTGAGTGGAGTGAGAGCATCAGGAAGAACAGCTAATGGATGCTGGGCTTAATACCTAGGTGATGGGATGATCTGTGCAGCAAACCACTATGGTACACATTTGCTTATGTAACAAACCTGCACATTCTGCACCCATATCCCTGAACTTAAAAGTAAAAGTTGAAGAAAAAAAAAAAAGAAATAAATTTCATAAGACTGTAGCTGCTATTGATAGGATAGTAATTCTTCTGGTAGATCTGGGCAAAGTAAATTGAAAACCTTCTGGAAAGAATTCACCATTCTAGATGCCATTAAGAACATTTGTGATACTTGGCATCACAATGTGTTCACTCCTTGTGAACAGGAGTTTTGGAAGAATTAGATTCCATCCCTCATGGATGACTTTGAGGGGTTCAAACCTTCAGTGGAGGAAGGAACTACAGATGTGGTGGAAATAGCAAGAAAACTAGAGTTAGAAGTGGAGCCTGAATATGTGACTAAATTGCTGTGATCTCATGATAAAACTTGAAAGGATGAGTTGCTTCTTATGGATGAGCAAAGAAAGTGGTTTCTTGAGATGGAATTTAGTTCAGTTGAAGATGCTGTGAACCTTGTTGAAATGACAACAAAGGAGTTAGAGTATTTTATAAACTTAGTTGATAAAGCAGAACGGTTTGAGAGGATTGACTCCAATTTTGAAGGAAGTTGTACTGTGAGTAAAATGCTATCAAGCAGCATCACATCATATACTATAGAGGAATCTTTTGTGGATGGAAGTCAATTGATGCAGGCAACATCATTGTTATCTTATTTTAAGAAATAGCCATAGCAACCTCAACCTTTAGCACCCACCATCCTGATGCACTCATCAGCTGTCAACATCGAGGCAAGATCCTTCACCAGCAAAAAGATTCTGACTTGCTGAAAGCTCAGATGATTATTAACATTTTGAATAATAAATTATTGTGAATTAAGATCTTTACTTTTTTCATGTAACTAACTCTTATTTATTTATTTAAAGAATGTTATTTCCCTACGTTATTGGGGAACAGGTGGTGTTTGTTTACATGAGTAAGTTCTTTAGTGGTGACTTGTGAGATTTTGGTGCACCCTTCACCTAAGCAGTATGCATTGCACACAATTTGTAGTCTTTTATCCCTCACCCCCTTCCCACCCTTACCCACTGAATCCCCAAAGTCCATTGTGTCATTCTCACGCTTTTGCATCCTCATCGTTTAGCTCCCACTTATGAGTGAGAACATACAATGCTTGGTTTTCCATTCCTGAGTTAATTCACTTAGAATAATAGTCCCCAATCATGCAGGTTACTATGAAGGCCATTAATTCATTCCTTTTTATGGCTGAGTAGTATTCCATCATATATACCACAGTTTCATTATTCATTCGTGGATTGATGGGCATTTGGGTTGGTTCCACGTTTTTGCAGTTATAAATTGTGTTGGTATAAACATGCATATGCAAGTACTGTTTTTGAATAATCACTTCTTTTCCTCTGGGTAGATATCCAGTAGTGAGATTGTTGGATTGAATGGTAGTTCTACTTTTAGTACTTTAAAAATTCTCCACACTGTTTTATATAGTTGTTATACTAGTTTACCTTCCCACCAGCAATGTAGAAGTGTTTCCTGTTCACCGCATCCACACCAACATCTATTATTTTTTAATTTTTTGATTATTGTCATTCTTTCAGGAGTAAGGTAGTATTGTGTTGTGGTTTTGATTTGCATTTCCCTGATCATTAGTGATGGTGAGCACTTTTTCGTATGTTGGTTGGCTATTAGTATGTTTTCTTTGGAGAATTGTCTATTCATGTCCTTAGCTCACTTTTTGATGAGATTGCTTATTTTTTTCTTGCTAATTTGTTTGAGTTCATTGTAGATCTGGATATCAGTCTTCTGTAAGTTGTATAGATTGTGAAGATTTTCTCCCACTCTGTGTTGTGTGTTTACTCTGCTGACTGTTCCTTTTGCTGTGCAGAAGCTCTTTAGTTTTATTAAGTCTCAGTTATTAATTTTTGTTTTTATTGCATTTGCTTTTGGGTTCTTGGTCATGAAATCCTTGCCTAAGCCAATGTCTAGAAGAGTTTTTCCAATGTAGAATTTTTGTAGTTTCAGGTCTTAGATTTAAGTTGTTGATCCATCTTGAGTTGATTTTTGCATAAGCTGAGAGATGAGGATCCAGTTTCATTCTCCTATATGTGGCTTGCCAACTATCCCAGCATTTTTTGAATAGGGTTTCCTTGCCCCACTTTATTTTTTTGTTTGCTTTGTTGAAGATCAGTTGGCTGTGAGTATTTGGGTTTATTTCTGGGTTCTCTATTCTGTCCCATTGGTCTATGTGCCTATTTTTATACCGGTACCATGCTGTTTTGGTGAGTATGGCCTTATAGTATAATTTGAAATCAGGTAATGTGTTGCCTCCAGATTTGTTAATTTTGCTTAGTTTTGTTTTGGCTATGTGGGCTCTTTTTTTGGTTCCATATGAATTTTAGGATTTTTTTTCTAGTCATTGAAGAATGATGGTTGCATTTTGATGGAAATTGCATTGAATTTGTAGATTTCTTTTGACAGTATGGTCATTTTCACAACATTGATTGTACCCATCCATGAGCATGGAATGTGTTTCCATTTTTTTGCGTCATCTATGATTTCTTTCAGCAGTGTTCTGTAGTTTTCCTTGTAGAGGGCTTTCACCTCTTTGATTAGGTATATTCCTAAGTATTTTATTTTATTTTTGTGGTTATTGTAAAAGGGGTTGAATTCTTGATTTTATTCTCAGCTTGGTCCATGTTGGTGTATAGAAGAGCTACTAATTTGTGTACACTAATTTTGTATCTGGAAACTAATTTGTATCTGGAAACTTTTTTTAATCAGTTCTAGGAACTTTCTAGAGGAGTCTTTAGGGTTTTATAGGTAAACAATTATATCATCAGCAAATAGTGACAGTTTGACTTACTCTTTATCTATTTGGATCCCCTTTATTTCTTTCTCTTGTTTGATTGGTCTGGCTAGGATTTCCAGTACTATGTTGAAGGGAAGTGGTGAGAGTGGGCATCTTTGTCTTGTTCCAGTTCTTAGAGGGAATACTTTCAACTTTTCCTCATTCAGTATTATGTTGGCTGTGGGTTTGTCATAGATGGCTTTTATTACGCTGAGGCATGTCCTTGTATGCTGATTTTGCTGAGAGTTTTAATCATAAAGGAAGCTAGATTTTGTCGAATGCTTTTTCTGCATGTATTGAGATAATCGTGATTTTTGTTTTTAAATCTGTTTATTGACTTTCATATGCTAAACCATCCCCACATTCCTGGTATGAAACTTACGTGATCATGGTGGATTATTTTTTTGATATGTTGTTGAATTTGGTTAGCTAGTATTTTGTTAAGGATTTTTACATCTGTGTTCATTGGGGTATTGGCATATAGTTTTCTTTTTTGGTTATGTCCTCTCCTGGCTTTGGTACTCTGGTGATGCGGGCTTCATAGAATGATTTTCTCTATCTTTTGGAATAGTGTCAATAGGATTGGTACCAATTCTTTGAATGTATGGTAGCATTCTGCTGTGTATCCATCTGGTCCTGGACTTTTTTTGTTGTTAATTTTTTAAATTACTATTTCAATCTCATTGCTTATTATTGGTCTGTTCAAGGTATCTAATTCTTCCTGATTTAAGCTAGAGGGTTGTATCTTTCCAGGAATTTATACATCTCCTCTAGGTTTCCAAGTTTATGCAAATAAAGGTGTTCATAATAGCCTTGAATAGTCTTTTGTATTTCTGTGGTGTCAGTTGTAATATATCCCATTTTGTTTCTAATTGAGTTTATTTGGGTTTTCTCTCCTTTTTCTTGATTCATATTGCTAATAGTCTATCAATTTTATTTATCTTCTCTAAGAACCAGCTTTTTGTTTCATTTATCTTTTGTATTTTTTTCTGGTTTCAACTTCATTTAGTTTGGCTCTGTTCTTGGTTATTTCCTTTTTCCTGCTGGGTTTGGGTTTGGTTTGTTCTTGTTTTTCTAGTTCCTTGAGGTGTGACCTTAGATTGTCTGTTTGTGCTTTTTCAGACCTTTTGATATAGACATTTAGTGTTATGAACTTTCTTCTTAGCACCACCTTTGCTGTATCCTAGAGGTTTTGATAGGTTGTGTCACTATTGTCGTTCAGTTTGAAGAATTTTTAAAATTTCTATCTTGATTTCATTTTTGACCCAATGATAATTCAGGAACAGGTTATTTAATTTCCATGTACTTGCATGGTTTTGAAGGTTTCCTTTTGGAGTTGATTTTCAGTTTTATTCCACTGTGGTCTGAGAGAGTGTGTGATATAATTTCAATTTTCTTAAATTTATTGAGGCTTCTTTTGTGGCCTACCATATGGTCTATCTTAGAGAAAGTTCCATGTGCTGATGAGTAGAATATATATTCTGTGGTTGTAGAATGTTCTGTAAATATCTGTTAAATCCATTTATTCCAGGGTATAGTTTAAATCCATTGTTTCTTTGTTGACTTTCTGTGTTGATGACTTGTCTAGTGCTGTCAGTGGAGTATTGAAGTCCCCCACTATTATTGTGTTGTTGTCTATCTCATTTATTAGGTCTATTAGTAATTGTTTTATAAATTTGGGATCTCCAGTGTTAGGTGCATATATATTTAGGATCGTGATATTTTCCTGTTGGACAAGGCCTTTTGTTATAATATAATGTCCCTGTTTGTCTTTTTAAACTGCTGTTGCTTTAAAGTTTGTTTTATCTGATCTAAGATTAGCTACACCTGCTTGCTTTTGGTGTCCATTTGCACGGAATGTCTTTTTCCACCACTTTACCTGAAGTTTATGTGAGTCCTTGTGTGTTTGGTGAGTCTCTTGAAGGGAGCAGATGGTTGGTTGGTGAATTCTTATCCATTCTGTAATTCTGTATCTTTTAAGTGGAGAATTAGGCCATTTACATTCAACATTAGTATTGAGATGTGAGGTACCATTCCACTCATCATGCTATTTGTTGCCTGTATACTTTTTTTTTTTTTCTTAAATTGTATTCTTGTTTTATAGGTTCTGTGAGATTTATGCTTTAAAGGGGTTCTGTTTTGATGTGTTTCCAAGATTTTTTCAAGATTTAGAACTCCTTTTAGTAGTTCTAGTAGTGGTGGCTTGGTAGCGGCAAATCCTCTCAGCATTTGTTTGTCTGAAAAAGGCTGTATCTTTCCTTCATTTATGAAACTTAGTTTTGCTGAATACAAAATTATTCATTGATAATTGTTTTGTTTAAGGAGGCTGAAGATAGGGCCCCTATCCCTTCCAGCTTGTAGTGTTTCTGCTGAGACATCTGCTGTTAATTTGATAGGTTTTCCTTTATAGGTTATCTGGTCCTTTTGTCTCACACCTCTTAAGATTCTTTCCTTCATCTTAACTTTAGATAACCTGATGCTAATGTGCCTAGGCAATGATCTTTTTGTGATGAATTTCCCAGGTATTCTTTGAGCTTCTTGTATTTGGATGTCTAGGTCTCTAGGAAGGACAGAGAAGTTTTCCTGAATTATTCCCCCACATATGTTTTCCAAACCTTTAGATTTCTCTTATTCCTCAGGAACACAGG
Source organism: Papio anubis (assembly GCF_008728515.1). NCBI lineage: Eukaryota > Metazoa > Chordata > Mammalia > Primates > Cercopithecidae > Papio > Papio anubis. The sequence continues at coordinate 31,845,028 of NC_044984.1, forward strand.
TTATTCTTAGGTTTGGTCATTTAACATAATCCCAGATTTCTTGGAGACTTTGTTCATATTTTCTTATTCTTTTTTCTTTGTTGGATTGGGTTAATTTGAAAACCTTATCTTCAGGCTCTGAAGTTCTTTCTTCTGCTTGTTCAATTCTATTGCTGATACTTTCCAGAGCATTTTGCATTTCTACAAGTGCATCCATTGTTTCCCGAAGTTCTGATTTTTTAAAACATTATGTTATCTATTTTATTGAAAATTTCTCCCCTCATGTCTTGTATCATTTTTTTCACTTCCTTAAATTGGGCTTCGCCTTTCTCTGGTGCTTCCCTGAATAGCTTCATAACTAACCTTCTGAATTCTTTTTCAGGTAAATCAGGTATTTCTTCTTGGTTTGGATCCACTGCTGGTGAGCTAGTGTGATTTTTGGGTGGTGTTAAAGAACCTCGTTTTGTCATATTACCAGAGTTGGTTGTCTGGTTCCTTCTCATTTGGGTAGGCTCTATCAGAGGGAAGGTCTAGGGCTGAAGGCGATTGTTCAGATTCTTTTGTCCCATGGGGTGTTCCCTTGATGTAGTACTCTCCCCCTTTTCCTAGAGATGTGGTTTCCTAAGAGCCGAGTTGTAGTTATTGTTATCTCTCTTCTGGATCTAGCCACCCAGCAAGTCTACCAGGCTCCATGGTGGGACTGGAAGTTGTCTACACAGAGTCCTGTGATATGAACCATATGTGGGTCCCTAAGCCTTGGATACCAGCACCTGCTCTGGTGGAAGTGGCAGGGGGATGAAATGGACTCTGTGAGTGTTCTTGGCTTTGATTGTTTAATTCATTATTTTTGTGCTGGTTGGCTTCCTGCCGGGAGGTGGTGCTTTCAAGAGAGCATCAACTGTGGTAGTATAGGGAGAAACAGGTGGTGGGCAGGGCCCTAGAACTCCTAAGAGTGTATGTCCTTTGTCTTCAGCTACCAGGATGGGTAGGGAAGGACCATTAGGTGGGGGCAGGGCTAGGCATGTTTAAGTTTAGACTATCCTCAGGTGGGTCTTCCTGCAGCTGCTGTGGGGGATATGGGTGTGGTTCCCAGGTCAATGGAGTTATGTTCCTAGGAGGATTATGGGTACCTCTACTGTGTCATGCAGGTTGTCAGGGAAGTTGGGGAAAGCTGACAGTAATAGGCCTCACCCAGCTGCCGTACAACCCAAAGGGCCAGTCTCACTCCCATTGTGTCCCTTCCAACAGCACCAAGTCTGTTTCGAGGCAAGTGGGTGAGCAGGGCTGAGAACTTGCCCCAGGCTACCCACCCCCCAGCTGTGAAAGCAAGTAGGGCTTTCATGCTTCCCTTGCCTGTGGAGTCTGCACACCAGATTCACACCTTCTCCTGAGTTCTGACCAGCAAGCTTCTAGATTGGTTCAAATTGTAACAAAGTTCAGCTGGAGGTTTCCTTCTCCCAGTGGCCTTTCCCTAGTGCCTCTGGCCACCCTCCCCAAGCACCTCTGTGAGGCAAGGCAGAAATGGCTTGCTAGGGGATGCAGTGAGCCCACACGGATTTTCCTGCTGCTTCCTCTACCCCTGTATTTTGCTCAGCTCTGTAAATGGACTCAGCTCCAGGTAAGGCCAGAATCTTCTCCCATGATCTAAATCTTCAGGTTTCCCAGTGAGGGTGTGTGTTTGGGAGTGGATGATTCCCCTTTCCCACTTCCACAGTTTGGGCACGCACAGTATTTGGGGTGTCTCCCAGGTCCTTCAGGAGAATCTGCTTCCTTCAGAGGGTCTGTGGGTTCTCTTGACCTTTCTGATTTATTACTGCAGTTGTTCTGGAGCAAAAGTTCATGATGTGAGCCTCTACATGCTGCTCTGTCCATCTGAGTGGGAGCGGCAATCTAGTCCTGCCTCCCATTTGTTATGATCTCTCATGTAACTCAAGATCTTCGGTTTTAAAAGAACATAATGCTATTGCAAACCTAGTGGACTACAGAATAGTATAAACATAACTTTTATGTGCACTAGAAAACCAACAAGTTTGTGTGACTTACTTTATTGTGATATTTACTTTATTGTGGTGGTCTGGAATTGAACCTGCACCACCTCTGAGTCATTCCTGTATTGAAATGATTTTTTGGGGGCTAAGAATTCTAGTTTGGCAGTTGTTTTTAGTACTTTGAAAATGTGATCCATTGTTTTTTTTCTCACTTGCGTTATTTCTGAAGAGAAATCTACTCAAATTCTTGTCTTGTTACAATGTGTTTTGTTGCTTGCTGTTTTAAGATTTTTCTCTCTGTCATTGGTTTTGAGCAATTCTATCGTAACGTTCTTTCCTTTAAAACAAATTTATTGTTATTTTAAGTTCTGGGGTACATGTGCAGGATGTGCAAGCTTGTTACATAGGTAAACGTGTGCCATCGTGGCTTGCTGCACCTATTAACCCATCACCTAAGTATTAAGGCCAGCATGCATTAGCTACTTATCCTGATGCTCTGCCTTCCCTCACCCCACCTCCTGACAGACCCCAGTGTGTTGTTCCCCTCCCTGTGTCCATGTGTTCTCATTGCTCAGCTTCCACTTATAAGTAAGAACATGTGGAATTTGATTTTTTGTTCCTGTGTTAGTTTGCTGAGGATAACAGCTTCCAGCTCCATCCATGTCCCTGCAGAAAACATGATCTTGTTCCTTTTTATGGCTGCACAGTATTCCATGGTGTGTATGGACCACATTTTCTTTATCCAGTCTGTCATTGATGGACATTGGGGTTGATTCCATAATAGGCATTTGGGTTGACTCCATGAAGATCTGGCCCTACCTATAATTTCCATGCTCATCACCTTTGTTTTATGCTTCAGTCCTGTTGTATTCCTTTCAGCTTTTTGAAATCACTACACACTCTCTTCACTCCATGTTCTTTCTTGACTCTGTTCCTTCTATCTGGAATGCTACATCTCATGCCCTCCAATGTATGCTGCTTTGTGCTTTTGCTATGCCCTGTGATAGCGCCTATGTGCTTCCACTTTATTTTAAATTTTTGTGACCCAGGACAGGACCTTTAGCATAGTAGATATTAAAGAATTATACTCTAAATTTTAAATAAGAACTAATGGGAAGATAAACAAGCAACATTCTACTGAACAAAGTCTTTACCCTAAAAGATCTTGCAATTCTGTTAGGGATGGTAAATACAGACTAAACTATATCACAAGGCTGCAGGCAGTAAGCTAAGTGCTATAGAAGAGAAGAAAAGTACTGTGAGGGTTTAAAGGAAGAAAAGCCACAACTCATGAGAGATATTAGAAAGAGCATAAAGCAGAAAATGATGTTTGAAGTGGGCATTAAAAGAAGGGAAGGATACAGTTTCAACACACAGAGATGAGAGTGGGAAGGCCTGGATCATGCTGAGAGGCGACAATGTGCTAGCAGCCCTCACTCTCAGTGCCTCCTCGGCCTCAGTATCCATTCTGACGCGCTTGAGGAGCCCTTCAGCCTGCCACTGCACTGTGGGAGCCCCTCTTTGGGCTGGCCAAGGCCGGAGCTGGCTCCCTCTGCTTGCCTTGTGGGGAGGTGAGGAGGGAGAAGCGTGGGCGGGAACCGGGGCTGTGTGTGGCACTCACCGGCCAGCGCCAGTTCCGGCGGGGCACGGGTGCGGGCTCCTTGGGCCCCCATACTCGGAGCGGCCGGCTGGTGCCGCAGGCCCAGGGCAGTGAGGGGCTTAGCACTCCGGCCAGCAGCTGTGAAGGTTGCGCTGGGTCCCCCAGTACTGCTGGCATTGTGCTCAAATTCTCTCCGGACCTCAGCGGCCTCCCCAGGTGCAGGGATCAGGACCTGCAGCCTGCCATGCCCAAGGCCCGCCCTCCACAGTGGGCTACTGCAGGGCCCAAGCCTCCCCGCTGGGCGCCACCCCCTGCTCCCTGGTCCCATCAACTGCCCAGGCTGAGGAGTGCTGGTGCACTGCGCAGGACTGGCAAGCAGCTCCGTCTGCGGCCCCAGTGCAGGATCCACTAGGTGAAGCCAGCTGGGCTCCTGAGTCCGGTGGGGACTTGGAGAACTTTTATGTCTAGCTAAGGGATCATAAATGCACCAATCAGCACTCTGCATCTAGCTCAGGTTTTGTAAATGGACCAATCAGCTCTCTGTAAAATGGACTAATCAGCAGGATGTGGGTGGGGCCAGATAAGGGAATAAAAACAGGCTGCGGCAGCAGCAGTGGCAACCTAGCTTGGGTCCCCTTCCACACTGTGGAAGCGCTTTTCTTTTCTTTTCTTTTCTTTTCTTCTTTTCTTTTCTTTTCCTTCTTTTCTTTTCTTTTCTTTCTTTTCTTTTTTTTCTTTTCTTTTCTTTTCTTTTCTTTTCCTCTTTGCAATAAATCTTGCTGCTGCTCACTCTTTGGGTCCACGCTGCCTTTATGAGCTATAACACTCACTGAGAAGGTCTGTAGTTTCACTCCTGAAGCCAGCGAGACCACAAACCCACCGGGAAGAAGGAACAAACTCCGGACACACCATCTTTAAGAACTGTAACACTCACTGTGAGGGTCTGCGGCTTCATTCTTGAAGTCAGTGAGCCCAAGAACCCACCAATTCCAGACACAATGTCAGGAAATGTGAAATATTTTTTTCTTTTTTAAAATTGGAGTGAGGAGTACGGATAGGACACATGTAGAGAATGAGGCCAGAGAAAATAGCTAAGGTCACATCTTGGAGGGTCTTAAGACTGAGCTGAGGAAAGCATATTCAACTAAGTTACCAAATAAACCACTTACAGTTTTTGAGCATGCCAAGGATTGGTTTATTCTTTAGTCTTGGTTTCTATCAACCGGTTTATTTTCTTTAAAAACAATTTTAACTTTTATTTTAGGTTCAGGAGTGCATGTGCAGGTTTGTTATATAGGTAAATTGAGTGTCATGGGGGTTTAGTGTACAGATTATTTCACCACCCAGGTAATAGGCATAGTACCTGAAAGTAGTTTTTTGATACTCACCTTCCTCCCTCTACCCTCAAGTAGACCCTGGTGTTTGTTGTTTCCTTCTTTGTGTCCATATGTATTCAGTGTTTAGCTCCCACTTTGTTTCTATCACCTTATAATACACATCAGAGTCAAGTGCAGTGGCTCACTCCTGTAATCCCAGCAGTTTGGGAGGCTGAGGTGGGTGGATCACTTAGGTCAGGAGTTAGACACCAGACTGGTCAACATGGTGAAATCCCATCTCTACTAAAAATACAAAAATTAGGTGGGCATGGTGGTATGCGCCTGTAGTCCCAGCTACTAGGGAGGCTGAGGCAGGAGAATCGCTTGAACTCAGGAGTGGAGGTTGCAGTAAGCTGAAATCACGCCACCACACTCCAGTCAGGGTGACAGAATGAGACTCTGTCTCAAAACAAGCAAACAACATATCAGATAGTTTTTAAAAGAAAGACGTATAATAGATAATGATTTGTATTCTTATAGTACCTTACATCTTTAACCCCTATTCTTGCTTCTCCATCACTTCCCTAATAAGGACTAAATAACATAGTATAATCTGTAAACTTTCGACTTTTGTGGTTGCAGCCTTAGGCTTTGTCTATAAAATAACCATACATTTATTTTAAAACAACTCATTAACTGTTTTTTATGTGTAGATAAAATAACTCTTTGAAAAATTTACTTATTTCAATGGGCAAAAATTGCATATATTTATTGTGTACATGATGTTTTGAAATATGTATACAGTGTGAAATGGTTAAATTGGGCTAATTGACATATGTACTACCTCACATGTTTATCATTTTTTTGTGGATAGAATATTTGCAATCTTTTTTCTTCGCAATTTTCAAAAATATGATAGGCTGGGCGCAGTGGCTCTTGCCTGTAATCCCAGCACTTTGGGAAGCCGAGGTAGGTAGATCACTTGAGGCCAGGAGTTCGAGACCAGACTGGCCAACATGGTGAAACCTCGTCTTTACTAAAAATATGAAAATTAGCTGGGTGTGGTGGTGCATGCCTGTAGTTCCAGCAACTCGGGAAGCTGAGGCAGGAGAATTGCTTGAACCCAGGAGGCAGAGGTTGCAGTGAGCCAAGATTGTGCCACTGCACTCTATCCTGGGTGACAGAGTGAGACTCTGTCTAAAAATATATATATATTACATTAACGCATGTTGTATAATAGATCTCTTGAACTTATTCCCCCATCTAACTGAAATTTTACATCCTTTAACCAACTAGATGAAATAATTCTTAATAATTTATTAGGTAAAGTAATTTGTTGAATATTTTAAGCTCTTTTGATGATATAATTTAGACTGATCTTCTGTTTAAATTTCAATACAGTAACTATATGTCTTTAAAAAATTCTTTAAATAAGTATAAAATAAAAATTTAGAACTTAAAGAGCCCCCAATAAAAGAGAATGATTATATAATTATTATATATACACACAAGGACATATTTGACAACAAATAAAATGATGTTTTGAAAGAGTTTGTAATAACATAAAAATTTTCTTATTATTATATATTATGTTGAATAAACAACAACAAAAAGGACAGACATCATTTATATAGTATGATCAGAAATATGCAAAATACGTACTGAAAGGAAAATCACCAAATTGGTAAAGGTAGTTTGTCTTTGTGTTGTGAGTTCTTTTTTCTTACACTGCCCTAATTTAACAATTCTAGTCATGCACAACAATTCTGATCAATTTGTGTTAGGTATAATATTAAAATAATATTAATAGCCAGAATTAATTTTTTTCTCTCCATATAGTCTTGATACTCTTTACTTTACTTACCTCTTTCATCCATGTTGTCCCTGAAATCAGCTCAGATTATGGAATGGCAGTACATTTTAGAAAATGACAGCTTGTCCTCAGTTTTTGCTAATAATTTTTTGTTTGCAGAGAACTTCAATTTATGCCAGAGAGTGAGATCATGATAAAAAGTTTTTGCTATTAAAAAACATTTCTAGTATCTCTAGAAATGTTGGATAGTGTTTTTTTGAGCTTTAGAGATTAAGAAAAATATGTTTGACACATACACATCGTTAGCACTAATTATATGACAGCACCATATTAGTCATCAAGAATTTGTAAATATGACCAAAGCACGGTACTTGGTCCTAAGGAAATTATATTTATACAATATATGCAGACATGTTAGCAATAGTATTTTGTCCAGGAGAATAAAGTAATTGCTGTCAGAAATATAAAAACAATACATTCCAACAGTTTGGGGGAGATGACTGATGTTAAATAAATATTTACATACTGTCTCTGACACTGTGGTAGATGTTCTCACAAACATATGTGTGCCAATTTTATTTTGAGGGTAATAGATACTAAGTAAAATATCCAGGCTTATATATGTAGTATTTGAAATTAGGATTGAAATTCAGGGCTATCTGATTGGTTCCATCATAAGATTGTAGGAGTACTGGAGGCCTTACAAGACAAGGTGATATTTTAATTGGACCTCAGTAGTACAATATAATTTTGATGCATAGAAAAGAGTTCAAGAGAATTTCCAGGTTGAGAGAATTTATATCCTTGGTACCTCTTTCATGTCTTCAAGTTTCTATTCTTCATTACAGCATTGGTTACAATCTATATTTTAGGATGGCAAAAGTATACGATGATATCCTAGAATTTTTTCCTTTGAGTCCAGCCCTTTCAGGTTTTTTTCCTCTATTGATTAGCCTGATCCTTATAAAATCCTGTGAGTGAAAACTCGTATGAGAAAAATACAATTTATGTAATAGAGATAGCATTTTCAAGTATTTTTTGGTAGAGCTATGCTCCCAATTTACATTACTGTGCCCTCATATTTTTATTGCTAACCAGATTCTATATAATATATGTTAGATTGGGGTCACAATGAATTAACTTTAAGACATCACAGAAATATAAATCTTTCTATGCAAACAGCTAGAGCAGCCTAAGAATTCTGATTGTATGGGAGCCATCTCTTCAGTCTTTGAAGATTATGGCATCAATAAAAATTGTGTATAAAGCCATGAAAAATGGCTCTTTGGAGATGTGTCCTTTTGCCAAAAATCAATTTTGCCCAGCAGAATGTCTCTAACTGTGATCATAAAAGATAAAATCTTAGGGTAGGGAGGGAACTTAGCAGGTCATCTATTCTACTAACCTGTCTCCTGATAGGGCCACCCCTAATCCTATTTTAAAATATGATATTGTTTTGTTTTTTAAGATCCCCAGGAAAACAGAGATACGATTTTTTTTTTTTGGGTGCCCAATGAATGTCGAACCGTCTGCTAGGTAGAAAAACTTTTCATTTTAGTTTATCTTGTCCCTTGTTTCTTAGCAGATACTGAGTATTTATCCTGGCTTTCTTTCCCCTCCGCTCACTCTTACCTCTTTGATGCTGTTATGGACTAAATGTTTGTGACCTCCTCAAATTTATATGTTGAAATCCTAACCCCCAATGAGATGATACAGGAAGCTGTGGCCTTTGGGAGATAATTAAGAGGGTGGAGCCACCATGAATGAGATTAGCACCCTTATAAAAGGGATGCCAGAGAGCTCTCTAGCTCTCTGTCCTCCAAGTGAGGATACAATAGAAGTCAGGGCAGCCTGCAGCCTGGAAGAGGGCCCTCACCAGACCTGCACCTGCTCACACCCAGTCTCAGACCTCCAGCTTCCAGAACTGTGGAAAATCAATTTCTGTTGCTTAAGCCTCCCAGACTATGGGGATTTATTATAGCAGCTTGAGGTGACTAAGACAGATGCCCTTGACATCTTTGAAGAAGATTGTAAAAGTCATCCCTAAACTTTAATTTTAACCCTTAAAACCTGAATTTTTAAAATATTTCTTGTAGACATTATTTTCTCATAGATGTTCTATAAAAATCTTGAATTACGGGGCTGGGCATGGTGGCTTATGCCTGTAATCCCAGCACTTTGGGAGGTTAAGGCAGGCCAATCACCTGAGGTCAGGGGTTCGAGACCAGCCTGGCCAATAAGGTGAAACCCCGTCTCTACTAAAAATACAAAAATTAGCAGGGTGTGGTGGTGGGCACCTGTAATCCCAGCTACTTGGGAGGCTGAGGTAGGAGAACTGCTGGAACCCAGGAGGTGGAGTTTGCAGCGAGCCGAGATTGCACCACTGCACTCCAGCCTGGTGACAGAATGAGACTCTGTCTAAATAAATAAATAAATAAATAAATTTAAAAAATAAAAAATAAAAATCTTGAATGATGAAAAATTTTCAAATTTCATGTCATTTATTAGCCATGATGCCCAGAAAAATGTATACAGCAGTCCCTCTCCTTATCTGAGGTTTTACTTTCCACAGTTTTAGTTACTTGCAGTCAACTATGGTCTGAATATGTTAAATGGGAAATTCCAGAAATAAACAATTCATAAGTTATAAATCATGCTAGGTTTTGAGTAGGGTGATGAAATCTCACCCCATCCCACTTTGTCCCTCCCAGGATGTGAATCCTCCCTTTGTCCAGCATCTCCACGCTGTCTATGCTCTACCCACCCTGTAAATTGCTTAGAAGCCATCTGGTTTATCAGAGCACCTGTTGCTGTATTGCAGTGCTTGTGTCAAGGAACCCTGATCTGATGTGGTAATAACCCCAAAGCACAACAGTAATGATGCTGAGAATGTAGCTACACCAAAGAGAAGCCATTGAGTACTGTCTTTAAGTGAGAAGGTAAAAGTTCTCAAGAAGGAAAGACAAAAAAATCATATGCTGTGGTTGCTAAGGTCTATGGTAAAAACAAATCTATCCATGAAATTGTAAAGAAGGAAAAATATACTCATGCTAATTTTACTGTTGTACTTCAAATTGCAAAAGTATGGCCAGTGTGTAATAAGTGCTTAGTTAACGGACACTGTGCTATTGTATTGTGCTTGTTTGCAAAACTTGCTATTGATTTAGGGGTTATTCTGTCATTTACAGAAGTGCTTGCAGATCACCCAGCCCTTTTCCACCCAGGGTTTGTGAGTGTGTTTTTTCCTACATTTAGATGCTACCAGAACTTACAATGGTGAAGATAATAGTTAAATTGCATATAGCTTTTCACACGAGCCGATTCAGATTTGTAATAAATGAAACTGTAGGCACAGAGTCAACAATTTCTGAATGAGTCAGTAAACCAGAATGAGGCAACATTGGGAGTTTTCACTGCCAGGCTGGGGAAAATTTGACAAGGAAATGCTGGAAATAATCATAGAAAAAAACCCACTCATTTAATTAGTGGGAGAAAGTAAAGGAAAAGGAACTAAGTGTAGAATAAAGAACTCCAACATAGTAAGAAAAAGAAGTATTAACTCAGCGAATGTGGCAGAGCAGTATATTAAAAAATATATTAACAGATTCACCTCCTCCTGTTTTCCCCTATTTTGTTTCTCTTCTTTGGACTTCCGCACACTTAAGGTGTTCTTTACTCTGTTGAAGGAAAATTGGTGGAATAAGCCTAGAATACTGGAGTGCAGTAGATCTTGAAGGGTGACCTAAAACAGCAGCATCAGAAGTACCTGGGCACTTGTTAGAAATGCAGATACTCCAGCCCGGATCCAGACCTAATGAATGGAGCCTAGCCATCTGTTTTAACAATGCCTCCATGTGATTTTGATCCGGCTGAAGTTTGACAATCTCTGGTGTAGTGGATACTGTGGTGAGCAACCTCAACCCCCAATTCAGGACTGAGACACTTATTACCTTAGCTGGTAGGAGTGTAACTTACCCATGGCTCCAGGAGTTGCCCATGACTGAAAGGAGCGGCCTTGTCCAAGGTCACATTCCTCTTTAGGGTAGCACTTATACAGCCGCACTTAGCCAGTGATTTACTGGTGAGGGGGTTTGCAAGGTTCAGCGTTGGCTTCAATTTGGGGCATCTCTGAGGAGCCACACCTGCTTCATTGCCGTCTGTAAGATCAGCTGTGTCCTCTGTCGCAATCACATCCTTGTCCAGCTTCCCCCTTTTCTCAGTTCTGCTGCTTGCCTTTCCTTACAGCTGTTGTACCTGAGAGCAGTTCCCACATCTCCACCTTAGTGTCTGTTTCCTGAGGAACCTGAGGCCTCCTGGCTTTCATTTTCTAAAAGCCCACACCCCCATGTGGGAGTGGGAAGGAGTCCACACATTAGAACACAACACAGATTTGTGAGGAGCAACTCAGGAGAAAGGAGTTCCTGCTAAACCGGCAGGAAGAAGAGAGACTAAGGGGAGGTGATGAGTGTATGGATACTGGTAGAGCTGACTGAGAGGGACCCCACACCCACCTTGCTGGGAAGAGCCGGGGAGCAGAGGCAGCAGGGTTACATTTGAGGAAATAAAACTTTTGTTTGCCTTGCAGATTCCCATGACCTCAGGTGCATCACTGATGAAAGAAACAAGGAGATTCCTGAGGGGACCAGACAGAACAAAGGATGTTTCAGAGCTACCTTTATGTATTAAATACCAAGAACAAGATGGGATGACTTACACCTTAGAGAGACTCTTGTGGTCATGTGACATCGAAAATTGGCTAGATCTGGCAGTTAAATGAGTTTGATTGAAAAAAATTAGATAGAACTCTTTTTTCCCCTCACTACATCAGCTGCCAAAGGCTGGGTGCTCTAAACACTCCCTTCTCATTGGACCTTATTTGTTACTTGGCAAAAGAAGAAAAGCTCTAGTTTTAGGGAGGCTATAGTTTTTTCCTGTGTCATGATGTGACACAAAAGATTAGTTACAACATAAAATTATAATTTTTTACATTTGATAATGAACTAAGATTTCCACCCCACAGTACAACAAAAGTGGAGACTTTTTGTTGTTGTTGTTAGGCCAAGTGTATAAAAAACACAACAACAAAAGTTCCTTTCCAAAGACTCAGAGCACAGGTGCTTGTAACAGGCAGCCACAGAGGACTCCATTTTATTTGATCACAGTGGAGGTATCTATCGTAGTTAAAAGGTTGCAAACTAGAACGAAGTTAGGGAAGAGTCTATTCTTTACAGAATTTTAAGCATTTGTGAACAGAGACTACTTAGACAATGACATGTTTTTTTAACTTTTAAGTTCAGGATACATGTGCAGGTTTGTTACTTAGGTAAATGTATGTCATCACCCAGGTATTAAGCCTAGTACCATTAGTTATTTTTCCTGGTCCTCTCTCTCCTCCCACCCTCCGTCCTCCAAAAGGCCCCAGTGTGTGTTGTTCCCCAGTAAGTGTCCATGTATTCTCATCATTTAGCTCCTACTTGTGAGTGAGAACATGCAGTATTTGGTTTTCTGTTCTTGTGTTAGTTTGCTAAGGATAATGGCAATGTCACTTTTTGTACAGAGACCAGTTTGAGGAGGACTAACACGGATCATAAAAATAAAGGCCATGAAAGTGACAAATGTCTCTAACCAGGGTTAGAAAAGATGTTGTCCTTTTATGGATTTCACTAATATTTTAGGAAAGTGTGATTAGTTGTCATTAGAGCATGTTTTGTTGCTTTAGATATATGGTAATACTGAGAATAACACGAATTTTATTTACTGTGCACCTGCCATGTGCCAGGCGCTGGTTCTAAGTCAAAAGCGTGTATCAGCTATTGTTAATGAAGGCTCTCTGAATCAGGTGACCTCTCCAGTCAGGTGTAGTTATTATAACGCTACCCAAAGTGAATAGATATTTTAAGTATCATCTTTACAGAATAGAGCCTGAACAGGTATTGGGAATTCCTAATTTAAAAAATCCCTTTGGTTATTAAATGATTATAAAATTCTTTTGCATAGGAGAAAGAACTTAGAATCAAAGTTTGTGACTATTTGTTAGATTGATAAATGTTGTGAATGTAAATGCAACTCATAAGCTTGCTAAAGTGAAAGCTTACTATATACTTATGAATTGTTTTTATAACAACATTCTATGGAATTATTTTCTAAATTTCAAATACTCAAATGGATTTTTTGGGTTTAAAAAGATAATGTTGAAAGAAATGTATATTCTAGTGTTCGGGTATTGCTAGGGATTGACAATCTGTTTTGAGCCCATTCTGCTCATTCTATGGATATTGACATTCTATTGATCTCACTCAGAGAGTAGGAGGAAAAGGCACCAAAATCCTTAAAATGGAACATTTTTACTTTTTTTTGGGTAGTTGCCCCGTGATTCATTAACAAAGGTAAACATGAATGAATGGTAACCCATTATTATTTTAAATACTCTGTAAGTCCTTGCTATTTTAGTTAATTTATTATTAGTATATTATTTGCTCCTCTCTTTTGGTGTCCAGTGTTATAAACCATTTAAATTAGGAATCCTAACTAAAATGGATTTTGAAAGAAGATATTTTTAATTAGTTGTTTCTCTTCTCTCATTTTTAGTAAGTCTTAGATTAAGTCGAATAAAATTGTTTGTTATGACTTTCAGCTCTCTCTGATTGACTAGAGATACTTGTGGCTTCTATTTTTTTCCCTCAAACTTGAAATAAATGTCTATTGCCTACTAACTACATACTATATAATTTTGATAAACTATATTCAGCAGATATAAATACATTGTACAGAAGGACATTGATAACCCTGTCTTCCTGATCTGCAAAGGTATTGTTTTGGCTATATTGTTTTTCTAAGTTAACCCATTTGGGACAAAAAGTGTCTTTATTATGATGATTGGATGTCTTGGTTGCCCACCAAAGCAATTTCTGTTTTCTGCTGTCTCCCTGGCAGTGAGGCATGGTCACAAGACTTCAGTTCTTGTCAATGGAACGTGAACAGAAATAATGGGGCTGTTTCTGGGCTGTATTCCCTCCCTACAAACATGCTGTGATTCAGCCTCTACCACGTACATGAGGACAGTGTCCCAGGGGATCCCTGAGAACCAAGATGAAAAGAACCTGGACCCCTGAATGCAGCAGAGCAGCCAGCCTGACCTTTCTGGAATGTGAGAGAGAGATGCCTTCCTTTACAGTGTTTTCTTGCCACTGTATTGTTGGGTCTCCTTGACATACTTTTAACCTAATATAATATATTTCCTTCATTCCGTATCTGGAAATAATATTTTCAGAATATTATGGTGACTTTTTGAACTTGATTTTCTCATTGTTTCTGCAGGACAAATTTTTGAAGTTATATTCTTGTTTTGAGAGCCGCAGGTAGCCAGTTAAACATATTTTGATAAAGTGAATGAATCACTCTATAAATATTCTCCACTGTCTTTTTATGGGCTTACTACTGTGTTAAATATTAGGGGATGTAAAATGCCTACATGATATCATTTCTACTTACTTTGATGGAAAATGAATGTTTTCTACTATGTTATAAGCTTGTCTTCTGTATGTTTTAGGTAATCATTTTACTGAAAACATTATTTGAACTCACAATACACAAGGTACTATGTGAGAGGGTAAGAATAAAGACTAAAACACAGTCACTTCCCTCAAAGAACTCACAGTCAGAAGAAAAAATAGTAGCATTTAAATATACTTTGCAATTTCCTTTTGATAAATGTTGACTTCTTTGAACTTCACTACAAGCTAGTAAAATAGATTCTATTTTACCTCTTTATAGATGATGAAATGGAGATTTAGTAAGGATAATCAACTATACTTACTGATTGCCAATTACTAGGTCCTGTGCTTTGCCTTCTTGGGTCATTCTATATTGGAGATGGGAGAAGCAAATAAAAAGCCCTAGATGTTCTGGTGGTTCTGGGAGAGGCAAGGACATGCCGTGCCCCATTCCTGACGGAGCTTAAAGAAACAGCAAGACATAGGGAGCAGCTTTACAACATTTCCCGTGCTGCAGTGAGGGGCATGAATGGGAGAAGGATTCCCATGCAAGGAGCCTGGGACCATAGTGGGCCCAGTGTAACACATGGACAGTAGACTCCTTTCTGTGTGCTGGATGAAGGTGTGAAAGTGACACAGGGCTCTTGACATCTTAATTTCTTTTGTGCCAGCATAGTGTGGGGAGCTTCATGGTGACTGCCTGTACCTGAAGTAGCATAACAGAGAAAGCTCAACTCTGGGAACTGTTTCTGATAAGATTGAGAGCAAAGAATGGCAGCCTGGTAGCCTTCATGGGGTGACACCTGAAGATCAAAAACAAGGAGACTCATCAGATGCCCAGGTCACACTAGGATAAAGCGAGGAAGCCTCTGGGATTAAGTTTCTACTGCCTGTTAGGACAGACATGTTATTAGCAAGACCATCTCAACTGTTGTCCAGATTGGGACAGTTGAGGGTGAGAAGGGAAACTATTGATAATTATACCTGGATAGCACGTGTAAAGTGGAACTGTCCTCGGCAAACTGGGATAATGGTCACATTATTCCTAGAAAGGGAATTATGATAAATTGTAGAAAAACCAAACAAGTTATATTTTTCACACATATGAAAATATGTACTGAAATTCACATCCACCACAAAAGGCAATATTAGAGCAGAATCTGTCTTTGCAGATCACCACAAGGTATAAGGGAAAATGAGTTTTTCCTTCTCTCCATAATTTGCCCTTTTAAAGTAGGGGGCAGGAGGCTTCTATGCTGCCTTGTACTTTTCACTAATTCCTCTATGTGCAAAGCTGAATGATTTCTCTCTTGATGAGATGGCAAGGATCTGACAACATTTCACTTTCTCTTCTGAGAGGGAACACAGAGTTAAATGTCTCTCTTAACAACGTGGCCTGTCCTGCGTCTCTGGGTGAAAGCACTGAGTGCTGCTGCTTTCATTTTTCTGCCTCCATACAGATAATTACCTGGGTAGGCTTTGGACCTGTGGAAAGGACATATGCAGTTTAGAGTGGCTGGATTCAGTGTGGGAAAAATGGGAAGCTTAATTTTGGAAACATCTAACTAATATTTCCTTTTTCAAAAACTAATTTTTAAATGAAGACGTTGTAATTGTACATATTTATGGGGGTATAATTTAATGTTTTTAATACATATGTATGTTGTGTAATGATCAAATCAGGGTATTTAGCATGTCCGTCACCTCAAACACTTGTCACTTCTTTGTGGTGAGAACACCCAACAGCCTCTCTACTAGCTGTTTTGTAATATACAATATCTTACTGTTAACCATAGTCACCCTACTGTGCAATGGAACGGCAGAACTTATTCCTCCCATCTAATTGTAACTCTGTATCTGTTGACCAACCTCTCCATATTCTCTCCTCCTTCCTCCCTCCCCACTCTCTGCTTCTAGGAGACAACTTTTTTTTTTTTTTTTTTTTAATTTTAGATTTCACATGTGAGTGAGGTCATGTGACATTTGTCTTTCCAAGCTATATTTTTTATTCCAGCTCTAGCAGTAGAAACGTAGGCATTTTGATTCCTATCTGGTATCTGTGTACATTTCTAAAATTGTTTCAAATGTATTGAGATTCTTGCCTGGTGCTCCTGGAAAAAAAAAGCAAACTCATTAACAGAAGGGATTAGTCTAGTCTTTTGGAGCCATAACACGCAGCAATAGTATGTCCTGAGTGATTAAGACTCGGACCCAAGTGCAAGATATTCTACTGGAGACAGTTCTTATAATATGGTTTGCTTATGGGATGCAAGTGCCTTCCAGAACTTTGATTATTATGCTTGAGGGTATGTTAAAATATAATTTTAACTTTTGTAATGCCACCTTTTGGGAATTGACTCCACTGTTTGGCAAAGGATAAATGCCTTGTATTTCTTAGGGTTTTCAGCTTATTTTCTGGTTGTGGATGTTAGGGGAGACTGTATCATCCCTCATTCCTGAAGTTTTCCCTCAGTTAAGGGAGCACAATATTAATGTGGCAATAGTGGCAACTCTCCTTGCCTTTTATACTCTGCCCGGAAGTAACTCATATCAATTTGGAAGGATAAACTGAGTGTGCCCAGCTCAGCTGCTGCTTTTTTTCTCTTGTAATTAAGCGGTCTTCATGGAGCAGTTCTCTTCAGCTCCTCTATGCTTAAATCTCACCTGCTTCTGCTCAGCATTGCCTGTTACTAGTTAGGTGAATCTGCTTAACAATGGGCTCAATTAACAAGTCAAATTGTCTTTTATATTAAACTATGATCTTAGATATATAGTCTTTATCAATCAAAAGATGACATTTTTGATTTGCTCTCTGTTTTCCTCCTGTTGTTTCTGTATTCATATTGGACCATCTCAATGTCTCAACCGTGGAATGATAATGTTTTGGGTTAGGAGATAACTAATTTGTGGATATATCTGGGTATTTGCATCAAAGGAAAATTATTTTTGTGGTATTTCTTAGCAACAGTTAAGCATCATCAGCCAGATAGCTATACATCATTAAAGGGATCTTTATTGCCCCTTGGAGGGATGATAGGACTGACAGGATATTGCAAATGGAAAAAGAATTAAAATGCAATTAGAAAGTTCAGAAAGGAGGTGTTCATGTTTTGATTAAGTTGTGTGTTTTGGCTAAGTCCATCTAGTTTTCTGTTATGCCTTTCTCTTTCATCACAGTTGACCTTAGTGAAGCTTCTAGCCTCAGTCCCCAGGGAGGAGTTTGGCTGCTCTGGGTGCTCTAATGGAAGAGCTTTGTTCTCACACCCCTGTTGTATTAGTTTGTTTTGACATTGCTATAAAGAACTGTTGGAGACTGGGTAATTTATAAAGGAAAGCAGTTTAATTGACTCACAGTTCCTCATGGCTGGGGAGGCCTCAGGAAACTTACAATCATAATGGAAGGTGAAGGGGAAGCAAGCACCTTCTTCACAAAGTGGCAGGAAAGAGAGAGAGTGAGGGGGAACTGCCAAACACTTTTAAACTATTAGCTCTCCTGATAACTCATTCACTAGCATGAGAACAGCGTGGGGGAAGGCACCCCATGATCCAAACAGCCCCCACCAGGTCCCTTCCTCAACACAATTTGAGATGAGATTTGGGTGGGGACATAGAGCCAAACCATATCACCTGTCTTGGTAGGCACTGATAATCTCACCCAACGTTTCCTCAGTAATAACAGCTACCATTTATTGAGGTAAATGGTGTGTTCTGAGACTTTAAATAAATTATTTTATTTCATCTTCTTGACAATGCTACTAGGTAGATTTTTCTTATCAACATTTTTATTGATAAAAAATTGAGATCCAGAGAAGTTACCTGAATACAAGACAGAAGCGGATTTGAAATGGTGCCTCTCAGACTCTGAGATTCATATTCAAATGCTACCTAGGGGAAAATAACCAAATGAATATTCATTATCTGACTTTTGCCGTTGTGAGGTTATAGGGGGAAGCAAAAACTGTTTTGAGTGTTCACTAATGAACTGGTAGCAGAAAGTGGAAAACTGGTGTCTGAAACTCCGTTTTCTTTAGGTGGATAGGCCTGGAATAACATTTTTGCATCAGTAATACAAATTGTGCTGAGAGACTGTATCACTGTAAGTGTTGTCTTGGAGGAAGAAGGGCTTGATTTTCTTTTTGCTTAGTTCAAATCCTGTATGTTAAACCCAGTAATATTCAAAACGTTTATTATATAACATAGGAGCATAGAGTTGTAATTTTTTAGTATGATCACCTAAGGCAATGGTAGTCTGGTATGGCAAACATTGATTTCTAAAAAATTGAGCTGTCAAGTCAAATTCTCAAAAGTACAGTCATTTTTAGCATTTATGACATGGAAAAAGATAAGGCAATGTTCATTGTCAACGCAATTACATTTTGTTTCTGAGATGGAGGTCTGCAAATATATTTGCTTGCTTGGATCTAAGAAAGTACATTTCACCCCTGAGAAATTTTTATTTTTTCTTGTCCATCTCATGATTGTTTTCTCTGTTGTTTTAAGGAGATCAATTTTGAAGCTTTGTTTAGAATGAAGTTTCCTACTTTATTGTACTATGTACTTAAAGCAATGGAATGAACCCAGTGTTCTGACCAACAAGTTGAAGTGGATTAAATGAATTGGTAAGAGGGAAGTCAGGCAAGGACAACTGGCATAAATAAAACTGGCATTTGGGCAGCTGTTTTATTTTACTAATAATTAATTATTTCTGTTTTCCTGAAACACAACTCTAAGTCAAGGGGGCATTAGCTCTTGCCAGTCAAGTCTCTTATTGTACTAGACAGAGCTGGAAATAAAGCATGTAAGACAGCTCCCATTTGTGACTTTATCAGAGGAATTGGCTTCTAATACCTAGCACAGACCCTGCAGAAAGGCGCTCATAAAATATGTTTTGAATAATGGATATCACACATATAGGGTTATTGAGTGCTTACAAGATTCCCAGCCTGGGTTAAGCATTTTGCAGCTTGTGTTTAAAATACAAATACCTTTCAGCCAAAATTTATTTTATGTGATGCTACAGCAAGTGTATACCTTGTTTTAAAAAATAAATGAATTCCTAACATTTAAGGAATGTATTAAGCATGTACTACAGACCAGACCCTCAGTCTTCCCTCCAGCCTGCAAAGTAGATGATAATATTCTAATTCTGCTATTAAGAAAATGGAGACAGGTGAGTTAAGTAACTTACCTAAGATGACAAGCTGGTAAGAATACACCCTGAATCTCTTTGACAACAAGCTATTGGTTTTCCCATTATACTCTACTACATATAAAACTGTAGTTTTATAGACCCAGCCATCTTGTGAATGAATGGGAGGACTCCAATGTAAAGGATTCCTGCAGTATAATAGTCTTTTTGGGGAATGCATTTAAAAATAATGCACATTATTTCATGACCAAGAACCCAAAAGCAAATGTGGTAAAAACAAAGATAAATAGTTGGGACCTAATTAAATGAAAGAGTTTTTGCTCAAAACAGCGGAGTAAACAGACAACCCACAGAGTGAGAGAAAATCTTCACAATCTATACATCTGACAAAGGACTAATATCCAGAATCTACAACAAACTCTAACAAATCAGTGAGAAAAAAACAAACAATCCCATCAAAAAGTGGGCTGAGGACATGAATAGACAATTATCAAAAGAAGATATACAAATGACCAACAAACATGAACAAATGCTCAACATCACTAATGATCAGGGAAATGCAAATCAAAACCAAGCTCAACATCACCAATGATCAGGGAAATGCAAATCAAAACCACAAAACTCTCTTACAAGAATGGCCATAATAAATAATCAAAAGACCGTAGATGTTGGCATAGATGTGGTGAACAGGGAACACCTCTACACTGCTAGTGGGAATGTAAACTAGTACAGCCACTATGGAAAACAGTGTGGAGATTCTTTAAAGAACTAAAAGTAGAACTGCCATTTGATCTAGCAATTCCACTACTGGGTATCGATCCAGAGGAAAAGAAGTCATTATTTGAAAAAGATATTTGCACACACACGTTTATAGCAGCACAATTCACAACTGCCAAATCGTGGAACCAACCCAAATGCCCATCAATCAACAAGGATAAATAAACTGTAGTAAATATATATATACATGATGGAGTATTATGTAGCCATAAAGAGGAATGAGTTAACAGCATTTGCAGTGATCTGAATGAGACTGGAGACTATTCTTGTATGTGAAGCAACTCAGGAATGGAAAACCAAACATTGTATGTTCTCACTGATATGTGGGAGCTAAGCTATGAGGATGCAAAGACATGAGAATGATACAGTGGAATTTGGGGACTTGGGGGGAAGAGTGGGAGGGGAGTAAGAGAAAAAAGACCACAAATATTGTGCAGTGTATACTGCTTGAGTGATGGGTGCACCAAAATCTCACAAATCACCACTAAAGAACTTACCTATGTAACCAAACACCACCTGTTCCCCAATAACTTATGGAAAAATGAAAAGGTATGAGCATTGTTGAAAAAATGCACATTATGCTGTTTTTTGTAAATTTGATTTTTTATGTTAATTTAAGGGAACTATATCTCTAGAAATATTACTAGTATTATTATTTTTATTCATTTACTATTATTATTATACTTTAAGTTCTAGGGTACATGTGCACAATGGGCAGGTTTGTTACATATGTATACATGTGCCATGTTGGTGTGCTGCACCCACTAACTCGTCATTTACATTAGGTATATGTCCTAATGCTATCCCTCCCCACTCACCCAACCCCATGATAGGCCCTGGTGTGTGATGTTCCCCATCCTGTCTCCAAGTGTTCTCATTGTTCAATTCCCACCTATGAGTGAGAACATGAGGTGTTTGGTTTTCTGTTCTTGTGACAGTTTGCTCAGAATGATGGTTTCCAGCTTCATCCATGTCCCTACGAAGGACATGAACTCATCTTTTTAATGGCTGCATAGTATTCCATGGTGTATATGTGCCACATTTTTCTTAGTATATCACTGATGGACATTTGGGTTGGTTCCAAGTCTTTGCTATTGTGAATAGTGCTGCAATAAACATATGTGTGCATGTGTCTTTATAGCAGCATGATTTATAATCCTTTGAGTATATACCCAGTAATGAGATGGCTGGGTCAAATGGTATTTCTAGTTCTAGATCCTTGAGGAATCACTACACTGTATTCCATAATGGTTGAACTAGTTTACAGTCCCATCAACAGTGTAAAAGTGTTCCTATTTCTCCACATCCTCTCCAGCACCTGTTGTTTCCGGAATTTTTAATGATTGCCATTCTAACTGGTGTGAGATGGTATCTCATTGTGGTTTTGATTTGCATTTCTCTGATGGTGAGTGATGATGAGCATTTTTTCATGTGTCTGTTGGCTGCATGAATGTCTTCTTTTGAGAAGTGTCTGTTCATATCCTTTGCCTACTTTTTGATGGGGTTGTTTGATTTTTTTTGTAAACTTGTTTAAGTTCTTTGTAGATTCTGGATATTACCCTTTGTCAGATGGGTAGATTGCAAAAATTTTCTCCCATTCTATAGGTTGCCTGTTCACTCTGATGGTAGTTTCTTTTGCTGTGCAGAAGCTCTTTAGTTTAATTAGATCCCATTTGTCAATTTTGGCTCTTGTTGCCATTGCTTTTGTTGTTTTAGACATGAAGTCCTTGCCCATGCCTATGTCCTGAATGGTATTGCCTAGGTTTTCTTCTAGGGTTTTTATGGTTTTAGGTCTAACATTTAACTCTTCAATCCATCTCGAATTAATTTTTGTATGAGATGTAAGGAAGGGATCCAGTTTCAGCTTTCTACATATGGCTAGGCAGTTTTCCCAGCACAATTTATTAAATAGGGAATCCTTTCCCCATTTCTTGTTTTTCTCAGGTTTGTCAAAGATCAGATGGCTGTAGATGTGTGGTATTATTTCTGAGGGCTCTGTTCTGTTCCATTGGTCTATATCTCTGTTTTCATATGAGTACCATGCTGTTCTGGTTACTGTACCTTGTAGTATAGTTTGCAGTCAGGTAGCGTGATGCCTCCAACTTTGTTATTTTGGTTTAGGATTATCTTGGCAATGCGGGCTGTTTTTTGGTTCCATATGAACTTTAAAGTAGTTTTTTCCAATTCTATGAAGAAAGTCATTGGTAGCTTCATGGGGATGGCGTTGACTCTATAAATTACCTTGGGCAGTATGGCCATTTTCACGATATTGATTCTTCCTATCCATGAGCATGGAATATTCTTCCATTTGTTTGTGTCTTTTATTTCGTTGAGCAGTGGTTTGTAGTTCTTTTGAAGAGGTCCTTCACATCCCTTGTAAGTTGAATTCCTAGGTGTTTTATTCTCTTTGAAGCAGTTGTGAATGGGAGTTCACTCATGGTTTGGCTCTCAGTTTGTCTGTTCTTGGTGTATAGGAATGCTTTTGATTTTTGCACATTGATTTTGTGTCCTGAGACTTTGCTGAAGTTGCTTATCAGCTTAAGGAGATTTTGGGCTGAGACAATGGGGTTTTCTAAATATACAATCATGTTATCTGCAAAAAGGGAAAATTTGATTTCCTCTTTTCCTAACTGAATACCCTTTATTTCTTACTTCTGCCTGATTTCCCTGACCAGAACTTCCAACACTATGTTGAATAGGAGTGGTGAGAGAGGGCATCCCTGTCTTGTGCCAGTTTTCAAAGCAAAGGCTTCCAGTTTTTGCCCATTCAGTATGATATTGACTGTGCATTTGTCATAAATAGCTCTTATTATTTTTAGATACATCTCATCAATACCTAATTTATTGAGAGTTTTTAGCATGAAGCGCTGTTGAATTTTGTCAAAGGCCTTTTCTGCATCTATTGAAATAATCACGTGGTTTTTATCTTTGATTCTGTTTATATGATGGATTACGTTTACTGATTTTTGTATGTTGAACCAGCCTTGCATCCCAGGGATGAAGCCCACTTTGTCATGGTGGATAAGCTTTTTGATGTGCTGCTGGATTTAGTTTGCCAGTATTTTATGGAGGATTTTTGCATCCATGTTCATCAGGGATAATGGTCTAAAATTATCTTTTGTGTGTGTGTGTCTCTGCCAGGCTTTCGTATCAGGATGATGCTGGCCTCATAAAATGAGTTAGGGAGGATTCCCTCTTTTTCTGTTGATTGGATTAGTTTTAGAAGGAATGGTACCAGCTCTTCTTTGTAACTCTGGTAGAATTCAGCTGTGTATCCGTCTGGTCCTGGACTTCTTTTGGTTGGTAGGCTATTAATTATTTCCTCAATTTCAGAGCCTGTTATTGGCCTATTCAGGAATTCAACTTCTTCCTGGTTTACTCTTGGGAGGGTGGATGTGTCCAGGAATTCATCCATTTCTTGTAGATTTTCTAGCTTATTTACGTAGAGGTGTTTATGGTATTCTCTGACGTTAGTTTGTATTTCTGTGGGGTCGGTGGTGATATCCCCTTTATCATTTTTTATTGCGTCTATTTGATTCTTCTCTCTTTTCTTCTTTATTAGTCTTGCTAGCAGTCTGTCAATTTTGTTGATCTTTTCAGAAAACCAACTCCTGGATTCATTGATTTTTTGGAGGGTTTTTTGTGTCTCTATCTCCTTCAGTTCTGCTCTGATCTTAGTTATTTCTTGCCTTCTGCTAGCTTTTGAATGTGTTTGCTCTTGCTTCTCTAGTTCTTTTAATAGTGATGTTAGAG
The DNA here is from genome assembly GCF_008728515.1 of Papio anubis. Lineage (NCBI taxonomy): Eukaryota > Metazoa > Chordata > Mammalia > Primates > Cercopithecidae > Papio > Papio anubis. Next base: position 31,868,896 of record NC_044984.1, read on the forward strand.
TGTCAATTTTAGATCTTTCCAGCTTTCTCTTGTGGGCATTTAGTGCTATAAATTTCCCTCTACACACTGCTTTAAATGTGTCTCAGAGATTCTGGTATGTTTTGTCTTTGTTCTCATTGGTTTCATGAACATCTTTATTTCTGCCTTCATTTTGTTATGTACCCAGTAGTCATTCAGGAGCAGGTTATTCAGTTTCCATGTAGTTGAGTGGTTTTGATTGAGTTTCTTAATCCTGAGTTCCAGTTTGATTGCAATGTGGTCTGCGAAACAGTTTGTTATAATTTCTGTTCTTTTACATTTGTTGAGGAGTGCTTTACTTCCAACTGTGTGATCAATTTTGGAATAAGTATGATGTGGTGCTGAGAAGAATGTATATTCTGTTGATTCGGGGTGGAGAATTCTGTAGATGTCTGTTAGATCCCCTTGGAACAGAGCTGAGTTCAATTCCTGGATATCCTTGTCAGAGACTAGGATTGCAACCCTTGCCTTTTTTTTGTTTTCCATTTGCTTGGTAGAGCTTCTTCCCTTCCTTTATTTTGAGCTTTTGTGTGTCTCTGCACATGAGATGGGTCTCCTGAATACAGCACACTGATGGGTCTTAACTCTATCCAATTTGCCAGTCTGTGTCTTTTAATTGGAGCATTTAGCCCTTTTACATTTAAGGTTGATATTATAATGTGTGAATTTGCTCCTGTCGTTATGATGTTAGCTGGTTATTTTGCTCGTTAGTTGATGCAGCTTATTCCCAGCATCAGTGGTCTTTACAATTTGGCATGTTTTTGCAGTGGCGGGTACCGGTTTTTCCTTTCCATGTTTAGTGCTTTCTTCAGGAACTCTTGTAAGGCAGGCCTGGTGGTGACAAAATCTCTCAGCATTTGTTTATCTGTAAAGGATTTTATTTCTCCTTCGCTTATGAAGCTTAGTTTGGCTGGATATGAAATTCTGGGTTGAAATTTCTTTTCTTTAAGAATGTTGAATATTGGCCCCCACTCTCTTCTGGCTTGTAGAGTTTCTACTGAGAGATCCGCTGTTAGTCTGATGGGCTTCCCTTTGTGGGTAACCCGACCTTTCTCTCTGGCTGCCCTTAAGATTTTTTCCTTCATTTCAACTTTGGTAAATCTGACAATTATATGTCTTGGAGTTGCTCTTCTTGAGGAGTATCTTTGTGGCATTGTCTGTACTTCCTGAATTTGAATGTTGGCCTGCCTTGCTAGGTTGGGGAAGTTCTCCTGGATGATATCCTGAAGAGTGTTTTCCAACTTGGTTCCATTCTCTCTGTTACTTTCACATAAATCAATCAGACGTAAATTTGGTCTTTTCACATAGTCCCATATTTCTTGGAGGCTTTGTTTGTTTCTTTTTACTCTTTTTTCTCTAACCTTCTCTTCTCACTTCATTTCATTCATTTGATCTTCAATCACTGATACCGTTTCTTCCAGTTGATCGAATTGGCTACTGAAGCTTGGGGATGCATCACGTCGTTCTCATGCCATGGTTTTCAGCTCCATCAGGTTATTTAAGGTCTTCTCTATGTTGGTTATTCTAGTGAGCCATTCTTCTAATCTTTTTTCAAGGTTTTTGCTTCTTTGCAGTGGGTTCAAACATCCTCCTTTAGGTCAGAGAAGTTTGTTATTATTGGTTGTCTGAAGCCTTCTTCTCTCAAGTTGCCAAAGTCATTCTCCGTCCTTGTTCCATTGCTGGCGAGGGGCTGCTTTCCTTTGGAGGAGAAGAGGTGCTCTGATTTTTGGAATTTTCAGCTTTTCTGCTCTGGTTTCTCCCAATCTATATGGTTTTATCTACCCTTGGTATTTGATGATGGTGATGTACGGATGGGGTTTTGGTGTGGATGCCCTTTTCTGTTGGTTAGTTTTCCTTCTGACAGGTAGGACCCTCACCTGCGGGTCTGTTGGAGTTTGCTGGAGGTCCACTCCAGAACCTCTTTGCCTGGGTATCACCAGTGGAGGCTGCAGAACAGCAAATATTGCATAACGGCAAATGTTGCTGTCTGATCGTTCCTCTGGAAGCTTCATCTCAGAGAGGCACCCAGCTGTATGAGGTGTCTGTCGGCCCCTACTGTGAGGTGCCTCCCAGTTAGGCTACTCAGGGGTCAGGGACCCACTTGAGGAGACAGTCTGTCCATTCTCAGAGCTCAAACTCCATGCTGGGAGAACCACTACTCTCTTCAAAGCTGTCAGACAGGGATGTTTAAGTATGCAGAAGTTTCTGCTGCCTTTTGTTCAGTTATGCCCTGCCCCCAGAGGTGGAGTCTACAGAGGGAGGTAGGCCTCCTTGAGCTGCAGTGGGCTCCACCCAGTTCTAGCTTCCAGGCTGCTTTGTTTACCTACTCAAGCCTCAACAATGGTGGGTGCCCCTCCCCTAACCTCACTGCTGCCTTGCAGTTTGGTCTCAGACCGCTGTGCTAGCAATGAGGGAGGCTCTGTGGGCGTGGGACCCTCTGAGCCAGGCGCAGGATATGATCTCCTGGTGTGCCATTTACTAAGACCATTGGAAAAGTGCAGTATTAGGGTAGGAGTGAGCCAATTTTCCAGGTGCAGTCTGTCACGGCTTCCCTTGGCTATGAAAGGGAACTCCCTGACCTCTTGCACTTCCCAGGTGAGGCGATGCCTCACCCTGATTTGGCTCACGCTCCATGGGCTGCACCCACTGTCTGACAAGCCCCAGTGAGATGAACCTGGTACCTCAGTTGGAAATGCAGAAATCACCTATCTTCTACGTTGCTCATGCTGGGAGCTGTAGACTGGAACTGTTCCTATTCAGCCATCCTGGAATCATTATTGAGCAGTGGTTTGTAGCTCTTGAAGAGGTCCTTCACATCCCTTGTGAGTTGGATTCCTAGGTATTTTATTCTCTTTGCAGCAATTATGAATGGAGGTTCACTCATGATTTGGCTCTCTGTCTGTATTGGTGTATAGGAATGCTTTTGATTTTCGCACATTGATTTTGTATCCTGAGACTTTTCTGAAGCTGCTTATCAGCTTAAGGAGATTTGGGACTGAGGCAATGGGGTTTTCTAAATATACAATCATGACATCTGCAAACAGGGACAACTTGACTTCCTGTTTTCCTAATTGAATACCTTTTATTTCTTTCTCCTGCCTGATTGCCCTGACCAGAACTTCCAATACTATGTTGAATAGGAGTGGTGAGAGAGGGCATCCCTATCTTGTGCCAGTTTTCAAAGGGAATGCTTCCAGTTTTTGCCCATTCAGTATGATTTTGGCTGTGGGTTTGTCATTAATAGCTCTTATTATTTTGAGATATGTCCCATCAATACCTAGTTTATTGAGAGTTTTTACCATGAAGGGATATTGAATTTTATCAAAGGTCTTTTCTGCATCTATTGAGATAATCACGTTGTTTTTGTCTTTGGTTCTGTTTATATGCTGGATTATGTTTCTTGATTTGTGTATGTTGAACCAGCCTTGCATCTCAGGGATGAAGCCCACTTGATCATGGTGGATAAGCTTTTTGGTGTGCTGCTGGATTCAGTTTGCCAGTATTTTATGGAGGATTTTTGCATCCATGTTCATCAGGGATATTGATCTAAAATTCTCTTTTTTTGTTGTGTGTCTACCAGGTTTTGTTATCAGGATGATGCTGGCCTCATAAAATGAGTTAAGGAGGTTTCCTTCTTTTTCTATTGATTGGATTAGTTTCAGAAGGAATGGTACCAGCTCCCCTTTTGTAACTCTGGTAGAATTGTACTGTGAGTCTGTCTGGTCCTGGACTTTTTTTGGTTGGTAGGTGATTAATTATTGCCTCAATTTCAGAGCCTGTTATTTGTCTCTTCAGGGATTCAACTTCTTCCTGGTTTAGTCTTGGGAGGGTGTATGTGTCAAGGAATTTATCCATTTCTTGTAGATTTTCTAGCTTATTTGAGTAGAGGTGTTTATAGTATTCTCTGACGTTAGTTTGTATTTCTGTGGGATTGGTGGTGATATACCCTTTATCATTTTTTATTGTGTCTATTTGATTCTTCTCTCTTTTCTTCTTTATTAGTCTTGCTAGTGGTCTATCTACTTTTTTGATCTTGTAAAAAAAGCAGCTCCTAGATTTTTTGAAGTGTTTTTTGTGTCTCTATCTCCTTCAGTTCTGCTCTGATCTTAGTTGTTTCTTGCCTTCTGCTAGCTTTTGAATGTGTTTGCTCTTGCTTCTCTAGTTCTTTTAATTGTGTCGATTTTAGATCTTTCCTCCTTTCTCTTGTGGGGTTTTAGTGCTATAAATTTCTCTCTACATGCTGCTTTAAATGTGTTGCAGAGGTTCTGATATGTTGTGTCTTTGTTCTCATTGGTTTCAAAGAACATCTTTATTTCTGCCTTCATTTTGTTATGTACCCAGTAGTCATTCAGGAGCAGGTTGTTCAGTTTCCATGTAGTTGTTCGGTTTTGAGTGAGTTTCTTAATCCTGAGTTCTAGTTTGATTGCACTGTGGTCTGCGAGACAGTTTGTTATGATTTGTGTTCTTTTACATTTGCTGAGGAGTGCTTTACTTCCAACTATGTGGTCAATTTTGAAATAAGTGTGATGTGGTGCTCAGAAAAATGTACATGGTGTTAATTTGGGGTGGAGAGTCCTGTAGATGTCTATTAAGTCCACTTGGTGCAGCGCTGAGTTCAATTCCTGTATATCCTTGTTAACCTTCTGTCTCCTTAATCTGTCTAATGTTGACAGTGGGGTGTAAAGTCTCCCATTATTATTGTGTGGGAGTCTAAGTCTCCTTGTAGGTCTCTAAGGACTTGCTTTGTGGATTTGGGTGTTCCTGTATTGGGAGTTCTTGAATTTTCAACCCAGAATTTCATATCCAGTCAAACTAAGCTTTATAAGTGAAGGAGAAATAAAATCCTTTACAGACAAGCAAATGCTGAAAGATTTTGACACCACAAGGCCTACCTTATAAGAGCTCCTGAAGGAAGCACTAAATATGGAAAGGAAAAACTGGTACCAGCCACTGCAAAAACATACCAAATTGTAAAGACCGTTGGCAGTATGAAGACACTGCATCAACTAACGGGCAAAATAACCAGTCAGCATCATAATGACAGGATCAAATTCACACATAACAGTATTAACCTTAAATGTAAATGGGCTAAGTGCCCCAATTAAAAGACACAGACTGGCAAATTGGACATAGTCAAGTCCCATCAGTGTGCTGTATTCAGGAGACCCATCTCACATGCAAAGATACACATAGGTTCAAAACAAAGGGATGGAGGAATATTTACCAAGCAAATGAAAAGCAAAAAAAGCAGGGGTTGCAATCTAAGTCTCTGATAAAACAGACTTTAAACCAACACTGTTCAAAAGAGACAAAGAAGGGCATTACATAATGGTAAAGGGACCAATGCGACAAGAAAAGCTAACTATCCTAAATATATATGCACCCCATTCAGGAACACCCAAATTCATAAAGCAAGTTCTTAGAGACCTACAAAGAGACTTACATTCCCACGCAATAATGACGTGAGACTTTAACACCCCACTGTCAATATTAGATCAATCAGACAGAAAATTAACAAGGATATATAGGACTTGAACTCAGCTCTGGACCAAGTGGACCTAATAGACATCTACAGAACTTTCCACCCCAAGTCAACAGAATATACATTCTTCTTAGCACCACATCGCACTTATTCTAAAATTGACCACATCATTGGAAGTAAAACACTCCTCAGCAAGTGAAAAAGTAGGGAAATCATAACAGTCTCTCAGACCACAGGGCAATCAAATTAGAACTCAGGATTAAGAAACTCACTAAAAACTGCACAGCTACAGGGAAACTGAACAACCTGCTCCTGAATGACTACCGGGTAACAATGAAATTGAGGCAGAAATAAAGATGCTCTTTGAAACCAATGAGAACAAAGACACAATGTACCAGAATCTCTGGGACACATTTAAAGCAGTGTGTAGAGGGAAATTTATAGCACTAATCACCCACAAGGGAAAGCAGGAAAGATTTAAAATTGGCACCCTAACATCACAATTAAAAGAAGTAGAGAAGCAGGAGCAAACAAATTCAAAAGCTAGCAGATGTTAAGAAATAACTAAGATTAGAGCAGAACTGCAGGAGATAGAGGCATAAAAAACCCTCCTTAGACAGTCTTATAAGTCTAAGAGCTTATCAGCAATTTTAATTGTCTATTTTCTTGTCTTTACCCTTCCAGACTTGAGAGTGGGGACTAGGTCTTGTTAACCATTTGTCCTTAGCAGCTAATATAGTAAACAACATATAAAAGTCACAGATATTAGCTATGTGGAAACTATTTGAACTAAAAACTGCTATGGATTGACATTTCAACTATCAAAATGGCTGAATAGCCACAGTAATTTTTTTCACATATTACTGGATTAAGTATAAATCAGAACATTCAAGATTTTCATGCCATTCTAAATGTTCTTTTATTTTTCGATCAATAGGATTCTCATATCAGAGTTGATCTAGTTGTCTATATTCTTGTCAACTATTTTAGACAATGCCTCACCAGTAAAAACCTACTCTTCTTTCTTTTGGTTTTAGAGCTATTTATTATAGATTTTTTTGATCCAAAAATGCAGAAATCAACAGGAGCCTCATTACTGGCGAATTCCCAGGACAACAGGTAAAACCACTTCTTTTTTTATTACTGTTCAATTGATGTTTGTATGAAGCAAATGATTATGAGCAGTGTGTAATGCTGAGGGAAAGAGGAGTTATTGGTAATTTTTGGAGGATAAAAGCTTCAAGAGCTTCTGAGAGAGATGTGCCTGCAATTTAGTTTCACAGATTTTGAAATCTGTTCGCTAATTAGTATGCAATTTTCTTAAAATTTTTTATCACCTCACAGAGAAGGCAAAAATCATGAACATCACAACAAACCGGAGAGCACTGTAAGTCACTGTCTGTTAACATCCCCCACTGACATATTCAGAAACATATCCAAGTTGTTATGGGATTCATACATACCCATAATGAGAGTGAAATTGTGAAGAACAATGAATGAAACATAAAATAACTGTGAAAGGGTTATTGATACTATTTGTAGAAAGCAGAGATGATGGAAAGAGAGAAAAAGGTATGTACATCCAGCATGAATGCTACAAATAACACTAATTTAGACATTGGTGTTTGCTAATAAAGTCTGCAAATGAATAATTTTTATAAAACTTAACGTGAACATTGATTTCTAGGCATGTGTTTCAGTTTCCAAAAAGTAAAAAGTTAGAATTCTTTATTGCTTAAATATACAAATTATACTATAGTATCCTTCTAATTGATTTTAAAACATGCTGTGTATTAATTTTATATATATGGAAATTACTGTGTATAATCCCTAAATTTTAAATTCTTAGTATTTTTCATTCCAAATATATATACAACATCAGGTTGCTCATGAGAAAATGTTACGTCTTTGAACCCACTTTAAAATTAAAAACTAGAAGTTCTTTTTGAGTATGTTGGTGTTTTTCATTTCTGAACAAGTTTAGATTGGGTGAAATGAAGTGTGTTTTGGTGGGTAACTGGCATGTAGATTGAATATGGTCTACATAAGATTGAAAAAAATGAAAGCTTCCATGTTAAGGATGGTTTCTTAACTGTTTACGTCAAAATCAACTGAGCATTTGCCTTAGTTATATTTTTCTTGTTTTCTTATGGTGCAGAATAATTATTAACTTTAATTTCTTGGAGGAAAACTAGGTATTTAGTACTATAGTCTGTTATTTAAAGCATTTACAAGAAATCAATTTTTCACCACTCAGGATTTCAGAATGACTTTCTTTTTATTTATAAATTATGCATTTTATTATTAGAAAATATTATTAAAATAGCGTTTGTTGTAAAGAACAAAACAATGCAAGAGTATATAAAGTGAAAGCTTAAACTCTACAAAACTCTTCCAATCTAAAACCGTCACAATTTCCAGAAGAAATGACTTTTATAGAATGAATGAATCTTTCAAGGAATTTTCCTATAAAATTGTGTTTCGGGAGATATTATTTTCCTATAAATAGGGATCATGGCATCTTTCCATAGGACTGTATTATTTCAATGCAATTGCCATTTCAAAAAAAAAAAACCAGTCTGTGAGTTTGACAATTTTTGGCTCAGAATTCTTGTATTTTAAATATATTAGTTAAGACTCTGTTAGCTACAAAGACAGAAAATTCAATTCAGATTATTACAAAAAGAGATTTTTCTTGACTCATAAAATTGAAATTCCTGAATAGATGCAATTTCAGGTTCGCCTTAACTCAGGGGCTCAAATGACAGCATTGTGTTATTTCTTTTATAATGCGTCCTTCAGCTCTAAATGTTGGTTACATTTTCTGACAGGCATAGCTCCATCATGGTAGGAGGGCAGCAGCAGCCTCTGAATCACAATGCAGTTGTAAAAATGTGGTGCAGTGGTGAAAAACATTCTTTAAGTTTAGCAGTGAAAAACATCCAAATGCAGTAGTGAAGAATATTCATTTCCAGAGTTGAATTCTATTGGTACTCAGCCTGACTTGGGTCACATACCTGTTTGTGTTAGTCCGCTAGGACCGCCATAAAAAATGCCACAGACTGTTCTTCTGAAGCCTATCTCTTTGGCTTGCCTATGCATTGTGTCCTTACATGGTCATTCCTCTGTGTGTCTGTGTACTAATCTTACCTTTTTAAATAAGGATGCCAGTCATAATAAATTAGGTCCCTTCTTAATGACCTCATTTAACCTTAATTACTGTAAAAGGCTCGTCTTTAAATGCAGTGACTTTCTGTGGTGCTGAGGGTCAAGACTTCAACACATGAATTTTGAGGGGATACATTTGAACCCAGGATAGCATTCCTACACAGCCATTGTCACCAGGGGCTCGTCCTAGGTCAATGGTACTTCTGGATTCAGCAGGAGAGTCGGGTGGACTGAAATAGAGAGGTGTGGGTCTAAGTGGGGAAGGGAATCCCTTTTCCTAGCCAGGGGAACTGAGACACACAACACCTGGAGAATCGGGTAATTCCCACCCCAATACTGCGCTTTGAGCAAACAGGCACACCAGGAGATCATCCCACACTCCGGCCAGGAGGGTCCCACACCCACGAGCCTCCCTCATTGCTATCACAGCAGTCCAGATCTACCGCGCTAAGCAGCCAGGCTGGGGAGGGGCTGCCTCCGCCATTGCTCAGGCTTAAGTAGGTAAACAGCTGCTGGGAAGTTGGAACTGGGTGGAGCTCACAGCAGCTCAAGGAAACCTGCCTGTCTCTGTAGACTCCACCTCTGGGGGCAGGGCACAGTAAAACACAACAAAGCAGCAGATACCCTTGCAGGACCTGAAACCACTCTGTTCGACAGCTTTGAAGAGAGAAAGCAGTGGATCTCCAACACGGAGGTTGAGATCTGAAGGGACAGACTCCCTGCTCAAGCCGGTCCCTGGACCCCTGAGTAGCCTAACTGGGAGACATCCCACTAGGGGCAGTCTGACACCCCACACCTCACAGGGTGGGAGGCCACCCCTGAGAGGAAGTCAGCAGCTAGCAACTGGACAGGTACACTTGCTGTTCAGAAATATCTCTATCTTCTGCAGTCTCTGCTGCTGATACCCAGGCAAACAGGGTCTGGAGTGGACCTGCCAATCTCCAACAGACTCCACAGCTGGAGGGTCCTGGACTGTTAGAAGGAAAACTATCAAACAGAAGGATGCTACCTACACCAAAACCCCATCAGTACATCACCATCAAAGCAAAGACCAGAGGCAGATAAAACCACAAAGATGGGGAAAGCAGGCAGAAAAGCTTTCGGAAATTCAAAATAAGAGCCATCTCCCCGGGCAAAGCGAGCTTAGCTCATCGCCAGCAATGGATCAAAGCTGGACGGAGAATGACTTGACGAGATGAGAGAAGAAGGCTTCAGTCCATCAAATTTTCAGAGCTAAAGGAGGAATTACGCAATCTAAAATGCTGTTAAAACTAAAAATCTTGAAAAAAAGTGGAAGAATTGGACGCTAGACTAATTAATGCAGAGAAGGTCATAAAACTAAATGAAAGAGATGAAAAGCATGATTAACAGAAATACGCGGATAAATGCACAAGCTTCCAGTAACCCAATTTCGATCAACTGGAAGAAAGAGTATCAGCCGCATTGAGGATCAAATGAATGAAATGAAGCCGAGAAGAGAAAACCAAAAGAAAAAGAAGAAAAGAAAATGAACAAAGCCTGCAAGAAGTATGGGATTATGTAAAAGACCAAATCTCCGCCTGATTAAAAGTTTGAAAGTGAGGGGGAAATGGAACCAAGTTGGAAAACACTCTTCAGGATATCATCCAGAGAACTTCCCAACCTAGGGCAGGCCAACATTCAAATCCAGGAAATACAGAGAACGCCACAAAGATACTCCTCGAGAAGAGCAACTCCAAGACACATAATTCAGATTCACCAAAGTTGAAATGAAGGAAAAATCTTAAGGGCAGCCAGAGAGAAAGGTCAAGTTACTCACAAAGGGAAGCCCATCAGACTCACAGCAGATCTTCGCAGAAACTTCCAAGCCAGAAATATGGGGGCCAATATTCAACATTCTTAAAGAAAAGAATTTTAAAACCCAGAATTTCATATCCAGCCAAACTAAGTTTCATAAGTGAAGGAGAAATAAATCCTTTACAGATAAGCAAATGCTTAGAGATTTTACCACTCAGGCCTGCCTTTACAAGAGACTCCTTGAAGGAAGTACCAACATGGAAAGGAAATTGTTCCTGCACCATTGCAAAAACATGCCAAAATGTAAAGACCATCGAGGCTAGGAAGAAACTGCATCAACTAACGAAAGCAAAATAACCAGTTAATATCACAATGCAGGACTGGGTTCACACATAACAATCTTAACCTTAAATGTACTGGACTAAATTGCCCAAATGAAAAAGATTACCAGACTGGCAACCCCGGATAAAGAGTCAAGACTCCATCAGTCTGCTGTATTCAGGAGACTCATCTCACACGCAGAGATTACACATAGGCTCAAAAATAAAGGGATGGAGGAAGATTTACCAAGCAAATGGAGAACAAAAAAAAAGCAGGGTTGCAACTTAGTCTCTGATAAAACAGACTTTAAAACCATCAAAGATCAAAAGAGACAAAGAAGGCCATTACATAATGGTCAAGGGATCAATTCAACAGAAGAGCTAACTATCCTAAATATATATGCACCCAATACAGGAGCACCCAGATTCATAGCAAGTCCTTAGAGACTTACAAAGAGATCAGACTCCCATACACAATAATGGGAGACTTCAACACTCCACTGTCAACATTAGACACAGATCAACGAGACAGAAAAGTTAACAAGGATGTCCAGGAATTGAACTCATCTCTGCAGCGTGCTGGGTGACCCAATAGACATCTATAGAACCTCCACCCCAAATCAACAGAATATACATTCTTCAGCACCACATCGTGACTTACTCCAAAATTCGACCATATAATTGGAAGTAAAGCACCTCAGCAAATGTACAAGAACAGAAATTATAACAAACTGTCTCTCAGACCACAGTAATCAAACTGCAGAACTCAGGACTAAGAAACTCAATCAAACCGCCAACTACATGTGGAAACTGAACAACCTGCTCCTGAATGACTACTGGGTACATCACTTAAATGAAGGCAGAAATAAAGATGTTCTTTGAAACCAATGAGAACAAAGATACAACATACCAGAATCTCTGGGACACATTTAAAGCAGTGTGCAGAGGGAAATTTATAGCACTAAATGCCCACAAGAGAAAGCAGGAAAGATCAAAAATTGACACTCTAACGCTGCAATTAAAAAGAACTAGAGAAGCAAGAGCAAACACATTCCAAAGCTAGCAGAAGGAAATAAACTAAGATCAGAGCAGAACAAGGAGATAGAGACATTGAAAAAAAAAACCCTCCAAAAAATCAATGAATCCAGGAGTTGGTTTTTTGAAAAGATCAACAAAATTCGACAATTAGCAAGACTAATAAAGAAGAAAAGAGAGAAGAATCAAATTGACGCAATTAAAAAATGATAAAGGATATCACCACCCAATTCCACAGAAATACAAACTACCACCATCAGAGAATACTATAAACACTCACTAAATAAACTGGAAAACCTAGAAGAAATGGATAATTTCCTGACACCATACCCCTTTCCAAGACTAAACCAGGAAGAAGTTGAATCCCTGAATAGACCAATAGGCTCTGAAATTGGAGGCAATAATTAATAGCCTACCAACCAAAAAGTCCAGGACCAGATGGATTCATTAGCTGAATTCCTACCAGAGGTATAAGGAGGAGTTGGTACCATTCCTTCTGAAACTATTCCAATCAATAGAAAAAAGAGGGAATCCCAACTCATTTTATGAGGCCAACATCACCCTGATACCAAAGCCTGGCAGAGACACAACAAAAAGAGAATTTTAGACCAATATCCCTTGATGAACATCGATGCAAAAATCTTCAATAAAATACTGCAAACCGATTCAACAACACATCAAAAGCTTATCCACCATGATCAAGTGGGGTTTCATCCCTGATGCAAGGCTGGTTCAACATTCGCAAATCAATAAACATAATCCAGCATATAAACAGAACCAAAGACAAGAACCACATGATTATCTCTAATAGATGCAGAAAAGGCTTTTGACAAAATTCAACAGCCTCCTCATATGCTAAAAACGCTCTCAATAAATTCGGGTATTGATGGAACGTATTCCTCAAATAATAAGAGCTATTTAGACAAACCCACAGCCAATATCATACTGAATGGGCAAAAACTGGAAAAATTCCCTTTGAAAAACTGGCACGTTATCAGATGCCTCTCACCACTCCTATTCAACATAGTGTTGGAAGTTCTGGCTAGGGCTCAGGCAAGAGAAAGAACGTAGTGTCTAGTTAGAAAAGAAGAAGTCAAATTATCCCTGTTTGCAGATGACATGATTGTATATTTAGAAAACTCCATTGTCTCAGCCCAAAAATCTCCTTAAGTTGATAAGCAACTTCAGCAAAGTCTCAGGGATACAAAATTAATGCAGCAAAAATCACAAGCATTCTATACACCAATAACAGACAAACACAGAGCCAACCATGAATGAACTTCCATTCACAATTGCTTCAAAGAGAATCACTAGAATCCAACTACAAGAGATGTTGACTCCTTCAAGGAGAACTACAAACCACTGCTCAGTGAAATAAGTAAAAGAGACACAAACAAATGGAAGCACCATACCATGCTCATGGATAGGGAAGAATCAATATCGGAAATGGCCATACTGCCCAAGGTAATTTATAGATTCAATGCCATCCCCATCGGGCTACCAATGAGTTTCTTCACAGAATTGGAAACTGCTTTAAAGTTCATATGGAACCAAAAGAGCCCGTGACTTCCAAGACAATCCTAAGTCAAAAGAACAAAGCTGGAGGCATCACGCCACCTGACTTCAACCATACCACAAGGCTACAGTAACTAAAACAGCATGGCACTGGTACCAAACAGAGATATAGACCACCGAACAGAACAGAGTCCTCAGAAATAAATACCCACACACTACAGCCATCTGATCTTTGACAAACCTGAGAAAAAACAAGAAATGGGGAAAGATTCCCTATTTAATAAATGGTGCTGAAAATTGGCTAGCCATAAGTAGAAAGCTGAAACTGGATCCTTTCCTTAATTCTTTATACTTAAAAATTAACTAAGATGGATTAGAGACTTAAATGTTAGACCTAATACCATAAAATCCTAGAGGAAAACCTAGGTAGTACCCATTCAGGACATAGGCATGGGCAAAGACTTGCTATGCCTAAAACACCAAAAGCAACAGCAGCAAAAGCTAAAATTGACAAATGGGATCTAATTAAACTAAAGAGCTTCCCAAGACAGCAAAAGAAACTACCATCAGAGTGAACAGGCAACCTACAGAATGGGAGAAAAATTTTGCACCTACTCATCTGACAAAGGCTAATATCCAGAACCTACAAAGAAATCCCAACAAATTTTACAAGAAAAAAACAAACAACCCCATCAAAAAGTGGGCAAAGGATATGAACAGACATTTCAAAAGAGGACATTCATACAGCCAACATGACATATGAAAATGCTCATCATCACTGGCTACCAGGAGAAATGCAAATCAAACCATACCGAGATACCATCTCACACCAGTTAGAACATGCATCATTAAAAGTCAGGAAACAACAGAGGTGCTGGAGAGGATGTGGAGAAATAGGAACACTTTTACACTGTTGGTGGATTGTAAACTAGTTCAAAACATTATGGAAAACAGTATGGCGACCAAGGATCTAGGAACTAGATGTACCATATGACCCAGCCATCCCATTACTGGGGATATACCCAAAGGATTATAAATTATGCTGCTATAAAGACACATGCACACATGTTTATTGCAAGTACCTATTCACAATAGCAAAGACTGGAATCAACCCAAATGTCCATCAGTGACAGATTGATTAAGAAAATGTGGCACATATACACCATGGAAATACTATGCAGCCATAAAAGGATGAGCCATACCTCTTTGTAGGGACATGGATGCAGCTGGAAACCATCATTCTTAGCAAACTATCACAAGAACAGAAAACCAACACCGTGATGTTCTCACCATAGGTGGGAACTGAACAACGAGATCACTTGACTCAGGAAGGGAACATCACACACCAGGCCTATCATGGGGAGGGGGAGGGGAGAGATTGCATTGGGAGTTATACCTGATGTAAATGACGAGTTGATATGCAGCAGACTAACATGTCACAAGCATAAATACATGTAACAACCCGCATGTTATGCACATGTACCCTACAACTTAAAGTATAATAATAATAAATAATAATTAAAAAAAAAAAAAAAAAAAAAAAAAAAAGAAAACTGGCCACTGCCATGAGCATTAGGGTGAATGGATTCTTGCCAGCCCAAACCAAAAAAAGTCCATTTCACTAAGAAAATACAGAAAAGGATTATAATGTCAGTAGCAGTTATTTTGTGACAAATGACTGATGAATAAATAGTAAAGGAAGAAATAGGTTATTGAATTAAACTTTACATTTTCACTTCATAGGAGAGAAAAACATTATTCTTTTTTTTTTTTTTTTTGAATTGGAGTTTCGCTCTTGTCCCCCAGGCAAGTGTAATGGCGCGATCTTGGCTCATTGCAACCTCTGCCTCCCAGGTTCACAAATTCTCCTGCCTCAGCCTCCCAAGTAGCTGGGATTAAAGGTGTCTGCTACCACACTCAGCTAATTTTTGTATTTTTAGTAGAGATGGGGTTTCGCCATGTTGGCCAGGCTGGTCTCGAACTCCTGACCTCAGGTGATCTGCCCACCTCGGCCTCCCAAAGTGCTGGGATTACAGGCATGAGGCACCACCTCTGGCCAAAAAACATTATTCTTAAGAAAAGGGCAAACTAGTAGAGTCATCAAAAGCACTTTCAACAAAGATAATAACTTGGGAATATGTCAGTTCTGTTATCTGTCTTAAACTTAGAGTAATCAAGTATTTTAGACTAGGGAAAAAGTAGTAATTAATATGGGGCTTTCTATAATGGGATATGACCTTGTTTATCTCCTTTATTTTATTTTTGGAAATACATGATTTTTTCTCCATAAATATAATCTTTTCTAATCCCTCACTTACAAAATAACACAAACAAAATGAACAAAACCTCCCAATACTCAGAGAAAGGAACACAATAGAACAGAAAGCATTATTGATGCCAAAATTTGGAAAGACTTAATTATTATAATATCCAAAGATCATGGCAAGCAGCACAGCATATTTTTGGCCAAATTAAAGATGATATCAGGAGCCAACACCCACATCTCCAGCTTCTTATAATATAATATAATATAATATAATATAATATGATATAATTAATAGATACGTTATAAAAATTTTTATGCCATGGAAGCTTCACCTTTTTTGAACCTACATTGAAAATGAACCTACAAAGAAAATCTCAATAAATTCTAGAAAGTAGAAATCATAATCTCTTAATATAGTTTAGTAAAACTAGACATACCTATCAAAAGTAAAAACAAATGAAACAGTAACTTTAACCAACTCTTAGGTCAAATAAAAAATAAAAACTGAAATTGTAGAATATTTTGAAAGTAAACTAAACATAAAATCTAAGGAAAAGAGAGTAATAATTATTCAGTATAGGATATTGAAAATTCAGTATAAAATATTGAGAAAATGTGTTCAAGAAAGCAAAAGGAAGAAGGGAGTGAATAAAGATGAAAACTTAAATTAATAAATTAGAAATACAAAAATAGTAGAACTGATATGTCCAGGAGATTTAATACAATAATAACAAAATAAACCTATTCAAATAGGTACCTTTCCACTTAGCCTCATCAAGAGGGTGGTGGGAAGAGGGGAAAGCATAAATACATCACTTCTGGGTGAGGACAGGGAATGACTCACCAATGTAGACATCATTAATGGGGCTACAAGAAAACGGTTTTCAAAATCGATGTTAATAGATATAAAAAACTCCTTGAAATGGATGGTTTCCCAGGAAATATGTTACCCAAATTAACTCCTAAATGGAGAAAAAAATGGAAACACTCAATAGTCAAGAAGAAAATTAGAAAGTTGTCAAGAAAACCACTACCTTCATCTGCATCTACCATTTTAAAAAACAGAGACTTTGCATGTCTACAGTGTTCTAGGAGCCTTATTTCTTATCTATAACATTGATTATATTTGATATATTGGGATTTGTTTTGTCTGGTCTAGATATTTTAATTGGTTTAAAACATTTATTTTTTGATTAATACCCTCTTGTCTCTGGAATACAATGTCTGGTTTGAAAATTGTTCTTATTAATCACACAATCTAGAATCACCTTGCTGAAGGGAATGTTGTTATTCAATTACTCCATTTCCAAATTAGGAAATTATCTCTTTTATTATGGTTATCAAGCAAGCTAGTGGTAGAGCAAGCACTAGAAAAAGCTGATTACCTATTCAGAGTAGAAGACATAGGAAAAAGTTGCTTTGCCAGGTGTTGTATGATGGGAAAGTTGCTCTTATGTAGTAATTCAAAGACAGGCTCTCCCATAAATACTTTAACCTTAGTTAACAGTCTGAAGTGTTTTCAGGTTCTTATTGCTTTAAAACAGAGTAAGGAAGCAAATGTGTAAAACTGCTTTAAAAACTTTCTGAGTTAGTAAAGCTATGATTTTTACTATTAAATATTATATTTATTTTTTATATTTAATTTAAAAGCAACTTTTAAAATTAGAGCTGAGGGCAACAGATATCGCAGAATTAAAGCTGAGGGTAACATATCTCAAAAGGTTTTAAAATTAGAGCTGAGGATAACAGATATCTCAAAAGTTGCAAAGTTGAGTGAATACACAATATTTGTAAGTGGTCCCCAAGAATTTCCAAGGGCCTTATTTTTATGAAAAAATGGAATGATCAGTGCACAGCCTAGGTAAATAATAATGCTATATCCTGACATCACTGCACCGTCAAAGTTGCCAAGAAAAGCAAGCTGGGAGGTAACTGTTGCATTTCCAAAAGATGAAAATGTTAAAGCTGTTTCAGAGATCTGTGGAAGTTATTTATATTCATCAAAGAGGTGCATTGATGAGGTGGTTTCACTGAATTAGTATTCTCCAAGAACTAGGTCCTTCAAGATTTAGGACACCGTGCGTGAGGACTTTGACTTCTTGTCTCCTGTTTTCTCTTCTGACAAAGGCTATGTTTTAGGACTGGGCCAAAAATCTTGTGAAGGTTAACCTTTGGTTGCACAAGTAAATCAGTATTATACATAGTTAATTTTTAACATTTTCTTGGAAGTTCCATGAGGCTAGGGATGTTTGCTTTTTTTGCTCAGTGTTCCTGTGCCCATAAGAGTGTCTATCACATAGGGCATGTTTAAGAGACATTCATTAAATGAATAAACACATTATTTCTCTAATATTACTCACTTTTTATTTTACGTGTGTCATTTAGGTTCCTATCGTCTCTTGCCTGGGTTATAACAGCAGCCTTCAATCTAGTTTCCTTGACTGCATCTTATCCCTGCCTTTTATCCTCTTTTAATCTAAAGCCACATCTAAAATGTAATGCTGATCTTGGTACTTTCTAGTCTAAAATTCTTCATGTGTTCTCACCATCAATTGCAGAATCAAGCAAAATGTTTTTAAGATGATGTATGAGGTCCTCTGTGATCTGACCTTAATCCCCTCTCCATTTATCTGTCAACACTCTCTTTCTCACACTTTATGTTCTAGCAACCACAATCTAGTCTATTGTTTTCTACACATACCAGAGGTTTCTCCCTTTACTCATTTCCTTCTGCCTGTGTTTTACCGCTGCTTGGAATGTGCATCCCCCACATACCTTTAAGTTTCAGAATAGGAGTGTTCCCCTGTAAAATATAACAATTCTGTCTCTTTTTTTACCCTCTGGCTGGGTTACTTGTCCAATTCAGGGCACCCATGGTAACTTAGGAATACTTCTATTGTAAAACTTTCCACATTCCTCTGTGATGGTCTGTCACACCCCCCAAATGACAAGCTTTTACAAGGCAAGGACAATTTCTTACCTGTTTTGATATTCCCAATGCCCTTCACAATAAATGGGAATTAGCAGGTTTCAGAAATTTATTGGTCTACTTTGTAGATGTAAGGGAAGAAAAAAGTCTTATCACTGGGGGTAGAAGGGGCATGCTCAAGATGGAGAGAATATGTACTCTATCCACACTGTTTTGTACAAAAGATTTTAGCCTAAGAACTTTATCCTCCTTAATTAAAAAAATTAAAGCTAAAAGAAAACAGTCCTAGTCCCTTCCCCCAACAACAACAAAAAGGAAACACTGGTTACAGGCTGAGAGGAAGAAACGAATGCAGCTTGGTGGAGAAAATTACTCTGGTTGCAGGTAGGGAGAAGGCAGGTGATCTGATCTATGCAGAATGTCATGAAGGCGACACATCACTTTGGGATACAGAGTGGCCGTGTTTCACAATTTAAGTGCTCATGATGCATAAAGTGGTCATGTGAATCCCACATAGATCTCATGTATTCTTGACCAAAGCAAATGTCTAATGAGAGTAACAGGGGGATCTGCTCTTAACATTTCAGACCTCTCTTTGTTTCCTCTGAGCCTTTTGGTTTACTTGAACCCTTGACAGAATATAGATACTTGTTGCTTGATAACATCTTGAATTTGTTTGATCAGTGTGGCAATTCATGGATATTTCTGGTTGCCTAATAAATATATATTTTATTTTATTTTATTTTTTTACTAACAGAACCCTAGTTTGTACATACCCTTATAGAGTGGTGGGTGTGTAACACAGGTGTGGTCAATGAAAGAGAAAGTAATAATTTTGGATGGGGCTTCCAGAAAGGTCTTTTAAAAGAGATAGACTTGGGTGGCTTGTCTTTTTAGCTTGCTTTCTTTATTTTTTAGTTTTTGAACATTTGCCAGTCTTCCTAGTTGAATGCAGATCAGCTATATTATGAACACGAATGAAATGGACACATGCTAAGTCTTGTGTTGCTGAAAGTTAGAAAAGCCTGGGTCACTAATGGCTTTTTGGAGCCACAGTATTATCCTTATACTTTTCATTTTGTAGAAAAAATATTATTCGTCTCCTTCAATGTATTAAAGCTATTACTATTCATGAAGCAGAGTCTATCCCTAATTGATACACTCTTTTAATGTTATTAGAGAGAAACTCCAGAGCAGGTGACTTTTATGTTTTTGACAACACTGTCTTTTGGTTAGGGAATGTGAGGCCAGAGGTCTCATATTGTTGGGTTAGGGCTGCAGCAATAAAATAAAATAACTTTATGTAATAAACAACACAATACCAGGAGTTTAGGAGTGAGCCTAAGATGTCTGGGGAGACAACAGAATGAGAAAGAAGTGGAGATACAGAGAAGGGCCACCTGCAGAGAAGGGTCCTAGAGCAACATGGCAGCAACATGGACCATGATGGGGAGAGTAGTCAAAAGCAAAAAAAACCACAACAAAACAACAAAAAAACCTGTAGAGGGAAAGGAAGAGGGACTTCAGAAACAGAGATGGCTAATATTACGTTTTATATTGTTGGTTTTTCTACACGTTTCCTTCTTTTAGCCCAATAATTTTAGTAAAATTCTCTGTTTCTCTGAGAGTAATAAAAGAGAGGGCAAACATCTATTTTGGGATAAGCTATGAAGGAGCAGAATAGGTGTGTGTGGGGGTTGCAAATTATTATGAAAGCGTGATAAAAATTTCAGATAAAGCAGGGAATCAGAGTGACAGGCATATGGGAGTAACACAATCCTTTGATAGTCCTCTAAGAAAAAGTTAGGACTCCTTAGTCCCCCAGACTTCTTGGTGTATGAAGAAGGGGCTTGTTGAGATATTAAAGGAGAAAGTCCATGACCCTACAATGTTGAAGAACTTGGGAAGTTGCAGGTGGCTAATACTTGGGTTCTATAGAAGAAAAGTGGCATATTTTCCCTACAGTTTTTCTGGGGTGCACTAATCTTCAGACCAGGTGCTTCCATTTAGGCAAGTCAGCACCTTGGGAAAGGATTTTCTTTTTTTTTTTTTTTTTTTTTTTTTTTTGAGACGGAGTCTCGCTCTGTCGCCCAGGCTGGAGTGCAGTGGCCGGATCTCAGCTCACTGCAAGCTCCGCCTCCTGGGTTCACGCCATTCTCCGGCCTCAGCCTCCCGAGTAGCTGGGACTACAGGTGCCCGCCACCTCACCCGGCTATTTTTTGTATTTCTTAGTAGAGACGGGGTTTCACCGTGTTCGCCAGGATGGTCTCGATCTCCTGACCTCGTGATCCGCCCGTCTCGGCCTCCCAAAGTGCTGGGATTACAGGCTTGAGCCACCGCGCCCGGCCAGGATTTTCTTGTAACTTTCACAGAGTGTCTCTAAAGCTGCTAAATTGGCAGTCTGTCCTGAATTATTTTTGCTTAATAACCCGAGGCATCATGTCCTGTAGGAAAGCTATTCGTTTTTCCCATGAGAAACCCACTGACATTCTAGAAAATCTGAATAACACCGCTTTTGAGTATGGTCTCTGATTTGTGGTGGCCTCTGAAGTAGAAAGTCAAGAAAACCTACAGATTACTTTTAAAGGAAGAGTATAACATTTAGCTTATTGTATTTGGATGTATTTGAACTCTTCACCTCTTCCCAGAAAAGAGTCTTCAACTGACTGACTGAAGAGTGTCATTACTGCTGTTATGTCTCATCTGCATTCTACATTGCATATTTCTGCATAATATTTCATTAATTGAAGCTTCATAATAATTTAGTCCTCTATAAAATATCTGAGACTGCTGTAGTGAAAAGTTTTTTTTTTTTTTGAGACAGAGTTTCGCTCTTGTCGTCCAGGCTGGAGTGCAGTGGTGCGATTTCAGCTCACTGCAACCTCCACCTCCTGGGTTCAAGTGATTCTCCTGCCTCGGTCTCCCGAGTAGCTGGTATTATAGGTGCCTGCCACCATGCCAGGCTAATTTTTTGTATTTTTAGTAGAGATGGGGTTTTGCCATGTTAGCCAGTCTGGTCCTGAACTCCTGACCTCAGGTGACCCACCCGCCTCAGCCACCCAAAGTGCAGGGATTACAGGTGTGACCCACTGTGCCCAGCCGGTTTGTTGTCTTTCTTTTAAATTTCTCTAATATTTACGCTTTTGTCATACAGGGTCCAATGAGGAGACAGAATGCACTCTTAAGAACTTTAAGCATAAGCAATTAATGCAGAAAATTAGGCCTTACAGATCATTTAGATGTAGTGGAATCCTCAGGGCTTCCCCTAGATTTTTGGCTTGAGTCAATCCACCAAAGTCGTGATCCAGAGGTCATGTTGTGTGGCTTCTACCACTGCTGCCCTTGGCAGCCCTATGCCCTACAATTGAATGAATAGACTATAGGAAGTGGAGTCTGCCAGTATAGTCCTCACATCTGTTAGAACTTGCTTGTAGGCCAGCACTGCCACAGAATGATATCTCCACCCATCTTTGGCTTTCCAAATTGCATGGGAACCAAACTCATTAATAGAATATAAACTGCCCTCATACTCATAGCCATGTGTGACAGGTGCCAATAGATGAGATCTAGCAAACTTCCTTTGGAGTTTCAGGAGATTTATGGTCCAGGATCTAAGGTACAATCAATCTTAGTGTTTTTGAACAGGTAAAGAATTACTGTTGTGGATGGTTCTCCCTGGGGTATTTACCATTAGCACAGAATTCAGTGCAAAACTAGGAATAATGTATATTAGGTCCCCTCAACCCTTCAGTGGTCAATGTTCCTAATATTCTATGTATTCTTAATTATCACAAAAGAAAAATCTACCTTTGCAATGGAAATTCTGGTGGTCATCAACTTGACAAATGTTCACACATAGCCACACTAATGGAGGGACAACTTAACCTTAAACGCTTTCTGTTGGGGTGCTAGGAGAGGTATGCTACATCACTGCTCATGTATTTTTGCCAAAATCAACCTGAATGTATTTAGGAGGCAAGAGACAGATCCAGAATTTGGGAACTTTACAAAATAACTTCCTGGACATTTAATAAATGCTGATATCTTGAAAAATTATCAAATCAACTCACCAACCAACCAAACAGGTAAGATGATGTTCTATATTATATATTAAAGAGACTGAAAAGTTATAACCACAAAAAGCCCATACAACTTGATTCAATTCTGAATTTGAAACATATGTTTGCTTGAGTGTGTATGTGTGTGTGTGTATGTGTGATATATGTGGAGTATGTCAGTTTTGATACAATTGTATAGATTTGAACATGGGTAGTTCATTGGATATTATAGAACTATGGTTCTTTTTTTTTTTTTTTAGAAGTAATGATGGTCTATGGTTATGTCGGAGATGCATGTTGTAGTCTTTGGGGTGAAGGGTCATGATGTGTACAACTTACTTTTAAGTGGTTTCACAAAATAAAGCTTACAGACACACACAGAAAGCGTATATGGTAAGTCCACAAGAAGTGTGTGTGGGTTTTCATTGTACCATTCTTTCAAATTTTATAAAATTTATAACTTCTAATGATAAAAGTTGGGAAGAGATAAAGAATTCTGTGTATTCTTTAAGCTTACCCTATTAAGAATATTAGCAGATGCTATTAGCACCAGTGGTTAAATGCTTAGAATGGCTTCTTCTTGCTTTTCTAGTTCTTTATTATGCATTGTTAGGTTGTTTATTTGAAGTTTTTCTACTTTTTTGATGTAGACGCTTGTAGCTATAAATGTTCCTCTTAGTATTGCTTTTGCTATATCCCACAAGTTTTGGTATGTTGCATTTCCATTTTTATTTGTTTAAATAATTTAACTTACTTTTTAATGTCTTCATTGACCCACTGGTCACTCAGGAACATATTGTTTAATTATCACATATTTGTATAGTTTCCAAAATTCCTCTTGTAATTGATTTCTAGTTTTATTCCATTGTGGTCAGAGATGATACTTGATATTATTTCAATTACTTTAAATTTTTAAAAACTTGTTTTGTGGCCTAATTTATGGTCTATCCTTGAGAATGATTCATGTGCTGAAGTGAAGAATGTGTATTCTGCAGCCACTGGATGAAATGTTTTGTAAATATCTAATAGGTCCACTTGGTCGATAGTACAGAATAAGTCTAATGTTTCTTTGTTAATTTTCTGTTTGGATGATCTATCAAATGCTGACATTGGGATGTTGAAGTCTCCAGCTATTATTGTACCGGGACCTATATTTTTCTTTAGCTCTAATTAAATTTGCATTTCATATTTGTGTGCTCCTGTGTTGGGTGAATATATATTTGTAACTGTTATATTCTCTGTTGAATTGACCACTTTATCATTATATAATGACCTTCTTTGTCTCTTCTTATAGTTTTTGTCTTGAAAACTATTTTGTCTGATATTAGTGTAGCTATTCTTGCTTTTTAAAATTTCCTTTGTCATGGAATTTTTTTTTCATCCCTTTATTTTCAGTCTATGGTGTCTTTATACATGAAGTGTATTTCTTGTAGGCAACAGACTTTTGGGTCTAATTTATTTATGCATTCAGCTGCTGTATGTCTGTATTAGATACTTTTGTCTGTTTACATTTAATGTTATTATTGATAAGTCAGGACTTACTTCTGCCATTTTGTTTAGTTATATCTTATACTGTCTGTGTCTTGAAACACTGTTCTAGCTATTATTTTTGATAAGTTCTTTTAGTGTTTCTACTCAAGATATGAGTGGTTCACACACTACAATTACGGTGCTATAATATTCTATGTTTTTTGTGTACTTACTATTACCAGTATGTTTTGTACCATCCAATGATGTCTTATTGCTCATTAGCATTCTTTTCTTTCAGATTGAAAACCTCCCGTTAGCATTTCTTGTAGCATAGGTCTGGTGTTGATAAAATTTCTCAGCTTTTATTTGTCTAGGAAAGTCTTTATTTATTTTTAATGCTTGAAGGATATTTTCACTGGATATACTATTCTAGGATGAATTTTGTTTTTTCTTTCAGTACTTTAAATACGTCATGCCACTCTCTCCTGGCCTGCAGGTTTCTACTGAAAAGTCTGCTGTTAGATGTATTGGAGCTCCATTGTATGGTATTTGTTTCTTTTTTCTTGCTGCTTTTAGGATCTTTTCTTTATCCCTGACCTTGGGAGTTTGATTATTAAATGTGTTGATGTAGACTTCTTTGGGTTAAATCTGCTTGGTGTTCTATAAACCTCTTTTACTGAATATTGAAAAGTCCTCTGTTGTTATCCCTGAATAAACTTTCTACCCCATCTCTACCTTCTTTTTAAGGCCATTAACTCTTAGATTTTCGCTTTTGAGGTTTTTTCTATATCTTCTAGGCTTGCTTCATTCTTTTGTATTCTTTTTCCTTTGTCTCCTCTGACTGTGTATTTTCAAATAGCTTGCCTTCAAGCTCACTAATTATTTCTTTTGCTTAACAAATTCTGCTGTTAAGAGACACTGACGTATTCTTCAGTATGTCAATGAAATTTCTCAGCTGCAGAATTTCTTTTTTTATTGTTTATGTATTTTTATATATTTATTTTTTATAATACTTTAAGTTCTAGGGTACATGTGCACAACGTGCAGGTTTGTTACATGTGAATACATGTGCCATGTTGGTGTGCTGCACCCATTAACTCGTCATTTACATTAGGTATATCTTCTAATGCTATCCCTCCCCTCTGCCTGCACCCCAAAACAGGCCCTGGTGTGTGATGTTCCCCTTCCTGTGTCCAAGTGTTCTCATTGTTCAATTCCCACCTATGAGTGAGAACATGTGGTGTTTGGTTTTCTGTTCTTGTGATAGTTTGCTGAGAATGATGGTTTCCAGCTGCATCCATGTCCCTACAAAGGACACAAACTCATCCTTTTTTATGCCTGCATAGTATTCCATGGTGTATATGTGCCACATTTTCTTAATCCAGTCTGTCATTGATGGATATTTGGGTTGGTTCCAAGTCTTTGCTATTGTGAATAGTGCCGCAATAAACATACGTGTGCATGTGTCTTTATAGCAGCATGATTTATAATCCTTTGGGTATATATCCAGTAATGGGATGGCTGGGTCAAATGGTATTTCTAGTTCTAGATCCTTGAGGAATCATCACATGTCTTCCACAATGGTTGAACAAATTTACAGTCCCATCAACAGTGTAAAAGTGTTCCTATTTCTCCACATGCTCTCCAGCACCTGTTGTTTCCTGACTTTTTAAAGATTGCCATTCTAACGGGTGTGAGATGGTATCTCATCATGGTTTTGATTTGCATTTCTCTGATGGCGAGTGATGATGAGCATTTTTTCATGTGTCTGTTGGCTGCATAAATGTCTTCTTTTGAGAAGTGTCTGTTCATATCCTTTGCCCACTTTTTGATGGGGTTGTTTAATTTTTTTTTGTAAACTTGTTTAAGTTCTTTGTAGATTCTGGATATTACCCTTTGTCAGATGGGTAGATTGCAAAATTTTTCTCCCATTCTATAGGTTGCCAGTTCACTCTGATGGTAGTTTCTTTTGCTGTGCAGAAGCTTTTTAGTTTAATTTGATCCCATTTGTCAATTTTGGCTTTTGTTGTCATTGCTTTTGTTGTTTTAGACATGAAGTCCTTGCCCATGCCTATGTCCTTAATGGTATTGCCTAGGTTTTCTTCTAGGGATTTTATGGTTTTAGGTCTAATATTTAAGTCTCTAATCCATCTCAAGTTAATTTTTGTGTAAGGTGTAAGGAAGGGATCCAGTTTCAGCTTTCTACATACAGCTAGCTGGTTTTCCCAGCACCATTTATTAAATAGGGAATCCATTCCCCATTTCTTGTTTTTGTCAGGTTTGTCAAAGATCAGAGGGTTGCAGATCTGTGGTATTATTTCTGAGGGCTCTGTTCTTTCCGTTGGTCTATATCTCTGTTTTGGTACCAGTACCATGCTGTTTTGGTTACTGTAGCCTTGTAGTATAGTTTGCAGTCAGGTAGCGTGATGCCTCCAGCTTTGTTCTTTTGGCTTAGAATTGTCTTGGCAATGTGGGCTCTTTTTTGGTTCCATATAAACTTTAAAGTAGTTTTTTCCAATTTTGTGAAGAAAGTCATTGGTAGCTTGATGGGGATGGCATTGACTCTATAAATTACCTTGGGCAGTATGGCCATTTTCATGATATTGATTCTTCCTATCCATGAGCATGGAATGTTCTTCCATTTGTTTATGTCCTCTTTTATTTCGTTGAGGTGTGGTTTGTAGTTCTCCTTGAAGAGGTCCTTCGCATCCCCTGTAAGTTGAATTCCTAGGTATTTACTTCCCTTTGAAGCAATTGTGAATGGGAGTTCACTCATGATATGGCTCTCTGTCTGTTATTGGTATATAAGAATGCTTGTGATGTTTGAACATTGATTTTGTGTCCTGAGACTTTGCTGAAGTTGCTTATCAGCTTAAGGGGATTTTGGGCTGAGACAATGGGGTTTTCTAAATATACAATCATGTCATCTGCAAACAGGGACAACTTGACTTCCCCTTTTCCTGATTGAATACCCTTTATTTCTTTCTCCTGCCTGATTGCCCTGGGCAGAACTTCTAACACTATGTTGAATAGGAGTGGTGAGAGAGAACATCCCTGTCTTGTGCCAGTTTTCAAAGGGAATGCTTCCAGTTTTTGCCCATTCAGTATGATATTGGCTGTGTGTTTGTCATAAATAGCTCTTATTATTTTGAGATATGTTCCATCAATCCTGAATTTATTGAGAGTTTTTAGCATGAAGGGCTGTTGAATTTTGTCAAAGGCCTTTTCTGCATCTATTGAGATAATCATGTGGTTTTTGTCTTTGGTTTTGTTTATATGCTGGATTATGTTTCTTGATTTTTGTATGTTGAACCAGCCTTGCATCCCAGGGATGAAGCCCACTTGATCATGGTGGATAAGCTTTTTGATGTGCTGCTGGACTCGGTTTGCCAGTATTTTATTGAGGATTTTTGCATCGATGTTCATCAGGGATAATGGTCTAAAATTCTCTTTTTTTGTTGTGTCTCTGCTAGGCTTTTGTATCCGGATGATGCTGGCCTCATAAAATGAGTTAAGGAGGATTCCCTCTTTTTCTATTGTTGGAATAGTTTCAGAAGGAATGGTAACAGCTCCCCTTTGTACCTCTGGTAGAATTCGGCTGTGAATCCGTCTAGTCCTGGACTTTTTTTGGTTGGTAGGCCTCGATTTCAGAGCCTGTTATTGGTCTATTGAGGGATTCAACTTCTTCCTGGTTTAGTCTTGGGAGAGTGTCCAGGAAATTATCCATTTCTTCTAGGTTTTCAAGTTTATTTGCGTAGAGGTGTTTATAGTATTCTCTGACGGTAATTTGTATTTCTGTGGGGTAGTTGGTGATATCCCCTTTATCATTTTTTAATGTGTCTGTTTGATTCTTCTCTCTTTTCTTCTTGATTAGTCTTGCTAGCGATCTATCAATTTTGTTGATGTTTTCGAAAAACCAGCTCCTGGATTCATTGATTTTTTGAAGGATTTTTTTGTCTCTATCTCCTTTAGTTCTGCTCTGATCTTAGTTTTTTCTTGCCTTCTGCTAGCTTTTGAATGTGTTTGCTCTTGCTTCTCTAGTTCTTTTAATTGTGATGTTATGGTGCCGATTTTAGATCTTTCCTGCCTTCTCTTGTGGGCATTTAGTGCTATAAATTTCCCTCTACACACTGCTTTGAATGTGTCCCAGAGATTCTGGTATGTTGTATCTTTGTTCTCATTGGTTTCAAAGAACACCTTTGTTTCTGTCTTCATTTCGTTATGTACCCGGTAGTCATTCAGGAGCAGATTGTTCATTTTCCATGTAGTTGAGCAGTTTTGAATGAGTTTCTTAATCCTGAGTTCTAGTTTGATTGCACTGTGGTCTATGAGACAGTTTGTTATGATTTGTGTTCTTTTACATTTGCTGAGGAGTGCTTTACTTCCAACTATGTGGTCAATTTTGGAATAAGTTCGATGTGGTGCTGAGAAGAATGTATATTCTGTTGATTTGGGCTGGAGAGTTCTGTAGATATCTATTAGGTCTGCTTGGTGCAGAGTTGAGTTCAATTCCTGGATATCCTTGTTAACCTTCTGTCTCATTGTTCTGCCTCATGTTGACAGTGGGGTGTTAAAGTCTCCCATTATTATTGTGTGGGAGTCTACATCTCTTTGTAAGTCTCTAAGGACTTGCTTTATGAATCTGGTTGCTCCTGTATTGGGTGCATATATATTTAGGATAGTTAGCTCTTCTTGTTGAATCGATCCCTTTACCATTATGTAATGGCCTTCTTTGTCTCTTTTGATCTTTGTTGGTTTAAAGCCTGTTTTATCAGAGACTAGAATTGCAACCCTTGCCTTTTTTTGTTTTCCATTTGCTTTGTAGATCTTCCTCCATCCCTTTATTGTGAACCTATGTGTGTCTCTGCATGTGAAATGGGTGTCCTGAATACAGCGCACTAATGGGTTTTGACTCTTTATCCAATTTGCCAGTCTGTGTCTTTTAATTGGACCATTTAGTCCATTTACATTTAAGGTTAATATTGCTACATGTGAATTTGATCCTGTCATTATAATGTTAGCTGGTTATTTTGCTCGTTAGTTGGTGCAGTTTCTTCCTTGCATCGATTGTCTTTACAATTTGCCATGTTTTTGCAGTGGCTGGTACCGGTTTTTCCTTTCCATGTTTAGTGCTTCCTGCAGGAGTTCTTGTAGGGCAGGCCTGGTGTTGACAATATCTCTCAGCATTTGCTTGTCTGTAAAGGATTTTATTTCTCCTTCACATATGAAGCTTATTTTGTCTGAATATGAAATTCTGAGTTGAAAATTCTTTTCTTTGAAAATGTTGAATATTGGCCCCCACTCTCTTCTGGCTTGTAGAGTTTCTGCAGAGAGATCCACTGTTAGTCTGATGGGCTTCCCTTTGTGGGTAACCTGACCTTTCTCTCTGGCTGCCCTTTATGTTTTTTCCTTCATTTCAACTTTGGTGAATCTGACAGTTATGTGTCTTGGAGTTGCTCTTCTCAAAGAGTATCTTTGTGGTGTTCTCTGTATTTCCTGAATTTGAATGTTGGCCTGCCCTGCTAGGTTGGGGAAGTTCTCCTGGATAATATCCTGCAGAGTGTTTTCCAACTTGGTTCCATTCTCCCCATCACTTTCAGGTACACCAATAAGACGTACATTTGGTCTTTTCACCTAGTCCCATATTTCTTGGAGGCTTTGTTTGTTTCTTTTTACTCTTTTTTCTCTAAGCTTCTCTTCTTGCTTCATTTCATTCATTTAATCTTCAATCACTGATACCCTTTTTTCCAGTTGTTCGAATCGGTTACTGAAGCTTGTGCATTTGTCATGTAGTTCTCATGCCATGGTTTTCAATTCTGTCAGGTCATTTAAGGACTTTCTACATTGGTTATTCTAGTTAGTCATTCATCTAATCTTTTTTCAAGGCTTTTAGCTTCTTTGTGATCGGTTCAAACTTCCTCCTTTAGCTTGAAGAAGTTTGATCGTCTGAAGCCTTCTTCTCTCAAGTCGTCAGTTCTCCATCCAGCTTTGTTCCATTGCTGGTGAGGAGCTGCATTCCTTTGGAGGTGGAGAGGCGCTCTGATTTTTGAATGTTCAGCTTTTCTGCTCTGCTTTTTCCTCATCTTTGAGGTTTTATCTACCTTTGGTCTTTGATGATAGTGACATACAGATGGGATTTTGGTGTGGATGTCCTTTCTGTTTGTTAGTTTTCCTTCTAACAGTCAGGACCCTCAGCTGAAGGTCTGTTGGAGTTTGCTGGAGGTCTACTCCAGACCCTGTTTGCCTGGGTATCAGCAGTGGAGGCTGCAGAACAGTGAATATTGCTGAACAGCAAGTGTTGCTGCCTGATTGTTCCTCTGGAAGCTTCATCTCAGAGGGGTACCGGGCCGTGTGGGTTGTCAGTCTGCCCCTACTGGGGGGTGCCTTGCAGTCAGGCTACTTGGGGTTCAAGGACCCACTTGAGGAGGCAGTCTGTCCATTCTCAGATCTCAAGCTCCATGCTGGGAGAACCACTACTCTCTTCAAAGCTGTCAGACAGGGACATTTAAGTCTGCAGAGGTTTCTGCTATGTTTTGTTTGGCTAGGCCCTGACCCAAGAGGTGGAGTCTACAGAGGCAGGCAGGCCTCCTTGAGCTGTGGTGGGCTCCACCCAGTTCGAGCTGCCTGGCCACTTTGTTTATGTACTCAAGTGTCAGCAATGGTGGGCACCCCTCCCCCAGCCTTGCTGCCACCTTGCAGTTAGATCTCAGACTGCTGTGCTAGCAAAGAGGGAGGTCCCGTGGGCGTGGGACCCTCTGAGCCAGGCACGGGATATAATCTCCTGGTGTGCCATTTGCTAAGACCCTTGGAAAAGTGCAGTATTAGGGTGGGAGTGACCTGATTTTGCAGGTGCTGTGTGTCACGGTTTCCCTTGGCCCCTTGCACTTCCTGGGTGAGGTGATGCCTTGCCCTGCTTTGGTTCTCACTCAGTGGGCTGCACCCACTATCCTGCACCCACTGTCCGACATGCCCTAGTAAGATAAAACTGGTACCTCAGTTGCAAATGCAGAAATCACCTGTCTTCAGTGTTGCTCACGTTGGGAGCTGTAGCCTGGAGCTCTTCATATTTGGCCTTTTTCAGCTCCAGAATTTCTGATTGATTCTTTTTAATTATTTCAATCTGTTTAAATTTATGTGTTACGATTCTGAATTGCTTCTTTGTGTTATCTTGGATTTCACTGAGCTTCCTCAAAACAGCTATTTTGAATTATTTGTCTGGAATATTACATGTCTTTGTCTCTCTGGGATTCATCATTGGTGCCTCATTTAGTATGTTTGAGGAGGTCATGTTTTCCTGGATGGTCTTGATGCCTGTGGATGTTCTTTTGTGTCTGGGCATTGAAGATTTAGGTATTTACTATAGCCTTCACAGTCTGAGCTTGTTTGTAACAGTCCTTCTTGGGAAGGCTTTTCAGGTATTTAAAGGGACTTGGATGTCATGATCTAAGTCTGTGGTCACTGCAGCTGTATCTGCTTTGGGGGGCAGCCTAAGCCCAGTTACACTGTGGGCTCTTACTTTATTATAGAGATACTACCTCAGTTGTCTTGTGTAAGAGCTGGGAGAATTCCATGGTTTACCAGGCAGAGACTCTTGTTCTCTCCCTTACTTTCTCCCAAAGAAATGGAGTCTCTCTTTCTGTGTGCTGAGCTGCCTGGAGCTATGGGAGGGATGATACAAGCACCTCTGTGGCCACCATCACTGGGACTGTGCTGGGTCAGACCTGGAGCCAGTACAGCACTGTGTCTCGCCCCAGGTCCACAGTAAGGCTACTGCCTATGTTCACTCAAGGCCCAAGGGCTCAACAATCAGCAGGGGTAAAATATAACCAGGCTTATGTCCTTTACTTCGAAATGGCAGGTTTCCCCTGGCCCTGGGTGGGTCCTGAGATGTTGTTTGGGAACCAGAGCCTGGCATCAAGAACCGCAGGAATCTACTTGGTACTCTACCATGGCTGAGCCAGCATCCATGACACACACACACACACACACACACACACACACACACACACACACAGATTTACACTCTTTAGCTTCCTTTTACCAAACAGTGGAATTTCTCCCTGTGGCCCCTACTGCTCCAGGCCCATGGCAAGTACTGCCTGGCTACCACCAATTTTCACTCAAGGCCCAAGGGCTGTTCAGTCAGCTATGGTAAATGCTGTCAGTCCTAATTCTCTACCTTCAGGGCAGTGGCCTCCCCTCTGGCCCAGGGTAGGCTCACAATTGACATCCAGGAGTCAGGCCTGGAATCAGGGACCCAGGGGACCATTTGTTGCATTACCTCATTGTGGCTGAGCTAGTACCCAAGCTGCAAGATAAAGACCCTTTACGCTTCCTTTTCCTTTTCTAAAGTGGAATAAGTCTCTCCCTATAGCCACAACAGCTGGGAATGTGCAGGTCATACCTGAAACTAGAACAGTTCTGAGTGTCACCTAAAGTTTGCAGTACTGCCTGGCTACCACTGCTGACTATTCAAGGTCAAGGGCTCTTTAGTCAGCAGGCCATAAATTCTTCCAGGAATGAGTTCTTCCCTTCAAGACAGTGGGTTTCCTTCTGGCCCAAGGTGTATTTAGAAATGTCCCTGGAAGCTAGGGCCCTCAGGACTCTGCCTGGTGCCCTATTCTACTGTGGTTGAGATGGTATCCAAGTTGAAAGACAAAGTCCTCTTTATTCTCCCTTCTCCTGTCCTCAGGCAGAGGGAAGGATTTTCTCCAGGAGTTGTGAACTGTACTGCCTGGAGTTGGGGGAGGGGTGGTGCAAGAACTCCCTTGGCCTCTCCAGCTGGTGTATCACTAGGTTGCATTCCCTCCAAGTCCACTGGCTCCAAACCCAGCACAGCACCAGGACTTGCCAAGGAATTGCAGTCTTTGTGGCCTAGATCGCCTTTCTAGTTCATTTGGGAACCCCAGGGTAGTTTAGCCCACAGCAGCAGGGCTTGCCAGAGTTTAGGTTCAGCCACAGTATAGTAGATGGATGATTTCTCTCTGACTAGGGCTAGTCTAATCGCTCCCTCTATGCAGGCTGGCTGAGTTCTGCTCTGTGTTGCTTTCCGCTGTTGACAGGGCAGCACTGAGTTCTAATGCAAATTCCCACAATCAGTGCACTCTCCCTCCCCCAAAAGCACAAATTCTTTCTTAGCACCATGTGCCTGCCTCCAAAGGGATTGAAGACAGGTGGTGTAGATGAATCAAGACGGTCTCTCCTACTCTTTCATTCTTAATATGATGTTAATATGATGTTCTTAATATGATGTTAAAACCAGGTTCTGTGATCACTCACCTGATCTTTCGTTCTTATAAAGGTGCTTTTTTATGCGAATAGTTGTTTAATCTGGTATTCCTGAGGAGAGGGGACAATTGCCGGAGGCTTCTATTTGGCCATCTTGCTCTCAATTTTACTTCTGTGTTGTCTTTTGAAGGCTATTGTAATTTGTATGACCCATCACTTCTCACGTGCCCAGTCTATGGCTCTGGGTTTATATCATTCTCTTAAGGAAAAGGCCTTACCCAGTTCAAGTCTCAATTTCAGCCACTCAGTTTCAGCCATAGGAGGATGATTTTCTATCTCTGTGAGTGCTCAATTACTCTTCAGTTTTTACAACAGCTTTAAATGGAGTAAGCATTTTCAGATTGGGGACTAAACCTTCTTCATGTAGTATGTCAATCTCATTTGTTCTGGAATTAACTGAACTTAGTGGATTGACAGTTCTCTCTCTTTTTTTTCTCTGCCCCCTTCTTTCCTCCTCTTCCCTGCAAAATAACTTTCAGACTTTCTTCCCTAAGCACAACTTATTTAAGTTCTTGCTTGTTATACAATTTTCAGCTCTTGCAAGAGAGAATCTGAGTTTTATTTGTTGTAATATCTTGCGTAGTCTGCATGTAGTGCCTTGTTCAAAATGGCTACTGAAGTGATGATTTTTCTTGTTCAAATGTATTATCAGTGTCACTATTTAATATTAATTAATAAGGATTTATAAAAATTAATTTTATTGTCCTCAGCAAGAAGGAACCCACTAGGCAGAATATCTTTTAATTTCAAAACACTTTACCTTGTGTAAGAATAGTTCTAGTTGCTTTCAAGGGTAATTTTCCTATTAAAATTCACTTATAGATAGGAATACAAATTGTTTATTGAGTAATCTTTTCAGAAGATATAAAGTTGCTAAATTAAAAGTGAGTTTCACAATGGAAATGTTATCTTAGCCATTAACTACAGCATGGATAATATAATTTAGACTTAATGGCCATTTTCTAAAATATCATTGATTAATATATCAGTAAAAATTCCATCAGGGCATTATAAAGTTGTGAGTAAACTAATTTGATCCCCATTTTTCCCCTCAGGAAGGAATGGAGATGTTAAAGCTCAGACTTTTCCTAACAGTTTGCCAATTTCTTGGTCACTTTTTACAAAGTGCTACTTTAAACATATTCCCAATGTGGTAGATTTATTTTAAGGGTATTCTAAATAGAGTGGATATATGGAAGATTACGCTGCATGTATAGTTTTTTTTTTTCCTCTAGCTAAAAGTCATATTTTGTTTTTATGGAAGAATTCATGAAAACAGTGTCATAAAATACTCTTCAGTGGAAGTAACTCATTTTAATAAGAGTTTAATGACATTAGGCATTATAGTTACAGAACCTGCTACATGATTTTTTTTGTGTGGTTCTTAGATCTTAAGAACATCACAATATTATTATTGGAAGAAACCGTATAGGCATTTTGGTTCAATTTTATCTACGATGTTGGAAACCTTTTTACCGCTTCTGACGGATGGTCCTCAATTTTGTGTTTAAACTTGTCTACTAATGAGGATTCTTTACTTCCTGAGGTGGTCCCTTTCTCTGAAATTTTTAGCTACTTGAATGTGTTTTGTGCTGGAAATAATGCAGTATGAACTCTGCACTTTTACTCACTGCTCTTCAAATATCCAAAGACATTTTTTTTTTTTTTTTTTTTTTTACATTACTGGTTTCCATAATACAGATCATTAGAACAAGAATTCAGGAATTAATGAATCTTTCTATTTATCCTTAGACATATTTGAATTTTGATTCTGCCATTTTCTTTCCAAATTTGTCATCTTCAATTTTGATATATATGTTTTCTATGTATTTACCAACACCACTGATACGATTGTTGAAAATTAATCCTTTATATATTTAAATTTATTTAAATTAAATCTTTTGGCCGTTTATTTTGAACTTCCTTCATTTGAGGCTTATCTTCATGCTCTGTGGAGGCAGAAGAATGAAATAGTTAAGAACATAGCCTTTACTAGTCTGCCTTGGTTTGCAGTCTGGTTCCATTAATAATAAGCTGTGTGATGTTTGTAAAGCTACTTAATCTTTCTTTGTTTTTGTTCATCTGGAAATTGGGAACGATAATTGTACCTGGTTCAGATAATTCATATAAAGATCAAGTGAGGTAATACATGTAAGTCACTTAAAATGATTTCTGACACTCAATTGTAGGCATGGATATATTTTGCTTTTTAATATTTTTCTTAATATTAGAAGGTGTGAAATGAACACGCTTTTGTGAAATGAACACGTGATGACTTCTGTTGTCTCATATACCATCTTCCTCAATCCGCAAGTCTGTTTTAACCTCTTTTCTATTTTTCGAAATCAAATTTTAAAAGTCAGGATGGCTGTTATTAAAAAGTCAAAAAAATAACAGATGCTGGCGAAGTTGCAAAGAAAAAGGAACACTAATGCACGGTTGATGGGAATGTAAATTAATTCAATCATTGTGAGAAACAGTGTGGCAATTCCCCAAAGACCTAAAAACAGAACTACCATTTGACCCAGTAATCCCATTACTGGGTATATAACCAAAGGAATATAAGTAGTTCTATCCTAAAGATACAAGAATGCATATGTCCATTGCAGTACTATTCACACTAGCAAAGACATGGAATCAACCTAAATGCCCATCAATGGTAGACGGGGTAAAGAAAATGTGGTACATATACATCATTGAATACTATGCAGCCATAAAAAAGAATGAAATCATGTCTTTTGCAGGAACATGAATGGAGCTGGAGGCCATTATGCTAAGCGAATTAATGCAGGAACAGACACCAAATACTGCATGTTCTCATTTATAACTGGGAGCTAAATAATGAGAACACATGTACACATTGGGGCCTACCGGAAGGTGGAGGGTGAGAGGAGGGGAGAAGATTGGTAAAAATAACTAATGGGTACTAGGCTTAATACATGGGTGATGAAATAATCTGTACAACAATCCCCCACGACACAAGTTTACCTATATAACAAAATTGTACATGTACTCCTGAAGTTAAAAGTTAAAAAATTTATTATGTACATATCCTGTGGAACATTGGGTCTTCAAAATAGATCAAGATGTTTTGCTGCTGGTAAATTTATTCCCAATTTATAGGAAGTACATCTAAAACTAACATATCAAATTTTCTCAGTTCGAATTTTTCTTCAATCTTAAAATTTCTTAGTACCTTAATCTTTTTCTGGGACTCTAAAGAAATAAAGCGGGAAGAAAGGATGTATGAAAATAGTCATGGTAGCATTTTTTATACTGTGATAAAAACTAAACAACCTAAATGTCCAATAATAGAGAAATATTTAAGTGAGGTAATATATTCTCTTGTCACAATATTACGTAGAAACTTAATTTATGTTTATATTAATAGTGGAGGCTTATATTAACATGAAAAATGTTTTATGAGTTACAGATGTATTTCTATAGAATAATCACACCTATGAAAAATAAACCAATTAACTAAAAATAATGCACAGAAAAATAAAAGAACAACTGAAATTTTAATAAAGGTTTTCTTTA
Source organism: Papio anubis (assembly GCF_008728515.1). Classification (NCBI taxonomy): domain Eukaryota; kingdom Metazoa; phylum Chordata; class Mammalia; order Primates; family Cercopithecidae; genus Papio; species Papio anubis. The sequence goes on from NC_044984.1 coordinate 31,905,761, forward strand.
GTTAGAAAAACTCTTAACTGTAATAGTGAGTATCAATAGATAGCACAACAAATAATTTTAAATAGAATAGTCATTAATAACTGATGGCAGTGTTTTTGATCTGGGTACATGTACGGGTAGTAATATGTGTGCTATAATATAACAATATTTTCTGCTTGCAATTTTTTTCTTAATACCTGCGATGGAATTAGATGTATTCAAATTTCATTTGTTCTGCAAAGGGCATCCTGTTCCACAGAGTCTTACAGCTTCCAGGTGCTTTGCCTAATAAAGAAATTTGAAGGCCATGGAGGTGCTTATTTCATCAGAACTGTAACAATTCAGATCTTCTTTGCTTAGTCAAGTCATGTGTGAGGATTTTGGACCTTTTATCTTTTCACACTGGAAAGGATGGAATTTCACCCCTGTTATTAAAGACCTCTGTATACATCACAATCACTTACATTTATTGAACATGTTTTGTGTTGCAGACAGACACAGCACTTTACAAAAGCCTTAACAAATTTAATCTTCACAATATTTATATGAGGAAAGCACTATTATTTTCCTTCTCACTTTATGGCCGAGGAAATGGAGGCACAGAGAAGTTAAATAAACTTGAGAGTGCCTAGCATATATGTGAGGCATAGGGCTGAGATTCCAACCCTGGCATTTTTGACCCTAGAGCCCACTATATTGTACCGACTTTCCTATAATATTACATTGCTTAAAATCTGACTAAGTTTTAAAATAACAGCTTTTCTTTTTTTTTTTAATTTCCTTTATTCCTTGTGTTATGAGCATGGTATCCATGGTGGTCAAAGATTTATGGAGTAACTTGTTTTTACTGAGAGATTCTTCTATAAAGAAACATGTTTCTGAGATTTTCCAGAAAATAAATGGTAACACAATAATTTGCAAAAAGGAGTTTATATTAATAAGAATAGCAATCTTTGTATATGTTGTGTTTTCTTTCTGTATAGGTATGCAAATCTATGTTTCTCTACTATTGAAAAATAATAGGTTAAACCTTAGGCCCTAGCTCATTACACCTTGTCATCTTGATTGCAAGGCAAGTCATTGCAACATTTTATTGAGGGCTATGTTACAGTGAGTACTATGCTAATTTTGTGGCTACTATGATAAATAGCACAAAGCCATAACCTCAAGGAATTCATAGTCTAGTGGCAGTGATAGATATTTGCCCACCATTCATCCAATGATCCAATAGGAGCCAGACACAGTGTTGTGTACTGCAACTCACAAGACAAGAAACTCAGAATGACAAAATAAGACACAGTCTCTGGTCTCAAGGAGATTTAAATAATTAGAATACAATATGATGATTACCAATGGGTTGCATAGGAGGTGTCTGCTAGCATTGGGAATGGACAAGAAAGGCTTCAGAGAGGAGATGATATTTGAATTCAGTCTTAAAGGATGAGTAGTTACCTCCCTTGTGGTCAAATTGGGAACAGAGTGCCAGAAAGAAAAATTATATTACTAAGCAGCGGCATAGTAAGCTAGGAGAATCTGGGGATATTAGAGTATAAGCAGTTAAATGTGGTTAGACTGTAAGAACATTTTGGAGGTAATAGAAAATGAGGCTAGAGTAATAGAAAAGGCTCATGTCATGCATAATTCATATTGACTTTGTCATAATAATTTATTGTACCATATATGGCCAGTACATATAAAAAACACACAGGATGTCTTGCTTATAGTATGGAGATTGTTTGACCCTAAATTACTTTTTTTTGAAATTTGTGCTCTTGAGGAATAGTCGGCTTAAGCATAGGTACATGTACTTTTGTCTTATTGTTTGAAAGATCTGGGTGATTTGGAAAAAAACACATAAACCATTCCAGGATTTTTATGTTACATTATAAGAAAACAATTAATATGTTTGAGATTTATATTTATTTTTTTGAAAGAATACAATTTTGTCTACTGAGAACATTCAGATCAGCTAAAGAGATTTTTCTTACAATTCTAAACAATCACAATAATTAAATATTTTCTTCAGGTATTGTGTGTTATTTTGGTTTTCTCTCCAGCCATCTCTGGTATTGCTTTTTCGATTATTAAAATGACTTGCATCTGTTATGACTTCGAGCCATGATTCTTTTTAGAGTTGACATTTTCAATGTATTTGTAATATCATTTGCTGTTTTACTTGCATTTTGTTTTTCTTATTATCAAACTGCCTGTTCCTTATTTGCAAGTCAAGAGTCTTTTCTCTAAGCAGGTTTGCACTTTTTGTGTGCCTAAGACAGAAAAACTGCTAAAAATAAAAAGCATTCAAAGGTGAGTTGAGTTCAATTGCTCAGTACTTTTGAGTTATTATACTTCCTTTTCAACTCCAGCAAGGTTCTCAGCTTGGTAAACAAGTGAAGATGGTTTTGTGGATCTTTTTTATCACAAGAGAAATATTTCCACACTACAGTCACTTAGAATGGGTTTTTAAATAGTTCAGATGGTGAAGTGCTTTGTCCATTTGGAACTGCTTTCTGCATCTGAAATCTCTGGAAGATGTCAGTGGGCATTTAATAAGTATTGGGTGATTCAATAATTGACATTTCCCCCACTATTTATCTACTAAACTTCTCTGTGACTGAATATTCCAAACTCCTCACAAATTCAAGAAGCCTACCCTATATTGGATTTTTCTTCTTCCCAAAGCATAACTGGAATCTTCCAATTTGCCTCTAATTCACAGTGGGACACCCTCAGGAAAATTATCTGGCGAGATTTTCTTCCTCCTTTTGTATTCTTACTGCTTTCCTCCAGGTCAGTGCGTTGTAGGTGATACTAAGAAAAACAAGACAGAATCCCATCTTCAAAGACCTTCAGATTGACTAGAAACTATTAACCAAGTCAATGTGGAACTCGATAATACACATTAAGATAGGTGGAGGTTCAAGTGAAGAAAAAGATCACTTTTAAAACAAAGATCAGTGAAAATATGGGACTTTGTAGGAGGTGTAGACTGTGTAGCAATGCCCTCCCAAGCAGAAGGGGCAAAATGAAACAGAAAAAGCATAGGAACTACTTGGAGGAACAGAAAATTAGTTTGGCTGGAACATTTGATTAGTGGAGAGTAATTGTAGAAAAAAAGGCTCAAATAATAGCTTGGGGCCAGATTATGGAGATTTAGAAAGCAAAGATTAGAGGGTAAGATTTAATATGCTAGGATAAAGTCAAGGAATTTGAACAGAGGAGTAGCATGAACAAACATATGCATTTAGAACATTTGGCAGCAATGTGTCAGCAGACTTGGGTAGGAGAGATTCCTGGATTGGAGAGACAGAAGATATATTGGTAGGAACTAATGAGGTTCTCAATGAGAAAAATGGAAATGCATTCTAGAGACATGTTGGTGGGGTTACCTACAGGACTGGCCATGTTTGGACGTGGTGGCATAGGGAGAGGAAGAAGCCAAGAATAAACTCGAGATGTCCTTTGAGACCAGAATAGCAGTGAAGCTATGAAAAGAAATCACATTTCAGGAAGAGGAGTTGGTTTTTAAAGGATGTGTTGATCATTTTAGTTTTGTATGTATGAAAGTGGAGAATTTCAGCGAGTTTCAAGTATAAATTTAGAAACCATAAGCATAGATGGGCTAGTTGAAAGCACAGAGAATGGTAAGATCATTAGACAGAAAGTAATTAAGAAAAAGTTTCAAAAAGAAAATTTGGGAAAATGCAGAAAAATAGAGAAATAGGCAAGTATCCTTGGAATTGAAATACATTGTGCTAAGAACTAACATGAAGGTAAAAAGAAGATGCCATAGGAATCTGTCTGGATCTTTTAGGGTCAGAGAAAGCTTCCCAAAGGAAAGGAAGGCTAGGTTGATACCCAAAGCATAATTAGGGGTTTGGCAGAAAGGGAACTGAGTGAGAGATAGAATGCATTGTGGATTTAGGGAATGGGCTCATCAGAGAGCCCCAGGAAGGCCTCAGTCTCTTGTGAGGTTTCTCCCTAGGAATCTGATAACAAGGCCTACATATTCCTTTAGGCATCAATCTCCTACAACTCAGGTTATATTTTTTTCCCCAAAGAAACTCTCTGGCTCAGAAAATCAGTCTATTCTAGAAGCTCTTGCACAATTCTGATCTTGCTTTATTCAAAACTGTACGTCCAAGTTGCACTGCAAAGGCCTTTACATTTATCTGGAGTTTTTGGATAATAAAGAAGGATTTTCATTAATAACTTCCACTCTATTGGCTATCAGTAAAAATTTAAACCTATGATTTATAGTTTTAGATCCTGTATTTTCTTTTAAACTTTTCTTAAAATATGCACTGTATCTAGAATTTCTTCCATGTCCATCCAGGGTTGGTTGGTTTGTTTTTCCATTGAACATTTGCTATGCTCTCTGATCATCTTCTGTTGTTTTTCTTTACATGTTAAGATGCATATCTTCTTTTATACTCATCAGCTCTCATAGCCTCACTAGAATCTTTAATATTTTTTTAAGTTATTTAAACTTATTTCATGATTCCATGAATAGTAATAAACATTGCTTAGGAATATTGTAATAGATGAATTGCTTCAATAATGCCAAGTAGTAGTAATCTGAATACTCCTAAAGTAATTAATACTGTAAATATTTGTTGCCCTGTTCAATATAATAGCCACTAGTCATGTGGCCATTAAATACTCGAAAGGGGGCTAGACCAAGTTGAGATGTGTTACAGGTGTAAAATACACATCAGATATCAAAGATTTTGTAGAAAAAAAGTAAAATGTCTCAATAATTTTTAATTTTGATTGCATGCTGAAATAATGCTGTAGAAATACTGGATTTATGACATATTATTAAAGTTAATTGCCTCTTTTTGGTATTGCCTTTGCTCTTTTTAACCTTTCATAGCCCTCATATATGTTTTTTTAAGTGTGGCTAGTAGAATATTTATAATTATATATGTGGCTTACATTTGTGGCCAGTATTATATTTTACTGGATAGCACTGTTTTAGGGCATGTTTGTAAAGTTGAACAAAAGTTGTCCCTCTTTAAACTCCACACCTACTCCTGTGGGGTAGATATTATTATTCCCATGTTATAGATGCAGAAACTGAGGTCTCATCACAGCTAAATAAGTGGTAGATAGGAGATCTATTTAGTCTCCTGTCTTAAGCAGAATGCTGTTTTATTAGGCAGAATAAAATGTTTTTAGTCTGAGAAGTGCACATTTTAGAATTTGCTTCTGTCTTTGCTTTCTTAGCAACTTTTTCATTTAGTATATGACACCAGAGATTGCCTTCATTATCACAGTCAGTGTTACAGGTATAGAACCTTTTACATAGGTGTGCACTGTCCAAATGAATTATGCATACCACAATATATGACATATACCAGAATGTGTGATGTATATCAAACTAGGTTCAAATGCAAAGCTAGAGAATGACCTGCATGTGGAAGTTCTTGTGGAAACTAAATGGAAGGACCCCTTTTAAATTCTACCTCTGTTAGAATTTAATGCATGTGGGCAGGCAGGGATATTGCCAATACTTTGTGATCCATTGGGATAAAAACTTGATACCAGTTGGGTGTCTAGCCTCTTCAGTTTCTAGCTGGAGCTTGGTGTTCTCATTTCCCAATAGAGCCCAGGTGGTGCTTCTATTTAATGAGTTGTAGGAAGCTCCTTTGGGTCTAACTTCATAGTTATTCTGCCCTTGCGTGGAAATGAGTCTTAGAGAAGTCTTGCTTCAATTTTTAAAATAAAGTCACTTGTTTAATTTCTTTTTTATTCAAATGTTATCATTCTTACAGCTGTCCCCTAAGATGGAAAAATTTGTAGACTACTCTCAGGAGAATCTTGATTCCTTTCTGCCCTTGACATGTTATTTTCATCCAGAGGCTCCTGAAAGAGCCACCATCGTATTCAGAGCCTGGGAGATTGTGTTTTCTTTTCATTTGTCCCACATTTACCTCTTCAAGTGTTAAGTATGCCCTGATATGTGGTTAAATCATTCATCTACTCATGTATTATTAATATCAATATAAACAGTTGAACATTGTGTACTGGCTTGTACTTTATCCCCGGAGATCAGAATGAACCAGCTTTTTATGTTTCAAATTCAGTAGAAGGTGTTTTTCAGGTTCTCTCAGGGAGTTTTGGTCTATTGATGTCAGTTCTATCCTAAGGCACATTTTAAAAACTATTAATATTATAACACATAGAAGGCAATGATGCTTGGTTGAAATTTTGTTCAAGGGATGTTAATATGTGTTTTAAAATATTTACAATTATTTTTTTCTTGGAACACTTGTATTTCCTTAGTCAAGCATGCACTATTATAACTAAATTTCTCAACAATTCTGAAGTTTTAGCAACCATTTGTAATATTTTATAAAATAATTTATGTAACAGGCATATATGTAGCATTGTGTCTATGCCAAGTACTGTTCCAACGGAATTAGGAAATATTAACTCACTAGTGCTGTCATTAAAAGATGCAAATATGTATATCCTGGTGACTTGAATGAATCGTTTAAAAACTGAGCACATTCTTGGATACAAAATGTTGCTTACTATTTAGTTAATAAGTATTATTTTTATTGTTTAGAAACGTGCAAAAACATAATATAGCACTGACTATATTTGAGGATCTAAGTTTTTATGAAGAATGAAGACTTTTACCTGTGAAACCATCTACCTATCCATCCATTCATCTGCCTGTTCATTTATTTACTGATTAATAATTTAGGATACTTTTTACTTCAAAAGAGGTTTTAATTAAGTTTGTGGTGTTTGAATATATAAAGGAACAAATGGCTTAAACAGAATACCAATCATGATCAGAAATAATTTAGAAAGAGGAAAATATTTGTACTGGGATTTATAGAGAGATAGTCACAACAACAACAAAACCCTACATGTTTCTGTTCTCTTCCTCTTGACAGAAGGGAAACAACACAGGATGAATCACAAGTTTTTATAATAAGAAAAGCAAATATGTGTTCATCTGGAGAGACATTATTTTCTTGGTATTAAATTCTAGGAGAGCATTTTTGGTGGTTTCTCACATAAGGATGTCAAGTAATAACATTTTCATTATGAGAACCAGTCTTCAAATGATATTACATGGTAACTCTAAAGACACTTTTATACAGGTAAACCATGCTTACATAATCCAGGTACACTGTCTCAGTAGATGTAATTTAATAACTAGAAAGCATACATAACACCCAAAAAAGTAGGCAGAGCACAAATCCTGTAGGTATTTATGCTCTCCAATGTCACTGTTTTCAGTTGGCCTCTAGCACACTCTTGAAGGCAACTAGTTTAAAGTAGTGCTTCTTGACTGGTGATTATACTTTGTTCTATTGCTTGGAGGAATTCAATATTTGACAGATAGTTGATATGTATTCTGCAGCATTGAATGATGCTGTGATATCTGTCCCTACAACGGTTAGTACTTCCAAGGTCCTATTCTCCCTGATTTCAAAGATGCCTCTCCATGCATTCCACAGTACGAGAAACAAATTTTATCATGGCCATTGTTATAAAGGGTGTTTTAATTTAAATTTGATTTTATTGGCCGGGCATGGTGGCTCACACCTATAATCCCAGCACTTTGGGAGGCAGAGACAGGTGGATCACAAGGTCAGAATTTGAGACCAGCCTGACCAATATGGTGAAACCCCATCTCCACTAAAAACACAAAAATTAGCCCGGTGTGGTGGCACACACTTGTAGTCCCAGCTACTCTGGAGGCCGAGGAAGAAGAATTGCTTGAACCCAGGAGGCGGAGGCTGCAGTGAGCTGAAATTGTGCCACTGCACCCTAGCCTGTGTAACAGAGTGAGACTCTTGTCTCAAAAAAATTGATTTTATTTCATGTTTTGGTCTGTCTTCTTTTGTCTCTGAGCAACTTGACAGCAAGTACTCCTCATTGCATCTCCAACATGTAGAATAAATGCGACCCATAGAAAGTATTCCATAGATATTTGGCAAATAAATAAATGAATGCATGAATTAATTTATCACTGATTGGTATTTCCTTCAAGACAAAGGACCATGCCCAACAGAGATCTGAAGGGAACCAATAACAACGTTCTGTAACATATTTTTGGGTTCTAGGATAATTTTACATGGCTACTTTTCAAATTTTTGGTAATTGCAGATAAACTCAGATTCAGCCAGCAGGCTGATCAGTGGTATTATATTTTGAATGAGATTCTGTTTCTCGGTTTTTGAGCATCAAATAACTTATTTGTCATGATTTCATCAAGTAAAGTTTAGTTTTTTCTTGTCAAATTCATAGAAGATGGATTTGTAATTTATAAATCTAAATGCCAGTTTATTGATTTACAAGAGGAATTTTTTAACTGGGAAAACAGAGTTATTGGTGGCATGGGGCTCCCATTTCTAGAAAGATTTTCACATAAATTACAAGTTAGAAGATTGTATGATAAACAAAAGCAGAAAATGATTTTGGATGCTCATGAAGCTACGTATATCTGGGCTATGGTAGCCAAGTGGATCACCCTTTTTGACTTGAAAGGCATTTTTGTCTAAGATGCTGCTCCAGTATATTGGCTAACTGATGTTTTTGGGGAAGAGATCCTGAATGCAGATCTAGCTGATGTTAACAGGTGTACCATGAAAAAGTAGTTTCATGATGAAATAAATCTAAGGAAAAAAAGGCAAACTATAGACTCTTCTTTGAGATTAACGGTTGACAATAAGAATCCTTCCATAAAGAAATTGTTTCACTTCATTTTGTCTAGGTTTCATTGAAGAACTTGAATATTAGAGCAATTATTCTTGGCCCACCTATAAACATGTATTCAACAAAAATTTATGGAGTAATGATTGTGGCAGACACTATGCAAGGTATCCAGGGGATACAGATCTGAAATAAACCAACGTGACCTGCAGTTTCCCAGCACTAGCAATGTAGTAGCAGGGATTGAGTAGAGAAGGAAACCCAAAACCAAAAAGTTATGACAATTTGTGATATGTCATATAAAGGAACTAAACAAGATACTGAGATTCTGAATCATGGGAGGGAACCCACTTTTGATGCTGCAGATCAAGTACAGTGTATATAAGGAGGTGAAGTATAAATTGCATAGTGTATAAACTGTGAAGGTGGAGGAAGCGCCAGCCAGAGAGTAAACAGGATTTAGACAGAGGGAACATCAAATGCAATAGAAAAGTATTCAGTGAAAATGAAGTCAGAAAGCCCTGCCTTTTGTGTCTTTAGAACCACATGGGGTTCCTGTTTGGTCATGGTCCTCTGGGGGAAGAGGTAAATTTCATCCTGGAGTGTTAAATTCAGGTCCCCCAAAGGACTTGAAAAAAGTCATGTCTACCACCTCTTGCTTGTAAGTAAGAATATGAAGAATTCTTTCCCAAACGCCCCTGAAAAAAAGTCATCCTACCTTTTGTGTCCAGTTTTTCCTAGGTATGCATCTCCCCAGAATGCAGGATTTTTCCCTGGAGTGGGGTCACTTGGTAAATATACTTTAGTTCTGGGATCTAAGTTTTTCCCTTTTTAATCCTCTTACTCCAAATGTAGGTTTTACCCTCCTACATTGTACAAATTAATTTCCTTTTATTGACCCAATGGTAGTAACAATGCAACCTTCCTGCATGGATGCAAAGAACATAATTGCAATTGTGTCCGGAATGGGTGGGTTCTGGGTCTCACCGACTTCAAGAATGAGGCCGAGGACCCTTGTGGTGAGTGTTACAGTTCTTAAAGAAGGTGTGTCCGGAGTTTCTTTCTTCTGGTGGGTTTGTGGTCTCACTGGCTTCAGGAGTGAAGCTGCAGACTTTTGCAGTGAGTGTTACAGCTCTCAAGGCTGTGCCCTGGGCACATCTGGAGTTGTCCGTGCTCTGCTGGCTTCAGGAATGAAGTTGCAGACCTTCGCAGTCAGAGTGACAGCTCATAATCCAGCACAGACCCAAAGACTGAGCAGCAACAAGATTTAGTGCAAATAGCAAAAGAACAAAGTACAGAAGGAGACCTGAGCGAGTTGCCACTACTGGCTCCAGCAGCCTGCTTTTTTATTCCCTTACCTGATCCCACCCACATCCTGCTGATTGGTCCATTTTGACAGGGTGCTGACTGGTGCATTTACAAACCTTCAGCTAGATACAGAGTGCTGATTGGTGCATTTACAATCCTCTAGCTAGACACAAAAGTTCTCCAAGTCCCCACCGGATTAGTTAGATACAGAGTGCTGATTGGTGCATCCACAAACCCAGAGCTAGACAGAGTGCCCATTGGTGCATATACAATCCTTTAGCTAGACAGAAAAGTTCTCCAAGTCCCCACCCAACTCAGGGGCCCAGCTGGCTTTGCCTAGGGGATCACCTGCCAGGGCAGCGGGCTGTGGGTGGAGCTGCTGGCCAGTCCCGAGCTGGGCACCTGCACTCCTAAGCCCTTGGGCGCATCGACCAGGCACCGTCTGAGAAGCCAAGGCGCCCGTCCCAGAGGCTCAGGCATGGCGGGCTGCAGGTCCCGACCCTTGCCCACGGGGAGGCAGCTGAGGCCTGGTGAAAATTCCAGCGTGTCCCAGCACAGGCACGCCGGCCCTGCTGGGGGACCCTGCCGACCCTCTGCTGCTGCTGTCCTGGGTGCTAGGCCCCTCATTGCCTGGGGCTGGCGGCGCCGGCCGCTCTGAGTGCAGGGCCGGCTGAGCCCCCCAGTGCTGCGCACAGCCCTGGTTCCTGCCTGCAGCCTCTCCCTCCACACCTCCCTGCAAGCAGAGGGAGCCGCCTCTGGCATCGGCCAGCCCAGAGAGGGGCTCCCACGGTGCAGCTGCGGTCTTAAGGGCTCCTCAAGTGCGACCAGGGCGCGCGGAGGCTGAGGAGGCGCCCAGAACCAGGGGAGGGCTGCTAGCATGTTGTCACCTCTCACAATGACAGTTTCCATGGTAATAACCTGGCTTCATTGTGTGTGGGTTCCTTTGCTGCCAGCTCTGGGTGGTCACCTTCAGCTCTAGCTTCCCTCTTATTCTGGAAAGCAGCCTAGGTGACCTGAATGACTGAATGCAAGGTGGAAAGCAGCCTAGGTGACCTGAATGACTGAATGCAAGGTGGCCAATTCTCCCCAAATGACTCCAAAAGCTCCAGTACTCTAGTTTTGCAGCTCATTTTAAATACCTCACTGACACCTCAAGGAAAATTGCCTCTTGTCTTTTATCTGGCCTCTCAACTTCTTCGGTCACAGGCTAGCAGAAGTGGGCAACTGATCTTCTGCTGTCCAAAGTTGAAGCTATATCGGAAGAAAGGCTGTGGTTGGCAATAGCTCCATTTTGAAGATTTCAGAAAGGTCACGAGTGGGGAGAAGAGACAATACAATGAACATTAAGAGGTGTGTCTTCAGGTCAAGTTCAATTCTACTTTAAAAGGTTTTCAGGGCTATGAAAAAAAGTTCTGGAGAAGCAAAATCAGCATTACTGGGAGGGAAAAAAAACTCACTTCTCTCCAAACGATGGGTAATTTCTTCTTGTCTAGAAAGAGCACTCTTCCTCTGGTTATATGGGCTGAAATCTATAACCTTAGTTATAATATTTTAATATACCAAGAAAAAGGGCAGTATTGCCTAAACCAATCCTAAAACTGGCATCAATTGTAAGGCAGGACATCTTTTCCTCCAACATTTCTTTTCTTTCTTTTTTTTTGAGACAGTCTCGCTCTGTTGCCCAGGCTGGAGTGCTGCGGTGTGATCTTGGCTCACTGCAACCTCTGCCTCCCTGGTTCAAGCAATTCTCCTGCCTCAGCCTGCCAAGTAGCTGGGAGTACAGGCACACACCACTGCACCCGGCTAATTTTTGTAGTTTTAGTAGAGACAGGGTTTCACCATATTGGTCAGGCTGATCTTAAACTCCTGACCTGAGGTGATCAACCCACCTCGGCCTCCCAAAGTGCTGGGATTACAGGAGTGAGCCACCGTGCCTGGCCCCAACATTTATTTTCTTAAAGACTTCAGACAGAAATCTTTCAAAGTTTACCATTTTCATAATATTATGGATTATAAATTACCATAAAAATAACTGGTATTATTATAAAAACAAAAATAATTCAACTTCGAACATATTATGTGACACACACACACACAAAAGAGGCACTCCTAATTTTATTTTATTGTATGTATTTATGTTGGTTTTCAGGAGTGGAGAGTTTAATAGGCAAGAAGGAAGGAAGAAGGCTCCCTCATACAGAGACAGAGGGAGGGGGGTTCCAAAGCCGAAAGAGGAAACCCCACCTGCCAGATACCAGCCAGGTACATGAAGAGACTGGAGGAGGCTGTGTTTGATTTGCGTAGGGCTCAGGGGATTGGTTTGACCAGGCATGTCATTCACATGGCCTGCAAAAAGCTGATCTTCCTACCCTAGCCTTTTAATATGCAAATGAAGGGTGCCATGATGTCTACAAATGTGTGGATATGTGGGGGCAGTCAGGTCGCCAGGCATATGTGGGGCAAGGGTAAGAAGAGGAGGGCGGGAATCACCATGTTTGGAGATACCCGTAATTTTAACTGCCATCTTCTCTGTTTCAATATTTTAACTGTTCTAAACATACCTAAACATGCCAGAAAGTGGCAAAAGGGCACATGGAATTTTCTCGTAAATCAGCTGCCTAGTGTCTTGATCCACATGGATTGTGGACCCAATATGCTCTTTTGGTTTAATAACCCTGCTTGAGTCTGCTTATCTTGATTCTGGCATAGCAAAACTTATAAGGGTATTAATCTAGCTAATTTCTTTCTGCTCTGTTCACTGATCCCACAGCTTCTCTGTATCCAGCCCAAACACGGAGGAGACCACCAGCTCCCCAACACCTATCTTGGAAAGAACTTGCGCAAATACTCCATTTCTAAAAATCTTTATGAAAAGTCGTAGTTTCCAAGATTGCTTCTTATCTTGTAGATAGTAGTTTTATGTTGATACATCAGATATCTTTATAAAGTGAGGATCACTTCATAAAGTGATCCTTAGATACCAAAATTGCTGATCTTCATCTAATCTTCTCAATCGTGTAGTAATTTTGTTTGTCTTCAGTTTGGGGTCTCAGATCCAAAGCCCCAGAGTGCCCAGGCAAGTCAAGACAGATGCAAAGGGGCCACATTAGTACAACAGGAAATGGTGCAGACTTCAGTGACAGGAAGTGCGCATGCTCCAGTTGAAGGGTTCAGCCTCCACTTAGCTAGAGGTACTAAGTGATTGGTGAGTGGCTAGATGTTCCACTTTTACAGGGAAACTTAATATTTTGTGTGAAACATTTTATTTTAAAATACGAGTAACATTCATTTTTTTTTTTTTCTGTTTCATTGTGACAAACTGGGTGAAAAAAATTTTAGGCCATGGGCTGTTCGTTTGTGGTCTCTGAGCTAGAGAATAGAGATTGTGGACTTACTCTTAGTGACTCTTTTATTTTGGAATTTGTCCACCACCCTGCAGTCTTTAGTTGTGAAGATATTTCTGAATTTGTGTTAAATGAAGAAAACCTAGACGCTAGAATCATGAAATGCAGAAACACTTAAAAACAGAAGACTGCAAAATTTAACAAATGACCTTTTTTTTTTCGAGACTGAGTCTCGCTCTGTTGCCCAAGTTGGAGTGTCGTGGGGCAATCTCCGCTCACTGCAAACTCTGCCTCCCGGTTCAAGGGATTCTGTTGCCTCAGCCTCCTGAGTAGCTGGGATTACAGTTGGGGGCCACCACGTCTGGCTCTTTTTTAAATTTTTAGTAGAGACGGGATTTTGTCATGCTGCCCAGGTTGGTCTTGAACTCCTGGGCTCGAGCGATTCAGCTGCCTTGACCTCCAAAAGTTCTGGGATTACAGGTGTGAACAACAGTGCCCAGCCATCAAATGGCCATTTTTGAAAGTAGAAAATCTTCTCTGAAACTTATGTTCAAATTAGCATTGTTTATGGGGTCATTCACTGAGAATCTTGTATTGAGGTGCAAGCCACTCTGACAGGAGCCTTGTGATGGAAATCATGCAGTGATGACTTTTCATCATCTGCAAATCATACAAAGATTAGCTTCTTCAGATTATACACATTAGCTTTAAAATGGGAACCTCTATATGTACTGTATGAATACTGGTGACCAGAAGAAAAATGGCCTGAATTTTATGAAACATAAATATGGTAAAATTATAGAATTATAGGATTATTATTAGAGCAAAGAGCAGCAAATATGTATCAAGGGAAGCAAATTATAAGACTTTATTGTAACTTACCATTGCTTTTTTATGCATGTTTCTGAGGTACTAGATCTCTTATAAGGAAGCCAGGGTCTTCATGCTTTTGTGAGCATTTATGTGTGTGTCTGATTAAGCGATTGCATGCTTCTGTCTTCTTTAGCCTATGCTAAACCGATTCTTAGTTATTTATATTGTACCAAATTCTTACATCTTCTTAGTGTTGCTAAACTAAAATTGAGAACATTTAGAGTATTCATGTTTTGGCTAATGGCAATTAAGAAACTAACTCTCTCACCGTATTTTCAGTAAAATATAAGCATAAAATACCCAAGGTACTTAACACTTTTTTTTTATTATAAAAAAAGCTGCATTAAAAAGTTACTGCATTTGAATAGTTTTCAGCAACTATTTTAACATTGATAATGAAGTCCTAGCCTTTATTAACACATATTGGTCTGAGGCCATTAGAAATAAGATACATGTGAGAGTGAATTTCAATCTGTAGTCTCATCAAAGTGATGGAGTCTCTATTAATGGTCTTATTTTACTATTGTAATTTTTCAGCAGAAAGGCACTAGATGACCTTGCACACATTCTGTAATAATGAGTTTCATTTACACATCTTTCTCTGAGAAGATGAAGTGATTACATTGAGAAGTACTAAAAAAAGGATTCAAATCACCTGGAAAGCAAATTCTTAGTCAATTATAACAGACTTGATGACAGCCTGCTATGTGCCGCATAGTTGTGCTTATAGTTCATTTAAAATAATAAACTTCTATAATTTGAGGTAATTTTTATGAAAATATTCAAAACAATTATTAATACCATAATGTTTGTCTTTAATATTTTTCTATCATAGGTAGTAAAAATAAATTTGGGCATTTTAATTTCATGTTTTAAACCAAGCAAACTGAAACTACTTGTAAAATTAATAATAAGAAATGATTGAAATTTAGAGTAGTTGAAGTGTATGTGGCCTGTTGAAAAATTAATATTGAATTTGTGAAGATTAATGACAGGGAAGGATGAGAATCTTTATACAACAGAAATCTTTGTTATCTTGTATATAGCATTAAAAGTTTGGTTTTTGTATCTCACTAGAGCTGGTAATTGGGAAGTAGTTAATGGTTTATTTTTGGGGTAGAGGTGTATCACCCATTTTGGGGTAGAGGTATATATGACTTTGGGTGACATACCTCTGGTTTTACCTGTATTTAGGTCATATTTGAAAGACATAAAGTCTTTTTTTACTTCAAACATTTGGGTTTCACATCAATGATTTGAAATATGTGTGGGCATCTATTTGTGTTCTTGTTTTACAAATGAGGAGTATGATTTGCAACAAGTGCATACAGCTAGTAAGTAGTAGAGCCAAGTCTCAAACCTGTGCCTTTAGATTCCAAGTTCAATTCTCTTTCAAGGGATTTAAAGTATTTGCCCAATATTATTTCCAAGAACAGTCCATTATTAGCTCAGATTGGCCTCCAACTCAGGTCTTTGACAAAATGTAAATTCCAAATTTCTTTTCTCCACTATCCCATACTTTTTTTGGGCATTCTTCTATAATGCTAAGGCTTTAGTTTTATAAATTATAATAAATTAATATGCCTCTGTCTGTAGGTCTTAGGTTTCCCTTGGGTAAAATCATGACATTGGGACTTTTGATTTTCTAAGCTTCCTCCAGCAATCTAGTGTAGGGTGTACTTGAATAAAAGATAGTCTACACTTGGGAGAACATGCATTGGCAACCTTAGTACCATAAATAATTAATATACAAAGAAGCATAAAGAGCAACTTACAAATCAAGTAGAAGAATATGCACATTAAAATATGCAAAGGACAAAAATGGGCAATTAATGGAAGGATTATGAAAGTGACCAATAAATTTAAGACAGAGCGCACAATTTCTCTGGCAATCAATAGCAAGGTTTTTGTTTGCCAATATATTAGTAAACATTAAAATTATTAATATTAAGTATAAACAGTCTCTTTTTATAGTTAGGAAGAGCATAAAATGAGTTAATTTAGAGAACGATTTGGCAGAATTGATAAAAAATCAAAATGTTATATATTTCAAGTTTTCCATTTCTAGGTATCTATTCAAAAAAATATTTGTATGTGTACATGAAGAGACATGTACAAGAGGGCTTATTGGAGCATTATTTGAAATACTAAAAAGTTGAAGGTCACCTACAATGTCTATCAACTTAAGGATAGTTAAATAAATTATGCTTTATATATACCATAGAATTTTATTCATCAGATTTTAACGAGGTATCTGTGAGCTCTCATGAGAAACACTCTAAAATAATATGCAGTTTAATTATGTTTATATATTAATACCTTCATCTCCTCTGCCAAAAAGCAACACAATTAGGTCTTCTCTATCTATGTAAAATCACAGAAAAAGGTGTGACAAATATTCACCATATCATTAATAGCAACTTCCTTTGATTTGAATTTCCAAATCATTAATAGCAAATCATTAATATAAATGAACTTGAGGGCATGGCAGTATGACAGGAAGTTACTTCTACTATGTATAATTCTTTGTTTTGTTTAGAAATAGAATAACCAACAATGCTTTTATATTTTATTTCTGAGGAATTGTTTTCAGGACTTGAGTTTGTTATTCTCTCTCTCATTTTTTTTTTTTTTTTTTTGAGACAAGGTCTCACTGTGTTGCCCAGGCTAGAGTGCAGTAGTGTAATAATGGCTCACTGCAGCCTCAACCTTCTGGATTCAGGTGATCTTCCAACCTCAGCCTCCCAAGTAGCTGGGATTACAGGAGTGTGCCACCATGCCCGGCTAATTTTTGCACTTTTTGTAGAGACAGGGTTTTGCCATGTTGCCCAGGCTGGTCTCAAACTCCTGGCCATATATCTGAGGAATTAAGTTTTCAAAATCTGGGTTTCTTATTCTCTGTTCATTAGATAAATAGGAACATGATGTGAATTTGTTCCATTATCAGTGGTTTTAATCTGCTCACTTGGCTAAGATGGTGTCTGTAGTATTCCTGTCAAAGGTACATAATCCCAGTCCAAGTACACCATCAAACAACCCAATTTGAAAGACTTTCTCTTAAAAAAATCAATTTAAAGAATTGCAAGAAAAAGATGGTAGAACGGTAAGAGATTAAAGATACCTGGCAATAAAATGCGATACATGATTCCAGATTTCTTTTGCAATAAAGAACAATACTGGAACAATTGGAGATATCTGAAGAAAGTCTGTAGATTAAAACACAATGATTAATAATTAATACCCATCTAGATATGCAATTCTAGGGTCACCGTACCTTCCTTTTATATAAATTTGGTTGCATTATTATACTATTTTCTAGCAATGAATGCTTCTAGTGAGAGGCTGACCTAGCATATGATTTTTGTTTTGTTACCTGGATGTCTTAAGATTTTTTCTTTGTTCTTGTAGTTCAGCACCTTCCTGAGGGTATGTCTCAGTGCCAATTCTATTGCATCAGTTTTTCCTGGAACATGATCTACTTCTTTGATGTGCAGATTAAGGCCATTTTTTTCCAGGATAGTTTTCTTATGTTTTAGATTAGGATATATTATCTGTTTTATTTATTCAGTTCTTTTCTTCAGGAAATCATAGCAATGATACCGTTGTTGATACCTTTACCTATGTTCTTTGTCTGTTATCATCTCTGTACTCAATTTGAAATCATTGTTCTGTTTTATTTTTTTTTTTCTGTGAATTGCAGAATAGTGTTCATTATGTTCTTGACTGTGCTCATTTGTGCATGTCTGTGCTTATGTTTGGCTACTAATTTGGCTTTGGTCTCTGTTGTGTTTTAATGTTTTCCTTCCTTTTCTCTTGTGAGCTCCTAAGCTCCCTTTTCATCTCTGTAGTCTCCTTGAATATTTGAACCTGCTCATTGACTTTTTTTTTTGAAGAAGAGAGTTCAGAGCTGTAACTTCTTTGAGAGAATAGAAATTATTTATTTGTCTGACTTTTCATGTTTCAATGGGTGAATTTCCATTTGATTTTTCTTTTTGATCTGCCTCTTCTCATTTTCCTTCCAGATTTTCTGCATATTTTGTGTTTGTTTATTTCTGATTATGACTAGTCCTCAAGTGGAATTCCTTAACCTCTGGAAGAATAGAAAGACTAGGAGAGGAGCATTGGAGAGGGGAGAGATCTATGACTATATTCAGTTACCATTTGTGATCCTGAACATTTCATCAAGTGTTTCGTGTTATTACTTTTTAAAATCTTGGGCACATCAGTTTCTCTAGGAGGAGGATGTGGCTCACAGCAAAGCTCTTCAGGGTATGGGCTTGCTGCCCTTTCTTCTAATCACCCATTCACTTCTGGTGATCTTTGCCTTACTAGAAATCTAGGGGGTCAGTAGTGGAAATAATGTGACAGCATGATTTGATCCCTGACATTTTGTGGTGATGTGTGAATATTTAAAGGAATCAAATCTTTACAGGACCATCTCTTCTTTTTCTGCTGCCCATCCATACTCTAAATTTTGACATTTTAGTTAGAGTCATAGGTTAAGTCTTTCTGGACAAAGGTACTTGTTTTGGAGGAATTCTGCACCTGCTAGAGTCCCAGGAGGCATGAGTTCATGCTCAGGACTTTGTCTCCTGGCCCCGATTCCATAATGTTTGGCAGGTAAACTTATTGTATGTGCTTTGGAATAGAGAGAGTTAATTCCTTGAATATGGATCATTTTCTCTGTTTTTCATTCTTACTATTGTTTTCGGTAAAATTTTTGTTGTTTGCAGAAAACTTCTGGGAACAAACAAAAATGCCTTAATTCAACAATGTAAACACAAAATTATTGAAGAGGTAAACTGTCATTTTCTGTATTCTTATCTTCTTTTCAAAATTTAATGGACTCTACGACTTATTATAGAAAGCAGAATGTGACATAAAGAAAATTCAATAGAGTGTGACATCTTGGGAGAAATACAAATAGTTGGATTTGTATCTTGTATAGGAATTTTACAATCTCTCTTGGATTTATGGGCAATACATTGTACGCTTATGAGTATGTGCTAACTACCATATGGACTTTGTTTGAACATTTGAAACTAATTTTGTAGTAGCAGATAGCCTAAATCTATAATTCTGCTACTATTTACTTTTGTGTACAATTTCATTTAATGCTAAATTATACTTAATGATTATAGTTCTTAACAGTAATTACAGTGGAAAATATGTAAACAGAATTACTTTTGCTTATGTGGTGGACTGAATTTTTAGTAAGAAAAAGAGATTTAAACACTTTAACAATGTAGGTGTGCCAGCCATAAATTATATTTAACATCTCAGTAATTTTCAAACTAAATCATTTAATGCTACTGAAATTATAGTAGACTTCTCAGGGAACTCCAGATGCCTTCTACCTCAGTCCATGTGCACTGCTACAACAAAACATCACACTGGGTACCTTATAAATGACAGCAATTTGTTTTTCACAGTTCTAGAGGCTGGGAAGTTCAGGATCAAGGTACTGGCAGATTTAGTGTCTGGTAAGGGCCTACTTTCTAGTTCATAGATGGGGTCTTTCTACTACATATAGTATAAAGGACCAGGCAGCTCTCTGTAGTCTCTCTGCAGTAATCCCATTCATGCGGGCTCTGCCTTCATGACCTAATTACTTCCCCAAACCATCTCCTATCACCATCAATTTGGTGATTAGTTTTCAACATATGAATTTTGGTGAAACACAAACAATCAGATCACAGCACCTTCCTTTATTAACCTCTTTTTATTCTTACGAGGGAATGTTGAGAGGCAAGTAACTTTCACAGCTTTAAAATTAAAAAAAATAAAGACTGAATATGAATGTTACCTTTGGTAGTTGGCAGCTTACACAATTCAGGCTAGTCCTCTTGCAAAGAAAACAAATCAATCTAAAATCAAGAAAATAATTCTTTAAAAACCATTTAAATGCACTGGAGAACAAACAATAACACAGAATGAATAAGCCAGAAACAGGAAAGAACAGAGGCCAGAGAGGAGAGGTATGTAGTTTGTGGCCAGTTTCCTCTGGATTTTTTACAGATTTTGCTGGAATGGATGTAACATGAACAGGGTGGGCAGTACAGCCTCCCTGAGCTTGAGTAACAGTGATTGGTGTCCAGGGCCATCCGGGGTAGGGAGGAGCAAAACTCCTTGCTTTGAATGGGCTCTAAAAGGGGTCGCATCATAGCAGTAAGGATGAACAAGGCGTTGCTATGGTTCTCTCAGGTGCTCATTTAGATTCACCTCACTTCATGGAAACTGGATGGAGGAGACCCCAGGTTGCTAGTGGCCCCGGATGCCTGGCAGAAGTAAACATCAATCCCCTCTAGAGGAAAATGACATAATCATAGTCCTCAAAATGTTATTTGCACAAGCAATTTTGCAAATAAAATGTCTGTATACAATAAAATGTAATTTGGAAACTGAGACTATAAGAGAGTACAAAAGAAAATAAATATTAATATGGACAATAGAAAAAGACTTATAAAGATTCTAGCTATTGGATCTGTCAGAAAAGACCTTAAAATATAAAATATTTAAAAGCATTGATCAAATGCCAGTGCATAACGCCAATGTCAAAAAAATTAAAATCCTCCGTAGTATTATCTGAAAACACATTGCCATCATGCTAGAAATAATAACAAAGATAATTAGCTAATCTCCAAATATTTATAAAATAAGAAATAGATTTCCAAATAACTAGAAGGACACAAAAGAAATCATAATGGAAGTCAGATAATATTTTAAACTAAATGATGATAAAATAATACCTATTAAATCTTGTAGATGCTGCTAAAGGACTGTTTAGAGAGAGAAATATATAGCTTTAAAATAATATACTAGAAAAATAAGGCTGATAAGCAATGAATAAGTGAAGAAAAAGCACAATAAATTAAACCAAATAATGTAGGAGAAATATATAATAAAGACATAATAGAAATTAATTAAATGAAAAATGAACATACAGTAGAGAATATTAACAAATCTAAAAGTTGTGTGCTTGATCAGAAAGATAAAGAATTAGAGAGCAAGAGAGAGAGAAGCACAAATAACCAATATTGGAAATATGAAAGGAGATATTGCTACAGATCCTGCAGATACTAGAAAGAGCCTAACAGAACGTTAAGGACAGAGGAATTTTATTTCAGTAAATTGGAATATTTGGATCATATAAATAAATTCCAAAAAAATGCATCGTAATAAAATTGATAAAAGAAGTATAAAATTTAAATGTCATTAAATGAATTAAAACTATAATATAATTCAGAATTATAAACAGAGACCCTACAACTATATGCTAATAAAGCTTAAACAGTGAAATCTGCCAAATATTTAAGGTCTTACACAATCACTTTCAAATATTAGAAAAAGGAGAAATATACCCAAATGTATTTTATGAAATAAGAGTGACCTTAATCAAAACCTGGCAAGCATGTCATAGAAAGGGGAAGTTATGAGACTAGCTTACACAAAAAAGTGGATGCAAAAATCCAAAATAAAGTAGTAATGAGATGAATATAAGAGCTAGAATGTACTGTGTGTGTGTGTGGGGAGAGACAGAGAGAGAGAGAGAAAGAGAGAGAGAGAGGGACAGAGAGTGAGAGAGCAAGTTACATGTGTATCTGTAAGTACTTGTGTAGATATTTGTAAGTATTTGTATGTATGAGTGTGTGTGTGTGTGTGTGTGTCGAGAGAGAGAGCGAGCACACAAATTATACCCCAGAATACAAAGGGTTTACCATTTAAAAAATCAATCAATGATATTTCTAAAATAAGATAATAAAGAAGAAATATTATATGATCACCTCAAGAGATGAAGAAATAATCTTTGTAAAATTCAGCATCCATTCATGGGAAACACTCTTAATCCATTTATGCCCATTTATGCTAGAGGTTGCAAATTTTTTTTGTGTGAAAAATCAGACCTTGACGATGACCTTGAGCAGTAGGATATAAATAACTCAGCAAGCTTAATGTTCCAATAATGGAAGACTAGGCATACATAGTTAATGAGCTAAGACCAGAAGTGACATTTTAAAATTTGATAAAGTATATCTCTCTACAAGAAACAGCATATTTAATGGTGAAAATTTGAAAGATTTTCCTTTGAAACTGGTAAGAAGACAGTTCTGTTCTCTATTCAGTTTGTAGAAGTCTTAGCTCATGCAGTAAAGAAAAAAGAAGTAGGGGTCAGAAAGAGAGAAATGAAAACTATTATTATTTATTGAAAATCCCAAACTATGCATGAATAAATAATTAGAATTAATAAAAAAGTTTAGGAAGTTTGCTAGATATAATGTCATATACAGAAATCAATTTATTTCTATTTACTTGTAACAGAAAATGAAATGATACAATTTTGCATATAAAATATTTTAATAATATATATTAAACACTTAAAAATAAATCTAACAAAAGATGTTTAAGAGATGTGTGTGTGTGTGTGTGTGTGTATATATATATATATATATATATATAAAAAACTATAAAACCTAATTGGGAAAAATTAAAGAAGACCTAGAATAATGAAGCAATATAATATATTTATGGATTTGTCTGAAGATCTGATGTTGTAAAAATACCAGTCCTCATCAAACAGATTGATAGATATGATGCAAACAAAATCTGAACAGATTTTTCACAAATCTTTTTATAGATTTTGACAAGATGATCCTAAAATTAACAGAATCACTGAAGACTGAAAAAGCCAAGGACGACTTGTTTAAACAGATAACATGAATTTATTAGAAAACAGCAATTAAGAGTAATTAAGATATGATAATGGGCAAGTATAGACAAATAGATCAATGGAAAGGAACAAAGAACCCACGAGGAAACCCTAACATACATGGACACTAGATGCATGACACAAATGGCACTTCAGAGAAGTTAAGACTTTTTAGTTAAATATCGGGGACATTGTTGAACACACATAGGTAAAAAAATTGAACTTGACTCCAAAACTACAAAATACCCAAGTGCTGCTAGTAGATTGTAGAAATAAAGGCAAAAGACAAAACACAAAGTGTTTAGAAGATAATACAATTTAAAAAAGATTATCTTCATGATCTTGGAATAGGAAGAAATTTCTTATGCAGGACATATGCAGGACCCAAAGGAAAAGATTGATAAATTTGACCATATTGAAATTAGAACTTCCATTGATTAAACAATACCATTACAAAAGTGAAAAGACAAGTCACAGATGGAAAGATGTTTGTAAAAATATAACAAGGAGCTCATAAGAATGGATTAACAAGATCGAGACCATCCTGGCTAACCTGGTGAAACCCCATCTCTACTAAAAAAAAAATACAAAAAACTAGCCGGGCGAGGTGGCGGACGCCTGTAGTCCCAGCTACTCGGGAGGCTGAGGCAGGAGAATGGCGTAAACCCGGGAGGCGGAGCTTGCAGTGAGCTGAGATCCGGCCACTGCACTCCAGCCTGGGCGACAGAGCAAGACTCCATCTCAAAAAAAAAAAAAAAAAAAAAAAAAAAAAGAATGGATTAACAAATTTTATTATAGTTACACGATAAAATAGACAGCAAGGAAAATTAACAAATATATGATATTTGAAAAACATGGGTGAATTTCAAAAATATAATGTTGAATCAAAGAGTTCATACATAAACTGATATATACTATATGATTCTATTAATGTGAAACTCTAAAAAACATGCAAAACCAAACAATTGTGTTTAGAGATACATACTAAAAGAAAAGACAAGATACATACATAGATACATAATAAAAATAAAGACAGGGAAGTGATTACTGTGAAACCATTGGTTTCCTTTAGTGACATTTGCAGGTGAGAGAAGGAATGGTGATGGGGATGGAAGGGGTGCTTTTGTGGTTTTGTCAATACTGTTTTTCTTGACATGGATTGTAGTTACATGAGGTGCTTTTAGGAACTGATATGTCTGGTGATATGGCTGTGTCCCCGCCCCAATCTCATCTTGAATTGTGATCCTCATAATCCCTATGTGTCAAGGGAGGAAACTGGGAGGCTGAGATAGGGGAATTGCTTCAGCCCAGAAAGTTGAGGCTGCAGTGAGCCATGATTGCTGCCACTGCATTCCATCCTGGTCAAAGAGTGGAAGCTTTCTTAAAAAAATTCATATGGAACCAAAAAGTAACCTGAATAGCCAAGGCAATCCTAAGCAAAAAGAAGAAAGCTGGAGGCATTAGATTAATTGACTTCAAACTATACTAAAGGGGTACAGTAACAAAAACAGCATGGTACTGGTACAAAAATAGACCCATAGACCAATGGAACAGAATAGAGAGCCCAGAAACAATGCCACACACCTACAACCATCTGATCTTCAACAAAATTGACAAAAACAAGCAATGGAGAAAGGAATCAGTATTCAATAAATGCTACTGGAATAACTGGCTAGCCATATGCAGAAGATTGAAACCGGACCTCTTCCTTTATCATATACAAAAATCAACTTGAGATGAATAAAATACTTAAATGTAAAACCTAAAAGTATAAAAACCCTGGAAGATAGCCTAGGAAACACCATTAGGGACAAAGAACCTGACAAAGATTTCAGGACGAAGATGCTGAAAGCAATTGCAACTAAAAGAAAAATTGATAAATGGGATCCAATTAAGCTAAGAGCTTCTGCACAGCAAAAGAAACTATTGAGAGTGTAAACAGACAACTTATAAAGGAGAAAACATGTGCAAACTATGCATCCAACACAGGTCTAATATCCAGAATCCACGAAGAACTTAAACGAATCAACAAGCAAAAAACAAATGCATCCAACAAAGTTCTGTTATCCAGAATCTATAAGGAACTTAAATCAACAAGCAAAAAATAGAGAACCTCACTAAAAAGTGGGCAAAGAACATGAACAGACAGTTTTCGAAAGAAGACAGACACATGGCCAATAAACATATGAAAAAATGCTCCTCATCACTGATTGTTAGAGAAATGCAAATGAAAACCACAATGAGATACCGTCTCACAGAAGTCCAAATGGCTATTATAGTCAGAAAACAACAGATGCTGGCCAGGTTGTGGAGAAAAGGGAACACTTACACACTGTTGGTGGGAATATAAATTAGTTCAGCCATTGTGGAAAGTAGTTTGAGAATTTCTCAAAGAACTTAAAACAGAATTACCATGTGACCCAGCAATTTCTTTATTGAGCATATACCCAAAGGAATAGAAATTGTTCTATCATAAAGACACATGTACATGTATGTTCATTATTCATTGCAACACTATTCACAATAGCAAAGACAACTCAGCCTGGATGCCCATCAACGGTAGACTGGATAAAGAAAATGTAGTACATATACACCATGGAATACTATGCAGCCATAAAATGAATGAGATCATTTCCTTTGAAGGGACATGGATGGAGCTGGAGGCCATTGTCCTAAGCAAACTAACACAGGAACAGAAAATGAAATATCACATGTTTTTACTCATAACTGGAAGCTAAACATTGAGTACATGTGTACACAAAGAGAGGAACAGCAGACATGGGGCCTACTTGAGGGTGGAGGGTGGGCAGAGTATGAAGATTGAAAAGCTACCTATGGAGTACTAGGCTGATTACCTGGATGATGAAATAATCTGTATGTCAAATCCCCATGACACACAATTTACCTATATAACAAACCTGCACTTATACCCCTGAACCTAAAATAAAAGTGAAAAAAAAAAGAAAAGAAAATGTGATACATATAAGCCACAGATGACTATTCAGTCATACAAAATAAAGAGTTCCTGTTCTTTGCACATAAATAGAACTTGGGGACATTATGTTAAGTGAAATAAGCCAGGTACAGAAAGACAAACTGCATATTTTTATTTTTGGGAGCTAAAAATTAAAGCATTTGAACTCATGGAGATAGTAGAACAATGGTTACCAGAAGCTGGGTAGAGTTGTGGGGAGGGGCAGTGGAGATGGTTAATGGTTACAAAAATATAGTTGCATAGAACAAGTAAGATCTAGTATTTGATAACACAGCAGGGTGACTACAGTCAACAATATTTTATTGTTCATTTAAAAACTATAAGAGTATGATTGGATTGATTGTAACACAAAGGAAACATGCTTGAGATGATGGATACCTGATTTAGTCTGATGTGATTATTATGTATTGTATGACTGTATCAAAATATTTCCTGTAGCCCATAAAATATACACCTAATATGTACCCACAAAAATTAAAAATTAAAATAAATAAACACAAACAAAAAGATGTTATCTCTAGTTTCTATAGAGAACCAAACATCTTATTATTCTAACTTACTTGGGTGACTACTGTCTTAAGCTAACATTACCTTTTTATCACATTGCTGATTTACTTCTCAAGGCTAGCTAGGTGTCTAGAATTTCTCTTGAAGGGGATCAATATTTTCCATTATTTCCATGCTTGGGGGCGCCCAGCAAGCCCCTAAAAGGGGTCCCTGCTCCATCTCAAAAGCACTCCGGTGGCTTCTTGTTCTCCACCTAGATTGAAATTCCATCTTTATCATGGCCAGCTAGGGCCTGCATGATCTACCTCTGTCATTTCTACTGCTCCCCATTGCTCCCTGTGCTCTGGATGACTGTCTCTTTGCTCTTGCTCTGTATGTTTTCAGGCTCTGTACTTTGCTGCTTTTAAAAATAAACTTGTCACCAGCTATTTCATACAGAGAATTCCGAAAACACACTTAGAAAGAAAAGAGTAAAAAGAAATACTTAGTAGTGTTCTTAGTCACTTATCTTCACAGTGTAAACAAAACATCTTTGTTTTAAGGATGCAAAATTCATTTCTTTGGTACATTTCTGAATAGTGCAGTTTCTTGCACAATTGTACAATGTGAAACTGTGCTTACTAAAAATTAACTTTCATTTGTAGAATCATGCTATTAAATAATTGTGTGTATTTGTTGCATTAAAAAAATAAAGATTACCTGGAAAGTTTTGATTTTGCCTCTTGCCTCTAAACCAGTGTAGCAACCAAGGCAGAAATCTATAGGACTCCAAACTTATTTTTATAGTACCAAACAGCTTTAGCATGCATTTTAGTTGTGATTTGCCCAGACCCCTTAAGCCAATGAGAAATCAAACTGTTGCTTCTTGTTATGGTTACAGTTGTGGAAAATCTGGGTGAAGCTTCAGGATGTACCGCTACTGAAATGACAGAAGGTATGCCCAACAAGACTACTCCAGATGACAAGAGAAATTGCTTCTACTAGGTATTTTATTTTATTTTATTTTATTTTATTTTATTTTTTTTATTATACTTTTAAGTTCTACGGTACATGTGCATAACGTGCAGGTTTGTTACATATGTATACTTGTGCCATGTTGGTGTGCTGCACCCATCAACTCGTCAGCACCCATCAACTCGTCATTTACATCAGGTATAACTCCCAATGCAGTCCCTCCCCCCTCCCCCCTCCCCGTGATAGGCCCCGGTGTGTGATGTTCCCCTTCCTGAGTCCAAGTGATCTCATTGTTCAGTTCCCACCTATGAGTGAGAACATGCGGTGTTTGGTTTTCTGTTCTTGCGATAGTTTGCTGAGAATGATGGTTTCCAGCTATATCCATGTCCCTACAAAGGACGCAAACTCATCCTTTTTTATGGCTGCATAGTATTCCATGGTGTATATGTGCCACATTTTCTTAATCCAGTCTGTCACTGATGGACATTTGGGTTGATTCCAAGTCTTTGCTATTGTGAATAGTGCCGCAATAAACATACGTGTGCATGTGTCTTTATAGCAGCATGATTTATAATCCTTTGGGTATATACTCAGTAATGGGATGGCTGGGTCATATGGTACTTCTAGTTCTAGATCCTTGAGGAATCGCCATACAGTTTTCCATAATGGTTGAACTAGTTTACAATCCCACCAACAGTGTAAAAGTGTTCCTATTTCTCCACATCCTCTCCAGCAACTGTTGTTTCCTGACTTTTTAATGATTGCCATTCTAACTGGTGTGACATGGTATCTCATTGTGGTTTTGATTCGCATTTCTCTGATGGCCAGTGATGATGAGCATTTTTTCATGTGTTTGTTGGCTATATGAATGTCCTCTTTTGAGAAATGTCTGTTCATATCCTTTGCCCACTTTTTGATGGGGTTGTTTGTTTTTTTCTTGTAAATTTGTTTGAGTTCTTTGTAGGTTCTGGATATTAGCCCTTTGTCTGATGAGTAGATTGCAAAAATTTTCTCCCATTCTGTAGGTTGCCTATTCACTCTGATGGTAGTTTCTTTTGCTGTGCAGAAGCTCTTTAGTTTAATTAGATCCCATTTGTCAATTTTGGCTTTTGTTGCCGTTGCTTTTGGTGTTTTAGACATGAAGTCCTTGCCCATGCCTATGTCCTGAATGGTATTACCTAGGTTTTCTTCTAGGATTTTTATGGTATTAGGTCTAACATTTAAGTCTCTAATCCATCTTGAATTAATTTTCGTATAAGGAATAAGGAAAGGATCCAGTTTCAGCTTTCTACTTATGGCTAGCCAATTTTCCCAGCACCATTTATTAAATAGAGAATACTTTCCCCATTTCTTGTTTCTCTCAGGTTTGTCAAAGATCAGATGGCTGTAGATGTGTGGTATTATTTCTGAGGACTCTGTTCTGTTCCATTGGTCTATATCTCTGTTTTGGTACCAGTACCATGCTGTTTTGATTACTGTAGCCTTGTAGTATAGTTTGAAGTCAGGTAGCGTGATGCCTCCAGCTTTGTTCTTTTGACTTAGGATTGTCTTGGAGATGCGGGCTCTTTTTTGGTTCCATATGAACTTTAAAGCAGTTTTTTCCAGTTCTGTGATGAAACTCATTGATAGTTTGATGGGGATGGCATTGAATCTATAGATTACCTTGGGCAGTATGGCCATTTTCACTATATTGAGTCTTCCTATCCATGAGCATGGTATGTTCTTCCATTTGTTTATGTCCTCTTTTATTTCACTGAGCAGTGGTTTGTAGTTCTCCTTGAAGAGGTCCTTTACATCCCTTGTAAGCTGGATTCCTAGATATTTTATTCTCTTTGAAGCAATTGTGAATGGAGGTTCATTCCTGATTTGGCTCTCTGTTTGTCTGTTACTGGTGTATAAGAATGCTTGTGATTTTTGCACATTAATTTTGTATCCTGAGACTTTGCTGAAGTTGCTTACCAGCTTAAGGAGATTTTGGGCTGAGACAATGGGGTTTTCTAAATATACAATCATGTCATCTGCAAACAGGGACAATTTGTCTTCTTCTTTTCCTAACTGAATACCCTTGATTTCTTTCTCTTGCCTGATTGCCCTAGCCAGAACTTCCAACACTATGTTGAATAGGAGTGGTGAGAGAGGGCATCCCTGTCTTGTGCCAGTTTTCAAAGGGAATTTTTCCAGTTTTTGCCCATTCAGTATGGTATTGGCTGTGGGTTTGTCATAAATAGCTCTTATTGTTTTGAGATACATTCCATCAATACCGAATTTATTGAGAGGTTTTAGCATGAAGGGCTGTTGAATTTTGTCAAAGGCCTTTTCTGCATCTATTGAGATAATCATGTGGTTTTTGTCTTTGGTTCTGTTTATATGCTGGATTACGTTTATTGATTTGTGTATGTTGAACCAGCCTTGCATCCCAGGGATGAAGCCCACTTGATCATGGTGGATAAGCTTTTTGATGTGCTGCTGGATTCGGTTTGCCAGTATTATATTGAGGATTTTTGCATTGATGTTCATCAGGGATATTGGTCTAAAATTCTCTTTTTTTGTTGTGTCTCTGCCAGGCTTTGGTATCAGGATGATGTTGGCCTCATAAAATGAGTTAGGGAGGATTCCCTCTTTTTCTATTGATTGGAATAATTTCACAAGGAATGGTACCAGCTCCTCCTTGTACCTCTGGTAGAATTCAGCTGTGAATCCATCTGGTCCTGGACTTTTTTTGGTTGGTAGGCTATTAATTATTGCCTCAATTTCAGAGCCTGCTATTGTTCTATTGAGGGATTCAGCTTCTTCCTGGTTTAGTCTTGGGAGAGTGTAAGTGTCCAGGAAATTATCCATTTCTTCTAGATTTTCTAGTTTATTTGCATAGAGGTGTTTATAGTATTCTCTAATGGTAGTTTGTATTTCTGTGGGGTCGGTGGTGATATCCCCTTTATCATTTTTTATTGCATCTATTTGATTCTTCTCTCTTTTCTTCTTTATTAGTCTTGCTAGCGGTCTATCAATTTTGTTGATCTTTTCAAAAAAGCAACTCCTGGATTCATTGATTTTTTGCAGGGATTTTTGTGTCTCTATCTCCTTCAGTTCTGCTCTGATCTTAGTTATTTCTTGCCTTCTGCTAGCTTTTGAATGTGTTTGCTCTTGCTTCTCTAGTTCTTTTAATTGTGATGTTAAAGTGTCAATTTTAGATCTTTCCAGCTTTCTTTTGTGGGCATTTAGTGCTATAAATTTCCCTCTACACACTGCTTTAAATGTGTCCCAGAGATTCTGGTATGTTGTATCTTTGTTCTCATTGGTTTCAAAGAACATCTTTATTTCTGCCTTCATTTCGTTATGTACCCAGTAGTCATTCAGGAGGAGGTTATTCAGTTTCCATGTAGTTGAGCGGTTTTGATTGAGTTTCTTAGTCCTGAGTTCTAGTTTGATTGCACTGTGGTCTGAGAGACAGTTTGTTATAATTTCTGTTCTTGTACATTTGCTGAGGAGTGCTTTACTTCCAATTATATGGTCAATTTTGGAGTAAGTACGATGTGGTGCTGAGAAGAATGTATATTCTGTTGATTTGGGGTGGAGAGTTCTATAGATGTCTATTAGGTCTGCTTGCTGCAGAGATGAGTTCAATTCCTGGATATCCTTGTTAACTTTCTGTCTCGTTGATCTGTCTAATGTTGACAGTGGGGTGTTGAAGTCTCCCATTATTATTGTATGGGAGTCTAAGTCTCTTTGTAAGTCTCTTAGGACTTGCTTTATGAATCTGGGTGCTCCTGTATTGGGTACATATATATTTAGAATAGTTAGCTTTTCCTGTTGAATTGATCCCTTTACCATTATGTAATGGCCTTCTTTGTCTCTTTTGATCTTTGATGGTTTAAAGTCTGTTTTATCAGAGACTAGTATTGCAACCCCTGCTTTTTTTTGTTCTCCATTTGCTTGGTCGATCTTCCTCCATCCCTTTATTTTGAGCCTATGTATGTCTCTGCATGTGAGATGGGTCTCCTGAATACAGCAGACTGATGGGTCTTGACTCTTTATCCAGTTTGTCAGTCTGTGTCCTTTAATTGAAGCATTTAGTCCATTTACATTTAAGGTTAAGATTGTTATGTGTGAACTTGATCCTGCCATGATGATATTAACTGGTTATTTTGCTCATTAGGTGATGCAGTTTCTTCCTAGCCTCGATGGTCTTTACATTTTGGCTTGTTTTTGCAATGGCTGGTACCGGTTGTTCCTTTCCATGTTGAGTGCTTCCTTTAGGGTCTCTTGTAAGGCAGGCCTGGTGGTGACAAAATCTCAAAGCATTTGCTTTTCTGTAAAGGATTTTATTTCTCCTTCACTTATGAAACTTAGTTTGGCTGGATATGAAATTCTGGGTTTAAAATTCTTTTCTTTAAGAATGTTGAATATTGGCCCCCACTCTCTTCTGGCTTGTAGAGTTTCTGCCGAGAGATCTGCTGTGAGTCTGATGGGCTTCCCTTTGTGGGTAACCCAACCTTTTTTTCTGGCTGCCCTTAAGATTTTTTCCTTCATTTGAACTTTGGTGAATCTGGCAATTATGTGTCTTGGAGTTGCTCTTCTGGAGGAGTATCTTTGTAGCGTTCTCTGTATTTCCTGAATTTGAATGTTGGCCTGCCCCACTAGGTTGGGGAAGTTCTCCTGGATGATATCCTGCAGAGTGTTTTCCAACTTGGTTCCATTTTTCCCCTCACTTTCAGGCCCCCCAATGAGATGTAGATTTGGTCTTTTTACCTTATCCCATACTTCTTGCAGGCTTTGTTCATTTCTTTTTCTTCTTTTTTCTTTAGATTTCTATTCTCGCTTCATTTCATTCATTTGATCCTCAATCGCTGATACTCTTTCTTCCAGTTGATCGAGTTGGTTACTGAAGCTTGTGCATTTGTCATGTATTTCTCGTGTCATGGTTTTCATCTCTGTCCGTTTGTTTATGGCCTTCTCTGCATTAATTATTCTGGTTATCAATTCTTCCACTCTTTTTTCAAGATTTTTAGTTTCTTTGCGCTGGGTATGTAATTCCTCCTTTAGCTCTGAGAAGTTTGATGGACTGAAGCCTTCTTCTCTCATCTCATCAAAGTCATTCTCTGTCCAGCTTTGATCCGTTGCTGGCGATGAGCTGCGTTCCTTTGGAGGGGGAGATGCACTCTTATTTTTTGAATTTCCAGCTTTTCTGCCCCGCTTTTTCCCCATCTTTGTGGTTTTATCTGCCTCTGGTCTTTGATGATGGTGACGGTAGGTTTTGGTGTAGGTGTCCTTCCTGTTTGTTAGTTTTCCTTCTAACAGTCAGGACCCTCACCTGTAGGTCTGTTGGAGATTCGTTGAGGTCCACTCCAGACCCTGTTTGCCTGGGTGTCAGCAGCAGAAGCTGCAGAAGATAGAATACTGCTGAACAGCGAGTGTACCTGTCTGATTCTTGCTTTGGAGGCTTCCTCTCAGGGGTGTACTCCACCGTGTGAGGTGTGGGGTGTCGGTCTGCCCCTACTGGAGGAGTCTCCCAGTTAGGCTACTCAGGGGTCAGGGACCCACTTGAGCAGGCAGTCTGTCCCTTCTCAGATCTCAGCCTCCATGTTGGGAGATCCACAGCTCTCTTCAAAGCTGTCAGACAGAGTCGCTTGTGTCTGCAGAGGTTTCTGTTGCTTTGTTGTTGTTGTTGTTGTTGTTGTTTAGCTGTGCACTTTCCCCAGAGGTGGAGTCTACAGAGACTGGCAGGCCTCCTTGAACTGCTGTGAGCTCCACCCAGTTCGATCTTCCCAGGGCTTTGTTTACCTACTTAAGCCTCAGCAATGGCGGGCGCCCCTCCCCCAGCCTCACTGCTGCCTTGTGGTTAGATCACAGACTGCTGTGCTAGCAATGAGGAAGGCTCCGTGGGCATGGGACCCTCCCTGCCAGGTGTGGGATATAATCTCCTGGTGTGCCCGTTTGCTTTAAGCGCAGTCTTGGGGTGGGAGTTACCCGATTTCCCAGGTGTTGTGTGTCTCAGTTCCCCTAGCTAGGAAAAGGGATTCCCTTCCCCCTTGCGCTTCCCAGGTGAGGCGATGCCTCGCCGTGCTTCAGCTCTCGCTGGTCGGGCTGCAACAGCTGACCAGCACTGATTGTCCAGCACTCCCCAGTGAGATGAACTCAGTACCTCAGTTGGTAATGCAGAAATCACCTGTCTTCTATGTAGCTCGCACTGGGAGCTGGAGACTGGAGCTGTTCCTATTTGGCCATCTTGCTCCGCCCCTGCTTCTACTAGGTTTTTAAGTCTCCTGAGAAAATCCTTTGAGTAGGTGGTTTGTAAAGCAAACCACATCAACCCAATTGCAGTCTGTACCTTGAGTGTCACAACAATAATTTAAAAATAATAGAACAGGAGGCAGGACTAGCTGGTAGCTCCTGCTTGGATGAACAGAGCAGTGTGTGGAGACACACATTGTGAACTTTTGCTCCAAGAACTTCAGCAGGAAAGCTGAGAGAATCCACAGACCCTTTGAAAGAAGCAAATCACTGCTGCAGGCTCCCTGAGATGCTGAAAAACTGTGAGTCTGCTTGCTTTCTGAAAAGACAGATTCATTGTCTGGGGAAAGTTCTCAGCCCTGGTTACCTGCTGTCTGGAAATAGACTTGGAGTTGTTGATGGGGCATAGTAGGAGTGAGACCATCCTTTAGGACTGCAGGCTGTGTGGGAGCCAGGTGAGGACTGTGACTGCTGGCTTTTCTCTGGTGACCTGTATGACTCAGCAGAGGCAACCATAATCTCCCTGGGAATATAATTCCATCGGACTGGGAACCATACCTGCATCCCCCATCCCCCACAGCAGCTACAGCAAGTTCCACCCAAGGAGAGGCTGAGCCCAGACATACCTATGCCTGCCCCCACCTGGTGGTCTTTCTTTACTCCCCCTGGTAACCAAAGACAAAGGTCATAATTTCTTAGGAGCTATCTGGCCCTGACCATCACCTGAGAAATCTGAATACTTAACCAGGTGTCCCTAGGGCAAGTTTGCATCCTCCCTATTGGACTTCAGCTGATGGGCTCTTGAAACGGCCATCTCCTGGCTGGAGGCCGTGTAACACAAAACCAATGCACTAAACAAAAAGACAACCAAGGACCCTCACAGAGTCCACTTCAGTCCCCTGCTACCTCCACAGGAGCAGGTGCTGGTATCCACGGCTACAAGACCTGAAGATAGATCACATCACAGGACTCTTTACAGATACTCCCCAGTACTTGCCCAGAGCCTGATAGCTCTGCTGGGTAGCTAGACCCAGAAGAGGAAAAACATTCACTGCAGTTCAGCTCTCAGGACTCCCTACTCCTAGAAGGGGAGAACACCACATCAAGGGAGCAGCCCATGGGACCAAAGAATCTGAACAGCAGCCCTTGAATCCCAGATGTTCCCTCTGATATAGTATGCCCAAATGAGAAGGAACCAGAAAAACAATTCTTGTAATATGACAAAATGAGGTTCTTTAACACCCCCAAAAGATTATACCAGCTCACCAGCAGTGGATCCAAACCAAGATGAAATCTCTGAATTGTCAGAAAATGAATTCAGAAGGTTGATTATTAAGCTAATCAATGAGGCACCAGAGAAAGGTGAATTCCAACTTAAAGAAATAAGAAACCTGATACAGGATATAAAAGGAAAATTCTTTAATGAAATAGATAGCATAAATAAAAAAAATCACAACTTCTGGAAATCAAGGACACACTTAAAGAAATGCAAAATGCACTGGAAAGTCTCAGCAATAGAATTGAACAATCAGAAGAAACAATTTAAGAGCTTGAAGACAGGACTTTCAAATTAACCCAAATCATCAAAAACAAAGAAAAAAGAATTTTTAAAAAATGAACAGATCCTCCAAGGAGTTTGGGACCATCTTAAATGTGCAAATCTAAGAATAATTGGTGTTCCTAGGGAGGAAGAGAAATCTAAAAGTTTAGAAAACATATTCGAGAGAATAATCGAGGAAAATTTCCCTGGCTTTGCTCAAATAATACCTGGGAAATTCATCACAAAAAGATCATCACCTAGGTACACAGTCATTAGGTTATCTGAAGTTGAGATGAAGGAGAGAATCTTAAGAGCTTAGAAGCAAAAGCATTGGGTAACCTATAAAGGAAAAACTATCAGATTAACAGCAGATTTCTCAGCAGAAACCTTATAAGCTAGAAGGGATTGGGGTTCTATTTTTAGCCTACTCGAACAAAACAATGATCAGCCATGAATTTTGTATTCAGAGAAACTAAGCTTCATAAATGAAGGAATGATGCAGTCTTTTCTAGACAAACAAATATTGAGAGAATTCACCACTACCAGGCCAGCACTATAAGAACAGCTAAAAGGAGCTCTAAATCTTGAAACATATCCTCAAAATACACCAAAATATACCGTCCTTAAGGCATAAATCTCACAGGATCTAAAAAGCAATAACACAATGAAAAAATCCCCAAGGTATTCAGGCAACAAGTAGCACAATGACTAGACTAGTACCTCACATCTCAATACTGGCATTGAATGTAAATGGCCTAAATGCTCCATTTAAATGATACAGAATGGCAGAATGGATAAGAATTCACCAACCAAGTTTCTGCTATCTTCAGGAGACTCACCTAATACATAAGGACTCACATAAACTTAAGTTAAAGGGGTGGAAAAAGATATTCCATGCATATGGACACCCAAAGTGAGCAGGAGTAGCTATTCTTGTATCAGACAAAATAAACTTTAAAGCAGCAGCAGCTAAAAAAGACAAAGAGGTACATTATATAATAATAAAAGGACTAGTTCAACAGGAAAATATCACAATTCTGGATAATATGCAACTAACACTGGAGTTCCCAAATGTATAAAACAATTACTACTAGATCTAATTAATGGGATAGACAGCAACATGATATTAGTGGCAGATTTTAGTACTCCACTGACAGCACTAGACAGGTCATCAAGACAGAAAGTTGACAAAAAACAATGGACTTATACCCTACAACAAATGGACTTAACAGATATTTACAGAACATTCTACCCAACAATTGCAGAATATACATTCTATTCATCAGCACATGGAACATGCTCCAAGATAGATCTTATGATAGGTCAAAAAACAAGTCTCAATACATTTAAGAAAATAGAGTTATATCCAGTACTCTTTTAGACCAAAGTAGAATAAAATTACATATTAACTACAAAACAAACTCCAAAAACCATGCAAATACATGGAAATTAAATAACCTGCTCCTGAATGATCATTAGATCAACAATGAAATCAAGATAGAAATTAAAAAATTATTTGACCTGAATGATAATAGTGACACAACTTATCAAAACCTCTGGGATACAGCAAAAGTGGCACTCAGAGGAAAGTTCATAGAATTAAATACCTACATTAAAAATTCTGAAAGAGCACAAATAGACAATCCTCATGGAACTGGAGAAACAAGAACAATCCAAACCCAAACTCAGCAGAAGAAAAGCAATAACAAAGGGCAGAGCAGAACTAAATGAAATCAAAACAAAAAAAAATTGCAAAGGATAAATGAAACAAAAAGCTGGTTCTTTGAAAGGATAGGGAGAAGATCCAAATAATCTCAATTAGAAATGAAATGAGAGATATTACAACTGATACCACAGAAACACAAAAGACCATTCAATGCTATTATGAACATCTTTACACACATAAACTAGAAAACCTAGAGGAGATGGATAAATTCCTGGAAGGATACAAGCCTTCTAGCTTAAATCAGGAAGAATTAGAAACCCTGAACAGACCAATAACAAGCAGTGATGTGGAAATGGTAAAAAAAAAAAAACCCAAAAAACCAAAAAACAAAAACCTGCCAACCAAAAAGAGTCCAAGACCAGACAGATTCAGAGCTGAATTCTATCAGACATTCACAGAAGAATTGGTACCAATCCTACTGACACATTCCAAAAGATGTGGAGAAGGAGGGAATCCTCCCTAAGTCATCCTATGAAACCAGTATCACCCTAATACCAAAACCAGGGAAGGACATAACAAAACAAAACAAAAAACTACAGACCAGACCAATATCCTGATGAAAACAGATGCAAAAATCCTCAACAAAATACTACCAAACTGAATCCAACAGCATATCAAAAAGATAATCCACCGTAATCAAGTGGGTTTCATGCCAGGAATGAAGGGATGGTTTAACATGTGTAGGTCAATAAATTTCCTACCCCACATAAACAGAATTAAAAACAAAAATCACATGATCATCTCAACAGATGACAAAAAAGATTTGACAGAATCTAGTACCCTTTGGTGATTAAAACCCTCAGCAAAATTGGCATAGAAGAGACATATCTTAAGGTAATAAAAGCCATCTATGACAAACCCACAGCCAACATTATGCTGAATGGAGAAAATTTGAAAACATTTCCCTGAGAACTGGAACAAGACAAGGGTGCCCACTTTCACCACTTCTATTCAACCTAATTCACCCAAGCCAGAGCAATCAGACAAGAGAAAGAAATCAAGCGCATCCATACTGGTAAAGAGGAAGTCACTGTTTGCTGATGATATGATCATATACCTAGAAATCCCTAAAGACTCATCCAAAAAGCTCCTAGAACTGCTAAATGAATTCAGCAAAGTTTTGGGACACAAAATTAAAGTACACAAATCAGTAGCTCTGTTATACACCAAGAGTGACCAAGCTGAGAAGCAAATCAAGAACTCGACCCCTTGCACAATAGCTGCCAAATAAATAAATAAATAAATAAATAGATAAATAACTTAGAGTATATCTAAAAAAGGACATTAAAGACCTCTACGAGGAAAACTACAAAACACTGCTAAAAGAAATAACAGACAATATAAAAAAAACCCCCACATTTTATGCTCATGGATAGGTAGAATCAAAATTATGAAAATGGCCATGTTAAAAGCAATCTACAAATTCAATGCACTTCCCTTCAAAATACCACCACCATTCTTCACAGAACTAGAAAAAATAATCCTAAAATTCATATGCAACTGCAAAAGAGCCAACATAGCCAGAGCAAGACTAGGCAAAGAGAACAGGTCTGGAGGCATCACATTACCCAACTTCAAACTATGCTATAAGGCCATAGTCACCAAAACAGCATGGTACTGGTATAAAAATAGGCACATAGACCAATAGAACAGAATAGAGAACCAAGAAATAAACTGAAATGCTTAGAGCTAACTGATCTTTGGGAAAGCAAACAAAAACATAAAATGGGGAAAGGACACCTATTCAACAAATGGTGCTGAGATAATTGGAAAGCCACATGTAGAAGACTTAAACTGGATTCTCATCTCTTATATAAAAAAATC
The DNA here is from genome assembly GCF_008728515.1 of Papio anubis. Classification (NCBI taxonomy): domain Eukaryota; kingdom Metazoa; phylum Chordata; class Mammalia; order Primates; family Cercopithecidae; genus Papio; species Papio anubis. The sequence continues at coordinate 31,944,425 of NC_044984.1, forward strand.
AACTCAAGATGGGACAAAGATGTAAATCTAGGACCAAAAATCATGAATATTCTAGAAGATAACATCAAAAAGACCCTTCTAGTAATTGGCCTAGGCAGAGACTTCATGACTAAGAACCCCAAAGCAAATGCAACAAAAACAAAGATAAATAGATGGGCTTAATTAAACTAAAAATCTCCTGCACAGTAAAAAATAATCAGCAGAGTTAACAGACAGCCCACAGAGTGGGAGAAAGTCTTCATAATCTGTACATCTGACAAAAGACTAATATCCAGAATCTAGAAAGAACACAAACAAATCAGTAAGAAAAATACAAACTATCCCTTCAAAAAGTGGGCTAAAGATTCTCAAAAGAAGATATACAAATGGCCAACCAGCATATGGAAAAATGCTCAACATCACTAATTATCAGGGAAATGCAAATTAAAACCACAATGAGATACCACCTCGCTCCTGCAAGAATGGCCATAATCAAAAAAATAAAAAAGTTACAGAAGTTGGTGTGGATGTAGTGAAAACAGAACACTTTTATACTGTCGATGGGAAAGTAAACTAGTACAACCACTATGGAAAACAGTGTGGAGATTCCTTAAAGAACTAAAAGCAGATCTATCATTTGATCCAGCAATCCCACTACTAGTTATCTACTCAGAGGAAAAGAAGTGATTATACAAAAAAATACTTGCACATGCATGTTTATAGCAGCACAATTTGCAATTGCAAAAATATGAAACCAGCCCAAATGCCCATCAATCAATGTGTGGATAAAGAAAATGTGATACACCAATAGCAAAGACTTGGAATCAACCCAAATGTCCATCAGTGACGACTGGATTAAGAAAATGTGGCACATATACACCATGGAATACTATGCAGCCATAAAAAAGGATGAGTTTGTGTCCTTTGTAGGGACATGGATGCAGCTGGAAACCATCATTCTTAGCAAACTGTCACAAGAACAGAAAACCAAACACCGCATGTTCTCACTCATAGGTGGGAACTGAACAATGAGATCACTTGGACTCGGGAAGGGGAACATCACACACTGGGGCCTATCATGGGGAAGGAGGAGGGGGAAGGGATTGCATTGGGAGTTATACCTGATGTAAATGACGAGTTGATGGGTGCTGACGAGTTGATGGGTGCAGCACACCAACATGGCACAAGTATACATATGTAACAAACCTGCACGTTATGCACACGTACCCTAGAACTTAAAGTATAATAACAATAAAAAATAAATAAAAAAAGAAAATGTGATACACACACACACACACACACATCATGTAATACTACTCAGACATGAAAAGGAAAACATAATCGCATTCATGGCAACCTGGATGGAATTGGAGACCATTCTAAGTAAAGTAACTCAGGAATGGAAAACCAAACATTGTATATTCTCACTTATATGTGTGAGCTAAGCTATGAGGATGGAATGGCATAAGAATGGTACATTGGACTTCGGGGACTTGGGGAAAAGGGTAGGGGGTGGCAAGGGGTAAAAGACTACACATTGGGTATAGTGTACACTACTTGGGTGATAGATGCACCAAAAACTCAGAAATCACCACTAAAGAACTTATTCATGTAACCAAATATCACCCCCAAAATCTATTGAAATAAAAAAATTAAAAATTAAAAAATATACCGGACACTATGCTTACTACCTGGGTGACAAAATAATCTGTATACCAAACTCCTGTGACAAGAAATTTGCCTGTGTAACAAATCTGTACGTGTACCCTGAACCTAAAATAAATGTTAAAAAAGTAGCTACAGGCCAGGCGCGGTGGCTCACGCCTGTAATCCCAGCACTTTGGGAGGCCGAGGCGGGCGGATCACGAGGTCAGGAGATCGAGACCATCCTGGCTAACACGGTGAAACCCCGTCTCTACTAAAAATACAAAAAACTAGCCGGGCGAGGCGGCGGGCGCCTGTAGTCCCAGCTACTCGGGAGGCTGAGGCAGGAGAATGGCAGTGAACCCGGGAGGCGGAGCTTGCAGTGAGCCGAGATCGCGCCACTGCACTCCAGCCTGGGCGACTAAGCGAGACTCTGTCTCAAAAAAAAAAAAAAAAAAAAAAGTAGCTACAAATTACAAAAAACAAAATTAATATTACTATTAGGTTGGTGCACAAGCAATTGCAGTTTTTGCCATTATTTTTGGTAATGTTAATGGTTACCATAGGCTGTTTACCAAGTGCCAAATGCTATTATATATAAGATCTAACTTAATCTTCAGAACAAGTAGCTAACATAGATATTATCCGTATTTGCTAGAAGAGGAAACAGGTTTCAAACAAGCTACATTCAATATGGTTAATGAAACTAAGTGGCAGAGAAGAGCTTTGAACCTGAGTTGGCCTAATTCTGAAGCTGGTTGTTGATATGGTTTGGCTGTGTTCCTATCCACGTCTCATCTTGAATTGTCACTTGTTGTGGGAAGGACCCGGTGGGAGGTAATTGAATCATGGGGGCAGGTCTTTCTCATACTGTTCTCATGATAGTGAATAAGTCTCATGGGATCTGATGGTTTTATGAGGGGCTATTTCCTTGCACAATCTCTTTTTTTGCCTGCTGCCATTCATGTAAGATGTAACTTGCTCCTCCTTGCCTTCCACCATGATTGTGATGCCTCCCCAGCCACGTGGAACTGTAAGTACATTAAACCCTTCTTCCTGTATAAATTACTCAGTCTCAGGTATGTCTTTATCAACAGCATGAAAACGGACTAATACAGCTGTGCTCTCAACTTCCAAGTTAAACTGACTCCTACTGCCCTCTTTTTAATATTAAAATCTTGTCTTGATCCAAGTTGATAATTCCCTATCAAAGACGAACTCTTTTTTTCAAAAACTTTAAGTTCTGGGATACATGTGCAGGATGCGCAGGTTTGTTACATAGGTAAACGTGTGCCATGGTGGTTTGCTGCATGTATGAACCCACCACCTAGGTATTAAGCCCAGCATACATTAGCTGTTTATCCTGATGCTCTCTCCTCCTTCTCTCACACAACAGGCCTCAGTGTGTATTGCTCCCCTCCCTGTGTCCACATGCTCTCATTGTTCAGCTCCCACTTATAAGTGAGAATATGCAGTGTTTGGTTTTCTGTTCCTTTGTTAGTTTGCTTAGGATAATGGCTTCCAGCTCCATCCATGTCCCTGCGAAGGACATGATCTTATTCCTTTTTATGACTGCATAGTATTCCATGGTGTATATGTACCACATTTTCTTTATCCAGCCTATTGGTGATGGGCATTTGGGTTGATTCCATGTCTTTGCTATTGTGAATAGTGCTGCAATGAACATACACATGCATGTATCTTTATAACAAAATCATTTATATTCCTTTGGATATATACCCGATAATGGGATTGCTGGGTCAAATGGTATTTCTGCTTTTAGGTCTTTGAGGAATCATCACACTGTCTTCCACAATGGTTGAACTAATTTACACTACCACCAACACTGTAAAAGTGTTTCTATTTCTCTACAGTCTCACCAGCATCTGTTGTTTCTTGACTTAATAGTGGCCATTCTGAGTGGTGTGAGATGGTATCTTATTGTGGTTTTGATTTGCATTTCTCTAATGATCAGTGATGATGAGCTTTTTTTCATAGGTTTGTTGGCCGCATAGACGTCTTCTTTAGAGAAGTGTCTGTTCATGTCCTTTGCCCACTTTTCAATGTTTTTGTTTCTGGTAAATTTGTTTAAGTTCCTTGTAGATTCTGTATATTAGACCTTTGTCAGATGGATAGATTGCAAATTTTTTCTCCCATTCTGTAAGTTGTCTGTTCACTGGGATTATAGTTTCTTTTGCTGTGCAGAAGCTCTTTAGTTTAATTAGATTCTATTTGTGAATTCTTACTTTTGTTGCAATTGCTTTTGACATTTTCATCATGATATCTTTGCCCATGCCCATGTCTTGAATGGTATTGCCTAGATTTTCTTTTAGGGTTTTTATAGTTTTGGCTTTTACATTTAAGTCTTTAATCCATCTGGAGTTAATTTTTGTATAAGGTGTAAAGAAGTGGTCCAGATTCAATTTTCTGCACATGGCTAGCCAGTTCTCACAGCACCATTTATTAGATAGGGATTTTTTTTTTCTTATTGCTTGTTTTTGTCAGGTTTGTAGAAGATCAGATGGTTATAGATGTGTGGTCTTATTTCTGACACCTCTATTCTGTGGTCTTGTTTCTGACACCTCCATTGATCTACTTGTCTGTTTTTGTACCAGTACCATGTTGTTTCTATTTACTAAGTTCATAACATTGTACAATGCAAGTATAGTAGAATTCATTTATAGGAGACATTGTTTTTGCCAACAAAGTAATATGAACAAATAAATATTTCTAAAACTACAATTTCACTATGCTTTCTCCAAGTATGAAATTCTTTCAGAAAATGATTTCCTTCTTGCTTATTATTAAATATCATTTCACTTTAGAAACAGAGAGAGAGAGAGAGAAAGAGACAGAGAGAGAGAGAGAGAGAGAGAGTGTGTGTGTGTGTGTGTGTATGGTGTTTTTTTAGAAAAAATTTTTAGATAGAAAGCACATTGTTATTGCTGAAGAGGTCAGCAAATTTGAAACATTTGTCTTTTTGTGAAAGCATCATGTGTAACTCATCTTAAGGTTTGAGAATATTTTTAATACCACGTGGTGCCCTAAAATAACTATTACATATTTTTAAAGTTTTCAGGACATCTCCATATGATTTTAAAGCACATTAATTATTCTTTTAAGTAAGTATCATGCTTTTATGAGACTAAACACACTTAGCGTATCCTGTGGCACTTAAAAAAGGTATACATCTCAACATAAACAAAGAAAAAAAATGAGTGACAAGGCCTCTCTTTTCCTTATTGAACTCCCCTTCTTCCTTGAGAATAACAGAGAGCCATGTGTGACATATGACCTTCTAATACATGGAACACATAATGAGATGGCATCAAGTCATATATTACACATGAGTAAAATTTAGCATCTCTCAATGAAAGAACTTCATATAATTTCTCATAATTTATCACTATACTCTAATAGATTGTCTTTTACATACCCTGTTGTGGTCTCCCCTGACTTTTCAAGAAGTTGGCTTTTAAAAGGAGATTACCGCTGTAAATTTATTTTCCTTTACTGTGTTCTTCAAGACTGTCATCCAACACACTTCCTCCTTCATCCCTGTGGTGCACGTTTTTCATGCTTTATACAACTAAAAAAAATTATTGTCTTCACCACTAATGTAAACACCATTGAGTTTACCACCATCCACTCCTGGTCAGTTTCCTTCTCCCTGCTCGTCTCTTTCACTGCATTTTGTGGACCCCCCTTACTCACCTATCAATAAACTCCAACCTTTGTCTTTTTCTTGAACTGTCGTTTCCTACCTTATCTAGTCAATATGTGCTGCTTCAACTTTTTCTCACTGCTTCCTGTCTCCACCACTCTATTAAAACTGTGTGTTAATAACTAACCATTAATCTGATGACTATTCTTGGTTCTTACAGTCTTCTCCATAACTTTCGTCAGTGTTGGCTACATTCAGGTGCTTTGGATCTGGTCTTTCATTGCCTGCTGTTACACGGCTTACCCTCTTCTATTTCTATTTTTTTAAAAAGTAGGTTGAACTTCACGTAAGAAATTAGTGATTTTCAGTGTTCTTCACCAATCACACTGCTCTAAATTGTTCACCATACACAGAAAGTAAATTGGTTAAAAAATACTTTTATGATGGATCACTTATTGCCTCACCATAAGGACTATTTTCCAAAGATTTATAACAATGTTAACTATACTAGTTTAAGGCAAAATTGGAAAGGAACATAAGGACAGTGAATAAGTAAATAAATAGACAGTGGCAAGAAAAATTTGTTTTCTTGAATTATAGTCTACCAAATCAATGTAACAGGACCCTGGCAAGGAATAGAGTTTACAATATGAAGACTAGAAAGAATTCAGAATTGAGGGTCTTTCACAGAGAGATTAGAAATAAAGATTGGTAAAGATAGTGTGGTAGGTCTGGCCGGGACTGTTATGCTCAATCCCACTGAGTCCTCATGACACTGAAAATAATTGATGGCATGTGTGCACAGACTGGTTTCATTACATAATTGTAATATGTCTATGAACATAAAGATGCATATTTAAGATGCATAAAAATATTTGTTTTTTGGCTGGGTGCGGTGGCTCACACCTGTAATCCCAGCTATGTGGGAGGCTGAGGCAGGAGAATTGCTCCAACCGGGGAGGCAGAGGTTGCTGTGAGCTGAGATCATGCCACTGCACTCCAGCCTGGTGACAGAGCGAGACTCCGTCTCAAAAAAAAAAAAAAATTATTTTTTAACTTTTATTTTAAGGTCAGTGGTACATGTGCAGGTTTGTTACATAGGTAAATGTGTGTCATGGAGGTTTGCAGTACAGATTATTCTGTCATCCAGGTATTCAGCCTAGTACTCATTACTTATTTTTCCTGATCTCTACCTCTTCCCACCCTCTGCCCCAGTGTGTGTTGTTCTCCTCTATATGTCGATGTGTTCTCATCATTTGGCTCCCATAAGATGCATACAATTATTGTATACTCATGGCCAATGTAGTAAGATGATGGTGGTGGCATTATAGGACTGAACCCAGAAACCCAGATAAATCCAAGTTATATACATGCTTACTAAAGTCATTTTTTTCAAGCATTTGAACTTTATTTTAAATATTATAGTAATGATACTATAATGAGTCATTTTACTGTTGGAACAATTTTATTATAAGTGAGAACTGAACATGTTTGAAATGTTTTTGATGATATACTATACTATCTCTAAGCTTCTTGAGTGAGAGTATTCCTTTTCACCAAAGTTCCCATTTAGTCCCTGGGAGCACTTCATGGAATTTTCCACTTGAAGGTGATAGTTGTACTAGAAGATGCTTGAACTCTGTAGGCTTCAAGGATCTTTCCAACTGAAAGATGATGTTTTTCTAAGCCATATATTCTTTCACTTTAAAAGAATTGTAGCTTGATTATAGAATTTTTCCAGACGTCTAAATTGAGGAGGGAAAAATAAAAGCCAATTAGCCTTTTATGGTAGTTCTTAATATGTGTAATTTCATATAACATACAGTATGATATGAATATATATATATATATGAAATAAAGACTATGTAATTGTGATTTTCCCTGATTGTAAATATGCACAAGAGTGACTATTTATCCTGGAGTTATTTGGCAAAATCTTTTCTAATGTGTCTTTATGTGTTAAAAATCTTATTAACTATAGATGAATCACTGCTAATGGTTATCCTTGGACATCTGCTATGTAATATGGAATTTTGAATGAACATCAGCCCATCTGTGTCTAGTAAATCAAGACAAATCAACATCTGAAATTGATTCCTTTTTGTAACAGGGCAGCAGTAATAAATCTGGTTTTAGGCATTGATTGTTGATAGGGTCAACTATTATCTTGACTGTTAGATTTTCTTTCTTAGAATTTTTATGTGATCAATGTCAGTGTCTTTGACCACATAACATTTATTAGATAATTTACTCTTCTGTAGTGTCGAGAGATGTACTATTATATAAGTCAGGAATGGTGATTATTCCCACCTTCTTTCATCATAATTCTTAAAAGACACCTGGAAAGTAATCTTTCTATATTTCTGTCTTGGCAAACTGTACTTAACACATTTCAGCTGCAATTTAAATAATCATGTGAGCACTTTTCAAAAATGGTGACTTCCCTAGTGTTACAACATTGTCAGTGATAATGTGAATAATTAATACTTGCTGCTTTCACAGAGACTGTATTCTTTCAACAGATTTTCTCCTTATGAATTTGCCAAAGAAATAATGAAAAATAGTTTATGCTCCAACTTGCAATATTTAAAATAGCTCATATACAATGTGAAATTTAATTGTTAATGTGCTTAATATTAGCTACCTTATTGAAGGTAAAATGTAAAATAAATGAAAATCTATATTCTCTTATAATGACAAAATAGAATATATTTATTTAATGCATGATTGTTTGAATGTATTTTTTTTTTTTTTTTCTTTTTGAGACGGAGTCTTGCTCTGTCGCCCAGGCTGGAGTACAGTGGTGCAATCTTGGCTCACTACAGCCTCTGCCCCCCAGGTTCCAGAAATTCTCCTGCCTTAGCCTCCTGGGTAGCTGAGATTACAAGCACATGCCATCATGCCTTGCTAATTTTTGTGTTATTAGTAGAGACAGGGTTTCACCATGTTGGCCAGGGTGGTCTTGAACTCCTGACCTCAGATGATCTACCTACCTTGGCTTCCCAATGAAAGTATTTTTATATGTATGTCATTAAAAACTGATGGGACTTTATACTCTATATTTTTCAAAGTGCCACCCAATAAACCCAATATAATACAAAAAAAAACAGGTTTCTGAAATTATTATTTCTCTCTTAGTTTCTTTAAAATATGAAGGTATCTGGTATTTTGGAGAAATGACCTGCAAAGTGTACAAGCCCCAAAGCAGGTAATATACCATCACTGAAATCCATGGAAATCTAGAAAATATTCGTGGACACAGACCTCAGCTCAAATTAAGCAGGCTATAGGTTTATATAAGTATCACATAAGGAATTCTCAACTCCACTTACAGACGGCCTTGTATTAAACTAGTTTACAGCATGAATAATTGTATTATCATATATAGCAGAAATCCAGGGGTAGGGAGTACACCAGGCATAGTGTGGATTAGTGATGTCAGCAAGAATCCAGGATTTTTGTTGTTGTTGTTGTTAGTGGCTGCAAACATTTATTGTTTTTTGGAGTAGTGGGGAACTTATCTGACCCAGTAGCTGCCAATACTGCACCAGTCAAGTGCAGACAAGAGACAAGGAGCACACCTAAATTGAAGACTTTGAGGAGCATTTTATCTATAATTTATTTATTTAATTACATATATATATATTTTTCAAGTTCCGGGGTACATGTGCAGGATGTGCAAGTTTGTTGCATAGGTAAACGTGTCCCATGGTGGTTTGCTACACCTATCAACCCATCACGTAAGTATTAAGCCCAGCATATGTTAGCTGCTTTTTCTGATGCTCTCCTTCCTCCCACCCCCTGACAGGGTCCAGTGTGTGCTGTTCCCCTCTCTGTGTCCTTGTGTTCTCATTGTTCAGTTACTACTTATGAGTGAGAACACATAGTGTTTGGTTTTCTGTTCCTATGTTAGTTTGCTGAAGATAATGGCTTCCAGCTCCAGCCATGCCCCGGCAAAAGACATGATCTTGTTCCTTTTTATGGCTACATAATATTCCATGGTGTATATGTACCACATTTTCTTCATCCATGCTATCATTGATGGACATTTGGATTGATTCCATGTCTTTGCTATTGTGCTGCAACAAACATATGTGTGCAGCACAAGGATGTTTATAATAGAATGATTTATATTGTTTTGGGTATATACCTAGTAATGGAATTGCTGGGTCAAATGGTGTTTCTGGTTCTAGGTCTTTAAGGAACCGCCACTCTGTTTTCCACAACGGTTGAACTAATTTACACTCCCACCAACAGTGTAAAAGCCTTCCTATCTCTCTGCAGCCTCGCCAGCATCTGCTGTTTCTTGATTTTTTAATAATCTCCATTTCTGACTGGTGTGAGATGGTATCTCATTATGGTATTGATTTGCAATTTTCTAATGATCAGTGATTTTGAGCTTTTTTCCCATGTTTGTTGGTTGCATAAATGTCTTCCTTGGAGAAGTGTGTGCTCATATCCTTTACCTACTATTTAATGGGGTTGTTTTTTTTTTCTTGTAAATTTATTTAAGTTCCTTGTAGACACTGGATATTAGATCTATCCAGGATCTTTTGATGTATCTGCTAAACTGCCTTCAGAACCAGCTTCACCTGCTGGCTAATTCCTCGTCTGTGGTAGTAAGATGGCTCCTGTGGCATTCTGGGCTATCTGCTTTGTTTGTTTCATGTTCAGCATAGGAGTGTGAGAAAAATACATTTTTTTCCAACCCTGAAACATAAGTCCATCAAATTTTGTCATATACCCATGCTTGGATGAATAATACATTTCATGAGAATGTCATAAGATTGTAAGTTTAGATGAGACAGGATCAGTCCAAACCTAGGAATTGGGAATGGTTCACCTTCCTGGAAACTAATGACTGAGTGGGTAAGGTGGGACATGTGAACAAAATCAAGCTTTAACTGGGAAGAAGGAAGTGAAAAGATGGTAGCGCCTGCTGGTATTCTCGTAGGAACCTTAAGAGGTAGTTACTATATTTTCATCTCCATATTACAGATGAAGAAACAGAGATAGAGAGAGGTTAGGTGACTTGTCCAGTTGGTGAAGCTGGACTTTGAATGGAGCAATCTAATACCAGAGTCCACATTTGAAACTACAATTTTATGTGCCTTATGGTTCTGATCTAATGGAGGAGCAGAATGGCCCCAAATACCTCCTCTCTGGAGTTAACTTCAGGAGGAATTACATTCTGTGTTCGAGAGTTGGCTTTGGATTGGAATAGATTACCCAGGGTGATTCTCAACCAAAGCCAGAGCTGTGCACCTGGATAGAAGGAGAATCTAGAACCATACAAATACCAGGCAGCCAGGCCTGAGGTGACTTGCTGTCTGGAAAAAATAATGCCTTCTCAGAGTGATAAATTGTTCACTTTCCTAAGTGCATTCAAACAGTCACAATGTAGGAGAAAGTGAGGATTATTTTTTGCACAGTGAAGTTCTGTGCTTACAGACAATTGACAGTCAAGAAAAACACAGGGAGATAGAATAAATTAGAAAAATGCGTTTGAAATACAATGCGCATCTTTTAGCAGCCTTGTTATTCTTTTTGTCAAAATGCTTGCAAGTTGTCATAAAGTGGTTGCATAGATATAACAGAACAGGCATTAGAGTCAAGACTATGTAGCTTTAAATCTTGATTCCATCAACCTACTAACTGTATGATTGTGGGCAAGAAAATCTCTTGGTCTCTCCATTTATAAAATGGGAATACTATTATTACTCTCCTCAGAGGACTTCAGTGAGAATTAAATCTATATATTTGTAAAGTGTTTAGTATAGCAACTGATATATGGTAAATGCTATAGAAGTGTTTGCTATTCTTAATAATGGATTTATATTTCACGTAAATTAAGTCGTTACTATCCTACCACTTCTATAATAATCTTTGTTTGCAAAGAACATGTTTTAATTTAATACTTTTTTATGCTAGAAAAAAACAACATAGTAAGATAGTAAAGGAAACAAAACATTTCTCATTGGCAGTAAAACTGCCTTAGAAAATATCTTGTTTCACAAACTATATTCTGTTAGCTTATGGTTTGTCATTTGATTGGTGGCCTAAAAATAATAATATAACTGTCTCAAAAACAAATGCCTTCATTTTTTTTGGGAGATACAAACATTAAGTTTTTGTGATTTAAAAGGAAGAGAGATTTAAATGAGAGATCCAAGGAGCTGATTTATGACCTGCTTTTCTGGAAACAACTTCAAATCTCATCTACATTTGTTCCCGGGATCCCTGTTGTTCATTTATCTAAGTGTGTAATATTTTTAAAATAAGTTACAGATGTTTTCAGACAGAGTATGCAGCAAACCTGAAATTTAATAGAAGCTAAATTTGATATTCTGTTCATTTGATATTTAGAGTGAATTCTTACCACTTACTATGTGGATTGATGTTTGCTTTTTATATGTAGAAAAATATGTTAGTTTTGCAAAGACCAAGAGTAGGGAGAGAATGCACCTTAAAATCAATGGTATTGGATTAATTTGGTAGCCATATCAAAATTAAACTTGACCCCATTTGACACTATATTCATGATATATTGTAGGTGAATTACAGATTATGCACATCATATATGAAACAACAAAATAAAATTTTTAGGGAATAGCATAGGAGAATCTCTTCAGGACTTTGGGGAAGGAAAATGTTTCTTAAACAGTAAACAAAAAGTACTAGCATAAAGAAAAGTTTTATAAATTGTATTTGATTAAAATCAGAAACTTCTGCTTATGAAAAGATACTGTTAAGGGAGTGAAAAGGTAAGCAACAGAGTAGGAGAAGATACTTGCAATGCCGTATCTGTCAAATAATTTGTGTATGGAATGTATAAAGGTTTTCTATTAATATGACAATGACAGACAACTCAAAGGCAAAACACTTAAACAGGCACTTCACTAAAGAGGATATCCAATTGATTTTTAAGCATCTGAAAGGGTATCAAACATCATTAGTTATCATAAAAGTACAAATTGAAAGCATAATGAAATGTGTCTATGTACCTACTGGAATGGCAAAATAAAAAAGAACAAAAACTATCAGTATAAAATATTGGCAAACACCTGTAGCAACTAGAACTCTCATTCACAGCTGGAAGGAGTATAAATTGGTACAATCACATGGGAAAACTGTTTGACTTATTTGCTAGAGCTGAACATTCACAAGCTCTATGATCTGTCAATATTACTTCTAAAAAAGAAGGGCAATTCACTCCTGCCTGAAAGAAATATATACAAATGTTTTCTAAAACTGCATTTATTACAATAGTCATAGGAACATTTCCCATAGAAACCTCAATCTTGACACTATCATTCTATCAACATATTCATATATGTGAATATATATGTGAAATACTATTCAGCAATGAAAAGAACAAATTACATGTAACAACGTAAATGAGTACTGTAAACAGAATGTTGAATGAAAAAAGCCAGACATAAAAGTGTACATGCTGTACAATTTCATATGAAGTTTTAAAATGCAAAACTAATGTTTAGTGTTAGAAATTTAAAGGGCGGTTGCCAAGACCAGCTTGGTCACGGAGACACTAACCCAGTGGTGTTAGAGGAATTAAAGACACACACACAGAAATATAGAGTGTGGAGTGGGAAATCAGGGGTCTCACAGCCTTCAGAACTGAGAGCCTTGAACAGAGATTTACCCACATATTTATTGACAGCAAGTCAGTCATAAGATTTACTAAAAGTACTCCTTACAGGAAATAAAGGGATGGGCCAAAATAAAGGTATGGGTTTGGCTAGTTACCTGCAGCAGAAGCATGTCCTTAAGGCACAGATCACTCATGCTATTGTTTGTGGTTTAAGAATGCCGTTAAGCGGTTTTCCACCCTGGGTGGGCCAGGTGTTCCCTGCCCTCATTCCGGTAAACCCACAACCTTGCAGCATGGGCATCATGGCCATCACGAATATGTCACAGTGCTGCAGAGATTTTGTTTATGGCCAGTTTTGGGGCCAGTTGATGGCCAGATTTGGGGCCTGTTCCCCAACAGGTGGTTTCCTTTGTAGGGGTGGCTGATGTTTGGGAATGGTGTGAGGAATGCTACAGAATGCTGAGACCAGTTTGGTTGTAGAGACCCTAACCCAGCAGTGCTGGAGGAATTAAAGACACACACACAGAAATATAGACTGTGAAGTGGGAAATCAGGGGACTCAGAGCCTTCAGAGGTGAGAGTCCTGAACAGAGTTTGACCCACATATTTATTGACAGCAAGCCAGTGATAAGCATTATTTCTATAGATTATAGATTAACTAAAAGCATTCCTTATGGGAAACAAAGGGATGGGCTGAAATAAAGGGATGGGTCTGGCTAGTTATCTGTAGCAGGAACATGTCCTTAAAGCACAGATCGCTCATGCTATTGTTTGTGGCTTAGGAATGCCTTAAGTGGTTTTCCACCCTGGTTGGGCCAGGTGTCCTTGCCCTCATTCCAGTAAACCCACAACCTTCAGCGTGGGCGTCATGGCCATCACGAACATGTCACAGTGCTGCAGAGGTTTTGTTTATGGCATGTTTTGGGCCAGTTTATGGCCAGATTTGGGGGTCTGTTCCCAACAACAGAAGATGCTAATAATGTTTCATCGTATCTTAATCTAGATGGAGAAACATGGTGTATTCATATTTGAGATGTTTATAAAACTATACACTAAAATTTATGAACTAAAGTATGTTACCTTGAAATGATTTAAAATCTGTAGTGCTAGTGTACTCAAAACGAAAAAAAATTCCTGCAAACAACACATACTTTACTATGAGCTCAAGGGATGCCAATGGTTGCTCTCAAGACTGATGTTTCTACAGACAAAATAAGTTTTTAAAATTCCTGTGCAAATTGATCTGTTTGATATTATTCAAGGCATTAAATATGTATAGAGCATTTGCATTGAGCCTATCATTTTTCTAGGGCTATAGAGAAGCTATTTTAGGATGATAAAATATTCAGATGTAATTTAGATAATTAGAATTTTCAAAATAATAAAGTAACATGATAGTTCATGCACTCATAAAATTTTATTTACTTATTTATTTATTTATTCTATTGGGGTGAGTATAATCCATGTATGTTAGCTGAATAAGCCTACAGCTACAAAAATTCTTCAGGGTAATTGGAAAATATGGCAAATGTTGTGTCCAGACCACCTCCAAACCCTTTTGCCTTGACTGTCTAGTCTCTGGTTAAGGATAGGTATAGATACATGAATGGGATTAATTTGGATTATAATAAATGTGAAGAAACAAGGTGATAATCAAATCTGAGTGAGAAGACATAGATCCTGTCCTAGTGCTTTTGGGTTATTGGAGCAGGAGCACTGTGCTGATGGGAGAGGATGTTGCAGGAAGTCAGGGACCCCGAACGGAGGGACTGGCTGGAGCTGCGGCAGAGGAACATAAATTGTAAAGATTTCATGGACATTTATCTGTTCCCAAAATTAATACTTTTATAATTTCTCATGCCTGTCTTAGTTTAATCTCTTAATCTTGTTATCTTTATAAGTTGAGGATGTATGTCACCTCAGGGACACTGTGATGATTGTGTTAACTGTACAAATTGATTGTAAAATGTGTGTTTGGACAATGTGAAATCAGTACATATTGAAAACAAACAGAATAACAGCAATTTTAGGGAACAAGGGAAGACAACCATAAAGTCTGACTGCCTGCAGGGTCAGGCAAAAAGAGCCATATTTTTCTTCTTGCAGAGAGCCTATAAATGGACGTGCAAGTAGGAGAGATATCACTACATTCTTTTCCTAGAAAGGGATATTGATAATTAATACTCTGGGAAAAGAATTGCATTCCTGGGGGGAGGTCTATAAATGGCTGCTCTGGGAGTGTCTGTCTTATGCGGTTGAGATAAGGACTGAAATACATCCTGGTCTCCTGCAGTACCCTCAGGCTTATTAGGGTGGGAAAAAATCCTGCCCTGGTAAATTTGAAGTCAGACCGGTTCTCTGCTCTTGAACCATGTTTTCTGTTGTTTAAGATGTTTATGAAGACAATACATGTACAGCTGAACATAGACCCTCATCAGTAATTCTAATTTTGCCCTTTGCCTTGTGATCTTTGCTTTGCTGTTTGCCTTATGATCTTTATTGGCCTCAGAAGCATGTGATCTTTGTGACCTACTCCCTGTTCATACACCCACTCCCCTTTTAAAGTCCTTAATAAAAACCTGCTGGTTTTGCAGCTCAGGTGAGCATCACGGGCCTACCAATATGTGATGTTACCCCCCGTGACCCAGCTGTAAAATTCCTCTCTTTCTCAGACCGGCTGATGCTTAGGGAAAAGAGAAAGTGCCTATATTGAAATACTGGGGGTGGGTTCCCCGATAAGAGGAATTTATCTGGGAGGTCTTAGAATCTAAGGGTAAACTGCTGTAATGTCTTAGGCAGTGAACTTGCTAGGCTAGGACATTTCCAAAACTCTATCATGAGGCTAGTTTAATAGATTATTCCGGAAAAGCTAAACTGGTAAGGATTTGATTTCAAATTGCATAAAACATTTCTTTAGAATGTCCTTGACATGTAATTAAACAAGATGTGTCTCTTTCCTACAACGAGTAAGAAGAATTTTCATTCCAATGGTATAAGCATGAAATTTCTGTGCATAAAAGGTCATACCCTTCATTAGAGCATATGATCATTTATTAAGAATTTCATTATACCTGCTCTGACTGTCACAACAGCTCATCCAACATAGCAGTATGTCATCTTCTTGCTTGGACAAATTTCAAAATGTTTTAGTTTTGGCCTTGGGCACTGGCCATAAATTTGGTAAATAATCTTAGTCAAATATATCCAGAGAAACAATAGGCAAATACTTTTACTCTAGCTGGCCTGAGTTTCATATGCTAAAATAGCATGTCCTGTCTCCACTTACAAAGTAACAGTTGAATATGTCAGTTTAGCAATCTGGAAAGTAAATTTCAACACTGCCACCTTCTACCATCTTCTGTGGACCACAGTGTTCCTGAGCAAAGTCAGGCACTTTTTTTTTTGTCAGAAGCAATAGGACCTCACCTATAGTTATTCTCAAACAATATGGTCTCACCTATAGATATCTTTGCTTTTTAAGTATTATGTGTTTTATAAACATATTGGTAATTATTATTATGACTATTCATTTGAAAAATGCTCCTGAGTCACAAGAAATGTGACTCACAAGAGGCTTTTGAGTGTGGCTCCTCAGTCCTCTAATCAACCCTTTATTTTCACTGCTTCAGCATTCTAGAGCTTTCTCATATGTGTGACTTCTGCACAAAGAGAAAGAGATAAGGAACTGAGCACCAAAAGAGTTCTTAGCTATTCTTAGTGGAGCAACATAACAAGGAAGAGATTGAGTTGAGGATCACACATTGCTGGGTTCAAATCTCAGCCCTAACACATACTTGCTGTGAAGATGTGAGCAAATTGTTTAACCACTCCAAACTCCAGTTTCCCCATCTATACAACCTTCCTCATAAGTTTATCATGAAGATTAAGTGGATAAAAAGTATATAAAGCTATTAATATAGTGTTGGCATTTAATGAGTACTCAATTCATGGCTGGCTACCTGTGATGGAATCCTGGGTACACAACTTTCTATATGTAGACCTTGGGTAATCACTAAACTTTTCTTATCTGTTAAGGGAGCTAACAGGACCTACTTCCAGTACTGCTGAGAACAGTCAAGGAGATGACACATATTCAGCTCTCCCCAGGCTACCTGGGCCATAGAACAGGCTTACTGTTAGCTACAGCAATTGCATTGCCTGTACTTTTCCTTAAAGTAAGTAGCAGAACATGCACAGTAGGCTGTTCATTATTCCCTCTCATTACCAATTCCTCACTCAACAAGCTCTGAGAATAATATTGATAATAATAATATGGCAGGATATAGTTTTTCAAACTTTCTGTAAATCTAGCTTTTTGACCTTAATAAACAGCCTGTTATTGACTCTATTTTCTCATCTGTGAAATAAAGATAATGCCGCCTATTTTTTGAGCCACATATTCTTTATTAAATAATTGAAGGTAAAGCTCATAGAAGAAGATTTGGTATACAGTAATATCTTATTAATTTTAGCTTTAAAAAGTGTTTTCATCTGTATAATCTCATTTGACTGTAACAGGTGCTTTTCTAGGTGAGACTCTTCAGTAGGTGCTAAACCATATTGAATCTCTTAAAAAAGCTATACAAATAGAGGTCAATGCAGGCCACCTAAACATTTAACTTGAACTGGGTTTGGCATGGACAAGCCAGTGTGATTTTTAGCAGTAGAACAGTCCTCCTGTCTAAACATAGTCCTTCTCCACCTATCTGTCAGGCCTGAAAGTCAATAATGATGCAGGTATTCCTGGGGTAGTTCTAATTTAAACAACATCAATCATTTACACTTGAGTGTTGATACATTTTTGAGGACATCTCTGGAGAGTTTTGACAGGAGATGTGGGGGGGTTGGATAAAGCAAAGCATCATGAGTGCATGAAGATAGAGCATCTGAGTGCCTCAAGAGGGAGACAAGGACACTAAAAAGGAAAAAGGACATAAATCAGGAAGCTAAAAATGCTACATGACACATGTCACCTACTTAGCACATTTGCCTGTGGCTGACCTCAAATGTCATCTCCTTCCTAATGGACAGACTTCCTAACTGCATTGGCAGCTCCTCCAAGGATGTTTTTTGTTCTGTCCCTATAGAAAGGATAGTCTCACATGTATTCCAAACCACTGAGAGAAAATATGTGTTAAGCCACTGAAGAATGTTATTAATACTAAATAAGCCAGAATCCCAAATGTGCTTAATCCCAAGTGTGCTTCTGATACCATGGCTTGGAGAAAAACAGCAATTCAAAAATAAATCTTTAGTAAAATGGGGGTGACAATTATGTCTCATGTACTTTGGATGTATCTGTTAAATTTCTCATCTTTTGAACTCTAGGAATTGATGGAAAAGAGAGGAAAACTTCAAATCTCACTTTTATGTGCCCCGACTCCAGAGTTTCAGATTTTCCAGGTATGCAGTGCTGTGCTAGAGCACAGGATGTGATATGGTTCGAATGTTTTGTACCCTCCAGATCTTGTGTTGAAATGTGCCGTCCAGTGTTGGAGGGGGTGCCTGCTGAGAGGCGTTCAGGTCATCAGGGATGATCCCTCATGGATGCCTTGGTGCTGTACTCATGGTGATGAGTGAGTTCTCACCCTATGAATTCATGCGAGATCTGGTTGTTTAGAAGAGTGTGGCGCCTCTTCTCTTTCTCTCTTATTCCCTTTCTTGCCACGTGATATGGTTTGGCTCTGTGTCCCCACCCAAATCTCATCTCTAACTGGAATCCCCATGTATTGAGGGAGGGACCTGGTGGGAGGTGATTGGATCATGGTGGCAGTTTCCCCCATGCTGTTCTTGTGATAGTGAGTAAGTTCTCACAAGATCTGATGGTTTTAAAAGAGGTGGTTTCCCCACCCCTCTCTTTCTTGCTGCCTTATGAGGAAGCTACTTACTTCTCCTTTGCCTTACACCGTGACTGTAACTTTCTTGAGACCTCTCCAGCCATGTGGAACTGTGAGTCAATTAAATCCCTTTCTTTCATAAATTACCCAGTCTTGGGTATTTCTTTATAGCAGTGTGAGAACAAACTAATATGCCAAGTGACACACTGAATCCCCTTTGCTTCCACCATGATCACAAGCTTTCTGAGGCCCTCTCAGAAGCAGATGCTGACACTATGCTTCTTGTGCAGCTTGCAGAATGATGAGCTAATTAAACCTCTTTTCTTTATCAATTACCCAGCCTCAGATACTTCTTTATGGTAACACAAAACAGACTCACACAATGTGCCTTCAACAAGTGGCTGTCACCTGCAAGTTTTAGCTGTCGTAGAAGACTCAAAAGAACCAGACGTAGCTTTTTTCTTGCTCTGCATTTACTATGTCCCCAGAAGATGACCCTTAGTTACATTTTGGTTGGGGTTCGCTAGAAAGGAAGGAGACTAGAGCAAAGAAAGAAAAGGCAAAGGTGCTTTGGACTAAAGAAAAACAGTAAGTGTCTCCAAGAGTGAGAAAGAACCAGAGATTTAAGAATGTTTCACCTCAAAGCTTGTGTGCAATGTTTTGGATGGGAGAGGTACAAGTTGACTGTGTTGTCTAAAGCTGAGGTTGGTAGAAAGGACCACTGGGAGCAGGAATACTGGACGTAGCAAACAACAAAGAGCAGGACTCAACAGCAGCAATGGTAGCAGAAAGAGTAATAAAATTAATACCAAAGATTTGTCTTCTGTTTTATTCCAGGACTTGTCTTTCATTTTCTAAGTATCATAAAAGCTTCTTAAATTATCGTGAGACCTCAGGGAGAGAAGCAGTCCCCCAAACAACACTGGGACTAAGTTTCCCACACTTTTTACCTGAGGTCAGGAGTTCTAGACTAGCCCAGCCAACATGGTGAAACCCCGTCTCTACTAAAAATACAAAAATCATCTGGGCACGGTGGTACATGCCTGTAATCCCATCTACTTGGGAGGCTGAGGCAGGATAATCACTTGAACTTGGGAGGCAGAGATTGCAGTGAGCCGAGATTGCTCCATTGCACTCCAGCCTGGGTGACAGAGCAAGACTCTGTCTCCAAAAAACAAAAACAAAAACAAACTAACAACAACAACAAAAAAAACCAAAAAAATCTTGCACACGTTGGTAAATGGTCTCAGTGGCATATTTAGTTTGATTTGGAAAACAGAGTGATATTTTTCACACCGCTGTGTTGTGGAGCAAATTCTTTCCTATGCTCTGTGAGAACAAGATTCATGTGTCTTTGTCACTGTATTGACATCAACTGTGGAGTACCTGGTATATGAGATCTCAACAAATATTAAAATAAATAGGGCTAAGCACAGTGGCTCATGCCTGTAGTTGCAGAATTTTGGGAGGCTGAGGTAGGCAGATTACTTGAATCCACAAGTTCAAGACCAGCCTGGACCACAGGGTGAAACCCCATCTCTACAAAAAAAGCAAAAGTTAGCTGGGTGTGGTGGCACATACCTGTAGTCCCAGCTACTTGGGAGGCTGAGGTGGGAGAATTTGTTGAGTTTGGCAGGTTGAGGCTATAGTGAGCCATGACTGTACCACTGCACTGCAGCCTGGGTTGCAGAGTGAAACCTGGTCAAAGGAAGGAAGGAAGGAAGGAAGGAAGGGCAGAAGGAAGGAAGGAAAGAAGGAAAGAAAGAGTGGAATGACTAATTGGAAATACAGTAAAATTTAAAAGACTCAGTTGGATCCAAATTTTGTTTCTCATACTGGGTGAAGCTTTGGTGTAAGACAGAGCTTCTCAGTCTAGGCAGTAAAGTATTTGACATTTTTATTCAGATATTTCATGTGCTTGTGTGTGTGTAAGTCTTTCTGTGTGTTCTAGAATGTTTAACAGCATCCCTGGCCTTTGCTTAGATTATATAGGAAAAATCAGACATCGGAAAAGTAGAGTTGAATTTTGTATGTGAAATTGGTTTTCCACAAGTGATTTCTTTGAAACTGAAGTGTTTGTTACATGGAACTATCTGGTTTTCTGAGTTCATCTATCACATAATCTTATAAATGAGTTTGTGTGTATAGAATTTGCTTACACGTGGCAGTGATGTTTTAAAAAAACATCGTACTAAGATTTATAAGATCAAGGATTGAATTCTGGCTTTGCCACTTACTGCTTTTGGGACATGTTTAACTTTTCCATCTCTCAATTTTCTTTTCTGTGTTTGGGAAATGATTTTTAAAAAAACACTTCACAGATAGTTGTAAAAATCCAGCTACATAAACACAGCTATCATTTATTTATTGGCACACATTGATTATTTATGTTACACACTGAATACCTTGTGAAACACATATGTCTCTGAGAGTAGTAACTTAAGATGAGAAAGGCGGATGAAGACAGTGTAAGGTCAAGGAGGCGAAACTAAATTTCTCCTTCTTGCTCATAGTTTAATTGTGAATATGGGTAAATACGTGGAACCTATAATATTTGCCAAATAGCCATAACTGAAAGACTCTTTCCAGTTTACGTTTGTCAGAGAACTTCAACTTAAATAATTAGAGTCAAGGGAGTCAGATGGAATTAGTCTAGAAATGATGAGTATAGTCCTAGAGGCAGACAGGTCTGGCCAGGTGGAGATGGTTTTTAACAGATGGGAAGATACTGGTTGGTTTCTAGTACTCTCTGGCTAAGCAAGGACTTTGGGTAATATGGAGGTCCCTGGTGTTTTGGAATCGTGACTCTGTCACTGAAGGTGTGGGGTGATCCTAGGAAGACACTAACATCTGTGCCAAGCAGGTGTTGGCATTCTGATGTGTAAGAAGAAGGCATAGTTCTATGTCACCAACCTTGGGAATGTTTTGTCTAGTCTTATGGGAAATTCAAATAATGAAGACTTAATAATGAATGAACAACTGCCAAAGTATAAAGGTCACATTTATTTTTGTTTTACATATTGACTTATGGTCCTTGAACTTTCAGGAGATATATACTTTCATATACTGATATACTTCATCTCATATCTTTCTTCAGACTTGCAGTTCAATAAGTTCTTTATTCTTACAAGTTAAAATGAAAACTGACAACATTCAAAACCTAATTCATAGCTTAAAAATAATGGTCTGAGAAATAGGAGTATTGCACAACTACTATGTCATATCTAGAACTGTCCAGTAATGTAAGCACCTCTATCGAAATTGAAAAACATAATTTGGAGGAATGGTTCACCATTGCAACTCACAGAAGCAAGGCCAGTCCATTAGAATTACTGGAGGAAGCTTTAAAAGTATTGTACTAGACCCTACCTGGAAAAGATTCTGACTTAATAGATTTTGGATGAGACCCAGGAATCTTTATTCATTTTCTTCACTTAAAAATTCTCCCAGGTAATTTTAATACACAACATGTTTTTCGAGAAGTGTTACAAGAGAAAATTTTAGATACTTAGAAATATTGCTTTGAATTGTACTTAAAGGGCCCAATGAAGCTTTAAAAAAGTTTTTAGACCAATTGCTTTAGAACTTAAACTTCCACATGGCAGTTTTATTTTTCTCATGTACCTGAGAAATCAATCATATTCATTTGTCAGAATATAAATCCATAAACCTCAAAGCAGGGAGCTTGTTTCTGTGCTTCATGTTTATGATTCTGTTTCACCTACAATGCCTCTGATGTCATTATAATCCCTTCATCAATAGGCAAAGGACTCTGCAGACTTTGAAGGTTGAATTTTACATTCCTATCTTGGGCGTACTTTGTTCAGCCTATTATGGTGTAATGACCATCTGTCTGCTGCAGCGGATAAGTACTAGATGTCACCTGCACTTTCAGCCAAAATATAAAAATATAAAAAGTCTGGTAAAAAGGCGCTTGTAAATTCTGTCCTAACTCTCCCCTGAATTCCTGTTTGCGGTCATCCCACTCGCACAGCTGAATGATTATGATGCAGTGAAAACATCGTGGACTTTAGATATGAATTTGAATTTGAGCTTATTTTTCTCATTCATTCAACAAATATCTACTGTCTACCATGTGCCAGAGGCTATTCTCGGGCATAGAGATAAAAAACATGAGACTGTGTCTTTAGATAACTCATGGGCTTGCTGGCAGGAAACAGACAAGTAGACAGTTATTACCCAGAGTGTAAAGTGTCAGAAGGGATGGGAGCATAGGGCAGGAAGTCTGGAGAGGGAGACATAACATAAATTGGTGTTGGGGGTGGACCTGATTCAGAGGGTGTTGGAACTTTTAGGTAGTTCCTGGAGAAGCTTTGATATTAGTTTAAGTTTTAAAAAAATTTTAAGCTGTGGGAGAGGGGGCATGAGGGTAGTTTAGTCCAAACAAATATGTGTGTGGTATGTTTGAGGAAAGGCAAGTAGCTTGGGATAACTGAAGGAAAGGGATGTGAGGAGAAAAGAGATAACAAGTGAGGCGGGAACATTGGCAAAAGCTGTGTAATAAGAGCCTGTGGACTCTATTACAAAGGCAATGGAGAGTCATTGACTAGGGTTGACATGACGAGATTGGCATTTTAGGTCACCTTGAAGAGGGGCATAACTAAGCAAGCTATGGAAGTAACTCAGACTGAGGAGGCAGTGGTGCTGGTGATGCTAGTGAGGAAATGGATTTTAGGGTTATTTAGGAAGTTGCTTTGATTGGACTTTTATCTCTAATTTCATGCATGTGTGAAAAAGAGGTAGGGCTGGTCATGGTAGCTCATGCCTGTAATCTAAGCACTTTGGGAGGTTGAGGCGGGCAGATCATGTGAGCTCAGGAGTTTGAGACCAGCCTGGCCAATGTGGTGAAACCTTGTCTCTGCTAAAAATACAAAGAATTAGCCAGGAGTGGTGGTGTGCACCTGTAGTCCCAGCTACTCAGGAGACTGAGATGGGAGAATCACCTAAGCCCAGGAAGCTGAGGCTTCAGTGAGCTGAGATGGCGCCACTGTACTCCAGATTGGGCAACTGGAGTGAGACCCTATCTCAAACTAACTAACTAAATAAATGGGAGAGGTAGTAATGTAGGGTGCCCTGCAGTTTTCTGGCTCAGGAAACAGGGTGAATGGTATTGTCCTTCACCAATGTAGGGAGCATAGCAAGAGGAACCCTTTTGAGAGAGGGTGTTCTGGTTCACTGCTCTTTGAGAGGCCATTTGTTCAAAGATTGACCTAAGCCACCAGATGGCATGGGTTGAATTTTCCCTGTACTGTGTAGCTAAAGCAATAATAACATCAACTCAGAATCGCCAAAGCAAAATGTATTAGTATTTTTCAGATTAGATATGATGCAACAGCAACATAATATGTAAATATAATGTGTAGTAAATTGCACATAACATATTGCATAAAGCAGCTTTTCCTATGCCACTGCTGCCCAGCCATCCTGGGTTTGCATAAGACCTTAAGAAGTTGGCCGGAAAAAGAAATTAGAAAGAGGAGAAGACTGGTGCTCGGGCAGCGTATAGATACATCTTTCAGCCTGGAAGTCTTCCCAGCAATGTGGATGAATTAATTTTTAAATGTCTATGGAATTAAAGGTTGCCACATGTCCATTAACAGATCTGAACAGATATGCAAGGGTCTGTCCAATTTCTATTAATCTGAGAAGTGGTCTGTGAAGTCTCTATGGGGCTGGGCATCAGGATAGCCTGTGAAGTCTGGGATTTTGACCCTTAGTAGAGTCACAAGTGGGTGTAAGCCATACCAGGGTAAATAACTTTACATATATGACACCTGTGCCTTTATCTTAATCAGTGACCCTATCCTAACCTCGCTTCTTGGAGCCAGATTGATTCCTCAGATTATAGGAGCCCATTTTTTAGTGAAATAATTGAAGACATGTTGGCTTAGGGAGAGATTCAAGGGGCAACTGAGAACATAGGTCTAGATTTCAAGATGGTTGTATGTGCTGGATATTTAGGAAGACTTTTCTGTGTGTATTGTGAACATTATATTGGCTACTTTTGAGATCTCAAACTCATTTTTTTCTCAGTGTTTTAAGTGATCATTTACCCAAGCAATGTTATAAAGTCCTTTGAAGGGCCATTGTAGTATTATCATTTTAAGTCCAAATACACCTAACCTAAGAAGCACTGGTACTTGGATTTGTAACAGCACTTATAGATTTTTATGTTGTATAGGCAATAGGAAGTTTTCATGTAACTGAAGTGATTTTGCAAGTGGAGAAAAATAATTATGCAGAAATCAAACACTTTCAAACACTTAATTACCTTGAAATGTTTGTAGAGTTTAAATACAACTTATTAAGCTTTTACTTATACAGGTACTTTGTTTTGTGCTATATAGTCAGTCAAAAATATAGTAGGATCTTCTAAACATTACAACCTAACAAGCAGTAAAAAAGGGAAGACAAACACAGACATGACTATTCCTAATGAAACGATATGAAATGTTAGATGTGGGAGCCCACCACAGCTTGGCAAAGCTGCTGTAGCCAGACTGCATCTCCAGATTCCTCCTCTCTGGGCAGGCCATCTCTGAAAGAAAGGCAGCAGCCCCAGTCAGGGGCTTATAGATAATATGCCCATCTCCATGAAACAGAGCACCTGGGGGAAGGGGTGGCTGTGGGCACAGGTTCAGCAGACTTAAACATTCCCACCTGCCAGCTCTGAAGAGAGCAACAGATCTCCCAGCACAGCAACTGAGCTCTACTAAGGGACAGACTGCCTCCTCAAGTGGGTCCCTGACCCCTGTGCCTCTTGACTGGGAGAAAAATCCCAGGAGGGGTCAAGGGACACCTCATATAGGAGAGCTCAGGCTGGCATCTGGCAGCTGCCCCTCTGGGATGAAGCTTCCAGAGGAAGGAACAGGCAGCAATCTTTGCTGTTCTGCAGCCTCCACTGGTGATACACAGGCAAACAGGGTCTGGAGTGAACCTCCAGCAAACTCCAGCAGACCTGCAGCAGAGGGTCCTGACTGTTAGAAGGAAAACTAACAAACGGAAAGGAATAGCATCAACATCTACAAAATGGACGTCCACACAAAAGCCCCATCCAAAGGTCACCAACATCAAAGACCAAAGATAGATATATCTGTAAAGATAAGGAAAAACCAGCGCAAAAAGGCTGACAATTCCAAAAACCAGAATGCCTCTTCTCCTCCAAAAAAATCACAACTAGTCACCAGCAAGGGAACAAAACTGGACGGAGAATGAGTTTGATGAATTGCCAGAAGTAGGCTTCAGAAGGTAAGTAATCACAAACTCCTCTGAGTGAAAGGAGCATATTCTAACCCAACGCAAGGAACCTAAGAACCTTGAAAAAAGGTTAGAGGAATTGCTAACTGGAATAACCAGTATAGAGAAGAATATAAATGACTTGGTGGAACTGAAAAACACAGCACAAGAACTTCGTGAAGCATATAGCTGAATCGATCAAGTGGAATAAAGGATAGCAGAGATTGAAGATCAACTTAAAAAGCATGAAGACAAAATTAAAGAAAAAAGAATGAAAAGGAATGAATGAAGCCTTCAAGACATATGGGACTATGTGAAGAGACAAAACCTACGTTTGATTGGTGTACTTGAAAGTGATGAGGAGAATGGAACCAAGTTGGAAAACACTCTACAGTATATTATCCAGGAGAACTTCCCCAAACTAGCAAGACAGGCCAACATTCAAATCAGGAAATACAGAGAACACCACAAAGATACTCCTGGAGAAGAACAACCCCAAGACACATAATCATCAGATTCACCATGGTTGAAATGAGGGAAAAAATGTTAACGGCAGCCAGAGACAAAGGTTGGGTTACCCACAAAGGGAAGCCCATCAGACTAACAGTGGATCTCTGAAGAAACCCCACAAGCCAGAAGAGAGTGGGGGC
The DNA here is from genome assembly GCF_008728515.1 of Papio anubis. Classification (NCBI taxonomy): domain Eukaryota; kingdom Metazoa; phylum Chordata; class Mammalia; order Primates; family Cercopithecidae; genus Papio; species Papio anubis. The sequence goes on from NC_044984.1 coordinate 31,971,068, forward strand.
CAATATTTAACATTCTTAAATATTTTTCAACCCAGAATTTCATATGCAGTCAAAGTAAGTTTCGTAAGTGAAGAAGAAATAAAATCCTTTAGAGACAAGAAAATGTTGAAAGATTTTGTCACCACCAGGCTTGCTTCACAAGAGCTCCTGAAGGAAGCAATAAATATGGAAAGGAAAAACCGGTACCAGCCACTGCAAAAACATACCAAATTGTAAAGACCATCGACACTATGAAGAAACTGCATCAACTAATGGGCAAAATAACCAGCTAACATCATAATGACAGGATCAAATTCACACATAGCAATATTAACCTTAAATGTAATGGGCTACATTAAAAGGCACAGACTGGCAAATTGGATAAAGAGTCAAGAGCCACCATTGTACTGTATTCTGGAGACCCATTTCACATGCAAAAACACACTTAGGCTCAAAATAAAAGGATGAAGGAATATTTACCAAGCAAATAAAAAAAAACACCAGGGGTTGCAATCCTAGTCTCTGATAAAACAGACTTTAAACCAACAAAGATCAAAACAGACAAAGAAGGGCATTACATAATGGTAAATGGATCAATGCAACAAGAACAGCTAACTATCCTAAATATATATGTACCCAATACAGAAGCACTCAGATTCATAAAGCAAGTTCTTAGAGACCTACAAAGAGACTCAGACTCCTACACAATAATAGTGGGAGATGTTAACACCCCACTCTCAATATTAGACAGATCAACAAGACAGAAAATGAACAAGGATATTCAGGACTTGAACTCAGCTCTGCACCAAGCAGACCCAATAGACATCTACAGAACTCTCCACCCCAAGTCAACAGAATATACATTCTTCTCAGTACCACAGTGCACTTATTCTAAAATTGACCACATAATTGGAAGTAAAACACTCCTCAGCAAATGCAAAAGAACGGAAATCATGACAAAAAATCTCTCAGACCACAGTGCAATCAAATTAGAACTCAGGATTCAGAAATTCACTCAAAACTACACAACTACATGGTAACTGAACAACCTGCTCTTGAGTGACTGCTGGGTAGACTATGAAATTAAGGCAGAAATAAATAAGTTCTTTGAAACCAATAAGAACAAAGACACAACATACCAGAATTTCTGGCATACAGCTAAAGTAGTGTGTAGAGGGAAATTTATAGCACTAAATGCCCACAGGAGAAAGTGGGAAAGATCTAAAATCAACACCCTAACATCAAAATTAAAAGAACTAGAGAAGCAAGAGCAAACAAATTCAAAAGTTAGCAGAAGACAAGAAATAACTAAGATCAGAGCAGAATTGAAGGAGATAGAGACATGAAAAACCTTTCAAAAAATCAGTGAATCAAGGATCTGGTTTTTGAAAAGATTAACAAAATAGACCACTAGCCAGGCTAATAAAGAAGAAAAGAGAGAAGAATCAAATAGACACAATAAAGAATGATAAAGGGGATATCACCACTGATCCCACAGAAACACAAACTACCATCAGAGAATACTGTAAACACCTCTACACAAATAAACTAGAAAACCTAGAAGAAATGGATAAATTCCTGGACATATACACCCTCCCAAGACTAAACCAGGAAGAAGTTGAATCCCTGAATAGACCAATAAAAAGTTCTGAAATTGAGGTAGTAATTAATTGCCGACCAACCAAAAAAAGCCCCAGGCCAGATGTATTCAAGCCGAATTCTACCAGAGGTACAAAGAGGAGCTGGTACCATTCCTTCTGAAACTATTCCAAACAATAAAAAAAGAAGGACTCCTCCCCAACTTATTTAATTAGGCCATAATCATCCTGATACCAAAACCTGGCAGAGACACAACAAAAAAAGAAAATTTCAGGCCAATATCCCTGATGAACATCGATGCAAAAATCCTTAATAAAATACTGGCAAACAGAATCCAGCAGCACATCAAAAAGCTTATTCACCATGATGAAGTCAGCTTCATCCCTGGGATGGAAGGTTAGTTCAACATGTGCAAATCAATAAACGTAATCCATCACATAAACAGAACCAGTGAAAAAAACCACATGATTATCTCAATAGATGTAGAAAAGAACTTCGATAAAATTTGACACCCCTTCATGCTGAAAACTCTCAATAAATTAGGTATGGATGGAAAGTATCTCAAAATAATAAGAACTATTTATGACAAATCCACAGCCAATATCACACTGAATGGGCAAAAGCTGGAAGCATTCTCTTTGAAAAACAGCACAAGACAAAGATGCTCGTTTTCACCACTCCTATTCAAGATAGTGTTGGAAGTTCTGGCCAGGCCAATGAGGCAAGAGAAAGAAATAAAGAGTATTCAGATAGGAAGGGAGGAAGCCAAATTGTCTCTGATTACAGATGACATGATTGTATATTTAGAAAACCCCACTGTTTGCACATGACATAATTGTACATTTAGAAAACCCCATCGTCTTAGCCCAAAATCTGGTTAAGCTGATAAGCAACTTCAGCAAAGTCTCAGGATACAAAATCGATGTGCAAAAATCACAAGCATTCCTATATGCCAATAATAGATGGAGAGCCAAATCATGAGTGAACTCTCATTCACATTTGCTACAAAAAGAATCCAACACCTAGGATTACAACTTACAAGGGATGTGAAGGACAAGGCAAACTACAAACCACTGCTCAAGGAAATAAGAGAGGATACAAACAAATGGAAGAACATTCCATGCTCATGGATAGGAAGGATCAATATCGTGAAAATGGCCACACTACCCAAAGTAATTTATAGATTCAATGCTATCCCGATCAAGCTACCATTGACTTTCTTCACAGAATTAGAAAAAAACTACTTTAAATTTCATATGGGACAACAACAACAACAACAACAAAAAACAGCCTGTATAGTGAAGATAATCCTAAGCAAAAATAACAAAGCTGGAGGCATCACACCACCTGACTTCAAACTATACTACAAGGCTACAGTAACCAAAACAGCATGGTACTGGTACCAAAACAGATACATAGACCATGGAACAGAACAGAGCCCTCAGAAATAACACCACACACATACAAACATCTGATATTTGATAAACCTGACAACAACAAGCAATGGGGAATGGATTCCCTATTTAATAAATGGTGTTTATTTATTAAATAGGGAAAACTGGCTAACCATATGCAGAAAACTGAAACTGGACCACTTCCTTACATCTTATGCAAAAATTAACTCAATATGGATTAAAGACATAAACATAAGACCTAAAATCATAAAAACCCTAGAAGAAAACCTAGGCAATACCATTCAGGACATAGGCATGGGCAAAGACTTTATGACTAAAACACCAAAAGCAATGGCAACAAAAGCCAAAATCGACAAATAGAATCTAATTAAACTAAAGAGCTTCTGCACAGCAAAAGAAACTATCATCAGAGTGAACAGGAAACCTACAGAATGGGGGAAAATTTTGCAATCTATCCATCTGATAAAAGGCTAATACCAGAATCTACAAGGAACTTAAACAATTTACAAGAAAAAACCCCATCGAAAAGTGGGTGAAAGATACATACAGACACCTCTCAGAAGAAGACATTTATGTGGCCAACAAACATAGGAAAAAATCTCATCATCACTGGTCATTAAAGAAATGCAAATCAAAACCACAGTGAGATACCATCTCATGCCAGTTAGAAAGGCACTCATTACAAAGTCAGGAAACCATAGATCCTGGAAAGGATTTGGAGAAATAGGAACACTTTTATTCTGTTGGTGGGAGTGTTAATTAGTTCAACCATTGTGGAAGACAATGTGGCAATTCCTCAAGGATCTAGAACCAGAAATACCATTTGTCCCAGCAATCCCATTACTGGGTATATAGCCAAAGGACTAGAAATCATTCTACTGTAAAGACACATGCACACGTATGTTTATTGCAGCACTGTTCAGAATAGCAAAGACTTGGAAACAACACAAATGCCCATCAGTGGTACACTGAATAAAGAAAATGTGACATGTATACCATGGAATACTATGCAGCCATAAAAAAGGATGAGTTCATGTCCTTTGCAGGGACATGGATGAAGTTGGAAACCATCATTCTCAGCCAACTAACACAGGAACAGAAAACCAAACACCACATGTTCTCACTCATAAGTGGGAGTTGAACAATGAGAACACATGGACGCAGGGAGGGGAGCATCACACACCGGGGCCTGCCGGTGAGTGGGGGATCTAGGGGAGGGGATAGCATTAGGAGAAATACCTAATGTAGATGATGGGTTGATGGGTGCAGCAAACCACCATGACAAGTGTATATCTATGTAACAAACCTACACGTTCTGCACATGTATCACAGAGCTTAATGGATGTATATATAAAAAAGAAATAGATATAGGTAACTTGAATAGCCCTATATCTATTAAAGCAATTACATTTTAATTAAAAACTCCTTCACAAAGAAAACTCCTGGCCCAGGTGACTTCATTAATGAATTCTTATGAGCATTTTAAAAATAAACGTTATCAATTCTACCCAAACTCTTCCAGAAAATTGAAGGTCAGGAAATATTAATAAAAAAAAGGAAATGTTAGCTGTACCAACATAGCTAAGCAAATTGTTATGTATTGGCCATTTGATATCAAATATTACTAATGTAATCAGGCAATTTACATGTGGAATCAATCTTACTTTCTAGTCATCAATAGAAAGAAGCAGCATTATTACATTTTTACCCTGATATTATTTCAAAATTTAAACAGATCTGTTACAAATAGTCACAGTGAAAAAGAGCAAAACCAAACCCAAGCCAAAAGCCCAACATCGTGTTTTTCCAGTTTCATTCTATCTTTATTCTCACATCCAAATGGGCAAATGATATTGCAACCTTTTAGGTTAAGTTACCTTGAACTTTAACTAAATTTAAGCTGACAATCAGCAAAATACTTTAAAAAACAAAGAGTTTACATTGTTTAAGACTTCCCAGTAGATCTCCTCTGTTCCCATTCAGAGCCTATGTATAAAGACTTTTAATATTTAATTATATCCTGGCAGCTTTGCTGGCAATGTGAAAGCTATCATTTCCTTTTCTTTGTTTCTTTTCTTTTTTTCTTTCTCTTTCTTTCTTTCTTTCTTTCTTTCTTTCTTTCTTTCTTTCTTTCTTTCTTTCTTTCTTTCTTTCTCTTTCTTTCTTCTTTCTTTTTTTTCTTTTCTTTCTTTCTTTCTCTTTCTTTCTTTCTTTCTTTCTTTCTTTCTTTCTTTCTTTCTTTCTTTCTTTCTTTCTTTCTTTCTTTCTTTCCTTCCTTCCTTCCTTCCTTCCTTCCTTCCTTCTTTCTTTCTTTCTTTCTTTTTCTTTCTTTCTTTTTCTTTCTTTCTTTCTTTCTTTCTTTCTTTCTTTCTTTCTTTCTTTCTCTCTTTCTCTCTTTCTCTCTTTCTCTTTCTTTCTTTCCTTTCTCTCTCTCTTTCTCTCTCTCTCTCCTTTTCTTTTCTTTTCTTCTTTTCTTTCTTTCGACAGGATCTCATTCTGTCCTCCAGACTAAAGTGCAGTGGTGCCATCAGGGCTCACTGTAGCCATGACTTCTTGTGGTCACGTGATCCTCCCACCTCAGCCTCCTGACTAGCTGGGACTACAGGCATACCACCATGCCCGGATAGTTTCTTTCCTCTTCCTCTATTGATTTCTTTCTTTTTTTTTTTTTCTTTTCTTTCTTTCTTTTTTTTTTTTTTTTTGGAGTTTTGCTCTCACTGCCCAGACTGGACTACAATGGTGCAATCTTGGCTCACTGCAACCTCTGCCTCCCTGGTTCAGGCGATTCTCCTGTCTCAGCCTCCTAAGTAGCTGGGATTACAGGCATGTACCACCAAGCCTGGCTAATTTTTGCATTTTTTTTTTTTTCTTTTAGTAGAGATGGAGTTTCACCATGTTGTTCAGGCTGTTCTCAAACTCCTGACCTCAGGTGGTCCACCTGCCCCGGCCTCCCAAAGTGCTGGGATTACCGGTGTGAGCCACCACTCCCAGCCCTCCTGGTGATATTTTTCATGGGAAAAATGATGTTGCTAAACAATTTGCTTATTCTGTATTTAGCCTACTTTTATGAAGAAAGAGGCTGACGTGAATCTACCTTTTTTTGCATTCCTATTAAAATAAACATTCGGCTAATATTATTGAGCTTCACTAAGTGGAAGGAAGTAGTTTGCTCAGGAGTGCCAAGAATATGGTGTTAATCAAAAGAGACAAAGTTTCTGCCCTTATGAAGATTACAGTTTCCTGAGATTTTAGCCAATGTTCTTGTCATTTATTTGCTTCTCTCCTTTTTTCTTATTTTGTGAACATTGTTGAGATTTAGAAAGTAACAGGGCACATCAGTCTCACTTCATTTTTCTTCCTTATTCTTGGAAGACTGCTGCCTGTAAAAACCACATTTCACACAGTATGCTTAAGGGGCAGAGCTCTATGTGTGGAGTAATGAGGTTATCTAATGCTGTCTGTGGCAAGTGGCAAATCTGTCTCATTCTGGGTTTTAGTACTAGGAAGCCCATTTTTGCTACATGCATAAGCCAAGTTCTATGATCAAGACTTTACTAATGATGAAGTTAATATCTTGATCTTCCTTTATCTGTCCTTACACAATTTTTTGGCATTATTTTACAAATAATCTATAACTTGGGCAGGGAAAATGGATGCTATTTATTGTCCCCCCCAAAAATATACACCAGCTTCTTGTGAATGCATCAGCAATATTGAGAGATAGCTCTAGGTGAGCAAAATGATTTTGACTAGCATATTTTTAGTTTGATGTTGCTTTTTCAAATTGGGTTTTGAACTTTGCCATGATTCATCTTGTTCCATGTGGCTGCATTTTACAGGTAGGTGTCCATTTTTAACTGTTATAACCCAGGCAGACAGCTTTACAATTAAGCACTAGTCATATTAGAGTTTTACACTGACAGTTTACTACAACTTAAGATTTTTTTCCCAAAGCAAGGAGCTCTTTTTACCTGGGAAAAAAGATGTTATAGAGATAGAGCAGTACTCGTGAGACTAAGCAAATGATGTATGAGTCTTACCCACTCTTATTGATAGTGTGGGACACAAAACACAAAATACTCTTAAGAAACTTGGGCAGGGAAAATGGATGCTATTTATTGTCCTCCCCAAAATATACACCAGATTCTTGTGAATGCATCAGCAATATTGAGAGATAGCTCTAGGTGTATTATATTTGAAATTGCCTATTTCATTAGAACTAAAGTGTGTTGATGCTAGTGTTTTCTTGATCTTTATAGAACTTGTCAGTGGAAGAATTTTAAAAAATTGTTTCATGAATGTTACATAGTTAACAGCAATTATAATAATGCCATTGATTACAAAATGTATTCCAAATTCAAAAAGGTAAAATAGGAAAAAGCAACATAAATCTTAGAATTGGTGAAATATATAAGTGATTTGAAGGTTATTAGAAGTGCTAAAATAATTAAGTTCTCAGTTGGGTCTCTAAGAAAATTTGTAGGACGATATAATGCTAGTCCACTGAGAATGCTTCTACCTCCGATATCACACTTAGAGTTATGTTAGAAGCAGGAAGCTATTGCCACCATTATACTTGCTTTTCATACCTAGAAAACTAGAAAATAAGCACTAAAACTCTGTTCAAGGAAGATGCACAGTTCCAAACTTTTTTTTGTCAAGAAACACCAGCTAATAGTCATAGAAGATGACCTCTGCTTTATGGTTTTTTTTTTTTTTTTCCCAATCTCACCAGAGTTCATATATTTGGTGGAACCTAATTTGCATCAAGAACCCTTGCTTCAAGGGAGTCTGGTAGATTGTGGTTGCAGCTTCTAACCTCTTTAATTAGAAGTATAGAATGGGGATTGAATGAGAGAATCCTCAGTATTTAGTACCTTAAGCAAAAGTGAAAGTCTCAGGAGGTGCTGAACAAGTGAGTCTTAGAGTGCAGGTTGTCACAAGTTGATCTTGAACTATCTAGGTGCATATATAGGGGCACCAAGAGTGCCTCAGTAGGTCCAGGTCAGGTACTCAGACTTAAGAAGTGGGTGCAGCAGGGGAGGGGGGTAGATTGTAGAGAAAAGATTGCCTCATGGGTGGTGTTATCCATCTCAATAGTATGAAAACAGACACGATTTTGTGAGTAATATGTTCTTTTTGCAGATCAGTAAGTTACTGATATCAACTTCCTATGATAGTCACCTAAGTTTGTTCTTAAGATGTCCCATCTTAAGTTTAAGTGAATATCATAGGAAAACAAATCCCAACAGCTCACTGTTGAACTTAAAACTCAACAAGATGAAAATAAACAGTTTGAAACTTTTGCCCATTTTGTAATAGAATTGTTTATTTTTGTCTTGTTGAGTTTTAAGTTCACTGTTGAACATATTTGAGAAACTTACACTTGATTTCTTTTTTTTGCCATTTGTAGTTGGTATTAAAAATTAGAATTTCAATTGCTCATTGCTGGTATGTATGAAAGGCAAGATTGACTTTTGTGTATTAACCTTGTATCCTGCAACCTTGCTATACTCCCTTATCAGCTCCAGGGTTTTTTTTGGTTGATTTTTTTTCAGATTTCCTACATAGACAATCATGTTATCTGAAAACAAAGACAGTTTTATTTCTTCCAACCTGATCTGTATACCTTCTATTTCTTTTTCTTATCATTTTGCTAGCTAGGCCTTCCAGTAATATGTTGAATAGAAATGTTGGGAGAAGACATCTTGTCTTGTTCCTGAACTTAGGGGAAAAACATTCAATTTCTTACCATTAAGTATGCTGCTATGGTAGGTTTTTATAGATATTCTTTATCAAGTTGAGGAAGTTCTCTAATATTCCTGGAAGTTTTTATTATGAACAGGCATTAGATTTTGTCAAATGCTTTTCTGCATCAATTGGTAAGATCATTGATTTTTATTCCTTAGCCTACTGATGTGGTGGTTTACATTGGTTGATGTTTAAATGTTGAATAAGTCTTGTTTACATAGAATAAATCTCACTTGTTTCTGGTGTACAGTTTTCTAAAAAATACATTGTTGGATTCAATTAACTAATATTTTGTTGAGGATTTTTAATCTATGTTCATGAGATCTATTGGTCTGTAGTTCTTTCTGTGATAGCTTTATCTTGTTATGATATTAAGGTAATGCTGACCTCATAGAATGAGTTAGAAAGTGTTCCCTCTGCTTCTCACTTCTAGAAGACAGTATGAATAATTGTATCATTTCTTTCTTAACTGCTTAGTACAATTAACCAGTAAACTCATCTGGGCCAGACACTTTCTTTCTAGTGAAGGTTATTAATTATTAGTTTATTTAATAGATTTGGTGAATTTAGATTATTTAGATTATTTATTCCTCTTAGCGTCTTGGTTTGTGTCTTTCAAAGAACTAGTACATTTCATCTAAATTATCAAATTTGTGGATATTCCTTTATGAACCTTCTTAATGTCCATGGACACAGTAGTGATGATCCTTCTTCAATTTTTGATATTTGCAATTTGTGTCTTCTGTCTTTTGTCTTGATTAGCCTAACAAGTGGTTTATTGATTTTATTGAAATTTGCAAAGAACTGGCTTTTTGATTTTTTAATTTTTTTATTGTTTTCTTGTCTTCAATTTTATTATTTATGTTTTAATTTTTAGTATTTCTTTTTTCTGTTTTAGGCTGAAATTGCTCTACCTTCTTTAGTTTTGTAAAGTGAAAACTTAGATGATTGATTTTAGATTTTTCTTCTTTTTCTAATAGATAAACTTAATGCATACATGTTTCACTACATTCCATAAATTTTGACAAATTTTATTTTCAATTTAATTTAGACAAAAAACTTTTTAATTTCTCTTGAGTCTTATTTTTTGACTCATTATTATTTAGATGTGTCTTGCTTAATCTCCAACTATCTAGGGATTTCCCAACTATTTTGCTGTTCTTGATATTCAGTTTAATTCCACTGTGACCAAAGAACATACTTGTGTAGAATTTATTTCTTAAAAACATTTTAAGATGTGCTTTATGGCCAAGAATGTGGCCTATCTTGCTGAATTTTCCATGTGAAGTTGAAAAGAATGTGTATTCTGCTGTTGCTAGGTAGAATAGCCTATAAATGTCTGTTAGATTAAGTTGACTGATAGTACTCTCCAAGTCAACTATATTCATACTGATTTTCTGCCAGTTTGTTCTATCAATTACTGAAAGACAGCTGTTAAATTCTCTAGATATAACAGTGCACTTGTCTATTTCTCCTTTCAGTTCTATCAGTTTTTGCCTTACATATTTCAATGTTTCATTGTTAGGTACAAAATGTCTCACTATGTTGTCCAGGTTGGTGTTGAACTCCTGGCCTCAAGTGATCCTTCTGCCTTGGCCTTATGAAATGCTGGGATTACAGGTGTGAGCCACTATGGCTGGCCTCCAGCTTTCTTTTTAATAGTCTCAGTATATATGTCTTTCTCTATCCCTCTACTTTTAGCCTATCTGAGTATTTATATTTAAGGTGGGTTCCTTATAGACAACAGTTATTTGGGTCTTATTAAAAAAGTCATTTTGACAATCTCCTTTAATTGGTATATTAGATTAGTTCCATTAAAAGTAACTTTGACATAGTTGGACTAATACCCACCTTGTTTGTAACATTTTTGTTCATGGCATTTATTATTTGTTTCTTCCCTTTTCCACCTTGTCTGCCTTATTTGGTTTTAATTTCCTTCCTTCCTTCCTTCCTTCCTTCCTTCCTTCCTTTCCTTCCTTCCTTCCTTCCTTCCTTCCTTCCTTCCTTCCTTCCTTCCTTCCTTCCTTCCTTCCTTCCTTCCTTCTTTCCTTCCTTCCTCCCTCCCTCCCTCCCTCCCTCCCTTCGATTTTCTTTCTTTTCTTTTTTTTGTTTTGTTTTGTTTTGAGACAGAGTTTCGCACTTGTTGCCCCAGTTGGAGTGCAATGGAATGATCTCGGCTCACTGCAACCTCTGACTCTTGGGTTCAAGTGATTCTCCTGCCTCAGCCTCCTGAGTAGCTGGGACTACAGGCATGCACCACCACACCCAGCTAATTTTTGTATTTTTAGTAGAGATGTGGTTTCACCATGTTGGCCAGGGTGGTCTCCATCTCTTGACCCCATGATCTGCCCACCTCGGCCTCTCAAAGTGCTGGGATCACAGGCATGAGCCACCGCACCCAGCCAATATGCTTTCTCTTTATCTCTTCTCTTAACATGTCAATTATATTACTTTAAAAAATGCTTTTAGTGGTAGCACTAGAGTTTCCAATATACATTTTTAACTAATTTAACTCTACCTTCAAATAAGATTATTCTACATCACATGTACCACAAGTATCTTAGAATATTCCCAATTTCTGCTTCCTATCTCTTATGACAATGCTGTATTTCACTTCACTTACTCATATGCTGTACTCACCCAATACACTGTCTGTCTTATCCATTAAGTAGTTACCTTTTAGATCAATTAAGAATAAAAAACTAAAAACTTTTATTTTACTTTCATTCATTCTTTCTCTAATGTTCTTGCTTTATGTAGACCCAAGTCTTTGATCCATATCATTTTTCACTTTCTTTTTCTATGACACACTTTTAAAATAAAACATTTATTGTCATTCAAATCTTCTGCTATTAGGGAGTTCCCTCAGTTTTTCCTTCTCTGTGAAAGTCTTTATTTCTCCCTTACTTTTGAAGGATAATTTGACTGGATATAGAATTCTAGATTATGTTCCCTTCAACACTTTGAGTATTACAATCTGCTCTCATCTTGCTTGTATGTTTTTTTCTGATGAGAAGTTTACTGTAATTCTTATCTGTGTTCTTCTAAAGATAGGTAAGGTGATTTTTTTCTTCCGGTTTCTTTCAAGATTTTTCTTTGTCTTTGGTTTCCTGCAGTTTGAATATAAAATGTCTAGGTGTGGATTTTTTGATATTTATCTTTCTTGGTCTTCTCTAGGTTACCTGGATCTGTGGTATGTTGTCTGTGAATAATTTTGGAAAACTCTCAGCCATTATTACTTAAAATATTTTTTCCACTCCATTCTGTCTTTCTTCTTCTGGTATTCTATTTACACCTATGTTACAACTTTTGAAATTCTCTCACAGTTCTTGGCTGCTTTGTTCTGGGTTTTAAATTTTTCATTCTTTTTTCTCTTTGTATTTCAGCTTGGGAAGTTTCAATTGATCTAGCTCTAAGCTCACTGATTATTTCCCTGGCCCTGTCTCATGTCCTGATGAACCCCTTAAAGATATTCTTCAGCGTTTTTGATTTCTAGTATTTCCTTTTGAATCTTTGTAGGGTGTCCATGTCTATGCTTATACTACTTATCTGTTCTTGTATGTAGTCTATTTTTGCCATCAGAACCCTTCACATATTATCGTAGTTATTTTAAATTCCCTGACTGATTATTAGAACATCTGTGTTATATCTGAATCTGGTGCTGCTGGTTGCTTTCTCTTTAGACTGTGTTTTTCTTGCCTCTTAGCATGACTTGGAATTTTTTTGTTGAAAGCCACATGTGATATGTTGAATAATACAAACAGGTTAAGTAGGCTGTTGGTGTGAGGTTTTATGTTAATCTGACTAAAATTGGCAGTGTGTTTATTTTTTGCTGTAGTTATAGGTATTAAAGGCTTCAGAGTCCTCTAATGTCCTTGTATTTGTCTTCCCTGTTGATATTGGGCTTCTGTAAGAACTCCTTGAAGAGAGAGAGTCTGGGTCTTGCAGCTTTTCACCTGTGATTCACTGTGATTATATTATAGCCTTTCAGGTGTGATGAAAGGGCATGGAGGACGTGAAGCATTTTATAATATTTTGATTAAATATTAATAATGCATCTCATCTGTGAATCTCTGGATTCACCTGTCTTTCCAGATTTGAGGGTGATTTTCCCTGTGACCTCAGTTCTCTTATTGATGGAAAAAAAGTCATTGTTTAGCTTTTTCTTGTTGTAAGGACAGGTGTGATGACTTCCACACTCCTTACCTGTTGGAGGTAAAACTGGAAGTCCTTCTGGTAGGCTTTTGTGGGAAATGTGACTGGACATAATATGGATGAGTAATAGAATAAGGAGAAAATTTTCAGTCTTGGAGTGAGTGATCTCAGAGTTATGTTAATTGAGGAGTTACTCAGGAGCATTTGAGTGCATTTTCAGGGCAAAATTAACACTGCCTATCAAGGGGCTCAGGCGGATTCCCACAAAAGAAGTTTATATGGTGCAGTAGCCTCATGAAAGTGGGAGGAGGACTGTTGGTAGAAACCGCTTATCTCTTCCTCTAAAGGAAATAACCACACCTTACATTGACTCTCGTCTGAATCATTAAGCTCAAATTGCTAAGAGATAAAAAACTGGGGAAATGTCAGGAGAGAACACTCCTTCCCCATGGCTGCTTCATTCCAGGCAACTCAATTAGCTTTAAACTCTGGGTTTATCTCTGTCCTCTCACTCTTCTCCAGGAACCAAAGAGTGGCTTACCCTTGATGAGTTTGGAAGAGAAACCAGGAGTGTATAGTTCAGCCCCTTCACTTCTCTTTGGAGCTGGTTACCTGTAGAAAGCACCCATTCTGATCTGCCCCTCCAAGTTGTTTAAAGAGTCAGGCCCCATCTGGGGCAAGACTGCAGTGTTCCATGTTGCCTGTACTCAGGTGAGCCTGCCTATTTCTCGTTTTGTAATTCAAAACTTTATTGGTACCCTGTACCTAAGCCATGTCATGCAAACTATGCTTTATCAGCAATAAAAGGAATATTATTATTTTTATCTGTTTGACTATTTTTAACGGATTTTTAAAATTTCTGAATGCTTTTGTTGCAGTCTCACCAATGCACCACAATGTAGTAGTCTCTCATGAAGTATTACCCAGAGTTCTTTGTCTCATGACCAAGAAAATTAAGGGGCATAGACAGAAAGGATGAGGTTGGAGTAAAAGTCGAATAAGCGAAAGAAGAAAGTTCTCCACCATGGAGAGGTGACCCAAAAGAGGGTTGTGATTTTACAGCCAAATACTAAGTCTCTTATAAACAGGCTAGTAGGGCAAGATATTTCATTTACATAAGACTCTGAAAACTGGTTGGGAGTAGGTGTTTCATTTGCATGAAGTGTGAATTCTTGACAGCTCCTCCCTGTCCCTGAACTCTTAGCTTAAGTTACCCCATGTTGTTTAATTTCCCTTACTGAATGTGTGTAAGGGGGAAGAATTCCCCATTGCTGGGTTCTGTGTTACTCCTCTTAGACATGTTTCAAGCAACCTCCCCTCCCCCTTCCCCTGTGCAAACTCCCTCATCTGAGTATGTCCAAAAAGGAAACAAATGTGCTCACTGAAGCCCACTGTGTATATGTAACCCTTGCTAGTTACACAGAAGACATCTTTATGGTGGACCTTGCCTCCTTATCTATGCTTGAAATCTGATGTTTTAGGCTGTTCTTTTGTTGATAAAAAAAGAATTCTATGGAGGACTTGTCCTAGTTATCCGCCTAATTGGTTCCTTTTTTTCCCCCCTCACTTTTAGATTGAACAGAAGAGATGAAAAGGTAGTATACAGTATTCTGGAATACTGCTGACACAGATTCCCCTGTTCTTAATATATTACATTACCATGGTAATTTTGTCACAACTAAGAAACCAACGTTGGTACAAAATTATTAACTAAATTCCAGGCTTTATTAGATTTCACCATTATTTCCACTAACGCTTGTTTTCTGTTCCAGAATCAATTTTATTTCTTGTTCTTTATTATTTTACTGTTTTTTTTTTTTTTGAGATGGAGTCCCACTCTGTCACCCAGGCTGGAGTGCAGTAGCACGATCTTGGCTCACTGCAACCTCTGCCTCTGGGGATCAAGTGATTCTGCTGCCTCAGCCTCCTGGGTAGCTGGGATTACAGGCATACACCACCATACCCAGCTTATTTTTGTATTTTTAGTAGAGACGGCATTTCACCATGTTGGCCAGGCTGGTCTTGAGCTCCTGACTTCAGGTGATCTGCCCACCTTGGCCTCCCAAAGTGCTAGGATTACAGGTGTGAGCCACCATGCCTGGCCTATTTACAGTTTTGAGATGGCCAGGTATTTTGTAAAATGTTCAGTCTGATTTTGTTTAATGTTTTTCTCACAGTTAGACAGACTCTGAATTTTGGGGAAGAATACCACAGAAGTGATGTGCCGTTCTCATCACATCATTTCATGGTACATGCTATCTACAGGAGTAATGACTGATGATATAAATCTTGAACCCCTGGCCAAGACAGTGTTTTCTGGATTTAGCCATTGTAAAGTTACTCTCTTTACCCCTCTTTTCTATACTCTCAGTCACTGATTACAGCTCACACTCAAAAAGAGGATAATGCTTAAATATTTTTGGTCTTATTTTGCAGTTAGTTTATGAATCAAGCAAAGCAGAGTTGATATTTATCAAACCACATGAAAGAAATTCCAACATGAGCAAATGTACACATACTAGTCACCAGCAGGATGAGTCAGGACAGCAGATCCGTTAAAAGGACAGAAGTGACATTTGTGGTCAGATGAAGGTCAGTGAACTTCAGGGACAGGGGCTTCTCTGAGAGGAGCAACTGGCAATGCATGGCAAGTTGTACAACATATAGTGTAGAGGCTAGAACGAAGAGGAGAGGCAGTATGTTCCCACTGGAGGATTTTAGTACATTGATCATCAGTTAAGGAATACATTTGCCCAAATTCACACCAGGTAATCAGTTCCTCAATAAGTTGCGCAATTGAAAAAGAAAGTCAATTTTTCTGTTTTGCTTTATATGAAAACTCAATGTTCTTTTGCTTCTTTTTCCACATGCACATGTGACTGATGGCCAGGAAAAAACCAAATGAATTAAGTTTTAAGGACAACCTCAGCCCCTGGGTCATCTTTGCTAAAGAAAGACAAGCGGGTGGGTGAACAGACAAATTAAAAACCTTCTACTGTCAACAAAGTTATCTCACTTTAGATCAAATACCAAGGGAACCAATTTAATTTTCTGCTGTTTTCATTTGAAGCTCTCTTCCTTTGTTGGTTATTGCTACTATAAAATTGATGTTATTTATA
This sequence comes from Papio anubis, assembly GCF_008728515.1. NCBI lineage: Eukaryota > Metazoa > Chordata > Mammalia > Primates > Cercopithecidae > Papio > Papio anubis. The sequence goes on from NC_044984.1 coordinate 31,987,086, forward strand.
GCTTCTTAAATCCATAAGAATTATTGGAGGCTTAAAGGTGGGCCACTGGCTTGCTAGTTGTGTATTTCTTATCCTGTTCTATTTTTCCAAATAAAATAACAAATTTTTATACTTCCTTTCTAATATTTTTTGAAATTTATATTCATCAAAATGTATATCTGAGATGAAAGAGCTTCATAGACAAGAGGGAGAAATCACTAATATATTTCAAGTTAATAAGTGAATAATTAAGGTACTAAACCTGGAAATATTAAAATTTTCTGGACCTGCAATATTTTCCCAGAATTTCCTATTGTATTTGTAATGTCTTTGGAGAAAGTTATATATAGCTATGTGTTGTGTATGACTTTCCTTATACTTATTTTAATAATTTTGATTATATAAGCAATACACGCCCAATGTGCAAAAATTAAAAAAACACAGAATAGTAAAATGAAGACTATCTTGAAACTATTTTTTCAACAAAAATTTATGAAACGTCTATTATGAGAACTGTTTTCAGCACTAGGGACATAGCAATACACAAAACAGAGAAAAATCCTTGCCCTCATTAAACTTTCATTCCAGTGAGAGGAGATAGACCAAAAGAAATGCATATTTTGCGAAAGAACAATAACAACAACAACAACAACAAAAACAGTTTCTCAGGACCATCAAACTTGTTATGCCAAAAGGAAAGTTAAGCCTGGAGAATGAGTCTTACAACACTGCCATTCTTTTCCCAAATGGACATCTGTTACTTCCTAACCTTATGTCAAAGCATTACACATTGGTCAGACCTCCACAGAAGGGTAGAAAGCCTCATACATCTCAGATGACTGCCTCATTAACTGTTCATAAGTAAATCCTTTTCCGGCCTCAGAACCTTTCAAAATATATATTCTCCCCTAAAACAAGGAAATGTCAATTTTAACTTTAGCTTTGCAGTTGAAGTCTAGCTCCTAAAACGAAAGTCTTTAAGATTTCACACTGATAATGTATATTACAAGCTTATCTTCCCAGGTGCAGAACAAAGACAAGATGATATAAATGGTTCCTTCATCTGCCTTGAGACATCTGCATAATTTATTCTTCTTTTACTCCCATTTTCTTGGAATGTTTACCTTACTTTATGTAAAAGGCAGATTTACTGGGTACTAATTAAAGTCTCACAAAAATGTAGCCATTTTCCTCACTGCTTAACCCTCTCTTCCCACACGTCTTCTCCTCCTCAAAGAAATGTATGAATATGGAGCCTCCTGAAAACCTCTTCAGAGAGCACAGGTCACAGAAACTCTGGCTCAATAAACCTTGACTGATTCAGACCCTTGCCTTAGTCCTTCATTGTGGTTTAACATTTATAAAGGGTGTAATAAGTACTATGGAAAAAATAAAGACAGGAAGAAAGAACACGAGTATAAGTGGGAAATTTTAGCATTTTAAAATGGGGGTCAGGGGAAGCCTCTCTTAGAAACTGAGGAAAGACCTGAAGGAGTTGAGGGAGTGAGTCAAGGTTAAGCCTGAGGCAAGAATATTCTTGCCAGAGTAAACAGCAAGTACAGAGGCCCTGGGCTTTTATTTGAAGTGAGTTGGGAAGCACTAAAGGGCTTAAGCAGTGGAGAGATTTAGTGAGCTTAGTTTTTAAAACATCAATTTAGCTGCTCTGTGAGAACAGACTCAGCAGGACAAAGACGAAGGCAGGTAGACCAGTTACATAGCTGTTGACTAAGGTTGTAGCTTAGTGGTAAGTGCTTAGGTATCACATGTTTATTGATGATGGAGCTGACAAGGAATCCAGAGGATCCGATATGGAGTGTGAGGTTGAGTGAGAAGCGTTATGGCCACTGTTTGAATTGGTTCATGTTAACCCTCCTCTGTCTCCACCTACCTATACACAGAAAACTTTCAAGTCCCTAAGGCAAGTGAAAATGGAAAAAACAGAAGAGTTATATGATCAGTCGTAGTGAAGGCTCCTAATCACCAATGAGGTCTATTAATCTTGCTAAGATTTACACCTCCCACGGGCAGCAGCAGAGGAGCAAATGCAGACCTATGTGGAGAGGAGTGTGGTTGGCGAGCCTTTCCAAGCCCTGCTCATTGCCATTTCTCTAAGAGCAGTAGAGTGATTTTATACTGTTTTAAAATGGGCAGAAGGAGGAGCTTGAAAAATATCTCATTCTCTCTGAACTTTCTCTATTCAGCATCTTTGTTTAAAGAGAAATATAGATAGGTATTTCACCAAACAACTGAGAAAGAAGAAAAGAAAGTTTGCACAGAAAATGTAGAGAAAAACCTCAGCTCTGACTCAACTCTTTGATGGGTTGATATCAGAAATAGTATTTTATTTATATTTCTTACATATTTTACACATATGGGAAACAAGATAATGAAGTAGCAATAAAATTTACTTAAGGAAAGAGTCCCATCTACTACTTTATAATCTTGCATCTCACTCTTGTCCTATGCTGCTTTATTTTCAGTTTCTTCTCTCTCTATGGGCTTTCTGGTCTTGTTTCAAGGATGCTATTAAGTTTGCCAAATAGTTTTCTAAAGTATTCAATGTACATTTCTTCTTTTGGGTCTCTTCCCCGTGTCTGATTCACTTGGTATGTTTTTGTTTTACTCATTCGCAAATGAAAACAAATCTATTGAGCCTGAGAATTAGCCAATGAAGAGTGTTTTTGGAAATGGAGTGCCAAGGATTTGCCTTGAGTCCCCTTCTGTTTACTTGGATGAATTAATTCACTTCTGATTCTACAGCCGGAAGGGAGCTAAATGGGCTATCTCCTAGCTCAGGATCCAATAGTGTTTCATTTGTTTTAGTTTTACTGGACAAAACTAAGATAATATTCTCCCTCTGCTATCTGGACAGATGGGATGCACAGAATGCCACAATTTCCAGTTTTCACTGCTACCAGATGGTCTTCATCTTTGCCTCCATATTTATTTGTGAGGACTACACATTCCAGTTTGTAATGTACCACATACTGTCATTTTTTTTCCAGGTATTACCATCTCCCAATGCATGTGGAAAGGCATTACCATCTCCCAATGCAAGGTTCTGGACCTTGACTATCTTCAAATGAATCTCCATGAAATAAAGGCACACATACTTTTCTTTTAGATGTTGGATGCTTTCCAAAGCTGTATGGCAGGTGTTGTTTTACTGCTGGTGCTGACACTACCACGAACTGGAGCACCTATTTTTGCACATGCTTTTGACATAGCTACTACTTAAAAACTGAGCAAAAATGCCCTTCTAAGTATGGGTAACTTTGATGATTGCATCAATAAAATGTTACAGGGGCCAACTTGGTGAGAAGCCTACGGTGGCCCATCTGGCTCTGTAGTTCTTGACATCACCCAGCTCCAAATCAGAGTCCCTTGTAATGTACGATCATTAGAAGTGTATGGTAGACTATATGTGCAATTCACCAATCTATTTTTCTTTTATATTTATTTATTTTTTATTATACTTTAAGTTCTGGGATACATGTGCAGAACGTGCAGGTTTGTTACGTAGGTATACACGTGTCATGGTGGTTTGTTGCACCCATCAACCTGTCATCTACATTAGGTATTTCTCCTAATGCTATCCCTCCCCTAGCCCCCGACCCCCCAACAAACTCCAGTGTGTGATATTCCCCTCCCTGTGTCCATGTGTTCTCATTGTTCAACTCCCGCTTATGAGTGAGAACGTGTGGTGTTTGGTTTCCTGTGCTATTTTGCTGAGAATGATGGTTTCCAGCTTCATCCATGTCCCTGCAAAGGGCATGAACTCATCCTTTTTTATGGTTGCATAGTATTCCATGGTATATGTGTGTCACATTTTCTTTATCCAGTCTGTCATTGATGGGCATTTGAGTTTGTTCCAAGTCTCTGCTATTGTGAACAGTGCTGCAATAAACATACGGGTGCATGTATCTTTATAGTAGAATGATTTATAATCCTTGGGTATATACTCAGTAATGGGATTGTTGGGTCAAATGGCATTTCTGGTTCTAGATCCTTGAGGAATCGCCACATTGTCTTCCACAATGGTTGAACTAATTTACACTCCCACCAACAATGTAAAAGTGTTCCTATTTCTCCACATCCTTTCCAGCATCTGTTGTTTCTTGACTTTTTAATGATTCCCATTCTAACTGGTGTGAGATGGTATCTCATTGTGTTTTGATTTGCATTTCTCTAATGACCAGTGATGATGAGCTTTTTTTCATATGTTTGTTGGCCGCATAAATGTCTTCTTTCGAGAAGTGTCTGTTCATATCCTCTGCCCACTTTTTGATGTGGTTGTTTGTTTTTTTCTTATAAATTTGTTTAAGTTCTTTGTAGATTCTCAATATTAATCCTTTCTATTTTTGTAACTAGTGACAGATTTGGCAGGGGCTGAGTCAGGACTTCAGATGTTTTTCATCCTTCATTGTCGTTTTCCCTAAAATGTATCAGTGCAAGAATGCTGAAATTTGAACAGTGGAAGCTCATGGTCCTGAGACTCATACTCTAAATGTCAGTGAAAGACAGGAAGTCTACTTTGTCTAACCTAGCCCCTGTTTGGCAGCAACCTCATTATAACTTCTTTCTTTCTAGTAGCTTTTTTCCTTCTTTTTCTTTCTTTCTTTTTTTTTTTTTCCTGCCAACTTTGCAATCACTGAATCCTAATCTGTTACCTGGTTAGGGTGTTGCTATGAGTCTTCATCTTTTCTGGTGTTTTCCTAGTCATCCAAAGCAAAAGGCTACCCCATGGTGACTTTCATTGTTCCATAAGGGAATTAGGGCATATAATGATCATATATGATGATTATACAATGATCAGGTTTTTACTGTACCCTTTCAGATTTACTGTACCCTGGTTATGTTGGCGAACTTTCACTTCTGCCCAAGGGAATACTCTCTATATCCAGCTGTCTTATTCAGATTAGAACTATTCTGCCTATAGACAGCTGAATCTGATACTGTGATTTCATTTGCCTCTGGCAGAAATCAAGTACCTTTTTGCTAAGTTGTCCTTTCCGGAACACTTCTCTTTTGTATGAAAATATCTCCCACCGTGACTCTTTTCTGTTCCCAGATTTTTCTGCTACATTGATCTCACATCAGTTAGTATACTCTTTTCTGCCATATGTTGAGACTCTCTAAGTTGGTTGAAATCACTATTCTTTTGTATCCCTAGTATTTTTAAGTTAATGATTCTCAAAGTGTGGTCCTTGGACCAGCAGAATCAGTATCACCTGTCACTCCGTAAGACCTGCAAATTCTTAGGCCCCACCCCAAGCCTACTGAATAAGAAACTCTGAAGGTGGGGTCAGGCAATCTGTTTTTATAAGTCTTTCAGGTGATTCTGATGTATGCTTTAAAAAACTTTGTAAATACTCATTCTCCCAGGAATGTTAGCTCTGTTGGAGCTATTAATAGAAAAAGGAAGAAGGCTAGTGGAAAGAATAAACATAAAACAAATATGGTCTCAGGTTGACTGGGGGCTGGGCACAGCATCTTAGGCCTATAATCCTGCACTCTAGGAGGATTTCTTGAAACCAGATGTTGAAGACTATCCTGGGTAACATAGTGAGATTCTGTTTCTAATAAAAAAAACCTTAGAGTTTTTGATATGCTAGTCTTCTTTAAGAACTACTGCTCTGTTATACACCATGGCATACTAAATGCAGCCATAAAAAAGAACCAAATCATGTCCTTTGAAGCAACATGAATGCAACTGGAGGCCATTAACCTAAGCAAACTAATGCAGAAACAGAAAACCAAGCACTGCATGTTTTCACTTACAAGTGGGAGCTAAACATTGGGTATACATGGACATAAAGATGAGAACAATAGACACTGGGGACTCCTAGAGGGGGAAGGGAGGGTGGGGTGCAAGGGCTGAAAAACTACCTGTTGGGTACCATGCTCACTTTCTGGGTGATGAGTTAAATCATACTCCAAACCTCAGCATCACACAATACACTTTTATAAGAAACCTGCAGCATACCCTGGAATCTAAAATAAAAGTTGAAAAAAAAAAAAAGTACTACTACTCCAAACTGCTTCCCTTTTATCAGCTTTAAAACTAGCCCATATCACCAACTGTCCTTGTTCTTAGTAACCATCTGTCAAATTGTTGTGTCATGTCCAAAATGTATTTTATACTCGATAGGTTTTCATCTACCAGGGAAATAGTAATTATGATATACCTTACCATGAAATTTGGTGAGAAAAAATATTTTTGCACATCGTTTTCACTCCTCTATAAAATGTGGGGACATAGGACATTAGAGGCAACTCAAAGCAAATTATATCTGGTTAACATCTGCTTTTGATCATTACATAGCCTAAAGATGCAGAATTAGGGAGAATTAACTTTACCTGCTGGTGTTTAGCTATTCTTTGATACTTACAGTATTTATGCCTGCTTTGCAATGAAGACAAGTTAAATTGTCTTAGATCTCTTAATCTTCATAAAGACCTTTCGTGAATAAGATAAGCCTTTCAAATAAGAAGTCTAAAAAGCATTCGTAATTAGAAATTTTAATTCTAATCACATGAAGCTTTTTTTCTTTGGCTGGTGAAAAACAACCTGTTCAGCCAGTTGGTTTTATGTTGATTACACAAAGTATGCAATTGTAACCCAGCAACACACACACAAAAGCCAGAAAAATTGGACCAATGGATAAAAAAGGACAGCCATCAGCCCAAGCTGAGTGCTCTGCATGCATGCCTTATATCTCTTTTCCACCTTCCCTGTTTTCTTTTTCTTACTGGTTTTCTACCACCTGCAACATAGTATCTTAAAACAGGAAAATAAAATGCTTGCTCCCAAATATACTGCTTTTTATGTAATAGTAAAAAATACATAAAAAATGTTAAGTTGACAGTGCTTTAACAAAATGTTCTGCAAAAGGATAGAAAGGCTTATAGGAATTTTCTAAGTGACCTATATCTAGAACTACTGGGGTGATTGTTGGATAACCTATGGCCTATCTCATAAAAAAGATTGATTCTATGAGGGTTATATTTCATCTATTAAATTATTTGTCTATTGAAAAAAGTTTTATTTGCTAAAGGATGTACTAGAAGCTAAAGGGGAATAATAATGGCTTGAAATTCAGATCTAAATGAAAGAATAAAGAACTAGAAATGTTAAGTAGGTGGATAAATATAAAAGAATCTGTGTTCTAATAATTTACTTGAAAAACAATTGTCCATTTAAAGAAAAATAATACAATAAAATAATGTTTGTAATACATATAGAAGTAAAGGTTATAACAATAATTACACAAAAATTGAGTATATGGGTAAATGAAAGAATACTCTTGTAATATGTAACATTATTAAATTGGTGAAGTGAGGGGTGTAAACTGTTATGGTAGGCCGATTAATGGTCTCCTAATGTTGCCTACATCCTAATCTATGAACCCCATGAATATGTTATCCTACAAGGGACTCTGAAGTTGTGATTAATAATTTTGAGATAGGGAAATTATTTTAGATTTTTTGGGTAGACCCAATGAAATCTCAAGGGTTCTTAGATGGGAAGAAAGAGGATTAGTAGCAGAGAGAGAAGATGTACAGATGAAAGCAGAAATCAGAGAGAAGAGAAGATACTATATTGCTGGATTTTAAGATGGAGGAGAGGGATACAAGACTAAAAACTGTAGTTGACCTCTAAAAGTTGGAAAACACAAAAAAATGCATTCTTTTCTGAACTTCTAAATGGAATGCAGGCCTGTTAACACTTTGATTTTAGCTCATAACTCATTTTATGCTTCCAGAAGTATAAGATGCTAAATTTGTGTGGCTTTAGGCCTCAAAGTTTGTGGCTTTTTAAATTTAATTTTTAAAAGGTTTAAATTTTTAATTTTTTTTTGGTGGTAATTTGTTATAGCAGCAATAGGAAACTAATTCAAGTTTGAATTCAGAAGCATCAATATTTCCAAGCCTCTCTAACTTTGTGAAACCCAAACTTTAAACCCTGTTCCTTGGACAGGTACAGTGAGAGAAAGGGGAAAGGTGAATTAGGAAATGTGAAATATCAGATGCAAAGTGTGATGTATGAAGAGAAAATACTGATTCTAGCCTCTGACAAAATAAGAATGCAAAATGTTAGCTCTAAAATAAATAGATAATGATAGATAACTAAGAATTAAATAGAAGAAATAAAATGTGGCACTAAAATATATTTAGTTAATCAAAAATAAAGTGAGAAAGAGCAAAAGAGAAATAATACCAGCAAAAAAATCAAGAGGAAGTAATGAGGTTGTAGACCTAAACTTAGCCATATTAATAATTACACTAAATGTAAATGGACCAAATAACAGAGCACAAAAATTCATAAAGCAAAAACTAAATTAATTAAATTTAGAATTACAACAAGATCTTTTAATAATCCTTTGGTTGTAATTGGTAGATGATATAGACAAAAATTTAGTGAGTATATTCATAAAGCACCTTGATTTAATTGATATTTATGGAGCATTACATGTGATTTAAAAGTATATATTATTTTAAAGTACATGTGTAGCATATAAACTAAAAAACTGTACAAAAATTCTTAATAAAGTCTTTATGGCAGAATATTGAAATCAAACAGTACATATTCACTGATGATAAGAGAACTAAATTAGAAATCAACAAAACAGGATATCTGGATAATTCTACAACACATGGTATTTAGGTCTCATATCTCTAAATAAGCTGCAGGGTAAAATATAAACATGAAGAAAATGAAAGTATTTTAAACTAAATTAAGACAGAGCATATCTAATTTGTAGGATGTGGCTATAGCAGTATTTACAGGAAAATATACAGTTTGAAGTTTTTATATAAGAAAAAAAGGTCAAAAACATTATAGAATAAGACAAGAAAAATTAAAACAGTAGAAAATAATGAAATAGAAGATAGATAATTGAGAATATATATTTAAAAAAACAAAATTTGTTCTTTGAAAAGATAAATTGCTAAACCTACAGTTAATCAAGAAGAATAGAGTGAAAAAATAGATTACAATATTAGGAATGACAGTGGACTTACTACCTCAGATCCTACAGATGTTAAAAAGATAACAAGGGTACATTATGAAAAGCTGCATGCCAATAAATTTGACATCTTTGATAAAATGGAGAAGTTTTTTGAAAGACATATATTACCAGAACTGACACACAAGGAAACAGAGAATCTGAATATCTTTACATGTTAAATAAATTAAATTTGTAATTACAACATTTCCATGAAGAAAACCAATTCCAGGTTCAGATAGTTATCCTATGAATCATTTAAAAAGAAAAAAAAAATGTACACAAAAACTCAGGAAATAGAGGAAGAAGGAACATTTTCCCACTAATTTTTTAAAAGTCCAGCATATCCCTAATATGAATGTCTTATGAAGAAGTCACAAGAAAACATAACTACATACTCATATTCATTATCAATATACACACAAGTATCCTTGTGTGTATATTTTTATTTTTGTTATTTTCCTTTTTATTTGTATAAAATTGTAAGGTACATGTGCAATTTTGTTATGTACATAGATTGCACAGTGGTCAGGTCAGGGCTTTTAGAATACTTATCCCCTAAATAACATACATTGTACCCATTAACTAATTTCTCAACCTCCTCTTCCCCTCCCACCCACTGACTCTTTCATGTTTCTCTTGTCTATTACTCCACTCTCTACATTCATAGGAACACATTTTGTAGCACTCACTTATGAGTGGGACCATGTGATATTTCTCCTTACGTCTGGCTTGTTTCACTGAAGATAATGTTCCATTGCTGCAAACTGTATGATTTTTTTTTTATGGCTAAATAGTATTCCATTATTTATAAATAGATCACATTTTCTTTATCCAGTCCTCCATTGATGGACACTTAGGTTGATTCTATATTTTGATATTGTGAATAATGATAAACATACAAGTGCAGGTATCTTTTTTTTTTTTTTGAGACAGAGTCTCACTCTGTCGCTCTGGCTGGAGAGCAGTGGCCCAATCTTGGCTCACTGCAAGCTCCACCTCCCGGGTTCACGCCATTCTCCTGCCTCAGCCTCCTGACTAGCGAGGACTACAGGTGCCCACCACCCCGCCCGGCTAATTTTTTGTATTTTTCGTAGAGACGGGGTTTCACCATGTTAGCCAGGATGCTCTCGATCTCCTGGCCTCGTGATCCACCTGCCTCAGCCTCCCAAAGTTCTGGGGTTACAGGTGTGAGCCACCGCGCCAAGCCTATCTTTTTGATATATTGATTTCTCTTCCTTTGGCTATATACCCAGTAGTGGGATTGCTCAATTGAATTGTATTTTTAGCTATTTGTGAAATCTCCATACCGTTTTTTAGAGACTCTGTAATAATTTACATTCCCACCAACAGTGTATAAAGCATTCTCTTATCTCCACATCCTCACCAATATCTGTTATTTTTTCTTTTTTTAATAATAGCCATTCCAACCGGGGCAAAATAATATCTTATTGTAGTTTTTATTTGCATTTCTCTGATGATTAGCGTTTCTTCCATATATCTTTTGGCTATTTGTATGTTTTCTTCTGAAAAAAAATGTTTATTTGTGTCCATTGCCCACTTTTTAATGGAATTATTTGTTATTTTTGTTGTTGTTGAGGAATTTGAACTTCTTATATATTCTGAGTATTAGTCCCATATTGGATGAATAGTTTGCAAATATTTTCTCACTTAATATGTTGTCTCTTTACTCTGTTGACTATTTCTTTTGATGCACAAAGGTTTTTGGTTTAATTAAGTCCCTGAATATGGCTTGGATGTGTGGCCCTTTCTAATTTCATGTAGAAATGTGATCCTTGGTGTTAGAGCTGGGGCTTGGTTGGAGGTGTTTGGGTCATGGGGGTGGTTCCCTCATAAATGGCTTGGTGCTGTCCTCATGATAATGAATGAGTTCTTACTCTGAGTTCACATGAGACTTAGTTTCTTTTTTTTTTAACATTAAAATTTTTTTAAAATTTTTAAAATTATACTTTAAGTTCTAGGGTACATGTGCACAATGTGCAGGTTTGTTACATATGCATACAAGTGCCATGTTGGTGTGCTGCACCCATTAACTCGTCATTACATTAGGTATATCTCCTAATGCTATCCCTGTCCCCTCTACCCACCCCATGACAGGCCCTGGTGTGTGATGTTCCCCTTCCTGTGTCCAAGTGTTCTCATTGTTTGATTCCCACCTATGAGTGAGACATGCAGTGTTTGGTTTTTTGTCCTTGTAATAGTTTGCTGAGAATGATGGTTTCCAGCTTCATCCATGTCCCTACGAAGGACATGAGCTAATCCTTTTTTATGGCTGCATAGTATTCCATGGTGTATATGTGCCACATTTTCTTAATCCAATCTGTCATGGATGGACATTTGGGTTGGTTCCAAGTCTTTGCTATTGTGAATATTGCCACAATAAACATATGTAAGCTTGTGTCTTTATGGCAGCATGATTTATAATCCTTTGGGTATATCCCAGTAATGGGATGGCTGGGTCAAATGGTATTTCTAGTTCTAGATCCTTGAGGAATCGCCACACTGTCGTCCACAATGGTTGAACTAGTTTACAGTCCCACCAACAGTGTAAAAGTGTTCCTACTTCTCCACATTCTCCAGCACCTGTTGTTTCCTGACTTTTTAATGATCACCATTCTAACTGGTGTGAGAGGTATCTCATCATGGATTTGATTTGCATTTCTCTAATGGCCAGTTATGATGAGCATTTTTTCATGTGCCTGTTGGCTGCATAAATGTCTTCTTTTGAGAAGTGTCTGTTCATATCCTTCACCCACTTTTTGATGGGGTCGTTTGTTTTTTTCTTGTAAGTTTGTTTGAGGTCTTTGTAGATTCTGGATATTAGCCCTTTGTCAGATGAGTAGATTGCAAAAGTTTTCTCCCATTCTGTGGGTTGCCTGTTCACTCTGATGGTAGTTTCTTTTGCTGTGCAGAAGCTCTTTAGTTTAATGAGATTCCATTTGTCAATTTTGGCTTTTGTTGCCATTGCTTTTGGTGTTTTAGACATGAAGTCCTTGCCCATGCCTATGTCCTGAATGGTATTACCTAGGTTTTCTTCTAGGGTTTTTATGGTTTTAGGTCTAACATTTAAGTCTTTAATCCATCTTGAATTAATTTTTGTATCAGTTGTGAGGAAGGGATCCAGTTTCAGCTTTCTACACATGGCTAGCCAGTTTTCCCAGCACCATTTATTAAATAGGGAATCCTTTCCCCATTTCTCCTTTTTGTCAGGTTTGTCAGAGATCAGATGGCTGTAGATGTGTGGTATTATTTCTGAGGGCTCTGTTCTATTCCATTGGTCTATATATCTGTTTTGGTACCAGTACCATGCTGTTTTGATTACTGTAGCCTTTTAATATAGTTTGAAGTCAGGTAACTTGATGCCTCCAGCTTTGTTCTTTTGACTTAGGATTGTCTTGGCAATGCAGGCCCTTTTTTGGTTCCATATGAAATTTAAAGTAGTTTTTTCCAATTCTGTGAAGAAAGTCATTGGTAGCTTGATGGGGATGGCATTGAATCTATAAATTACCTTTGGCAGTATGGCCATTTTTCATGATATTGAGTCTTCCTATCCATGAGCATGGAATGTTCTTCCATTTGTTTGTGTCCTCTCTTATTTCCTTGAGCAGTAGTTTGTAGTTTGCCTTGAAGAGGTCCTTCACATCTCTTGTAAGTTGGATTCCTAGGTATTTTATTCTCTTTGAAGCAACTGTGAACGGGAGTTCACTCATGATTTGGCTCTCTGTTTTCTGTTATCGGTGTATAAGAATGCTTTTGATTTTTGCACATCGATTTTGTATCCTGAGAGTTTGCTGAAGTTGCTTATCAGCTTATGGAGATTTTGGGCTGAGTTGATGGGGTTTTCTAAATATACAATCATGTCATCTGCAAACAGGGACAATTTGACTTCTTCTTTTCCAAATTGAATACCCTTTATTTCTTATTTCTGCCTGATTTCCCTGACCAGAACTTCGAACACTGTGTTGAATAGGAGTGGTGAGAGAGGGGATCCCTGTCTTGTGCCAGTTTTCAAAGGGAATGCTTCCAGTTTTTGCCCATTCAGTATGATATTGGCTGTGGGTTTGTCATAAATAGCTCTTATTATTTTGAGATATGTCCCATCTATATCTAATTTATTGAGAGTTTTTAGCATGAAATGCTGTTGAATTTTGTCAAAACCTTTTCAGAATCTATTGAGATAATCATGTGTTTTTTGTCTTTGGTTTTGTTTCTATGCTGGATTACATTTATTGATTTGCATATGTTGAACCAGCCTTGCATCCCAGGGATGAAGCTCACTTGATCATGCTGGATAAGCTTTTTGATGTGCTGCTGGATTTGGTTTGCCAGTATTATATTGAGGATTTTTGCATTGATGTTCATCAGGGATATTGGTCTAAAATTCTCTTTTTTTGTTGTATCTTTGCCATGCTTTGATATCAGGATGATGGTGGCCTCATAAAATGAGTTAGGGTTGATTGGAATAGTTTCAGAAGGAATGGTACCGGTCCTCCTTGTACCTCTGGTAGAATTCGGCTGTGAATCCGTCTGGTCCTGGACTTTTTTTGATTGGTAGGCTATTAATTATTGCCTCAATTTCAGAGCCTGTTATTGGTCTCTTGAGGGATTCAACTTCTTCCTGGTTTAGTCTTGGGAGGTTGTATGTGTCCAGGAATTTATCCATTTCTTCTAGATTTTCTAGTTTATTTGTGTAGAGGTTTTTATAGTATTCTCTCATGGTAGTTTTTATTTCTGTGTGATCACTGGTTATATCCCCTTTATCATTTTTTATTGTGTCTATTTGATTCTTCTCTCTTTTCTTCTTCATTAGTCTTGCTAGCAGTCTATCAATTTTGTTGATCTTTTCCAAAAACCAGCTCCTGGATTCATTGATTTTTTGAGGGTGTTTTTTTGTGTCTCTGTCTCCTTCAGTTCTGCTCTGATCTTAGTTGTTTCTTGTGTTCTGCTAGCTTTTGTATGTTTTTGCTCTTGCTTCTCTAGTTCTTTTATTTGTGATGTTAGGGTGTCAATTTTAGATCTTTCCTGCTTTCTCTTGTGGGCATTTAGTGCTATAAATTTCCCTCTACATACTGCTTTAAATGTGTCCCAGAGATTCTGGTATGTTGTATCTTTGTTCTCATTGATTTCAAAGAACATCTTTATTTCTGCCTTCATTTCGTTATGTACCCAGTAGTCATTCAGGAGCAGTTTGTTCAGTTTCCATGTAGTTGAGTTGTTTTGAGTGAGTTTCTTAATCCTGAGTTCTAGTGTGATTGCACTGCGGTCTGAGAGACAGTTTGTTATAATTTCTTTTCTTTTACATTTGCTGAGGAGTGCTTTACTTCCAACTATGTGGTCAATTTTGGAATAAGTGTGATGTGGTGCTGAGAAGAATGTATATTCTGTTGATTTGGGGTGGAGAGTTCTGTAGATGTCTATTAGATCCACTGGGGCAGAGCTGAGTTCAATTCCTGGATATCCTTGTTAACTTTCTGTCTTGATTATCTGCCTAATGTTGACAGTGGGGTGTTAAAGTCTCCCATTATTATTTTGCGGGAGTCTACGTCTTTTTGTAGGTCTCTAAGGACTTGCTTTATGAATCTGGGTGCTCCTGCAATGGGTGCATATATATTTAGGATAGTAAATATCCCCTTGTTGAATTGATCCCTTTACCTTTATGTAATGGCCTTGTTTGTCTCTTTTGATCTTTGTTGGTTTAAAGTCTGTTTTATCAGAGACTAGGATTGCAACGCCTCCCTTTTTTTGTTTTCCATTTGCTTGGTAGATCTTCCTCCTTCCCTTTATTTTGAGCCTATGTGTGTCTCTGCAAGTGAGATTGGTCTCCTGAATACAGCACACTGATGAGTCTTGACTCTGTCCAATTTGCTAGTCTGTGTCTTTTAATTGGAGCATTTAGCCCTTTTCCATTTAAAGTTAATATTTTTATGTGTGAATTTGATCCTGTCATTATGATGATTAGCTGGTTATTTTGCTCGTTAGTTGATACAGTGTCTTCCTAACATCTATGGTCTTTACAATTTGGCATGTTTTTGCAGTGGCTGGTACCAGTTTTTCCTTTCCATGTTTACTGCTTCCTTCAGGAGCTCTTTTAGGGCAGGCCTAGTGGTGACAAAATCTCTCAGCATTTGCTTGTCTGTAAAGGATTTTATTTCTCCTTCATTTATAAAGCTTAGTTTGGCTGGATATGAAATTCTGGGTTCAAAATTCTTTTCTTTAAGAATGTTGAATATTGGCCCCCACTCTCCTCTAGCTTGTAGAATTTCTTCTGAGAGATCCACTGTTAGTTTGATGGGCTTCCCTTTGTGGGTAACCTGACCTTTCTCTCTGGCTGCCCTTAACATTTTTTCCTTCAGTTCAACTTGGTGAATCTGATAATTATGTGTCTTGGAGTTGCTCTTCTCGAGGAGTATCTTTGTGGCATTCTCTGTATTTCCTGAATTTGAATGTTGGCCTGCCTTGCTAGGTTGGGGAAGTTCTCCTGGATAGTATCCTGCAGAGTGTTTTCCAACTTGGTTCCATTCTCCCCATCACTTTCAGGTACACCAGTCAGACGTAGATTTGGTCTTTTCACATAGTCACATATTTCTTGAAGGCTTTGTTTGTTTCTTTTTACTCTTTTTTCTCTAATCTTCTCTTCTCACTTCATTTCATTCATTTGATCTTCAATCACTGATACCCTTCCTTCCAGTTGATTGTATCAGCCACTGGAGCTTGTGCATGCATCACGTAGTTCTTGTGCCATGGTTTTCAGCTCCATCAGGTCATTTAAGGACTTCTCTACGCTGATTATTCTAGTTAGCCATTCATCTAATCTTTTTTCAAGGTTTTAGCTTCTTTGCAATGGGTTCGAACTTCCTCCTTTAGCTTGGAGAAGTTTGATCGTCTGAAGCCTTCTTCTCTCAACTTGTCAAAGTCATTCTCTGTCCAGTTTTGTTCTGTTGCTGGCAATGAGTTGCCTTCCTTTGGAGGTGGAGAGGCACTCTGATTTTTGAATGTTCAGCTTTTCTGCTCTGTTTTTTCCCCCATCTTTGTGGTTTTATCTACCTTTGGTCTTTGATGATGGTGACATACAGATGGGGTTTTGGTGTGGATGTTCTTTCTGTTTGTTAGTTTTCCTTCTAACAGTCAGGACCCTCAGCTACAGGTCTGTTGGAGTTTGCTGGAGGTCCACTCCAGACCCTGTTTATCTGGGTATCAGCAGCAGAGACTGCAGAACAGCGAATATTGCTGAACAGCCAATGTTGTTGACTGATCGTTCCTCTGGAAGCTTCATCTCAGAGGGGTACCAAGCCGTGTGGGATGTCAGTCTGCCCCTAATGGGGGCTGCCTCCCAGTTAGGGTACTCGGGGATCAGGAACCCACTTGAGGAGGTAGTCTGTCCATTCTCAGATCTCAAACTCCATGCTGGGAGAATCACTACTCTCTTCAAAGCTGTCAGACAGGGACATTTAAGTCTGCAGAGGTTTCTGCTGCCTTTTGTTCAGGTATGCCCCGCCCCCAGAGGTGGAGTCTACAGAGGCAGGCAGGCCTCCTTGAGCTGCGGTGGGCTCCACCCAGCTCGAGCTACCAGGCTGCTTTGTTTACCTACTCAAGCCTTAGCAATGGTGGGTGCCCCTCCCCAGCCTCGCTGCAGCCTTGCAGTTTGATCTCAGACTGCTGTGCTAGCAATGAGTGAAGCCCTGTGGGCGTGGGACCCTCTGAGCCAGGAGTGTAATATAATCTGGTGTGCCGTTTGCTAAGACTGTTGGTAAAGTGCAGTATTACGGTGGGAGTGACCTGATTTTCCAGGGGCCGCCTGTCACAGCTTCCCTTGGCTAGGAAAGGGAATTCCCTTCCCCCTTGCACTTCCCAGGTGAGGTGATGCCTCACCCTGCTTCGGCTCTCGCTTGGTGGGCTGCACCCACTGTCCTGCACCCACTGTCTGACAAGCCCCAGTTGAACCCCATAGATCAGTTGGAAATGCAGAAATCACCCATCTTCTGCATTGCTTGTGCTGGGAGCTGTAGACTGGAGCTGTTCCTATTTGGCCATCTTAGAACCGCCTCCTGAGATTTAGTTGTTATAGAGTGTGACACATCCCGCACTCTCCTGCTCCTGCTTTGCCTTGTAGTATACTTGTTGCACCTTTGCCTTCTGCCATGATGGTAAGCTTCCTGAGGCCCTCACCAGAAGCAGATGCGAACATCATGCTTTATGTATAGCCTACAGAATTGGGAGCTAATTAATTCTGTTTTCCTTGTAAATTATCCAGTTTCAGACCCTTCTTTCTTTCTTTCTTTCTTTCTTTCTTTCTTTCTTTCTTTCTTTCTTTCTTTCTTTCTTTCTTTCTTTCCTTCCTTCCTTCTTTCTTTCTTTCTTTTTTTTTTTTTTTTTTTTTTTGAGATGGTGTATCTCTCTGTTGCCAGGCTAGAGTGCAGTGGTGTGATCTTGGCTCACTGCAACCTCCAACTTCCTGGTTCAAGCAATTCTCCTGCCTCACCCTCCCAAGTAGCTGGAATTACAGGTGCCCGCCACCACACCTGGCTAATTTTTGTATTTTTAGTAGAGACAGCGTTTCGCCATTTTGGCCAGTATGATCTCAATCTCCTGACCTTGTGATCTGCCTGCCTCTGGCCTCCCAAAGTGCTGGGATTAGAGGCATGAGCCACCATGCCAGGCCTTTTTTTTTTTTTTTTTTCCCCAGACAGATTCTTGCTCTGTTGCCAGGCAGCTGGAGTGCAGTGGTGCTATCTTGGATCACTGAAACCTCCACCTCCCAGGTTCAAGCAATTCTCCTGCCTCAGTCCCCCAAGTAGCTGGGGCTACAGGTACACACCACCATGCTCTACTAATTTTTGTATTTTTTTTTTTTAGTAGAGATGGGGTTTCACCATGTTAGCCAGGATGGTCTTATCTCTTGGCCTAGTGACCCACCCACTTCAGCCCCCCAAAGTGCTGGGATTATAGGTGTGAGTCACTGCTCCTGGCCTAGACATTTCTCTATAGTTACACAAGAACAGACCTACATAGTCCCATTTATCTATTTTTGGCAGTGCTTTTGAGGTTTTAGTCATAGATTTTTTGGTCACTTATCTCAATGTCCAGAAGAGTTTTCCCTAGGTTTTTCCTTCATATTTTTATAGTTTTGGCTCTCACATTTAAGTCTTTAGTCCATCTTGAATTGATTTTTTTATGTGGTAAGAGATACGGGTTCAGTTTCATTGTTCTGCATATTGCTATGCAATTTTTCTAGCACCTTTTACTGAAGAGGGTGTTCTTTCCCTAATGTATGTTCTTGTGTGCTTTGTCAAAGATTTGTTGGCTGTAAATATGTGATGTTATTTCTCAGTTCTCTATTCTATTATATTGATGTATGTGTCTGTTTCAGAAGTACATGCTGTTTTTGTTACTAGCTTTGTAATATAATTTGAAGTCAGGTAATGTGATGCCTCCAGGTCTATACTTTGTGCTCAGGATTGTTTTGGCTATTTGGGCACTTTGTTGGTTCCATATGTATGTTAGGACTGTGTTTTCTAACTGTAAAATGTGACATTGCATTGACTCTGTAGATTGCTTTGGGTCATTTGAACAGTATTAATTCTTCTGATCTATCAGCATGTGATGTTTTTCCATTTGTTTGTGTCATTTTCAATTTATTTCTCATCTGTACTTTGTAGTTTTCCTTGTAGAGATCTTTCACCTCCTTGGTTAAACTCATTCCTAGGTTTATTCTCTTTTTGTAGTTGTTGTGAATGGGATTACTTTTCAAAATTTCTTCTCAGCTGGATCATTATCAGTGAATAGAAATGTTATTGATTTTTGTATGTTGATTTTTGTATTCTACAACTTTACTGGATTTATTTATCAAATATAAATTTTCTTTGGTGGAGTCTTTAGAGTTTTCTAGATATAACAGGGACCGTTTGATGCTTTTTTTTTTTTTTTTTTCCTAGTGCGGGTGCTTTTTA
Source organism: Papio anubis (assembly GCF_008728515.1). Taxonomy (NCBI): domain Eukaryota; kingdom Metazoa; phylum Chordata; class Mammalia; order Primates; family Cercopithecidae; genus Papio; species Papio anubis. The sequence continues at coordinate 32,006,041 of NC_044984.1, forward strand.
TTTGTTTCTCTTGCCTGATTGCTCTGGGTAGCACTCCCAGTAATATGTTGAATATGCATACTGAATGTGAGCATTCTTACTGTGTTCCAGTTCACAGATGAAAAGCTGTCAATGTTTCTCCATTCAATATGATGTTAGCCATGGGTATTGTATATGGCATTTACTATTTTGGGGTATGTTTGTTGAACATTTTTATCATGAAGGTATGTTAAATTTTATCAAATGCATTTTCAGCATCATTTGAGTTGATCATATGATTTTTGTCCTTCATTCTATTGATGTGATATAGCAGATTTATTGATTTGCATGTCAAACTATCCTTACATTCTTGGTATAAAATCTATTTGATTGTGGTGTATTATCTTTCTGATGTTGTTTTCATCAGCACATAGAACATTCTCCAAGATATCTTTCTGATGTGCTATTGCATTCAGTTTGTCAGTATTTTATTGAGAATTTTTGTGTTAGTGTTCATCAGGGATCTGGGTAGGTAGTTTTCTTTTTTTGTTGTGTCCTAGTCTGTATTTGATATCAGGTTGAAACTGACCTTGTAGAATAAGTTAGTGGAAATTCCCTCCTCCTTAATTTGTTGAACTAGTTTAAGGGGGATTGGTATTAATTCTTCTTTGTATATTTGATAGAATTCAGCTATGAATCCTCTGTCCCTGGGCTTTTCTTTGCTGGGAGAATTTTTTTTTTTAATTGTGGATTCAGTCTTGCTGCTCATTATTGGTTTGTTCAGAATTTCTGTTTCTTCCTAGTTCAGTCTTGAGAAGTCATATGTTTCCAGTAATTTATCCATTTCCTCTGGTTTTCTAGTTTGTGAGTGTACAGTTGTTCATAATAGTTTCTAATGATTTTTAAAAATTTCTGTGGTATCAGTTGTAATGCATCCTTTTTCATATTTTATTTTATTTGGTTCTTCTCTCTTTTTTCCTTGGTTAGTCTAGCTATTGGTTTATCAATTTTGTTATCTTTTTGAAAAATTAACTTTTTGCTTTGCTGATCCTTTGCATTTTTTAAATCTCTATGGCATTTAGTTTTTTTTCTCTTTGTTATTTGCTTATTTCTGCTCATTTTGTGTCTGTTATTGCTTTTCCAGTTCTTTGTGGTACATAATTTATTATTGATTTGTAATCTTTCTATTTTTTTTTTTTGATGTGGAAATTTGACGCTATAAACTTTCCTTCAACACTGTATTTATTATATCCCACAGGTTTTGTTAAGTTGTGTTTTCACTTTCATTTGTGTTTTTAGAAATTTTAAAATTTTCTTCTTAATTTCTTCATTGACCCAATGGTCGTTCAGAAGCATATTATTTAATTTCCTTGTATTTTTATAGTGTCCAAAGCTTCTCTTGATATTGATTTCTAGTTTTATTCCACTGTAGTCTGAGAAGATCCTTAAAGTAATTTAAAATTTTTAAATTTCTTGAGACTTATTTTGTGGCATAGCATATGATATATCTTGGAGATTGTTCTATGTGTTGATGAAAACAGCATATATTCTGCAGGAATTGGGTTGGGTGTTCCATAAATGTCTGTTCGGCCCATTTGGTCTGAAGTCCAGTTGAAGTCCAGTGTTTCTTTGTTAGTTTTCTGCCTAGATGATCTATCTAATGCTGTGACTGAAGTTCCCCACTATTATTGTACTGCTGTCTATCTCTCTCTTTAGGTCTTGTAATATTTACTTAATAAATCTGGGTTCTCCAGTGTTGGGTGCAAATATATTTAGAATTGTTATAGCTTCTAGCTGAATTGATCCCTTTTTCATTATATAATGACCTCCTTTGCATATATTTGGACCATGTTTTTTAATCTACCTAGTCAATCCATATTTATAAAGTGGAACATTTAATCCATTTATAATTAAGGTTATTACTGATATGTGAGTTTATTTTCTCTGTTGTGTGGTTAATTGTTTTCTAGATGTTTTCTAAATTCTGTTTCTTTTTATCTTATTGCTAGTCATTGTGGTTTGGTGGAATTCTGTAGGTCGTGCATTTTGATTCCTTTCTCTTCCTTTTTTTTTTTTTTTTTTTAAGCTTTGATGTAAAGAATCTTTTTTTTTAAAAAATTTATTTATTATTATTATACTTTAAGTTGTAGGGTACATGTGCATAACGTGCAGGTTTGTTACATATGTATACTTGTGCCATGTTGGTCTGCTGCACCCATCAACTCGTAACCTTTCTCTTCCTTTTTTTGTGTGATAGCCACTTCTTCCTATTTTTGAATTTTCTTTAATTGGTGGGGGAGATATTTCCCTGAAGTTGTATCTATGGTGTTAGTTAGATAGTGCCCTTTGGCTTTGCTTCTGGATGCATGCAGTAGTGAAGTCTCTGTATGATTTCTTTAGCTATAATCAGCATTAGTGATATTTGTAGTTTTCTCAATGTGCTAGGGTGGGTTATTAGTGGAGGCAGTAGTGAAGTCGTTCTGGGTACTGAAATGCCAGATTAGCCCATCTTCAGGCTTCAGTGGTAGTGGTAGTGTGTTAACCATGCCTATTCTTGCACTCTGGGATGGCAAATACTGTCTTGGATCTGGGCAGGCCAATTGTTAAGCCTCTAGGTGACTTTCTCAGCTGCTGGCTTTTGTAGCAGTGGACTGGGAAGACGAGTGGGCTCTCAAGCCCCTGGGAAGCTGGTGTGGCATGGGCAATGGTGGTAGCAGTGGTGAGATGTTCTTTTGGGTCCAAAGTGCTTTGCGCTTCTGCTGGCAGTGGTTGCAATGGGCTGAGCAGCCTAGCCTCCAAGCAAGCCAGTGGCACTTGCAGGAAGAAACCAACCAAAGTGGTAACAGTAGACTATTTGGGCCCAAACTCAGCCCCAAGCAAGGATGCTCAGGTGCTCTATGTGGTCTGTTGGGCTGTTCCATCCCCAGGACTCCAGGTCACGTATTTTGTCTCCAAGGTGGGAGGTGAATCTCAGCTGAGACAGACTGGGCAAGCTTTCACTCAGACCCCCAGTGGTGAGTGCATGCACCCATCATGATGGGCAAAACAGGTGGATCCTCAGGCCCCTTGTGGAATGCTTGGGTGAGGGGTAGCAGCCATTACACTGAGGTCTTGCCATGGGGAGGGTTGGGCCAGCTCCAGCACTACAACTTTGGCCGCTGTATGCAGGATATGCATACCTTTTATGAACTAGTCCCAGTGAGGCTCACTCCCCAGTACCAGCTGTTGGGACCCAGTAGACCCAGCTGAGCTGTCAGGATTGGCAGTTCGTACCTAGCCCACAACTCACTGCCCAGCTCAAGACCAAGCATCCATAGCAACTTGCATCCTACTCAAGCCCCAGGGTGGAGCCTGCTTCCCTTGCTGGTGTCTGCAGCCCGTGCCATGCTTGCTTCTCAGTCCTGGCTGTGGGAGCCCACCCACTCCCTGCTTATGCCCTAGTTCCACATCTATAACCTGAGTTTCCCTAAGGACTATGATTGGCTCTGCTGGGTCCTGCGACTGTGCATAGTCTGTTAACTGCTAAAATAAAAAAATGCTGTTTTGCTTTAGTCATTGAGGTTTCAGAAAAAGTGTGGGATCCAAATCAAGCACTTTTCCTAAAACTTTTTCTTCTCAAAGTCTCCTGACATATCCCTAAGTTAGATTCAGCATTTGAGATAGTTAAGGTGATCTCCCATGGCTTGGATTTTATGATTTCCCAGTGGGAAAGTAGACTGTGGAAAGTCTCTCACTCACCCTCTCCCTATCCTGGAGAGTCGCTCCTGTCTCCTGGCTGATCCTGGCCAAGCAGGCTGCCTCTTTTCCTTTTCCTTCCTGGTTTTTGGTGTTTCCTGTTGCTTTTCTGTGAACTCCCATGTTCTCTCATGGATAATGTATTAAAAAGTTTAACTGTCTACTCACTATCTTGGTTCCCGTAAATGGATGAGGTGAGCATGAAATTCTTCTAGTCAGCCATCTTAAAAAACAAACAAAATATTTTAAAATTAAATCCAGCAATATATGAGTAGTATAATATAGCACAGCCAAATAGTTTGTTCTAAAAATACAAAGTCAGTTTATTAACTAAAAATTAATCAATATGGTTCACTACACTAAGAGAATAAAGAAGAAGCACCTTATACTTTTGTGAACAGATGTAGACTAAGCACTTGACAAAATTCAGTTTTTGCTCATGATAAAAAAGCCCCTAAAATATGAAAATTAAAGGAAACTTCCTCAACCCACTGAAGGTCACTTGTGAAAAGTCTACATTTAACTTATATTTAATGGTGTAAGATTGATCACTTTCCTATTAAGATTTGGAAGAGGGCAAGAGTGCCTTCTTACCACTTTTACTTAATTTTGTGCTGGAGGTCGAGTTAGTGCAATAAGGCATTGGAATTGGAAATATATAATTAAAACTGTCTTAATTTAGAGATGATATATTTTATGAATACTAAAAACCCCAGGGAAAATACTAAAATATATATAGAAAAAAGAATTAGAAAATATAATTAATATGAGTTTCAATTGCATCCCTAATCAGAAAATTCTTAGAAATAAATTTAATAAAATGTGTAACTCTACACTGAAAACTACAAAATCATTATGGAGAGGACCCAAACAAAATTAAATAAATGGAGAGATACACCATACCATGTTTATGGATTGAAGGATACAATTGTTAAGATGTTAATTTCCCCCAAATTTATATATAGATTTATATAATATGTCCAAGTATCTGCGGTCACTTCTTGTAGACATTGACAAGCTGATTGTAAAATTTGGAAGTGCAGAGGACCCACCATGGCCAAAACAATCTTAAAGAAAGCAAAATTGGAGGACTTGCAATCTCTAATATCAAGATTTCATATAACGATACAATTATCAAGACAGTTTACTACTGGCATAAGGATAGACATATGTAAATGGAATAAAATAAAGAGTCTAGAATTAGAACCACACATACAATGTGAATTGATTTTAGACAAAGATGCAAAGACAATTTAGTGGAGAAATAATGTTTTTAACAAATAGTGTTGAAATAATCAGATATTTGTATAATTTTTTAAAAAGCCAACCTCTACCTTACAGCATACAAAAATTTTAAGTGAGATTTATCTTGGACCTAAATATAAAAATAGAGTTATATAGCTCTGAGAGAAAAATAGAGTAGAATATTTTCATGTCCTCGGAATAGACAAAGACTTCTGAGGATATAAAAAGAATAAAAGGCCAGGTGCAGTGACTCACACCTGGATTCCCAGCACTCTGGGAGGCCAAGGCAGGCGGATCACTTGCGCTCAGGAGTTTGAGACCAGCTTGGCCAATGTGGCAAAACTCTGTCTCTACAAAAAATACAAAAATTAACCCGGTGTGGTGACATACACCAGTAGTCTTAGCTACCTGGGGGGCTGAGGTGGGAGGATCTCTTCAGCCTTGGAGGTCAAGGCTACAGATTGTGTCACTGCATTCTAGCCTGGGTGACAGAGTGAGACCTTGTCTAAAAATAAATAAATAAGGTAAAAACTTTTAAAAATGTTAAATTAAGCTTAATCAAATTAAAAACTTACTCTCACTTGTATTAAGACTCTCCAGAGAGAAAGAACTAATATCTATCTATACCTATTTTTTAAATTACACTTTAAGTTCTAGGATACATGTGCAGAATGTGCAGGTTTGTTACATAGGTATACACGTGCCATGGTGGTTGGCTGCACCCATCAACCTGTCATCTACATTAGGTATTTCTCCTAATGCTATCCCTCCCCTACTCTCCCACCCCACCACAGGCCCTGGTGTGTGACATTCCCCTCCCTGTGTCCATGTGTTCTCACTGTTCAACTCCCACTTATGAGTGAGAACATGTGGTGTTTGAGTTTTCTGTTCCTGTGCTAGTTTGCTGAGAATGATGATTTCCAGCTTCATCCATGTCCCTGCAAAGGACATGAACTCATCCTTTTTTATGGCAGCATAAATTCCATGGTGTATATGTGCCATATTTGCTTTATCCAGTGTATCACTGATGGGTATTTGGGTTGGTTCCAAGTCTTTGCTATTGTGAATAGTGCTGCACTAAACATACGTGTGTGTGTCTTTATAGTAGAATGATTTATAATCCTTTGGGTATATATCCAGTTTTGGAATTGCTGGCTCAAATGGTATTTCTGGTTCTAGATCCTTGAGGAATCGCCACACTGTCTTCCACAGTGGTTGAACTAATTTACATACCCACCAGCAGTGTAAAAGCATTCCTATTTTTCTACATCCTCTCCAGCATCTATGGTTTCCTGACTTTGTAATGAGTGCCATTATAACTGGCTTGCAATAGTATCTCATTGTGGTTTTGATTTGCATTTCTCTAATGACCAGTGATGATGAGCTTTTCTTCATATGTTTTTTGGCCACTTAAATGTCTTCTTTTGAGAAGTGTTACCCACTTTTTGATGGGGTTGTTTCTTTCCTGTAAATTTGTTTATGTTCCTTGTAGATTGTGAATATTAGCCCTTTGTCAGATAGATAGATTGCAAAATTTTTCTTCCATTCTGGAGGTTGCCTGTTCACTCTGATGATGGTTTCTTTTGCTGTGCAGAAGCTCTTTAGTTTAATTAGATCCCATTTGTCAATTTTGGATTTGTTACTATTGCTTTTGCTGTTTTAGTCATGAAGTCTTTGCCTGTGCCTGTGTCCTGAATGGTATTGCCTAGGTTTTCTTTTAGGGTTTTTATGGTTTTAGGTCTTTCATTTAAGTCTTTAATCCATCTTGAGTTAATTTTTGTGTAAGGTGTAAAGAAGGGGTCTAGTTTCAGTTTTCTGCATATGGCTAGCAAGTTTTCCCAACACCATTTATTAAATAGAGAATCTTTCCCCATTGCTTGTTTTTGTCAGGTTCATCAAAGATCAGCTGGTTATAGATGTGTGACATTATTTCTGAGGCCTCTGTTCTGTTCCATTGGTCTATATATCTGTTTTGGTACCAATACCATGCTGTTTTGGTTACTGTAGCCTTGTAGTATAGTTTAAAGCCAGGTAGAGGGATATCTTCAGTTTTGTTCTTCTTGCTTAGAATTGTCTTGGCTATATGAGCTCTTTTTTGGTTCCATATGAAATTTAAAGTAGTTTTTTTCTAATTCTGTGAAGAAATTCAGTGGCTGCTTGATGGGGATAGCATTGACTCTATAAATTACTTTAGGAAGTATGAACACTTTCACAATATTGATTTTTCCTATCCATAAGCATGGAATGTTTTTCCATTTGTTTGTGTCCTCTGTTACTTCCTTGAGCAGTGGTTTGTAGTTCTCCTTGAAGAGGTCCTTCACGTGTCTTGTAAGTTGTATTTCTAGGTATTTTATTCTGTTTGTAGCAATTGTGAATGGGAGTTCACCCATGATTTGGCTCTCTGTTTGTCTACTATTGGTGTATAGAAATGCTTGTGATTTTTGCACATTGATTTTGTATCCTGAGACTTTGCCAAAGTTGCTTATCAGCTTGAGGAGATTTGGGGCTGTGATGATGGGATTTTCTAAATACACAATTACGTCATCTGCAAACAGAGACAATTTGACTTCCTCTCTTTCTATTTGAATACCATTTATTTCTTTCTATTGCCTGATTGTCCTGGTCAGAACTTCCAATACTATGTTGAATAGGAGTGGTGAGAGAGGACATCCTTGTGTTTTGCCAGTTTTCAAAGGGAATGCTTCCAGCTTTTGCCCATTCAGTATGATATTGACTGTGGGTTTGTCATAAATAGCTCTTATTATTTTGAGATACGTTCCATCAATACCTAGTTTATTGAGAGATTTTAGCATGAAGGGGTGTTGAATTTTATTAATGGTCATTTCTGCATGTATTGAGATAATCATGTGGTGTTTGTCATTGGTTTTGTTTATGTGATGGATTATGCTTATTGATTTGCATATGTTGAACCAGCCTTGCATCCCAGGGATGAAGCCAACTTGATCATAGTGGATAAGCTTTTTGATGTGCTGCTGGATTGGGTTTGCCAGTATTTTATTGAGGATTTTCATATCGATGTTCATCAGGGAGACTGGCCTGAAATTTTCTTTTTTTGTTGGGTCTTTGCCAGGTTTTGGTATTAGGATGATGCTGGCCTCATAAAATGAGTTAGGGAAGAGTCCCTCTTTTTCTTTTGTTTTGAATACTTTCAGAAGGAATGGTACCAACTCCTCTTTGTACCTCTGGTATAATTTGGCTGTGAATCCATCTGGTCTTGGGCTTTTTTGGTTGGTAGGCTATTAATTACTGCCTCAATTTCAGAACTTGTTATTGGTCTATTCAGGGATTCAACTTCTTCCTGGTTTAGTCTTGGGAGGCTGTATGTGTCCAGGAATTTATCTATTTCTTCTAGATTTTCTGGCTTATTTGCATAGAGGTATTCTCTGATGGTAGTTTGTATTTCTGTGGGATCAGTGGTTATCTCCCCTTTATCATTTTTTATTGTGTCTGTTTGATTCTTCTCTCTTCTTTATCAGTCTGGCTAGTGGTCTATTTTGTTGATCTTTTCAATAAGCCAGCTCCTGGATTCACTCATTTTTTTTGAAGGGTTTTTTGTATCTCTGTCTTCTTCAGTTCTGCTCTGATCTTAGTTATTTCTTGTCTTCTGCTAGCTTTTGAATTTGTTTGCTCTTGCTTCTATAGTTGTTTTACTTGTGATGTTAGGGTGTGGATTTCAGATGTTTCCTGCTTTCTTTTGTGGGCATTTAGTGCTATAAATTTCCCAGTAAACACTGCTTTAGCTGTGTCCCAGAGATTCTGGTATGTTGTGTCTTTGTTCTCATTGGTTTTAAGTAACTTAGTTATTTCTGCCTTCATTTCATTATTTACCTGGTAGTCATTCAGGAGCAGGTTCTTCAGTCTATGCAGTCGTACAGTTTTGAGTGTGTTTCTTAATCCTGAGTTCTAATTTGATTGCACTGTGGTCTGAGAGACTGGTATGATATTCATTCTTTTGCATTGGCTGAGGAGTGTTTTATTTCCAATTATGTGTTCAATTTTAGAATAAGTGCGAGGTGGTGCTAAGAATAATATATATGCTGTTGATTTGGGGTGAAGGGTTTTGTAAATGTCTATTAGATCCACTTGGTCTGGAGCTGAATTCGAGTCCTGAATATCCTTGTTTATTTTCTATCTCATTGATCTGTCTAATATTGACAGTGGGGTGTTAAAGTCTCTCACTATTATTGTGTGGAAGTCCAAGTCTCTTTGTAGGTCTCTAAGAACTTGCTTTCTAAATCTGGATGCTCCTGTATTGGGTGTATATATATTTAGAATAGTTAACTCTTCTTGTTGCGTTGATCCCTTTACCATTATGTAATGCTCTTCTTTGTCTTTTTTGTCCTTTGTTGGTTTAAAGTCTGTTTTATCAGAGACTAGGATTGCAAGCCCTGCTTTTTCTTGCTTTCCATTTGCTTGGTAAATGTTCCTCCATCCCTTTATTTTGAACCTATGTGTGTCTTTGCACGTGGGATGGGTCTCCTGAATACAGTACACCAATAGGTCTTGATGCTTTATCTAATTTGCCAGTCTGTGTCTTTTAATTGGGGCATTTAGCCCATTTACATTTAAGGTTAATATTGTTATATGTGAATTTGATCCTGTTAATATTATGCTAGCTGGTTATTTTGCCTGTTAGTTGATGTAGTTTCTTCATAGTGTTGATGGTCTTTACAATTTGGCATGTTTTTGCAGTGGCTTGTACCTGTTTTTTCTTTCCATATGTTGTGCTTTCTTCAGGAGCTCTTGTGAGGCAGGCCTGATGGTGACAAAATCTCTCAACATTTGCTTGTTTGTAAAGGATTTTATTTCTCATTTGCATATGAAGCTTACTTTGGCTGGATATGAAATTCTGGGTTGAAAATTCTTTGTTTAAATAATGTTGAATATTTCACCCACTCTTTTCTGGCTTGTAGGGTTTCTGCAGAGAGATCCGCTGTTAGTCTGATGATCTTCTCTTTATGGGCAACTTGACCTTTTTCTCTGGCTGCCCTTAACATTTTTTCCTTTATTTCAACCTTGATGAATCTGATGATTATGTGTCTTGGGGTTGCTCTTCTTGAGAAGCATCCTTGTGGTGTTCTCTGTATTTCCCGAATTTGAATGTTGGCCTGTCTTGCTAGTTTGGGGAAGTTCTCCTGGATAATATCCTGAAGAGTGTTTTATAACTTGGTTCCACTCTCCTTATCACTTTCAAGTACACCAATCAAATGTAGGTTTGGTCTTTTCACATAGTCCCATATTTTTTGGAGGCTTTGTTTGTTCCTTTTCATTCTTTTTTTCTCTAATATTGTCTTCATGCTTAATTTCCTTAAGTTGATCTTCAGTCTCTGATATCCTTTCTTCTGCTTGATCACTTTGGCTATTGATACTTGTGCATGCTTCACTACGTTCTCGTGCCATTCTTTTCAGCTCCATCAGGTCATTTATGTTCTTCTCTAAACTGGTTATTCTAGTTAGCAATTCCTGTAACCTTTTATGGGGTTCAGTTTATTGGGTTCCAATATGCTCCTTTAGCTCGGAGGAGTTTGATATTACTCACCTTCTGAAGCCCCCTTCTGTCAATTCATCAAACTCATTCTCCATCCAGTTGTGTTCCCTTTCTGGTGAGGAATTGTGATCCTTTGAATGAAAACAGGTGTTCTGGTTTTTGGAATTTTCAGCCTTTTTGCACTTGTGTTTCCTCATCTTCGTGGATTTATCTATCTTTGGTCTTTGATGTTGGTGACCTTCAAATGTGGTTTATATGTGGATCTCCTTTTTGCTGATGTTGATGCTATTCATTTCTGTTTGTTACATTTCCTTCTTACAGTCAGGCCCCTCTGCAGCTCTGCTGGAGTTTGCTGGAGGTTCACTCCATGCCCTGATTTCCTGTGTATCACCAGTGCAGGCTGCAAAACAGCAAAGATTGCTGCCTGTTCCTTTCTCTGGAAGCTTCATCCCAAAGGGGCACCCGCCAGATGCCAGCCAGAGCTCTTCTGCATACGGTGTTTGTCAACCCCTACTGGGAGGTGACTCCCAGTCAGGAGGCACGGGGGTCAGAGAACCACTTGATGAGGCAGTCTGTCCCTTAGCAGAGCTCAATTGCTGTGCCTGGAGATCCACTGCTCTCTTCAGAGCTGCCAGGCAGGAACATTTAAGTCTACTGAAGTTGTGCCCACAGCCTCCCCTTCCCCCAGGTGCTCTGTCCCAGGGAGATGGGAGTTTTATCTATAAACCCCTGACCGGGACTGCTACCTTTGTTTCAGAGATGCCCTGCCCAGAGAGGAGGAATCTAGAGAGGCAGTCTGGCTGCAGTGGCTTTGCAGAGCTGTGGTGGGCTCCACTCAGTTCAAACTTCCTGGCTTTACACTGTGAGGGGAAAACCGCCTACTCAAGCCTCAGTAATGGCAAATGCCCCTCTTTCCCCACCAAGCTCGAGGGTCCCAGGTCAACTTCAGATTGCTGTGCTAGCAATGAGAAATTCAAGCCAGTAGATCTTAGCTTGCTGTGCTCCATGGGGGTGGGATCTGCTGAGCTAGACCACTTGGCTTTCTGGCTTCATCCCCCTTTCCGAGGGAGTAAATGGTTCTTTCTTGCTGTTGTTCCAGGTGCCACTGAAGTATAAAAAAAATTCCTGCAGCTAGCTCGGTTTCTGCCCAAATGGTCCCCCAGTTTTGTACTTGAAACCCAGGGCCCTGGTGGAGTAGGCACCCAAGGGAATCTCCTGGTCTGCCCACAGCTGGTTGGATAGTGCCTGTGCTCATTGAAGGTGGATCTTCCTCACTCAGTCCATTGACTGACAGGTGAGTCTCCCCTGGAAACACCCTTGCAGATGCATTCAGAAGTAATGCTGCACCAGTTTTCTGCTATTAACACAGTGAAGCTGACACCTAAAATTAACCATCACATCTTGATTAAGAAAGTGAATAGGCAAGCCACAAACTTGAGGGCTTTTTAGAAAATATAATACATACATTTGGCATATGATTTCATTCAGAATATATAAAGAACTCTTATAAATCAATAGTAGAAAATCCAACTCAAAATGAAAAGGTTTGAACAGATACTTAACAAAAGATACAAAATGGCCACTAAGCACACAAGCAGTATCTTAATGTAGTTTTTTAAATCACGAGCATTCAAATTAAAGTCACAATGAGGTACTACTACAAAACTCCTGGAATGGCTAAAATTAAAAAGACTGACAATACTAACTTGTGGTTAGAATGTGAAGCAACTGAAACTCTCATATATTGCTGGTGGGAGTGTAAAATAACACAATTACTTTGGAAAATAGTTGAAATGTTTTTAAATAAAACTAAACATACACTTACCCTATTATGGCCCAGAAATTACACTCCTAGGCATTGATCCAAGTGAAATTTAAAAAAATCTGTATCAAGACTTGTCAAGAATGTTCACTGCAACTTTTTTCATAGTAGCCCAAAACTGTATTTAATCCATATGTCCATCAAGAGGGGCATGGATAAATAATTTGTGGTGTATTCATACGTAGGTCTGCTACACAAAAATAAAAAGAATGAACTGCTGATAAATTAAACAATACAAATTAATTTTTATACATGGTAGTGAAAAAGAAAAAGATAATATTTACAGCTGATTCCTTGTATGTGATGTTTTGGAACAGCAAATCTATTTGGAAAGAAGTCAGCAAAGTGTCACCTCTGAATGCTGGTTTGCGAGCTGGGATGAACTCAAAAGAGGCATTTAACAAATTCCTGAGGTTTTTGAAAGAAACTGCATTTTTCATAGGCAAATGGATTACATAGGTGTATATATTTGTTATATTTTCTAAACGTCAAAAGATTCATGCTATAACAAACTGATGAATATATGGATTATGCATAAAACTTTTTTTTTTGCCATGAAGCTATTAAGCTATTGGTAAACAGAGAATTCTGTAGAAGAGTAAACATAGATAAATAAATAAGCACTTCTTATAGTAGTAGCTTGTAATATTATTATATAAATATAGCTCAAATAAAAAGTAGCTCTAGTTATAGTTTGTAAGTTTCATGCCAAGATTCACGTTTATATAGAATCCATTGATTTTTTACTTCTTAATTTTTCATAAAATCTCTTATTCATCCTACATACACAATTTACATGTCACCAAACCAACAGAAATAAACCTACTAGCTCTGAAATATAGCTCAGAATGTGCTCAGTTTTAACATGCTTTACTATTTTGTTTATATTTTATAACGACTTTTTCCCCCTTTTAAATTATGTCTCTGCATGCATTTTTAAACTCTGATTCCCTAACTATGGAAAGGAGTGTCATCTGAAGATCTAACTGAAAATTATATACTAAATTCTGAGCAAGATTTATTATTTATGGGTGTTTTTCCAAATAATCACATTTTTACAAACAAGCTCTTTTTACTGGTTCTAATTTACCATAATAGAAAAACTCCTTTTCTAGACTAGAGGTTCTTGGTCCTGATTGTGCATTATAATTATCTGGGTGGCTTGAAAATATAGTAGTCCCCCTTCATCTGGGGGAGATACTTTCTAAGACCCCCAATCGGTACCTGAAATCTCAGACAGTACCAAACCCCTATGGAGCCTGTTTTCTTCTATATATAAGTACCTGTGATAAAGTTTAATATTTAAATTAGGTATAGTAAGGGATTCACAACAATAACTAATAACAAAATAGAACAATGATAACACTATGCTAGCACTGCTACTCTTGCTTTTGTGCTTTTTAAGTAAAGTCAGGGTTACCTGGGCACAAGCCTTGTGATACTACCACAGTTGATCTGGTAACTGAGATGGCTACTAAGTGATTAAGGGACAGGTGCTTGCTACTTACAACAGTGCACGATTTAAAACTCATGAATTGTTTACTTCTGGAAATTTCCAATTTATATTTTTGGACCCTGATTGACCATGGGTCACTGAAACTGTAGAAAACAAAACTGTGGCTAAGTGGGGCCTATTATAAGGACTGAATTTTGTCAATACTGTTCATCAGCTGTCTTACATCGAGTCAGGCCTGGCTTGTCATGTAGGTGACCATTCATCTGATATAATTTTACAGGTACAAAAATTTTGTGTCTTTTCCTAATAATTTAGTTTTCTTCTAATAACACTGGAGTTTTTGTTTTCCAAGAAACAACATACACACTCTTCCATCAAAGAGGAAGCTTAAAGCCAGATGTGCCTGTAGTTCCTTAGGAAACTGAAGCAGATATGTTGCTTGAGCCCAGGATTTCAAAGCCAGCCTAGGTAACATAACAAGACTCCTATCTCTCTCTTAGAAAAGTAAGCTTAAAATACAAATTTTCCAGTGAAGTACTTCAAGGGAAAAGGGAAGAATCACCAGGTGGACTGTGGTGAAGTGAGGAATGGACACCTGCAGGGCTCCTGAAAAGCTCAATACAGAATTTTTTCCTTCATAATTTTGCCATCAACTAGACTGTTCTGTAGGGAAGAAAACATTGCTGAACTCAAATTGTTGTTACAGGAAAGACAGAAGACAAAGTGCCTTCTGGGAGTTTATTATCTAGTAGAAATGAGGGACTCCTGAGTTTATGGAATTTACAGAGAGAATGTGGACTCTGTTACTGGCCTTATCTTTTCTTGAGCATCTGCAAAACTTGTCTCCATAATACACAGAGCTTTCTATAGAAAGGCTGACTCTGCCTTCTGTAACTTGTACTCCAGAAAGTCATTTAAATTTTGAGAAAGTAGAAGAAATTTAACAATGGAATTCTCTGGATAATATTTAACTAGAGAACTGAGAAAGACTTATTCTGTGTTTACTGCCTAAGTACAAATCTTTCCATTCTACCAATCAAAGTGATGCTTGTTTCTGATTTGAAGAAGTCTCGAGAACATATAAAACATAAAATAATGCCTGAGTTTAGTTCAGGGTTATAAGTTGAATTATAGACCAAACGGATTTATTAAAGTCAAACCAATGCCATCACTGCTGTCATTTTTATCAGTGTTCTCCAAGGAGATATGTGGTAAAAGTGTTAGAACTTCTATTTATATTTATGTTTTTCTCAAGAAGAAAGTGTGCTTTACTAATAACAGATTACTAGTAGTCAATATATATTATGGTTAATATGTAAATACATATTTAAAATAGATGTTTATACATTGAGGCTGTATGTTTAAAAAGTTATTACTGATGGGATGCATGATTAAAATTTTAGTGATTTAAATTATTTTGAAAAATAGTGACTTATATGTCAGGACAACTAGGTCATGTACTGCTGCCTTTTGCAGATGACAGTTCTGACCTAGAGGGAATGGAAGCAGTCTAAAAAGAGTCATTTGCGATGCTCTCTCTTTCCTTACCTGTAACATAAATGGTTTGTAGTCATAGCCATTTGGGGTGGCCTCTGTCTCACCTGTGGTTTGAGGTTTCTGTTCACAGGCAATTGCTATTCACCGGAAGGAGTCTCAAAATGTCACAGGTGAAAGGCATCTCAGAGATTTGTTCTACCTTCTTATTTTAAAGATGGATAAATACGGACCAACGGCAGAGGTAATGAAAATATGTATTTAAAGTAATTCAGCTAAGAAAAGAAGAGAGTTGCTCAGTACCACTATAACGGTGCAGTTTTCTATTTTTCTGCAATGCCTAGCGTGCTGACCAGAGGACAGTGACTATAAGCATTGAAAGGGCATCTGCTCCCATGTAACCAGACAAAAGGAAATATTGCCTATAATTATTGCTTAATATTTCTGACAACGGTAATTACCATCTGGCTGGTAGGACTGGAAGGAATCTATAAATATTTAGCTATTTATTAAAGGAAAAGGGAAAGTTAACATATTCTTTGTCTCTAGTGGAGAATAGGAACATTTTACACAGAGATTTTTTTTCATTTTTTTCTACATTTTCTGTGTTATATTTGCTTATGAATATAATGAAGATTGTATCTGCAGGCTGTTTTTTTCAATAAAGACAACGTTTGTTATTTCAGTATTTTTCTAGCTTCTACATTGACATACGAAGTGTAAGGTGTATCCCTCAGGAGGCAAAACTGACTCACGTTAAGTAGTTATTTGAGAAAAATATGCCCAAATACATTCCAATTTAGAAGGCATAGACAATATATACTATAAATGTTCTTGGAAATCAATTTGCCTTTCAAATCAATGCTTTCCCAGAGAAATATGGAGAAAATACTGTAATATTTCATTTCCCTGGCCTCTGACTCCTGAAGCTGTTCAGCTGGGGCTTTTGACAGCAAGTATTTAAGCAATCTTTGTTGCTCCTTTGATTCACGTTTAGCATTAACCTTTCTCAGGAAGCCTTTGTCTGATGTCTTTCTCTAATCATCCATCCTTTCCAATCAGGCTTTGAATCTGAAATTTCTGGGACTGCTGGGTTCTCTCTCTCTTTTTTTCCCCCTAAAACTGTACTTCTTCCAATCCTCATGTGTACTAGATACTGAAATTCTGAGGAGTTTTCTGGTACCCTGTCTTGTTCTGTTAGTTGCTTTTCTAAGGACTGCAGTCTGACTCTGGAACTTCAGTCTTGGCTGGAAACTGCTACTGCATGTTCATAGAGTTACGGTCTGCCCATTGACTGTTAAAGGATCTTATTCATCATAAAAGCTTCACACAATATGACCCACATTGTTAAGATATTTTATTAAATGCCTGCAGTGTTTTTCACTTCATGGGAGAATTTTTAATGTTTGTTCCCGAAGGAAGTATGGAAACTTGATTCTTCTTGTTATAAAACCATGAGGTTTGGCTCTTGCATACAAGCTCACTTTAAGAGAAAAATAATTAACATTTGACAAATGGACATCAAGCGGGAACACATTTTGTTGTTGATACCAATTGTTAAGTCCCAGATACTTAAAGCAGGTGCAGAAGGTTTTTAGCAGAAAACATAAAACAACACAGTGCACTTTTAACCTCCAGAATGCATGCAGTAGTTAGAGAAGAATGTAGCTGGTTGTCCTGGCATCCTTGATGCTGCGTTCTGTGTTTTGTAGCTTGGGAGAAGATAGGTCAATGAGTTTAGTAGCAACAGACTATGAAGCACATGCAAGCCTCTATCAAAATAATAGCTTATTAATATTGAACTTTTGAAGTAATTTCATATTTACTGGAAAGTTGAAAAAGCAGTAGAGAAAACTCTAATTTTTTAAACTTATTTTTTACATTTCTTCATTATGCCCCATTAGCCCTTAAAACTTCAATGTATATTTTCTATAAACAAAAATGTTTACTTTCAGAACCATTGGACAGCCATCAAATTCAGTAAATTTAATGCTGATGAAACATTTTTCTCAATATTTCAAATGCATTTAAGAAGCATATTGTGAAGTTTGATTTATATCCATAAGGCCTACCTCATGACTTCTTTCAAAGAAGGCTTGCTTGTTTTCTTTATGGTCCATTTAATCTGTCCTGTACTGAGTGTTGAGCTAAAATCTTTTATTATTAGTATAGTATTATCTTTATTGCATTGACTGTAATTTTGGCTTTATATAAGTGATTACAGTTTTTTGTATGCATAGATTAAATATATACACATTAATTATAAGTTAATTCACACAACTTCATTGTAAATTGTAGCATTAGCCATTATAAAATAACCTTTCTTAGTCTCAATTAATAATTTTTAGCCTATATTTCACATTGGGTGATATTAGATCACAACCATGCTTTTTTATTGTTTCAATTTTCCTGATATATCTTTGTCTACCCTTTTACATTTTGCCCCTTGAATCATTCTGTTTTAAGTGTGTCCATATTGATGGCATAGAGTTAGGTTTTTAAGTTAATTGAAAAGCATTTTAATAGGTAAAGTCAACCCAGGCCTGGGGAGGCCTCAGGAAACTGACAATCATGGAAGAAGGGGAAGCAAACACATCCTTCTTCTCGTGGGGGCAGGAAGGAGAAGTGCTGAGCAAAAGGGGAAAAGCCGCTTACAAGACCGTCAGATCTGGTGAGGACTCAATCTCGCTATTACGAGAACAGCAGCATGGGAGTAACCATTCCCATGAGTCAATTACTTCCCACCAGGTCCCTCCCGCAACACATGGGGATTATGGGAATTAAAATTCGAGATGAGATTTGGGTGGGAACACAGGCAAACCGTGTCAACTGTCTTTGTTCTTGGAAAAAATGCTCCTTTATTATTTAAGAAAGGTTGCATTTAAACTTTCTATAGTCCTCTTAATCCTTTTTTTTTTTTTTGCCTGATCTTTCACAGTCTGGTTTGTCAGTTTTAAATGATATGCCTTGACTCCAACCTGTTACCTGTGCAATAATAATAAATCTTAATTACTTTCCATTTCTCTTCTCCCTTTTTTTCTATTTTTATCAGTTGCATTCTTCCCAGTGTTTTCAAACATGTCTTTAAATTTTTCTTCCACCCACACCCAATCCTATTCTTTTTTTTTTGAGACAGAGTCTTGCCATGTCACCCAAGCTGGAGTGCAGTGGCACGATCTCAGCTCACTGAAAATTCCATCTCCCAGGTTTACACAATTCTCCTGCCTCAGCCTACCGAGTAGCTGGAATTACAGGCACCCACCACCATGGTCCCTAATTTTTGTATTTTTTTGAGAAACAGGGTTTCCCCATGTTAGCCAGGCTGGTCTCGAATTCCTGACCTGAGGTGATCCACCCGCCTTGGACTCCCAAAGTGCAGGGATTACAGATGTGAGACACCATGCTCAGCCCGTTCCTATTCTTAGTCTTAGTTCTACAATTAAATACATAAAATATATTAAAATGCTCACCACTAGTCTTTTAACACCAGTTTTTCCAATTATCACTAGATTGTGTATCATTCTGTAATAGATGTTCAGGAAAGGCACAGCTTCTTTCAGTTTATGTGCATTAAAATTTGTTTAGCTTTAATATATGAAGAAGTCATTTAGCTTATAATCTCCTTTCTTGAGTTTTTGAAAATTTTACTCCACTGTTGCCTTTCTTTATATGTTGCTTTTGATAAGTCTGATGTCAGTACAATTTTCCCCCAATTTTTTACCTTTATGTAATTTTATGTTTTTGCCTAGAGGCCCAGAAGTTTTTCTCATCGACTTTAAAATATGGTAGTTTTATTAACCTATATCTTAGAGTAAACAATTTTGTGTAATTTTTTTCCTCAGATAAATGGCGGACCCTTTAAGTATGTAGCTCTGATGTTTCTCCTATTTCTGAAGCCCCTCTTTCCCATTCTTTGGATTACAGATATTATTTATCTCATTGTGTGGTTTCTTTTCTGAAGAAATTCAAGTATATGCATGTTGGATCTTTGTCTTCCATTTCAAATATTTTCTACCCATTGTAGTTCTTTTCTCTATCTCATTTCATTTATCATTTATCACTTGGTAGATTTCCTTTCGTTCTTAAATGTATCTTATTAAAGTTTCTTCAAAATATTTATTTTTGGGCACCTTGCAGTTTATCTTTCATTTCTCAGTTTCTTATTTTTCTTTAATCCTTTCTGAGTTTGAAAACATCTGGTTGCATTTATTCCTTTCTTGGGTCCGTTTCTGGTTTTTGTTTTTAAATATTTTAAATGCTTATTGAAAGATATTTAAATAATTTTAGATTATTGAATTCCATTTTGTTTTCTTTTTGGCTCATTGGGAAAAGTTTTTACCGGCTGATATGTTTTGAAATATATTTTATGTTT
This sequence comes from Papio anubis, assembly GCF_008728515.1. Lineage (NCBI taxonomy): Eukaryota > Metazoa > Chordata > Mammalia > Primates > Cercopithecidae > Papio > Papio anubis. Next base: position 32,025,632 of record NC_044984.1, read on the forward strand.
CCTTCTTATGCTAGTTTTTTGTGTCATTGATAGGGTTTCTAATTAGGAGTGTCCTCTTCTGCCAGTCTAGTAAAGTGTAATTTCCTTCATGGGTGATTTTGTGTGTATGTGTGTGTGTTGGAGGGAGAAGCGAGAAGGAATGATGTTCTTTATTTTATTTCGTTTTTGCAAGATCTTCACGTTTCCAATTTTACTTCCTGTTTTTCTTGGCCTTTACTGCTACATTTCTAAGGCGTTTTCAACACTTTGTTTTTCTTTTTATTTCATTCTCTCCAGAAATAATGCTTCTGGGACTTGCTATCTCTTCTCTCACTCATTTTCAAGCCCCTTCCCTGTGGCTGGTTCTTTGAATAAATGCATACAAGACCAATGTCTAGTATTGTATTACATAATGTTGGGCCTTTCCTTCTTACGGTATTTTTTTTTCTACTTCATCTAAGTTTGTTGCTTTCTCTTCTGTTTTTCAAGGATTTCTTAACACTCCCCTCCCTACTTTTATGACCCATAGACTCACAGAGGCAGATAGAGATCCAATGATACCTCTGTTGGGTTTAGGTTTTATTTCTTTAGTGACTGGTATATTGAATGTTATGGTAATCTCTTTTAGTATTGCTGAAGGCATGGGTCATATGTGATTTTTTTTTTTTTTAGATGAAATCTCACTCTTGTCCCCCAGGCTGGAGTGCAATGGTGCGATCTTGGCTCACTGCAACCTCCACCTCCTCGGTTCAAGTGATTCTCCTGCCTCAGCCTCCCTAGTAGCTGGGATTACAGGCACCTGCCACCATACCTGGCTAATTTTTGTATTTTTAGTGGAGACAGGGTTTCACCTTGTTGGCCAGGCTGGTCTACGAGCTCCTGACCTCAGGTGATCCACCTACCTTGGCCTCTCTTTTTATTCACACCTTACTGATAATTTTCTGGGGGGTAAGGATGAATAAACAGATTATGATCCTCAATAGCCTTGCTATTTTAAGAGACTAGTGGGTATTTAAATTGATGCTTTATTACTTAGGGCCAGACGCTGTAATCCTGTCTCAAGGGAAGCCACTTATTTTTATATATTTTAATTGAATTTTCTAACAGTTATTCAAATTCTTTAAACATCTATAATGTCCTCAGTTTTATGCTTGTTTCTCATATATAAAGTATTATAAAAGAATCTTAACTTGTAGGGTTGTGTGAGGACTAAATGAATTAATCCTCATTAACTCATTAATTAATAAACAATTGCCTCATTTATAACCAAATCCACTACATTTAATTTCTGACAAAACACAATTTAAAACATCACACAAAAATAAACTACTAATAATTTTTTCTGATGTACAAAAAACCTTTCTCAAATGGATAGTTTATGAATTTTTTTTCCAAAGGCAAATCAATTTCTGGCATGGACCAGGACACAGATTCTACAAATAAGAATGGTGTTATTAGTAAATAAAAAGTTTCTTCATATAGTTGATAAAATTTTGTCCATTGAGCTGCTACCCTTAATCAGTTTTGGTAGTTGGGTCACCTCTATTCATGCTTGTCACATTATTTTGGTCTTGTCTTAGGCTAGGTTCTTGTTTCCTTCCCTCTGTTTTTGTCTCTCATCATTGTGCTGATCCAGCACACCTTGTACCCAAGTTCTGAGACAGAATAAAAGAAATTAGGACATTAATCAAAGATGTAGTATGATATTGTAATATTGCAATGAACTTCTTAATAAAAAATTGAGCACAAACAAACAATAGAGTTCATAAAGTCTGGAAGTGTCTCTTCCATCAAATGTGCAGACATCAAAACAGAACACAAAGAAACATAAACAAAATCAAAGAATCATGACATCACTAAGTTAAAATGAACACAATAGTTTTCCAGTAACTATACTCAAAGAAGGTGGAGATTTATTACTTATGTGATAAAGAATTCAAAATCATTTTTTAAGAAAGCTCAGCAAAAAGAGAACATAGACAACTCAAATAATTCAGAAAACAATACATGAACAAAACGAACTGTTCAATAAAGCAACATAAATCATTAAAAAAGACATTCTGGAGCTGAATATTATAAAAAACAAAACAAAGAATGCAATAGAGAGTATCAACAATAGACTTCATCAAGCAGAAAAAGAATTTGTGAGCTAGAAGACAAATCTTTGAAGATACTCAGAGAAAAAAAGGAAAGAAACAAAAAAGATAAAAATAAATGAAAATGTACGTGGGAATTATGAGACACCATCGAGATAGCTAACTTTTTCACTATAAAAGTCCAAGCAGAAGAGAGAGAGAGAAAGGGGCAGAAAGCTTACTTAAAGAAATAATGGCTTAAAACTTCCCAAATCTAGGGTGAGATATGGACTTGCAGGAGCTTGAACTTTAATGATCTCCACTTAGGTTTAATTCAAAGAAGACTTTACTAAGATATATTATAATCAAACTCTCAAAAATTAATTCTAGATATATTATAATCAAACTGTCAAAAATTAATGACAGAGAGAATTTTGAAAACACCAAGAGAGAAGAAAATTCTTCACATACAAGAGTAATAAGGCTCCCAGTGGATTTCTTAGCAGAAACTTTGCAGACCAGGAGAACTGAGATGACACATTCAAATGCTGAAAGAAAAGAAGAAAAAACTGCCAACCAAGAATACTTAACCTTGTAAAGTTGTCTTTCAGAAATGAAAGAGAGATAGAATTTCCCAGAAAAACAAAAATTCATTAAGTTAATCACCACCAGAGCTGTCAAGGAATGCTAAATGGAGTTCTTCAATTTGGAAGAAAGCATAGTAACATAAAAACTTATGACAGTATAAAACTCACTGGTGAAAGTATTTGTAAATTCAGAATACTCTAACACTATATAGGTGGTGTGTAAATTACTTGTAATTCTAGTATAATGATTAACAGACCAAACTATTGAAAATAAGTATAGCTACAATAATTTGTTAACGAATACACAATATGAGTAGATGTAAATTGAGACACCAAGAACATAAAAAGTAATATAGATTTTTTAAGTGCAATCAAAGTTAAGTTGTTATCAGCTTAAGAGAGTCTATTGTAACTACAAGATGCTTTGTGTAAGCTTTATGGTAATAGAAAAGCAACAATCTATAGTATATAAACAAAAGATAAAGAAATCACAGAATACCACCCAAAAAAAAAAAAAAAAAAAAAAAACATCAAATTGCAAAAGATAATGGCAAGAGAGGAGGAAAGAAAGAAACTAGGTAACAGCCAGAAAACAATTAAAAATGTCAAGAATAAGTCCCAACTTATTAATAGTTACTTTAAATATAAATGGATTAAATTATCCAGTCAAAACCAAAAGTGATTTAACAGATGAAAAAAAGACTCAACTATATGCTGCCTACAAGAGATTCACTTCAGCTGTAAAGAGACACATAAACAGAAAGTGAAAGGATAGAAAAAGATATTCCATGCAAATGGAAACCAAAGAAAGAGGAGGTAGTTATACTAATATCAGACAAAATAGACTGTAAGTCAAAAACTGTAAAATGAGACAAAGAAAGTCATTATATAATGATAAAAGGGTCAATTTATTATGTAAATATAATCATCACACATATATATGCACCCAATACCACATTACCAAAATATATAAAGCAATTATTAACAGATCTGAAGGGAGAGATAGATTATAATGCAATAATAGTAAGGGAATTTCAATATTCTACTTTCAACAAAGGATAGATCCTCCAGACACAAAATCAATAAGAAAATATTGGACATAAACTACCCTTTACACCAAATGGACCTAACAAATACATACAGTACATTCTATCCACTAGCAGCAGAATGCACATTATTTTTATTTTTATTTTTTGTTGGTACATAGTAGATACATATATTTATGGGTTATATGAGATATTTTGGTACAGGCACACAATGTGTAATAATCACGTTAGGGTAAATGAGGTATTCATCACTTCAAGGCATTTATCCTTTGTGTTACAAACAATTCAAGTATTCTCTTTTAGTTATTTCAAAATGTACAATTAAATTATTGTTGACTATAGTCACTCTGTTGAGCTAGCACATACTAGTTCTTATTCATTCTTTCTAATTATTTTTTTCTACCAATTAACATTTCCCATTCTCCCCTCACCTTCCATTACCCTTTCCACCACCTACCATCCTTCTACTAACCATCCTTATAATCTCATTCTCTATGAGTTCAATTATTTTAATTTTTAACTCCCATAAATAAGTTAGAAAACATGTGAAGTTTGTTATTCTGTGCTTGGCTTATTTCACTTAACATTATGCTCTCCAGTTCTATTCATGTTGTTGCAAATGACAGAATCTCATTCTTCTTTATGGCTGAATAGTACTCCATTGTGTGTATGCACCACATTTTCTTTATCCATTCACCTGTTGATGGACACTTAGGTTGCTTCCAAATCTTGGCTATTGTGAGTAGTGCTGTAATAAATATGGAAGTGCAGATATCTCTTCTATATACAAATATCCTTTTTTGGGGAATATATCTAGGAATGGAATTGCAGATCATATGGTAGCTCTATTTTTAGTTTTTGAGAAACCTCCAAACTGTTCTCCATAGTGGTTGTACAAATTTATACTCCCAGCAACAGTGTACAAGAGTTCCCTTTTCTCCATGTCCTCACCAACATTTGTTATGCCTGACTTTTAGATAACAGCCATTCTAACTGCAGTGAGGTAGTATCTTATTGTAGTTTTGATTTGCATTTCTCTGATGATCAGTGATGTTGAACACCTTTTCATATATATGTTTGCCCTTTGTATGCTTTCTTTTGAAAAATGTCTATTCAGATCTTTTGTCCATGTTTTAATTGGATTCAGAATACAAATTTTTCTAAAGCTCATATGGAGTATTTCTCCAGGATAGACAACAAATTTGGTCACAAAACATGTCTTGACAAATTTAAGAAGATTGAAATAATATCAAGTATATTTTCTAACCACAATGGTATGAAACTATACATCAATAAGAGGAGGAATTTCAGAAAATTTCTAAATATGTGGAAATTAAACAACACACATCTGAATAACCAATGGCTCAAATAAGAAGTGAAAAGGGAAATTAAAAACATTATGAGACAAATGAAAATGGCAACACAACATATTGAAACTTATAGGATGAGCAAAAGCAGTTCTGCAAGAGAAGTTTACAGTGATAAATGCCAAAATGAGGAAAAAAGAAAATATCAATAAACCTAACTCTACATCTCAAAAAGCTAGAAAAGTAAGGACAAACTAAATCCTAAGTTAGTAGGAGAAGAAAACAACAAAAACCAAAACAGAAATACATGAAATAGAGACTAGGAAAACAATAGAGAAGATCAATAAAACTAAACGTTTGTTTTTTGAAAAACTAAACAAGATTGCAAATATTCAGTTAGACTAAGAAAAGAGAAAGCATACTCAAATAAATAAAATCGAAAATGAAAGGTGAGACTTTCCAACTGCAACCACAGATATAGAAAGGACCATAAGAGACTACTGTGAATGGTTATACACTAATACATTTGTTAACCTAAAAGAAATGGATAAATCTCTGGAAACATACAATCTCTAAGACCAAAATGAGGAAGAAATAAAACCTGAACAGACCAGTAATGAATAAGGAGATTGAATCAGTAATAAAAAGTCTCCCTTTAAAAAGAAAAAAAAATTAACAAGCCCAGGACATGATAGATTGACTGCTGAATTCTACCAAATATTTAAAGAAGAACTATTACCATCTTCAAGTTTTTCAAAACATCAAAAGGAGGAAATATTTTCAGATTCGTTTTATAAGACCAAGACTACTGTGGTAGGAGAGCCAGACAAGCACAACTTTTAGAAAGGAAAATTACACACCAATATCGTTGATAAGCTTGGATGCAAAAATTTTCAATGAAATATTAGCAAACTAAATTCAACAGCATATTAAAAGGATCATTAAATACTATATGCAGCGTGAGGGTATTTCAAAGAGTAAAAGACTGAAGTGGTAAAAGGAAGCATTCCTGTCCTCAACAAATTTTCTCCTTGGACCTGAAGTGACAGGACAGTTTACTATTACAGCATCTGGAAAGGAGTTTCAGGCAATGGACAGCAGCCAATGAGTGATGATCTATGGCAGAGGTGAAAGTGCTGCAGGGGGATGTGGGGTAACATTTTTGGTTTCGTAATATGTGTTAGAAGAAGTTGAAACTAAAAGATCTGCTAGTGGAGGTTGAAGAAGATGCTTAGATTGGGTAAAGATATCTTGTAACATATATATATATATATAAAATTTATTTTATTTTATTTTATTTTATTTTTATTTTTTTGAGACAGAGTCTTGCTCTGTCACTCAGGCTGGAGTGCAGTGGCATGATCTCCACTCACTGCAAGCTCTGCATCCCGGGTTGACACCATTCTCCTGCCTCAGCCTCCCCGTAGCTGAGACTACAGGTGAACAACACACCAGGCTAATTTTTTGTATTTTTAGTAGAGACGGGGTTTCACAGTGTTAGCCAGGATGGTCTCGATCTCCTGACCTTGTGATCCACCCACCTTGGCCTCCCAAAGTACTGGGATTACAGGCGTGAGCCATGGTGCCCAGCTGATATCCTGTAACATATTTAATGAATTCCCTATCAATAAACAGTTAATGGACTTTTTGTTTTTACGAGGTTGTAATAAATTTCCTTATACCTACATGTACATACACACACACATTGTATTATTTCCTTAGGAAAATTTTCAAGGAACAAAGTAATTAGACCAGATGCATCTTATATTTATACCTACTGCAAATCATTTTCAGGAAAGAAATATCAACTTTCATTCAAGTGTATAAGAAAATCCAATTTGTTTTTAATTTACCCTCATCAGTCCTGGGTATCATCTTTCCTTCAATCTTTTTATTTCCACAGAAAAACCACTACACTATTTTAAGTATGCATTTAAAAATTATTTGTGATATAATTCATAAATTTACATTTAATTATTTACATATTCACCTTTAATTGCCATTTGTATTTCTTCTGAGTTACTTGTTCATATCTATTGTCTCACTATTCTATTGAGATTTTTCATTTACTTTATATATTACTTTATATAGTGATCTGTAAGGGTTTTTTTTTTGCAAAATTAAGAATCTTATCAGGTCTGTAATTTATGATACATTTTTTCCAGTTTAAAAAAACCTAACTTTATGTTCATGGATAGGAAGAATCAATATCATTAAAATGGCCATACTGCCCAAGGTAATTTATAGAGTCAATGCCATTCCCATCAAGCTACCAATGACTTTCTTCACAGAATTGGAAAAAACTGCTTTAAAGTTCATATGGAACCAAAAAAGAGCCCGCATTGCCAAGACAATCCCAAGTCAAAAGAACAAAGCTGGAGGCATCATGCTACCTGACTTCAAACTATACTACAAGGCTACAGTAACCAAAACAGCATGGTACTGGTACCAAAACAGCGATATAGACCAATGGAACAGAACAGAACCCTCAGAAATAATGCCACACATCTATGGCCATCTGATCTTTGACAAACCTGAGAAAAACAAGAAATGGGAAAAGGATTCCCTATTTAATAAATGGTGCTGGGAAAATTGGCTAGCCATAAGTAGAAAGCTGAAACTGGATCCTTTCCTTACTCCTTATACGAAAATTAATTCAAGATGGATTAGAGACTTAAATGTTAGACCTAAAACCATAAAAGCCCTAGAAGAAAACCTAGGTAATACCATTCAGGACATAGGCATGGGCAAAGACTTCATGTCTAAAACACCAAAAGCAAAGGCAATAAAAGTCAAAATTGACAAATGGGATCTAATTAAACTAAAGAGCTTCTGCACAGCAAAAGAAACTACCATCAGAGTGAACAGGCATCCTACAGAATTGGAGAAAATTTTTGCAATCTACTCATCTGACAGAGGGCTAATATCCAGAACCTATAAAGAACTCAAACAAATTTACGAGAAAAAACCAAACAACCCCATCAAAAAGTGGGCAAAGGATATGAACAGACATTTCTCAAAAGAAGACATGCATATAGCCAGCAGGCACATGAAAAAATGCTCATCACACTGGCCATCAGAGAAATGCAAATCAAAACCATGATGAGATACCATCTCACACCAGTTAGAGTGGTAATCATTAAAAAGTCAGGAAACAACAGGTGCTGGAGAGGATGTGGACAAATAGGAACACTTTTAGACTGTTGGTGAGATTGCAAACTGGTTCACCCACTGTGGAAAACAGTTTGGCGATTCCTCAAGGATCTAGGACTAGAAATACCATATGACCCAGCCATCCCATTACTGGGTATATACCCAAAGGATTATAAATAATGCTGCTATAAAGACACATGCACACATATGTTTATTGTAGCACTATTCACAATAGCAAAGACTTGGAATCAACCTAAATGTCCATCAGTGACAGACTGGATTAAGAAAATGTGGCACATATACACCATGGAATACTATGCAGCCATAAAAAAGGATAAGTTTGTGTCCTTTGTAGGGACATGGATGCAGCTGGAAACCATCATTCTCAGCAAACTATCACAAGAACAGAAAACCAAACACCACATGTTCTCACTCATAGGTGGGAATTGAACAATAAGATCACTTGGACTCTGGAAGGGGAACATCATGCACCAGGCCTATTATGGGGAGGGAGGAGGGCGGAGGGATGGCATTGTGAGTTATACCTGATGTAAATGATGAGCTGATGGGTGCTGACGAGTTGATGGGTGCAGCACAAGTATACATATGTAACAAACCTGCAAGTTGTGCACATGTACCCTAGAACTTAAAGTATGTTTAAAAAAACAAAATAAAACAGTAAATTAAAAAAAAAAAAGAGTAAGGCAACAGACTTAAACCTAAAACATCAATAATTACATTAAATGTAAATGATCTAAAACTTTAATTAAAAAGCAAAGATTGTCAAAAAAAAAAAAAAAAAAAAGAAAAGAAGCAGCTGATAATGTCAGTCCAATTTGTATTGAGACCATAGAAATTGGTATCAGTTGAAACAATAGATAAGTTTTGAAAAAAAATTGTTTCTAGCCTCTCATCTAATCTTCCAAAAATATTAATGGGATTTAGGATTCCACTGTCCTTACTACTTTAAATTTAAATTAGTTTAAATTGAAATGGTATTAATAATCCAATAAACTTAAAATATTTGTAATTTTGTGTAAGTATAAATGGAAGCCAAAAATCTATTACTTCATGCCTCTTTCATATACTTTACAATGTAAGTTTTATGCAGTGCATATTATTTCATTAAGACCTAACATATTAAATAAATATACTAAATGGTGAAAAAAACAAAAAACAAAAAAAACCTAACTTTATGATTTGTGTTATAGAGATTTCAGATGTTTATGGAGTCAAGTCTTTATGCTCTGTGCATTTGTATAACGCTTAGAAAGGTTTCCTCACTTAAATATTATAAGGATAGTTTTCTATGTTTCCTTCCAGTATTTTGTTTTATATTTTTGTTCAAATTTTAACCTGCATATGAAAAATCATGTAATGGATGATTATGTGTAGGTTTATTTTACAAAAAGATAATGATGGGTTGTTAAATATATTTTTCTTTCTGTTTACATTATTTACCATAAGATTAAACAATTGCTCTTAAATTTAAAATGCCATTTGTTTTATCTCAAAATTGTGAGACATAATTATATTAAATTTTGTGTATTTATTCTAGAATCTCATAAAAATTTCAGCCAGAGCAAAAAATTAATAAAATACACAGTAAATATAAAAAATATGTAAATGATGTATCAACATAGCAAAAGTTCTGCTTGGAATTTCAAAGAAAAATCAGTCTTACTTCTATAAGACTATCTATCTACTAGTAAGTGAATCTGATTATCTTTTTTTTAATATAACTTTTATTTTAAGTTCAGGGGTACATATGAAGATTTATTATATAGGTAAACTTGTGTCATGAGGTTTTGTTGTACCGATTATTTCATCACCCAGGTATGAAGCCTAATATTCCTTAGTTGTTTTTCCTAATTGTCTCCCTCCTCTCAACATTTACCCTCTGAAAGGCCCCAGTGTGTGTTACCCTCTATGTATTCATGTGCTCTCATCATTTAGCTCCCACTTATAAGTGAGAACATGCAGTAGTTGGTTTTCTGTTCCTGCATTAGTTTGCTAAGGAAAATGGCCTTCAGCTCTTTTTCTTTAGCCAGTCGCTCATTGATGGGCATTTAGGTATATTCCATGTCTTTGTTACTGTGAATAGTGATGCAATGAACATACATGTACATGTGTCTTTACATTAGAATAATTTTTATCCCTTTGGGTGTATACCCAGTAATGGGAATACTGGGTTGAAGGTATTAATATTTCTGTTTCTAGGTCTCTGAGGAATTACCACACTATCTTCCACAATGCTTGAACTAATTTACACTCCCACCAACAGTGTATAAGTATTACTTTTTTTCCACACTCTTGCCAGCGTCTTCTGACTGGTGTGAGATGGTATCTCTTTGTGGTTTTGATTTGCATTTCTCTGGTGATCAGTGATGCTGAGTTTGTTTTCATATGCTTGTTGTCTACCTGTATGTCTTCTTTTGAAAAGTGTTTGTTCATGTCCTTTGCTCACTTTTTAGTGGGTTTTATTTTCTTTTAAATTTGTTTAAGTTCCTTATAGATGTTGGATATTAGACCTTTGTTGGATGCAAAGTTTGCAAATACTTTCTCTCATTCTGTAGGCTGTCTGTTTAATCTATTGATAGTTTCCTTTGCTGTGCAGAAGTTCTTTTGTTTACTTAGATCCTATTTGTCAATTTTTGCTTTTGTTGCTAATGCTTTTGCAATCTTCATCATGAAATCTTTGCCAGTTCCTATGACCAGAATGATATTGCCTAGATTGTCTTCCAGGGTCTTTATAGCTTTGGGTTTTGCATTTAAGTCTTTAATTCATATTGAGTTAATTTTCATAGATGGTGTAAAGAAGGGGTTCACTTTTAATCTTCTGCATATAGCTAGCTAGTTATCTCAGCACCATTTATTGAACAGGGAATCCTTTCCCTGTTGCTTGTTTTTGTCAGTTTTGCTGAAGATCAGATGGTGGTGAGTGGCCTTATTTCTGAGTTTTCTAATTATGTTCCATTGGTCTATGTGTCTGGTTTTGTACCAGTACCATGCTGTTTTGGTTACTGTAGCTCTGTAGTATAGTTTGAAGTCAAGTAAAGTAATAAGATGCCTCCATCTTTGTTCTTTTTGCTTAGGATTGCCTTGGCTATATGGGCTGTTTTTTGGTTCCATATGAATTTTAAAATACCATTTTCTAGTTCTGTGAAGAATGTCAATGGTAGCTTCATAGAAATAGCATTGAATCTATAAATTGCTTTTGGCAGTATGGCTATTTTAATGATACCAATTCTTCCTATTCATGAGCATGGAAGGTTTTTCCATTTGTGTCATCTCTTTGAACAGTGCTTTGTATTTCTCCTCGTAGAGTTCTTTTACTTCCCTTTTTAGCTGTATTCCTAAGTACTTTATTCTTTTTGTGGTAATTGTAAATGGGAGTTAGTTCATGATTTGGCTCTCTGATTGCCTCTCATTGGTGTATAGGAATACTAGTGATTTTTGTACATTGATTTGTTTCCCAAGATGTTGCTGAAGTTGTTTACCAGCTTAAGGTGATTTTGGGCTGAGACTATGCAGTTTCTAGATGTAGGAACATGCCATCTCCAAGCTGGGATAATTTGACTTCCTCTCTTCCTATTTGGAAGTGTTTTAAATCTTTCTCCTTGCCTTATTGCTCTGGTTAGGTCTTCCAATACGATGCTGAATAGAAGTAGTGAGAGAGGGAATCCTTATCTTATGCTTGTTTTCAAGGGGAATGCTTCCAGCTTTTGCCAATTTAGTATGATGCTGGCTGTGGGTTTGTCATAGATAACTCTTATTATTTTGAGGTATGTTCTTTCAATACCTAATTTATGGAGAGTTCTTAACATGGAGCGATGTTGAATTTTACTGAAAGTCTTTTCTTCATCTATTGAGATAATCATGTGGTTTTTGTCTTTAGTTTGGTTTATGTGATGAATCATATTTATTGGTTTGTGTATGTTGGACCAACCTTGCATCCCAGGAATAAGGCCTACTTGATAATGGTGAATAAGTTTTTTGATGTGCTACTGGATTGAGTTGCCAGTATGTTGTTGAGGATTTTTGCATCTATGTTCTTCAAGGAATCTCATTAGTTTCAAAGAGCTTCTTGATTTGTGCCTGAAGTTTTCATTTTTTGTTGTTGTATCTCTGCCAGTTTTTGGTGTCAGAATGAAGCTGGTCTCATAGAATGAGTTAGGAAGGATTCCCTGTTCCTCAATTTTTTTGGAATAATTTCAGTGGGAATGGTACCAGTTCTTCTTTGTGCATCTGGTAGAATTCAGCTTTACATCTATATGGTCCTGGTATTTTTTGGTTGGTAGGCTATTTATTACTGCCTCAGTTTCAGAACTCATTATTGGTCTATCCAGGGATTCAATTTCATCTTGATTCAGTTTTGGGAAGTTGTATGTTTCCAGGAGTTTATCCATTTCTCCTGTATTTTCCAGTTTACTTGCCTGGAGTTCTTCATAGTATTCTCTGATGGTTGTTTGTATTTCTGTGGGGTTAGTGGTAATATCCCCCTTGTCAATTCTGATTGTGTTTATTTTAATCTTCTCTTGTTTTTTCTTTATTAGTCTAGCTAGAGGTACGTCTTTTTTATTATCTTTTTTTTCCCCCCAAAACCAGCTTCTGGATTCACTGATCTCTTGAATAGTTTTTCAAGTCTCAATTTCATTCAGTTCAGCTCTGATTTTGGTTATTTTTTGTCTTCTGCTAGCTTCAAGATTTGTTTGCTTGTGGTTCTCTAGTTATTTCAGTTGTGATATTAGGTTGTTTACCTGAGATCTTTCTAACTTACTGATGTAGGTATTTAGTGCTACAAATTTCTCTCTTAACATACTTTAGCAGTGTTCCAGAGATTCTGGTATATTGTATGTTTGTTCTCATTAGTTTCAAATAACTTCTTGATTTCTACCTTAATTTCATTATTTACTCAAAAGTCGTTCAGGAGCAGGTTATTCAATTTCCATGTAATTGGTTTTAAGTGAATTTCTTCGTCTTAATTTTCAATTTGATTTTGATGTTGTCCAACAGATTGTTTGTTATTATTTTAGTTCTTTTGCATTTGCTGACAAGTGTTTTACTTTTGATTATGTGATCAATTTTAGAGTATGTGCCATGTGGCGATGAGAAGAATGTATATTCTGTTGTTTTTGGTTGGAGAGTTATGTAGATATCTATCAGATCCATTTGATCCACGGTTGAGTTCAGTTCCTTAATATCTTTGTTAATTTTCTGTCTTTATGATCTCTCTAATATTGTCAGTAAGGTGTTAAAATCTCCCGCTATTTTTGTGTGGGACCTCTTTGAAAGTCTCTAAGAACTTGCTTTATAAATCTCAGTAAGCCTGTCTGTATTGGGTACATGTATATTTAGGATAGTTAGATATTCTTGTGGAGTTGAACCCTTTACCTTTATGTAATGCCCTTCTTTGTATTTTTTTTTCTTTCTTTGTTTAAACTCTGTTTCACCTGAAACTAGGATTGCAACCCATGCTTTTTTTCTGTTTTACATTTGCTTGGTAGATTTTTCTCCATGCCTTTATTTTGAGCCTATATGTGTCATCACATGTGAGATGAACCTCTTGAAGACAACATACCAATGGTTCTTTATCCAGCTTGCCACTCTGTGTCTTTTAATTGGGGCTTTTAGCCCATTTACATTCAAGGTTAGTATTGATATGTGTGGATTTGATTCTGTCATCATGATGTTAACTGGTTATTTTGCAGACTTGTTTATGTGGCTTCATTATATTGTCACTGGTCTGTGTACTTCAGTGTGTTTTTATAGTGCCTGGTAATGGTCTTTCCTTTCCATATTTAGTGCTTCCTTCAGGACCTCTTGTAAGGCAGGTCTGGTGGCAACAAATTATCTCAATATTTGCTTGTCTAAGAAGGATTTTATTTCCCCTTTGCTTATGAAGCTTAGTTTGGCCAGTCTGAAATTCTGGGTTGGAATTTGGACTCAGGAAGGGGAACATCACACACCGGGGCCTATCATGGGGAGGGGGGAGGGGGGAGGGATTGCATTGGGAGTTATACCTGATGTAAATGACGAGTTGATGGGTGCAGCACACCAACATGGCACAAGTATACATATGTAACAAACCTGCATGTTATGCACATGTACCCTACAACTTAAAGTATAATAATAATAAATAAATTTAAAAAAGAAAAAAAAAAAAAAAAAGGAATTTCTTTTCTTTAAAAATGTTGAGTATTGGTCCCCAATCTCTTCTGGCTTGTAGAGTTTCAGCTGACAGGTCCACTGTTAATCAGATTAGCTTCCCTTTTTTGGTGACCTGACATTTCTCTAGCTGCCTTTAATATTTTTTCTTCATTTCAACATTGGAAAATCTTGTGATTATGTGTCTTGGGGATGATATTCTTGTGAAGTATCTTACTGGGGGGTCTCTGCATTTCCTGAATTTCAATGTTGGCCTCTCTAGCTAGGCTGGGGAAGTTCTTATGGATGATATCCTGAAATATGTTTTCCAAGTTGGTTCCATTCTCCCCATCTCTTTCAGAGACACCAATGAGTCATAGATCTGATCTGTTTACATAGTCCCATATTTCTTGGAGGTTTCGTTCATTCCTTTTCATCCTTTTTTTTTCTCTATTCTTGTCTGACTGTCTTATATCAGAAAGCCAGTCTTCAAGCTCTGTGATTCTTTCCTCCACCTGGTCTATTCTGCTATTAATACTTGTGATTGCATTATGAAATTCTTGTAGTGTGTTTTCAGCTCTATTAGATCAGTTACATTCTTTTATATACTGGTTATTTTGTCTGTCAGTTCCTGCGTTGTTTTATCATGAATTTTAGCTCCTTGCATTGGGTTTCAACATACTTCTGTAGCTCAATGATCTTCATTCCTATCCAAAGTCTGAATTCTATTTCTGTCATTTCAGCCATCTCAGCCCAGTTGAGAATCCTTGCTAGAGAGGTAATGTGGTTGTTTGGAAGAAAGAAGGCATTCTGGCTTTTTGAGTTTTCAAGGTTCTTTCACTGATTCTCATCTTTGTGGGCTTAACTACTTTCAATCTTTGAGATTTCTGACCTTTTTTTAAATTGTATTTGATGACATTGGGGTTTGATTATGGCATAAGGTGAATTCAGCCATCTGGCTTTGTTTCTGTAAAATGTTAGGGGGCCAGCACTCAACTCCTGGACTGTGTGCTCTAACTCTGGAGGACTTGTATTGGGCCCTGACTTTGTTGTCTGCCTCCTCCACGTTAGAAATCCACTGTGCTGAGGTTGTAAGTGAGGCATGGTCGCTGTGTTAGCCAGTGTCCAGGTGCCTGCTTCCCTGTAGGTGTTCACTACAGAGTCTGCTTACCTGTAGGCATCCACCATAGTGGTGGAGGCTACACAACTGAGGGGCAGGTGGAGCAGGAGGCCCCTGCTGGCTACTGTGTGCATAGTCATGCTGGAGGAGGTATTGGCTCAGGGGTAGGGTGCTGGCAGGGGCTGGTATGGTTACCTTCTCCATTTCCCGCAAGTGGGAGTGATCCCTCAGAATGGGCAAGGATCAGAAGTTCTCTGCTTAGTGTTAGCACAAAGGCCGGATGCCTGTGGGGACAGGGCTGGCTAGCTCTGTGCCCACAAAGGCTCCATCTGGCATTGATGGGGGGAGTGAGGGCATACTGCACTCCCATGTGCTGGCGGCCAAGGAAAGCAAAACCTGCTGCTGCAGACACACACCAGCAATGTTGGGAGTTGCCGTGCATCGGGGGAAGCTGCAACATGGGGAGGGAGTGTGTGGGCTGGTGCATGGCCATAGGGGTCACTTTACTGGAACTCTCTGCCAGTCAGGCATGGTCCGTCAGTGCAGAAGCTAGGGTGCTGGCCTCCAGGGCACCTGAGACTTCCCTGCAATAAGGTGTTGCCAGGCTGGATTCTCTGGAGAGGCCAGCAGACCACGGGGTGCTCAGACTGCCCCGCAGAGTTCAGGTTAGACAGTTCCTAGGGTTAACGTCTCCTCTGGGAGCCAGTCGAGCCTAGGGGCATGGCCATCCCTGGCTGTGCTCTGCTGTGGATGCTCCTGCACCAAGTCCTCTGGGCTCCACATCAGCTGGCTTGCTGCTCCTACCACTTCTCTAAGCAGATCTCCCTGACAACTCGAGTGTCTGTGGTGGTTGAAGGGTCTCCTCCTGCTGGGGTTCCAGAGACCATGGTGAGAACAGGTTGCTTCTTGTCAGTTAAACTCACTCATTCCCCTGGAGCTGTTGGGGGCCAGGAAGGAGTCTGATGTGCCATAGACCCAGGCAGGGTTTCCAGCTTTCTCCCCTTCATCCCAACTTCTGTGTCTTCCCTCTGTCCACTCTTGGTACCTTCCCTCTGAGCATCTGTTAGAAGCATGCCAGTCATCTTGGTCCCTCAACGGGAGCTGTTCTATGTGGCTGCGTCTATTCAGTCATGTTTCTCTCCCCTGATTCATCTTAATCTAAGTGAAATATCTTAGGAAAAAACAGATTTGTCCTTATTTTTTTTAATATTACAATTTGAAGCTGTTTGAATCATTTAAAAGGATATCAAAATGTAATGCCTATTTCTATACACCAAGATAATACATAAAACAAGGAATTGGTGTTTTTGTGTAGACATATTTCTCTCTTTGAATAAGGTTTTCAATAAAATCAATACAATTTCATTTAAAAATCCAGTTTTTAAGACTTTCTCAGAGCTTAGTGTAAAACATTGTGTTACCTTTAAAACTTTAATACAAGCAGGCATAGGTTTTCACAATGCAATTATAGATGTGTTAATCATTTATTTGATGGATCATTTTAAAGATATTTTTGTGGAAATACAAATGTAAAACAAAGGTTCTTGATACTAACAAATTCCAGTGCCTCCCTCATATTTCTGTTATTGACTTCATCAAGCAGTCTTTGTGGTAGTCATGGAAATGTGCCAGTTGGGTATTCCTTCATGAGAAAACCTGCACTAGGAGTGCACTTACTTAACAACTTCTAGGTGTGAGTCATTTCAGGATCTGTCTCAGCTTCAGATACAAGGCCATGTTCTTCTTGGAAACTCCCAGTTGATGACTGAGCACAATGGAGGTACAAAGTTCACCATATCTGTCCATTGAACTCAACCAATAGCCTTCATGCTGAGCTCCACATTGGTCTGGCTGAAAGTTTCCCAGAGCTGATGTCTTTCCTGCCCAATCCTCCTCCACTTCCCACCTCCTTCATAAGTGTCAGACCAGCATTGTCAGCCAAAGGTTGTACCTGCCAACTATAGCTCTCTTAATATAAATGATAAAGATAAATGCTTTCACAACCATTTCCCTTGAGATACACACACACACATACACACACAGACACACACACGTTTACACTGACATATACCACAATTCTAACTCTCTCGGTCTGGTTCCAAAAGGATCTCATTGAGGCATGTATTAAGCATTTTCTATAGCAAGAAGCAGCACTAGATTCAGTAGGATACAGTTTCTTATTGGAGCTCAGAACATGATACCCCATAGTATAGTGCTTTGACATGCTGAGTACTTTGAATTAAAAGAGATTGGAAGGCCTCAGAAGCAAGTTCTCTCCGTCCTTCTCCTGCCCTCTGTCTCTCACCCTTTTTTCTCCCCTGAAACAACTTGTAGACAGAATTCATCTTCCACAAGGTGGGTCATAGAAGCTAGAGCCTCCCTCCCCAACAGAAGCCACAATACCTAGAAATATTACCCCTAAACTTCCTCACCTTTCTGTGTAGGAGGTGGCCATAAAGATATTTTCTCATCTACTTTGCCTGATAGTAGGTCATAAGATCCTTGTTCCAGGAAGGTCCTGCCCCATACCTGGGAGGTAGGAGTGTTGCACAAAGAAGCAAGAAGAATCTGGACAGATAGGCCTTGCTGGGTGCCTCCCCATCACCCAGTCTGTTACCATCAGTTCACATGCTTTTTGTCCAATTGCATTTCTGTACAACTTTTCATTCTTCATCAAATCTAAGCATAAAAAAGAACAGTTTTCCCTGGGTCTTTGGGTCTTCATTTTTTAAGTCTCCTATGTTATATAAAACTTTGATTAAATAAATTTGTTATGATTTTCTCTCATTAACCTGTCTTTTGTTATATGAGTGTTGATTGCGATGCTTATGATGGACAAGGAAAGATATCATGACCTTCTGTCCCTACATCCTAATACCACCAGATTTATAATTTTTCAGAAAAAAATAAGATAAATATTAAAATAGGCACTATATAAGTTAAGTGAAGAACTATGAGGTATAAATAATAGTGTACAATAATATATAAAAATATAATTTGGTAATAATACAATAGTGATTAAAATTTTAATATTTTATTTATCATAGATTTTGATTTTTTATAATATTACTTATCTTTACTGCGTTTTTTGGCATCCTCTTAAATTTTGTACCCCAAGCAGTGCCTCACCCCTCACTCCCCTTACCCCCATCCCAGCCCTTTAAAGCACTACAGAAATATTAGCCATAATTATTTGGAGTAAAGTAAGACAGAATCATAGCTCCCGAAATTAGAAAAGAGTCCGACATGCTTTGACTCATAAGGGCACTTAGAGTCTGTATTTTCTCAAACAACATTCAACTCCCTCTCGGTGGCCCACACAGCCCTACATAATCTAAGTTTGTTCTCACCATCTCATCTCACCTTTCCCTTCCCTGGCTCATGATGCTCAAGTATCTCTCACCTTCCTTCAGTTTCTTTAAATGCACAAGCCTTTTTTCTCTGACTCAAGGTGTTTGTATGTACTTTTCGTTCTCTCCTTCCCTCCTCCTCTTCTTTCAGGTCTCATTTAAATGTTCTTTCTTTGAAGAGAACTTGCGTCTTACTTCATTGTGTCTGGTACAAAACAGAACTTAACAAGTATTAAATTAAAAAATATTTCCAGCTAGATCATTCAACATGTGTTTTCTCTGCATTATGAGTTCCAAAGCAAACATATATTTATCTATGATGTGTATACTCAAGGACTGAGATAAAGTTAAAAAGAGGCAGATGAGAACAGAGCACAATAGACAAAAATGTATTGAGAGACCACAACTTTGAGTCTCACTGTAACTTATTCATTGGTTTGATTATCTGAAAGCATATATATATATATATATATATATATATATATATATATATATATATAAAGATTTTGACGTTAAACATTTCTTGTCAATCTAAAATTTTATAGTTCACTTATTTTTCTCATTCATTTACTCACTCATTCATTTTATAATTCAAGCCATGTGCAGGCCCTGGGCTAGTCACAAGGGGTACCAGGCAGGATGAAGTTGTCGGGTTGTTCTTTGTGGAATTTATATCCTAGCACTTCTTTCCTTTGGGACCATTAAAAAGAAAAACAATAGGTGAGTACATTTTGAAATGATTTTTGTTGTTTTTTATGAGAATCTATCAACTGGATGTAAAAGACAAGAGCATTCTTAAAATTAAGGAGCATTAGTGTCCCTACTTCTTATAAAAGATAGCCAGGGAGCATTGGCCCAGGGCAGACCACCCACAGCACATCTTACCCATTTTGATAATCTTCTGTGGCCCCTACATCCTGAGTCTAGTAGCTGTCCTCTTAGTCTTGAAGAGAAAGATAAACTATGAGATATTTATCTTCCTTTTATGAATTCTAAATAAACGCAACCTGGGTGGATACATTGCTATCCAAAGGGCATACATTCTGTCACATCCACATATTCACATGTAATGCTTCTATACTTTAATCCCAGTAACAAAGCAATTTTCTCATAAATTTGTCAAGAAAAGTGAATGATAAGAAGGTACACAATTCCAACCTGTCACACATCACAATTTCAAGGTAACTGTTCTAGAGAAATGGAAATAATGTTAAGCATAAAAATTTCAGAGTGAAAGACAAGTTAATTTAATTTCATGCCACTAAAGATAATGTTATTAAGCATCAAACAGTTTTGCTAGCTGACTTTTAACACACTTTTAAAGTTGAACTAACTCATTTATATCAGAGTTTGGGGAAAGTTTATGAAAAAGTTGAATCAAGGATAGACGAGCACGTAGCAATATTCAAATACATGCAAAATATCAAGTGAAATTGGTAACTGAGATTGAATATAGAAATGAACTTGGAATCATAGAATTTTACTGCCAGAAGGGGCTTTAGAGATGATCTGATTCAATTTTTAGTGAAGCAGGCAAAGGATTTAAAAAACCACCTTTTCCATTAAGAAGATAATTCTACCTCACCCCCATACTCTGCCATCATCACCACAATTTGGACTAAAGAAAAAATGTAATTCTTACTGTATAATTTTATGCATCAGAAATAAAAAAAAGATGATTGTGGTTGAATAAAATACAGAAAATAGAAAATCTAGTTGCTTATCTCTGCTATATTTTACTCTGCCTTTGTTAGAAAGATACAAGAAATATTTGACTGTGTGGGCAGAAAGAAACATATTTCTATATTCAGAGAAGAGTTAAAATAACAACTTTTGGCTTATAGAAGAAACAAAGAACTTGTTCATTTAGTAATATCTGACAAAAAGGAAACATAGTGCCTCTGAGAAGTGACCACTGAAGCATTTAGTATGTTTCCTTTCACTGTTTTTCCCCTATGTATCTATTTTATATAGTTGAACTCATACTATTCTAATTCTGCTTAGTATTAAGTTGGTAGAGGGCATGGTATGTGTGGGGTGACAGTCTATGAGAATGGACCATAGGTCACATAGCATGTCAAACAGGACAGATGATTTAGGCTGGGGTCAGACCACAGAGAACCTTGAACACCACACCATTGGGGAAACATTGTGAGGTATCCTGAGGTATCCCTTAACTTGAGAAGATTGCAACATCTGTTCTGCCCCTGCTTTCTGCATACTGACTTGGAGGCAAGGACTCTCTAGGGTCACCTATGCAGCAATTACTTATTAAGCCATAAGCTTGTAATATTACTTGTCTGCAGAACTTGTTAAGCAATAGTTCATTCATTTACCCTGGCACAGGTCCCAGCACGATGGACCTGAAGATAACTCAAATAATGTTCTAGAGGAGAACCTCTATTTCTTCCAAACTACATAAACTCTGCACTTCCTTTCCTAGGACAAATACAATATGAGAGGGTATAGTGCTGTCGTTATTGCAGGCTCACTCAATAGCCCAATAAAACGTGCCCTAATTTTCAGCTAATTTTGTTGCTTTTGCAAAGTTCTTCAATGCCTCATTTTAAGATTTTTCCCTATCATAATCTGGCATAAAATAATTCCCTAATAAATGGTTCTACCAAAAGCAGAGATAATTAAATGATTAATGAAATTAGAATTTTAAAAGGTCATTACCACAGTTTTGTTTTGATTTTGAAAATAATCAGATTGAAAATTCTAACTGGTCATAATTACAAAGCAATATCATATGCACCATGTTCTTCACAAATTTCATTTGTTACATTAAAGTTGTATTTAGGAGAGATAATTTTAATATAGATTAATGGTTTCATTTAAGGTTGTTCTGGCTTGAGCATTTATTTTATTTTATTTTTTTGTTTGTTTGTTTTTAGACAGGGTCTCACTCTGTCACCCAGGCTGGAGTGCAGTGGCAGGATCTTGGCTCACCACAGCCTCCACCTCCCAGGCTCAAGTGATTTTCCCACCTCAGCCTCCCAAGTAGCTGGGACCACAGGAACGTGGCACCATGCCTGGCTAATTTATTGTATTTTTGGTAGAGCCAGGGTTTCACCATGTTGCCCAGGCTACTTGAATTCCTGAGCTTAAAAAGTCTGCTTGCTTTGGCCTCCCAAAAGACTGGAATTACACGTGTGAGCCACTGCGCCAGGCCAGCTTGAACATTTCTCACAGTTCTAAATATATTTGAGTCAACAGACAAACCATATTTTACTTTCTATTATATTTGTGTAATTACTTTTCAGGAAAAGCCTGCAAGCTCTATCCTGATTACCTTCATCAATATGCAGGAAAAACAGATAGGTGCTCATAGGAGCACTTTTAAGTGAGCAGTAGGAGGAAGCTACTTACTGAAATGGAGAGGCTTAAATGAATGTAATGCACGCACAGAAGCTACTGTTACTTAAAGAATAGCATTTTTTTCATGGTCCAAGGATACATGCTATGTAATTTTTACTGACATTTCAAGTACTTGAGACTTTAAACATCCACCTACTTTCCAGCATAATCAACTCAGTTTCATTCTTAAGCTGCAGTGTAGTTTATTAATATATATCCTGTATATATATATATGATATATCCTGTATATATATATATGATTTGATATAGTTTAAGTATTTGTCCCCTCCAGATCTCATGTTGAATTGTGATTTCCAATGTTGGAGATAGGGCTTAGTGTGAGGTATTGGGTCGTGGTGGTGGATCCCTCATGAATGGCTTGGTGCTCTCCCCATGGTAGTGAGTAAATTCTCTCTCTGTGAGTCTACACAAGAGCTCGTTGTTTTAAAGAGTCTGGCACCTCGCTCCCTTCTCTCTCTTGTCACCTCTCACTATGAGATATATATATATATATATGCAGCAGAATGGCTCTTAATTTGTTTTTTCCTAGTACAGATATATTCCTTCAGTGTTTTGTTGTAATTTTCTCAAATTGGCAACCAACCAGTCAATATAAAAAAGCCATTACTTGAGCTGTGTTTACTTCAGGGGGTCTGAATTGCTCTAAATCCTTTCTCTAGGGTGTCTTTGAAACATCTTGCTATAAAATAGCTTTGGTTTGATTAAAAAAAATAATTTTAGTGCCAGAAACTATTAATTGCCGGGAACCTACCCATGAAAGCTCTAAGACTTTCACAGGTGTTAGAACCATCTACAGGATAAGAGCAAGATCGACATTTAATAGTAAAATTTCACAAATATTAATTCTATCTAGTACTCCTTTTAGGGAGCCATTTGTCATTTCATTTTTTAATCCTGGTAAATAGAGGTAGGCTACACTCAAGAGACAGATAAAAGCATCAGGAAGCCCAAATCCAATTGAGAAACTATGTTCAAGTCCATATTTTGCATTAAACTTAATTGCCAACACTTATCAATGAGAAAAATTATGTTAAAAGTTAGTTTTGATCATTGCAGGTTGAATCTGTAAGCTCTGAGAAATTATTCTTTTTTATTTTCATTTGATGCATCACATAATTAGGTTTAATTAAAAGATCATCATGATTTTAAAGAGTTTTGATTATAGGTATTTTACTCTTTGAAAGAACAGATGGTAGAGTTAGGAAAAATGAGTAGAAGTTATACAAAGTTGGATTTCTGTCTCAATGTGGAGAAGTATCTTCTAACAATTACAGCTATTAAAAAAAGGAATAGACTGACTTGTAAGGTAGTAAATTTCCTGAGTTTGGAAATTCTAGTCAATGGCTGAGTGAACACTTACCAGAGATGCTGTGGGTGGAATTCTTACTTTGGAAAATCAAGCTAAATGGCTTCATGCACCCAGTGTTCCAGAAAGACTAAGAAATATGCCTAACCTTAAAAAAATTGGTCATGTACTCTGTCTCGAATGCCCTTTTTTCTTGAACTTCTACTCTTCCATTAAGACCCAGTTTAATTGCACCCTTTCCTTTTCAACAAAGTGTTTTTCCTTTTGTATTTTTACAGAATTTTGATGGATACATTTTAAATTGTTATTTTTAAAAGTTATGTACTTGTCCTGTCTCTCCTGCTAGAGTTGGAGCCCTCAAAAGCAGTGCCTGCATTCTATGTGTGCTTGTATTTCTAACATTTAGCACAATGCTAGACATATCATTTACACTTAATAATGGCTACAACACAAAGCCACTGCAAATATGGTGCTCGGGCTACACATATTCTACAGTATTTTATATACATTTTCTTGAGGTAGGTATTATTTGTATTTCATTGAGGACAAAACCAAAGCTCAAACTTTGCCAAAGTTACCACACTAAATAAGTGGCAGGAGCCCTGGAATCTGAACTTAGGCAGAAATAGTAGCTGAATTCCAATACCATTAATTATTTTCACTTCACAACCTAGCTTCTTTAAACTACTCTCTGATCTAAGATACTGTGAGTCTCACTTTCGGTTTTGATATAGTTTAAGTATTTGTCCCCTCCAGATCTCATGTTGAATTGTGATTTCCAATGTTGGAGATAGGGCTTAGTGTGAGGTGTTGGGTCATGGTGGTGGATCCCTCATGAATGGCTTGGTGCTCTCCCCATGGTAGTGAGTAAATTCTCTCTCTGCGAGTCTACACAAGAGCTCGTTGTTTTAAAGAGTCTGGCACCTCGCTCCCTTCTCTCTCTTGTCACCTCTCACTATGAGATATGCTGGCTTCCTTGTTGCCTTCTGCCATAATTGTAAGCTTCCTGAGGCCTCACCAGAAGCTGAGAAGATGCTGGTGCCATGCCTGTACACCCAGTAGAACTGTGAGCCAAATAAACCTCTTTTCTTTGTATATTACCCAGCCTCGGGTATTCCTTTATGGCAATGCAAATGGATTAATATAGGTTTAAACTAATTAAAACTTTCAGAAACCTCATAAATCTTCTGGGGAGATCAAGTGAAACTTATCTGGAACAATTTGACTTTTGTATTTAATAAATGACTTATGCACTGAGGACAATAATCTATTCCCTTCGATGAAGAAGCTCTCATACTTCCCCTCAAAAATGTAAACTTGCTTTACATAAGAGGTGCTTAGAATGCCTTTAAAAAATAGTAATGTGCTCTTTTTGTATACAAGTTGAGTGTTTCCTTGGAATTAGTAGAGTCTTTTAAACTTCAAATTAAATTAAGTGAATCAGGAAAGAGCCATGGTTTCATTGTAACTTTTGGAGAAGACTTTCATAAAACTTTATACACTGGCCTAGGGAGGAAAGAAGACATGCACAGGAGGACCTCATACACCTGCTATTCTCAGAAGATGCTGGATGGCACAATGGCTTGAAAGTCAAAATGATTCTATCATCAGCAATAGAAATGTAGATCACTTTAGAAGGCCAAATTGTCCAGTTTTGATATTGCTTTTTTGAGATGGCAGGAGAATTAAAAAGTCTTGAACGTCATACATGTTGTTTTGAAATGTAAGGTTTAATATTTACAGAATTCTAATATATCCCTATTTCTTCTTTCTGTTTATCAGCATAAACATGTAATTTCCTCAATCAATATTATTTTAGATAATATAATTATCTTAATTTTCTCTTAGCACCCACAAAATGCGTATTCTAAACATATTTTTCTCTGTGAAGTAATATTTTCATGCACTTACTTAGTAGTTCTATTTAATGAAGTTTCAATTAACTCATTCTTTGCACGGTTTACTTCCTGACTGCCCGGAAATTGCTATTACTAAAGTTTTAGGTAAATGTCCTCTGAATGCATCTAATGTAAATTGAATATTAACAACTGATACTTTTGGCTTATATTAATTCTTTTTAATTGCCATCAAAATTGAACTGGAAGATAGATGTTAGCTCATTCTAAGCCCAGTTTTGTGGGGCTTGGAAGAAAAATTCCATTTATCACGTTTTAAATGTTTCTAGTTGTCCATGCAAAACTTTAAAATGCATGTTAAATAACTTTGCTAATTATTATGAAAAACATGTCAGTTAACCATTCAAACTATTAAATTTCAATTATAAATGAAGTAATCCTACCTCTGTCTCCCTCTGTCAGTCGTCTATCTTTCTACCTATTATCTAGTGCTTTTTTAAAATGACTCCAAAATGGTGCTGTATAATGCTGAAGCTAGGTCACACCCGGTGATACAACTTCCAACAAGTTCACTGAAATAGTTGCATTTGGAGTCTTGGGCTGCCATATAAGGAGTCCAACTCCTTTAAGATTCTAGGGAAGTCAAGCCATGTGGAGTAGCCATGTGGAAATAATCCTGTCAACAGCTCCAGTTGGGCTCCCAGCCAATAGCCAAGGTCAGCTTTCAGCCATATGAGTAACCCATCTTGGTCACTGCATCCAGTTCAGCCTTTGAATAATTTCAACCCCAACCAAAACTGGACTGCAATGACACAAAAGAACCTGTACAAGAAACTTTCAAATGAGTCATTCTTAAATTTTTGACCCACAGAATCTATGAGCATAAGAAAATAGGTATTGATAAAAGGCACTGAGTTTGGGGTAGTTTGTTAGCAGTAGTTGTAATCAAACCAGTCTATATTTAACAAAGCAGAAACTAGAGAGGGAAAGCTCCAGATTTAGTACCCAGCAAAAGAAGGAAACTAACTTGATGAATATCAACACAGGCAATGATCAATTAATAAATGTGTATTTCAACATATATTTCTTAGAACATCTTTATGAATAGTCCTGTGCTATACTGCACAGGACCTAATGCACCTAATAGTGCTGAGTAATTACTAAAAAATAATTACATTACAATCTACCATTAATTATTATGGGGTATCAGAGAAAGTTGGCATGAGTTGAGGTTATTGGTGAAGTATCATTTAGGAAACAAACTTGAACTAATTTTGAAAGATAGAATGTAGATAAGTAGGAGAAAAGGAGAGTACTCCAGGTGGAATACAGCATGAATAAGCATGTGGAGGGCTTTAAGCTTTCCCAGCTTGGTAGCAGTAAGGAATTCTCTGGCTGAAGTAGACTCTGTTAGATTCAGTGGCGAGTCACTGGGGATGGTAGAGTAGAAGAGAAACTTGATGGTGATATTTTAGGGAGTTTTGGCTGTATGCAGAGGAAATTGGAAGTAGGAAGCCAGTCTTTTGGCATTTGTCTACCAATCTGAAACTTTGTCCTCTTTGCACTTCTGCTTTCAACCAGTCCTAATCTGTATCTTCTATAAGCTTGGTATAGACTTGCCTATTCTTTTCTCTTAAAAAGGTTTTGTTTGAGTTGTACCACCTTCAAATACCTGAAAAAATATGTTCTATTCCTATTATTGCTAGATAGCTGATATAGTCAGGGTTGTCCACAGAAACACAACCAATAGGATGTGTGTGTGTGTGTGTATGTGTGTGTGCATATATATATGTGTGTGTGTGTGTGTGTGTTAGAGAGAGAGAGAGAGATGTATTTTAAGTAATTTGCTGGAAAACACAAAATCCACAGGATGGACCAGCAGGCTGGAGACTCAGGGAAGAGCTGTTGCTGCAGTTCAGGTCCAAAGGCCATCTGCTGGCAGAATTCCCCCTTGATTGAGTTGACCTTTTTTTCTCCTCTGAAAGAAAATGCTGATTTTGGAAGAGAAAGTGGCAAAGTCGTGTGAATCCAGGTTGCACATATCTTCCTGATCATGCCATATTTTCATGCCATCACCAAACACTAAATTTGCAGGCACCTAGATCTTGGACTTCCCAGTCTCCAGAACTGTGAGAAATAAACTCCTGTTGTTTAGAAATCTCTAGTCTATGGTATTTTGTTAAGAGCAGCCCAAATGGACTAAGACAGATGATATATTTGGCTCTGTGTCCCCACCCAAATCTCATGTGAAATTTTAATCCCCACATGTCAGGGGAGGGACCTGGTGGGAGGTGATTGGATAATGGGGGTGGATTTCTCCCATGTTGTTCTTGTGATAGTAAGTGAGTTCTCATGAGATCTCATGGTTTAAAAGTATTGCCCTTCCCCCCTTGTTCTCTCCTGCCACCATATAAGACATGCTTTGCTTCCCCTTTGCCTTCTGCCATGGTTATAAGTTTCCTGAAGCTTCCCCAGCCATGTGGAACTGTGAGTCAATAAAACCTCTTCTTTATAAATTACTCAGTCTTGGGAAGTTCTTTATAGCATTGTGAAGACAGACTAATACAACAGGAAACAAGAGAACCTCTGTTTCAGCCTTATCTACTGCTCATTCTGTCCATTCATAGGCAATTCTTTACAGTTTTTACTTATTTCTTCTGATATTTATTTTCTTATTTCTAAAATGCACATGCTACCATTTCCTGACTTTTCAGTTTTAGACATTCCTCGTTGACTTTGAAATAAGAAAGGTAAGAATTTAGGCCCTCCTCACCTCTTATCATTGCATAATTATAAAACATGATTAGATTTTACATTATTAAGACTAAATATTAATCTGAGCTAAACCACAAAATGATGTGATATGATATGATTACCTTTCCATTTTTGAACAATTTATATTGTTATGCCCTGTTTTGGGAATTAACAACGATGATTTTTGGCATTCATTTAATTAACTCTGTATTTACCCCTAATCACACATCCTTAATTTCTCTACCAGAAGTGTGTACCTGATGTTAAAACCATCAGATAATGATTAATTTAAAATATCCATAATCTGCTAATCTGTGATCAACTCCAATCTGTCCTAGTTATTTTCTAAAACTGAGATTCTCCTGACATCATGGTGCCTTTCATCTCTGTCATCCTAGAAGTTCCTCTGCGTATTGCATTTTTTTTTGCTAGTACACTGGGGTTAAATTTTTGAGATCTTGCATACCTAAAGATGTCTTAATTCTATCCTCAGACATAACTGATAGTTGGGTTAGATTCAGAAGTCTAGTTTGGATATCATTATACTAAGAATTTTTGAAGGCTTTGCTGCATTTTGTCCAATATGTATTTTTCTCTTGTGTGGCACCATATTGATTTTCATTCCATCATGAGTGATTTTTGTTTCTTTGTTTATTTTTTCCTTCTCTGGAAACTTTTAAGATGTTTTATTTGTTCCCAGTGTTTCACAAAGTGAAATTTCACACTGAAGTGGCTTTATATTGAATGAAATAAAAATATTTCACCCCAAAACATACTTCTTTACATATTTTGAGATGGCTCAAGAAAGCCAGCAAACCAAAGTAACCCTGCAAAGCTGTCTTTTGTCACAGAGGAATGAATCTGTAGAGAATCCACATCTATGCAGCCAGGCCTGCCTTGTCCCGACCTAGAAAGGTTAACTGAGAGTCTGGCACTTTTAAGGTCTGAAAGAAACATTTACCATCTATTCTCTGTCAGGGCTACTGCCTGTGGGGTTTAATTTATGTAACAAGACTGCCTTTTGCTAGCCAAGTCTCCTCTCCCTCTCATAACCTGTCTTGCCACTTAAATATGATTTACCACCGTAACCTGTTTTTGACCCTGTTCTGAGTGTGCAGTGTGTGACCTTTCTTTAACCTTGAGATGGTATATAAGCTTATATTATAAGGTTCTGCACCCCACTCTGTGGTTTTCCCACATCTGCACATTAATAAATTTGAATGCATTTTCTCCAGTCAATCTTTTGTGAGGTGATTTTTCAGCAAACCTTCAGAGGGTGAAGAGAAAGTTTTTCCATAGCCTTTAAAATCTGAATCTTTTTTTTTTTTTTTTTTTTTTTGAGACGGAGTCTCGCTCTGTCGCCCAAGCTGGAGTGCAGTGGCCGGATCTCAGCTCACTGCAAGCTCCGCCTCCCGGGTTCACGCCATTCTCCTGCCTCAGCCTCCCGAGTAGCTGGGACTACAGGCGCCCGCCACCTCGCCCGGCTAGTTTTTTGTATTTTTTAGTAGAGACGGCGTTTCACAGTGTTAGCCAGGATGGTCTTGATCTCCTGACCTCGTGATCCGCCCGTCTCGGCCTCCCAAAGTGCTGGGATTACAGGTTTGAGCCACCGCGCCCGGCCGAAATCTGAATCTTTTAATTTAATTTTGTAAGGTATTTGGACAATGCGGGGACTTTCAATACATGTTTTAAATAATTTCCTTGAAACAATTATTGTAAAACTTCATCATAATTTATCCAGTCTCTTTTTCTTGACCCCTCGTTGTGTGATGTGTGTCAGATCTCATTGACAGATTCTCTAACTTTTGTATTTGTCTTTCCTATTTTCAAATTTTGGTATTTGTTCTATATTCTGGAAGATTTATTCAATGTTATCTTTTAATTCTTCTATGAATTTTCCAATATGTTTGTCATTTTTTTTTTTTTTTTTTCGATGGAGTTTGCCTCTTGTTGCCCAGGCTAGAATGTAGTGGTGTGATCTCGGCTCACTGCAACCTACGCCTCCCAGGTTCAAGAGATTCTCCTGCCTTAGCCTCCCGAGTAACTGGGGTTACAGGCATGTGCCACCATGCCTGGATAATTTTGTAGTTTTAGTAGAGATGGGGTTTCTTCATGTTGGTCAGGCTGGTCTCGAGCTCCTGACCTCAGGTGATCCACCCGCCTTGATCTCCCAAACTGCTGGGATTACAGGTGTAAGCCACCATGCCTGGTGATATTTTTAAAGTCTAAGAATTCTGAGGGGTTTATTTCTATTTTTGTTTTTATTTCATGAATGAAATGCCTTCATTTATTTCTTCGAAAACATTACATTTTTTTCAAATTTTCTTCTGTGTTCTGCATTGTTTCTATTTCTCTCATATTCTTTTTCCCCCTAAAAGTATGTGTTTTGTTTTATCTCTATCTTCCATGTAAGAGGCTTTTCTCACATTTCTAGTAATCTTACAGTCATTTTAGATTTTCTTTTATATTTAAGAGACATCGAAAGAGCATTGGAAACTCTGTGTGTGAGAGGAGTTTGTCCAAGGTGACCTTCACTATAGCGAAATCAGGTGAGGGCCTAGACAAGTCGTTGAGGAGATCCAGTGACAGTCTCTCTAGGTCTTTCTTCCCAGGCATGTAACTCACTCTAGATGACTGCTTGAATCTCTTTGCAGTATATGTGCTTGGTTGGCATCTGGGTGTTTAGTAAAGGGACAGGAGATGGGGGCTCTTACACATGTACCCATCACACTCAAGACTGAAGGCATTCAGCGAGATGCTGCATTCATAAATTATTTGGCTAAGTCCCGCCCCATCCACCATAGCCAGGCCACATCAGTGTGGTTATAGTATTCATCTGAAACACAATTGGTGTAGAAAATCTAGTCACTTTACGTTGCAAACAGTCTCAATTCAG
The DNA here is from genome assembly GCF_008728515.1 of Papio anubis. NCBI lineage: Eukaryota > Metazoa > Chordata > Mammalia > Primates > Cercopithecidae > Papio > Papio anubis. The sequence continues at coordinate 32,056,589 of NC_044984.1, forward strand.
TAATTAAAAACACAAATCCCCAGGCATTTGTAATAATTCAGGCTTCCAATCTTATTCAAAGGTAAAATTTCTCACTCTCTACCCAGTCTGGAATCTCTTATAGGCTGGCATCTTCTGGTGGGAGAAGAAGGTACGGTCATCTCCTTTTTTTCTCAGTTAACTCCACTCCTACTTACTAGTTGCAATTACAGACTCTTCAAAACTCCCGAAGAAATAGAGGCAAAAGGAGTAGGATAAGTTGTAGCTGACAAGAGCTATTGTAAGATGGCTTTGGGGTTGTATTTAAAATGGACTTTTCTCAGACATTTGCATATCACTGAGTTCTTCCACCAATTACTGGTGTTCTTTTATTTGCAGTTACTTTTACAAGGCCAAACATTCTCTTCTAGCAGTCATTCACTCCCTTATCCTTCAGAGGACTTTTCCAATGGTGAGGCCAGATTTTGCCTCTGCTTTTACTGGTGCTTTTGATTGTGCCATTTGAAGAGGCTGTAAGAGAAGACCTAACACAGGTCTCATGCCTTTTCTCTAGTGCAAGGTTCACAGCTGGCTCAAAAACAAAGCATTATTTACCTAAATTCTGGGAGTGCAGGCCAGTTCCAAAATAGCAGCAAGTTTGCTTTGTTCCTTTGCTAAAGCAAGGAGTCATGTACTTAATGGCTTAATGACAGGGATGCATTTGGAGAAATGTGTCCTTAGGTGATTTCATTGTTGTGCGAACATTGTAGAGTGTACTTCTAGAAAGCTGGATGAGATAGCCTACTGCACACCTAGGCTATATGGGATAGACTTTTGCTCCTGTACTATACTGAACACTATAGGCAAATGTATTACACAATGGCAAATATTTGTGTATCTGAACATAGCTAAATGCAGAAAAGGTACCGTAAAAGTATAATATAAACAGTACATCTGTATAGGGCAATTACCATGAAAGGAGCTTGCAGGACTGGAGATGCTCTGGGTGACTGAGTGAGTGAGTGAGTGGTGAGTGAATGTGAAGCCCTAGGACATTAATGTACTCTGCTATGGACTTTATAAAACACTGTACGCATAGTCTATGCTCAACTTAAAAAAATATTTTTTCTTCGATAATACATTAAACTTAGCTTACTGTAACTTTTTACTTCATAAACTTTGTTAAAATTTTTTAGACTCTTGTGATAACACTTAGCTTAAAACACATTGTACAGCTGTACAAACATATTTTCTTTCTTTATAACCTCATTCTATAAGATTTCTTTCAATTTAAAACATTTTTTATTTTTTACTTTTTAAACTATTTTTGTTAAAAACTAAGACAAAGACATATACATTAGTTACGCCAACACAGGGTCAGGATCAAGAATATCCCTATCTTCCACCTCCACATCTCCTCCCACTGGAAGGTCTTCAGGGGCAACACCACACATGGAGCTGTCATCTCCTCTGACATGATCACAATGCTTTTTATGAGAGTGATGGACCTGCCTGAGGCTGTTTACCGTTAACTTCTTTTTAATAAGTGGGAGGTATACACTCTAAAATATCAATAAACAGTATAGTATAACAAATATGTACACTAGTATCACAGTCATTCATTTTCATGATCAAGTATTATGTACTGTACATGAGTGTGTGTGTTATACTTTTGTATGACTGGCAGCACAATAGTTTCCTACAGCAGCATCACCACAAACACATGAGTAATGTTTGTCCTACAACGTTATGACAGCTATGATGTTATTCCCAGACCAAACGGAGGGTTGGCTGCTCTTTCTCATGGCCCAATAATGAGATGCAGATGAACTTGGGAGGAAGAGAGTTTTTATTTCTGTAACTGGTTACAGGGAGAAGGCCTGGAAATTATCACCAGACCAACTCCAAATTACAAAGTTTTTCAGAGCTTATATACCTTCTCAGCTATATGTCTATGTTTAAGTGTGCATTCATCTAAAGACATAGGTGATTAACTTCTTTCAATCTATAACTAAGGTCTGAGTCCTGAAGACCTTCCTTTGGAGTCTCAGTCAATTTACTTAATCTAAGTGGGTCCAGGTGCTGGGGTGATTCCCCTTATCTTGTTTCCTGCTAAATCACAGAGGTTTGGGGAGTTGCTTCAGACTCCCAATAAACTTGTTTGTGGCGGACAGGGGAGTTTCTTCAGACCCTCAATAAAACTTGTTTAATTATGCTTTGAGGTTCAGGAAAGGCCTAGACAAAACTCTTGGTGGGCTTCTGTTATATTCCAGCCTTTGTATAAGGGCACTGGCTTTTCATGTTGAACTTAACTACTCAGTACTGAAACAGTTGTTATAGAGGCCTGTTAGTGAGACATGGCCTGCCATAATGTCACTAGGCAAGAGGAATTTTTCAGTTCTGTTATAATCTTATGGGACCACTGTCATACACATGGTCTGTCATTGATGAAAATGTGATTATGAGGCACATGACTGTATTCAGCCCTTTTTAGGCCTTATAGCTTTGCTAGATGGGAATCAAGTACCAGTGAACCTCCCTGCATCTCCTTGGCTGCTGGGGACAGTTATCCAGTTCTCCAAAAGGTCACACCTGACCAGACATAGTGGCTCATACCTGTAATCCTAGCACTTTGGAAGCCTGAGGCAGAAGGATCATCTGAGCCCAGGAGTTCGAGACCAGCCTGGGCAACATAGCGAAACTTTGTATCTACAAAACAGGAAAATTAGCCAGGTGTGGTGGCATGTGCCTGTGGTCACACCTACTTGAGAGGCTGACATGGGAGGATAGCTTAGCCCAGGAGCCTGAGGCTGTGGTCAGCTGTGATTGTACCACTGCACACCAGCCTGGGTAACACAGGGAGCCCCTATCTCAAAAAAAAAAAAAAAAAAAAAAAAAAGAGAGAGAAGTCACACCAGTGCCCTCTCCTCTTAGGTGTAAAGTAAGAATTGGATACTCCATACTCCATACTCTTCCCCCTTGGGAAAAGTGGGAAATTATACTTGGAGTTTACTGTGAAGTCTCTTTTAAAAAATTTTCACAATTCTCTTCATACTCCAGCAACTCAACTCTTTCATATCCTTGGTAAGGGTGGGAGGGTTAGAGTCATGTATCCAGTTTCAGAGAACTTATATGTTCTGCATATAGTTGAGAACTTCCTTTGGAGTGCAACATCTGTACTCCAAGTTTTAGTGAAAACATGTAATTTAATTTAATTTTAAATTAACACAAACTAACATTAATATATGGCTCAAATTGACAATCCAACAGCCTGACTAATGCTTGTACAGATTAACTGATTCATTCCACTTGTATTGATCATTTGCAGACATAATCTTTTTAAATTTATTTATTATTATTATGCAAGTTGTAGGGGTACATGTACATAGCATTGCAGGTTTGTTACATATGTACCACTTGTGCCATGTTGCTGTGCTGCTTATCAACTTCATCATTTTACACATCCAGAATTATAACTCCCAATGCAATCCCTCCCCCTCCCCTCCCCATGATAGGCCCGGTGTGTAGTGTTCCCCTTCCTGGGTCCAGGTGATCTCATTGTTCAGCTCTCCACTATCAATTTGAGAACACATCGCAGTGTTTTGGTTTCTTCTCGTTCTTGTGATAGTTTACTAGAATGATGATTTCCATTTCTGCATCAATGTCCCCAAGGACACAAACTCATCCTTTTTATATTGCATAGTATTCCATGATTATATGTGCCATTTTCTTAATCCAATCTGTATGTCACTGATGGACATTTGGGTTGATTCAAGTCTTTGCTATTGTGAATAGTGCTGCAACTAAACATCGTGTGCATGGTATGTGTCTTTTGTAGCAGCATAATTTATAATCTTTAGGTATATCCCCGATAATGGGATGGCTGGGTCATATGGTACATCTAGTTTAGATCCTTGAGGAATCGCCATACTGTTTTCCATAATGGTTGAGCAGTTTACCATCCACCAACAGTGTAAAGTGTTTCTATTTCTCCACATCCTCTCCAGCACCTGTGTTTTCCTGACTTTTTAGTCGCCATTCTAACTGGTGAATGGTATCTCATTGTGGTTTGATTTTGCATTTTCTCTGATGGCCAGTGATGATGAGCATTTTTCATATGTCTGTTGAGCTGTATAGATATCTTCTTTTTGAAATGTCTGTTCATATACTTTTGCCCACTTTTTGATGGGGTTGTTTGTTTTTCTTGTAAATTTGTTTTGAGTTCTTTGTAGGTTCTGGATATTAGCCCTTTGTCAGATGATAGATTGCAAAAATTTCTCCATTCTGTGGTTGCCTGTTCACTCTGATGGTAAGGTTTTCTTTTGCTGTGCAGAGGCTCTTTGGATTTAATGAGATCCCATTTGTCAATTTTTGGCTTTTGCTGCTGTTGCTTTTTGGTGTTTTAGACATGAAGTCTTTGCCCGTACCTATGTCCTGAATGGTACTACCGGTTTTTCCTCAGGATTTTTATGGCGTATTAGGTCTAACATTTAAGTCTCTAATCCATCTTGATGGTACCATTATAAGGAGTAGAGGAAAGGATCCAGTTTCAGCTTTCTACTTCTGGCTAGCCAATTTTAGCACCATTTATTAAATGATCCTTTCCCATTTCTTGTTCTCTCAAGTTTGTCAAAGATCAGATGGCTGTAGATGTGTGGTATTATTTCTGAGACTCTGTTCCTGTTCCATTAGTCTATATCTCTGTTTTTGGTACCAGTACAATGCTGTTTTAGTTACTGTAGCCTTGTAGTATAGTTGAAGTCAGGTAGCGTGATGCCTCCAGCTTTGTTCTTTTGGCTTAGGATTGTCTTGGAGATGCGGGCTCTTTTCTGGTTCCATATGAACTTTAAAGCAGTTTCCAATCCCATAATGAAGAAACTCATTGGTAGCTTGATGGGATGGCATTGGAAATCTATAAGTAACCTTGGGCAGTATGGCCATTTCATGATATTGATTCTTCCTATCCGTGAGCATGGTATGTTCTTCCATTTGTTTTGTGTCCTCTTTTATTTCACTGAGCAGTGGTTTTGCTAGTTCTCCTTGAAGAGAGTCCTCACATCCCACTTGTAAGTTGGATTCCTAGGTATTTTTATTCTCTTTGAAGCAATTGTGAATGGAAGTTCATTCATGATTTGGCTCTATGTTTGTCTGTTACTGGTGTATAGAATGCTTGTGATTTTGCACATTAATTTTGTATCCTGGACTTTGCTGAAGTTGCTTATCAGCAAGGAGATTTTGGAGGCTGAGACAATGGGGTTTCTAAATATACAATCATGTCATCTGCAAACAAGGGACAATTTGACTTCTTCTTTTCCCTAACGCGAATACCCTTGATTTCTTTCTCTTGCCCTAATTACTAGCCAGAACACAACACTATGTTGAATAAGATGGAGTGGTGAGAGGGGCATCTTTGTCTTGTGCCAGCTTTCAAAGGGAATTTTCCAGTTTTTGCCCATTCAGCGGTATGATATTATTGGCTGTGGATTTGTCATAAATAGCTCTTATTATTTTGAGATAAGTTCCATCAATACCAGCGAATTTATTGAGAGTTTTTAGCATGAAGGGCTGTTGAATTTTTGTCCAAAGCCTTTGCATCTATTGAGATAATCATGTGGATTCTTGTCTTTGGTTCTGTTTTATATGCTGGATTATGTTTATTGATTTGCGAATGTTGAACCAGCCTTGCATCCCAAGGGATGAAGCCCCATGATCATGGTGGATAAACTTTTGATGTGTTGTTGAATCTGGTTTGCCAGTATTTTTATTGAGATTTTTATCGATGTTCATCAGGGATATTGGTCTAAAATTCTCTTTTTATTATGTCTCTGCCAGGCTTTGGTATCAGGATGATGTTGGCCTCATAAAATGAGTTAGGGAGGATTCCCTCTTTTTCTATTGATTGGAATAGTTTCAGAAGGAATGAACAACTCACTCCTTGTACCTCTGGTAGGAATTCAGCTGTGAATCCATCTGGTCCTGGACTTTTTGGTTGGTAGGCTATTAATTATTGCCTCATTTGAAGAGCCTACTATTGGTCTATTCCAGGGATTCAACTTCTTCCTGGTTTTTAGTCTTGGAAGGAAGTGTAAGTGTCCAGGAAATTATCCATTTCTTCTAGATTTTTCTAGTTTATTTGCATAAGTGTTTATAGTATTCTCTGATGGTAGTTTTGTATTTCTGTGGGGTCAGTGGTACGTGCTCCCCTTTATCATTTTAATTCAAATCACGTTTGATTCTTCTCTCTTTTCTTCTTTATTAGTCTTGCTAGTGGTCTGCTGTCAATTTTGTTGATCTTTTCAAAAACCAACTCCTGGATTCATTGATTTTTGGAGGTTTTTGTGTCTCTATCTCCTTCAGTTCTGCTCTGATCTTAGTTGTTTCTTGCCTTCTGCTAGCTTTGGAATGTGTTTGCTCTTGCTTCTCTAGTTCTTTGGTGTGATGTTAGAGTGTCAATTTTAGAATCTCCAGCTTTCTTTTTGTGGGCATTTGGTACTGCCAGTTCCCTCTACACACTGCTTTAAATGTGTCCCAGAGGTTCTGGTATGTTGTATCTTTGTTCTCATTGGTTTCAAGAACATCTTTATTTCTGCCTTCATTTTGTTATGTACCCAGAAGTAGTCATTCAGGGAGCAGGTTATTTCGAAGTTTCCATGTAGTTGAGCAGTTTTGATTAGAGTTTCCTAGTCCTGAGTTCTAGTTTGAGTTACACTGTGGTCTGAGAGATGATTTGTTATAATTTCTGTTCTTTTACATTTGCTGAGAGGTGCTTTACTTCCAATTATGCTTGGTCAATTTGGAGTAAATTACGATGTGAATTTATGAGGAGAATGCTTAATATTCTGTTGATTTGGGGTTGAGAGTTCTATAGATGTCTATTAGGTCTGCTTGCTGCAGAGATGAGTTCAATTCCTGGATATCCTTGTTAACTTTTTCTATACTCGTTGATCTGTCTAATGTTGACAGTGATGTTGAAAGTCTCCCATTATTATTGTAGAGTGTCTCTTTGTAAGTCTCTAAGGACTTGCTTCATGAATCTGGAGTGCTCCTGTATTGGGTGCATATATATTTAGGATAATTGCTCTTCCTGTTGGAGTGATCCCTTTTACCCATTTATGTAATGGCCTTCTTTGTCTCTTTTGATCTTTGATGGTTTAAAAGTCTGTTTATTAGGGAGCCAGGATTTGCAACCCTACTTTTTGTTCTCCATTTGCTTTGTAAAAATCTTCCTCCATCCCTTTATTTGAGCCTATGTATGTCTCTGCATGAGATGGGTCTCCTGAATACAGCAGACTGATGGGTCTTGACTCTTTATCCAGTTTGCCAGTCTGTGTCTTTTCATTGGAGCATTTAGTCCATTTACATTTAAAGTTAAGATTGTTATGTGTGAACTTGATCCTGCCATTATGATATTAACTGGTTGGCCTTTGCTCATTAGTTGATGTAGTTTTCTTCCTTCCTGGCCTCGATGGTCTTTACATTTTATGCATGTTTTGCGCAATGGCTGGTACCCGGTTGTTCCCTTTCCATGTTTAGTGCTTCCCTTCAAGTCTCTTGGCAAAACCGGGCTAGTGGTAAATGTAAAATCTCTCCCTAAGCATTTGCTTATCTGTAAAGAATTTTATTTCTCCCCTTCACTTATGAAACTTAGTTTGACTGGATGCTCAGAAATTCACAAGGGTTGAAAATTCTTTCTTTAAGAATGTTAGATATTATTTACTCTCTTCTGGCTTGGAGAGTTTCTGCCAAGAGATCTGCTGTTAGTCTGATGATTCCCTTTTTGGGTAACCCGACCTTTCTCTCTGGCTGCCCTTAAGATTTTATCCTTCATTTCAACTTTGAGTAGAATCTGGCAATTATGTGTCTTGGAGTTGCTCTTCTTTCGAGGGAATATCTTTTGTAGGCGTTCTCTGTATTTCTGCGTTTGAATGTTGGCCTGCCCTACTAGGTTGGGGAAGTTCTCCTGGATGATATCCTGAAATTATTTTCCAACGGTTCCATTTTCCCCTCACTTTCCAGGCACTAATCAGATGTAGATTTGGTCTTTTACATAATCCCATACTTCTTACAGGCTTTGTTCATTTCTTTTTCTTGTTTTTCTTTTGGTTTCTCTTGCTTCATTTCATTCATTTGATCCTCAATTGCTTTGATACTCTTTCTTCCAGTTGATCAGGAGTTGGTTACTGGAAGCTTTTGTGCATTTATCCACGCACTTTTACGTGTTTCTCGTGTCCTTAGTTTTCATCTCTTTCATTTAGATTTTAGGACCTTCTCTGCATTAATTACTCTAGCCATCAATTCTTCCGCTTTTTCAAGATTTTTGTTTCTTTGCGCTGGGTACATAATTCCTCCTTTAGCTCTGAGAAATTTGATGGACTGAAGCCTTCTTCTCTCATCTTCGTCAAAGTCATTCTCCGTCCAGCTTTGATCCGTTGCTGGCCGATGACTTGCCTCCTTTGCGGGGAGATGACTGCTCTTATTTTTGAATTTCCAGCTTTCTGCCTGCTTTTTCCCCATCTTTGTGGTTTTTATCTGCCTCTGGTCTTTGCTGATGGTGATGTACTGATGGTTTTTAATTGTAGAGTGTCCTTCCTGTTTGATAGTTTTCACTTCTAACAGTCGGGACCCTCGGCGCTGTGATCTGTTGGAAGGAATTGCTTGGTCACTCAGACCCTGTTTGCCTGGAGTATCAGCAGAGGCTGCAGAAGATAGAATATTTCCTGAACAGCGAGTGTACCTGTCTGATTCTTGCTTTGAAGAGAAAGCTTCCTCTCAGGGGTAGCCTCCGCCCCTGTGGTGTGGGGAGTGTCAGAACTGCCCCTAGTGGGATGTCCCAGTTAGGCCTCAGGGGTCAAGGGACCCTTGAGCAGGCAGTCTGTCCCTTCTCAGATCTCAACCTCCGTGTTACGGAGATCACTGCTTTCTCTTCAAAGCTGTCAGACAGAGTCGTTTAGGCTGCAGAGAGTTTCTGCTGCTTTGTTGTTGTTGTTGTTGTTGTTGTTGTGTAGCTGTGCCTGTCCCAGAGGTGGAGTCTACAGAGACAGGCGAGTTTCCTTGACTGCTGTGAGCTCCACCAGTTGAACTTCCCAGGCTGGCTGTTCTGCACCAAGCCCTCAGCAATGGCAGGCAGCCCCTCCCCAACCCTGGCTGCTGCCTTGCAGGTAGATCTGAACTGCTGTACTAGCAATGAGGGAGGCTCCGTGGGCATGGGACCCTCCCAGCCAGGTGTGGGGATATGATCTCCTGGTGTGCCTGTTTGCTTAAAAGCGCCCAGTATTGTGGGGTGGGTGCAGATTTTCCAGGTGTTGTATGTCTCAGTTCACCTGGCTAGGAAAAGGGATTTCCTTCCCCCTTGTGCTTCCCAGGTGAGGGGATGCCTCGCCCTGCTTCAGCTCTCGCTGGTCGGGCTGCAGCAGCTGACCAGCACCGATCGTCCGGCACTCCCCAGTGAGATGAACCCAGTACCTCAGTTGAAAATGCAGAAATCACCGGTCTTCTGTGTCGCTCGCGCTGGGAGTTGGAGACTGGAGCTGTTCCTATTTGGCCATCTTGCTCCGCCCCCGCTCAATGTGCTCCAATCTTATCTATCAGAATGTTCAATCAAGTTTTGTACACTTCATAGAGCAATAAGGCCTAATGAAAGCAGGCACTCGCCCAGAGCTTACTATTTTCACACTGTTCTTCATACTTTATACATATTAATTCATTTTAATATTACAATAAATCTAGAAGGCCAGTACTGTTATTATTCCTGTGCCACAGGAAAGGAAATAAGGGCACAAGAAGGTTAAGTAATTTGTCAGTTTATACAACTAATAAATAGTGGTGTTGAGATTTAAACCCAAGCAGTGTGACTTCAGAGACTGTGCTCTTGACCATTTTTTTGTATTACATTTGGGCACATACAATTGAGGAACACTTGAAAGACCCACAGGAGGTAGCTCCTGCCTTGGTAAATTGAGAGCTGAAATATAATACTGAGATGTCAACACTATCATTGCCAACATTTTGCTTTACAATCTTATTGCTTTGCTAGATGGGAGTCAAAGACCAGTAAAACTCCCTGCATCTCCTTAGCTGCTGGGGACAGTTACTTAGCTCTCCAAAAGTCACACCTGGCCAGATGTGGTGGCTCACATTAGTTAAATATAGTTACATCCAACTATAAATAGAAGCTGGCCATAACATATCTAGCCTCCTGAAAAAGTCTTACTTGGACTGGACATGGTGGTGCACGCTTGTAATCCCAGCATTTTGGGAGGCCAAGGCAGGTGGACCACTTGAGGTCAGGAGTTAGAGACCAGCCTGGCCAACATGGCGAAACTCCATCTCTACTAAAAATATGAAAAGTAGCTGGGCATGGTGGCACCTGTCTGTAATCCCAGCTTATACAGGAGGATGAGGCAGGAGAAATGCTTGAACCCGGGAGGCAGAGGTTGCAGTGAGCCGAGATTGTGCCACTGCACTCCAGCCTAGGTAATAGAGTAAGATTCTGTCACCAAAAAAAAAGAAAAAGAAAAAAGAAAAAAAGTCTTGCTTGGATTTTAGTTTTGAAATTAGGTCATGTTTTGAATATAGCATGATATTATCCTAAGATTGATTATATTGATTTGGACTAATATCAAAAAGTAAATTAAATAAAGCTGAGTTTCTTCAAAATGATAATAAAAGCAAGATGAGTTCCAGAAATATTACCAGTGTTTAAAACTAGGTAGATTTATACTGGCATAGAGATGTTTTATATTTTTATTGCTTCTGTAATAAGAAATCAAAATTCAATACCACTTTCAGAGTTAGATTTACGTCTTGAAGATCTGGGTATTTACACTGGTCTATGAGGTTCTATATTTTTGCTGTTATTGCAATTTTAGGGCTAGAAATTAATAAACATAGAGAAGTCGTAAAAATTGGGTTCAACAGTTAGTAACTTTATGTTAGGTAATGAGTTTTTGCTAAGCAAATTATGAAGTATGAAAAAGAAAAATAGCTCAGAGCAGTTTGAGCTATGTGGGGTATACAAAATTTATAAGTCCCAGAGAGAGATGAGTATGGGACTTCAGTCACACCCCTCTTACCTGGCATCCATGCCCAGGGGCAATTGTTTAAGACATTCTTTTTCTTTCTTTTCTTCTCTGTAGTTCCCTGACTTGCTGCCTCACTCATTATCTTCACGTTCCTGGACTTTGTGATACAGAGAGCAGTGTATAGCCTAGGAATAGATTATATTATTTTAATGTAAATTCTTGGTAAACAACCAAGGAACTGCCTCTTGCTTTTTCCTTTAAAACCCCACTTGTAACTGCTGCTAATTAGAGCATATATTCAGGGCTACTTGAATCTATGCTTCAGGTTGCAGTTCTTAAACTTGGCACAAATAAACTCTCTACTTGTATTAATTTTGCCTCTGTTTTTTTCTTTTAGGTCAACACGTAGATGCAAAACAAAGTTATATCTTGATCAACTTTTACATTTATCATAGATAAAACATTAAAATAGAGAAAACTGCTAGCATAGAGCTGCAATTCATGTTGTTGGTCAAGCTGGGTACTGCATAGTGGTGTCATTTGCATTAACTATTCTGTGAATGGTGGTCTCTGGAGCTATGTATTGTGGTGACCGTGATAGTAAAATCAACTGACTTTAGCCAAGTTCAACAATATTTTCTGAGAGGAAAGCTCATATGAGGAAAATGCAAGGACTTTTTCTGAGACAAAGAGTTTAAACTTTATCCTAATGAGGCATGATTTTTTAAGCCTCCCATTGTGGTGGTCACCCAAGCACCATTAAGTGAAAATGTCATGATTCTCTATTGCTTCTGTATTCAGTGGGTTGTCACTACAAGAGCTGGGAAGCTTCCCATAAGAGTCTCTGTATAAAGGATATAAATTGTCAACCAGTCTTAGAAACCTTGCCTACTGACCTGTAGCAGAAAAGAATATGTGACCCCAAATTATGAGTGTAGGAGACCAAAATATGCCAACCCCAAATATGCCTCTTCGGTGTAGGATTATTTTGAGTTGGTTATTTTGAGAAACTGCAGATATACGAGGAGCTCTGAAAACAGAGTAGAGGTTATCTTTTTGTAAGGAAAATTAAAATCTGTAAAGGAAATTTCCAGTGGTAAAAGCATCTTCCTTTCAATACCACAAAGAGAAGAACTCTAAATCACTAGAGACTCTTTGTGACGGAGAAGGTATTGACGTAAATCTGCGTGACAGTAATGTGTGTGGCCTTGGACAATTTACCTGTCTGTGCTACAGTTTCCTTATCTCTGAAATAAGTACTTGCATACTAGAGTTCTAAAGCTTAAGTGAACTGATGTAGGAAGAAAATTTATATCCCAGCTTCAGGCACATTGTATGCTCTTAATAAATGTGCACTAGTGATTTTTAGAGATGCTTTGCTCATGAAACATTCCATTCAAATGACTCATGTTCAGAAGCCCAGTCTGGAAGAATAGTAAAATCAGTTTTCCTGGTTGAGATATATTTGGGAACCCTTGAGATTGCTCCTAGAAACCCTCAAGGTACCTCAGAGTTCACTTGGAAAGCCAACAGTTTACTCTAATTTGTGATGTCCCAATCCACTTCACAGATTAGAAAAAAATCTTCCTTTCTGAGTTACTTACTGGAAGCTGTCCAGCGAAGACATGGCCAATTTGTATCCTCATCTTTGAGACAGAAATGAAAGCAAAGTTCAAATTTCCTTAGTTCATATTCTTTAATCTTTCATTTTGCCACTATTTGTGAATAAAGCCAGAAAAAAGCCCATTCAACTAGAACTGTTACTGGTGGAAGGCATCCCAGTTACCCTAAATTACTGGCAGAGAATCCATACATGTTTGCAGCAACTTTCGTTCTTGCCTCCTCAGAAGAAAGAATTCGGGTGAGGGACATAAAGCAGAAGAAGGGACCAAGGCAGGTTTCAGAGCAAGGGTGGAAGTTACTTAAAAAGGCTTTAGAATAGGAAAGGAAGAAAGGTGTGCTTGGAGGAGACCATGTGAAGGTTGAAAAGAGCATTTAAACTTGATCCTAGGGCTTTCTTTTTTTTTTCTCAGACAAAACAAATTGATTTTATTGTGAGACAGAAGATTTTCTCAGAATAGCCAAGATCTTATAAAAACATCTTATTATTATTATTATTATTATACTTGAAGTTCTGGGGTACATGTGCAGAATGTGCAGTTTTGTTACATAGGTATACACGTGCCACAGTGGTTTGGGGATCACCTCTTTCCCATGATTCTTCTCTTAGGTGGGCTTCCCGCATGCTCAGTGCCCACCTTACCCTTGGGAATTGAGCATGCACAGTGTGTTTAGGAAGTTGTACATATGCCCATCTGAGGTTTTCTTCCTTTTTTCTAGTGGAGTGTCCCTGAGAGGTCATACTTCGCCATCTTGTTTCTTAAAGCTTATGCCCAGGATGTTTCTTCTTCCTGGCATCTGCATTCAATTAACACTTTAATATTAATAGCTGTGAAGCATCAGGAGATTGTCTTCTCCTGGTTTTAGAGAGGTAGTGTGATAATTATCAAACCATCACCTGATATTCCTAGTGGGTGGGGGGAGAGCCCTCTGCTGCCTTGCTGATGCCTATCTAACTACCTGTAACAGAATGGCCTAATACTTAGTGGAAAGGGCACTGAACTTGTAATTTAGATATGAGATCCTCTACAGATCTGCCGTAGTTTACTACATATCAGCTGAGTTAATCTTGGATGTTTATGTAACTCCTCTGGGTCTCAGTTTCCTGGTTTGTGAAATAGGTTTAATGATGCTTTTGACACAGTGTTGTGAGAATGTGATAATATCAGTGTACTGACTGCCAGGCAATGTGTCAGAGCCCCAGCATCCGGAAGTCTTCCACTTGCAGGTTGGTAGGAAGATTTTACTAACAAAAGTATAGGTCTGTAAAAGGAAAGTTTCTTAGAAAGCAAGAACACTGCAATAGGGTGCAGTGGAGTGCCTCAGAGAGACAGGAGTGAGTGCGCCATGGTAGATATTCCTTAGGAGTATTTATGGACCTTAAGGCGGGAGCTGAAGGATAATTTTGACCATATTAGCCACATAGGTTATGATTAATGATTATATTTGTAGACATTTTGGTGCCTTAATGCCAGCAAGGGTTGCACAATGAATTTTGGCATGCCATTTTGGAGAAGTGCAGGAATTCTAGTTACTTATAATATTTACATTGAAAAGTGGCCTGGAACCAGATGCTGATTTTAGATACTAGAGAAGCTTAATTACTTCTAAAGTCCCAGATAAGGAGTTTTGCCTCTGGATGGCCTGTGTGATGGTCACCAGGTGGTCTTTGCCCCCTTCTAAATTCTTCAGATAAGGAGTTTTTGTCTCTAGTGGCCTGTTTAATGGTCACCGGGTGACTTTTGCTCTCCTCACATACCTAAGGCCGTACCTGGTGCATAGACACTCAATAGATACCAGTAATGCTAATTTCCAATCTAGTTTTATTACGTCATGTGAAGCAGTGGACAAATTTTATTCACTACATATTGGCTAGCGAATAAAGATATTCTCATCTTCAGTTTAGCAGTCTCCAATACATAAGATAGAAAAGTTGTACTAGGAAGCATATCAAGGAAATGAGATTGAACATAACTTATTGACACTGTGTAAAATTTAAATTTGGAATAAACAGGAATACTGTTCATATATAGCTAAAACTGTGTGACTCTTCTCTATTTGCATAAAATTTTTATTTTCCTTAATTTTTAGTAAATCTGTGGAAGCAGCAGAGTCATATGTAAGGTATTCTAAATGATACCACCAAGGATGGCGCATTGACATGCTGAGTATGCTGAACTAAAGAAACAGCTTCAGAACCAAGGTCTCTCTGACCTTCTCCTGCCTCCCTGTCTCTCATCCTCTGCTCCTCCCAAAGCACAGGAAGGGACTTTCTATGGTATTCTCTTATCTTACTAAGAAAAGTTCTTCCAGAAGGAATGTGATTGGTATGAGCCCCCTCCATTATATCTACATTAAGCAGAACTGATTAACTCCTTTTGAAGAGGAGACTAGAGTTCTCCACGCCCAGGACACCATGTCCAGATAGACTTTTTCACCCCTTCTTCTGTGGACCATTACCTGAGAGACTTTATCTGCATAATAAGACACTTTTGTTCATAGTCTAGTTCCTCCCTGCACCCTCCCCCAACTTGTTGTCACCACCCTCCAGGAGTCTTCAAGAACAGGATTCTTTCTGTTGCTCAAAATGCTATTTAAGCTTCAACCATCTAGCCCTTCTTTGAATCTTATACTTTGTGAGACCCTCATTCATATGCACATAATAAATTTGTATGCCTTTTCTCCTGCTAATCTGTCCACTGTCAAGTTTATTTTTCAGACTCAAATATTAAAGCTCTACAGGAAAGATAAAAGATTCTCTCACCCCTACGTGGCACTTACATTATACTCAGGGATCTTACTTTACTGACTCATCTCATTAATCAGAAAATCTCAGGTTAAAAATAGTAGCATTTTTAAAGTCATTTTATTATTTTTGGAGAGTTTTAGTATACCTTATGTGGTCAGTACATTGCAGTAAGAATCAGCATTTTAGTGAAAAATATATTGCAAATTCCTCAATCCACAAAAAGGCCTTATATGTTGATAATTAATGATATCTAGTAGAAAATCTACTCATGTAATCTTCTTCCAGAGGTTGAAACTTTTTGCTAATTCTACTTTTTACTTGAGGGAGGGTGGTTGGTCATAAATTTTGGAAATCTGTACTGTCTTTCTTGAAGATACCTCACTGTCAAATTATTTCTAATAATTTTTTATGTATATAGTCTCACATTTCTAGAGATTTAGTTTTTATTTGAAATCAGAAGACCTAGATTTGTGTTATTTCTTCAACCTTCTAGCCATATGACCTTACATAAATCACTTAGCCTTTCTAAAACTAAATTATCAAATCTTGAAAATGGAAATGTAAACCAAAAAATATCTGAGACATGTCTCAATGAATTTAGAATTTTATTTTGCCTAGGTTAAGGGCAATGCCTGGACAAAATAAACACAGAACCACAAAAACATTCTGTGGTCTGTGTCTTTCTCCAAAGATGATTTTGAGGGCTTCAATATTTAAAGGGGAAAAGTGGGCTGCAGAAAAAAAGAGAGAGGGTATGGTCACATTACTCAATCCACATCTTGCAAGAGAAATGGAGCAGTCAGGGGAACAGTTAATTATGTGTTTGTCTTGCACTTAGTAAATCTGCCACTTTACCTAAGGTAAAGTGAATATACAGTAGCTACTTATGGAGATATTTAACCTTTTATAGGTAACTGTCAGCTTAGTAATGAAAGAAAAGGCAGCTTCTGGCATGACCCAGCTTTCAGTTTAATTTTTTTTTTTTCTTTTTGCACAGTGACTTGGGGTCCCAAGCTTCTGCTTTCCTTTCACAATAATAATGAACTCAGTATTTTCATTGGATTATTACAATGCAATAAAGGGGAATGATGTTAAGGAGTGTTTTGTAATTGCAAAGGGCTATGAAAATATATTGCCATTTCTTTCTTAGTTTGCAAACGGATGAGGAAAAAGTAAGTATCGATGACTTTTCTCTGACAAGGAGGAATTTCTTTCATTTTTCTTATGATATGCTGATATTTCTGCATCCTTCTAAATGCAGGTATTCTAGAAAATAGAGAAGTAAATATAATTTAAGATCCGAGGTCAACAATATTTAGTTTGATGCATAGATGTGAAGTTTTAGTGCATGATACAGATCTAGCATCTGGCCTGTCAATACTAGTTTTGTTCCCACGGATGACTTTTAAAGTATTTATTGTGTTCGTATCACTGCACTATGAGGTAAGGATGAGACAGTACCAATCTTGCTTTCAAGGAATTTATATTCTTAGTGGGGTAAAAGGAATGATATAATGAGAAATTAGGAAATGGTGATTATTGCACCAAAAATCATAAATAAAAAAGCCAAAGGATTTCAAAGGAAAGAATGATTACATTGATTGTGGGGACTCTAACAGTGACATTTGAGATTGACTGGAATGAGAAGATAAGATTTTGTAAGATAGGCAGGGAAAAATAGTATGGAGATGATAACTATAAGGAGTGCTTGGAGAGTAGAAAGGACCTAGTTTTAAATGAAGAATATAATAGCAAGTTGAGATGTAAGAAGACAAAGTTTTGCAAAACATATAGTGGCCATATTATGTAAGAACTTAAATAATAATGAAAAAATTTTTCTCTTAATTTTTAGGCAACACATAGTCTTTGAATATTTTTGATCTAGAAAGTAGCACAGGCAGATATAAATTGCTGACTGATAAGATGAAAAGGGTTGGAAAAGACTTAATGTATATTATGGTTTTGAGTCAGGGTACTTTGGCCATAAGCATTTTGGTTGTAAGGAAAAGAGAGTTATTTGAAATACCTTATGGAAAAGAATAAGAATTAGAACTGGAGCCAAAAAGCCATAGGGACTGATATGGTTTGACTGTGTTCCCACCTAGAATCTCATCTTGAATTGTAATCCAAATTATAATTCCCACATGTTGGAAAAGGGACCTCATGGGAGTTGAGTAGATCATGGAGGTGGTTCCTTCATGCAGTTCTCATGATAATGAGTGAGTTATCATGAAATCTGATGATTTTATAAGGGGCTTCCCCTCCTCACTTTGCACTTCTCTCTCCTGCCACCATGTAAAGAAGGATGTGTTTGCTTCCCCTTCTGCCATGATTGCAAATTTCCTGAGGCTTCCCCAGCCATGCAGAACTGTGAGTCAATTAAACGCCCCCCCCTTTTTTTTTTTTGTAAGTTACCCAGTCCTAAGCAGTTCTTTATGGCAGAGTGAGAATGGAGTAATACAGTAAATTCATCCTGAGGGAGTGGGGTGGTATAAAGATAACCCAAAATGTGGAAGCAACTTTGGAACTGGGTAACAGGCAGAGGTTGGAACAGTTTGGAGGGCTCAGAAGAAGATAGGAAAATGTGGGAAAGTTTGGAACTTCCTAGAGATTTGAAGGGCTCCATAGACAGGAAAATGTGGGAAAATCAGGAAGTTCCTAGAGACTTCTTAAATGGTTGCACCAAAATGCTGGAAGTGAATGTAGACAATGAAGTCCAGGCTGAGGTGGCCTCAGATGAAGATGAGGAACTTCTTGGGAACTGGAGCAAAGGTGACTCTTGCTATGCTTAGCAAAGAGATTGGTGTCATATTTTCCCTTGCCCTACAGATCTGTGGAACGTTGAACTTGAGAGAGATGACTTGGGGTAACTGGCAGAAGAAATATCTAAGTGGCAAAGCATTCAAGAGGAGGCAGAGCATAAAAGTTTGGAAAACATTGGCTGGGCATGGTAGCTCATGCCTGTGATCCCAGCACTTTGGGAGGCCGAGGCGGGCAGATCACGAGGTCAGGAGATCGAGACCATCCTGGCTAACATGGTGAAATCCCCATCTCTACTGAAAATACAAAACGTTAACGGGGCGTGGTGGTGGGTGCCTGTAGCCATGGCTGGAGTCGAAGCAGCTGGGACACAGCATGCCGTGTCCTAAGGCTGTATAGAGCAAGGGGGCACTGGGCTTGGCCCAGGAAATCATTTTTCCCTCCCAGGCCTCTTGGCCTACGATGGGAGGGCTGCTGCAAAGGTCTCTGACAAGCCCTGGAGACATTTTCCCCATTGTCTTGGCAATTGGCATTTGGCTCTTCATTACTTATTCAACTCAGGAGGCTGAGGCAGGAGAATGGCATGAACCCAGGAGGCGGAACTTGCAGTGAGCTGAGATGGCGCCACTGCCCTCCAGCCTGGATGACAGAGAGAGACTCTGTCTCAAAAAAAAAAAAAAAAAAGAAGTGTGGAAAACATGCAGCCTGACCATGAGATAGAAAGGAAAAAACCCATTTTCTGAGGAGAAATTCAAGCTGGCTGCAGAAGTTTGCATAAGTAATGAAGAGCCAATTGCCAAGACAATGGGGAAAATGTCTCCAGGGCTTGTCAGAGACCTTTGCAGCAGTCCCTTCCATCACAGCAGGCCAAGAGGCCTGGGAGGGAAAAATGATTTCCTGGGCCAAGCCCAGTACCCCCTTGCTCTATACAGCCTTAGGACATGGCATGCTGTGTCCCAGCTGCTTCGACTCCAGCCATGGCTAAAAGGGGCCAATAAACATTTTGGGCTGTTGCTTCAGAGAGTGCAAGCCCCAAGCCTTGGTGGCTTACATGTGGTGTCGGGCCTGCGGGTGCACAGAAGTCAAAAATTAAGGTTTGAGAACCTCCACTCAGAATTCAGAGGATATATAGAAATGCCTGGATATCCAGGCAGAAGTTTGGACTCTGCAGGGGCAGAGTCCTCATGGAGAACCTCTGCTAGGGCAGTGCAGAAGGGAAATGTGGGATGGGAGCCCCCACACAGAGTTCCCACTGGACACCACCTAGTGGATCTGTGAGAAGAAGACCACTGTCCTCCAGACCCCAGAATGGTAGATCAACCAACAACTTGCACCATGTGCCTGGAAAAGCTGCAGACACTCAATGGCAGCCTGTGAAAGCAGCCTGGAGGGAGACTGTACCCTACAAAGCCACAGGGGCAGAGCTGCCCAAAGCCATGGGAGCCCACCTTTTGCATCAGTGTGACCTGGATATGGGACATAGGAGATCATTTTGGAACTTTAAGATTTAATGACTGTGCAGCTGGACTTCAGACTTGTATGGGACTGTATTTTGGCTTTATTTTGGCTAATTTCTCCCATTAGAAATGGGAACATTTACTCAATGCCTGTACCCCAACTGTATCTAGGAAGTAACTAGCTTTCTTTTAATTTTACAGGCTCATAAGTGGAAGAAACTTGCCTTGTCTCAGATAAGACTTTGGATTAATGTTGGAATGAGTTAAGACTTTGGGGTACCATTGGAAAGACATTATTGTGTTTTGAAATGTGAGGACACTAGACTTGGGAGGGTCCAGGGGTGCAATGATATGGTTTGGCTTTGTCCCTACCCAAAATCTCATCTTGAATAGTAATCCAACTTATAATCCCTATGTGTTGGGGATGGACCTCATGGGAGGTGATTAGATCATGGGAGTGGTTCCTCCATGCTGTTCTCATGATAGTAAGTGAGTTCTCATGTGATCTGGTGGTTTTTTAAGGGGCTTTCCCCCTTTGCTCCACATTTCTCCCTCCTGCCACCAGGTGAGGAAGGATGTGTTTGCTTCCCATCTGCCATGATTGTAAATTTCCTGAGGCCTCCCCAGCCTTGTGGAACTGTGAGTCAATTAAATCTCTTTCCTTTATAAATTACCCAGTTTCAGGTAGTTCTTTATAGCAGCATGAGAATGGACTAATACAGGGACCAAGGAACTAAATTAACAAAAATTTCTTGTTTTTCTCTTTTTTATTCTTTCATCCCTCCTTCCTTCCCTCCCTCCTAATGTCTCTACTTTTCTTTATACTTCCGTTGATTCTTTATTTTCTATAACTTGAATTATTTTGTGTATTTAGTCTTCAGTCACTCTGACCCTTAGCTATATACTGCTTGTCATAATTCTAAATGCCTAGAAAAAAATTAAATTCATTGTTTTCATTCTTCTCAAGCAAGTCAAAGTAAATTAGATTGCCTGCGAGGGTATGGATAGCTTCCTTTGCATCTGGGGCCTAGGTCTAAGCAATAGTGTCTGGGAGAGCTGGGGATGGTCATATGATCTAGTGTCCGAGCAATTGGACCTGTTTCCCTGAAAAAGAAATATGGGTAGGGCAAGGTATCAATCTGGGTTCTAGCAGTGAAACAGAATGAGTAGGGCTCTATGTATGTATGTATGTATGTATGTATGTATGTATGTATCTATCTATCTATCTATCTATCTATCTATCTATCTATCTATCGATCTATCTATCATCTATCTATCACAGGGAAGTCTCATGCCATTATGGGGACTGGCTAGGTAAATTTGAAATCCATAGGGCAGGCTATGGGAGAATTTCTGTTTTGTCAGAGAAACCTCAGTTTTGTTCTTCAGGCCTCTCATTTGTTTAGGTGAGGCCCCCTTAGAAAATTGAGGATAATTTCCTTTACGTAAAATCAGTTGATGGAAGATGCTAATCACATCTACAAAAAACCTTCACAGTAACACCTAGGTTAGTTTTTGAATAGCAGGGGACCATAGCTTAGCCAAGTTGACACATAAAACTAACTGTCATAGGCAAGCACTCCAAAACAGGCCTAATACATTGACCATACAAGAAGATGGAAGTGCACTATAAGAAAAAATATTGAGCCTGTTTTTGAACACATAGAGTTTTCAGTGTCCCTGAGTCATTGACATATTATCTTTGTGCTTTTGTACAGTTTGTTATAGACGATTTCTGAGGCTTCAGTTATAAAATAATTCCTATTATTATCATGTGCAAAAACAATAGAGATGATTAACAAAAGGCAATTGTTATTGCAAAGAGAATAACCTTTCAGAATTAAAATTTTTTTTCCTATTTGCCACCTCTTCCCATAAGGAAAGTAACAGAATGAATTAATTATGGCTAAGAAATAAGGCATTCAGCTAGTCATTTACTTAGCACCCCATAGACCATATACTATGTTAGATGCTACAGATATCGATATGGAGAAACATGACTATAATCTAATGACTATAGGCAAATTGATCATTTCAGTACATGTCACATTCTGTGAGAGAAATGCGCACAGCACGGAGGAGTGGCGTGTGAATCAGGCCAGGGGTTCAGGGAAGGCTTCCTGGGAGACAGATGTTTTGAACGAAACCTGAAGGTCAGGATTTAGATAGGCAGAGAAGATGGCCACAGGAAGGGGCAGCTGCTGGGAACAGAGAAACTTTGAGTAAACCTCTGCTATAGGCTGGTAAGGAGGACAGAAAAGTCAGACACTTTAGTGGGCTATTTAACTTTTTGAAAAGTGCTGTAGGTTTGCAAGGAAAGAGATTAGTATGTTTGGGGGCAGTGAGAGAAGTTATGTGTCTTGATCAGAGCCTTGAGAGAAGAGAAGGCATTTCTAGGTGCACTATGGTGGTGAGGGTAGCTGGGACAGGCACAACTGGAGGGGCATTTTAGGCAGAAGGTAGAAGACAGTAGGTTTAGGGGTGACGAAGAAAGTGGATTATTAATTTACTTTTGGCTATGTTGTGTCTTTCCAAACATTCTCATGGGAGAGAGAAATAACCTTATTAGCTAGATACTGGGTCATATTTCAAAGCTTACGTATTACATGACTGTCATTTTATGGTAATCATATTATACAAAAAATTCTAAAGTGATAGGTAATTCTTTCCCTATATTTATTCATTCAGTTTCAAACAAAATTGTATTAAAATTCTTTTGTCCATTTTGTTTTGTTTTCCCTCCATTGTTTTAGCTCCTTCATCTTTCAGAGTTTTCTGATCGTATTAATATTCACTTGGATATCAATCTTGTTCAATTTACTTAGCATACCTAACATGCAGTTTCCGAATTGTGATTTGACTCCTGCACTTCCAATAATTCTCATTTATTCTTGTCATGTTAAATGTGATTGAAAGCAGAAAATTTACATGCTGCTACATTAATGCATTTTGAAGCTGACTTTGAAAATGTCGTTTATTTATACAAACCTTAAGCCATCCAAGGGTCTTTTGAATAAGAAGAAATTTATCTGCTCAGGACATAGTGCCATGTTGTTTTCATTTATGGAGTTGTGAACTATCATCAACCAGCCCATCTTCAGAACATCGAGATGAAGTAGATGGTAAACTTTGTGGAGTTGTGCTTGTTTGTGATTCTTTGTGTCTGTGTATGTGTGTGTGCATGTGTTTTCAGTGGATTTGTCCAGTGAAGTAATACAGTGCCCCAGAGAAATATTAGTACATGGTTTTCTCCATATTTTGTGCTTAAGTACTTTCTGTCCTATGTATGAAATAAGCCATGTGAATGTCCTTTGTATAACTAATGCATCATATTATGGTGAAACACTACTTCTTTTCATTATATTGAAAAAATATGCATTGTATTATGGTGAAGCACTGCTTCTTTGCATTATATTGAAAAAATACTTCAGGCCTTGCACCTCTTACTGCAGTAGAAATGTGCTCTGGTTTGAATGTGTCCCCTCCAAAATTCGGGTGTTCAAACTTAATGGCCAAATGACTAATATAATACTATTAAGAGATATGGCCCTTAAGAGTTAATTAGTCCATAATGGCTTTTCCCTTGTGAATGGGGTTAGGTACCCCATAAAAGGACTTGACAGAGGGATTTTGTCTCTTTTTACCCTTCCACCTTATGCCATAGAGGACACAGCATTCTTCTACTCTGAGGAGAATAGTGTTCAAGGTGCCATCTTGGAGGAGGAGACCAGAGTCTTACCAGATAATGAACTTGTCGGCACCTTGATCTTGGACTTCACAATCTCTGGAAATGTGATAAATAATTTTATTTCTTCATTAATTACCCAGACTGATATGTTGTTATGGAAGCACAGGCTAGGACAAAACTTATTTGTCCAAATTTAGTATTTAAAAGGTTTTAATGTAACTCCTCTCTTTTTTAGCTTTAACATTTTCCTTCCTTCCTTCCCTCCCTCCTTCCTTCCTTCCTTCCTTCCTTCCTTCCTTCCTTCCTTCCTTCCTTCCTTCCTTCCTTCCTCTCTTCTTGCTTCCTTCTTTTTTGCTTTTTCTTGTCATTATTTCAGTGATTTCATTTCTCCTTTGCCTACACTGTCTTTTTAATATCTGCTACATACAAAGCTATATTCTTGACATTGTGAGAGTTATAAAGATAAAATAAATACTACAAATAATTAAGCACTTTTGAGTACTTATTATGGCACTCTTTCATATGTTTCACATGTATTAATTTATATAATCTTCACAACAATTGTATGAAGCAAATACTGTTATCATCTCCATTTTACAGATGAGAAAACTAAGTCTTAAGTCCAGTAATTGCCCAAGGCCCCACAGGAGTTAAGGGGCAAAGATTTAAACCCATATTTTAAATCACATCTTCACTGTTTCATCTAACTAAAACCTAGCAGGAAAAGTGACAGCCACAAAAAATACATAAAAAATAAAATAAATAAAGTAGGTACCCTCAGAGACATTCACACAAAGTACTACTGAAGCTCAGAGGAGGGGAGAAGATGTGAGCGTGTTAGCCATCATCATGGGCCTTGATGGATGGGAAGGATTTTGAGAGAGAATGATAAAGGGGACATTCCAGCAAGAGGGAATGATTTATCTCTGGGATAGGACCATTGAGAACACAAAGGGGAGCAGTCAGAACAAAGCCTGGAAGGGCGAGTCAGAGCCATGTTGTGTGAGGCTTTACATTCAAGCAGAGAAGTTGGCATTTAACATGTCAGGCAGGAGAAAAACAGCTAAAGGTTTTAAGCAGGAGCTTGACAGTGATTTGTATCAAATCATTTATTAAGATTCTGTAGGATGGATTAGCATGAGTGAGTTCAGAATCTGGGAGATTGAATTGAAGTTTGATAAGAGATACTAAAGGCTTGAATTCAAGTGTTGGCTTTGGAAATGATCCGGGGAGAATAAGAAGCCCTACATATGCATACAGAACTTAGTAACCTCGTGGAGGAAGAGTGAGGTTTCCATGGTTTCTAAAGAAGCAGTACAGCTCTGGGAGAATGAGGGTATGGTTCACTTACACAGCAAGACAGGTTTAAGGGGAGCAGAGTGGAGATACATTCATGTTTTGACCTATTAGTATCCAAGAAAATGTTCCACCATTAATAAGAAATAAATGTGTAAAGTCAAGGGCAAGAACTTTTAAGGATCCATCAGTGCTCAGCCAGATTGTTTTGCCTATCTCCTCTTTCCCCTTTTGTTGTTCTTTCACATTTGGCCCCCTGCTATTTGGAACATTTCTCAATGCCTGGATGCACTGGCTGCTCACCATTTATCTCCTCCTTCTGGTTTCTCTCTATTGTGACAACAAAATTCATGAAATTATACCTCTTAATTGTTTACGTCTGCATGGTGCTGAACCTTTGCTAATAAAAATATGCATTTCTGCTGATCTTTAGCAAGAGATAAAAGCAAAATCATAGCAAAACCAAACAAAAACAGAACAAATAAGCATGCAGCCTAGAGGAAAAGAGAAACTGGAAGCAAGAGAAACCAGGAAGCCATGCAGTCATCAACCTAATAGAAACCAAGCAGAAACTGCCACAGAAACAACACTGTCTACATTTGTCTCCATGGATCTTGTCTCAGGTTCTGCCAATGAAAACCTGAGAGTAGGTCTTTTACAATTACCTACATGGTCTGTGGTCAACATATTAAATTGGATTAAACAAACAACTCTTGAGTAAGGGAGAACAGAAAGCTTTGGTTTTCTGGACTGGATAAGTAGAAGTTCCTTAATGGTATGAAGAGAGGTCACAGCTGAGTTACTCAAAGTAGAAACACGGAGACATTGTTTTGAAAGTTATATTAAATAATACAAGTTTAGGATGCTTATGAATAAGTTTATTATATCATATACCTTCAATCTCATTAGCTGTCAGCTAATGGCATTAACAGAAAGAAAAGTTTCTATTTTTAATTCTCTCAATCTATAAGGATTTGAGTAAAATTACTTCCTGGCAAGTCTCTTGTTGAAAATCATAGTTAGCAAACAGATTTAAGATCAACTTATTTTCTTCAATTAATGTGATTTATTTCAATATCAGTTTTGAGACATCACCTTCTTTTTTTTTTTTTCCCCAAATGTGCTATAATTCTGAACTAAGTATGTGCCTTTTAGGTTTCTTTCTGGTGTCCTGCCAATTGCCTGTTGACCTTCTACTTCTGTCTTCCACAACCATCTCTACACATCATTCTTCTGATCTTATTCTATGTACCTTTATAGCAAGCATATCTACAAGTCATGTTACCAACAGGTCCAAACTTCTGAATTCACACCTCGCACCCTCTTTATTTTTAGCTATTAACTGCTCAAGAATAGGACTCTTGTCTTTAATCATATCACCATTCTCGCCATCATAATAACTCTGCTTTAGAAACTCAGGGCAGATACCACTGCCACTGAGGTGGCCTCCCTGACCTCTTTTCTTCTCTAGTTGAGTTAGTTAAGAACTCTTATCACACCTGGTAATCCTTTCTCTCATTGAGTACAGAAGCTGAGTCATTCTCTCTCTCTCTCTCTTTTTTTTTATCTTTAGAGGTTTGCATTGTTTTCAACACACAATGGATTCCCCAGTTAAGACCTGTGGAGTGAAAAAACAAAGGAACTACTTATTCGTATCTGTTAAAAAAATGTGTGCTTCTGCATATTCTCACTCATAGGTGGGAAATGAACAATGAGATCACTTGGACACAGGAAGGGGAACATCACACACGGGGGCCTATTGTGGGGTGGGGGGAGGGGGGAGGGATAGCATTAGGAGATATACCTAATGTAAATGATGAGTTAATGGGTGCAGCACATCAACATGGCACATGTATACATATGTAACAAACCTGCATGTTGTGCACATGTACCCTAGAACTTAAAGTATAATAAAAAAAAGTGTGCTTACAAAATGGACTTAGATATAGCTATTGATATAGCTACAAATTAGTTTCATTTTTAGCCTTTTCCCAAATCCCCTTTCTGAGGTGTCTTCCTATATATTGGTCCACCTCCATTGGCACTAGTGCCTTGATGCCACCTTTGGGCATTGCTTGAGGCTCAAAAGTGTTCATTTCTCCTCTTTCCATCATTATTTCTGTTCTTCCATTCCTGTGATAATAGCTAGTTGTCAGCAAAAGAGAACACTGTCTTTTAATTCTCTTAAAATAACAAAGAACTAAGAATGTAATGATCGAGCTTTCTCAAATCTATTTGAATTTCAAATGCAAGTGTTAATCCTGAAGAATCAATCTCTAATGATAAGATTTAGGGTATCACCTGAAAAACATCTCATAACCTGCTAGTCCATTTGTAAAACCCAGTCTGCACAGCACTGGGGGACATGGATACTTTGGGACAGGGTAGTTATTTGTGGGGGGTGTGCATTAGGATATTCATTTCTTAGGTATGATCTTTAGCTCCCCAGATATGCTGGGTTAAAGCTCAACTTATGGTAAGTGCTTACTGCAATCCCTGCAATGACTGGCTCATGGAAAGGGAGCCCAGGTTCCTCCCCAGGCTCATTTATTGCCACTTCCCTCTGCACACTCTACATTCCAGTGTGGCTGGCTTTCACTTCGTTTTGTATGTATTGCCTAATCTTTTCTGGACTCAGAATGTACTACTCTATCATTCAGGAAGGACATGGCCTCCTCTTCTTCGCCTGGTTAACTTCTACTCATTCTGCTCATCTCTCTGGTGCTAACACTTTATATAACACAGGGTATATATCCAAAAGAAATCAAATTAATATGTTGAAGAGCTATCTCTATACACACATTTATTGCAGCATTATTCACAATAGCACTATTCATAATATTCACAATGTGGAGCCAACCTAAGTGTCCATCAGTGGATGAATGGATGAAGAAAATTTGGTATATATGCACAATAGAATACTATTCAACCATAGAAAGAATGAAATCTCATTTGTGACAACATGGATGAGTTTGAAAAACATTATGCTAAGTGAAATAAGCCAGACACAGAAAGATAAATACCACATAATCTCACTCATATGTGGAATCTAAAAAAATTGATCTCATAGAAGTATAGTGTGGACTGCTGGTTACCAGAGGTTGGGGTGGTTAGGAGAGAGGGAAAATGGGGGGATATTGGTTAAGCAGATCTCAGAGATATTGTGGGATCTGTTCCAGATCACTGAAATAAAATAAATATTGCAATAAAGTGAGTGACATGAATTTTTTGTTTCCCACTGCATATAAAAGTAAAGTTTACACCATACTGTAGTTTATTAAGTGTGCAATAGCATTATGTCTAAAAAAACTACATACATAAAATAAAAAATATTTTATTGGGCAGGCATTGTGGGTCATGTCTATAATCCTGGCATGTTGGCAGGCTGAGTAGAGAGAATTGCTTGAGGCCTGGAGTTTGATGCTACAGTAAGCTAAGATGGTGCCACTGCACTCCAGCCTGGGTGACAGAGCAAGACTCTATTTCGGAAAAAAAAAAAAAAAAAAGAAAAAAAACCAACAAAACTCCCCAACCCCCCACAGAATTTTGTTGCTAAAAAATGTAAATGAGCATCTGAGCCATCAATGAGTCATAATCTTTTTGGCAATAAAGTGTCTTGCCTTGATATTAATGGCTGCTGACTGATCAGGGTGGTGGTTGCTGAAGTTTGGGGTGACTGTGACAATTTCTTAAAATAAGACAGTGATGAAATTTGCCACATCGCTGTAGCATGTGATGTTGTTTAATAGCATTTTACCCACAGTAGAACTTCTTTAAAAATTGGAATAAATCCTCTCAAACCTTGCTGCTGCTTTAACAACTAAGTTTATGTAAACTCTAAATCCATTTTTGTCATTTCAACAATGTTCACAAAATCTTCATCAGGAGTTAGATTCCATCTCAACGAAACCACTTTCTTTGCTCCTCTATAAGAAGCAACTTTTCATTCATTAAAATTTTATCCTGAGATTGTGGCAATTCAGTGACATCTTCAGGCTCCATATTTAATTCTAGTTCTCTTACTATTTCCACCACAGCTGCGGTTACTTCCTTTACTGAAGGCTTGAACCTCTCAAAGTCATCCAGGAGGGTTAGAATCAACTTCTTTCAAACTGCTGTTCACGTTGATATTTTGATTTCCTCCTTTGAATCCAAATGTTCTTAATGGCATCTAGCATGGTGAGTCCTTTCCAGAGGGTTTTTAATTTATCTTTCTCAGATTCCTGAGAGGACTCTTTGTCTGTGGCAGCTATAGCCTTACAAAAGGTATTTCTTAAATAATCAGACTTAAAAGTTGAAATGATTCCTTGATCTATGGGCTGCAAAATGGATGTTGGTGTTGGCAGACATCAACATTAATTTCCTTCCACATCTTCATCACAGCTCTTGGGTGGCTAGGTGCATTGTCAATGAGTAGTAATATTTTGAAAGGAATATGTTCTTTTCTGAGCAGTAGATCTCAACAGTGGACTTAAAATATTCAGTAAACCATACTGTAAACAGATGTGCTGTTGTCCAGGCTTTGTTGTTCTATTTATAGAAAACAGGCAGAGTAGATTTAGCATCATTCTTAAGGGCCCTAGGATTTTCAGAATAGTAAATGAGCATTGGCTTCAATTTAAAGCAAAGAACTGCATTAGCCCCTAATAAGAGAGTCAGCCTGTCCTTTGAAGCTTTAAAGCCAGTCATTTCCTTCTCCTCTCTAGCTATGGAAGTCCTATATAGCATCTTCTTCCAACAGAAGGTTGCTTCAGCTATGGTGAAAACCTGTCATTTAAGGTAGCTGTCTTCCTCAATGATCTTAGCTAGGTCTTCTGAAGGACTTTTTAAAGCTTGTATATCAGCCCTCGCTGCTTCACCATGCACTTCCAAGTTACAGAGACAGTGTCTTTCCTTAAACCTCACGAACATATACTAATATCACACTTTTCTTCCTCACCTCTCTCAGCCTTCAGAGAATTGAAGAGAGTTAGAAACCTTCTGTGGGTTAAGCTTTGGCTTCAGGAAATATTGTGGGTGATTTGCTCTTCAATCCTGACCACTCAAACGTTCTCCATTCAGCAATGAAGGTGTTTTGCTTTTTTATTATTTGTGTGTTCACTGGACTAGCAATTTTAATATGCTTTAATAATTTTTCCTTTATATTCATAATTGGACTGTTTGGCTCAAGAGGCCAGCTTTTGGCTTGTCTTGGCTTCCAACATGCCTTCCTCATTCAGCTTAATCATTTACAGCTTCTGATTTAAAGTGAGAGATGTATCGCTTCTCAACCTTTTGGCTAAGATCAAGTGTAAAGCGAGAGATGTGCGGCTCTTCTTTTCACCTGAACTGTTAGAGGCCATTGTAGAGTTAATTAGACTGAATTCAATATTGTCATGTCCCAGGGAATAGGAAAACCAAAGGAGAGGGAGTGAGACAGAGGAACAGCTAGTGGGTGGAGCAATTAGAAACACACATTTATCTATTAAGTTTGCTGTCTTAAATGGGTGTGGTTCTTGGAGCCCCAAAATAGTTACAGTAGTAACATTGAAGAATACTGATCAACATAACAGGTATAAAAATAATAATCATAAAGTTTGAACTATTGCAAGAATTACCAAAATGTGACACAGAGACATGAAGTGAGCATATGCTGCTGGAAAATGGTGCCGTTAGATTTGTTCAATGCAGGCTTACCACAAATCTTCAATTTGTAAAAACACACAGTATCTGCAAAGCACAATAAAGTGAAGCAAAATAGAATGAAGTATGCCTCATCCTACATACAGTTAGATAGGAGGAATAAGTTCAAGAGATCTCTTATATAGCACATTGACTAGAGTTAATGATGATATATTGTATTCTTGAACAACGTAAAGATAGTGGATAAGTGTTCTTGCCACAAAGTGATAGCTATATAAGGTAATGCTTTTGTTAATTAGCTAGATTTAACTATTTCACAATTTTTATATACTTCAAACATCATATTGTACATGACAAATGCACAATAAAAATAAAAAAAATAGTGAGCAACTACTGGGCTCAAAGCATTGTGCGTGGTGACAAGAGAGTTTCAAACACAAGAAATAAGGCTTTTATACTTTAAACAATGTGATTGATTATCATTTATTCAGAGGCTCATAAGCACAGTGTGACCTAAAATGCAGATGCATGAGTTTGATGGGCACTATGGCTGCTCTGAACCTTTCAGTTTTGATGATTCCAAGGAGACTATAAATGTGTGTGATATGTGTGTAGTGGCAGTGGTGGGAGGCACATTAGATGGATGGGCAGGCAGAGTAATTTTCCCTTCTGTAGAATTTCATAACAAATTGTTTGCAGCAATAAAACCCCAGCAGTAAACTGATACAAACATCAAAGCAATTATTTCTTTTGCAGCAAAGAAAGCCGAGGACCTTGTAAACATGTACTTTCAAACACTTCTTGCTGTCTAGGTGAGTTTTTATGGAAAGACTGACTGCCAAGTGATGAGAAGAACAAGAGGAATGGAATAGTAGTTATTACTTTATGTAAGGAATAAAGACAGTTCTGCTGCTCCTTTTTGCTTGCTTTCATAACAAAGAACCATCATGCCAGCTATCTGCAGAGGGCCAAAACCTGGGTTTAGCATGTTCAAACACACCTCAAATGCCACTGCACTGTTATTTCCGATGTCAGGGTTCTCAGTTGTCTCAACCCCTAGTTAATTATTTCCACTGGCTTACCACTTCTACCACCACAACTGTATACTGTCATGTCCCTAAATAGCTCCCCGGTAAATCCCCATGAATCTACCAAAATAATAAAGATTTGGGTAGGATGTTCATATAAGAGATATTATGAGCATATTTTATTAGTAGTGTTAAAGTAACGATTTTTTTCACTTCTAGCTGCCCAAGTAACTCTGTTTCCCTCACATTTAAAGTACTGGTTAGGCCGGGCGCGGTGGCTCACGCCTGTAATCCCAGCACTTTGGGAGGCCGAGATGGGCGGATCACGAGGTCAGGAGATCGAGACCATCCTGGCTAACACGGTGAAACCCCGTCTCTACTAAAAATACAAAACTTAGCCGGGTGCGGTGGTGGGCGCCTGTAGTCCCAGCTACATGGGAGGCTGAGGCAGGAGAACGGCGTGAACCTGGGAGGCGGAGCTTGCAGTGAGGTGAGATCCGGCCACTGCACCCCAGCCTGGGCGACTGAGCGAGACTCCGTCTCAAAAAAAAAAAAATAAAATAAAATAAAGTACTGGTTATTTCTGGTGGAAAGCCTTTTGCCTAAGGCTATAGCTTTGGAGTTATCAGGGTAGTACTTCATTCTGAAACTGCAATATTATGATACATACCAGTGCAGCTGGACATGGTAGTACACAGTTACAGTCCCAGCTTCATGGGAGGCTGAAGTGGGAGGATTGCTTGATCCCAGGAATTCAAGGCCAGCCTGGGCAACATAGCAAGCTTCTGCCTTTTCTTAAAAATACATACCAGTGGCATGGGCATTGCATAGCATCAAAACACTAGGCCACATGTCCATGAAGAGAAAATTATCACCCTACTTAAGTAAAATGTACCTTTATTGGCTTTCATTTATAACATCTCCCAACCTGTTCATATAAATATATTTATCATTTTAGGTATCTGTGGTAGGTGACATTAAGAAAATCTTATGTCAGTTAAAAGATAAAGTTGTGGGGCAGAGCAAAAGTAGAATCCAGAGAAGTAGAAAGGAATTAGATGATATGGGCCACACAGAGCGTGATAAGGAGTTTACTTTTAAGAGTAATAGGGAAATCATGGAAACATTTTAAATTGAGGATGTCATTGTCAACTGTGAAGGATCTAAGACTACTCTACTTGGTAACAACCTACACAGTCTCAAGTTTTCTGGCAGAGGACATGAGACTCATGAGTTAGAGACAAATGACTTTATTACTCATGGAAGAACAAACAGCATGAGTATCAGCATATCTGTGTCAATTCCCCTTGCCTCTAAGTCCCACAACTTGAATAGGCCCAAGTGGATGACTATGTACATGGTTTAATTATAGAAGAGAAAACCAGAGCTGGGGGAACCCAAATCTTTTATCATGAGCAATAAGCACGTCTGCCATTTGTTTCCAAAGTGACTTTATTTTTAAAGTGCTGAACAGTAAGCATACTTGCTGTTTGCTCTGGAAGGAGACATTATCTTCCAAGACTGTTGGAAAACCTACACTTTACTCTGGATGGTGACACTATCTTTATTTTCAAAGTCTGTTCACTATTTAAAAATTCTTGAAAGGGTAGTCGAGAACAAATAATTCCCTGCTTGCAAAATGTGTACAAATGTGGAAGCTATGGAGAACTATTTCCCCAAAATATCTATTCCTTGTTTATAAATTGTTTTGATTTATGAAGAAGTTTTCCTACTGGAATTTTCCTACCAGTAGGCAACTATGTTGGCTTAGTTGACCCACAGAGAATGGGACGAAACACATTCAATATTTTTTATAAAACATTTAATTAAGGCTAATATCAGCAGAACTCAAACCAATAACCTCAACCATACCCTCTGTGTTAGACATAACCAGATGAACAAACTACATAAACAAGGGGGGCTGCTTTTGAAAGTCAGGCAGTGATTTCTTTAAGTTTCTGTATTAACTTTTTCTACTTCTGAAGCACTAATGCAAGTATAGTAGAATGTATCTGTGGTTATACAGACTCTACCATGGCTTACAACAAAGAAGTAGAGTGCAATCCATAGCTACCCTGGTCAGTGACTTAAGTGTGACCTGAATGTCTTCTGAAGCTGAAGTGGTAACATTGATCACTTCAGGTAAAATCAAGGACAAGTTTCATGTCATCTTTTAAAATTGGCTGATCACATGATAAGGATAACAACTTACAGGGTGTATGTAAGTAACAAGTCATTTATTTCTCTAGGAAACTTCTCCAAGTAAGCATCTTTGGATTTATTTTAGAGAGATCATCACAATTGTCTGAAGACTACATGATTTACTAGTGGTGTTTCTCTAAATCCTTGGAGTTCTCTTACTCCATCTCTAAGGTGCTAGTTACCACATTTTCTGGATGTAGGAAAACACCAACTATTTTTGTCTTAAAAATAATATCTTGGCTATATGTGAAGAATGGACTGAAGGTTAGCATCAGTAGAAACATGCGGCCAACAGGGAATATTTGGCAGGCTAGAGATAATGTTGGCATGCACTAGATGTGCAAATGGAGAGAAGTGGACAAGTTCTGGATAAATTCTAGAGGAAGAGCATATAGAATTTGTTGAGGGGTGGGATGTAATAGAACAAAAGGAATCAAGAATGACTCCTAAATTTATGGCTTGAGCAACTCAGTATATTCCCTGAGATATGGAAGACTGGAGAGAGGAGCAAGTTAGAAGGTAATCAAAAGCCGTGTGTTGAACACAACTTACCACAGAGCAGACCTATCTTGCTCAACCCTAGATCTTTCCAAAAATATTATAGTGGAAGTTCCCAAAGCAAATGCAACTTTAAGATCCTCTTACTGGGTTAGGCAAATGAAACTGACAAGAATGAGAAATACAAAGAAGATTCTCTTTCTCTCTCCCACCCCTGAAAAGTATATGGCACATGGACTCAAATGTGTTTAATCATTTCTTTCTAACACCAGCCCTAATGCCATGGCTCAATAATTTGTTTGATTTTGTCTCTCACCTTTATTAGCCTTTTTCCTCAAGGATAGAATGTTTTGTTGGTTGTATAGAGTGACTGGGACATTCCAATTATTATGGATGCCCTTAACTTACAGTAAGTATTCAAGTGAGCTATAAATGCACAGCAATCATATTCATTTGTTCTTGTGAACAACTGACAATAACAGCTAAAACCAAAGATCATAATTACCATGTTCAAGTTATTTTCTGAAGTTATTAAGACTACTTCTGCATAATAAAATATTATAAGAGAAAAAGGAGTTTATGTTTATAAAAGTGGTAAGGTCTGGGGTTTTTCTGTATTTCCAATAATTCTATTTATAATAATATTTTAAAAAGAGTGAATACACTCTTTTTATAATAATACACACTATACAAAATTGGGAAATAAGTACATGTATGTATGTATTTATATATAGAAACATATATATGTGTGTGTGTGTGTATATATATATAAATTTGTTAATAGTGGTTAAGTAGGGAGACTAGAAATTAGGAATGACTGGGTAGGAGGAGATATTCACTTTTTGCTTAACAGCTAATGACATTGGGGTTTTCTTATCCTGAACATTTGTTATAACACACAAAACAAAACAAAACAAAACCAAATTTAAAACTTATAGTGTTTTATAATAACAAGTGAAACAAAGAAAAAAATAAAAAGGGTAAATATTGCTGATTCATACAGCTGCACAGGATGTACACTATATAAATCAGGGGACAACTTTCACACAATGTGAATAAGGCCCTCTGGAGCTGTACAGTGCATTACCCACAAAACTGTACAGCTCATTGGGCAGCTAGTTCTTCTGATCATTTAAGCAAGTGATTTGTACTGAAACTGAAATAAATTACGTGTAGGAGAGGAGTACACATGATGATTGATTTTAAGGAAACAATAGTTAAGGAATGACTTGAATAAGCTTCATATTCCTTTTAAAGTTCTTTGTAACCTATGAAAACGGAAACAAATCAAAATGTCACATTTAAACTTCATGTATCCATAATTTGCAGAACAAACCTCATGTCACATTTGTTGCTTCATTGACATAACTTATCAGAAATGGGGGAGAACAACCTTCAAGGACATCCATCATAGTGGTTGACACTAGGAAAGGAGAACGCAGGAGAGAATTGGATATCAACATGTCCTGGAAGACGTTTGACCAATTGACACATGCCTGCCCATCTCTCCTTTCACCTCCTTTTTTTCTGCCCTCATCTTTTCCATTCTGAGGTTCACATATGTCCCTTAGGGCAGAACGTATCAGACTCTGAGGTGGGCACCTATATGGTGGAGTGTGTGTGTGCACAAGTGTGTGTGAGGTGGGGGAAGACACGAAAGGGGTGTATAGTTTGAAAAATCTTCCAGATAATTCTGATATTTTCACCCCCGCATCCCACTTTTTGCCCTCACTCATCCCCATCGAGAACCCTATATGTGTTAAGTTAAAAATGGGCCTGTTTTTAAGAGAGTTAGCTAACAACCAGTCCACAGAGTTAGTAAATGACAAAGCTGGCAGAAAATTTTGAACCACCGCTCTTCATTTTTTGGGTTACTTCACTATGTTATTTCATTTTGACTCTGGAATAAAGTCCATTAAACTGTGAATTTTCCATCTGTGTACACCACAAATCACAATATCCTTCATCATAGAACAAAAAGATAAAATCTTGCCACCGGTATTTGACTAATAGCTCCCGTTATGGTGACCTGATTTGAAAAAGACTGTGGCCTTGACGTTTTCTATGGATAAAATTTGTTCTGTAACCCTTTATTTAGCAAAGATTCGTTCCATTTAAAAAAAGTAACATTAATTTAATGTTAAGAAAATGGCATAGAACAAACACAATTTAGGATTAAGACATGTTTATTTTCATGATGTAATTTTACCTAGAGAGTTTGTATCTAAAGGCAGTAGGATAATTACTTATAGAAGCAATATTTTAATGCTGTATAAAGATAAGGCTTTGGCTAATACTCAGATTTAGGTAAAAGTTAAATATGCAATTAGCATATTTTTATCCTTTTAATCCAAATAAACATTTTAAAGATTTGATACTACATTTTAAGTTGGTAGAAAAAATATGTAATTAGCTCTGTTTTATATTTTTCATCTAAATAAATATTTCAAAGAACTGACATTACATTCGAGGATTAAGTTCTGGGGTATACCGAATAAGCTATTTAGAAAGTACTTTTAAGTATTTTGTCTGTTGGGACCACTGCATTCTTTGCACTGGGCATTATTTTATTATAGGCATGGGGGACCAGGATAACAAAGAACGATGAGAAATTAGGAGATAAAAAGAAGAAAAGAAAAAGATGATGGGGAGAAAAGAGACAAAGGAAATGAGTGAGAAAGAATTAGAAAGTCTTTGAAGAGAAATAAACAAGGAGGGTGTTGGATGGACACAAAATACAGGGTAGGCCAGGCGCAGTGACTCATGCTTGTAATCTCAGCAATTTGGGAGGCCGAGGTGGGAGGACTGCTTGAGACCAGCCTGGGCAACATTGTGAGACCACTATAAAAATATAAAAATAAAAAATTAGCTGGGCATAGTGGTGCATGCCTGTAGTCCCAGCTATTCCAGAAGCTGAGGTGGGAGGATTGCTTGAGCCCAGGAGGTGGAGGCTGCAGTGAGCTGTGATCACCGCACTTTACTCCAGCTTGGGTGACAGAGCAAGACCCGATCTTAATAAATAAATAAATAAATAAATAAATAAATAAATAAAAATATAAAAATTGTACAATAAACCAATGAACTAGGGCAGAATAGAGGGCAAAAAAAAAAAAAAAAAAAATGAAGACACACAATGAAGCTGAATTTTAATCTGTGACAAAGAGCTATGTGGAGATAGAAAAAAAAAGGTTCTGACCCATTTAACTTTTAAAAAAGGAAGAGTTAGGGCTAATGGAAACTTGGATTACTGTGGCATTTAAACATAATTTCTAGAACAGAGTATTAATATTTTATTATTATCATCTTCTAACTCCCTCTTTGATTCCATATATTGTGGAGTCTGAAGGATCTCTGTATTCTTAAGAAGTCTTTCAAAAGCACCATTAGTAACATAAAAGCCTGTTGCAGGAAAATAAGCAATATTTTAATTTCAGCTTTAATAGGTGGTTCTTCAGATTTTCCCAGTTAAGTGAGGCAACAGAGTAACAGCACCATTTCTACGTGTTTATTTATATCCCTTGTCTGCATGGCTCAGCCAAAATGCCACTTCTTTATGAAAACTTTCCCCGATCTTTCCCTTCTAGAGGGAATTTATCCTTTTTCCTTCATAGCATTTAATCCCAATTATGATACTTTCTACCATTATTGTAGCTATGGGTTTGTTATATTTCTCCTATAACCATTCACATATATAACCAAATATATAAATATTTATATAAAACCTACAATGGTAGAATCTGTACAAACGAAAAAGTATTTATTAATGAATAAAGAAATGAATTCCTAATTTCTCCAAATGCAAGCCAGAGAGAATTTATTGGCATCTATTTTAAAAACTGCTGTTGTTTATGTAAAATCTGACTTACTGAAAGGCTTAGTACATTTTTTCCCTCTTTAGGAGATGTGTGGATATGTGCGTGTGCATGCACATGCATGCATGACTATTTTGAATAGGTTTATTTGATTTGTAAAGAGTGAGTAATTTCAAATTCAGTTTGAAATATTTCCATGATGCCAGTCTGCTTTCTCAAGGGAGATAGACTTCTACTACTCAAAGTGAAAATGTAAAAACGTCTGTATCTTATGGAAAATGGTGTTTCCTTGAGGTAGCATACTTTTCTGCTTGCAGGTAACATGAAGAAATGGCTAAGATCTTAGACTGTGCAGTAAGACGGAAGTCCAAATCTCCCACTCTGCCACTCTGGATTACCCAATTTTGATAATTTTAGTTTCCTGTTTGCAAAATGGAGGAAATATTCATGATTATTTTATAGGATTGTTCTGAGGATTAAATGAGATGTAAAGTACTAAGCAAAGTACATGGACCAGAGAAAACACAGTGTTAATGTTAGGTATAGTAACATCTACAGAGCTGTAGTTCCAAATGCCCCCTTTTGGGAAATTTCTTTCCACTCTAATATGCATGGTTACTTTCTTATTTGTTCAATGTGTCCTTACCCTTTGGCCAAAGCTAATTGGTTAAAAAATGGACTTCACCCTAAGCTAGGTCAATATAAGTTTATTCTTTGGGAATGGGAATTTGACATCAAGAGAATAATTTTTTTTTCTCATTTTGAATTGCTAGCCCTGTAATGTAGACATGGGAGCTATCATGCACATAGATTTTGCACATTACCTAGAGAAAATGAGAAAACTAATCTTCAGCAGCAGAGAGAAGAAAAAAGTGGCAGGTTATTGGGCCCTGGTTAAAGATGGTGGATTGAACATACATATTAACCCCACTATTTCCTGAAACCCTCAAAAAACACTGTAAAGGAGTTAAAAGAAGGCATACATACATAGAGAAAAAAAATTCCTGAACAAGACGAAGGGGGTACATTTCTTCTCATTCCTCCCACTAAGTACAGCTAAGTGCCCGGGACATTAGATACAAAACAAATTGAGAAGACTTTGAAAGGTGGAGAGAAGATAGACTGGCTAGGAATTTCAGGACTCTAGATAAGACACAGTGGTAAATTTCCTGGGTTTTCTTTTTGCTTCATATATGCTTGTATTTCTGTGTGGTGGAAAAGCCATCAACCTGGAAATGTGAATAATCACAGCCAAAAAGGAAAATTTAAGAAAAGCCTGTGTTTTTTTTTTTTCCTAGGCAAAACCAAAAAGTAGGCAGTATACCAGTAAAGTTCTAGACAACAATTACTCTAGTGTAATCAAACATCATAGAGAAAAGTGTGGCCCCTCCTATACCCCAGCAACAAAGGCCTGGTGGGAAGCCTAGGATTCCTCCCTTGCCCAGTTATGATGAGGTTCCCTCCCCAGCTTGCTGTGTTTCCCAGAAGCCCAAGGGGAGCTGACACTTTAATCCCCAACT
This sequence comes from Papio anubis, assembly GCF_008728515.1. Classification (NCBI taxonomy): domain Eukaryota; kingdom Metazoa; phylum Chordata; class Mammalia; order Primates; family Cercopithecidae; genus Papio; species Papio anubis. Next base: position 32,095,820 of record NC_044984.1, read on the forward strand.
GGTCATGTCAGTAGAGAACATATGGGGAGCATGGACCTCCATTCCCATCCAGCGATAACCAACTGCTCCTCCTTCTCCCTGCCATGGTGGTGTTACTGAAGGCTGAGTGGGAAACTAGGACCTTTACCTGCTTCCAGAGGTGACAAGGCCACCCCATGGTGGCAGTGGAGGCCACACAGAAGGAAGTAGTAAGTGCCCCTCACTCTTCCAGCCAGGGTTATGTCAGCAGAGGCTTATTGAGAGCCAGGACTACCACCTGCACTCAGTGGCAACTAGGAGCCCTTCTTCCCCTTCCCCAGGTATAAATTAAGGCTGAGTGGGGAACTTAGACTTCCACATTTCTTTCTCTTTTTTTTTTTTTTTGAGACAATGTCTCACTCTGTCACCCAGGCTAGAGTACAGTGGCACAATTCTAGCTCACTGTAATCTCTACTACCCAAACTCAAGTGATCCTCCCACCTCAGTCTCCTATTTGGGCTACAGGTGTGCACACTACACTGGCTAATTAAATTTTTTTTTTTTTTTTTTTTTTGTAGAGCTGAGGTCTCTCTATGTTGCCAGGCTGATCTTCAACTCCTGGGCTCAAGTGATCCATCTTCTTTGGCCTCCACAGTGCTGGGATTACACGTGTGAGCCACCATGCTGGGCCAAGACCTTCCACATTCTATCTCCACCTGGCAGTAATATGGTGTAAGGCCTAAAATTAAGGTCAAGTATTAAGTGTGATCTTAACATTTGTTGAAACCAGAAGGGCCTCAATTGGCCTAACCACATGTTCCCCTCCCCCTGCTCCTGCAGATAAGGCCCTCTAGCCCAACAGTCCCCCCTTTAAGAGGATCAGGTGAAGTTCCTGCTTATCCCTGAGTAGTGGGTTTCAATTGCAGCCCTTGGAATTATTCAAACAAGTCAATCATATCCTCTCACAGGAACCAGGGGGCACCCCACTCTCTTGATACTACCAAGCTTTCCTTCCACAGTCCCTGATTGTTCATTCTGTCTTTGAGTGCAATATCAGTGTGACCTGGTATAGTGTAGTATGTGGTGTCCTCCTTCACAGGCTGTGAGTACATGTGACTAATAAATTGCTATCAATTTCATCTGTCTAGTGTTGGGTGTCATATGTTCAGCCATCTCTATGGCTCTAGGCAGGAATCTCTCCCTTACCAATAAGGTGAATAGGAGGTCATTAAAACAGGAACAAAACAGCATTATCCTACCCAAATTGGAGCAATGTAGAAAAAGAAAAAAAACAACAACAAAAACAGTTAAAGTTTTAAATAGATCTCAAGTCTTATAATGTAACACACAAATCTTCAGGTTTCAATACAAAGCAATGCATCATTCCAAAAACCAGGAAGATCACAAATGGAATGAAAAAGACAGTCCATAAATTCCAACACTGTGATGACACAGATATTAGAGTTATCTGATAGGACTTTGAAGCAGCCATCATAAAAATGCTCCAGCAAACAATTGTAAATACACTTGAAACAAATTTTAAAAAACCAGAAAATCTCAGTGAAGAAATAAAAAATATAAAGAGGGAATAAATGGACATTCTAGAACTGAAAAAAAAAATACAATAAACAAAATGAAAACTCAGAGAATGAGTTTCACAACAGAATAGAGAGAACAGATAAAAAACATCTGTGATTTTGAAAGAACAATAAAAATTACCCAGTCTGGAACAGGGAAAAAATACACTTTGAAAAAAAAAAGAAAACAGACTTGCAGGGAACTGAACCTCACACCTTATACAAAAATTAACACACAGTGGACTATCTATTTAAATGTAAAATATAAAACTCTCAAACTTTTAGAAGAAAGCGTATGAGAAAATATTCAGGATTTAGGACTTGGTGAAGTTCTTAGACTTGACAGCAAAACATGACACACAGATGCAAAAAAATTGGTAATTTAGATTTTCCCCGAATTAAAATCTTTCTCTACAAAAGACCCCGTTAAGTGGATGAAGAACAAGGTGCAGATTGGGAGAATGGAATATGTGTATTACATGTTACATACCTGGGTATCAAACTCATATCTAGAATATATAAAGAATTCTTAAAAGTTTACAATAAAACAATGACAACAACAAATAACGATTCAATTAGAACATGGAAAAGAGACATGATCAGACATTTCACGGGAGGATGTATAAATAACAAGCACAGGAAAAGATGTTTCACATCACTAGCTATGAAGGAAATGCAAATGAAGACTAATGAGATATCATTATACATGCTAATATGATTAACATAAAAAATAGTGGCAACGCCAAATGCTATAAGAATTTAGGAAAACTAAATCTTCCATACATTGCTGGTGAGAACGTAAAATGATACAGCCACTCTGGAAAAGAGTTTGGCAGTTTCTTATAAAATTAAACATTCAACTACCATATGACTCAATAATCATGCTTGTAACTGAACTCAGGTCTGGCCATTCATCACTTGAAAGCCAAAACTCAAGAGACAAGCTTTGGTGAAAAGGAAAGTTAGCCGTATTTTGGAAGCTGGTAACCTGGGGGAGGCAGTGAACTCATGTTCAAAGACCACTTCTCCGATTTGTGTCTCTGCATTAGGGGTTTTTAAGAGGAAATTGGGGAAGTACAAATGATGATCAAAGCATTCTAGTAAAATGTGCACAGTCTCAGACAGACAGTTAATTATTGCTTTTTAGGTCAATGTCTGGTAACCTTCTGCAGGCACTCAGGCTATTCTTTTCAGGCCAGCCAGCCCATTTCCAGAGTTGTTGGTCAGCATATTTTCTTTTATCTTTGTTGAAGGTCCAGTTTTCCTAAGGCTGTTTTTAATGAATAATCTACAAACTCAAACAAAGCAGTAATCATTTTCAAGCAAATGAGCTTTTCTCGAACATGAAGTCAGTACTGTTACATGCTTGTGGGCATTTATCACAGAGAAATAAAATTTTATGTTACAAAAACCTATACAAGAATGGTTACAGCAGCTTAATTTGTAATCACCCTAAACTATAAAAAAAAAATCCTTCAATAAATATGTGGTTAATCAAACTGTAGCACACTCATAGCATAAAATAATTTTTTTCTTTGTTTTTAGGCTGATACATGGGAAAACTGAAGACTAAATATGATATATTGGATTCGTTTGTTCTCTCTCATTACAAAAAACCTTTTGAGTTCTCTAACTTAAAATTTCACATTAAGTAGTAAAAGTTCATTTTACATTACAAGAAGACTTGGTGTTAAGGAACTTGCAGTCAAAATATATAAAATTCTCATAAATTAAAATATATTCTTGTGATCCAAGTCTACTAAACACTGTGAATAACTAGAAAAACGATTTCCAGCCCTCCTTTTAGTCTTCTAGTAGTTAAAATGCACATCAAAATGTAAAACAATGTCCAAAACCACACAAGAAATAAGTGGAAGAATGGGAATTGTGTCCCTATTTATCTTGTTCCAGAGCCAAGGTCTTAACTGGCATTGTGCATAGAAAGCCTGCAACTTGAGACCTAACCCACTCCAGAGAAGATTTTCCATTGGCCCATTTTCATTTTGGGTAAAGCAAAGCAGCTACATCTTGTCTTCCCCTAATTTTCTCTAGTGTGGAATAAAAACAGCAACAACACTGCTCTATTTTTTTGAGCCCTGCCTATAATATCTTACTCTTTGAAAGGTCATGGTATCTCTGTTTTATCAAATATAATAGCATGTTAAATACAACTCTTCCTGCTGTCTCAGAGATTACTTATAAGCCTCCAAAACCAAAAAGAAGTACCACTGAGGCATGGAGCAAGGAAGAGATGGATCACAAATATGGTACAATACATACTGAGCAATTGTGAAGGCTGTTCTGCCAACCTTCAGTTGTTGGCCACATCCAGGTTACATGAGAGAGGCTGAAGAGGCTATTATCTTTTCTAAATGAAGCATACAGAGGTTGATGTGGTATTCCAAGTTTGGAGGTCCTAGAGATTGAGGCTATGTGTGAATTTTGCCAGGAAATTTGCCAGGAAACTTGAGATGCCTGCCTGGTGACAGAGAAAGATCTGCACAGAAAATGAGATGTAATTCATGCTGTGGAAAAGGACCTATCTTTTGGGTATTAGATGTTGACCCAGCAGACATATGGGTTAATATTTAAAGGGACTCCACAAAGAGGACCATCTGGAGTGGTGAAAAGATTCCAAGAGAGGGAGGAACCATTGGAAGATAGAAAGCAGACATGGGGTCCTAAGTGGACAATGGAAAAAACTATTACCATCTGGGAAGTTGATGGGTCTGAGGAATCCTCAAGAGCAGCTAGCAGAGAGGAAAAACTATTCCTCTACTCTGTCATATTCAATATCTGGGGATCTGTGACTTAAACTAGTAAAAGACAGATTAATAGGAGAAAAGGCATACAATTTTTATTAATGTTTACATTCATGGGAGTTCACAGGGGGAAAAAGTGAAACTCAAGGAGTGTTTAGACTCAGGGGCTTATATTAAATGGTAATGTTAACAAAAGAAAGGGAGTTTGAACTTTAAGGGATGATAAATTGCAGATAAGTGACTTGGAAACATGAGGAAACTAATGGAAGGTAAGAGTTATTTTCATAGGGTCTTTTAATGCAAACTTATCTTCTTGTTGACTTTGTCTTGAGTGATAATAGTTGCTCTCCTCTTTCTGGTATGAGGAATGGGTTGTGGGGGAGACATCTTTGCAAACATAAATTTATGTCCTGCTTTTGGGCAGATAAGGGGAGGGCAGCAAACTCTTCTGCATCTTGATTCGTAATAATCCTCAGCTCAAAATACTCTTTTTGCCAAAGTGGCATATTTTGGAGTGGCATATCCTGATCCCCTTCACAGCTCTCCCTATTTCAGGCTTCTGAGCCTGAAGCAGTCTGGAGCAGGTGAATTGAGCTTGGAGTAATGAGCCATTGGACAGGAATTGTGTTATTTGTTATCTGAGAGTGACTGAAAAAGCTAGGGGATTCATTACAATTTCACTTGGAGGATTAAACAGAGCTCTTTAGTGGAATGAGTTTAATGGAGACTGAGGGTGTATTAGTCAGGGTTCTCTATGGGGACAGAAGTAACAGGATAGATGTATATATATAAAGGGGAGTTTATTAAGGAGTATTGACTCACACGATCACAAAGGTGAGGTCCCACAATAGGCCGTCTGCAAGCTGAGGAGTAAGGAAGCCAGTCCGAGTCCCAAACCTGAAGAACTTGGAGTCCGAAGTTCAAGGGCAGGAAACATCCAGCATGGGAGAAAGACGTAGGCTAGAAGACTAAACCTATCTAGTCTTTCATGTTTTCCCTCTTGCTTTTATTCTGGCCATGCTGGCAGTTGATTAGATGGTGCCCTCCCAGATTGAGGGTGGGTCTGCCTTTACCAGTCTCCTGACTCAAATGTTAATCTCCTTTGGCAACACACTCACAGACACACCCAGGAACAATACTTTGCATCCTTCAGTCTAATCAAGTTGACACTCAGTATTAACCATCACAGAGGGAAAACATAAAGTTGCTTTCTCCATGCTTCTGACCAATTAAAACCATTTGTGATGGGGAAACTCAATGGAGACAGACACTATGGAATGATAAAAACAGCCTGCATGCTAAATGTAAAGATTAGCCCCCTCCTAGTCACCTAATAGTGTGAGAGAGGAATATTCCAACATAATATGTAGAGTTAAGTGAGATGATAAAGATATGATGAAAAATTCCTTACTGCAAAGGTGATTCAGGAGTTAAAAAGAAATTAGACAGATAATGAGACTATGGAAATCCTTGGTAAGGTTTTCTTTACATGAAAAACAGCCCCCAAATCGTTTTCTTTTCTAACAAAAAGCAACTTGTACAATTGGGCTGCAGACATAAACAAGCAAGCAGGAAGCTGGCACAGGTGAATGCTGGCAGTTGTGCCTATAGGAAAAAATGCTACCTGGGACCAGGCATGATCAAAATGGTGATTCCACCTTCTCTTTGCCAGCCATGTGTACAGTAAGGAGCAGACAAGAGGGGGCTGGCCGAGTGGAAAGGCCATTTGCATAATAAGATTAGGGTGGGGTGTCCAGCCTTCACTGTGCTACGTAAACATCATATCTGGCTGAACTAATGTGTGGGTCCTAGTAAATCAGACACTGCCTCCTCAAGCCTACCTATAAAATCGGCTGCAATCTGCTGCTTTTCCCTTTTTGGATGTCTCTCTATCACAAGAGAGAGACAGCTGCTCTTCTCTCTCTTTTCTTCTGCCTATTAAAATTTCCAGTCCTTACTCACTCCACACGTGTGTGCAGTCTGTGTCATTAGACTTCTCAGTGGGAGATGAACCCCAGGTATTTAGCCCAGACAATGATGTTGCTTCATTGGGAATGTAAGAGATCATGATGTGACTTTATGTTAAAATGACACTACGTATAGATAAGATAATTACAGTAAGAGGTAAGTTACATGGGATTAATTTAGACTCTGGATAGAAGATGAGAACCATGTGTCTACCTAGATAAAGGCATAAAGAGATCATGGTGCAGATGAGTTGCTAGAGGGAATCCTTTGGGAATTTTGGGAGCAGCAGAACAGTATACACTTCCAGACTCTTTCAGAGCTAGCATGTAACCTCAACCCAAATGAAAGAGACTACTTTATTTTTTTGGCCAGAGAAACTTGAAACTGGGAGCAGTGGCTCATGCCTGTAATCCCAGCACTTTGGGAGGCCAAGGCGGGCAGATCACCTGAGGTCAGGAGTTCAAGAGCAGCCTGGCCAACATAGTGAAACCCCATCTCTACTTAAAAAAAAACTACAGAAAAACTAGCCGGGCATGGTGGCACACGCCTGTAGTCCCAGCTACTTGGGAGGCTGAGGCACAAAGATTGCTTGAACCCAGGAGGCAGAGGTTGCAGTGAGCCGAGATGGTGCCACTGCACTCCAGCCTGGGTGGCACAGCAAGACTTTGTATCAAAAAAAAAAAAAAAAAAAAAAAAGAAACTTGAGAACTTATTTTGAACCAGATATACATGTAGGTTGAAATACAGAAGAAAATGTCAAATTTTAACTTAGAAAGAGAATGAATAAACAAATCTGTTAACACAGTGGCCTTCACTGGGCTGACACAATTATAGTAACAGATGCAGAGCTGCTGTTGCCACATGGGTGGGGGTTAACACCCATCCACTTACCCCTATACCTAAAGGTGATTTGAAATTGAGACTGATGATATCACACACACACCAAGAAAATGTGAAAAGATTCATTACTCACATATGAGGCTCTCTGGGAAGACAAGGCAGGCACAGAAGCTGGTCTGAAATAGCTTGAGTAAGGGGAGAAGTGGCTTTGGTTTTTCTTGTGATTAAGGGCTATGGGCAGGGTTTTTGTGGTTTGAACATCCCCCTGAGCTAAAACAGGGAGATGGAGCTTTCTCATCAGTTTTCCTAGAAATGGGACAAGTCAGGAGGGGAGATAGCTAGGACTTGAAAACTTTCAGCAGCAAAACATCAAAAATGGAATCAGACTCTTTAATGACAACATCCATCTCCTCACTTGCATACTTTTAAAATTAAGAAAGTTTGCATTTGGCTGGGCACGGTGGCTCACGCCTGTAATCCCAGCACTTTAGGAGGCCAAGGTGGGTGGATCACAAGGTAAAGAGATCGAGACCATCCTAGCCAACATGATGAAACCCTGTCTCTACTAAAAATACAAAAATTAGCTGGGTGTGTTGGTACATGCCTATAGTCCCAGCTACTCTGGAGGCTGAGGCAGGAGAATCACTTGAACCCGGGAGGCAGAGGTTGCAGTGAGCTGAGATCACATCATTGCGCTCCAGCCTAGCAACAGAATGAGACTTTTTGTCGGAAAAAAAAAAAAAAAAAAGTTTGCACTCAAGGTAATGGATCTGAGAGTGTACTTTGAGGAAGTTTATAACGTAAAATTATAACCCCTGGAGAGAACCTGGAGCTCTTGGGTGGTCGTAACTAAGGTAGAGGGCTTGGTGTTTTAGACTGAAGAGACAAAATTTGAATATCAGTCTTTTCCTATATTAAAAATGATTTTTTTGCACTTATCTCTTAATTTTATTACTTCATTATTTTACAAATATTTCTTACTATTTAAATGAAGGTACCTTCCATAAAGTACAAATTTCTTATGACTTAGGGCCAGAGGACTTACTAATTACTCGCTACAGGTTTTCTAGTAGTATTTATGACCCACGTAGTTGAACGTCTCACACAAAGTGCTTTTGCCAAAGATATCAAGGACAAAGGAAGTTGAAACTTTAAAATTATAAAGGTCTCATTTGTAATTTAAATCTGCCACTAAGTAGAAGAAATAATGTGATTAGAAATAGGTGATGGGAAACTAGAAAAAGCAAATGATAACTAAACTTTTAAAAGAAGATTAGTTCTATTTTCTGGCTGGCTTTTTAAAAAATATGTAAATGGAATTTTAGGTAACTAGGATAGAATACTTTATGGCAGGTGAAAGAAACTATAGCTTGCAGGTCAAATCCAGCTCACTGTCTGCTTTTGTATGCCTCACAGGCTAAGAATGGCATTGACATATTCGAATGATTACATTTTATGTAGTTATCTACGTATCTATATAATAGTCTCAATTTTACTTCTTGTCCTGCAGTGTCTAAAATATTTACTATCTTGCCCCCTACTGAAGTAAAATTTGCTGACCTCAGTTTAGGGGCTAGAATTTTGAGAAATAAGAAAAATGGTCAGAATTGAAGGAACAAAATAATAAGGGGGAAAATCTGCTTCAAGGTAGTATATGTGTTTAGGGCCTTTCCTTCTAACATGTGAAATATTATAATCTTAGTATTATCTCTTAGAGAATTGCAGTAGGCCATGCGGAGAATCCCACAGTTGTTTTTTAATGGTGTGGCCAGGATCCAGTGAGGTCTTATAATATGTTACCGTTGTTCATACTTCATTGTTTCCATATAAACAGGTCTTCATAAAGAAGTCTTCAAAGAAGCAAGGACCTCATTCAAGTTATGGAAGAAGAAGGCTTCACTAAAGGCAAGTGAACCACATGAATTGCCTGAGCCAAATAATATATTAGTAGCATAGATGAATCTAGCATAAACCCTGTGGCAGCTTGGCCAACTGACCTTAGTCCGTATGTGCTGGTCAGGAGCGGATAAAAAAGTATGCTGGTGGGCCACAGTGGGTTTTTTCTGATGGGAAAGCTGAGACAAGGATGTGATTATCTCAGGCAAAGAAATGTTCACTGCTGACCAAGTGCAACATCACTGAGTTTTGCATGTGCCAGACAGCATAGTAAAGGGCTGCTGCCAATCTTGGGTAGGCAACATTAGATCTGCTACCTCAAATTTCAGTCTGAGGTCAGCACTAAGGAGGAATTTGTGGAGGAGCCTATATCAGACTCATGTTCTTGTTCACAGGCTCAAAATATTCCTCCTAGTAGTTGGTTCAAATTGGCTCTACTTGGAGAAGTTTTCCAGGAGACAGGTTTTAGATATAAGCAGTTCTTTAGCAAGTTGCAATTATTTTGGAGTGCATAAACAGTCAATATGGCATTAGGCCAAACATACCTAATTACATGAAAATCTAGTAGCTTTAAAACTAGATAGTACACCATTTAATTCAATACTGTGGTGCCAAAGGAAATCAAAATTAAGAGATTTGGATGGATGTAAAAGAAAGGTTCCCCAAATACAGCTAGTGACTATCGTTACTACAGTTGCAAATTACTAAACTTTGCAAGAAAGGAACAATTTCTCAAATGCCATTCTCTGCAAAAACCAAATAGGGTGAACCGGAGGTTTTTCTTCAGACATGATACATTTGTCATGTAAAACATAATTTCTTTCTGAGAGATTTTTTTCAAAATCTTTTCATGTTTTCAGGTTACAGGTTCTGCACAACTGGCACAGACTATTTTCTCTGTCTTCCTACAGTTGAAATTACTGAGTCTGTGGCTATTCCAGGTATTATATTTGGGGAATACTATCTAGTTTGGGATAACAATTTAGGGTGCGAAGAATAATGGTTTGTTTTCTAAATTTAATGCACATGGGTCACTGCTGTGACAGTCTTTCCTTTCCTATTACCTTTTTTTTTTTTCTGTAACAGTTTCTTAACGGATGTGACATTGAATTGATGTAACTTCAGAGACCTTTTCCAATCAGGGACAGTCCCGGTTGCAGCTCCTCAAAGAACTACACCAACACATTAAGATATATTTGAGGGACAGCAGAATTGAAATCTGGGGAGGAAGAAATCGGAACATAGTTCCTTTGAAGTTTATCTTGCAAAGTCAAGAAAATTTGATTTCTAACTTTAATCCCTTTGGTTTTTTAATGTCTGTGGACTTTAGCTTGCAAATAGAATTTATTTTTAAAGTTTAAATTCTTCCTGTGAATTTTAAAATGAAAATAGTTTACATGCAAATTTGAAGCATCTTTGTAATGCTGAAATTTTATTTTTAGAGTGATTTAATGTCATTTGATTTCATGGCATAACCTTGAATAGATTATGTTGGATAATACTGCCGTACATAATTTGAGGTGAGATTTCCATCTCTCACCTCAGACTGCAGAGTAAACTTTTGGCCTTGGGCACAGAGTGGCTTAAAAGTTAATTAAATTGGTTTTTTATAGACATTTCAGAGACTTCTGGGAAAAATCTGTGCAGCCCACCAGCAGTCCTAGAAAAGTACCCTAAAGATAGTGGTTGACATTAGGTACAGCAGACCTGTTTGGATTTATTGCTATTCTCTTCCCCAAGGGATAAGTCACAGGCTTTGTATACTATATACTTAATGGTTGAGTTCAAAAGATTTAGAAAGAGAAACTGGGAGATGGGAGCGGGTTGGGGGAAATGCTTCTTTCTGACTTCCTTCCAAAGAAACTCAATTCTCTTAGATCATAGACACCATCGTTGCCCTTGCTAGCTCATGGACACCATCCATCCACTTACTCTTTGCATTTAGAGACCTAAAGTAACATATGTGGTGGTGGATTTGGGGAGGCAAGTGTAGCCCAGACTCTTCTTCCCTTCTGTGGGAGGGAGACTGCCTTCTGACTGCAATCATTGGTACTACTTCATTTACGCCCAACGTTTTCCAGGTCCTTCAGTGAAGAGGTTTTTTTCTGGGCTTGAGAATCAAAGTTCATCTAATTCTGGGATGTAAGTCACATTCTCCAACATGAGTCTTATAAAAAATAAAGGTGAGGGGGGCGGAGCAAGATGGCTGAATAGGAGCAGCTCCAGTCTTCAACTCCCAGCGCCAGCGACACAGAAGACCGGTGATTTCGGCATTTTCAACTGAGGTACTGGGTTCATCTCACTGGGGAGTGCCGGAAGATCGGTACTGGTCAGCTGCTGCAGCCCGACCAGCGAGAGCTGAAGCAGGGCGAGGCATTGCCTCACCTGGGAAGCGCAAGGGGGAAGGGAATCCCTTTTCCTAGCCAGGGGAACTGAGACACACAACACCTGGAGAATCGGGTAACTCTCACCCCAATACTGCGCTTTGAGCAAACAGGCACACCAGGAGATCATATCCCACACCTGGCCAGGAGGGTCCCACACCCACGGAGCCTCCCTCATTGCTATCACAGCAGTCTGTGATCTACCGGCAAGGCAGCAGCGAGGCTGGGGGAGGGGCGCCCGCCATTGCTCAGGCTTAAGTAGGTAAACAAAGCTGCTGGGAAGCTGGAACTGGGTGGAGCTCACAGCAGCTCAAGGAAACCTGCCTGTCTCTGTAGACTCCACCTCTGGGGGCAGGGCACAGTAAACAATAACAAAGCAGCAGATACCTCTGCAGACCCAAACGACTCTGTCTGACAGCTTTGAAGAGAGCAGTGGATCTCCCAACACGGAGGTTGAGATCTGAGAAGGGACAGACTCCCTGCTCAAGCGGGTCCCTGACCCCTGAGTAGCCTAACTGGGAGACATCCCCCACTAGGGGCAGTCTGACACCCCACACCTCACAGGGTGGAGTACACCCCTGAGAGGAAGCTTCCAAAGCAAGAATCAGACAGGTACACTTGCTGTTCAGAAATATTCTATCTTCTGCAGTCTCTGCTGCTGATACCCAGGCAAACAGGGTCTGGAGTGGACCTCAAGCAATCTCCAACAGACCTACAGCTGAGGGTCCTGACTGTTAGAAGGAAAACTATCAAACAGGAAGGACACCTACACCAAAACCCCATCAGTACATCACCATCATCAAAGACCAGAGGCAGATAAAACCACAAAGATGGGGAAAAAGCAGGGCAGAAAAGCTGGAAATTCAAAAAACAAGAGCGCATCTCCCCCGGCAAAGGAGCGCAGCTCATCGCCAGCAATGGATCAAAGCTGGACGGAGAATGACTTTGATGAGATGAGAGAAGAAGGCTTCAGTCCATCAAATTTCTCAGAGCTAAAGGAGGAATTACGTACCCAGCGCAAAGAAACTAAAAATCTTGAAAAAAAAGTGGAAGAATTGACGGCTAGACTAATTAATGCAGAGAAGGTCATAAACGAAATGAAAGAGATGAAAAGCATGACACGAGAAATACGTGACAAATGCACAAGCTTCAGTAACCGACTCGATCAACTGGAAGAAAGAGTATCAGCGATTGAGGATCAAATGAATGAAATGAAGCGAGAAGAGAAACCAAAAGAAAAAAGAAGAAAAAGAAATGAACAAAGCCTGCAAGAAGTATGGGATTATGTAAAAAGACCAAATCTCCGTCTGATTGGGGTGCCTGAAAGTGAGGGGGAAAATGGAACCAAGTTGGAAAACACTCTTCAGGATATCATCCAGGAGAACTTCCCCAACCTAGTAGGGCAGGCCAACATTCAAATCCAGGAAATACAGAGAACGCCACAAAGATACTCCTCGAGAAGAGCAACTCCAAGACACATAATTGCCAGATTCACCAAAGTTGAAATGAAGGAAAAAATCTTAAGGGCAGCCAGAGAGAAAGGTCGGGTTACCCACAAAGGGAAGCCCATCAGACTCACAGCAGATCTCTCGGCAGAAACTCTCCAAGCCAGAAGAGAGTGGGGGCCAATATTCAACATTCTTAAAGAAAAGAATTTTAAACCCAGAATTTCATATCCAGCCAAACTAAGTTTCATAAGTGAAGGAGAAATAAAATCCTTTACAGATAAGCAAATGCTTAGAGATTTTGTCACCACTAGGCCTGCCTTACAAGAGACCCTGAAGGAAGTACTAAACATGGAAAGGAACAACCGGTACCAGCCATCTCAAAAACATGCCAAAATGTAAAGACCATCGAGGCTAGGAAGAAACTATATCAACTAATGAGCAAAATAACCAGTTAATATCATAATGGCAGGATCAAGTTCACACATAACAATCTTAACCTTAAATGTAAATGGATTAAATGCTCCAATTAAGAGACACAGACTGGCAAACTGGATAAAGAGTCAAGACCCATCAGTCTGCTGTATTCAGGAGACCCATCTCACACGCAGAGACATACATAGGCTCAAAATAAAGGGATGGAGGAAGATTTACCAAGCAAATGGAGAACAAAAAAAAGCGGGGGTTGCAATACTAGTCTCTGATAAAACAGACTTTAAACCATCAAAAATCAAAAGAGACAAAGAAGGCCATTACATAATGGTAAAGGGATCAATTCAACAGGAAGAGCTAACTATCCTAAATATATATGCACCCAATACAGGAGCACCCAGATTCATAAAGCAAGTCCTTAGAGACTTACAAAGAGACTTAGACTCCCATACAATAATAATGGGAGACTTCAACACTCCACTGTCAACATTAGACAGATCAACGAGACAGAAAGTTAACAAGGATATCCAGGAATTGAACTCATCTCTGCAGCAAGCAGACCTAATAGACATCTATAGAACTCTCCACCCCAAATCAACAGAATATACATTCTTCTCAGCACCACATCGTACTTACTCCAAAATTGACCACATAATTGGAAGTAAAGCACTCCTCAGCAAATGTAAAAGAACAGAAATTATAACAAACTGTCTCTCAGACCACAGTGCAATCAAACTAGAACTCAGGACTAGGAAACTCAATCAAAACTGCTCAACTACATGGAAACTGAACAACCTGCTCCTGAATGACTACTGGGTACATAACAAAATGAAGGCAGAAATAAAGATGTTCTTTGAAACCAATGAGAACAAAGATACAACATACCAGAACCTCTGGGACACATTTAAAGCAGTGTGTAGAGGGAAATTTATAGCACTAAATGCCCACAAAAGAAAGCTGGAAAGATCTAAAATTGACACTCTAACATCACAATTAAAAGAACTAGAGAAGCAAGAGCAAACACATTCCAAAGCTAGCAGAAGGCAAGAAACAACTAAGATCAGAGCAGAACTGAAGGAGATAGAGACACAAAAAACCCTCCAAAAAATCAATGAATCCAGGAGTTGGTTTTTTGAAAAGATCAACAAAATTGACAGACCACTAGCAAGACTAATAAAGAAGAAAAGAGAGAAGAATCAAATCGACGCAATTAAAAATGATAAAGGGGATATCACCACCGACCCCACAGAAATACAAACTACCATCAGAGAATACTATAAACACCTCTACGCAAATAAACTGGAAAATCTAGAAGAAATGGATAATTTCCTGGACACTTACACTCTTCCAAGACTAAACCAGGAAGAAGTTGAATCCCTGAATAGACCAATAGCAGGCTCTGAAATTGAGGCAACAATTAATAGCCTACCAACCAAAAAAAGTCCAGGACCAGATGGATTCACAGCTGAATTCTACCAGAGGTACAAGGAGGAGTTGGTACCATTCCTTCTGAAACTATTCCAATCAATAGAAAAAGAGGGAATCCTCCCTAACTCATTTTATGAGGCCAACATCATCCTGATACCAAAGCCTGGCAGAGACACAACAAAAAAAGAGAATTTTAGACCAATATCCCTGATGAACATCGATGCAAAAATCCTCAATAAAATACTGGCAAACCGGATTCAACAACACATCAAAAAGCTTATCCACCATGATCAAGTGGGCTTCATCCCTGGGATGCAAGGCTGGTTCAACATTCGCAAATCAATAAACATAATCCAGCATGTAAACAGAACCAAAGACAAGAACCACATGGTTATCTCAATAGATGCAGAAAAGGCTTCTGACAAAATTCAACAGCCCTTCATGCTAAAAACGCTCAATAAATTCGGTATTGATGGAACGTACCTCAAAATAATAAGAGCTATTTATGACAAACCCACAGCCAATATCATACTGAATGGGCAAAAACTGGAAAAATTCCCTTTGAAAACTGGCACAAGACAGGGATGCCCTCTCTCACCACTCCTATTCAACATAGTGTTGGAAGTTCTGGCTAGGGCAATTAGGCAAGAGAAAGAAATCAGGGGTATTCAGTTAGGAAAAGAAGAAGTCAAATTGTCCCTGTTTGCAGATGACATGATTGTATATTTAGAAAACCCCATTGTCTCAGCCCAAAATCTCCTTAAGCTGATAAGCAACTTCAGCAAAGTCTCAGGATACAAAATTAATGTGCAAAAATCACAAGCATTCTTATACACCAGTAACAGACAAACACAGAGCCAAATCATGAATGAACTTCCATTCACAATTGCTTCAAAGAGAATAAAATACCTAGGAATCCAACTTACAAGGGATGTGAGGACCTCTTCAAGGAGAACTACAAACCACTGCTCAGTGAAATAAAAGAGGACACAAACAAATGGAAGAACATACCATGCTCACGGATAGGAAGAATCAATATCGTGAAAATGGCCATACTGCCCAAGGTTATTTATAGATTCAATGCCATCCCCATCAAGCTACCAATGAGTTTCTTCACAGAATTGGAAAAAACTGCTTTAAAGTTCATATGGAACCAGAAAAGAGCCCGCATCTCCAAGACAATCCTAAGTCAAAAGAACAAAGC